>NC_079876.1:22054993-23314160 GCF_029227915.1 Hydractinia symbiolongicarpus
CGGTCTATTCCTTCCACTCTCAATGGACTACGACGTTTCAAGTCGCTTTCCATCGCGCCATGATCTTCTAACGCAGTGAAGTACGTGTAAATGCCTCTAACGACTGTTATATGGCCCTTTACCACCTAATAAAAGCCTTACACGTAAATCACGCGGTTCCACGTACTTCCGCAGGTTAACATCGGTCTATTCCTCCTACACTCAATGGACTACGACGTCTCAAGTCCTTTTCCATCGTCCCATGATCTTACAACGCAGTGAACTACGTGTAGAGGCCTCTAAAGATTGTTATATGGCCTGTTGTGCCTAATAAAGGCTTTACACGTAATTCACGTGCTTCGATGTGTCTGCGCAGGTAACCATCGGTCTATTCCTACCATTCTCAATGGACTACGACGTCTCAAGTCGATTTCTAACGCGCCATGGTCGTACAACATAGTGAACTACGTGTAGAGGCCTCTAAAGACTGTTATATGGCCCTTTGCCACCTAACAAAGGTCCTACACGTAAATCACGTGGTTCCACGAGCCTGCGCAGGTTACCATCGGTCTATTCCTTCCACTCTCAATGGGCTACGACGTCTAAAGTTGTTTTCCATCACGCCATGGTCTCACAACACAGTGAACTACCTGTAGAGGCCTCTAAAGATTGTTGTATGGCCTCTTGCCGCCTAATAAAGGCCTTACTCCTAAAACACTTGATTCGACGTGTCTTAGCAGGTTGCCATCGGTCTATTCCTTCTACTCTCAATGGACTACGACGTCTCAAGTCGTTTTCCGGCGCACCGTGGTCTTACAGCACAGTGAACTACGTGTGGAGGCCTCTGAAGACTGTTATATAACCTTTTACCACCTAATAAAACCCTTACACGTAAATTACGCGGTTCCACGTACTTCCGCAGGTAAACATCGCTCTATTCCTCCTACACTGAATGGACTAAGACGTCTCAATTCTTTTCCATCGTGCCATGATCTTACAACGCAGTGAACTAAGTGTAAAGGCCTGTAAGGACTGTTATATGGCCTCTTGCCGCCTAATAAAGGCCCTACACCTAAAACACTCGATTCGACGTGTCTGCGCAGCTAACCATCGGTCTATTCCTTCCACTCTCAATGGACTACGACGTCTCAAGTCGATTTCCAACGCGCCATGGTCTTACAACATAGTGAACTACGTGTAGAGGCCTCTAAAGACTTGTATATGGCCCTTTGCCACCTAAGAAAGGTCCTACACGTAAATCACGTGGTTCCACGAGCTTGCGCAGGTTACCATCGGTCAATTCCTTCCACTCTCAATGGACTACGACGTTTCAAGTCGCTTACCATCGCGCCATGGTCTTACAGCACAGTGAACTACGTGTAGAGGCCTCTAAGGGCTGTTATATGACCTTTTACCACCTAATACAAGCCTTACACGTAAATCACGTGGTTCCACGTACTTCCGCAGGTAAACATCGGTCTATTTCTCCTACACTCAATGGACTACGACGTCTCAAGTCCTTTTCCATCGTCCCATGATCTTACAACGCAGTGAACTACGTGTAGAGTCCTCTTAGGGCTGTTATATGACCTTTTACCACCTATTAAAAGCCTTACACGTAAATCACGTGGTTCCACGTACTTCCGCAGGTTAACATCGGTCTATTCCTCGTACACTCTACGGACTACGGTGTTTGAAGTACTTTGCCATCGTGCCATGATCTTCTAACGCAGTGAAGTACGTGTAAATGCTTCTAACGACTGTTTTATGGCCCTTTACCACCTAACAATGGCCCTGCACGTAAATCCCGTGGTTCCACGTACCTACGCAGTTTACCATCGCTCTATTCCTTCAACTCTCAATGGACTACGACGTCTCAAGTTGTTTTCCATCACGCCATGGTCTTACAACACAGTGAACTACGTGTAGAGTCCTCTAAAGATTGTTACATGGCCTGTTGCCGCCTAATAAAGGCTCTACACGTAGATCCAGTGGTTTCACGTGTCTGCACAGGTTACCATCCGTCTATTCCTTGCACTCTCAATGGACTACGACGTCTCAAGTCGTTTTCCGGCGCGCCGTGGTCTTACATCACAGTGAACTACGTGTAGAAGCCTCTTAGGGCTGTTACATCACCTTTTACCACCTAATAAAAGCCTTACACGTAAATCACGTGGTTCCACGTACCTATGCAGTTCACCATCGGTCTATTCCTTCCACTTTCAATGGACTACGACGTCTCAATTCCTTTTCCATCGTGCCATGATCTTACAACGCAGTGAACTACGTGTAAAGGCCTCTGAAGACTGTTATATGACCTTGTACCACCTAATACAAGCCTAACACGTAAATCACGTGGTTCCACGTACTTCCGCAGGTTACCATCGGTCTATTCCTTCTACACTCACTGGACTACGACGTTTCAAGTCGTTTTCCATCGCGCCATGGTCTTACAACGCGGTGAAATACGTGTAAAGGCTTATGAGGACTGTGATATGGCCTTTTGCCGCCTAATAAAGGCTTTACACCTAAAACACGTTGTTCGACATGTCTGCGCAGGTTACCATCGGTCTATTCCTTCCACTGTCAATGGACTACGACGTCTCAAGTCGATTTCCAACGCGCCATGGTCTTACAACATAGTGAACTACGTGTAGAGGCCTCTAAGGGCTGTTATATGACCTTTTACCACCTAATACAAGCCTTACACGTAAATCACGTGGTTCCACGTACTTCCGCAGGTTAGCATCGCTCTATTCCTCCTACACTCAATGGACTACGACGTCTGAACTTATTTTCAATAGCGCCATGGTCTTACAAAACAGTAAAATACCTGTAGAGGCCTCTAAAGATTGTTACATGGCCTCTTGCCGCCTAATAAAGGCTTTACTCCTAAAACACGTTGTTCGACATGTCTGCGCAGGTTACCATCGGTCTATTCCTTCTACTCTCAATGGACTACGACGTCTCAAGTCCTTTTCCATCGTCCCATGATCTTACAACGCAGTGAACTACGTGTAGAGGCCTCTAAAGATTGTTATATGGCCTGTTGTGCCTAATAAAGGCTTTACACGTAATTCACGTGCTTCGATGTGTCTGCGCAGGTAACCATCGGTCTATTCCTACCACTCTCAATGGACTACGACGTCTCAAGTCGATTTCTAACGCGCCATGGTCTTACAACATAGTGAACTACGTGTAGAGGCCTCTAAAGACTGTTATATGGCCCTTTGCCACCTAACAAAGGTCCTACACGTAAATCACGTGGTTCCACGAGCCTGCGCAGGTTACCATCGGTCTATTCCTTCCACTCTCAATGGACTACGACGTTTCAAGTCGCTTTCCATCGCGCCATGGTCTTACAACACTGTGAACTACGTGTAGAGGCTTCTGAAGACTGTATAATGACCTTCTGACGCCTAATAAAGGGCTTACACGTAAATCACGTGTGTCCAGGTGCCTGAGCAGGTTAACATCGGTCTATTCCTTCTACACTCAATGGACTACGACGTCTGAACTTATTTTCAATAGCGCCATGGTCTTACAAAACAGTAAAATACCTGTAGAGGCCTCTAAAGATTGTTACATGGCCTCTTGCCGCCTAATAAAGGCTTTACTCCTAAAACACTTGATTCGACGTGTCTTAGCAGGTTACCATCGGTCTATTTCTTCCACTCCCAATGAACTACGACGTCTCAAGACGCTTTCCATCGCGCCATGGTCTTACAGCACAGTGAACTACGTGTAGAGGCCTCTAAGGGCTGTTATATGACCTTTTACCACCTAATACAAGCCTAACACGTAAATCACGTGGTTCCACGTACTTCCGCAGGTTACCATCGGTCTATTCCTTCTACACTCACTGGACTACGACATTTCAAGTCGTTTTCCATCGCGCCATGGTCTTACAACGCGGTGAAATACGTGTAAAGGCTTATAAGGACTGTGATATGGCCTTTTGCCGCCTAATAAAGGCTTTACACCTAAAACACGTTGTTCGACATGTCTGCGCAGGTTACCATCGGTCTATTCCTTCCACTCTCAATGGACTACGACGTCTCAAGTCGATTTCCAACGCGCCATGGTCTTACAACATAGTGAACTACGTGTAGAGGCCTCTAAAGACTGTTATATGGCCCTTTGCCACCTAAGAAAAGCCTTACACGTAAATCACGTGGTTCCACGTACCTATGCAGTTCACCATCGGTCTATTCCTTCCACTTTCAATGGACTACGACGTCTCAAGTCCTTTTCCATCGTGCCATGATCTTACAACGCAGTGAACTACGTGTAAAGGCCTCTGAAGACTGTTATATGGCCTCTTGCCGCCAAATAAAGGCCTTACACCTATAACACATGGTTCCACGTGCCTGCGCAGGTTACCATCGGTCTATTCCATCCACTCTCAATGGACTACGACGTCTGAACTTATTTTCCATCGCGCCATGGTCTTACAGCACAGTGAACTACGTGTAGAGGCCTCTAAGGGCTGTTATATGACCTTTTGTCACCTATTACAAGCCTTACACGTAAATCACGTGGTTCCACGTACTTCCGCAGGTTAACATCGGTCTATTCCTCCTACACTCAATGGACTACGACGTCTCAAGTCCTTTTCCATCGTCCCATGATCTTACAACGCAGTGAACTACGTGTAGAGGCCTCTAAAGATTGTTATATGGCCTGTTGTGCCTAATAAAGGCTTTACACGTAATTCACGTGCTTCGATGTGTGTGCGCAGGTAACCATCGGTCTATTCCTACCACTCTCAATGGACTACGACGTCTCAAGTCGATTTCTAACGCGCCATGGTCTTGCAAAACAGTAAAATACCTGTAAAGGCCTCTAAAGATTGTTACATGGCCTCTTGCCGCCTAATAAAGGCTTTACTCCTAAAACACTTGATTCGACGTGTCTTAGCAGGTTACCATCGGTCTATTTCTTCCACTCCCAATGAACTACGACGTCTCAAGACGCTTTCCATCGCGCCATGGTCTTACAGCACAGTGAACTACGTGTAGAGGCCTCTAAGGGCTGTTATATGACCTTTTACCACCTAATACAAGCCTTACACGTAAATCACGTAGTTCCACGTACTTCCGCAGGTTAACATTGGTCTATTCCTCCTACACTCAATGGACTACGACGTCTCAAGTCCTTTTCCATCGTCCCATGATCTTACAACGCAGTGAACTACGTGTAGAGGCCTCTAAAGATTGTTATATGGCCTGTTGCCGCCTAATAAAGGCTTTACACGTAATTCACGTGCTTCGACGTGTCTGAGCAGGTAACCATCGGTCTATTCCTACCACTCTCAATGGACTACGACGTCTCAAGTTGTTTTCCATCACGCCATGGTCTCATAACACAGTGAACTACCTGTAGAGCCCTCTAAGGCCTGTTATATGACCTTTTATCACCTAATAAAAGCCTTACACGTAAATCACGTGGTTCCACGTGCCTGCGCAGGTTAGCATCGGTCTATTCCTTCTACACTCACTGGACTACGACGTTTCAAGTCGTTTCCTATCGCGCCATGGTCTTACAACGCGGTGAAATACGTGTAAAGGCTTATAAGGACTGTGATATGGCCTTTTGCCGCCTAATAAAGGCTTTGCACCTAAAACACGTGGTTCGACGTGTCTGCGCAGGTTACCATCGGTCTATTCCTTCCACTCTCAATGGACTACGACGTTTCAAGTCGCTTTCCATCGTGCCATGATCTTACAACGCAGTGAACTAAGTGTAAAGGCCTGTAAGGACTGTTATATGGCCTCTTGCCGCCTAATAAAGGCCTTACACCTAAAACATTCGATTCGACGTGTCTTAGCAGGTTACCATCGGTCTATTCCTTCCACTCTCAATGGACTACGACGTCTCAAGTCGTTTTCTGGCGCACTGTGGTCTTACAGCACAGTGAACTACGTGTAGAAGCCCCTAAAGACTGTTATATGGCCCTTTACCACCTAACAAAGGCCCTGCACGTAAATCACGTGGTTCCACGTACCTACGCAGTTCACTATCGCTCTATTCCTTCAACTCTCAATGGGCTACGACGTCTCAAGTTGTTTTCCATCACGCCATGGTCTTACAACACAGTGAACTACGTGTAGAGTCCTCTAAAGATTGTTACATGGCCTGTTGCCGCCTAATAAAGGCTCTACACGTAGATCCAGTGGTTTCACGTGTCTGCGCAGGTTACCATCCGTCTGATCCTTGCACTCTCAATGGACTACGACGTCTCAAGTCGTTTTCCGGCGCGCCGTGGTCTTACATCACAGTGAACTACGTGTAGAAGCCTCTTAGGGCTGTTATATGACCTTTTACCACCTAATAAAAGCCTTACACGTAAATCACGTGGTTCTACGTACTTCCGCAGGTTAACATCGGTCTATTCCTTCTACACTCAATGGACTACGACGTCTCAAGTCCTTTTCCATCGTCCCATGATCTTACAACGCAGTGAACTACGTGTAGAGGCCTCTAAAGATTGTTATATGGCCTGTTGTGCCTAATAAAGGCTTTACACGTAATTCACGTGCTTCGATGTGTCTGCGCAGGTAACCATCGTTCTATTCCTACCATTCTCAATGGACTACGATGTCTCAAGTCGATTTCTAACGCGCCATGGTCTTACAACATAGTGAACTACGTGTAGAGGCCTCTAAAGACTGTTATATGGCCCTTTGCCACCTAACAAAGGTCCTACACGTAAATCACGTGGTTCCACGAGCCTGCGCAGGTTACCATCGGTCTATTCCTTCCACTCTCAATGGACTACGACGTTTCAAGTCGCTTTCCATCGCGCCATGGTCTTACAACACTGTGAACTACGTGTAAAGGCTTCTGAAGACTGTAAAATGACCTTCTGACGCCTAATAAAGGGTTTACACGTAAATCACGTGTGTCCAGGTGCCTGAGCAGGTTAACATCGGTCTATTCCTTCTACACTCAATGGACTACGACGTCTGAACTTATTTTCAATAGCGCCATGGTCTTACAAAACAGTAAAATACCTGTAGAGGCCTCTAAAGATTGTTACATGGCCTCTTGCCGCCTAATAAAGGCTTTACTCCTAAAACACTTGATTCGACGTGTCTTAGCAGTTTACCATCGGTCTATTTCTTCCACTCCCAATGAACTACGACGTCTCAAGACGCTTTCCATCGCGCCATGGTCTTACAGCACAGTGAACTACGTGTAGAGGCCTCTAATGGCTGTTATATGACCTTTTACCACCTAATACAAGCCTAACACGTAAATCACGTGGTTCCACGTACTTCCGCAGGTTACCATCGGTCTATTCCTTCTACACTCACTGGACTACGACGTTTCAAGTCGTTTTCCATCGCGCCATGGTCTTACAACGCGGTGAAATACGTGTAAAGGCTTATAAGGACTGTGATATGGCCTTTTGCGGCCTAATAAAGGCTTTACACCAAAAACACGTTGTTCGACATGTCTGCGCAGGTTACCATCGGTCTATTCCTTCCACTCTCAATGGACTACGACGTCTCAAGTCCTTTTCCATCGTCCCATGATCTTACAACGCAGTGAACTACGTGTAGAGGCCTCTAAAGATTGTTATATGGCCTGTTGTGCCTAATAAAGGCTTTACACGTAATTCACGTGCTTCGATGTGTCTGCGCAGGTAACCATCGGTCTATTCCTACCACTCTCAATGGACTACGACGTCTCAAGTCGATTTCTAACGCGCCATGGTCTTACAACATAGTGAACTACGTGTAGAGGCCTCTAAAGACTGTTATATGGCCCTTTGCCACCTAACAAAGGTCCTACACGTAAATCACGTGGTTCCACGAGCGTGCGCAGGTTACCATCGGTCTATTCCTTCCACTCTCAATGGACTACGACGTTTCAAGTCGCTTTCCATCGCGCCATGGTCTTACAACACTGTGAACTACGTGTAAAGGCTTCTGAAGACTGTAAAATGACCTTCTGACGCCTAATAAAGGGTTTACACGTAAATCACGTGTGTCCAGGTGCCTGAGCAGGTTAACATCGGTCTATTCCTTCTACACTCAATGGACTACGACGTCTGAACTTATTTTCAATAGCGCCATGGTCTTACAAAACAGTAAAATACCTGTAGAGGCCTCTAAAGATTGTTACATGGCCTCTTGCCGCCTAATAAAGGCTTTACTCCTAAAACACTTGATTCGACGTGTCTTAGCAGGTTACCATCGGTCTATTTCTTCTACTCCCAATGAACTACGACGTCTCAAGACGCTTTCCATCGCGCCATGGTCTTACAGCACAGTGAACTACGTGTAGAGGCCTCTAAGGGCTGTTATATGACCTTTTACCACCTAATACAAGCCTAACACGTAAATCACGTGGTTCCACGTACTTCCGCAGGTTACCATCGGTCTATTCCTTCTACACTCACTGGACTACGACGTTTCAAGTCGTTTTCCATCGCGCCATGGTCTTACAACGCGGTGAAATACGTGTAAAGGCCTCTAAGGGCTGTTATATGACCTTTTACCACCTAATAAAAGCCTTACACGTAAATCACGTGGTTCCACGTACTTCCGCAGGTTAACATCGGTCTATTCCTCGTACACTCAACGGACTACGGTGTCTGAAGTACTTTGCCATCGTGCCATGATCTTCTAACGCAGTGAAGTACGTGTAAATGCTTCTAACGACTGTTTTATGGCCCTTTACCACCTAACAATGGCCCTGCACGTAAATCCCGTGGTTCCACGTACCTACGCAGTTTACCATCGCTCTATTCCTTCCACTCTCAATGGACTACGACGTCTCAAGTCGCTTTCTGGCGCACTGTGGTCTTACAGCACAGTGAACTACGTGTAGAAGCCCCTAAAGACTGTTATATGGCCCTTTACCACCTAACAAAGGCCCTGCACGTAAATCACGTGGTTCCACGTACCTACGCAGTTCACTATCGCTCTATTCCTTCAACTCTCAATGGGCTACGACGTCTCAAGTTGTTTTCCATCACGCCATGGTCTTACAACACAGTGAACTACGTGTAGAGTCCTCTAAAGATTGTTACATGGCCTGTTGCCGCCTAATAAAGGCTCTACACGTAGATCCAGTGGTTTCACGTGTCTGCGCAGGTTACCATCCGTCTATTCCTTGCACTCTCAATGGACTACGACGTCTCAAGTCGTTTTCCGGCGCGCCGTGGTCTTACATCACAGTGAACTACGTGTAGAAGCCTCTTAGGGCTGTTATATGACCTTTTACCACCTAATAAAAGCCTTACACGTAAATCACGTGGTTCCACGTACCTATGCAGTTCACCATCGGTCTATTCCTTCCACTTTCAATGGACTACGACGTCTCAATTCCTTTTCCATCGTGCCATGATCTTACAACGCAGTGAACTACGTGTAGAGGCCTCTAAAGATTGTTATATGGCCTGTTGTGCCTAATAAAGGCTTTACACGTAATTCACGTGCTTCTATGTGTCTGCGCAGGTAACCATCGGTCTATTCCTACCACTCTCAATGGACTACGACGTCTCAAGTCGATTTCTAACGCGCCATGGTCTTACAACATAGTGAACTACGTGTAGAGGCTTCTAAAGACTGTTATATGGCCCTTTGCCACCTAACAAAGGTCCTACACGTAAATCACGTGGTTCCACGAGCCTGCGCAGGTTACCATCGGTCTATTCCTACCACTCTCAATGGACTACGACGTCTCAAGTCGATTTCTAACGCGCCATGGTCTTACAACACTGTGAACTACGTGTAAAGGCTTCTGAAGACTGTAAAATGACCTTCTGACGCCTAATAAAGGGTTTACACGTAAATCACGTGTGTCCAGGTGCCTGAGCAGGTTAACATCGGTCTATTCCTTCTACACTCAATGGACTACGACGTCTGAACTTATTTTCAATAGCGCCATGGTCTTACAAAACAGTAAAATACCTGTAGAGGCCTCTAAAGATTGTTACATGGCTTCTTGCCGCCTAATAAAGGCTTTACTCCTAAAACACTTGATTCGACGTGTCTTAGCAGGTTACCATCGGTCTATTTCTTCCACTCCCAATGAACTACGACGTCTCAAGACGCTTTCCATCGCGCCATGGTCTTACAGCACAGTGAACTACGTGTAGAGGCCTCTAAGGTCTGTTATATGACCTTTTACCACCTAATACAAGCCTAACACGTAAATCACGTGGTTCCACGTACTTCCGCAGGTTACCATCGGTCTATTCCTTCTACACTCACTGGACTACGACGTTTCAAGTCGTTTTCCATCGCGCCATGGTCTTACAACGCGGTGAAATACGTGTAAAGGCTTATAAGGACTGTGATATGGCCTTTTGCCGCCTAATAAAGGCTTTACACCTAAAACACGTTGTTCGACATGTCTGCGCAGGTTACCATCGGTCTATTCCTTCCACTCTCAATGGACTACGACGTCTCAAGTCGATTTCCAACGCGCCATGGTCTTACAACATAGTGAACTACGTGTAGAGGCCTCTAAAGACTGTTATATGGCCCTTTGCCACCTAAGAAAGGTCCTACACGTAAATCACGTGGTTCCACGAGCCTGCGCAGGTTACCATCGGTCAATTTCTTCCACTCTCAATGGACTACGACGTTTCAAGTCGCTTACCATCGCGCCATGGTCTTACAGCACAGTGAACTACGTGTAGAAGCCCCTAAAGACTGTTTTATGGCCCTTTACCACCTAACAAAGGCCCTGCACGTAAATCACGTGGTTCCACGTACCTACGCAGTTCACTATCGCTCTATTCCTTCAACTCTCAATGGGCTACGACGTCTCAAGTTGTTTTCCATCACGCCATGGTCTTACAACACAGTGAACTACGTGTAGAGTCCTCTAAAGATTGTTACATGGCCTGTTGCCGCCTAATAAAAGCCTTACACGTAAATCACGTGGTTCCACGTACCTATGCAGTTCCCCTACGGTCTATTCCTTCCACTTTCAATGGACTACGACGTCTCAATTCCTTTTCCATCGTGCCATGATCTTACAACGCAGTGAACTACGTGTAAAGGCCTCTGAAGACTGTTATATGACCTTTTACCACCTAATACAAGCCTAACACGTAAATCACGTGGTTCCACGTACTTCCGCAGGTTACCATCGGTCTATTCCTTCCACTCTCAATGGACTACGACGTCTCAAGTCGCTTTCCATCGCGCCATGGTCTTACAACACTGTGAACTACGTGTAGAGGCTTCTGAAGACTGTATAATGACCTTCTGACGCCTAATAAAGGGCTTACACGTAAATCACGTGTGTCCAGGTGCCTGAGCAGGTTAACATCGGTCTATTCCTTCTACACTCAATGGACTACGACGTCTGAACTTATTTTCAATAGCGCCATGGTCTTACAAAACAGTAAAATACCTGTAGAGGCCTCTAAAGATTGTTACATGGCCTCTTGCCGCCTAATAAAGGCTTTACTCCTAAAACACTTGATTCGACGTGTCTTAGCAGGTTACCATCGGTCTATTTCTTCCACTCCCAATGAACTACGACGTCTCAAGACGCTTTCCATCGCGCCATGGTCTTACAGCACAGTGAACTACGTGTAGATGCCTCTAAGGGCTGTTATATGACCTTTTACCACCTAATACAAGCCTAACACGTAAATCACGTGGTTCCACGTACTTCCGCAGGTTACCATCGGTCTATTCCTTCTACACTCACTGGACTACGACATTTCAAGTCGTTTTCCATCGCGCCATGGTCTTACAACGCGGTGAAATACGTGTAAAGGCTTATAAGGACTGTGATATGGCCTTTTGCCGCCTAATAAAGGCTTTACACCTAAAACACGTTGTTCGACATGTCTGCGCAGGTTACCATCGGTCTATTCCTTCCACTCTCAATGGACTACGACGTCTCAAGTCGATTTCCAACGCGCCATGGTCTTACAACATAGTGAACTACGTGTAGAGGTCTCTAAAGACTGTTATATGGCCCTTTGCCACCTAAGAAAGGTCCTACACGTAAATCACGTGGTTCCACGAGCCTGCGCAGGTTACCATCGGTCAATTCCTTCCACTCTCAATGGACTACGACGTTTCAAGTCGCTTACCATCGCGCCATGGTCTTACAGCACAGTGAACTACGTGTAGAGGCCTCTAAGGGCTGTTATATGACCTTTTACCACCTAATACAAGCCTTACACGTAAATCACGTAGTTCCACGTACTTCCGCAGGTTAACATTGGTCTATTCCTCCTACACTCAATGGACTACGACGTCTCAAGTCCTTTTCCATCGTCCCATGATCTTACAACGCAGTGAACTACGTGTAGAGGCCTCTAAAGATTGTTATATGGCCTGTTGCCGCCTAATAAAGGCTTTACACGTAATTCACGTGCTTCGACGTGTCTGAGCAGGTAACCATCGGTCTATTCCTACCACTCTCAATGGACTACGACGTCTCAAGTTGTTTTCCATCACGCCATGGTCTCATAACACAGTGAACTACCTGTAGAGCCCTCTAAGGCCTGTTATATGACCTTTTATCACCTAATAAAAGCCTTACACGTAAATCACGTGGTTCCACGTGCCTGCGCAGGTTAGCATCGGTCTATTCCTTCCACTCTCAATGGACTACGACGTTTCAAGTCGCTTTCCATCGTGCCATGATCTTACAACGCAGTGAACTAAGTGTAAAGGCCTGTAAGGACTGTTATATGGCCTCTTGCCGCCTAATAAAGGCCTTACACCTAAAACATTCGATTCGACGTGTCTTAGCAGGTTACCATCGGTCTATTCCTTCCACTCTCAATGGACTACGACGTCTCAAGTCGTTTTCTGGCGCACTGTGGTCTTACAGCACAGTGAACTACGTGTAGAAGCCCCTAAAGACTGTTATATGGCCCTTTACCACCTAACAAAGGCCCTGCACGTAAATCACGTGGTTCCACGTACCTACGCAGTTCACTATCGCTCTATTCCTTCAACTCTCAATGGGCTACGACGTCTCAAGTTGTTTTCCATCACGCCATGGTCTTACAACACAGTGAACTACGTGTAGAGTCCTCTAAAGATTGTTACATGGCCTGTTGCCGCCTAATAAAGGCTCTACACGTAGATCCAGTGGTTTCACGTGTCTGCGCAGGTTACCATCCGTCTATTCCTTGCACTCTCAATGGACTACGACGTCTCAAGTCGTTTTCCGGCGCGCCGTGGTCTTACATCACAGTGAACTACGTGTAGAAGCCTCTTAGGGCTGTTATATGACCTTTTACCACCTAATAAAAGCCTTACACGTAAATCACGTGGTTCTACGTACTTCCGCAGGTTAACATCGGTCTATTCCTTCTACACTCAATGGACTACGACGTCTCAAGTCCTTTTCCATCGTCCCATGATCTTACAACGCAGTGAACTACGTGTAGAGGCCTCTAAAGATTGTTATATGGCCTGTTGTGCCTAATAAAGGCTTTACACGTAATTCACGTGCTTCGATGTGTCTGCGCAGGTAACCATCGTTCTATTCCTACCATTCTCAATGGACTACGATGTCTCAAGTCGATTTCTAACGCGCCATGGTCTTACAACATAGTGAACTACGTGTAGAGGCCTCTAAAGACTGTTATATGGCCCTTTGCCACCTAACAAAGGTCCTACACGTAAATCACGTGGTTCCACGAGCCTGCGCAGGTTACCATCGGTCTATTCCTTCCACTCTCAATGGACTACGACGTTTCAAGTCGCTTTCCATCGCGCCATGGTCTTACAACACTGTGAACTACGTGTAAAGGCTTCTGAAGACTGTAAAATGACCTTCTGACGCCTAATAAAGGGTTTACACGTAAATCACGTGTGTCCAGGTGCCTGAGCAGGTTAACATCGGTCTATTCCTTCTACACTCAATGGACTACGACGTCTGAACTTATTTTCAATAGCGCCATGGTCTTACAAAACAGTAAAATACCTGTAGAGGCCTCTAAAGATTGTTACATGGCCTCTTGCCGCCTAATAAAGGCTTTACTCCTAAAACACTTGATTCGACGTGTCTTAGCAGTTTACCATCGGTCTATTTCTTCCACTCCCAATGAACTACGACGTCTCAAGACGCTTTCCATCGCGCCATGGTCTTACAGCACAGTGAACTACGTGTAGAGGCCTCTAATGGCTGTTATATGACCTTTTACCACCTAATACAAGCCTAACACGTAAATCACGTGGTTCCACGTACTTCCGCAGGTTACCATCGGTCTATTCCTTCTACACTCACTGGACTACGACGTTTCAAGTCGTTTTCCATCGCGCCATGGTCTTACAACGCGGTGAAATACGTGTAAAGGCTTATAAGGACTGTGATATGGCCTTTTGCGGCCTAATAAAGGCTTTACACCAAAAACACGTTGTTCGACATGTCTGCGCAGGTTACCATCGGTCTATTCCTTCCACTCTCAATGGACTACGACGTCTCAAGTCCTTTTCCATCGTCCCATGATCTTACAACGCAGTGAACTACGTGTAGAGGCCTCTAAAGATTGTTATATGGCCTGTTGTGCCTAATAAAGGCTTTACACGTAATTCACGTGCTTCGATGTGTCTGCGCAGGTAACCATCGGTCTATTCCTACCACTCTCAATGGACTACGACGTCTCAAGTCGATTTCTAACGCGCCATGGTCTTACAACATAGTGAACTACGTGTAGAGGCCTCTAAAGACTGTTATATGGCCCTTTGCCACCTAACAAAGGTCCTACACGTAAATCACGTGGTTCCACGAGCGTGCGCAGGTTACCATCGGTCTATTCCTTCCACTCTCAATGGACTACGACGTTTCAAGTCGCTTTCCATCGCGCCATGGTCTTACAACACTGTGAACTACGTGTAAAGGCTTCTGAAGACTGTAAAATGACCTTCTGACGCCTAATAAAGGGTTTACACGTAAATCACGTGTGTCCAGGTGCCTGAGCAGGTTAACATCGGTCTATTCCTTCTACACTCAATGGACTACGACGTCTGAACTTATTTTCAATAGCGCCATGGTCTTACAAAACAGTAAAATACCTGTAGAGGCCTCTAAAGATTGTTACATGGCCTCTTGCCGCCTAATAAAGGCTTTACTCCTAAAACACTTGATTCGACGTGTCTTAGCAGGTTACCATCGGTCTATTTCTTCTACTCCCAATGAACTACGACGTCTCAAGACGCTTTCCATCGCGCCATGGTCTTACAGCACAGTGAACTACGTGTAGAGGCCTCTAAGGGCTGTTATATGACCTTTTACCACCTAATACAAGCCTAACACGTAAATCACGTGGTTCCACGTACTTCCGCAGGTTACCATCGGTCTATTCCTTCTACACTCACTGGACTACGACGTTTCAAGTCGTTTTCCATCGCGCCATGGTCTTACAACGCGGTGAAATACGTGTAAAGGCTTATAAGGACTGTGATATGGCCTTTTGCCGCCTAATAAAGGCTTTACACCTAAAACACGTTGTTCGACATGTCTGCGCAGGTTACCATCGGTCTATTCCTTCCACTCTCAATGGACTACGACGTCTTAAGTCGATTACCATCGCGCCATGGTCTTACAGCACAGTGAACTACGTGTAGAGGCCTCTAAGGGCTGTTATATGACCTTTTACCACCTAATACAAGCCTTACACGTAAATCACGTGGTTCCACGTATTTCCGCAGGTTAGCATCGCTCTATTCCTCCTACACTCAATGGACTACGACGTCTCTAGTCCTTTTCCATCGTCCCATGATCTTACAACGCAGTGAACTACGTGTAGAGTCCTCTTAGGGCTGTTATATGACCTTTTACCACCTAATAAAAGCCTTACACGTAAATCACGTGGTTCCACGTACTTCCGCAGGTTAACATCGGTCTATTCCTCGTACACTCAACGGACTACGGTGTCTGAAGTACTTTGCCATCGTGCCATGATCTTCTAACGCAGTGAAGTACGTGTAAATGCTTCTAACGACTGTTTTATGGCCCTTTACCACCTAACAATGGCCCTGCACGTAAATCCCGTGGTTCCACGTACCTACGCAGTTTACCATCGCTCTATTCCTTCCACTCTCAATGGACTACGACGTCTCAAGTCGCTTTCTGGCGCACTGTGGTCTTACAGCACAGTGAACTACGTGTAGAAGCCCCTAAAGACTGTTATATGGCCCTTTACCACCTAACAAAGGCCCTGCACGTAAATCACGTGGTTCCACGTACCTACGCAGTTCACTATCGCTCTATTCCTTCAACTCTCAATGGGCTACGACGTCTCAAGTTGTTTTCCATCACGCCATGGTCTTACAACACAGTGAACTACGTGTAGAGTCCTCTAAAGATTGTTACATGGCCTGTTGCCGCCTAATAAAGGCTCTACACGTAGATCCAGTGGTTTCACGTGTCTGCGCAGGTTACCATCCGTCTATTCCTTGCACTCTCAATGGACTACGACGTCTCAAGTCGTTTTCCGGCGCGCCGTGGTCTTACATCACAGTGAACTACGTGTAGAAGCCTCTTAGGGCTGTTATATGACCTTTTACCACCTAATAAAAGCCTTACACGTAAATCACGTGGTTCCACGTACCTATGCAGTTCACCATCGGTCTATTCCTTCCACTTTCAATGGACTACGACGTCTCAATTCCTTTTCCATCGTGCCATGATCTTACAACGCAGTGAACTACGTGTAGAGGCCTCTAAAGATTGTTATATGGCCTGTTGTGCCTAATAAAGGCTTTACACGTAATTCACGTGCTTCTATGTGTCTGCGCAGGTAACCATCGGTCTATTCCTACCACTCTCAATGGACTACGACGTCTCAAGTCGATTTCTAACGCGCCATGGTCTTACAACATAGTGAACTACGTGTAGAGGCCTCTAAAGACTGTTATATGGCCCTTTGCCACCTAACAAAGGTCCTACACGTAAATCACGTGGTTCCACGAGCCTGCGCAGGTTACCATCGGTCTATTCCTACCACTCTCAATGGACTACGACGTCTCAAGTCGATTTCTAACGCGCCATGGTCTTACAACACTGTGAACTACGTGTAAAGGCTTCTGAAGACTGTAAAATGACCTTCTGACGCCTAATAAAGGGTTTACACGTAAATCACGTGTGTCCAGGTGCCTGAGCAGGTTAACATCGGTCTATTCCTTCTACACTCAATGGACTACGACGTCTGAACTTATTTTCAATAGCGCCATGGTCTTACAAAACAGTAAAATACCTGTAGAGGCCTCTAAAGATTGTTACATGGCTTCTTGCCGCCTAATAAAGGCTTTACTCCTAAAACACTTGATTCGACGTGTCTTAGCAGGTTACCATCGGTCTATTTCTTCCACTCCCAATGAACTACGACGTCTCAAGACGCTTTCCATCGCGCCATGGTCTTACAGCACAGTGAACTACGTGTAGAGGCCTCTAAGGTCTGTTATATGACCTTTTACCACCTAATACAAGCCTAACACGTAAATCACGTGGTTCCACGTACTTCCGCAGGTTACCATCGGTCTATTCCTTCTACACTCACTGGACTACGACGTTTCAAGTCGTTTTCCATCGCGCCATGGTCTTACAACGCGGTGAAATACGTGTAAAGGCTTATAAGGACTGTGATATGGCCTTTTGCCGCCTAATAAAGGCTTTACACCTAAAACACGTTGTTCGACATGTCTGCGCAGGTTACCATCGGTCTATTCCTTCCACTCTCAATGGACTACGACGTCTCAAGTCGATTTCCAACGCGCCATGGTCTTACAACATAGTGAACTACGTGTAGAGGCCTCTAAAGACTGTTATATGGCCCTTTGCCACCTAAGAAAGGTCCTACACGTAAATCACGTGGTTCCACGAGCCTGCGCAGGTTACCATCGGTCAATTTCTTCCACTCTCAATGGACTACGACGTTTCAAGTCGCTTACCATCGCGCCATGGTCTTACAGCACAGTGAACTACGTGTAGAAGCCCCTAAAGACTGTTATATGGCCCTTTACCACCTAACAAAGGCCCTGCACGTAAATCACGTGGTTCCACGTACCTACGCAGTTCACTATCGCTCTATTCCTTCAACTCTCAATGGGCTACGACGTCTCAAGATGTTTTCCATCACGCCATGGTCTTACAACACAGTGAACTACGTGTAGAGTCCTCTAAAGATTGTTACATGGCCTGTTGCCGCCTAATAAAGGCTCTACACGTAGATCCAGTGGTTTCACGTGTCTGCGCAGGTTACCATCCGTCTATTCCTTGCACTCTCAATGGACTACGACGTCTCAAGTCGTTTTCCGGCGCGCCGTGGTCTTACATCACAGTGAACTACGTGTAGAAGCCTCTTAGGGCTGTTATATCACCTTTTACCACCTAATAAAAGCCTTACACGTAAATCACGTGGTTCCACGTACCTATGCAGTTCCCCTACGGTCTATTCCTTCCACTTTCAATGGACTACGACGTCTCAATTCCTTTTCCATCGTGCCATGATCTTACAACGCAGTGAACTACGTGTAAAGGCCTCTGAAGACTGTTATATGACCTTTTACCACCTAATACAAGCCTAACACGTAAATCACGTGGTTCCACGTACTTCCGCAGGTTACCATCGGTCTATTCCTTCCACTCTCAATGGACTACGACGTCTCAAGTCCTTTTCCATCGTCCCATGATCTTACAACGCAGTGAACTACGTGTAGAGGCCTCTAAAGATTGTTATATGGCCTGTTGTGCCTAATAAAAGCTTTACACGTAATTCACGTGCTTCGATGTGTCTGCGCAGGTAACCATCGGTCTATTCCTACCACTCTCAATGGACTACGACGTCTCAAGTCGATTTCTAACGCGCCATGGTCTTACAACATAGTGAACTACGTGTAGAGGCCTCTAAAGACTGTTATATGGCCCTTTGCCACCTAACAAAGGTCCTACACGTAAATCACGTGGTTCCACGAGCGTGCGCAGGTTACCATCGGTCTATTCCTTCCACTCTCAATGGACTACGACGTTTCAAGTCGCTTTGTATCGCGCCATGGTCTTACAACACTGTGAACTACGTGTAAAGGCTTCTGAAGACTGTAAAATGACCTTCTGACGCCTAATAAAGGGTTTACACGTAAATCACGTGTGTCCAGGTGCCTGAGCAGGTTAACATCGGTCTATTCCTTCTACACTCAATGGACTACGACGTCTGAACTTATTTTCAATAGCGCCATGGTCTTACAAAACAGTAAAATACCTGTAGAGGCCTCTAAAGATTGTTACATGGCCTCTTGCCGCCTAATAAAGGCTTTACTCCTAAAACACTTGATTCGACGTGTCTTAGCAGGTTACCATCGGTCTATTTCTTCTACTCCCAATGAACTACGACGTCTCAAGACGCTTTCCATCGCGCCATGGTCTTACAGCACAGTGAAATACGTGTAAAGGCTTATAAGGACTGTGATATGGCCTTTTGCCGCCTAATAAAGGCTTTACACCTAAAACACGTTGTTCGACATGTCTGCGCAGGTTACCATCGGTCTATTCCTTCCACTCTCAATGGACTACGACGTCTTAAGTCGATTACCATCGCGCCATGGTCTTACAGCACAGTGAACTACGTGTAGAGGCCTCTAAGGGCTGTTATATGACCTTTTACCACCTAATACAAGCCTTACACGTAAATCACGTGGTTCCACGTATTTCCGCAGGTTACCATCGCTCTATTCCTCCTACACTCAATGGACTACGACGTCTCTAGTCCTTTTCCATCGTCCCATGATCTTACAACGCAGTGAACTACGTGTAGAGTCCTCTTAGGGCTGTTATATGACCTTTTACCACCTAATAAAAGCCTTACACGTAAATCACGTGGTTCCACGTACTTCCGCAGGTTAACATCGGTCTATTCCTCGTACACTCAACGGACTACGGTGTCTGAAGTACTTTGCCATCGTGCCATGATCTTCTAACGCAGTGAAGTACGTGTAAATGCTTCTAACGACTGTTTTATGGCCCTTTACCACCTAACAATGGCCCTGCACGTAAATCCCGTGGTTCCACGTACCTACGCAGTTTACCATCGCTCTATTCCTTCCACTCTCAATGGACTACGACGTCTCAAGTCGCTTTCTGGCGCACTGTGGTCTTACAGCACAGTGAACTACGTGTAGAAGCCCCTAAAGACTGTTATATGGCCCTTTACCACCTAACAAAGGCCCTGCACGTAAATCACGTGGTTCCACGTACCTACGCAGTTCACTATCGCTCTATTCCTTCAACTCTCAATGGGCTACGACGTCTCAAGTTGTTTTCCATCACGCCATGGTCTTACAACACAGTGAACTACGTGTAGAGTCCTCTAAAGATTGTTACATGGCCTGTTGCCGCCTAATAAAGGCTCTACACGTAGATCCAGTGGTTTCACGTGTCTGCGCAGGTTACCATCCGTCTATTCCTTGCACTCTCAATGGACTACGACGTCTCAAGTCGTTTTCCGGCGCGCCGTGGTCTTACATCACAGTGAACTACGTGTAGAAGCCTCTTAGGGCTGTTATATGACCTTTTACCACCTAATAAAAGCCTTACACGTAAATCACGTGGTTCCACGTACCTATGCAGTTCACCATCGGTCTATTCCTTCCACTTTCAATGGACTACGACGTCTCAATTCCTTTTCCATCGTGCCATGATCTTACAACGCAGTGAACTACGTGTAGAGGCCTCTAAAGATTGTTATATGGCCTGTTGTGCCTAATAAAGGCTTTACACGTAATTCACGTGCTTCTATGTGTCTGCGCAAGTAACCATCGGTCTATTTCTAACTCTCTCAATGGACTACGACGTCTCAAGTCGATTTCTAACGCGCCATGGTCTTACAACATAGTGAACTACGTGTAGAGGCCTCTAAAGACTGTTATATGGCCCTTTGCCACCTAACAAAGGTCCTACACGTAAATCACGTGGTTCCACGAGCCTGCGCAGGTTACCATCGGTCTATTCCTACCACTCTCAATGGACTACGACGTCTCAAGTCGATTTCTAACGCGCCATGGTCTTACAACACTGTGAACTACGTGTAAAGGCTTCTGAAGACTGTAAAATGACCTTCTGACGCCTAATAAAGGGTTTACACGTAAATCACGTGTGTCCAGGTGCCTGAGCAGGTTAACATCGGTCTATTCCTTCTACACTCAATGGACTACGACGTCTGAACTTATTTTCAATAGCGCCATGGTCTTACAAAACAGTAAAATACCTGTAGAGGCCTCTAAAGATTGTTACATGGCTTCTTGCCGCCTAATAAAGGCTTTACTCCTAAAACACTTGATTCGACGTGTCTTAGCAGGTTACCATCGGTCTATTTCTTCCACTCCCAATGAACTACGACGTCTCAAGACGCTTTCCATCGCGCCATGGTCTTACAGCACAGTGAACTACGTGTAGAGGCCTCTAAGGTCTGTTATATGACCTTTTACCACCTAATACAAGCCTAACACGTAAATCACGTGGTTCCACGTACTTCCGCAGGTTACCATCGGTCTATTCCTTCTACACTCACTGGACTACGACGTTTCAAGTCGTTTTCCATCGCGCCATGGTCTTACAACGCGGTGAAATACGTGTAAAGGCTTATAAGGACTGTGATATGGCCTTTTGCCGCCTAAGAAAGGTCCTACACGTAAATCACGTGGTTCCACGAGCCTGCGCAGGTTACCATCGGTCAATTCCTTCCACTCTCAATGGACTACGACGTCTCAAGTCGTTTTCTGGCGCACTGTGGTCTTACAGCACAGTGAACTACGTGTAAAAGCCCCTAAAGACTGTTATATGGCCCTTTACCACCTAACAAAGGCCCTGCACGTAAATCACGTGGTTCCACGTACCTACGCAGTTCACTATCGCTCTATTCCTTCAACTCTCAATGGGCTACGACGTCTCAAGTTGTTTTCCATCACGCCATGGTCTTACAACACAGTGAACTACGTGTAGAGTCCTCTAAAGATTGTTACATGGCCTGTTGCCGCCTAATAAAGGCTCTACACGTAGATCCAGTGGTTTCACGTGTCTGCGCAGGTTTCCATCCGTCTATTCCTTGCACTCTCAATGGACTACGACGTCTCAAGTCGTTTTCCGGCGCGCCGTGGTCTTACATCACAGTGAACTACGTGTAGAAGCCTCTTAGGGCTGTTATATCAACTTTTACCACCTAATAAAAGCCTTACACGTAAATCACGTGGTTCCACGTACCTATGCAGTTCAACATCGGTCTATTCCTTCCACTTTCAATGGACTACGACGTCTCAAGTCCTTTTCCATCGTGCCATGATCTTACAACGCAGTGAACTACGTGTAAAGGCCTCTGAAGACTGTTATATGGCCTCTTGCCGCCAAATAAAGGCCTTACACCTATAACACGTGGTTCCAAGTGCCTGCGCAGGTTACCATCGGTCTATTCCATCCACTCTCAATGGACTACGACGTCTGAACTTATTTTCCATCGCGCCATGGTCTTACAGCACAGTGAACTACGTGTAGAGGCCTCTAAGGGCTGTTATATGACCTTTTGTCACCTATTACAAGCCTTACACGTAAATCACGTGGTTCCACGTACTTCCGCAGGTTAACATCGGTCTATTCCTCCTACACTCAATGGACTACGACGTCTCAAGTCCTTTTCCATCGTCCCATGATCTTACAACGCAGTGAACTACGTGTAGAGGCCTCTAAAGATTGTTATATGGCCTGTTGTGCCTAATAAAGGCTTTACACGTAATTCACGTGCTTCGATGTGTGTGCGCAGGTAACCATCGGTCTATTCCTACCACTCTCAATGGACTACGACGTCTCAAGTCGATTTCTAACGCGCCATGGTCTTGCAAAACAGTAAAATACCTGTAAAGGCCTCTAAAGATTGTTACATGGCCTCTTGCCGCCTAATAAAGGCTTTACTCCTAAAACACTTGATTCGACGTGTCTTAGCAGGTTACCATCGGTCTATTTCTTCCACTCCCAATGAACTACGACGTCTCAAGACGCTTTCCATCGCGCCATGGTCTTACAGCACAGTGAACTACGTGTAGAAGCCCCTAAAGACTGTTATATGGCCCTTTACCACCTAACAAAGGCCCTGCACGTAAATCACGTGGTTCCACGTACCTACGCAGTTCACTATCGCTCTATTCCTTCAACTCTCAATGGGCTACGACGTCTCAAGTTGTTTTCCATCACGCCATGGTCTTACAACACAGTGAACTACGTGTAGAGTCCTCTAAAGATTGTTACATGGCCTGTTGCCGCTTAATAAAGGCTCTACACGTAGATCCAGTGGTTTCACGTGTCTGCGCAGGTTACCATCCGTCTATTCCTTGCACTCTCAATGGACTACGACGTCTCAAGTCGTTTTCCGGCGCGCCGTGGTCTTACATCACAGTGAACTACGTGTAGAAGCCTCTTAGGGCTGTTATATCACCTTTTACCACCTAATAAAAGCCTTACACGTAAATCACGTGGTTCCACGTACCTATGCAGTTCACCATCGGTCTATTCCTTCCAGTTTCAATGGACTACGACGTCTCAATTCCTTTTCCATCGTGCCATGATCTTACAACGCAGTGAACTACGTGTAAAGGCCTCTGAAGACTGTTATATGACCTTTTACCACCTAATACAAGCCTAACACGTAAATCACGTGGTTCCACGTACTTCCGCAGGTTACCATCGGTCTATTCCTTCTACACTCACTGGACTACGACGTTTCAAGTCGTTTTCCATCGCGCCATGGTCTTACAACGCGGTGAAATACGTGTAAAGGCTTATGAGGACTGTGATATGGCCTTTTGCCGCCTAATAAAGGCTTTACACCTAAAACACGTTGTTCGACATGTCTGCGCAGGTTACCATCGGTCTATTCCTTCCACTCTCAATGGACTACGACGTCTCAAGTCGATTTCCAACGCGCCATGGTCTTACAACATAGTGAACTACGTGTAGAGGCCTCTAAAGACTGTTATATGGCCCTTTGCCACCTAAGAAAGGTCCTACACGTAAATCACGTGGTTCCACGAGCCTGCGCAGGTTACCATCGGTCAATTCCTTCCACTCTCAATGGACTACGACGTTTCAAGTCGCTTACCATCGCGCCATGGTCTTACAGCACAGTGAACTACGTGTAGAGGCCTCTAAAGGCTGTTATATGACCTTTTACCACCTAATACAAGCCTTACACGTAAATCACGTGGTTCCACGTACTTCCGCAGGTTAGCATCGCTCTATTCCTCCTACACTCAATGGACTACGACGTCTCTAGTCCTTTTCCATCGTCCCATGATCTTACAACGCAGTGAACTACGTGTAGAGTCTTCTTAGGGCTGTTATATGACCTTTTACCGCCTAATAAAAGCCTTACACGTAAATCACGTGGTTCCACGTACTTCCACAGGTTAACATCGGTCTATTCCTCGTACACTCAACGGACTACGGTGTCTGAAGTACTTTGCCATCGTGCCATGATCTTCTAACGCAGTGAAGTACGTGTAAATGCTTCTAACGACTGTTTTATGGCCCTTTACCACCTAACAATGGCCCTGCACGTAAATCCCGTGGTTCCACGTACCTACGCAGTTTACCATCGCTCTATTCCTTCCACTCTCAATGGACTACGACGTCTCAAGTCGTTTTCTGGCGCACTGTGGTCTTACAGCACAGTGAACTACGTGTAGAAGCCCCTAAAGACTGTTATATGGCCCTTTACCACCTAACAAAGGCCCTGCACGTAAATTACGTGGTTCCACGTACTTCCGCAGGTTAACATTGGTCTATTCCTCCTACACTCAATGGACTACGACGTCTCAAGTCCTTTTCCATCGTCCCATGATCTTACAACGCAGTGAACTACGTGTAGAGGCCTCTAAAGATTGTTATATGGCCTGTTGCCGCCTAATAAAGGCTTTACACGTAATTCACGTGCTTCGACGTGACTGCGCAGGTAACCATCGGTCTATTCCTACCACTCTCAATGGACTACGACGTCTCAAGTTGTTTTCCATCACGCCATGGTCTCATAACACAGTGAACTACCTGTAGAGCCCTCTAAGGCCTGTTATATGACCTTTTATCACCTAATAAAAGCCTTACACGTAAATCACGTGGTTCCACGTGCCTGCGCAGGTTAGCATCGGTCTATTCCTTCTACACTCACTGGACTACGACGTTTCAAGTCGTTTTCCATCGCGCCATGGTCTTACAACGCGGTGAAATACGTGTAAAGGCTTATAAGGACTGTGATATGGCCTTTTGCCGCCTAATAAAGGCTTTACACCTAAAACACGTGGTTCGACGTGTCTGCGCAGGTTACCATCGGTCTATTCCTTCCACTCTCAATGGACTACGACGTCTCAAGTCGATTTCCAACGCGCCATGGTCTTACAACATAGTGAACTACGTGTAGAGGCCTCTAAAGACTGTTATATGGCCCTTTGCCACCTAACAAAGGTCCTACACGTAAATCACGTGGTTCCACGAGCCTGCGCAGGTTACCATCGGTCTATTCCTTCCACTCTCAATGGACTACGACGTTTCAAGACGCTTTCCGTCGCGCCATGGTCTTACAACACTGTGAACTACGTGTAAAGGCTTCTGAAGACTGTAAAATGACCTTCTGACGCCTAATAAAGGGTTTACACGTAAATCACGTGTTTCCACGTGCCTGAGCAGGTTAACATCGGTCTATTCCTTCTACACTCAATGGACTACGACGTCTGAGCTTATTTTCAATAGCGCCATGGTCTTACAAAACAGTAAAATACCTGTAGAGAACTCTAAAGATTGTTACATGGCCTCTTGCCGCCTAATAAAGGCTTTACTCCTAAAACACTTGATTTGACGTGTCTTAGCAGGTTACCATCGGTCTATTCCTACCACTCTCAATGGACTACGACGTCTCAAGTTGTTTTCCATCACGCCATGGTCTCACAACACAGTGAACTACCTGTAGAGCGCTCTAAGTCCTGTTGTATGACCTTTTATCACCTAATAAAAGCCTTACACGTAAATCACGTGGTTCCACGTGCCTGCGCAGGTTAGCATCGGTCTATTCCTTTTACACTCACTGGACTACGACGTTTCAAGTCATTTTCCATCGCGCAATGGTCTTACAACGCGGTGAAATACGTGTAAAGGCTTATAAGGACTGTGATATGGCCTTTTGCCGCCTAATAAAGGCTTTACACCTAAAACACGTGGTTCGACGTGTCTGCGCAGGTTACCATCGGTCTATTCCTTCCACTCTCAATGGACTACGACGTCTCAAGTCGATTTCCAACGCGCCATGGTCTTACAACATAGTGAACTACGTGTAGAGTCCTCTAAAGACTGTTATATGGCCCTTTGCCACCTAACAAAGGTCCTACACGTAAATCACGTGGTTCGACGTGTCTGCGCAGGTTACCATCGGTCTATTCCTTCTACTCTCAATGGACTTCGACGACTCAATTCTTTTCCATCGCGCCATGGTCTTACAACACTGTGAACTGCGTGTAAAGGCTTCTGAAGACTTTAAAATGACCTTCTGACGCCTAATAAAGGGTTTACACGTAAATCACGTGTTTCCACGTGCTTGAGCAGGTTAACATCGGTTTATTCCTTCTACACTCAATGGACTACGACGTCTGAACTTATTTTCAATAGCGCCATGGTCTTACAAAACAGTAAAATATCTGTAGAAGCCTCTAAAGATTGTTACATGGCCTCTTGCCGCCTAATAAAGGCTTTACTCCTAAAACACTTGATTCGACGTGCCTGCGCAGGTTACCATCGGTCTATTCCATCCACTCTCGATGGACTACGACGTCTGAACATATTTTCCATCGCGCCATGGTCTTACAGCACAGTGAACTACGTGTAGAGGCCTCTAAGGGCTGTTATATGACCTTTTATCACCTAATACAAGCCTTACACGTAAATCACGTGGTTCCACGTACTTCCGCAGGTTAACATCGGTCTATTCCTCCCACACTCAATGGACTACGACGTCTCAAGTCCTTTTCCATCGTCCCATGATCTTACAACGCAGTGAACTACGTGTAGAGGCTTCTAAAGATTGTTATATGGCCTGTTGTGCCTAATAAGGGCTTTACACGTAATTCACGTGCTTCGATGTGCGTGCGCAGGTAACCATCGGTCTATTCCTACCACTCTTAATGGACTACGACGTTTCAAGTGGCTTTCCATCGCGCCATGGTCTTACAACACTGTGAACTACGTGTAAAGGCTTCTGAAGACTTTAAAATGACCTTCTGACGCCTAATAAAGGGTTTACACGTAAATCACGTGGTTCCACGTACTTCCGCAGGTTACCATCGGTCTATTCCTTCTACACTCACTGGACTACGACGTTTCAAGTCGTTTTCCATCGCGCCATGGTCTTACAACGCGGTGAAATACGTGTAAAGGCTTATGAGGACTGTGATATGGCCTTTTGCCGCCTAATAAAGGCTTTACACCTAAAACACGTTGTTCGACATGTCTGCGCAGGTTACCATCGGTCTATTCCTTCCACTCTCAATGGACTACGACGTCTCAAGTCGATTTCCAACGCGCCATGGTCTTACAACATAGTGAACTTCGTGTAGAGGCCTCTAAAGACTGTTATATGGCCCTTTACCACCTAACAAAGGCCCTGCACGTAAATTACGTGGTTCCACGTACTTCCGCAGGTTAACATTGGTCTATTCCTCCTACACTCAATGGACTACGACGTCTCAAGTCCTTTTCCATCGTCCCATGATCTTACAACGCAGTGAACTACGTGTAGAGGCCTCTAAAGATTGTTATATGGCCTGTTGCCGCCTAATAAAGGCTTTACACGTAATTCACGTGCTTCGACGTGACTGCGCAGGTAACCATCGGTCTATTCCTACCACTCTCAATGGACTACGACGTCTCAAGTTGTTTTCCATCACGCCATGGTCTCATAACACAGTGAACTACCTGTAGAGCCCTCTAAGGCCTGTTATATGACCTTTTATCACCTAATAAAAGCCTTACACGTAAATCACGTGGTTCCACGTGCCTGCGCAGGTTAGCATCGGTCTATTCCTTCTACACTCACTGGACTACGACGTTTCAAGTCGTTTTCCATCGCGCCATGGTCTTACAACGCGGTGAAATACGTGTAAAGGCTTATAAGGACTGTGATATGGCCTTTTGCCGCCTAATAAAGGCTTTACACCTAAAACACGTGGTTCGACGTGTCTGCGCAGGTTACCATCGGTCTATTCCTTCCACTCTCAATGGACTACGACGTCTCAAGTCGATTTCCAACGCGCCATGGTCTTACAACATAGTGAACTACGTGTAGAGGCCTCTAAAGACTGTTATATGGCCCTTTGCCACCTAACAAAGGTCCTACACGTAAATCACGTGGTTCCACGAGCCTGCGCAGGTTACCATCGGTCTATTCCTTCCACTCTCAATGGACTACGACGTTTCAAGACGCTTTCCGTCGCGCCATGGTCTTACAACACTGTGAACTACGTGTAAAGGCTTCTGAAGACTGTAAAATGACCTTCTGACGCCTAATAAAGGGTTTACACGTAAATCACGTGTTTCCACGTGCCTGAGCAGGTTAACATCGGTCTATTCCTTCTACACTCAATGGACTACGACGTCTGAGCTTATTTTCAATAGCGCCATGGTCTTACAAAACAGTAAAATACCTGTAGAGAACTCTAAAGATTGTTACATGGCCTCTTGCCGCCTAATAAAGGCTTTACTCCTAAAACACTTGATTTGACGTGTCTTAGCAGGTTACCATCGGTCTATTCCTACCACTCTCAATGGACTACGACGTCTCAAGTTGTTTTCCATCACGCCATGGTCTCACAACACAGTGAACTACCTGTAGAGCGCTCTAAGTCCTGTTGTATGACCTTTTATCACCTAATAAAAGCCTTACACGTAAATCACGTGGTTCCACGTGCCTGCGCAGGTTAGCATCGGTCTATTCCTTTTACACTCACTGGACTACGACGTTTCAAGTCATTTTCCATCGCGCAATGGTCTTACAACGCGGTGAAATACGTGTAAAGGCTTATAAGGACTGTGATATGGCCTTTTGCCGCCTAATAAAGGCTTTACACCTAAAACACGTGGTTCGACGTGTCTGCGCAGGTTACCATCGGTCTATTCCTTCCACTCTCAATGGACTACGACGTCTCAAGTCGATTTCCAACGCGCCATGGTCTTACAACATAGTGAACTACGTGTAGAGTCCTCTAAAGACTGTTATATGGCCCTTTGCCACCTAACAAAGGTCCTACACGTAAATCACGTGGTTCGACGTGTCTGCGCAGGTTACCATCGGTCTATTCCTTCTACTCTCAATGGACTTCGACGACTCAATTCTTTTCCATCGCGCCATGGTCTTACAACACTGTGAACTGCGTGTAAAGGCTTCTGAAGACTTTAAAATGACCTTCTGACGCCTAATAAAGGGTTTACACGTAAATCACGTGTTTCCACGTGCTTGAGCAGGTTAACATCGGTTTATTCCTTCTACACTCAATGGACTACGACGTCTGAACTTATTTTCAATAGCGCCATGGTCTTACAAAACAGTAAAATATCTGTAGAAGCCTCTAAAGATTGTTACATGGCCTCTTGCCGCCTAATAAAGGCTTTACTCCTAAAACACTTGATTCGACGTGCCTGCGCAGGTTACCATCGGTCTATTCCATCCACTCTCGATGGACTACGACGTCTGAACATATTTTCCATCGCGCCATGGTCTTACAGCACAGTGAACTACGTGTAGAGGCCTCTAAGGGCTGTTATATGACCTTTTATCACCTAATACAAGCCTTACACGTAAATCACGTGGTTCCACGTACTTCCGCAGGTTAACATCGGTCTATTCCTCCCACACTCAATGGACTACGACGTCTCAAGTCCTTTTCCATCGTCCCATGATCTTACAACGCAGTGAACTACGTGTAGAGGCTTCTAAAGATTGTTATATGGCCTGTTGTGCCTAATAAGGGCTTTACACGTAATTCACGTGCTTCGATGTGCGTGCGCAGGTAACCATCGGTCTATTCCTACCACTCTTAATGGACTACGACGTTTCAAGTGGCTTTCCATCGCGCCATGGTCTTACAACACTGTGAACTACGTGTAAAGGCTTCTGAAGACTTTAAAATGACCTTCTGACGCCTAATAAAGGGTTTACACGTAAATCACGTGGTTCCACGTACTTCCGCAGGTTACCATCGGTCTATTCCTTCTACACTCACTGGACTACGACGTTTCAAGTCGTTTTCCATCGCGCCATGGTCTTACAACGCGGTGAAATACGTGTAAAGGCTTATGAGGACTGTGATATGGCCTTTTGCCGCCTAATAAAGGCTTTACACCTAAAACACGTTGTTCGACATGTCTGCGCAGGTTACCATCGGTCTATTCCTTCCACTCTCAATGGACTACGACGTCTCAAGTCGATTTCCAACGCGCCATGGTCTTACAACATAGTGAACTTCGTGTAGAGGCCTCTAAAGACTGTTATATGGCCCTTTGCCACCTAAGAAAGGTCCTACACGTAAATCACGTGGTTCCACGAGCCTGTGCAGGTTACCATCGGTCAATTCCTTCCACTCTCAATGGACTACGACGTTTCAAGTCGCTTACCATCGCGCCATGGTCTTACAGCACAGTGAACTACGTGTAGAGGCCTCTAAGGGCTGTTATATGACCTTTTACCACCTAATACAAGCCTTACACGTAAATCACGTGGTTCCACGTACTTCCGCAGGTTAGCATCGCTCTATTCCTCCTACACTCAATGGACTACGACGTCTCTAGTCCTTTTCCATCGTCCCATGATCTTACAACGCAGTGAACTACATGTAGAGTCCTCTTAGGGCTGTTATATGACCTTTTACCGCCTAATAAAAGCCTTACACGTAAATCACGTGGTTCCACGTACTTCCGCAGGTTAACATCGGTCTATTCCTCGTACACTCAACGGACTACGGTGTCTGAAGTACTTTGCCATCGTGCCATGATCTTCTAACGCAGTGAAGTACGTGTAAATGCTTCTAACGACTGTTTTATGGCCCTTTACCACCTAACAATGGCCCTGCACGTAAATCCCGTGGTTCCACGTACCTACGCAGTTTACCATCGCTCTATTCCTTCCACTCTCAATGGACTACGACGTCTCAAGTCGTTTTCTGGCGCACTGTGGTCTTACAGCACAGTGAACTACGTGTAGAAGCCCCTAAAGACTGTTATATGGCCCTTTACCACCTAACAAAGGCCCTGCACGTAAATTACGTGGTTCCACGTACTTCCGCAGGTTAACATTGGTCTATTCCTCCTACACTCAATGGACTACGACGTCTCAAGTCCTTTTCCATCGTCCCATGATCTTACAACGCAGTGAACTACGTGTAGAGGCCTCTAAAGATTGTTATATGGCCTGTTGCCGCCTAATAAAGGCTTTACACGTAATTCACGTGCTTCGACGTGTCTGCGCAGGTAACCATCGGTCTATTCCTACCACTCTCAATGGACTACGACGTCTCAAGTTGTTTTCCATCACGCCATGGTCTCATAACACAGTGAACTACCTGTAGAGCCCTCTAAGGCCTGTTATATGACCTTTTATCACCTAATAAAAGCCTTACACGTAAATCACGTGGTTCCACGTGCCTGCGCAGGTTAGCATCGGTCTATTCCTTCTACACTCACTGGACTACGACGTTTCAAGTCGTTTTCCATCGCGCCATGGTCTTACAACGCGGTGAAATACGTGTAAAGGCTTATAAGGACTGTGATATGGCCTTTTGCCGCCTAATAAAGGCTTTACACCTAAAACACGTGGTTCGACGTGTCTGCGCAGGTTACCATCGGTCTATTCCTTCCACTCTCAATGGACTACGACGTCTCAAGTCGATTTCCAACGCGCCATGGTCTTACAACATAGTGAACTACGTGTAGAGGCCTCTAAAGACTGTTATATAGCCCTTTGCCACCTAACAAAGGTCCTACACGTAAATCACGTGGTTCCACGAGCCTGCGCAGGTTACCATCGGTCTATTCCTTCCACTCTCAATGGACTACGACGTTTCAAGACGCTTTCCGTCGCGCCATGGTCTTACAACACTGTGAACTACGTGTAAAGGCTTCTGAAGACTGTAAAATGACCTTCTGACGCCTAATAAAGGGTTTACACGTAAATCACGTGTTTCCACGTGCCTGAGCAGGTTAACATCGGTCTATTCCTTCTACACTCAATGGACTACGACGTCTGAGCTTATTTTCAATAGCGCCATGGTCTTACAAAACAGTAAAATACCTGTAGAGAACTCTAAAGATTGTTACATGGCCTCTTGCCGCCTAATAAAGGCTTTACTCCTAAAACACTTGATTCGACGTGTCTTAGCAGGTTACCATCGGTCTATTCCTACCACTCTCAATGGACTACGACGTCTCAAGTTGTTTTCCATCACGCCATGGTCTCACAACACAGTGAACTACCTGTAGAGCGCTCTAAGTCCTGTTGTATGACCTTTTATCACCTAATAAAAGCCTTACACGTAAATCACGTGGTTCCACGTACTTCCGCAGGTTAACATCGGTCTATTCCTCCCACACTCAATGGACTACGACGTCTCAAGTCCTTTTCCATCGTCCCATGATCTTACAACGCAGTGAACTACGTGTAGAGGCTTCTAAAGATTGTTATATGGCCTGTTGTGCCTAATAAGGGCTTTACACGTAATTCACGTGCTTCGATGTGCGTGCGCAGGTAACCATCGGTCTATTCCTACCACTCTTAATGGACTACGACGTTTCAAGTCGCTTTCCATTGCGCCATGGTCTTACAACACTGTGAACTACGTGTAAAGGCTTCTGAAGACTTTAAAATGACCTTCTGACGCCTAATAAAGGGTTTACACGTAAATCACGTGGTTCCACGTACTTCCGCAGGTTAACATCGGTCTATTCCTCCTACACTCAATGGACTACGACGTCTCAAGTCCTTTTCCATCGTCCCATGATCTTACAACGCAGTGAACTACATGTAGAGGCCTCTAAAGAATGTTATATGGCCTGTTGCCGCCTAATAAAGGCTTTACACGTAATTCACGTGCTTCGACGCGTCTGCGCAGGTAACCATCGGTCTATTCCTATCACTCTCAATGGACTACGACGTCTCAAGTTGTTTTTCATCACGCCATGGTCTTACAACACAGTGAACTACGTGTAGAGTCCTCTAAAGATTGTTACATGGCCTGTTGCCGCCTAATAAAGGCTCTACACGTAGATCCAGTGGTTTCACGTGTCTGCGCAGGTTACCATCCGTCTATTCCTTGCACTCTCAATGGACTACGACGTCTCAAGTCGTTTTCCGGCGCGCCGTGGTCTTACATCACAGTGAACTACGTGTAGAAGCCTCTTAGGGCTGTTATACCATCTAATAAAAGCCTTGCAAGTAAATCACGTGGTTCCACGTACCTATGCAGTTCACCATCGGTCTATTCCTTCCACTTACAATGGACTACGACGTCTGAAGTCCTTTTCCATCGTGCCATGATCTTACAACGCAGTGAACTACGTGTAAAGGCCTCTGAAGACCGGTATTATGGCCTCTTGCCGCCAAATAAAGGCCTTACACCTATAACACGTGGTTCCACGTGCCTGCGCAGGTTACCATCGGTCTATTCCATCCACTCTCAATGGACTACGACGTCTGAACATATTTTCCATCGCGCCATGGTCTTACAGCACAGTGAACTACGTGTAGAGGCCTCTAAGGGCTGTTGTATGACCTTTTACCACCTAATACAAGCCTTACACGTAAATCACGTGGTTCCACGTACTTCCGCAGGTTAACATCGGTCTATTCCTCCTACACTCAATGGACTACGACGTCTCAAGTTGTTTTCCATCGCGCCATGGTCTTACAATGCGGTGAAATACGTGTAAAGGCTTATAAGGACTGTTATATGGCCTTTTGCCGCCTAATAAAGGCTTTACACCTAAAACACGTGGTTCGACGTGTCTGCGCAGGTTACCATCGGTCTATTCCTTCTACTCTCAATGGACTACGACGACTCAAGTCGATTTCCAACGCGCCATGGTCTTACAACTTAGTGAACTACGTGTAGAGGCCTCTAAAGACTGTTATATGGCCCTTTGCCACCTAACAAAGGTCCTACACGTAAATCACGTGGTTCCACGAGCCTGCGCAGGTTATCATCGGTCTATTCCTACCACTCTCAATGGGCTACGACGTCTCAAGTTGTTTTCCATCACGCCAATGTCTCACAACACAGTCAACTACGTGTAGAGGCCTCTAAAGATTGTTATATGGCCTGTTGCCGCCTAATAAAGGCTTTACACGTAATTCACGTGCTTCGACGTGTCTGCGCAGGTAACCATCGGTCTATTCCTACCACTCTCAATGGACTCCGACGTCTCAAGTTGTTTTCCATCTCGCCATGGTCTCACAACACAGTGAACTACCTGTAGAGCCCTCTAAGGCCTGTTATATGACCTTTTATCACTTAATAAAAGCCTTACACGTAAATCACGTGGTTCCACGTGCCTGCGCAGGTTAGCATCGGTCTATTCCCTCTACACTCACTGGACTACGACGTTTCAAGTCGTTTTCCATCGCGCCATGGTCTTACAACGCGGTGAAATACGTGTAAAGGCTTATAAGGACTGTGATATGGCCTTTTGCCGCCTAATAAAGGCTTTACACCTAAAACACGTAGTTCGACGTGTCTGCGTAAGTTACCATCGGTCTATTCCTTCCACTCTCAATGGACTACGACGTCTCAAGTCGATTTCCAACGCGCCATGGTCTTACAACATAGTGAACTACGTGTAGAGGCCTCTAAGGGCTGTTATATGACCTTTTACCACCTAATAAAAGCCTTACACGTAAATCACGTGGTTCCGCGTACTTCCGCAGGTTAGCATCGGTGTATTCCTCCTACACTCACTGGACTACGACGTTTTAAGTCGTTTTCCATCGCGCCATGGTCTTACAACGCGGTGAAATACGTGTAAAGGCTTATAAGGACTGTTAGATCGCCCTTTGACGTCTAGTAAAGGCTTTACACATAAAACACGTGGTTCGACGTGTCTGCGCAGGTTACCATCCGTCTATTCCTTCCACTCTCAATGGACTACGACGTCTCAAGTCGATTTCCAACGCGCCATGGTCTTACAACATAGTGAACTACGTGTAGAGGCCTCTAAAGACTGTTATATGGCCCTTTGCAACCTAACCAAGGTCCTACACGTAAATCACGTGGTTCCACGAGCCTGCGCAGGTTACCATCGGTCTTGTCCTTCCACTCTCAATGGGGTACGACGTCTCAAGTCGTTTTCCATCACGCCATGGTCTCACAACACAGTAAACTACCTGTAGAGGCCTCTAAGGCCTGTTATATGACCTTTTACCACCTAATAAAAGCCTTACACGTAAAACATGTGGTTCCATGTCTTAGCCCAGGTAAACATCGGTCTATTCCTTCTACACTCACTGGACTACGACGTTTCAAGTCGTCTTACAACGCAGTGAAAAACGTGTAAAGGCCTCTAAGGACTGTTATATGGCCTTTTGCCGCTTAATAAAGGCCTCACACCTAAAACACGTGGTTCGACGTGTCTGCGCAGGTTACCATCGGTCTATTCCTTCCACTCTCAATGGACTACGAGGTCTCAAGTCGCTTTCCAACGCTCGATGGTCTTACAACATAGTGAACTACGTGTAGAGGCCTCTAAAGACTGTTATATGGCCCTTTGCCAACTAACAAAGGCCCTACACGTAAATCACGTGGTTCCACGTGCCTGCGCAGGTTAGCATCGGTCTATTCCTTCTACACTTACTGGACTACGTCGTTTCAAGTTGTTTTCCATCGCGCCATGGTCTTATAACACTGTAAACTACGTGTAGAGGCCTCTAAAGACTGTTAGATGGCCTTTTGACGTCTAGTAAAGGCTTTACACGTAAATCACGTGGTTCCCCGTGCCTGCGCAGTTTATCATCACTAGAGTCCTTCCGCCATAAATGGACTAAAACGTATCAAGTTGTTTTCCATTCCGCCATTGTTTACAACACAGTCAACTACGTGTACGGGCCTCTAAGAGCTGTTATATGGCCTTTTACCGCCTATTAAATTCCTTACACGTAAATCACCTACCTGCGCTGTTTACCATCGGTTTATTCCTTCCACTCTCAATGGAATAAGACGTCTCAAGTTGTTTTCCGTCCCGCCATTGTTTACAACACAGTCAACTACGTGTAGAGGCCTCTAAAGATTGTTATATGGCCTGTTGCCGCCTAATAAAGGCTTTACACGTAATTCACGTGGTTCGACGTGTCTGCGCAGGTTACCATCGGTCTATTCCTACCACTCTCAATGGAATACGACGTCTCAAGACGCTTTACATCGCGCCATGGTCTTACAGCACAGTGAACTACGTGTAGAGGCCTCTAAGGGCTGTTATATGACCTTTTACCAACTAATAAAAGCCTTACACGTAAATCACGTGGTTCCGCGTACTTCCGCAGGCTAGCATCGGTCTATTCCTCCTACACTTAATGGACTACGACGTCTCAAGTCCTTTTCCATCGTCCCATGATCTTACAACGCAGTGAACTACGTGTAGAGGCCTCTAAAGATTGTTATATGACCTTTTACCACCTAATAAAGCCTTTCACGTAAATCACGTGGGTCCACGTGCCTGCGCAGGTTAGCATCGGTCTATTCCTTCTACACTCACTGGACTACGACGTTTCAAGTTGTTTTCCATTGCGCCATGGTTTTACAACGCAGTGAAATACGTGTAAAGGCTTCTAAGGACTGTTATATGGTCTTTTGCCGCCTTATAAAGGCCTTACACCTAAAACGCGTGGTTCGACGGGTCTGCGCAGGTTACCATCGGTCTATTCCTTCCACTCTCAATGCACTACGACGTCTCAAGTCGCTTTCCAACGCGCCATGGTCTTACAACATAGTGAACTACGTGTAGAGGCCTCTAAGGGCTGCTATATGACCTTTTACCACCTAATAAAAGCCTTACACGTAATTTACGTGCTTCCACGTACTTCCGCAGGTTAACATCAGTCTATTCCTTCCACTCTCAATGGGTTACGACGTCTCAAGTCGCTTTCCATTGCGCCATGGTCTTACAACACTGTGAACTACGTGTAAAGGCTTCTGAAGACTGTTATATGACCTTCTGACGCCTAATAAAGACTTTACACGTAAATCACGTGTTTCCACGTGCCTGAGCAGGTTAACATCGGTCTATTCCTTCTACACTCAATGGACTACTACGTCTCAAGTCGTTTTCCATCGCGCCATGGTCTTACAACGCAGTGAAATACGTGTAAAGGCCTCTAAGGACTGTTATATGGCCTTTTGCCGCCTAATGAAGGCCTTACACCAAAAACACGTGGTTCGACGTGTCTGCGCAGGTTACCATCGGTCTATTCCTTCCACTCTCAATTGACTACGAGGTCTCAAGTCGCTTTCTAACGCGCCATGGTGTTACAACATAGTGAACTACGTGTAGAGGCCTCTAAAGACTGTTATATGGGCCTTTGCCAACTAACAAAGGCCCTACACGTAAATCACGTGGTTCCACGTGCCTGCGCATGTTAGCATCGGTCTATTCCTTTTACACTCACTGGGCTACGACGTCTCAAGTTATTTTCCATCGCGCCATGGCCTTACAACACTGTAAACTACGTAAAGAGGCCTCTAAAGACTGTTAGATGGCCTTTTGACGTCTAGTAAAGGCTTTACACGTAAATCACGTGGTTCCACGTGCCTGCGCAGTTTATTATCGTTACAGTCCTTCCGCCATAAATTGCCAAAAACGTCTCAAGCTGTTTTCCATCGTGCAATGATAGTACAACGCAGTGAACTATGTGTAGAGGCCTCCAAAGACTGTTATATGGCCCCTTACCACCTAACAAAGGCCCTACACGTACATCACGTGGTTCCACGAACCTACGCAGTTTACCATCGATCTATTCCTTCTACACTCAATGGAGTACGACGTCTGAACTCATTTTACATAGCGCTATGTACTTACAACACAGTAATATACGTGTAGAGGCCTCTAAGGGCTGTTATATGACCTTTTACCACCTAATAAAAGCCTTACACGTAAATCACGTGGTTCTGCGTACTTCCGCAGGTTAACATCGGTGTATTCCTCCTACACTCAATGGACTACTGCGTCTCAAGTCCTTTTCCATCGTGCCATGATCTTACAACGCAGTGAACTGCGCGTAAAGGCCTCTAACGACTGTTATATTAGGCTTCTTACCTCCTAATGAAGCCCTTATATCTAAAACACGCGGTTCCACGTGCCTGTTCAGGTTACCATCGGTCTATTCCTGCCACACTCAACGGACTACGATGTCTGAAGTCCTTTGCCATCGTGCCATGATGTTCTAACGCAGTGAAGTACGTGTAAATGCCTCTAACGACTGTTATCTGGCCCTTTACCCCCTAACAAAGGCCTTGCACGTAAATCACGTGGTTCCACCTACCTACGCAGTTTACCATCGGTCTATTTCTTCCACTCTCAATGACTTAGGAGGTCTCAAGACGTTTTCCATCGCGCCATGGTCTTACAACACAGTGAACTGCGTGTGGAGGCCTCTGAAGACTGTTATATGACCTTTTACCACCTAATAAAAGCCTTACACGTAAATCACGTGGTTCCACGTACTTCCGCAGGTTAACATCGGTCTATTCCTCGTACACTCAATGGGCTACGACGTCTCAAGTCCTTTTCCATCGTGCCATGATAGTACAACGCAGTGAACTACGTGTAGAGGCCTCTAAGGGCTGTTATATGACCTTTTGCCCCTTAATAAAAGCCTTACAGGTAAAACATGTGGTTCCACGTGCATGCGCAAGTTACCATCGGTTTATTCCTGCCACACTCAACGGACTATGACGTCTCAAGTTATTTTCCATCACGTCATGGTCTTACAACACAGTGAACAACGTGTAGAGTCCTCTTAGGGCTGTCATATGACCTTTTACCACCAAATAAAAGCCTTGCACGTAAATCACGTGGTTCCACGTACTTCCGCAGGTTAACATCGGTGTATTCCTCCTACACTCAATGGACTACGACGTCTCAAGTCCTTTTCCATCGTCCCATGATCTTACAACGCAGTGAAATACATGTAGAGGCCTCTAAAGATTGTTATATGGCCTGTTGCCGCCTAATAAAGGCTTTACACGTAATTCACGTGGTTCCACGTGTCTGCGCAGGTTACCATCGGTCTATTCCTACCAGTCTCAATGGACTACGACGTGTCAAGTCGTTTTCCGGCGCGTCATGGTCTTGCAACGTAGTGAACTACGTGTAGAGGCCTCTAAAGACTGTTATATGGCCCTTTGCCACCTAAGAAGGCCTTACACGTAAAACATGTGGTTCCATGTGTTAGCCCAGGTTACCATCGGTCTATTCCTTCTACACTCAATGGAGTACGACGTCTGAACTCATTTTACATAGCGCTATGTACTTACAACACAGTAATATACGTGTAGAGGCCTCTAAGGGCTGTTATATGACCTTTTACCACCTAATAAAAGCCTTACACGTAAATCACGTGGTTCCACGTACTTCCGCAGGTTAACATCGGTCTATTCCTCCTACACTCAATGGACTACGACGTCTCAAGTCCTTTTCCATCGTCCCATGATCTTACAACGCAGTGAACTACGTGTAGAGGCCTCTAAAGATTGTTATATGGCCTGTTGCCGCCTAATAAAGGCTTAACACGTAATTCACGTGCTTCGACGTGTCTGCGCAGGTAACCATCGGTCTATTCCTACCACTCTCAATGGACTACGACGTGTCAAGTCATTTTCCGGCGCGCCATGGTCTCACAACACAGTAAACTACGTGTAGAGGCCTCTAAGGACTGTTATATGGCTTTTTGCCGCCTAATAAAGGCCTTACACGAAAATCACGTGGTTCCACGAGCCTGCGCAGGTTACCATCGGTCTATTCCTTCCACTCTCAATGGACTACGACGTTTCAAGTCGCTTTCCATTGCGCCATGGTCTTACAACACTGTGAACTACGTGTAAAGGCTTCTGAAGACTGTTATATGACCTTCTGACGCCTAATAAAGGGTTTACACGTAAATCACGTGCTTTCACGTGCCTGAGCAGGTTAACATCGGTCTATTCCTTCTACACTCAATGGACTACGACGTCTGAACTTATTTTCCATAGCGCCATGGTTTTACAACACAGTAAAATACGTGTAGAGGTCTCTAGAAATTATTACATGGCCTGTTGCCGCCTAATAAAGGCTTTACACGTAATTCACGTGGTTCCACGTGCCTGCGCAGTTTATCATCGGTACAGTCCTTCCACTCTCAATGGAATACTACGTCTCAATTTGTTTTCCATCACGTCATGGTCTTACAACACAGTGAACTACGTGTAGAGGCCTCTAAAGATTGTAATATGGCCTCTTGCCGCCTAATAAAGGCCTTACTCCTAAAACACTTGATTCGACGTGTCTTAGCAGGTTACCATCGGTCTATTCCTTCCACTCTCAATGACTTACGACGTCTCAAGACGTTTTCCATCGCGCCATTGTCTTACAACGTAGTATACTACGTGTAGAGTCCTCTAAAGATCGTTATATGGCCTCTTGCCGCCTAATAAAGGCTTTACACGTAAATCAAGTGGTTTCACGTGTCTGTGCAGGTTACCATCGGTCTATTCCTTGCACTCTCAATGGACTACAACGTCTCAAGTTGTTTTCCATCACGCCATGGTCTTACAACACAGTGAACTACGGGAAGAGTCCTCCAAAGTCTGTTATATGGCCCCTTACCACCTAACAAACGCCCTACACGTACATCACGTGGTTCCACGAACCTACACAGTTTACCATCGGTCTATTCCTTCCACTCTTAATGGACTACTACGTTTCAAGTTGTTTTCCATCACGCCATGGTCTTACCACACAGTGAACTACGTGTAGAGGCCTCTAAAGATTGTTGTATGGCCTCTTGCCGCCTAATAAAGGCCTTACTCCTAAAACACTTGATTCGACGTGTCTTAGCAGGTTGCCATCGGTCTATTCCTTCTACTCTCAATGGACTACGACGTCTCAAGTCGTTTTCCGGCGCACCGTGGTCTTACAGCACAGTGAACTACGTGTAAAGACCTCTAAGGACTGTTATATGGCCCTTTAACACCTAACAAAGGCCTTACACGTAAATCACGTGGTTCCACGTACCTACGCAGGTTACCATCGGTCTATTCCTTCCACTCTCAATGACTTACGACGTCTCAAGACGTTTTCCATCGCGCCATTGTCTTACAACATAGTATACTACGTGTAGAGTCCTCTAAAGATCGTTATATGGCCTCTTGCCGCCTAATAAAGTCCTTACACCTAAATCACGTGTTCGAAGTGTCTGCGCAGGTTACCATTGGTGTATTTTCTCCACTCTCCATTGGAATACGACGTCTCAATTCGCTTTCCATCGCGCCATGGTCTTATAACACAGTGAACTTCGTGTAGAAGCCTTTAAACACTGTTATATGGTCCTTTGCCACCTAACAAAGGCCCTACAGGTAAATCACGTGGTTCCACGTACTTCCGCAGGTAAACATCGCTCTATTCCTCCTACACTGAATGGACTAAGACGGCTCAATTCTTTTCCATCGTGCCATGATCTTACAACGCAGTGAACTACGTGTAGAGTCCTCTGAAGGTTGTTATATGGCCTCTTGCCGCCTAATAAAGGCTTTACACGTAAATCAAGTGGTTTCACGTGTCTGTGCAGGTTACCATCGGTCTATTCCTTGCACTCTCAATGGACTACGACGTCTCAAGTCGTTTTCCGCCGCGCCGTGGTCTTAGAGCACAGTGAACTGCGTGTAGAGGCCTCTTAGTGTTGTTATATGGCCCTTTACCACCTAACAAAGGCCCTACACGTAAATCACGTGGTTCCACGAACCTACGCAGTTTACCATCGTTCTATTCCTTCCACTCTCAATGGACTACTACGTCTCAAGTTGTTTTCCATCACGTCATGGTCTTACAACACAGTGAACTACGTGTAGAGGCCTCTAAAGATTATTATATGGCCTCTTGCCGCCTAATAAAGGCCTTACTCCTAAAACACTTGATTCGACGTGTCTTAGCAGGTTACCATCGCTCTATTCCTTCCACTATCAAAGGACTACGACGTCTCAAGTCGTTTTCCGGCGCACCGTGGTCTTACAGCACAGTGAACTACGTGTTAAGGCCTCTAAGGACTGTTATATGGCCCTTTTTTCCGCCTAACAAAAGCCCTACACGTAAATCACGTGTTCCACGTGCCTACGCAGTTTACCATCGGTCTATTTCTTCCACTCTCAATGTCTTAGGACGTCTCAAGACGTTTTCCATCGCGCCATGGTCTTACAACACAGTGAACTACGTGTGGAGGCCTCTGAAGACTGTTATATGACCTTTTACCACCTAATAAAAGCCTTACACGTAAATCACGTGGTTCCACGTACTTCCGCAGGTTAACATCGGTCTATTCCTCGTACACTCAATGGGCTACGACGTCTCAAGTCCTTTTCCATCGTGCCATGATAGTACAACGCAGTGAACTACGTGTGAAGGCCTCTAAGGACTGTTATATGACCTTTTACCACCTAACAAAGGTCCTACACGAAAATCACGTGGTTCCACGAGCCTGCGCAGGTTACCATTGGTCTATTCCTTCCACTCTCAATGGACTACGACGTTTCAAGTTGCTTTCCATTGCGCCATGGTCTTACAACACTGTGAACTACGTGTAAAGGCTTCTGAAGACTGTTATATGACCATCTGACGCCTAATAAAGGGTTTACACGTAAATCACGTGCTTCCACGTGCCTGAGCAGGTTAACATCGGTCTATTCCTTCTAAACTCAATGGACTACGACGTCTGAACTTATTTTCCATAGCGCCATGGTTTTACAACGCAGTAAAATACGTGTAGAGGTCTCTAAAAATTATTACATGGCCTGTTGCCGCCTAATAAAGGCTTTACACGTAATTCACGTGGTTCCACGTGCCTGCGCAGTTTATCATCGGCACAGTCCTTTGCCATAAATGGCCTAAAACGTCTCAAGTTGATTTCCATTCCGCCATTGTCTTACAACATAGTATAATACGTGTAGAGGCCTCTAAGGACTGTTATATGGTCTTTTGCCGCCTTATAAAGGCCTTACACCTAAAACGCGTGGTTCGACGGGTCTGCGCAGGTTACCATCGGTCTATTCCTTCCACTCTCAATGCACTACGACGTCTCAAGTCGCTTTCCAACGCGCCATGGTCTTACAACATAGTGAACTACGTGTAGAGGCCTCTAAGGGCTGCTATATGACCTTTTACCACCTAATAAAAGCCTTACACGTAATTTACGTGCTTCCACGTACTTCCGCAGGTTAACATCAGTCTATTCCTTCCACTCTCAATGGGTTACGACGTCTCAAGTCGCTTTCCATTGCGCCATGGTCTTACAACACTGTGAACTACGTGTAAAGGCTTCTGAAGACTGTTATATGACCTTCTGACGCCTAATAAAGACTTTACACGTAAATCACGTGTTTCCACGTGCCTGAGCAGGTTAACATCGGTCTATTCCTTCTACACTCAATGGACTACTACGTCTCAAGTCGTTTTCCATCGCGCCATGGTCTTACAACGCAGTGAAATACGTGTAAAGGCCTCTAAGGACTGTTATATGGCCTTTTGCCGCCTAATGAAGGCCTTACACCAAAAACACGTGGTTCGACGTGTCTGCGCAGGTTACCATCGGTCTATTCCTTCCACTCTCAATTGACTACGAGGTCTCAAGTCGCTTTCTAACGCGCCATGGTGTTACAACATAGTGAACTACGTGTAGAGGCCTCTAAAGACTGTTATATGGGCCTTTGCCAACTAACAAAGGCCCTACACGTAAATCACGTGGTTCCACGTGCCTGCGCATGTTAGCATCGGTCTATTCCTTTTACACTCACTGGGCTACGACGTCTCAAGTTATTTTCCATCGCGCCATGGCCTTACAACACTGTAAACTACGTAAAGAGGCCTCTAAAGACTGTTAGATGGCCTTTTGACGTCTAGTAAAGGCTTTACACGTAAATCACGTGGTTCCACGTGCCTGCGCAGTTTATTATCGTTACAGTCCTTCCGCCATAAATTGCCAAAAACGTCTCAAGCTGTTTTCCATCGTGCAATGATAGTACAACGCAGTGAACTATGTGTAGAGGCCTCCAAAGACTGTTATATGGCCCCTTACCACCTAACAAAGGCCCTACACGTACATCACGTGGTTCCACGAACCTACGCAGTTTACCATCGATCTATTCCTTCTACACTCAATGGAGTACGACGTCTGAACTCATTTTACATAGCGCTATGTACTTACAACACAGTAATATACGTGTAGAGGCCTCTAAGGGCTGTTATATGACCTTTTACCACCTAATAAAAGCCTTACACGTAAATCACGTGGTTCTGCGTACTTCCGCAGGTTAACATCGGTGTATTCCTCCTACACTCAATGGACTACTGCGTCTCAAGTCCTTTTCCATCGTGCCATGATCTTACAACGCAGTGAACTGCGCGTAAAGGCCTCTAACGACTGTTATATTAGGCTTCTTACCTCCTAATGAAGCCCTTATATCTAAAACACGCGGTTCCACGTGCCTGTTCAGGTTACCATCGGTCTATTCCTGCCACACTCAACGGACTACGATGTCTGAAGTCCTTTGCCATCGTGCCATGATGTTCTAACGCAGTGAAGTACGTGTAAATGCCTCTAACGACTGTTATCTGGCCCTTTACCCCCTAACAAAGGCCTTGCACGTAAATCACGTGGTTCCACCTACCTACGCAGTTTACCATCGGTCTATTTCTTCCACTCTCAATGACTTAGGAGGTCTCAAGACGTTTTCCATCGCGCCATGGTCTTACAACACAGTGAACTGCGTGTGGAGGCCTCTGAAGACTGTTATATGACCTTTTACCACCTAATAAAAGCCTTACACGTAAATCACGTGGTTCCACGTACTTCCGCAGGTTAACATCGGTCTATTCCTCGTACACTCAATGGGCTACGACGTCTCAAGTCCTTTTCCATCGTGCCATGATAGTACAACGCAGTGAACTACGTGTAGAGGCCTCTAAGGGCTGTTATATGACCTTTTGCCCCTTAATAAAAGCCTTACAGGTAAAACATGTGGTTCCACGTGCATGCGCAAGTTACCATCGGTTTATTCCTGCCACACTCAACGGACTATGACGTCTCAAGTTATTTTCCATCACGTCATGGTCTTACAACACAGTGAACAACGTGTAGAGTCCTCTTAGGGCTGTCATATGACCTTTTACCACCAAATAAAAGCCTTGCACGTAAATCACGTGGTTCCACGTACTTCCGCAGGTTAACATCGGTGTATTCCTCCTACACTCAATGGACTACGACGTCTCAAGTCCTTTTCCATCGTCCCATGATCTTACAACGCAGTGAAATACATGTAGAGGCCTCTAAAGATTGTTATATGGCCTGTTGCCGCCTAATAAAGGCTTTACACGTAATTCACGTGGTTCCACGTGTCTGCGCAGGTTACCATCGGTCTATTCCTACCAGTCTCAATGGACTACGACGTGTCAAGTCGTTTTCCGGCGCGTCATGGTCTTGCAACGTAGTGAACTACGTGTAGAGGCCTCTAAAGACTGTTATATGGCCCTTTGCCACCTAAGAAGGCCTTACACGTAAAACATGTGGTTCCATGTGTTAGCCCAGGTTACCATCGGTCTATTCCTTCTACACTCAATGGAGTACGACGTCTGAACTCATTTTACATAGCGCTATGTACTTACAACACAGTAATATACGTGTAGAGGCCTCTAAGGGCTGTTATATGACCTTTTACCACCTAATAAAAGCCTTACACGTAAATCACGTGGTTCCACGTACTTCCGCAGGTTAACATCGGTCTATTCCTCCTACACTCAATGGACTACGACGTCTCAAGTCCTTTTCCATCGTCCCATGATCTTACAACGCAGTGAACTACGTGTAGAGGCCTCTAAAGATTGTTATATGGCCTGTTGCCGCCTAATAAAGGCTTAACACGTAATTCACGTGCTTCGACGTGTCTGCGCAGGTAACCATCGGTCTATTCCTACCACTCTCAATGGACTACGACGTGTCAAGTCATTTTCCGGCGCGCCATGGTCTCACAACACAGTAAACTACGTGTAGAGGCCTCTAAGGACTGTTATATGGCTTTTTGCCGCCTAATAAAGGCCTTACACGAAAATCACGTGGTTCCACGAGCCTGCGCAGGTTACCATCGGTCTATTCCTTCCACTCTCAATGGACTACGACGTTTCAAGTCGCTTTCCATTGCGCCATGGTCTTACAACACTGTGAACTACGTGTAAAGGCTTCTGAAGACTGTTATATGACCTTCTGACGCCTAATAAAGGGTTTACACGTAAATCACGTGCTTTCACGTGCCTGAGCAGGTTAACATCGGTCTATTCCTTCTACACTCAATGGACTACGACGTCTGAACTTATTTTCCATAGCGCCATGGTTTTACAACACAGTAAAATACGTGTAGAGGTCTCTAGAAATTATTACATGGCCTGTTGCCGCCTAATAAAGGCTTTACACGTAATTCACGTGGTTCCACGTGCCTGCGCAGTTTATCATCGGTACAGTCCTTCCACTCTCAATGGAATACTACGTCTCAATTTGTTTTCCATCACGTCATGGTCTTACAACACAGTGAACTACGTGTAGAGGCCTCTAAAGATTGTAATATGGCCTCTTGCCGCCTAATAAAGGCCTTACTCCTAAAACACTTGATTCGACGTGTCTTAGCAGGTTACCATCGGTCTATTCCTTCCACTCTCAATGACTTACGACGTCTCAAGACGTTTTCCATCGCGCCATTGTCTTACAACGTAGTATACTACGTGTAGAGTCCTCTAAAGATCGTTATATGGCCTCTTGCCGCCTAATAAAGGCTTTACACGTAAATCAAGTGGTTTCACGTGTCTGTGCAGGTTACCATCGGTCTATTCCTTGCACTCTCAATGGACTACAACGTCTCAAGTTGTTTTCCATCACGCCATGGTCTTACAACACAGTGAACTACGGGAAGAGTCCTCCAAAGTCTGTTATATGGCCCCTTACCACCTAACAAACGCCCTACACGTACATCACGTGGTTCCACGAACCTACACAGTTTACCATCGGTCTATTCCTTCCACTCTTAATGGACTACTACGTTTCAAGTTGTTTTCCATCACGCCATGGTCTTACCACACAGTGAACTACGTGTAGAGGCCTCTAAAGATTGTTGTATGGCCTCTTGCCGCCTAATAAAGGCCTTACTCCTAAAACACTTGATTCGACGTGTCTTAGCAGGTTGCCATCGGTCTATTCCTTCTACTCTCAATGGACTACGACGTCTCAAGTCGTTTTCCGGCGCACCGTGGTCTTACAGCACAGTGAACTACGTGTAAAGACCTCTAAGGACTGTTATATGGCCCTTTAACACCTAACAAAGGCCTTACACGTAAATCACGTGGTTCCACGTACCTACGCAGGTTACCATCGGTCTATTCCTTCCACTCTCAATGACTTACGACGTCTCAAGACGTTTTCCATCGCGCCATTGTCTTACAACATAGTATACTACGTGTAGAGTCCTCTAAAGATCGTTATATGGCCTCTTGCCGCCTAATAAAGTCCTTACACCTAAATCACGTGTTCGAAGTGTCTGCGCAGGTTACCATTGGTGTATTTTCTCCACTCTCCATTGGAATACGACGTCTCAATTCGCTTTCCATCGCGCCATGGTCTTATAACACAGTGAACTTCGTGTAGAAGCCTTTAAACACTGTTATATGGTCCTTTGCCACCTAACAAAGGCCCTACAGGTAAATCACGTGGTTCCACGTACTTCCGCAGGTAAACATCGCTCTATTCCTCCTACACTGAATGGACTAAGACGGCTCAATTCTTTTCCATCGTGCCATGATCTTACAACGCAGTGAACTACGTGTAGAGTCCTCTGAAGGTTGTTATATGGCCTCTTGCCGCCTAATAAAGGCTTTACACGTAAATCAAGTGGTTTCACGTGTCTGTGCAGGTTACCATCGGTCTATTCCTTGCACTCTCAATGGACTACGACGTCTCAAGTCGTTTTCCGCCGCGCCGTGGTCTTAGAGCACAGTGAACTGCGTGTAGAGGCCTCTTAGTGTTGTTATATGGCCCTTTACCACCTAACAAAGGCCCTACACGTAAATCACGTGGTTCCACGAACCTACGCAGTTTACCATCGTTCTATTCCTTCCACTCTCAATGGACTACTACGTCTCAAGTTGTTTTCCATCACGTCATGGTCTTACAACACAGTGAACTACGTGTAGAGGCCTCTAAAGATTATTATATGGCCTCTTGCCGCCTAATAAAGGCCTTACTCCTAAAACACTTGATTCGACGTGTCTTAGCAGGTTACCATCGCTCTATTCCTTCCACTATCAAAGGACTACGACGTCTCAAGTCGTTTTCCGGCGCACCGTGGTCTTACAGCACAGTGAACTACGTGTTAAGGCCTCTAAGGACTGTTATATGGCCCTTTTTTCCGCCTAACAAAAGCCCTACACGTAAATCACGTGTTCCACGTGCCTACGCAGTTTACCATCGGTCTATTTCTTCCACTCTCAATGTCTTAGGACGTCTCAAGACGTTTTCCATCGCGCCATGGTCTTACAACACAGTGAACTACGTGTGGAGGCCTCTGAAGACTGTTATATGACCTTTTACCACCTAATAAAAGCCTTACACGTAAATCACGTGGTTCCACGTACTTCCGCAGGTTAACATCGGTCTATTCCTCGTACACTCAATGGGCTACGACGTCTCAAGTCCTTTTCCATCGTGCCATGATAGTACAACGCAGTGAACTACGTGTGAAGGCCTCTAAGGACTGTTATATGACCTTTTACCACCTAACAAAGGTCCTACACGAAAATCACGTGGTTCCACGAGCCTGCGCAGGTTACCATTGGTCTATTCCTTCCACTCTCAATGGACTACGACGTTTCAAGTTGCTTTCCATTGCGCCATGGTCTTACAACACTGTGAACTACGTGTAAAGGCTTCTGAAGACTGTTATATGACCATCTGACGCCTAATAAAGGGTTTACACGTAAATCACGTGCTTCCACGTGCCTGAGCAGGTTAACATCGGTCTATTCCTTCTAAACTCAATGGACTACGACGTCTGAACTTATTTTCCATAGCGCCATGGTTTTACAACGCAGTAAAATACGTGTAGAGGTCTCTAAAAATTATTACATGGCCTGTTGCCGCCTAATAAAGGCTTTACACGTAATTCACGTGGTTCCACGTGCCTGCGCAGTTTATCATCGGCACAGTCCTTTGCCATAAATGGCCTAAAACGTCTCAAGTTGATTTCCATTCCGCCATTGTCTTACAACATAGTATAATACGTGTAGAGGCCTCTAAAGAATGTTATATGGCCTGTTGCCGCCTAATAAAGGCTTTACACGTAATTCACGTGGTTCGACGTGTCTGCGCAGCTAACCATCGGTCTATTCCTTCCACTCTCAATGGACTACTACGTCTCAAGTTGTTTTCCATCACGCCATGGTCTTACCACACAGTGAACTACGGGAAGAGTCCTCTTAGGGCTGTTATATGACCTTTTACCACCTAATAAAAGACTTACACGTAAATCAAGTGGTTTCACGTGTCTGTGCAGGTTACCATCGGTCTATTCCTTGCACTCTCAATGGACTACGACGTCTCAAGTCGTTTTCCGCCGCGCCGTGGTCTTACAGCACAGTGAACTACGTGTAGAGGCCTCTTAGGGTTGTTATATGGCCCTTTACCACCTAACAAAGGCCCTACACGTAAATCACGTGGTTCCACGAACCTACGCAGTTTACCATCGTTCTATTCCTTCCACTCTCAATGCACTACTACGTCTCAAGTTGTTTTCCATCACGTCATGGTCTTACAACACAGTGAACTACGTGTAGAGGCCTCTAAAGATTGTTATATGGCCTCTTGCCGCCTAATAAAGGCCTTACTCCTAAAACACTTGATTCGACGTGTCTTAGCAGGTTACCATCGGTCTATTCCTTCCACTCTCAAAGGACTACGACGTCTCAAGTCGTTTTCCGGCGCACCGTGGTCTTACAGCACAGTGAACTACGTGTTAAGGCCTCTAAGGACTGTCATATGGCCCTTTACCGCCTAACAAAAGCCCTACACGTAAATCACGTGTTCCACGTGCCTACGCAGTTTACCATCGGTCTATTCCTTCCACTCTCAATGACTTACGACGTCTCAAGACGTTTTCCATCGCGCCATGGTCTTACAACACAGTGAACTACGTGTGGAGGCCTCTGAAGACTGTTATATGACCTTTTACTACCTAATAAAAGCCTTACACGTAAATCACGCGGTTCCACGTACTTCCGCAGGTAAACATCGCTCTATTCCTCCTACACTGAATGGACTAAGACGTCTCAATTCTTTTCCATCGTGCCATGATCTTACAACGCAGTGAACTAAGTGTAAAGGCCTGTAAGGTCTGTTATATGGCCTCTTGCCGCCTAATAAAGGCCCTACACCTAAAACACGTTGTTCGACGTGTCTGCGAAGGTTACCATCGGTCTATTCCTTCCACTCTCAATGGGCTACGACGTCTCAAGTTGTTTTCCATCACGCCATGGTCTTACAACACAGTGAAATACGTGTAGAGTCCTCTTAGGGCTGTTGTATGACCTTTTACCACCTAATAAAAGCCTTACACGTAAATCACGTGGTTCCACGTACTTCCGCATGTTAACATCGATGTATTCCTGCTACACTCAATGGACAACGACGTCTCAAGTCCTTTGCCATCGTGCAATGATCTTCTAACGCAGTGAAGTACGTGTAAATGCCTCTAACGACTGTTATATGGCTTCTTACCTTCTAATAAAGATCTTACAACTAAAACACGTTGTTCGACGTGTCTGCGAAGGTTACCATCGGTCTATTCCATCCACTCTCAATGGACTAAGACGTCTCAAGTCGCTTTCCAACGCGCTAGGGTCTTACAACAAAGTGAACTACGTGTAGAAGCCCCTAAAGACTGTTATATTGCCCTTTACCACCTAACAAAGGCCCTGCACGTAAATCACGTGGTTCCACGTGTCTGCGCAGGTTACCATCGGTCTATTCCTACCAGTCTCAATGGACTACGACGTCTGAACTCATTTTCCATAGCGCCATAGTCTTACAACACAGTAAAATACGTGAAGAGGCCGCTGAAGATTGTTATATGGTCTGTTGCCGCCTAATAAAGGCTTTACACGTAATTCACGTGGTTCCACGTGTCTGCGCAGGTTAACATCGGTCTATTCCTCCTACACTCGATGGACTACGACGTTTCAAGTCCTTTTCCATCGTCCCATGATCTTACAACGCAGTGGACTACGTGTAGAGGCCTCTAAGGATTGTAATATGGCCTGTTGCCGCCTAATAAAGGCTTTACACGTAATTCACGTGCTTCGACGTGTCTGCGCAGGTAACCATCGGTCTATTCCTACCACTCTAAATGGACTACGACGTCTCAAGTCCTTTGCCATCGTGCAATGATCTTCTAACGCAGTGAAGTACGTGTAAATGCCTCTAACGACTGTTATATGGCTTCTTACCTTCTAATAAAGATCTTACAACTAAAACACGTTGTTCAACGTGTCTGCGAAGGTTACCATCGGTCTATTCCATCCACTCTCAATGGACTAAGACGTCTCAAGTCGCTTTCCAACGCGCTAGGGTCTTACAACAAAGTGAACTACGTGTAGAAGCCCCTAAAGACTGTTATATGGCCCTTTACCACCTAACAAAGGCCCTGCACGTAAATCACGTGGTTCCACGTACCTACGCAGTTCACTATCGCTCTATTCCTTCCACTCTCAATGGGCTACGACGTCTCAAGTTGTTTTCCATCACGCCATGGTCTTACAACACAGTGAACTACGTGTAGAGTCCTCTTAGGGCTGTTATATGACCTTTTACCACCCAATAAAAGCCTTACACGTAAATCACGTGGTTCCACGTACTTCCGCAGGTTAACATCGGTCTATTCCTCGTACACTCAATGGGCTACGACGTCTCAAGTCCTTTTCCATCGTGCCATGATAGTACAACGCAGTGAACTACGTGTGAAGGCCTCTAAGGACTGTTATATGACCTTTTACCACCTAATAAAACCCTTACACGTAAATTACGCGGTTCCACGTACTTCCGCAGGTAAACATCGCTCTATTCCTCCTACACTGAATGGACTAAGACGTCTCAATTCTTTTCCATCGTGCCATGATCTTACAACGCACTGAACTAAGTGTAAAGGCCTGTAAGGACTGTTATATGGCCTCTTGCCGCCTAATAAAGGCCTTACACCTAAAACACTCGATTCGACGTGTCTTAGCAGGTTACCATCGGTCTATTCCTTCCACTCTCAATGGACTACGACGTCTCAAGTCGTTTTCTGGCGCACTGTGGTCTTACAGCACAGTGAACTACGTGTAAATGCCTCTAACGACTGCTATATGGCTTCTTACCTTCTAATAAAGATCTTACAACTAAAACACGTTGTTCAACGTGTCTGCGAAGGTTACCATCGGTCTATTCCATCCACTCTCAATGGACTACGACGTCTCAAGTCGCTTTCCAACGCGCTAGGGTCTTACAACAAAGTGAACTACGTGTAGAAGCCCCTAAAGACTGTTATATGGCCCTTTACCACCTAACAAAGGCCCTGCACGTAAATCACGTGGTTCCACGTACCTACGCAGTTCACTATCGCTCTATTCCTTCCACTCTCAATGGGCTACGACGTCTCAAGTTGTTTTCCATCACGCCATGGTCTTACAACACAGTGAACTACGTGTAGACTCCTCTAAAGATTGTTACATGGCCTGTTGCCGCCTAAGAAAGGCTCTACACGTCGATCCAGTGGTTTCACGTGTCTGCGCAGGTTATCATCCGTCTATTCCTTGCACTCTCAATGGACTACGACGTCTCAAGTCGTTTTCCAACGCGCCGTGGTCTTACATCACAGTGAACTACGTGTAGAAGCCTCTTAGGGCTGTTATATGTCATTTTACCACCTAATAAAAGCCTTACACGTAAATCACGTGGTTCCACGTACCTATGCAGTTCACCATCGGTCTATTCCTTCCACTTTCAATGGACTACGACGTTTCAAGTTCTTTTCCATCGTGCCATGATCTTACAACGCAGTGAACTACGTGTAAAGGCCTCTGAAGACTGCTATATGGCCTCTTGCCGCCTAATAAAGGCCTTACACCTATAACACGTGGTTCCACGTGCCTGCGCAGGTTACCATCGGTCTATTCCATCCACTCTCAATGGACTACGACGTCTGAACTTATTTTCCATCGCGCCATGGTCTTACAGCACAGTGAACTACGTGTAGAGGCCTCTAAGGGCTGTTATATGACCTTTTATCACCTAATACAAGCCTTACACGAAAATCACGTGGTTCCACGTACTTCCGCAGGTTAACATCGGTCTATTCCTCCTACACTCAATGGACTACGACGTCTCAAGTCCTTTTCCATCGTCCCATGATCTTACAACGCAGTGAACTACGTGTAAAGGTCTCTGAAGACTGTTATATGGCCTCTTGCCGCCTAAAAAAGGCCTTACACCTATAACACGTGGTTCCACGTGCCTGCGCAAGTTACCATCGGTCTATTCCATCCACTCTCAATGGACTACGACGTCTGAACTTATTTTCCATCGCGCCATGGTCTTACAGCACAGTGAACTACGTGTAGAGGCCTCTAAGGGCTGTTATATGACCTTTTATCACCTAATACAAGCCTTACACGTAAATCACGTGGTTCCACGTACTTCCGCAGGTTAACATCGGTCTATTCCTCCTACACTCAATGGACTACGACGTCTCAAGTCCTTTTCCATCGTCCCATGATCTTACAACGCAGTGAACTACGTGTAGAGGCCTCTAAAGATTGTTATATGGCCTGTTGTGCCTAATAAAGGCTTTACACGTAATTCACGTGCTTCGATGTGTCTGCGCAGGTAACCATCGGTCTATTGCTACCACTCTCAATGGACTACGACGTCTCAAGTCGATTTCTAACGCGCCATGGTCTTACAACATAGTGAACTACGTGTAGAGGCCTCTAAAGACTGTTATATGGCCCTTTGCCACATAACAAAGGTCCTACACGTAAATCACGTGGTTCCACGAGCCTGCGCAGTTCACTATCGCTCTATTCCTTCCACTCTCAATGGGCTACGACGTCTCAAATTGTTTTCCATCACGCCATGGTCTTACAACACAGTGAACTACGTGTAGAGTCCTCTAAAGATTGTTACATGGCCTGTTGCCGCCTAAGAAAGGCTCTACACGTCGATCCAGTGGTTTCACGTGTCTGCGCAGGTTACCATCCGTCTATTCCTTGCACTCTCAATGGACTACGACGTCTCAAGTCGTTTTCCGGCGCGCCGTGGTCTTACATCACAGTGAACTACGTGTAGAAGCCTCTTAGGGCTGTTATATGTCCTTTTACCACCTAATAAAAGCCTTACACGTAAATCACGTGGTTCCACGTACCTATGCAGTTCACCATCGGTCTATTCCTTCCACTTTCAATGGACTACGACGTCTCAAGTCCTTTTCCATCGTGCCATGATCTTACAACGCAGTGAACTACGTGTAAAGGCCTCTGAAGACTGTTATATGGCCTCTTGCCGCCTAATAAAGGCCTTACACCTGTAACACGTGGTTCCACGTGCCTGCGCAGGTTACCATCGGTCTATTCCATCCACTCTCAATGGACTACGACGTCTGAACTTATTTTCCATCGCGCCATGGTCTTACAGCACAGTGAACTACGTGTAGAGGCCTCTAAGGGCTGTTATATGACTTTTTATCACCTAATACAAGCCTTACACGTAAATCACGTGGTTCCACGTACTTCCGCAGGTTAACATCGGTCTATTCCTCCTACACTCAATGGACTACGACGTCTCAAGTCCTTTTCCATCGTCCCATGATCTTACAATGCGGTGAAATGCGTGTAAAGGCTTATAAGGACTGTGATATGGCCTTTTGCCGCCTAATAAAGGCTTTACACCTAAAACACGTGGTTCGACGTGTCTGTGCAGGTTACCATCCGTCTATTCCTTCCACTCTCAATGGACAACGACGTCTCAAGTCGATTTCCAACGCGCCATGGTCTTACAACATAGTGAACTACGTGTAGATGCCTCTAAAGACTGTTATATGGCCCTTTGCCACCTAACAAAGGTCCTACACGTAAATCACGTGGTTCCACGAGCCTGCGCAGGTTATCATCGGTCTATTCCTTCCACTCTCAATGGGCTACGACGTCTCAAGTTGTTTTCCATCACGCCATGGTCTCACAACACAGTGAACTACCTGTAGAGGCCTCTAAGGCCTGTTATATGACCTTTTACCACCTAATAAAAGCCTTACACGTAAAACATGTGGTTCCATGTGTTAGCCCAGGTAAACATCGGTCTATTCCTTCTACACTCACTGGACTACGACGTTTCAAGTCGTCTTACAACGCAGTGAAATACGTGTAAAGGCCTCTAAGGACTGTTATATGGCCTTTTGCCGCCTAATAAAGGCCTCACACCTAAAACACGTGGTTTGACGTGTCTGTGCATGTTACCATCGGTCTATTCCTTCCACTCTCAATGGACTACGAGGTCTCAAGTCGCTTTCCAACGCGCCATTGTCTTACAACATAGTATACTACGTGTAGAGTCCTCTAAAGATCGTTATATGGCCTCTTGCCGCCTAATAAAGTCCTTACACCTAAATCACGTGTTCGAAGTGTCTGCGCAGGTTACCATTGGTGTATTTTCTCCATTCTCCATTGGAATACGACGTCTCAATTCGCTTTCCATCGTGCCATGGTCTTATACCACAGTGAACTACGTGTAGAGTCCTCTGAAGGTTGTTATATGGCCTCTTGCCGCCTAATAAAGGCTTTACACGTAAATCAAGTGGTTTCACGTGTCTGCGCAGGTTACCATCCGTCTATTCCTTGCACTCTCAATGGACTACGACGTCTCAAGTCGTTTTCCGGCGCGCCGTGGTCTTACATCACAGTGAACTACGTGTAGAAGCCTCTTAGGGCTGTTATATGTCCTTTTACCACCTAATAAAAGCCTTACACGTAAATCACGTGGTTCCACGTACCTATGCAGTTCACCATCGGTCTATTCCTTCCACTTTCAATGGACTACGACGTCTCAAGTCCTTTTCCATCGTGCCATGATCTTACAACGCAGTGAACTACGTGTAAAGGCCTCTGAAGACTGCTATATGGCCTCTTGCCGCCTAATAAAGGCCTTACACCTAAAACACTCGATTCGACGTGTCTTAGCAGGTTACCATCGGTCTATTCCTTCCACTCTCAATGGACTACGACGTCTCAAGTCGTTTTCTGGCGCACTGTGGTCTTACAGCACAGTGAACTACGTGTAAATGCCTCTAACGACTGCTATATGGCTTCTTACCTTCTAATAAAGATCTTACAACTAAAACACGTTGTTCAACGTGTCTGCGAAGGTTACCATCGGTCTATTCCATCCACTCTCAATGGACTACGACGTCTCAAGTCGCTTTCCAACGCGCTAGGGTCTTACAACAAAGTGAACTACGTGTAGAAGCCCCTAAAGACTGTTATATGGCCCTTTACCACCTAACAAAGGCCCTGCACGTAAATCACGTGGTTCCACGTACCTACGCAGTTCACTATCGCTCTATTCCTTCCACTCTCAATGGGCTACGACGTCTCAAGTTGTTTTCCATCACGCCATGGTCTTACAACACAGTGAACTACGTGTAGACTCCTCTAAAGATTGTTACATGGCCTGTTGCCGCCTAAGAAAGGCTCTACACGTCGATCCAGTGGTTTCACGTGTCTGCGCAGGTTATCATCCGTCTATTCCTTGCACTCTCAATGGACTACGACGTCTCAAGTCGTTTTCCAACGCGCCGTGGTCTTACATCACAGTGAACTACGTGTAGAAGCCTCTTAGGGCTGTTATATGTCATTTTACCACCTAATAAAAGCCTTACACGTAAATCACGTGGTTCCACGTACCTATGCAGTTCACCATCGGTCTATTCCTTCCACTTTCAATGGACTACGACGTTTCAAGTTCTTTTCCATCGTGCCATGATCTTACAACGCAGTGAACTACGTGTAAAGGCCTCTGAAGACTGCTATATGGCCTCTTGCCGCCTAATAAAGGCCTTACACCTATAACACGTGGTTCCACGTGCCTGCGCAGGTTACCATCGGTCTATTCCATCCACTCTCAATGGACTACGACGTCTGAACTTATTTTCCATCGCGCCATGGTCTTACAGCACAGTGAACTACGTGTAGAGGCCTCTAAGGGCTGTTATATGACCTTTTATCACCTAATACAAGCCTTACACGAAAATCACGTGGTTCCACGTACTTCCGCAGGTTAACATCGGTCTATTCCTCCTACACTCAATGGACTACGACGTCTCAAGTCCTTTTCCATCGTCCCATGATCTTACAACGCAGTGAACTACGTGTAAAGGTCTCTGAAGACTGTTATATGGCCTCTTGCCGCCTAAAAAAGGCCTTACACCTATAACACGTGGTTCCACGTGCCTGCGCAAGTTACCATCGGTCTATTCCATCCACTCTCAATGGACTACGACGTCTGAACTTATTTTCCATCGCGCCATGGTCTTACAGCACAGTGAACTACGTGTAGAGGCCTCTAAGGGCTGTTATATGACCTTTTATCACCTAATACAAGCCTTACACGTAAATCACGTGGTTCCACGTACTTCCGCAGGTTAACATCGGTGTATTCCTCCTACACTCAATGGACTACGACGTCTCAAGTCCTTTTCCATCGTCCCATGATCTTACAACGCAGTGAACTACGTGTAGAGGCCTCTAAAGATTGTTATATGGCCTGTTGTGCCTAATAAAGGCTTTACACGTAATTCACGTGCTTCGATGTGTCTGCGCAGGTAACCATCGGTCTATTCCTACCACTCTCAATGGACTACGACGTCTCAAGTCGATTTCTAACGCGCCATGGTCTTACAACATAGTGAACTACGTGTAGAGGCCTCTAAAGACTGTTATATGGCCCTTTGCCACATAACAAAGGTCCTACACGTAAATCACGTGGTTCCACGTACTTCCGCAGGTTAACATCGGTCTATTCCTCCTACACTCAATGGACTACGACGTCTCAAGTCCTTTTCCATCGTCCCATGATCTTACAACGCAGTGAACTACGTGTAGAGGCCTCTAAAGATTGTTATATGGCCTGTTGTGCCTAATAAAGGCTTTACACGTAATTCACGTGCTTCGATGTGTCTGCGCAGGTAACCATCGGTCTATTGCTACCACTCTCAATGGACTACGACGTCTCAAGTCGATTTCTAACGCGCCATGGTCTTACAACATAGTGAACTACGTGTAGAGGCCTCTAAAGACTGTTATATGGCCCTTTGCCACATAACAAAGGTCCTACACGTAAATCACGTGGTTCCACGAGCCTGCGCAGTTCACTATCGCTCTATTCCTTCCACTCTCAATGGGCTACGACGTCTCAAATTGTTTTCCATCACGCCATGGTCTTACAACACAGTGAACTACGTGTAGAGTCCTCTAAAGATTGTTACATGGCCTGTTGCCGCCTAAGAAAGGCTCTACACGTCGATCCAGTGGTTTCACGTGTCTGCGCAGGTTACCATCCGTCTATTCCTTGCACTCTCAATGGACTACGACGTCTCAAGTCGTTTTCCGGCGCGCCGTGGTCTTACATCACAGTGAACTACGTGTAGAAGCCTCTTAGGGCTGTTATATGTCCTTTTACCACCTAATAAAAGCCTTACACGTAAATCACGTGGTTCCACGTACCTATGCAGTTCACCATCGGTCTATTCCTTCCACTTTCAATGGACTACGACGTCTCAAGTCCTTTTCCATCGTGCCATGATCTTACAACGCAGTGAACTACGTGTAAAGGCCTCTGAAGACTGTTATATGGCCTCTTGCCGCCTAATAAAGGCCTTACACCTGTAACACGTGGTTCCACGTGCCTGCGCAGGTTACCATCGGTCTATTCCATCCACTCTCAATGGACTACGACGTCTCAAGTCGTTTTCTGGCGCACTGTGGTCTTACAGCACAGTGAACTACGTGTAAATGCCTCTAACGACTGCTATATGGCTTCTTACCTTCTAATAAAGATCTTACAACTAAAACACGTTGTTCAACGTGTCTGCGAAGGTTACCATCGGTCTATTCCATCCACTCTCAATGGACTACGACGTCTCAAGTCGCTTTCCAACGCGCTAGGGTCTTACAACAAAGTGAACTACGTGTAGAAGCCCCTAAAGACTGTTATATGGCCCTTTACCACCTAACAAAGGCCCTGCACGTAAATCACGTGGTTCCACGTACCTACGCAGTTCACTATCGCTCTATTCCTTCCACTCTCAATGGGCTACGACGTCTCAAGTTGTTTTCCATCACGCCATGGTCTTACAACACAGTGAACTACGTGTAGACTCCTCTAAAGATTGTTACATGGCCTGTTGCCGCCTAAGAAAGGCTCTACACGTCGATCCAGTGGTTTCACGTGTCTGCGCAGGTTATCATCCGTCTATTCCTTGCACTCTCAATGGACTACGACGTCTCAAGTCGTTTTCCAACGCGCCGTGGTCTTACATCACAGTGAACTACGTGTAGAAGCCTCTTAGGGCTGTTATATGTCATTTTACCACCTAATAAAAGCCTTACACGTAAATCACGTGGTTCCACGTACCTATGCAGTTCACCATCGGTCTATTCCTTCCACTTTCAATGGACTACGACGTTTCAAGTTCTTTTCCATCGTGCCATGATCTTACAACGCAGTGAACTACGTGTAAAGGCCTCTGAAGACTGCTATATGGCCTCTTGCCGCCTAATAAAGGCCTTACACCTATAACACGTGGTTCCACGTGCCTGCGCAGGTTACCATCGGTCTATTCCATCCACTCTCAATGGACTACGACGTCTGAACTTATTTTCCATCGCGCCATGGTCTTACAGCACAGTGAACTACGTGTAGAGGCCTCTAAGGGCTGTTATATGACCTTTTATCACCTAATACAAGCCTTACACGAAAATCACGTGGTTCCACGTACTTCCGCAGGTTAACATCGGTCTATTCCTCCTACACTCAATGGACTACGACGTCTCAAGTCCTTTTCCATCGTCCCATGATCTTACAACGCAGTGAACTACGTGTAAAGGTCTCTGAAGACTGTTATATGGCCTCTTGCCGCCTAAAAAAGGCCTTACACCTATAACACGTGGTTCCACGTGCCTGCGCAAGTTACCATCGGTCTATTCCATCCACTCTCAATGGACTACGACGTCTGAACTTATTTTCCATCGCGCCATGGTCTTACAGCACAGTGAACTACGTGTAGAGGCCTCTAAGGGCTGTTATATGACCTTTTATCACCTAATACAAGCCTTACACGTAAATCACGTGGTTCCACGTACTTCCGCAGGTTAACATCGGTGTATTCCTCCTACACTCAATGGACTACGACGTCTCAAGTCCTTTTCCATCGTCCCATGATCTTACAACGCAGTGAACTACGTGTAGAGGCCTCTAAAGATTGTTATATGGCCTGTTGTGCCTAATAAAGGCTTTACACGTAATTCACGTGCTTCGATGTGTCTGCGCAGGTAACCATCGGTCTATTCCTACCACTCTCAATGGACTACGACGTCTCAAGTCGATTTCTAACGCGCCATGGTCTTACAACATAGTGAACTACGTGTAGAGGCCTCTAAAGACTGTTATATGGCCCTTTGCCACATAACAAAGGTCCTACACGTAAATCACGTGGTTCCACGAGCCTGCGCAGTTCACTATCGCTCTATTCCTTCCACTCTCAATGGGCTACGACGTCTCAAATTGTTTTCCATCACGCCATGGTCTTACAACACAGTGAACTACGTGTAGAGTCCTCTAAAGATTGTTACATGGCCTGTTGCCGCCTAAGAAAGGCTCTACACGTCGATCCAGTGGTTTCACGTGTCTGCGCAGGTTACCATCCGTCTATTCCTTGCACTCTCAATGGACTACGACGTCTCAAGTCGTTTTCCGGCGCGCCGTGGTCTTACATCACAGTGAACTACGTGTAGAAGCCTCTTAGGGCTGTTATATGTCCTTTTACCACCTAATAAAAGCCTTACACGTAAATCACGTGGTTCCACGTACCTATGCAGTTCACCATCGGTCTATTCCTTCCACTTTCAATGGACTACGACGTCTCAAGTCCTTTTCCATCGTGCCATGATCTTACAACGCAGTGAACTACGTGTAAAGGCCTCTGAAGACTGTTATATGGCCTCTTGCCGCCTAATAAAGGCCTTACACCTGTAACACGTGGTTCCACGTGCCTGCGCAGGTTACCATCGGTCTATTCCATCCACTCTCAATGGACTACGACGTCTGAACTTATTTTCCATCGCGCCATGGTCTTACAGCACAGTGAACTACGTGTAGAGGCCTCTAAGGGCTGTTATATGACTTTTTATCACCTAATACAAGCCTTACACGTAAATCACGTGGTTCCACGTACTTCCGCAGGTTAACATCGGTCTATTCCTCCTACACTCAATGGACTACGACGTCTCAAGTCCTTTTCCATCGTCCCATGATCTTACAATGCGGTGAAATGCGTGTAAAGGCTTATAAGGACTGTGATATGGCCTTTTGCCGCCTAATAAAGGCTTTACACCTAAAACACGTGGTTCGACGTGTCTGTGCAGGTTACCATCCGTCTATTCCTTCCACTCTCAATGGACAACGACGTCTCAAGTCGATTTCCAACGCGCCATGGTCTTACAACATAGTGAACTACGTGTAGATGCCTCTAAAGACTGTTATATGGCCCTTTGCCACCTAACAAAGGTCCTACACGTAAATCACGTGGTTCCACGAGCCTGCGCAGGTTATCATCGGTCTATTCCTTCCACTCTCAATGGGCTACGACGTCTCAAGTTGTTTTCCATCACGCCATGGTCTCACAACACAGTGAACTACCTGTAGAGGCCTCTAAGGCCTGTTATATGACCTTTTACCACCTAATAAAAGCCTTACACGTAAAACATGTGGTTCCATGTGTTAGCCCAGGTAAACATCGGTCTATTCCTTCTACACTCACTGGACTACGACGTTTCAAGTCGTCTTACAACGCAGTGAAATACGTGTAAAGGCCTCTAAGGACTGTTATATGGCCTTTTGCCGCCTAATAAAGGCCTCACACCTAAAACACGTGGTTTGACGTGTCTGTGCATGTTACCATCGGTCTATTCCTTCCACTCTCAATGGACTACGAGGTCTCAAGTCGCTTTCCAACGCGCCATTGTCTTACAACATAGTATACTACGTGTAGAGTCCTCTAAAGATCGTTATATGGCCTCTTGCCGCCTAATAAAGTCCTTACACCTAAATCACGTGTTCGAAGTGTCTGCGCAGGTTACCATTGGTGTATTTTCTCCATTCTCCATTGGAATACGACGTCTCAATTCGCTTTCCATCGTGCCATGGTCTTATACCACAGTGAACTACGTGTAGAGTCCTCTGAAGGTTGTTATATGGCCTCTTGCCGCCTAATAAAGGCTTTACACGTAAATCAAGTGGTTTCACGTGTCTGCGCAGGTTACCATCCGTCTATTCCTTGCACTCTCAATGGACTACGACGTCTCAAGTCGTTTTCCGGCGCGCCGTGGTCTTACATCACAGTGAACTACGTGTAGAAGCCTCTTAGGGCTGTTATATGTCCTTTTACCACCTAATAAAAGCCTTACACGTAAATCACGTGGTTCCACGTACCTATGCAGTTCACCATCGGTCTATTCCTTCCACTTTCAATGGACTACGACGTCTCAAGTCCTTTTCCATCGTGCCATGATCTTACAACGCAGTGAACTACGTGTAAAGGCCTCTGAAGACTGCTATATGGCCTCTTGCCGCCTAATAAAGGCCTTACACCTATAACACGTGGTTCCACGTGCCTGCGCAGGTTACCATCGGTCTATTCCATCCACTCTCAATAAACTACGACGTCTGAACTTATTTTCCATCGCGCCATGGTCTTACAGCACAGTGAACTACGTGTAGAGGCCTCTAAGGGCTGTTATATGACCTTTTATCACCTAATACAAGCCTTACACGTAAATCACGTGGTTCCACGTACTTCCGCAGGTTAACATCGGTCTATTCCTCCTACACTCAATGGACTACGACGTCTCAAGTCCTTTTCCATCGTCCCATGATCTTACAACGCAGTGAACTACGTGTAAAGGTCTCTGAAGACTGTTATATGGCCTCTTGCCGCCTAATAAAGGCCTTACACCTATAACACGTGGTTCCACGTGCCTGCGCAGGTTACCATCGGTCTATTCCATCCACTCTCAATGGACTACGACGTCTGAACTTATTTTCCATCGCGCCATGGTCTTACAGCACAGTGAACTACGTGTAGAGGCCTCTAAGGGCTGTTATATGACCTTTTATCACCTAATACAAGCCTTACACGTAAATCACGTGGTTCCACGTACTTCCGCAGGTTAACATCGGTGTATTCCTCCTACACTCAATGGACTACGACGTCTCAAGTCCTTTTCCATCGTCCCATGATCTTACAACGCAGTGAACTACGTGTAGAGGCCTCTAAAGATTGTTATATGGCCTGTTGTGCCTAATAAAGGCTTTACACGTAATTCACGTGCTTCGATGTGTCTGCGCAGGTAACCATCGGTCTATTCCTACCACTCTCAATGGACTACGACGTCTCAAGTCGATTTCTAACGCGCCATGGTCTTACAACATAGTGAACTACGTGTAGAGGCCTCTAAAGACTGTTATATGGCCCTTTGCCACATAACAAAGGTCCTACACGTAAATCACGTGGTTCCACGAGCCTGCGCAGTTCACTATCGCTCTATTCCTTCCACTCTCAATGGGCTACGACGTCTCAAGTTGTTTTCCATCACGCCATGGTCTTACAACACAGTGAACTACGTGTAGAGTCCTCTAAAGATTGTTACATGGCCTGTTGCCGCCTAAGAAAGGCTCTACACGTCGATCCAGTGGTTTCACGTGTCTGCGCAGGTTACCATCCGTCTATTCCTTGCACTCTCAATGGACTACGACGTCTCAAGTCGTTTTCCGGCGCGCCGTGGTCTTACATCACAGTGAACTACGTGTAGAAGCCTCTTAGGGCTGTTATATGTCCTTTTACCACCTAATAAAAGCCTTACACGTAAATCACGTGGTTCCACGTACCTATGCAGTTCACCATCGGTCTATTCCTTCCACTTTCAATGGACTACGACGTCTCAAGTCCTTTTCCATCGTGCCATGATCTTACAACGCAGTGAACTACGTGTAAAGGCCTCTGAAGACTGTTATATGGCCTATTGCCGCCTAATAAAGGCCTTACACCTATAACACGTGGTTCCACGTGCCTGCGCAGGTTACCATCGGTCTATTCCTACCACTCTCAATGGACTACGACGTCTCAAGTTGTTTTCCATCACGCCATGGTCTCACAACACAGTGAACTACCTGTAGAGCCCTCTAAGGCCTGTTATATGACCTTTTATCACCTAATAAAAGCCTTACACGTAAATCACGTGGTTCTACGTGCCTGCGCAGGTTAGCATCGGTCTATTCCTTCTACACTCACTGGACTACGACGTTTCAAGTCATTTTCCATCGCGCCATGGTCTTACAACGCGGTGAAATACGTGTAAAGGCTTATAAGGACTGTGATATGGCCTTTTGCCGCCTAATAAAGGCTTTACACCTAAAACACGTGGTTCGACGTGTCTGCGCAGGTTACCATCCGTCTATTCCTTCCACTCTCAATGGACAACGACGTCTCAAGTCGATTTCCAACGCGCCATGGTCTTACAACATAGTGAACTACGTGTAGATGCCTCTAAAGACTGTTATATGGCCCTTTGCCACCTAACAAAGGCCTTACACCTATAACACGTGGTTCCACGTGCCTGCGCAGGTTACCATCGGTCTATTCCTACCACTCTCAATGGACTACGACGTCTCAAGTTGTTTTCCATCACGCCATGGTCTCACAACACAGTGAACTACCTGTAGAGCCCTCTAAGGCCTGTTATATGACCTTTTATCACCTAATAAAAGCATTACACGTAAATCACGTGGTTCTACGTGCCTGCGCAGGTTAGCATCGGTCTATTCCTTCTACACTCACTGGACTACGACGTTTCAAGTCATTTTCCATCGCGCCATGGTCTTACAACGCGGTGAAATACGTGTAAAGGCTTATAAGGACTGTGATATGGCCTTTTGCCGCCTAATAAAGGCTTTACACCTAAAACACGTGGTTCGACGTGTCTGCGCAGGTTACCATCCGTCTATTCCTTCCACTCTCAATGGACAACGACGTCTCAAGTCGATTTCCAACGCGCCATGGTCTTACAACATAGTGAACTACGTGTAGATGCCTCTAAAGACTGTTATATGGCCCTTTGCCACCTAACAAAGGTCCTACACGTAAATCACGTGGTTCCACGAGCCTGCGCAGGTTATCATCGGTCTATTCCTTCCACTCTCAATGGGCTACGACGTCTCAAGTTGTTTTCCATCACGCCATGGTCTCACAACACAGTGAACTACCTGTAGAGGCCTCTAAGGCCTGTTATATGACCTTTTACCACCTAATAAAAGCCTTACACGTAAAACATGTGGTTCCATGTGTTAGCCCAGGTAAACATCGGTCTATTCCTTCTACACTCACTGGACTACGACGTTTCAAGTCGTCTTACAACGCAGTGAAATACGTGTAAAGGCCTCTAAGGACTGTTATATGGCCTTTTGCCGCCTAATAAAGGCCTCACACCTAAAACACGTGGTTTGACGTGTCTGTGCATGTTACCATCGGTCTATTCCTTCCACTCTCAATGGACTACGAGGTCTCAAGTCGCTTTCCAACGCGCCATTGTCTTACAACATAGTATACTACGTGTAGAGTCCTCTAAAGATCGTTATATGGCCTCTTGCCGCCTAATAAAGTCCTTACACCTAAATCACGTGTTCGAAGTGTCTGTGCAGGTTACCATTGGTGTATTTTCTCCATTCTCCATTGGAATACGACGTCTCAATTCGCTTTCCATCGTGCCATGGTCTTATACCACAGTGAACTACGTGTAGAGTCCTCTGAAGGTTGTTATATGGCCTCTTGCCCCCTAATAAAGGCTTTACACGTAAATCAAGTGGTTTCACGTGTCTGCGCAGGTTACCATCCGTCTATTCCTTGCACTCTCAATGGACTACGACGTCTCAAGTCGTTTTCCGGCGCGCCGTGGTCTTACATCACAGTGAACTACGTGTAGAAGCCTCTTAGGGCTGTTATATGTCCTTTTACCACCTAATAAAAGCCTTACACGTAAATCACGTGGTTCCACGTACCTATGCAGTTCACCATCGGTCTATTCCTTCCACTTTCAATGGACTACGACGTCTCAAGTCCTTTTCCATCGTGCCATGATCTTACAACGCAGTGAACAACGTGTAAAGGCCTCTGAAGACTGTTATATGGCCTCTTGCCGCCTAATAAAGGCCTTACACCTATAACACGTGGTTCCACGTGCCTGCGCAGGTTACCATCGGTCTATTCCATCCACTCTCAATGGACTACGACGTCTGAACTTATTTTCCATCGCGCCATGGTCTTACAGCACAGTGAACTACGTGTAGAGGCCTCTAAGGGCTGTTATATGACTTTTTATCACCTAATACAAGCCTTACACGTAAATCACGTGGTTCCACGTACTTCCGCAGGTTAACATCGGTCTATTCCTCCTACACTCAATGGACTACGACGTCTCAAGTCCTTTTCCATCGTCCCATGATCTTACAACGCAGTGAACTACGTGTAGAGGCCTCTAAAGATTGTTATATGGCCTGTTGTGCCTAATAAAGGCTTTACACGTAATTCACGTGCTTCGATGTGTCTGCGCAGGTAACCATCGGTCTATTCCTACCACTCTCAATGGACTACGACGTCTCAAGTCGATTTCTAACGCGACATGGTCTTACAACATAGTGAACTACGTGTAGAGGCCTCTAAAGACTGTTATATGGCCCTTTGCCACCTAACAAAGGTCCTACACGTAAAACACGTGGTTCCACGAGCCTGCGCAGGTTAGCATCGGTCTATTCCTCCTACACTCAATGGACTACGACGTCTCAAGTCCTTTTCCATCGTCCCATGATCTTACAACGCAGTGAAGTACGTGTAGAGGCCTCTAAAGATTGTTATATGGCCTGTTGCCGCCTAATAAAAGCTTTACACGTAATTCACGTGCTTCGACGTGTCTGCGCAGGTAACCATCGGGCTATTCCTACCACTCTCAATGGACTACGACGTCTCAAGTTGTTTTCCATCACGCCATGGTCTCACAACACAGTGAACTACCTGTAGAGCCCTCTAAGGCCTGTTATATGACCTTTTATCACCTAATAAAAGCCTTACACGTAAATCACGTGGTTCTACGTGCCTGCGCAGGTTAGCATCGGTCTATTCCTTCTACACTCACTGGACTACGACGTTTCAAGTCATTTTCCATCGCGCCATGGTCTTACAACGCGGTGAAATACGTGTAAAGGCTTATAAGGACTGTGATATGGCCTTTTGCCGCCTAATAAAGGCTTTACACCTAAAACACGTGGTTCGACGTGTCTGCGCAGGTTACCATCCGTCTATTCCTTCCACTCTCAATGGACAACGACGTCTCAAGTCGATTTCCAACGCGCCATGGTCTTACAACATAGTGAACTACGTGTAGAGGCCTCTAAAGACTGTTATATGGCCCTTTGCCACCTAACAAAGGTCCTACACGTAAATCACGTGGTTCCACGAACCTGCGCAGGTTATCATCGGTCTATTCCTTCCACTCTCAATGGGCTACGACGTCTCAAGTTGTTTTCCATCACGCCATGGTCTCACAACACAGTGAACTACCTGTAGAGGCCTCTAAGGCCTGTTATATGACCTTTTACCACCTAATAAAAGCCTTACACGTAAAACATGTCGTTTCATGTGTTAGCCCAGGTAAACATCGGTCTATTCCTTCTACACTCACTGGACTACGACGTTTCAAGTCGTCTTACAACGCAGTGAAATACGTGTAAAGGCCTCTAAGGACTGTTATATGGCCTTTTGCCGCCTAATAAAGGCCTCACACCTAAAATACGTGGTTCGACGTGTCTGCGCAGGTTACCATCGGTCTATTCCTTCCACTCTCAATGGACTACGAGGTCTCAAGTCGCTTTCCAACGCGCGATGGTCTTACAACATAGTGAACTACGTGTAGAGGCCTCTAAAGACTGTTATATGGCCCTTTGCCTACTAACAAAGGCCCTGCACGTAAATCACGTGGTTCCACGTACCTACGCAGTTCACTATCGCTCTATTCCTTCCACTCTCAATGGGCTACGACGTCTCAAGTTGTTTTCCATCACGCCATGGTCTTACAACACAGTGAACTACGTGTAGAGTCCTCTAAAGATTGTTACATGGCCTGTTGCCGCCTAATAAAGGCTCTACACGTCGATCCAGTGGTTTCACGTACCTACGCAGTTCACTATCGCTCTATTCCTTCCACTCTCAATGGGCTACGACGTCTCAAGTTGTTTTCCATCACGCCATGGTCTTACAACACAGTGAACTACGTGTAGAGTCCTCTAAAGATTGTTACATGGCCTGTTGCCGCCTAATAAAGGCTCTACACGTCGATCCAGTGGTTTCACGTGTCTGCGCAGGTAACCATCGGTCTATTCCTACCACTCTCAATGAACTACGACTTCTCAAGTCGATTTCTAACGCGCCATGGTCTTACAACATAGTGAACTACGTGTAGAGGCCTCTAAAGACTGTTATATGGCCCTTTGCCACCTAACAAAGGTCCTACACTTAAATCACGTGGTTCCACGTGCCTGCGCAGGTTACCATCGGTCTATTCCTTCCACTCTCAATGGACTACGACGTCTCAAGTCCTTTTCCATCGTCCCATGATCTTACAACGCAGTGAACTACGTGTAGAGGCCTCTAAAGATTGTTATATGGCCTGTTGCCGCCTAATAAAGGCTTTACACGTAATTCACGTGCTTCGACGTGTCTGCGCAGGTAACCATCGGTCTATTCCTACCACTCTCAATGGACTACGACGTCTCAAGTTGTTTTCCATCACGCCATGGTCTCACAACACAGTGAACTACCTGTAGAGCCCTCTAAGGCCTGTTATATGACCTTTTATCACCTAATAAAAGCCTTACACGTAAATCACGTGGTTCCACGTGCCTGCGCAGGTTACCATCAGTCTATTCCTCCTACACGCAATGGACTACGACGTCTCAAGTCCTTTTCCATCGTCCCATGATCTTACAACGAAGTGAACTACGTGTAGAGGCCTCTAAGGCCTGTTATATGACCTTTTATCACCTAATAAAAGCCTTACACGTAAATCACGTGGTTCTACGTGCCTGCGCAGGTTAGCATCGGTCTATTCCTTCTACACTCACTGGACTACGACGTTTCAAGTCATTTTCCATCGCGCCATGGTCTTACAACGCGGTGAAATACGTGTAGAGCCCTCTAAGGCCTGTTATATGACCTTTTATCACCTAATAAAAGCCTTACACGTAAATTACGTGGTTCTACGTGCCTGCGCAGGTTAGCATCGGTCTATTCCTTCTACACTCACTGGACTATGACGTTTCAAGTCATTTTCCACCGCGCCATGGTTTTACAACGCGGTGAAATACGTGTAAAGGCTTATAAGGACTGTGATATTGCCTTTTGCCGCCTAATAAAGGCTTTACACCTAAAACACGTGGTTCAACGTGTCTGCGCAGGTTACCATCCGTCTATTCCTTCCACTCTCAATGGACTACGACGTCTCAAGTCGATTTCTAACGCGCCATGGTCTTACAACATAGTGAACTACGTGTAGAGGCCTCTAAAGACTGTTATATGGCCCTTTGCCACCTAACAAAGGTCCTACACTTAAATCACGTGGTTCCACGTGCCTGCGCAGGTTACCATCGGTCTATTCCTTCCACTCTCAATGGACTACGACGTCTCAAGTCCTTTTCCATCGTCCCATGATCTTACAACGCAGTGAACTACGTGTAGAAGCCTCTAAAGATTGTTATATGGCCTGTTGCCGCCTAATAAAGGCTTTACACGTAATTCACGTGCTTCGACGTGTCTGCGCAGGTAACCATCGGTCTATTCCTACCACTCTCAATGGACTACGACGTCTCAAGTTGTTTTCCATCACGCCATGGTCTCACAACACAGTGAACTACCTGTAGAGCCCTCTAAGGCCTGTTATATGACCTTTTATCACCTAATAAAAGCCTTACACGTAAATCACGTGGTTCCACGTGCCTGCGCAGGTTACCATCAGTCTATTCCTCCTACACGCAATGGACTACGACGTCTCAAGTCCTTTTCCATCGTCCCATGATCTTACAACGAAGTGAACTACGTGTAGAGGCCTCTAAGGCCTGTTATATGACCTTTTATCACCTAATAAAAGCCTTACACGTAAATCACGTGGTTCTACGTGCCTGCGCAGGTTAGCATCGGTCTATTCCTTCTACACTCACTGGACTACGACGTTTCAAGTCATTTTCCATCGCGCCATGGTCTTACAACGCGGTGAAATACGTGTAGAGCCCTCTAAGGCCTGTTATATGACCTTTTATCACCTAATAAAAGCCTTACACGTATATTACGTGGTTCTACGTGCCTGCGCAGGTTAGCATCGGTCTATTCCTTCTACACTCACTGGACTACGACGTTTCAAGTCATTTTCCACCGCGCCATGGTTTTACAACGCGGTGAAATACGTGTAAAGGCTTATAAGGACTGTGATATTGCCTTTTGCCGCCTAATAAAGGCTTTACACCTAAAACACGTGGTTCAACGTGTCTGCGCAGGTTACCATCCGTCTATTCCTTCCACTCTCAATGGACTACGACGTCTCAAGTCGATTTCCAACGCGCCATGGTCTTACAACATAGTGAACTACGTGTAGAGGCCTCTAAAGACTGTTATATGGCCCTTTGCCACCTAACAAAGGTCCTACACGTAAATCACATGGTTCCACGAGCCTGCGCAGGTTACCATCGGTCTATTCCTACCACTCTCAATGGGCTACGACGTCTCAAGTTGTTTTCCATCACGCCATGGTCTCACAACACAGTGAACTACCTGTAGAGGCCTCTAAGTCCTGTTATATGACCTTTTACCACCTAATAAAAGCCTTACACGTAAATCACGTGCTTCCACGTGTCTGCGCAGGTAACCATCGGTCTATTCCTACCACTCTCAATGGGCTACGACGTCTCAAGTTGTTTTCCATCACGCCATGGTCTCACAACACAGTGAACTACCTGTAGAGGCCTCTAAGTCCTGTTATATGGCCCTTTGCCAACTAACAAAGGCCCTGCGCGTAAATCACGTGGTTCCACGTACCTACGCAGTTCACTATCGCTCTATTCCTTCCACTCTCAATGGGCTACGACGTCTCAAGTTGTTTTCCATCACGCCATGGTCTTACAACACAGTGAACTACGTGTAGAGTCCTCTAAAGATTGTTACATGGCCTGTTGCCGCCTAATAAAAGCTCTACACGTCGATCCAGTGGTTTCACGTGTCTGCGCAGGTTACCATCCGTCTATTCCTTGCACTCTCAATGGACTACGACGTCTCAAGTCGTTTTCCGGCGCGCCGTGGTCTTACATCACAGTGAACTACGTGTAGAAGCCTCTAAGGCCTGTTATATGACTTTTGACCACCTAATAAAAGCCTTACACGTAAATCACGTGGTTCCACGTACCTATGCAGTTCACCATCGGTCTATTCCTTCCACTTTCAATGGACTACGACGTCTCAAGTCCTTTTCCATCGTGCCATGATCTTACAACGCAGTGAACTACGTGTAAAGGCCTCTAAAGACTGTTATATGGCCTCTTGCCGCCTAATAAAGGCCTTACACCTATAACACGTGGTTCCACGTGCCTGCGAGGTTACCATCGGTCTATTCCATCCACTCTCAATGGACTACGACGTCTGAACTTGTTTTCCATCGCGCCATGGTCTTACAGCACAGTGAACTACGTGTAGAGGCCTCTAAGGGCTGTTATATGACCTTTTATCACCTAATACAAGCCTTACACGTAAATCACGTGGTTCCACGTACTTCCGCAGGTTAACATCGGTCTATTCCTCCTACACTCAATGGACTACGACGTCTCAAGTCCTTTTCCATCGTCCCATGATCTTACAACGCAGTGAACTACGTGTAGAGGCCTCTAAAGATTGTTATATGGCCTGTTGTGCCTAATAAAGGCTTTACACGTAATTCACGTGCTTCGATGTGTCTGCGCAGGTAACCATCGGTCTATTCCTACCACTCTCAATGGACTACGACGTCTCAAGTCGATTTCTAACGCGCCATGGTCTTACAACATAGTGAACTATGTGTAGAGGCCTCTAAAGACTGTTATATGGCCCTTTGCCACCTAACAAAGGTCCTACACTTAAATCACGTTGTTCCACGTGCCTGCGCAGGTTACCATCGGTCTATTCCTTCCACTCTCAATGGACTACGACGTCTCAAGTCCTTTTCCATCGTCCCATGATCTTACAACGCAGTGAACTACGTGTAGAGGCCTCCAAAGATTGTTATATGGCCTGTTGCCGCCTAATAAAGGCTTTACACGTAATTCACGTGCTTCGACGTGTCTGCGCAGGTAACCATCGGTCTATTCCTACCACTCTCAATGGACTACGACGTCTCAAGTTGTTTTTCATCACGCCATGGTCTCACAACACAGTGAACTACCTGTAGAGCCCTCTAAGGCCTGTTATATGACCTTTTACCACCTAATAAAAGCCTTACACGTAAATCACGTGGTTCCACGTGCCTGCGCAGGTTACCATCAGTCTATTCCTTCTACACGCAATGGACTACGACGTCTCAAGTTCTTTTCCATCGTCCCATGATCTTACAACGCAGTGAACTACGTGTAGAGGCCTCTAAGGACTGTGATATTGCCTTTTGCCGCCTAATAAAGGCTTTACACCTAAAACACGTGGTTCGACGTGTCTGCGCAGGTTACCATCCGTCTATTCCTTCCATTCTCAATGCACTACGACGTCTCAAGTCGATTTCCAACGCGCCATGGTCTTACAACATAGTGAACTACGTGTAGAGGCCTCTAATGACTGTTATATGGCCCTTTGCCACCTAACAAAGGTCCTACACGTAAATCACGTGGTTCCACGAGCCTGCGCAGGTTACCATCGGTCTATTCCTACCACTCTCAATGGGCTACGACTTCTCAAGTTGTTTTCCATCACGCCATGGTCTCACAACACAGTGAACTACCTGTAGAGCCCTCTAAGGCCTGTTATATGACCTTTTATCACCTAATAAAAGCCTTACACGTAAATCACGTGGTTCCACGTGCCTGCGCAGGTTACCATCAGTCTATTCCTTCTACACGCAATGGACTACGACGTCTCAAGTCGATTTCTAACGCGCCATGGTCTTACAACATAGTGAACTACGTGTAGAGGCCTCTAAAGACTGTTATATGGCCCTTTGCCACCTAACAAAGGTCCTACACGTAAAACACGTGGTTCCACGAGCCTGCGCAGGTTAGCATCGGTCTATTCCTCCTACACTCAATGGACTACGACGTCTCAAGTCCTTTTCCATCGTCCCATGATCTTACAACGCAGTGAAGTACGTGTAGAGGCCTCTAAAGATTGTTATATGGCCTGTTGCCGCCTAATAAAAGCTTTACACGTAATTCACGTGCTTCGACGTGTCTGCGCAGGTAACCATCGGTCTATTCCTACCACTCTCAATGGACTACGACGTCTCAAGTTGTTTTCCATCACGCCATGGTCTCACAACACAGTGAACTACCTGTAGAGCCCTCTAAGGCCTGTTATATGACCTTTTATCACCTAATAAAAGCCTTACACGTAAATCACGTGGTTCTACGTGCCTGCGAAGGTTAGCATCGGTCTATTCCTTCTACACTCACTGGACTACGACGTTTCAAGTCATTTTCCATCTCGCCATGGTCTTACAACGCGGTGAAATACGTGTAAAGGCTTATAAGGACTGTGATATGGCCTTTTGCCGCCTAATAAAGGCTTTACACCTAAAACACGTGGTTCGACGTGTCTGCGCAGGTTACCATCCGTCTATTCCTTCCACTCTCAATGGACAACGACGTCTCAAGTCGATTTCCAACGCGCCATGGTCTTACAACAAAGTGAACTACGTGTAGAGGCCTCTAAAGACTGTTATATGGCCCTTTGCCACCTAACAAAGGTCCTACACGTAAATCACGTGGTTCCACGAACCTGCGCAGGTTATCATCGGTCTATTCCTTCCACTCTCAATGGGCTACGACGTCTCAAGTTGTTTTCCATCACGCCATGGTCTTACAACACAGTGAACTACGTGTAGAGTCCTCTAAAGACTGTTATATGGCCCTTTGCCACCTAACAAAGGTCCTACACTTAAATCACGTGGTTCCACGTGCCTGCGCAGGTTACCATCGGTCTATTCCTTCCACTCTCAATGGACTACGACGTCTCAAGTCCTTTTCCATCCTCCCATGATCTTACAACGCAGTGAACTACGTGTAGAGGCCTCTAAAGATTGTTATATGGCCTGTTGCCGCCTAATAAAGGCTTTACACGTAATTCACGTGCTTCGACGTGTCTGCGCAGGTAACCATCGGTCTATTCCTACCACTCTCAATGGACTACGACGTCTCAAGTTGTTTTCCATCACGCCATGGTCTCACAACACAGTGAACTACCTGTAGAGCCCTCTAAGGCCTGTTATATGACCTTTTATCACCTAATAAAAGCCTTACACGTAAATCACGTGGTTCCACGTGCCTGCGCAGGTTACCATCAGTCTATTCCCCCTACACGCAATGAACTACGACGTCTCAAGTCCTTTTCCATCGTCCCATGATCTTACAACGAAGTGAAATACGTGTAGAGCCCTCTAAGGCCTGTTATATGACCTTTTATCACCTAATAAAAGCCTTACACGTAAATTACGTGGTTCTACGTGCCTGCGCAGGTTAGCATCGGTCTATTCCTTCTACACTCACTGGACTACGACGTTTCAAGTCATTTTCCACCGCGCCATGGTTTTACAACGCGGTGAAATACGTGTAAAGGCTTATAAGGACTGTGATATTGCCTTTTGCCGCTTAATAAAGGCTTTACACCTAAAACACGTGGTTCAACGTGTCTGCGCAGGTTACCATCCGTCTATTCCTTCCACTCTCAATGGACTACGACGTCTCAAGTCGATTTCCAACGCGCCATGGTCTTACAACATAGTGAACTACGTGTAGAGGCCTCTAAAGACTGTTATATGGCCCTTTGCCACCTAACAAAGGTCCTACACGTAAATCACATGGTTCCACGAGCCTGCGCAGGTTACCATCGGTCTATTCCTACCACTCTCAATGGGCTACGACGTCTCAAGTTGTTTTCCATCACGCCATGGTCTCACAACACAGTGAACTACCTGTAGAGGCCTCTAAGTCCTGTTATATGACCTTTTACCACCTAATAAAAGCCTTACACGTAAATCACGTGCTTCCACGTGTCTGCGCAGGTAACCATCGGTCTATTCCTACCACTCTCAATGGGCTACGACGTCTCAAGTTGTTTTCCATCACGCCATGGTCTCACAACACAGTGAACTACCTGTAGAGGCCTCTAAGTCCTGTTATATGGCCCTTTGCCAACTAACAAAGGCCCTGCACGTAAATCACGTGGTTCCACGTACCTACGCAGTTCACTATCGCTCTATTCCTTCCACTCTCAATGGGCTACGACGTCTCAAGTTGTTTTCCATCACGCCATGGTCTTACAACACAGTGAACTACGTGTAGAGTCCTCTAAAGATTGTTACATGGCCTGTTGCCGCCTAATAAAAGCCATACACGTAAATCACGTGGTTCCACGTACCTATGCAGTTCACCATCGGTCTATTCCTTCCACTTTCAATGGACTACGACGTCTCAAGTCCTTTTCCATCGTGCCATGATCTTACAACGCAGTGAACTACGTGTAAAGGCCTCTAAAGACTGTTATATGGCCTCTTGCCGCCTAATAAAGGCCTTACACCTATAACACGTGGTTCCACGTGCCTGCGCAGGTTACCATCGGTCTATTCCATCCACTCTCAATGGACTACGACGTCTGAACTTGTTTTCCATCGCGCCATGGTCTTACAGCACAGTGAACTACGTGTAGAGGCCTCTAAGGGCTGTTATATGACCTTTTATCACCTAATACAAGCCTTACACGTAAATCACGTGGTTCCACGTACTTCCGCAGGTTAACATCGGTCTATTCCTCCTACACTCAATGGACTACGACGTCTCAAGTCCTTTTCCATCGTCCCATGATCTTACAACGCAGTGAACTACGTGTAGAGGCCTCTAAAGATTGTTATATGGCCTGTTGTGCCTAATAAAGGCTTTACACGTAATTCACGTGCTTCGATGTGTCTGCGCAGGTAACCATCGGTCTATTCCTACCACTCTCAATGGACTACGACGTCTCAAGTCGATTTCTAACGCGCCATGGTCTTACAACATAGTGAACTACGTGTAGAGGCCTCTAAAGACTGTTATATGGCCCTTTGCCACCTAACAAAGGTCCTACACTTAAATCACGTGGTTCCACGTGCCTGCGCAGGTTATCATCGGTCTATTCCTTCCACTCTCAATGGACTACGACGTCTCAAGTCCTTTTCCATCGTCCCATGATCTTACAACGCAGTGAACTACGTGTAGAGGCCTCTAAAGATTGTTATATGGCCTGTTGCCGCCTAATAAAGGCTTTACACGTAATTCACGTGCTTCGACGTGTCTGCGCAGGTAACCATCGGTCTATTCCTACCACTCTCAATGGACTACGACGTCTCAAGTTGTTTTCCATCACGCCATGGTCTCACAACACAGTGAACTACCTGTAGAGCCCTGTAAGGCCTGTTATATGACCTTTTATCACCTAATAAAAGCCTTACACGTAAATCACGTGGTTCCACGTGCCTGCGCAGGTTACCATCAGTCTATTCCTTCTACACGCAATGGACTACGACGTCTCAAGTTCTTTTCCATCGTCCCATGATCATACAACGCAGTGAACTACGTGTAGAGGCCTCTAAGGCCTGTTATATGACCTTTTATCACCTAATAAAAGCCTTACACGTAAATCACGTGGTTCTACGTGCCTGCGCAGGTTAGCATCGGTCTATTCCTACTACACTCACTGGACTACGACGTTTCAAGTCATTTTCCATCGCGCCATGGTCTTACAACGCGGTGAAATACGTGTAGAGCCCTCTAAGGCCTGTTATATGACCTTTTATCACCTTATAAAAGCCTTACACGTAAATCACGTGGTTCTACGTGCCTGCGCAGGTTAGCATCGGTCTATTCCTTCTACACTCACTGGACTACGACGTTTCAAGTCATTTTCCACCGCGCCATGGTTTTACAACGCGGTGAAATACGTGTAAAGGCTTATAAGGACTGTGATATTGCCTTTTGCCGCCTAATAAAGGCTTTACACCTAAAACACGTGGTTCGACGTGTCTGCGCAGGTTACCATCCGTCTATTCCTTCCACTCTCAATGGACTACGACGTCTCAAGTCGATTTCCAACGCGCCATGGTCTTACAACATAGTGAACTACGTGTAGAGGCCTCTAAAGACTGTTATATGGCCCTTTGCCACCTAACAAAGGTCCTACACGTAAATAACGTGGTTCCACGAGCCTGCGCAGGTTACCATCGGTCTATTCCTACCACTCTCAATGGGCTACGACGTCTCAAGTTGTTTTCCATCACGCCATGGTCTCACAACACAGTGAACTACCTGTAGAGGCTTCTAAGTCCTGTTATATGACCTTTTACCACCTAATAAAAGCCTTACACGTAAATCACGTGCTTCCACGTGTCTGCGCAGGTAACCATCGATCTATTCCTACCACTTTCAATGGGCTACGACGTCTCAAGTTGTTTTCCATCACGCCATGGTCTCACAACACAGTGAACTACCTGTAGAGGCCTCTAAGTCCTGTTATATGACCTTTTACCACCTAATAAAAGCCTTACACGTAAATCACGTGCTTCCACGTGTCTGCGCAGGTAACCATCGGTCTATTCCTACCACTCTCAATGGACTACGACGTCTCAAGTTGTTTTCCATCACACCATGGTCTCACAACACAGTGAACTACCTGTAGAGCCCTCTAAGGCCTGTTATATGACCTTTTATCACCTAATAAAAACCTTACACGTAAATCACGTGATTCCAGGTGACTGCGCAGGTTAGCATCGGTCTATTCTTCCTACACGCAATGGACTACGACGTCTCAAGTCCTTTTCCATCGTCCCATGATCTTACAACGCAGTGAACTACGTGTAGAGGCCTCTAAAGATTGTTATATGGTTGCCGCCTAATAAAGGCTTTACACGTAATTCACGTGCTTCGACGTGTCTGCGCAGGTAACCATCGGTCTATTCCTACCACTCTCACTGGACTACGACGTTTCAAGTCGTTTTCCACCGCGCCATGGTCTTACAACGCGGTTAAATACGTGTAAAGGCTTATAAGGACTGTGATATGGCCTTTTGCCGCCTAATAAAGGCTTTACACCTAAAACACGTTGTTCGACGTGTCTGCGCAGGTTACCATCTGTCTATTCCTTCCACTCTCAATGGACTACGACGTCTCAAGTCGATTTCTAACACGCCATGGTCTTACAACATAGTGAACTACGTGTAGAGGCCTCTAAAGACTGTTATATGGCCCTTTGCCACCTAACAAAGGTCCTACACGTAAATCACGTGGTTCCACGAGCCTGCGCAGGTTACCATCGGTCTATTCCTACCACTCTCAATGGGCTGCGACGTCTCAAGTTGTTTTCCATCACGCCATGGTCTCACAACACAGTGAACTACCTGTAGAGGCCTCTAAGTCCTGTTATATGACCTTTTACCACCTAATGAAAGCCTTACACGTAAATCACGTGGTTCAACGTACTTCCGCATGTTATCATCGGTCTATTCCTTCTACACTCACTGGACTACGACGTTTCAAGTCGTTTTCCATCGCGCCATGGTCTTACAACGCAGTGAAATACGTGTAGAGGCCTCTAAAGATTGTTATATGGTTGCCGCCTAATAAAGGCTTTACACGTAATTCACGTGCTTCGACGTGTCTGCGCAGGTAACCATCGGTCTATTCCTTCTACACTCACTGGACTACGACGTTTCAAGTCGTCTTACAACGCAGTGAAATACGTGTAAAGGCCTCTAAGGCCTGTTATATGACCTTTTATCACCTAATAAAAGCCTTACACGTAAATCACGTGGTTCTACGTGCCTGCGCAGGTTAGAATCGGCCTATTCCTTCTACACTCACTGGACTACGACGTTTCAAGTCGTCTTACAACGCAGTGAAATACGTGTAAAGGCCTCTAAGGACTGTTATATGGCCTTTTGCCGCCTAATAAAGGCCTCACACCTAAAACACGTGGTTCGACATGTCTGCGCAGGTTACCATCGGTCTATTCCTTCCACTCTCAATGGACTACGAGGTCTCAAGTCGCTTTCCAACGCGCGATGGTCTTACAACATAGTGAACTACGTGTAGAGGCCTCTAAAGACTGTTATATGGCCCTTTGCCAACTAACAAAGGCCCTGCACGTAAATCACGTGGTTCCACGTACCTACGCAGTTCACTATCGCTCTATTCCTTCCTCTCTCAATAGGCTACGACGTCTCAAGTCCTTTTCCATCGTCCCATGATCTTACAACGAAGTGAACTACGTGTAGAGGCCTCTAAGGCCTGTTATATGACCTTTTATCACCTAATAAAAGCCTTACACGTAAATCACGTGGTTCTACGTGCCTGCGCAGGTTAGCATCGGTCTATTCCTTCTACACTCACTGGACTACGACGTTTCAAGTCATTTTCCATCGCGCCATGGTCTTACAACGCGGTGAAATACGTGTAGAGCCCTCTAAGGCCTGTTATATGACCTTTTATCACCTAATAAAAGCCTTACACGTATATTACGTGGTTCTACGTGCCTGCGCAGGTTAGCATCGGTCTATTCCTTCTACACTCACTGGACTACGACGTTTCAAGTCATTTTCCACCGCGCCATGGTTTTACAACGCGGTGAAATACGTGTAAAGGCTTATAAGGACTGTGATATTGCCTTTTGCCGCCTAATAAAGGCTTTACACCTAAAACACGTGGTTCAACGTGTCTGCGCAGGTTACCATCCGTCTATTCCTTCCACTCTCAATGGACTACGACGTCTCAAGTCGATTTCCAACGCGCCATGGTCTTACAACATAGTGAACTACGTGTAGAGGCCTCTAAAGACTGTTATATGGCCCTTTGCCACCTAACAAAGGTCCTACACGTAAATCACATGGTTCCACGTGCCTGAGCAGGTTACCATCGGTCTATTCCTACCACTCTCAATGGGCTACGACGTCTCAAGTTGTTTTCCATCACGCCATGGTCTCACAACACAGTGAACTACCTGTAGAGGCCTCTAAGTCCTGTTATATGACCTTTTATCACCTAATAAAAGCCTTACACGTAAATCACGTGGTTCTACGTGCCTGCGCAGGTTAGCATCGGTCTATTCCTTCTACACTCACTGGACTACGACGTTTCAAGTCATTTTCCATCGCGCCATGGTCTTACAACGCGGTGAAATACGTGTAGAGCCCTCTAAGGCCTGTTATATGACCTTTTATCACCTAATAAAAGCCTTACACGTATATTACGTGGTTCTACGTGCCTGCGCAGGTTAGCATCGGTCTATTCCTTCTACACTCACTGGACTACGACGTTTCAAGTCATTTTCCACCGCGCCATGGTTTTACAACGCGGTGAAATACGTGTAAAGGCTTATAAGGACTGTGATATTGCCTTTTGCCGCCTAATAAAGGCTTTACACCTAAAACACGTGGTTCAACGTGTCTGCGCAGGTTACCATCCGTCTATTCCTTCCACTCTCAATGGACTACGACGTCTCAAGTCGATTTCCAACGCGCCATGGTCTTACAACATAGTGAACTACGTGTAGAGGCCTCTAAAGACTGTTATATGGCCCTTTGCCACCTAACAAAGGTCCTACACGTAAATCACATGGTTCCACGTGCCTGAGCAGGTTACCATCGGTCTATTCCTACCACTCTCAATGGGCTACGACGTCTCAAGTTGTTTTCCATCACGCCATGGTCTCACAACACAGTGAACTACCTGTAGAGGCCTCTAAGTCCTGTTATATGACCTTTTACCACCTAATAAAAGCCTTACACGTAAATCACGTGCTTCCACGTGTCTGCGCAGGTAACCATCGGTCTATTCCTACCACTCTCAATGGGCTACGACGTCTCAAGTTGTTTTCCATCACGCCATGGTCTCACAACACAGTGAACTACCTGTAGAGGCCTCTAAGTCCTGTTATATGGCCCTTTGCCAACTAACAAAGGCCCTGCGCGTAAATCACGTGGTTCCACGTACCTACGCAGTTCACTATCGCTCTATTCCTTCCACTCTCAATGGGCTACGACGTCTCAAGTTGTTTTCCATCACGCCATGGTCTTACAACACAGTGAACTACGTGTAGAGTCCTCTAAAGATTGTTACATGGCCTGTTGCCGCCTAATAAAAGCTCTACACGTCGATCCAGTGGTTTCACGTGTCTGCGCAGGTTACCATCCGTCTATTCCTTGCACTCTCAATGGACTACGACGTCTCAAGTCGTTTTCCGGCGCGCCGTGGTCTTACATCACAGTGAACTACGTGTAGAAGCCTCTAAGGCCTGTTATATGACTTTTGACCACCTAATAAAAGCCTTACACGTAAATCACGTGGTTCCACGTACCTATGCAGTTCACCATCGGTCTATTCCTTCCACTTTCAATGGACTACGACGTCTCAAGTCCTTTTCCATCGTGCCATGATCTTACAACGCAGTGAACTACGTGTAAAGGCCTCTAAAGACTGTTATATGGCCTCTTGCCGCCTAATAAAGGCCTTACACCTATAACACGTGGTTCCACGTGCCTGCGCAGGTTACCATCGGTCTATTCCATCCACTCTCAATGGACTACGACGTCTGAACTTGTTTTCCATCGCGCCATGGTCTTACAGCACAGTGAACTACGTGTAGAGGCCTCTAAGGGCTGTTATATGACCTTTTATCACCTAATACAAGCCTTACACGTAAATCACGTGGTTCCACGTACTTCCGCAGGTTAACATCGGTCTATTTCTCCTACACTCAATGGACTACGACGTCTCAAGTCCTTTTCCATCGTCCCATGATCTTACAACGCAGTGAACTACGTGTAGAGGCCTCTAAAGATTGTTATATGGCCTGTTGTGCCTAATAAAGGCTTTACACGTAATTCACGTGCTTCGATGTGTCTGCGCAGGTAACCATCGGTCTATTCCTACCACTCTCAATGGACTACGACGTCTCAAGTCGATTTCTAACGCGCCATGGTCTTACAACATAGTGAACTACGTGTAGAGGCCTCTAAAGACTGTTATATGGCCCTTTGCCACCTAACAAAGGTCCTACACTTAAATCACGTGGTTCCACGTGCCTGCGCAGGTTACCATGGGTCTATTCCTTCCACTCTCAATGGACTACGACGTCTCAAGTCCTTTTCCATCGTCCCATGATCTTACAACGCAGTGAACTACGTGTAGAGGCCTCTAAAGATTGTTATATGGCCTGTTGCCGCCTAATAAAGGCTTTACACGTAATTCACGTGCTTCGACGTGTCTGCGCAGGTAACCATCGGTCTATTCCTACCACTCTCAATGGACTACGACGTCTCAAGTTGTTTTTCATCACGCCATGGTCTCACAACACAGTGAACTACCTGTAGAGCCCTCTAAGGCCTGTTATATGACCTTTTACCACCTAATAAAAGCCTTACACGTAAATCACGTGGTTCCACGTGCCTGCGCAGGTTACCATCAGTCTATTCCTTCTACACGCAATGGACTACGACGTCTCAAGTTCTTTTCCATCGTCCCATGATCTTACAACGTAGTGAACTACGTGTAAAGGCCTCTAAGGACTGTGATATTGCCTTTTGCCGCCTAATAAAGGCTTTACACCTAAAACACGTGGTTCGACGTGTCTGCGCAGGTTACCATCCGTCTATTCCTTCCATTCTCAATGGACTACGACGTCTCAAGTCGATTTCCAACGCGCCATGGTCTTACAACATAGTGAACTACGTGTAGAGGCCTCTAAAGACTGTTATATGGCCCTTTGCCACCTAACAAAGGTCCTACACGTAAATCACGTGGTTCCACGAGCCTGCGCAGGTTACCATCGGTCTATTCCTACCACTCTCAATGGGCTACGACTTCTCAAGTTGTTTTCCATCACGCCATGGTCTCACAACACAGTGAACTACCTGTAGAGCCCTCTAAGGCCTGTTATATGACCTTTTATCACCTAATAAAAGCCTTACACGTAAATCACGTGGTTCCACGTGCCTGCGCAGGTTACCATCAGTCTATTCCTTCTACACGCAATGGACTACGACGTCTCAAGTCGATTTCTAACGCGCCATGGTCTTACAACATAGTGAACTACGTGTAGAGGCCTCTAAAGACTGTTATATGGCCCTTTGCCACCTAACAAAGGTCCTACACGTAAAACACGTGGTTCCACGAGCCTGCGCAGGTTAGCATCGGTCTATTCCTCCTACACTCAATGGACTACGACGTCTCAAGTCCTTTTCCATCGTCCCATGATCTTACAACGCAGTGAAGTACGTGTAGAGGCCTCTAAAGATTGTTATATGGCCTGTTGCCGCCTAATAAAAGCTTTACACGTAATTCACGTGCTTCGACGTGTCTGCGCAGGTAACCATCGGTCTATTCCTACCACTCTCAATGGACTACGACGTCTCAAGTTGTTTTCCATCACGCCATGGTCTCACAACACAGTGAACTACCTGTAGAGCCCTCTAAGGCCTGTTATATGACCTTTTATCACCTAATAAAAGCCTTACACGTAAATCACGTGGTTCTACGTGCCTGCGAAGGTTAGCATCGGTCTATTCCTTCTACACTCACTGGACTACGACGTTTCAAGTCATTTTCCATCTCGCCATGGTCTTACAACGCGGTGAAATACGTGTAAAGGCTTATAAGGACTGTGATATGGCCTTTTGCCGCCTAATAAAGGCTTTACACCTAAAACACGTGGTTCGACGTGTCTGCGCAGGTTACCATCCGTCTATTCTTTCCACTCTCAATGGACAACGACGTCTCAAGTCGATTTCCAACGCGCCATGGTCTTACAACATAGTGAACTACGTGTAGAGGCCTCTAAAGACTGTTATATGGCCCTTTGCCACCTAACAAAGGTCCTACACGTAAATCACGTGGTTCCACGAACCTGCGCAGGTTATCATCGGTCTATTCCTTCCACTCTCAATGGGCTACGACGTCTCAAGTTGTTTTCCATCACGCCATGGTCTCACAACACAGTGAACTACCTGTAGAGGCCTCTAAGGCCTGTTATATGACCTTTTACCACCTAATAAAAGCCTTACACGTAAAACATGTGGTTCCATGTGTTAGCCCAGGTAAACATCGGTCTATTCCTTCTACACTCACTGGACTACGACGTTTCAAGTCGTCTTACAACGCAGTGAAATACGTGTAAAGGCCTCTAAGGACTGTTATATGGCCTTTTGCCGCCTAATAAAGGCCTCACACCTAAAATACGTGGTTCGACGTGTCTGCGCAGGTTACCATCGGTCTATTCCTTCCACTCTCAATGGACTACGAGGTCTCAAGTCGCTTTCCAACGCGCCATGGTCTTACAACATAGTGAACTACGTGTAGAGGCCTCTAAAGACTGTTATATGGCCCTTTGCCAACTAACAAAGGCCCTGCACGTAAATCACGTGGTTCCACGTACCTACGCAGTTCACTATCGCTCTATTCCTTCCACTCTCAATGGGCTACGACGTCTCAAGTTGTTTTCCATCACGCCATGGTCTTACAACACAGTGAACTACGTGTAGAGTCCTCTAAAGATTGTTACATGGCCTGTTGCCGCCTAATAAAGGCTCTACACGTCGATCCAGTGGTTTCACGTGTCTGCGCAGGTAACCATCGGTCTATTCCTACCACTCTCAATGGACTACGACGTCTCAAGTCGATTTCTAACGCGCCATGGTCTTACAACATAGTGAACTACGTGTAGAGGCCTCTAAAGACTGTTATATGGCCCTTTGCCACCTAACAAAGGTCCTACACTTAAATCACGTGGTTCCACGTGCCTGCGCAGGTTACCATCGGTCTATTCCTTCCACTCTCAATGGACTACGACGTCTCAAGTCCTTTTCCATCGTCCCATGATCTTACAACGCAGTGAACTACGTGTAGAGGCCTCTAAAGATTGTTATATGGCCTGTTGCCGCCTAATAAAGGCTTTACACGTAATTCACGTGCTTCGACGTGTCTGCGCAGGTAACCATCGGTCTATTCCTACCACTCTCAATGGACTACGACGTCTCAAGTTGTTTTCCATCACGCCATGGTCTCACAACACAGTGAACTACCTGTAGAGCCCTCTAAGGCCTGTTATATGACCTTTTATCACCTAATAAAAGCCTTACACGTAAATCACGTGGTTCCACGTGCCTGCGCAGGTTACCATCAGTCTATTCCCCCTACACGCAATGGACTACGACGTCTCAAGTCCTTTTCCATCGTCCCATGATCTTACAACGAAGTGAACTACGTGTAGAGGCCTCTAAGGCCTGTTATATGACCTTTTATCACCTAATAAAAGCCTTACACGTAAATCACGTGGTTCTACGTGCCTGCGCAGGTTAGCATCGGTCTATTCCTTCTACACTCACTGGACTACGACGTTTCAAGTCATTTTCCATCGCGCCATAGTCTTACAACGCGGTGAAATACGTGTAGAGCCCTCTAAGGCCTGTTATATGACCTTTTATCACCTAATAAAAGCCTTACACGTAAATTACGTGGTTCTACGTGCCTGCGCAGGTTAGCATCGGTCTATTCCTTCTACACTCACTGGACTACGACGTTTCAAGTCATTTTCCACCGCGCCATGGTTTTACAACGCGGTGAAATACGTGTAAAGGCTTATAAGGACTGTGATATTGCCTTTTGCCGCTTAATAAAGGCTTTACACCTAAAACACGTGGTTCAACGTGTCTGCGCAGGTTACCATCCGTCTATTCCTTCCACTCTCAATGGACTACGACGTCTCAAGTCGATTTCCAACGCGCCATGGTCTTACAACATAGTGAACTACGTGTAGAGGCCTCTAAAGACTGTTATATGGCCCTTTGCCACCTAACAAAGGTCCTACACGTAAATCACATGGTTCCACGAGCCTGCGCAGGTTACCATCGGTCTATTCCTACCACTCTCAATGGGCTACGACGTCTCAAGTTGTTTTCCATCACGCCATGGTCTCACAACACAGTGAACTACCTGTAGAGGCCTCTAAGTCCTGTTATATGACCTTTTACCACCTAATAAAAGCCTTACACGTAAATCACGTGCTTCCACGTGTCTGCGCAGGTAACCATCGGTCTATTCCTACCACTCTCAATGGGCTACGACGTCTCAAGTTGTTTTCCATCACGCCATGGTCTCACAACACAGTGAACTACCTGTAGAGGCCTCTAAGTCCTGTTATATGACCTTTTACCACCTAATAAAAGCCTTACACGTAAATCACGTGCTTCCACGTGTCTGCGCAGTTCACTATCGCTCTATTCCTTCCACTCTCAATGGGCTACGACGTCTCAAGTTGTTTTCCATCACGCCATGGTCTTACAACACAGTGAACTACGTGTAGAGTCCTCTAAAGATTGTTACATGGCCTGTTGCCGCCTAATAAAAGCCATACACGTAAATCACGTGGTTCCACGTACCTATGCAGTTCACCATCGGTCTATTCCTTCCACTTTCAATGGACTACGACGTCTCAAGTCCTTTTCCATCGTGCCATGATCTTACAACGCAGTGAACTACGTGTAAAGGCCTCTAAAGACTGTTATATGGCCTCTTGCCGCCTAATAAAGGCCTTACACCTATAACACGTGGTTCCACGTGCCTGCGCAGGTTACCATCGGTCTATTCCATCCACTCTCAATGGACTACGACGTCTGAACTTGTTTTCCATCGCGCCATGGTCTTACAGCACAGTGAACTACGTGTAGAGGCCTCTAAGGGCTGTTATATGACCTTTTATCACCTAATACAAGCCTTACACGTAAATCACGTGGTTCCACGTACTTCCGCAGGTTAACATCGGTCTATTCCTCCTACACTCAATGGACTACGACGTCTCAAGTCCTTTTCCATCGTCCCATGATCTTACAACGCAGTGAACTACGTGTAGAGGCCTCTAAAGATTGTTATATGGCCTGTTGTGCCTAATAAAGGCTTTACACCTAAAACACGTGGTTCGACGTGTCTGCGCAGGTTACCATCCGTCTATTCCTTCCACTCTCAATGGACTACGACGTCTCAAGTCGATTTCCAACGCGCCATGGTCTTACAACATAGTGAACTACGTGTAGAGGCCTCTAAAGACTGTTATATGGCCCTTTGCCACCTAACAAAGGTCCTACACGTAAATAACGTGGTTCCACGAGCCTGCGCAGGTTACCATCGGTCTATTCCTACCACTCTCAATGGGCTACGACGTCTCAAGTTGTTTTCCATCACGCCATGGTCTCACAACACAGTGAACTACCTGTAGAGGCTTCTAAGTCCTGTTATATGACCTTTTACCACCTAATAAAAGCCTTACACGTAAATCACGTGCTTCCACGTGTCTGCGCAGGTAACCATCGATCTATTCCTACCACTTTCAATGGGCTACGACGTCTCAAGTTGTTTTCCATCACGCCATGGTCTCACAACACAGTGAACTACCTGTAGAGGCCTCTAAGTCCTGTTATATGACCTTTTACCACCTAATAAAAGCCTTACACGTAAATCACGTGCTTCCACGTGTCTGCGCAGGTAACCATCGGTCTATTCCTACCACTCTCAATGGACTACGACGTCTCAAGTTGTTTTCCATCACACCATGGTCTCACAACACAGTGAACTACCTGTAGAGCCCTCTAAGGCCTGTTATATGACCTTTTATCACCTAATAAAAACCTTACACGTAAATCACGTGATTCCAGGTGACTGCGCAGGTTAGCATCGGTCTATTCTTCCTACACGCAATGGACTACGACGTCTCAAGTCCTTTTCCATCGTCCCATGATCTTACAACGCAGTGAACTACGTGTAGAGGCCTCTAAAGATTGTTATATGGTTGCCGCCTAATAAAGGCTTTACACGTAATTCACGTGCTTCGACGTGTCTGCGCAGGTAACCATCGGTCTATTCCTACCACTCTCACTGGACTACGACGTTTCAAGTCGTTTTCCACCGCGCCATGGTCTTACAACGCGGTTAAATACGTGTAAAGGCTTATAAGGACTGTGATATGGCCTTTTGCCGCCTAATAAAGGCTTTACACCTAAAACACGTTGTTCGACGTGTCTGCGCAGGTTACCATCTGTCTATTCCTTCCACTCTCAATGGACTACGACGTCTCAAGTCGATTTCTAACACGCCATGGTCTTACAACATAGTGAACTACGTGTAGAGGCCTCTAAAGACTGTTATATGGCCCTTTGCCACCTAACAAAGGTCCTACACGTAAATCACGTGGTTCCACGAGCCTGCGCAGGTTACCATCGGTCTATTCCTACCACTCTCAATGGGCTGCGACGTCTCAAGTTGTTTTCCATCACGCCATGGTCTCACAACACAGTGAACTACCTGTAGAGGCCTCTAAGTCCTGTTATATGACCTTTTACCACCTAATGAAAGCCTTACACGTAAATCACGTGGTTCAACGTACTTCCGCATGTTATCATCGGTCTATTCCTTCTACACTCACTGGACTACGACGTTTCAAGTCGTTTTCCATCGCGCCATGGTCTTACAACGCAGTGAAATACGTGTAGAGGCCTCTAAAGATTGTTATATGGTTGCCGCCTAATAAAGGCTTTACACGTAATTCACGTGCTTCGACGTGTCTGCGCAGGTAACCATCGGTCTATTCCTTCTACACTCACTGGACTACGACGTTTCAAGTCGTCTTACAACGCAGTGAAATACGTGTAAAGGCCTCTAAGGCCTGTTATATGACCTTTTATCACCTAATAAAAGCCTTACACGTAAATCACGTGGTTCTACGTGCCTGCGCAGGTTAGAATCGGCCTATTCCTTCTACACTCACTGGACTACGACGTTTCAAGTCATTTTCCACCGCGCCATGGTCTTACAACGCGGTTAAATACGTGTAAAGGCTTATAAGGACTGTGATATGGCCTTTTGCCGCCTAATAAAGGCTTTACACCTAAAACACGTGGTTCGACGTGTCTGCGCAGGTTGCCATCGGTCTATTCCTTCTACTCTCAATGGACTACGACGTCTCAAGTCGATTTCCAACGCGCCATGGTCTCACAACTTAGTGAACTACGTGTAGAGGCCTCTAAAGACTGTTATATGGCCCTTTGCCACCTAACAAAGGTCCTACACGTAAATCACGTGGTTCCATGAGCCTGCGCAGGTTATCATTGGTCTATTCCTTCCACTCTCAATGGGCTACGACGTCTCAAGTTGTTTTCCATCACGCCATGGTCTCACAACACAGTGAACTACCTGTAGAGGCCTCTAAGGCCTGTTATATGACCTTTTACCAACTAATAAAAGCCTTACACGTAAAACATGTGGTTCCATGTGTTAGCCCAGGTAAACATCGGTCTATTCCTTCTACACTCATTGGACTACGACGTTTCAAGTCGTCTTACAACGCAGTGAAATACGTGTAAAGGCCTCTAAGGACTGTTATATGGCCTTTTGCCGCCTAATAAAGGCCTCACACCTAAAACACGTGGTTCGACATGTCTGCGCAGGTTACCATCGGTCTATTCCTTCCACTCTCAATGGACTACGAGGTCTCAAGTCGCTTTCCAACGCGCGATGGTCTTACAACATAGTGAACTACGTGTAGAGGCCTCTAAAGACTGTTATATGGCCCTTTGCCAACTAACAAAGGCCCTGCACGTAAATCACGTGGTTCCACGTACCTACGCAGTTCACTATCGCTCTATTCCTTCCTCTCTCAATAGGCTACGACGTCTCAAGTCCTTTTCCATCGTCCCATGATCTTACAACGAAGTGAACTACGTGTAGAGGCCTCTAAGGCCTGTTATATGACCTTTTATCACCTAATAAAAGCCTTACACGTAAATCACGTGGTTCTACGTGCCTGCGCAGGTTAGCATCGGTCTATTCCTTCTACACTCACTGGACTACGACGTTTCAAGTCATTTTCCATCGCGCCATGGTCTTACAACGCGGTGAAATACGTGTAGAGCCCTCTAAGGCCTGTTATATGACCTTTTATCACCTAATAAAAGCCTTACACGTATATTACGTGGTTCTACGTGCCTGCGCAGGTTAGCATCGGTCTATTCCTTCTACACTCACTGGACTACGACGTTTCAAGTCATTTTCCACCGCGCCATGGTTTTACAACGCGGTGAAATACGTGTAAAGGCTTATAAGGACTGTGATATTGCCTTTTGCCGCCTAATAAAGGCTTTACACCTAAAACACGTGGTTCAACGTGTCTGCGCAGGTTACCATCCGTCTATTCCTTCCACTCTCAATGGACTACGACGTCTCAAGTCGATTTCCAACGCGCCATGGTCTTACAACATAGTGAACTACGTGTAGAGGCCTCTAAAGACTGTTATATGGCCCTTTGCCACCTAACAAAGGTCCTACACGTAAATCACATGGTTCCACGTGCCTGAGCAGGTTACCATCGGTCTATTCCTACCACTCTCAATGGGCTACGACGTCTCAAGTTGTTTTCCATCACGCCATGGTCTCACAACACAGTGAACTACCTGTAGAGGCCTCTAAGTCCTGTTATATGACCTTTTATCACCTAATAAAAGCCTTACACGTAAATCACGTGGTTCTACGTGCCTGCGCAGGTTAGCATCGGTCTATTCCTTCTACACTCACTGGACTACGACGTTTCAAGTCATTTTCCATCGCGCCATGGTCTTACAACGCGGTGAAATACGTGTAGAGCCCTCTAAGGCCTGTTATATGACCTTTTATCACCTAATAAAAGCCTTACACGTATATTACGTGGTTCTACGTGCCTGCGCAGGTTAGCATCGGTCTATTCCTTCTACACTCACTGGACTACGACGTTTCAAGTCATTTTCCACCGCGCCATGGTTTTACAACGCGGTGAAATACGTGTAAAGGCTTATAAGGACTGTGATATTGCCTTTTGCCGCCTAATAAAGGCTTTACACCTAAAACACGTGGTTCAACGTGTCTGCGCAGGTTACCATCCGTCTATTCCTTCCACTCTCAATGGACTACGACGTCTCAAGTCGATTTCCAACGCGCCATGGTCTTACAACATAGTGAACTACGTGTAGAGGCCTCTAAAGACTGTTATATGGCCCTTTGCCACCTAACAAAGGTCCTACACGTAAATCACATGGTTCCACGTGCCTGAGCAGGTTACCATCGGTCTATTCCTACCACTCTCAATGGGCTACGACGTCTCAAGTTGTTTTCCATCACGCCATGGTCTCACAACACAGTGAACTACCTGTAGAGGCCTCTAAGTCCTGTTATATGACCTTTTACCACCTAATAAAAGCCTTACACGTAAATCACGTGCTTCCACGTGTCTGCGCAGGTAACCATCGGTCTATTCCTACCACTCTCAATGGGCTACGACGTCTCAAGTTGTTTTCCATCACGCCATGGTCTCACAACACAGTGAACTACCTGTAGAGGCCTCTAAGTCCTGTTATATGGCCCTTTGCCAACTAACAAAGGCCCTGCGCGTAAATCACGTGGTTCCACGTACCTACGCAGTTCACTATCGCTCTATTCCTTCCACTCTCAATGGGCTACGACGTCTCAAGTTGTTTTCCATCACGCCATGGTCTTACAACACAGTGAACTACGTGTAGAGTCCTCTAAAGATTGTTACATGGCCTGTTGCCGCCTAATAAAAGCTCTACACGTCGATCCAGTGGTTTCACGTGTCTGCGCAGGTTACCATCCGTCTATTCCTTGCACTCTCAATGGACTACGACGTCTCAAGTCGTTTTCCGGCGCGCCGTGGTCTTACATCACAGTGAACTACGTGTAGAAGCCTCTAAGGCCTGTTATATGACTTTTGACCACCTAATAAAAGCCTTACACGTAAATCACGTGGTTCCACGTACCTATGCAGTTCACCATCGGTCTATTCCTTCCACTTTCAATGGACTACGACGTCTCAAGTCCTTTTCCATCGTGCCATGATCTTACAACGCAGTGAACTACGTGTAAAGGCCTCTAAAGACTGTTATATGGCCTCTTGCCGCCTAATAAAGGCCTTACACCTATAACACGTGGTTCCACGTGCCTGCGCAGGTTACCATCGGTCTATTCCATCCACTCTCAATGGACTACGACGTCTGAACTTGTTTTCCATCGCGCCATGGTCTTACAGCACAGTGAACTACGTGTAGAGGCCTCTAAGGGCTGTTATATGACCTTTTATCACCTAATACAAGCCTTACACGTAAATCACGTGGTTCCACGTACTTCCGCAGGTTAACATCGGTCTATTCCTCCTACACTCAATGGACTACGACGTCTCAAGTCCTTTTCCATCGTCCCATGATCTTACAACGCAGTGAACTACGTGTAGAGGCCTCTAAAGATTGTTATATGGCCTGTTGTGCCTAATAAAGGCTTTACACGTAATTCACGTGGTTCCACGTGCCTGCGCAGGTTACCATCAGTCTATTCCTTCTACACGCAATGGACTACGACGTCTCAAGTTCTTTTCCATCGTCCCATGATCTTACAACGTAGTGAACTACATGTAAAGGCCTCTAAGGACTGTGATATTGCCTTTTGCCGCCTAATAAAGGCTTTACACCTAAAACACGTGGTTCGACGTGTCTGCGCAGGTTACCATCCGTCTATTCCTTCCATTCTCAATGGACTACGACGTCTCAAGTCGATTTCCAACGCGCCATGGTCTTACAACATAGTGAACTACGTGTAGAGGCCTCTAAAGACTGTTATATGGCCCTTTGCCACCTAACAAAGGTCCTACACGTAAATCACGTGGTTCCACGAGCCTGCGCTGGTTACCATCGGTCTATTCCTACCACTCTCAATGGGCTACGACTTCTCAAGTTGTTTTCCATCACGCCATGGTCTCACAACACAGTGAACTACCTGTAGAGCCCTCTAAGGCCTGTTATATGACCTTTTATCACCTAATAAAAGCCTTACACGTAAATCACGTGGTTCCACGTGCCTGCGCAGGTTACCATCAGTCTATTCCTTCTACACGCAATGGACTACGACGTCTCAAGTCGATTTCTAACGCGCCATGGTCTTACAACATAGTGAACTACGTGTAGAGGCCTCTAAAGACTGTTATATGGCCCTTTGCCACCTAACAAAGGTCCTACACGTAAAACACGTGGTTCCACGAGCCTGCGCAGGTTAGCATCGGTCTATTCCTCCTACACTCAATGGACTACGACGTCTCAAGTCCTTTTCCATCGTCCCATGATCTTACAACGCAGTGAAGTACGTGTAGAGGCCTCTAAAGATTGTTATATGGCCTGTTGCCGCCTAATAAAAGCTTTACACGTAATTCACGTGCTTCGACGTGTCTGCGCAGGTAACCATCGGTCTATTCCTACCACTCTCAATGGACTACGACGTCTCAAGTTGTTTTCCATCACGCCATGGTCTCACAACACAGTGAACTACCTGTAGAGCCCTCTAAGGCCTGTTATATGACCTTTTATCACCTAATAAAAGCCTTACACGTAAATCACGTGGTTCTACGTGCCTGCGAAGGTTAGCATCGGTCTATTCCTTCTACACTCACTGGACTACGACGTTTCAAGTCATTTTCCATCTCGCCATGGTCTTACAACGCGGTGAAATACGTGTAAAGGCTTATAAGGACTGTGATATGGCCTTTTGCCGCCTAATAAAGGCTTTACACCTAAAACACGTGGTTCGACGTGTCTGCGCAGGTTACCATCCGTCTATTCCTTCCACTCTCAATGGACAACGACGTCTCAAGTCGATTTCCAACGCGCCATGGTCTTACAACATAGTGAACTACGTGTAGAGGCCTCTAAAGACTGTTATATGGCCCTTTGCCACCTAACAAAGGTCCTACACGTAAATCACGTGGTTCCACGAACCTGCGCAGGTTATCATCGGTCTATTCCTTCCACTCTCAATGGGCTACGACGTCTCAAGTTGTTTTCCATCACGCCATGGTCTCACAACACAGTGAACTACCTGTAGAGGCCTCTAAGGCCTGTTATATGACCTTTTACCACCTAATAAAAGCCTTACACGTAAAACATGTGGTTCCATGTGTTAGCCCAGGTAAACATCGGTCTATTCCTTCTACACTCACTGGACTACGACGTTTCAAGTCGTCTTACAACGCAGTGAAATACGTGTAAAGGCCTCTAAGGACTGTTATATGGCCTTTTGCCGCCTAATAAAGGCCTCACACCTAAAATACGTGGTTCGACGTGTCTGCGCAGGTTACCATCGGTCTATTCCTTCCACTCTCAATGGACTACGAGGTCTCAAGTCGCTTTCCAACGCGCGATGGTCTTACAACATAGTGAACTACGTGTAGAGGCCTCTAAAGACTGTTATATGGCCCTTTGCCAACTAACAAAGGCCCTGCACGTAAATCACGTGGTTCCACGTACCTACGCAGTTCACTATCGCTCTATTCCTTCCACTCTCAATGGGCTACGACGTCTCAAGTTGTTTTCCATCACGCCATGGTCTTACAACACAGTGAACTACGTGTAGAGTCCTCTAAAGATTGTTATATGGCCTGTTGCCGCCTAATAAAGGCTTTACACGTAATTCACGTGCTTCGACGTGTCTGCGCAGGTAACCATCGGTCTATTCCTACCACTCTCAATGGACTACGACGTCTCAAGTTGTTTTCCATCACGCCATGGTCTCACAACACAGTGAACTACCTGTAGAGCCCTCTAAGGCCTGTTATATGACCTTTTATCACCTAATAAAAGCCTTACACGTAAATCACGTGGTTCCACGTGCCTGCGCAGGTTACCATCAGTCTATTCCCCCTACACGCAATGGACTACGACGTCTCAAGTCCTTTTCCATCGTCCCATGATCTTACAACGAAGTGAACTACGTGTAGAGGCCTCTAAGGCCTGTTATATGACCTTTTATCACCTAATAAAAGCCTTACACGTAAATCACGTGGTTCTACGTGCCTGCGCAGGTTAGCATCGGTCTATTCCTTCTACACTCACTGGACTACGACGTTTCAAGTCATTTTCCATCGCGCCATAGTCTTACAACGCGGTGAAATACGTGTAGAGCCCTCTAAGGCCTGTTATATGACCTTTTATCACCTAATAAAAGCCTTACACGTAAATTACGTGGTTCTACGTGCCTGCGCAGGTTAGCATCGGTCTATTCCTTCTACACTCACTGGACTACGACGTTTCAAGTCATTTTCCACCGCGCCATGGTTTTACAACGCGGTGAAATACGTGTAAAGGCTTATAAGGACTGTGATATTGCCTTTTGCCGCTTAATAAAGGCTTTACACCTAAAACACGTGGTTCAACGTGTCTGCGCAGGTTACCATCCGTCTATTCCTTCCACTCTCAATGGACTACGACGTCTCAAGTCGATTTCCAACGCGCCATGGTCTTACAACATAGTGAACTACGTGTAGAGGCCTCTAAAGACTGTTATATGGCCCTTTGCCACCTAACAAAGGTCCTACACGTAAATCACATGGTTCCACGAGCCTGCGCAGGTTACCATCGGTCTATTCCTACCACTCTCAATGGGCTACGACGTCTCAAGTTGTTTTCCATCACGCCATGGTCTCACAACACAGTGAACTACCTGTAGAGGCCTCTAAGTCCTGTTATATGACCTTTTACCACCTAATAAAAGCCTTACACGTAAATCACGTGCTTCCACGTGTCTGCGCAGGTAACCATCGGTCTATTCCTACCACTCTCAATGGGCTACGACGTCTCAAGTTGTTTTCCATCACGCCATGGTCTCACAACACAGTGAACTACCTGTAGAGGCCTCTAAGTCCTGTTATATGGCCCTTTGCCAACTAACAAAGGCCCTGCACGTAAATCACGTGGTTCCACGTACCTACGCAGTTCACTATCGCTCTATTCCTTCCACTCTCAATGGGCTACGACGTCTCAAGTTGTTTTCCATCACGCCATGGTCTTACAACACAGTGAACTACGTGTAGAGTCCTCTAAAGATTGTTACATGGCCTGTTGCCGCCTAATAAAAGCCATACACGTAAATCACGTGGTTCCACGTACCTATGCAGTTCACCATCGGTCTATTCCTTCCACTTTCAATGGACTACGACGTCTCAAGTCCTTTTCCATCGTGCCATGATCTTACAACGCAGTGAACTACGTGTAAAGGCCTCTAAAGACTGTTATATGGCCTCTTGCCGCCTAATAAAGGCCTTACACCTATAACACGTGGTTCCACGTGCCTGCGCAGGTTACCATCGGTCTATTCCATCCACTCTCAATGGACTACGACGTCTGAACTTGTTTTCCATCGCGCCATGGTCTTACAGCACAGTGAACTACGTGTAGAGGCCTCTAAGGGCTGTTATATGACCTTTTATCACCTAATACAAGCCTTACACGTAAATCACGTGGTTCCACGTACTTCCGCAGGTTAACATCGGTCTATTCCTCCTACACTCAATGGACTACGACGTCTCAAGTCCTTTTCCATCGTCCCATGATCTTACAACGCAGTGAACTACGTGTAGAGGCCTCTAAAGATTGTTATATGGCCTGTTGTGCCTAATAAAGGCTTTACACGTAATTCACGTGCTTCGATGTGTCTGCGCAGGTAACCATCGGTCTATTCCTACCACTCTCAATGGACTACGACGTCTCAAGTCGATTTCTAACGCGCCATGGTCTTACAACATAGTGAACTACGTGTAGAGGCCTCTAAAGACTGTTATATGGCCCTTTGCCACCTAACAAAGGTCCTACACTTAAATCACGTGGTTCCACGTGCCTGCGCAGGTTATCATCGGTCTATTCCTTCCACTCTCAATGGACTACGACGTCTCAAGTCCTTTTCCATCGTCCCATGATCTTACAACGCAGTGAACTACGTGTAGAGGCCTCTAAAGATTGTTATATGGCCTGTTGCCGCCTAATAAAGGCTTTACACGTAATTCACGTGCTTCGACGTGTCTGCGCAGGTAACCATCGGTCTATTCCTACCACTCTCAATGGACTACGACGTCTCAAGTTGTTTTCCATCACGCCATGGTCTCACAACACAGTGAACTACCTGTAGAGCCCTGTAAGGCCTGTTATATGACCTTTTATCACCTAATAAAAGCCTTACACGTAAATCACGTGGTTCCACGTGCCTGCGCAGGTTACCATCAGTCTATTCCTTCTACACGCAATGGACTACGACGTCTCAAGTTCTTTTCCATCGTCCCATGATCATACAACGCAGTGAACTACGTGTAGAGGCCTCTAAGGCCTGTTATATGACCTTTTATCACCTAATAAAAGCCTTACACGTAAATCACGTGGTTCTACGTGCCTGCGCAGGTTAGCATCGGTCTATTCCTACTACACTCACTGGACTACGACGTTTCAAGTCATTTTCCATCGCGCCATGGTCTTACAACGCGGTGAAATACGTGTAGAGCCCTCTAAGGCCTGTTATATGACCTTTTATCACCTTATAAAAGCCTTACACGTAAATCACGTGGTTCTACGTGCCTGCGCAGGTTAGCATCGGTCTATTCCTTCTACACTCACTGGACTACGACGTTTCAAGTCATTTTCCACCGCGCCATGGTTTTACAACGCGGTGAAATACGTGTAAAGGCTTATAAGGACTGTGATATTGCCTTTTGCCGCCTAATAAAGGCTTTACACCTAAAACACGTGGTTCGACGTGTCTGCGCAGGTTACCATCCGTCTATTCCTTCCACTCTCAATGGACTACGACGTCTCAAGTCGATTTCCAACGCGCCATGGTCTTACAACATAGTGAACTACGTGTAGAGGCCTCTAAAGACTGTTATATGGCCCTTTGCCACCTAACAAAGGTCCTACACGTAAATAACGTGGTTCCACGAGCCTGCGCAGGTTACCATCGGTCTATTCCTACCACTCTCAATGGGCTACGACGTCTCAAGTTGTTTTCCATCACGCCATGGTCTCACAACACAGTGAACTACCTGTAGAGGCTTCTAAGTCCTGTTATATGACCTTTTACCACCTAATAAAAGCCTTACACGTAAATCACGTGCTTCCACGTGTCTGCGCAGGTAACCATCGATCTATTCCTACCACTCTCAATGGGCTACGACGTCTCAAGTTGTTTTCCATCACGCCATGGTCTCACAACACAGTGAACTACCTGTAGAGGCCTCTAAGTCCTGTTATATGACCTTTTACCACCTAATAATAGCCTTACACGTAAATCACGTGCTTCCACGTGTCTGCGCAGGTAACCATCGGTCTATTCCTACCACTCTCAATGGACTACGACGTCTCAAGTTGTTTTCCATCACACCATGGTCTCACAACACAGTGAACTACCTGTAGAGCCCTCTAAGGCCTGTTATATGACCTTTTATCACCTAATAAAAACCTTACGCGTAAATCACGTGATTCCAGGTGACTGCGCAGGTTAGCATCGGTCTATTCTTCCTACACGCAATGGACTACGACGTCTCAAGTCCTTTTCCATCGTCCCATGATCTTACAACGCAGTGAACTACGTGTAGAGGCCTCTAAAGATTGTTATATGGTTGCCGCCTAATAAAGGCTTTACACGTAATTCACGTGCTTCGACGTGTCTGCGCAGGTAACCATCGGTCTATTCCTACCACTCTCACTGGACTACGACGTTTCAAGTCGTTTTCCACCGCGCCATGGTCTTACAACGCGGTTAAATACGTGTAAAGGCTTATAAGGACTGTGATATGGCCTTTTGCCGCCTAATAAAGGCTTTACACCTAAAACACGTTGTTCGACGTGTCTGCGCAGGTTACCATCTGTCTATTCCTTCCACTCTCAATGGACTACGACGTCTCAAGTCGATTTCTAACACGCCATGGTCTTACAACATAGTGAACTACGTGTAGAGGCCTCTAAAGACTGTTATATGGCCCTTTGCCACCTAACAAAGGTCCTACACGTAAATCACGTGGTTCCACGAGCCTGCGCAGGTTACCATCGGTCTATTCCTACCACTCTCAATGGGCTGCGACGTCTCAAGTTGTTTTCCATCACGCCATGGTCTCACAACACAGTGAACTACCTGTAGAGGCCTCTAAGTCCTGTTATATGACCTTTTACCACCTAATGAAAGCCTTACACGTAAATCACGTGGTTCAACGTACTTCCGCATGTTATCATCGGTCTATTCCTTCTACACTCACTGGACTACGACGTTTCAAGTCGTTTTCCATCGCGCCATGGTCTTACAACGCAGTGAAATACGTGTAGAGGCCTCTAAAGATTGTTATATGGTTGCCGCCTAATAAAGGCTTTACACGTAATTCACGTGCTTCGACGTGTCTGCGCAGGTAACCATCGGTCTATTCCTACCACTCTCAATGGACTACGACGTCTCAAGTTGTTTTCCATCACGCCATGGTCTCACAACACAGTGAACTACCTGTAGAGCCCTCTAAGGCCTGTTATATGACCTTTTATCACCTAATAAAAGCCTTACACGTAAATCACGTGGTTCTACGTGCCTGCGCAGGTTAGAATCGGCCTATTCCTTCTACACTCACTGGACTACGACGTTTCAAGTCATTTTCCACCGCGCCATGGTCTTACAACGCGGTTAAATACGTGTAAAGGCTTATAAGGACTGTGATATGGCCTTTTGCCGCCTAATAAAGGCTTTACACCTAAAACACGTGGTTCGACGTGTCTGCGCAGGTTGCCATCGGTCTATTCCTTCTACTCTCAATGGACTACGACGTCTCAAGTCGATTTCCAACGCGCCATGGTCTCACAACTTAGTGAACTACGTGTAGAGGCCTCTAAAGACTGTTATATGGCCCTTTGCCACCTAACAAAGGTCCTACACGTAAATCACGTGGTTCCATGAGCCTGCGCAGGTTATCATTGGTCTATTCCTTCCACTCTCAATGGGCTACGACGTCTCAAGTTGTTTTCCATCACGCCATGGTCTCACAACACAGTGAACTACCTGTAGAGGCCTCTAAGGCCTGTTATATGACCTTTTACCAACTAATAAAAGCCTTACACGTAAAACATGTGGTTCCATGTGTTAGCCCAGGTAAACATCGGTCTATTCCTTCTACACTCACTGGACTACGACGTTTCAAGTCGTCTTACAACGCAGTGAAATACGTGTAAAGGCCTCTAAGGCCTGTTATATGACCTTTTATCACCTAATAAAAGCCTTACACGTAAATCACGTGGTTCTACGTGCCTGCGCAGGTTAGAATCGGCCTATTCCTTCTACACTCACTGGACTACGACGTTTCAAGTCATTTTCCACCGCGCCATGGTCTTACAACGCGGTTAAATACGTGTAAAGGCTTATAAGGACTGTGATATGGCCTTTTGCCGCCTAATAAAGGCTTTACACCTAAAACACGTGGTTCGACGTGTCTGCGCAGGTTGCCATCGGTCTATTCCTTCTACTCTCAATGGACTACGACGTCTCAAGTCGATTTCCAACGCGCCATGGTCTCACAACTTAGTGAACTACGTGTAGAGGCCTCTAAAGACTGTTATATGGCCCTTTGCCACCTAACAAAGGTCCTACACGTAAATCACGTGGTTCCATGAGCCTGCGCAGGTTATCATTGGTCTATACCTTCCACTCTCAATGGGCTACGACGTCTCAAGTTGTTTTCCATCACGCCATGGTCTCACAACACAGTGAACTACCTGTAGAGGCCTCTAAGGCCTGTTATATAACCTTTTACCAACTAATAAAAGCCTTACACGTAAAACATGTGGTTCCATGTGTTAGCCCAGGTGAACATCGGTCTATTCCTTCTACACTCACTGGACTACGACGTTTCAAGTCGTCTTACAACGCAGTGAAATACGTGTAAAGGCCTCTAAGGACTGTTATATGGCCTTTTGCCGCCTAATAAAGGCCTCACACCTAAAACACGTGGTTCGACATGTCTGCGCAGGTTACCATCGGTCTATTCCTTCCACTCTCAATGGACTACGAGGTCTCAAGTCGCTTTCCAACGCGCGATGGTCTTACAACATAGTGAACTACGTGTAGAGGCCTCTAAAGACTGTTATATGGCCCTTTGCCAACTAACAAAGGCCCTGCACGTAAATCACGTGGTTCCACGTACCTACGCAGTTCACTATCGCTCTATTCCTTCCTCTCTCAATAGGCTACGACGTCTCAAGTTGTTTTCCATCACGCCATGGTCTTACAACACAGTGAACTACGTGTAGAGTCCTCTAAAGATTGTTACATGGCCTGTTGCCGCCTAATAAAGGCTCTACACGTCGATCCAGTGGTTTCACGTGTCTGCGCAGGTTACCATCCGTCTATTCCTTGCACTCTCAATGGACTACGACGTCTCAAGTCGTTTTACGGCGTGCCGTGGTCCTACATCACAGTGAACTACGTGTAGAAGCCTCTTAGGGCTGTTATATGACCTTTTACCACCTAATAAAAGCCTTACACGTAAATCACGTGGTTCCACGTACCTATGCAGTTCACCATCGGTCTATTCCTTCCACTTTTAATGGACTACGACGTCTCAAGTCCTTTTCCATCGTGCCATGATCTTACAACGCAGTGAACTACGTGTAAAGGCCTTTGAAGACTGTTATATGGCCTCTTGCCGCCTAATAAAGGCCTTACACCTATAACACGTGGTTCCACGTGCCTGCGCAGGTTACCATCGGTCTATTCCATCCACTCTCAATAGACTACGACGTCTGAACTTATTTTCCATCGCGCCATGGTCTTACAGCACAGTGAACTACGTGTAGAGGCCTCTAAGGGCTGTTATATGACCTTTTATCTCCTAATACAAGCCTTACACGTAAATCACGTGGATCCACGTACTTCCGCAGGTTAACATCGGTCTATTCCTCCTACACTCAATGGACTACGACGTCTCAAGTCCTTTTCCATCGTCCCATGATCTTACAACGCAGTGAATTACGTGTAGAGGCCTCTAAAGATTGTAATATGGCCTGTTGTGCCTAATAAAGGCTTTACACGTAATTCACGTGCTTCGATGTGTCTGCGCAGGTAACCATCGGTCTATTCCTACCACTCTCAATGGACTACGACGTTTCAAGTCGCTTTCCATCGCGCCATGGTCTCATAACACTGTGAACTACGTGTAAAGGCTTCTGAAGACTGTAAAATGACCTTCTGACGCCTAATAAAGGGTTTACACGTAAATCACGTGTTTCCACGTGCCTGAGCAGGTTAACATCGGTCTATTCCTTCTACACTCAATGGACTACGACGTCTGAACTTATTTTCAATAGCGCCATGGTCTTACAAAACAGTAAAATACCTGTAGAGGCCTCTAAAGATTGTTACATGGCCTCTTGCCGCCTAATAAAGGCTTTACTCCTAAAATACTTGATTCGACGTGTCTTAGCAGGTTACCATCGGTCTATTTCTTCCACTCCCAATGAACTACGACGTCTCAAGACGCTTTCCATCGCGCCATGGTCTTACAGCACAGTGAACTACGTGTAGAGGCTTCTAAGGGCTGTTATATGACCTTTTACCACCTAATACAAGCCTTACACGTAAATCACGTGGTTCCACGTACTTCCGCAGGTTAACATCGGTCTATTCCTCCTACACTCAATGGACTACGACGTCTCAAGTCCTTTTCCATCGTCCCATGATCTTACAACGCAGTGAACTACGTGTTGAGGCCTCTAAAGATTGTTATATGGCCTGTTGCCGCCTAATAAAGGCTTTACACGTAATTCACGTGCTTCGACGTGTCTGCGCAGGTAACCATCGGTCTATTCCTACCACTCTCAATGGACTACGACGTCTCAAGTCGATTTCCAACGCGCCATGGTCTTACAACATAGTGAACTACGTGTAGAGGCCTCTAAAGACTGTTATATGGCCCTTTGCCACCTAACAAAGGTCCTACACGTAAATCACGTGGTTTCACGAGCCTGCGCAGGTTACCATCGGTCTATTCCTTCCACTCTCAATGGACTACGACGTTTCAAGTCGCTTTCCATCGCGCCATGGTCTTACAGCACAGTGAACTACGTGTAGAGGCCTCTAAGGGCTGTTATATGACCTTTTACCACCTAATACAAGCCTTACACGTAAATCACGTGGTTCCACGTACTTCCGCAGGTAAACATCGGTCTATTTCTCCTACACTCAATGGACTACGACGTCTCAAGTCCTTTTCCATCGTCCCATGATCTTACAACGCAGTGAACTACGTGTAGAGTCCTCTTAGGGCTGTTATATGACCTTTTACCACCTATTAAAAGCCTTACACGTAAATCACGTGGTTCCACGTACTTCCGCAGGTTAACATCGGTCTATTCCTCGTACACTCAACGGACTACGATGTCTGAAGTACTTTGCCATCGTGCCATGATCTTCTAACGCAGTGAAGTACGTGTAAATGCCTCTAACGACTGTTATATGGCCCTTTACCACCTAACAAAGGCCCTGCACGTAAATCACGTGGTTCCACGTTTCTACGCAGTTTACCATCGCTCTATTCCTTCCACTCTCAATGGGCTACGACGTCTCAAGCTGTTTTCCATCACGCCATGGTCTTACAGCACAGTGAACTACGTGTAGAGCCCTCTAAAGATTGTTATATGGCCTTTTAACACCTAATAAAAGCCTTACACCTAAATCACGTGGTTCCACGTACTTCCGCAGGTAAACATCGGTCTATTTCTCCTACACTCAATGGACTACGACGTCTCAAGTCCTTTTCCATCGTCCCATGATCTTACAACGCAGTGAACTACGTGTAGAGTCCTCTTAGGGCTGTTATATGACCTTTTACCACCTAATACAAGCCTTACACGTAAATCACGTGGTTCCACGTACTTCCGCAGGTAAACATCGGTCTATTTCTCCTACACTCAATGGACTACGACGTCTCAAGTCCTTTTCCATCGTCCCATGATCTTACAACGCAGTGAACTACGTGTAGAGCCCTCTAAAGATTGTTATATGGCCTTTTAACACCTAATAAAAGCCTTACACCTAAATCACGTGGTTCAACGTACTTCCGCATGTTAACATCGGTGTATTCCTCCTGCACTCAATGGACTACGACGTCTCAAGTCCTTTTCCATCGTGCCATGATCTTACAACGCAGTGAACTACGTGTAAAGGCCTTTAACGACTATCATATGGCTTCTTACCTCATAATAAAGACCTTACATCTAAAAAACGTTGTTCGTCGTGTCTGCGCAGGTTACCATCAGTCTATTCCATCCACTCTCAATGGACAACGACGTCTCAAGTCGCTTTCCAACGCGCTATGGTCTTACAACACAGTGAACTATGTGTAAAGGCCTCTAAAGATTGTTATATGGCACTTTACCACGTAACAAAGGCCCTGCACGTAAATCACGTGGTTCCACGTACCTACGCAGTTTACCATCGCTCTATTCCTTCCACTCTCAATGGGCTACGACGTCTCAAGCTGTTTTTACATCTCGCCATGGTCTTACAACACAGTGAACTACGTGTAGAGTCCTCTTAGCTCTGTTATATGACCTTTTACAACCTAATAAAAGCCTTACACGTAAATCACGTGGTTCCACGTACTTCCGCAGGTTAACATCGGTCTATTCCTCGTACACTCAATGGGCTACGACGTCTCAAGTCCTTTGCCATCGTGCAATGATCTTCTAACGCAGTGAAGTACGTGTAAATGCCTCTAACGACTGTTATATGGCTTCTTACCTTCTAATAAACATCTTACAACTAAAACACGTTGTTCGACGTGTCTGCGCAGGTTACCATCGGTCTATTCCATCCACTCTCAATGGACTACGACGTCTCAAGTCGCTTTCTGGCGCACTGTGGTCTTCCAGCACAGTGAACTACATGTAAAGGCCTCTAAGGACTGTTATATGGCTTCTTACCTTCTAATAAAGACCTTACAACTAAAACACGTTGTTCGACGTGTCTGCGCAGGTTACCATCGGTCTATTCCATCCACTCTCAATGACTAAGACGTCTCAAGTCGCTTTCCAATGCGCTAGGGTCTTACAACACAGTGAACTACGTGTAGAAGCCCCTAAAGACTGTTATATGGCCCTTTACCACCTAACAAAGGCCCTACAGGTAAATCACGTGGTTCCACGTACCTACGCAGTTTACCATCGGTCTATTCCTACCACTCTTAATGGACTACGACGTCTCAAGTCGTTCTCTATCACGCCATGGTCTTACAACACAGTGAACTACGTGTAGAGTCCTCTAAAGATTGTTACATGGCCTAATAAAGACTCTACACGTAGATTCAGTGGTTCCACGTACCTATGCAGTTCACCATCGGTCTATTCCTCCACTTTCAATGGACTACGACGTCTCAAGTCGCTTTCCATCGCGCCATGGTCTTACAGCAGAGTGAACTACGTGTAGAGCCCTCTAAAGATTGTTATATGGCCTCTTGCCGCTTAATAAAGGCCTTACACGTAAATCAAGTGGTTTCACGTGCCTGCGCAGGTTACCATCGGTCCATTCCTTGCACTCTCAATGGACTACGACGTCTCAAGTCGTTTTCCGGAGCGCCGTTGTCTTACAGCACCGTGAACTACGTGTAGACTTCTTAGGGCTGTTATATGACCTTTTACCACCTAATAAAAGCCTTACACCGAAATCACGTGGTTCAACGTACTTCCGCATGTTAACATCGGTGTATTCCTCCTGCACTCAATGGACCACGACGTCTCAAGTCGCTTTCCATCTCGCCATAGTCTTACAACACAGTGAACTAAGTGTAGAGGCCTCTTAGGGCTGTTATATGACCTTTTACCACCTAATAAAAGCCTTACAGGTAAATCAAGTGGTTCCACGAACCTACGCAGTTTACTATCGGTCTATTTCTTCCACTCTAAATGGACTACGGCGTCTCAAGTCGTTTTCCATCACACTGTGGTCTTACAACGCAGTGAACTACGTGTAAAGGCCTCTAAAGACAGTTATATGGCCTTTTGCCGCCTAATAAAGGCCTTACACCTATAACACGTGGTTCCACGTGCCTGCGCAGGTTACCATCGGTCTATTCCTCCTACACTCAATGGACTACTGCGTCTCAAGTCCTTTTCCATCGTGCCATGATCTTACAACGCAGTGAACTACGTGTAAAGGCCTCTAACGACTGTTATATGGCTTCTTACCTCCTAATAAAGACCTTTCATCTAAAACACGTTGTTCGACGTGTCTGCGCAGGTTACCATCGGTCTATTCCATCCACTCTCAATGGACTACGACGTCTCAAGTCGTTTTCCAACGCGCTATGGTCTTACAACTCTGTGACATACGTGTAGAAGCCCTAAAGTCTGTTATATGGCCTTTTACCACCTAACAAAGGCGCTACACGTAAATCACGTGGTTCCACATACCTACGCAGTTTACCATCGCTCTTTTCCTCCTACACTCAATGGACTACGCCGTCTGAAGTCGCTTTCCATCACGCCATGGTCTTATAACACAGTGAACTACGTGTAGAAGCCTCCAAACCCTGTTATATGGCCCTTTGCCACCTAACAAAGGCCCTGCACGTAAATCACGTGGTTCCACGTACCTACGCAGTTCACTAACGCTCTATTCCTTCCACTCTCAATGGGCTACGACGTCTCAAGTTGTTTTCCATCACGCCATTGTCTTACAACACAGTGAACTACGTGCAGAGTGCTCTAAAGATTGTTATAAGGCCTCTTGCTGCCTAATAAATGCTTTACACGTAAATCAAGTGGTTTCACGTGTCTGCGCAGGTTTCAATCGGTCTATTCCTTGCACTCTCAATGGACTACGACGTCTCAAGTCGTGTTTCGGCGCGCCGTGGTCTTACAGCACAGTGACCTACGTGTAGAGGCCTTTTAGGGCTGTTATATGACCTTTTACTGCCTAATAAAAGCCTTACACGTAAATCACGTGGTTCCACGTACTTCCGCAGGTCAACATCGGTCTATTCCTCCTACATTTAATGGACTACGACGTCTCAAGTCGTTTTCCATCACGCCATGGTCTTACAACACAGTGAACTACGTGTAGAGTGCTCTAAAGATTGTTATAAGGCCTCTTGCTGCCTAATAAATGCTTTACACGTAAATCAAGTGGTTTCACGTGTCTGCGCAGGTTTCGATCGGTCTATTCTTTGCACTCTCAATGGACTACGACGTCTCAAGTCGTTTTCCGACGCGCCATGGTCTTACAGCCCAGTGCACTACGTGTAGAGGCCTCTAAGGGCTTTTTTATGACCTTTTACCGCGTAATAAAAGCATTACGCGTAAATCACGTGGTTCCACGCAATTCTGCAGGTTAACATCGGTCTATTCCTTCCACTCTCAATGGACTACGACGTCTCAAGTCGCTTTCCATCTCGCCATAGTCTTACAACACAGTGAACTACGTGCAAAGTCCTCTAAAGATTGTTATATGGCCTCTTGCTGCCTAATAAAGGCTTTACACATAAGTCTGCGCAGGTTACCATCGGTCTATTCCTTGCACTCTCAATGGACTACGACGTTTCAAGTTGTTTTCCATCCCGCCATTGTTTGCAACACAGTCAACTACGTGTACAGGCCTCTAAGGGCTGTTATATGACCTTTTACCACCTAATAAAAGCCTTACACGTAAAACATTTGGCTCCATGTGTTAGCACACGTAAACATCGGTCTATTCCTTCTACACTCACCGGACTACGACGTCTGAACTCATTTTCCATCGCGCCATGGTCTTTCAACACAGTGAACTACGTGTAAAGGCCTCTAAGGACTGTTATATAGCCTCTATCTGCCTAATAAAGGGCTTACACCTAAAACACGTGGCTCGACGTTTCTGCGCAGGTTACCATCGGTTTATTCCTTCCACTCTCAATGACCTAGGACTTCTCTAGTCGCTTTCCGACGCGCCATGGTTGTACAACACAGTGAACTACGTTTGGAGCTCTCTAAGGGCTGTTATATGGCTCTTTGCCACCTAAGAAAGGCCCTACACTTTCACGTGGTTCCTCGTGCCTGAGGAGGTTACAATCCCCTATTCCTTGCACTCTCAATGGACTACGACGTCTAAAGTAGTTCTACGGCGCGCCATGGTCTTACAGCACAGTGAACTACGTGTAGAGCTCTAAGGGCTTTTATATGACCTTTTACCACGTAATAAAAGCCTTCCGCGTAAATCACGTGGATCCACGTACTTCCGCAGGTTAACATCGGTCTATTCCTCCTACACTCAATGGAGTACGACGTCTCAAGTGCTTTTCCATCGTGCCATGATCTTACAACGCAATGAACTACGTCTAGAGGCTTCTAAAGACTGTTATATGGCCCTATGCCGCCTAATAAAGGCTTTGCACGCAAATCACGTGGTTCCACGTACTTGCGCAGGTTACCATCGGTTTTTTCCTCCTACACTCAATGGACTACGACATTTCAAGTCGCTTTCCATCGGGCTATGATGTTACAACGCAGTGAACTACGTGTAAAGGCTTCTAAGGACTGTTATATGGCCTCTTGCTGCCTAATAAAGGGCTTACACCTAAAACACGTGGCTCGACGTGCCTGAGCAGGTTACGATCGGTCTATTCCTTTTACACTCAATAGACTACGACGTCTAAAGTCGTTTTCCATCGCGCCATGGTCTTACAACACAGTGAACTGCGTGTAAAGTCTTCTAAAGACTGTTACATGGCATTTTGACGCCTAATGAAGGTGTTACATGTAAATCACGTGGTTCACGTACTTCAAAAGGTGACCATCGGTCTAATGCTCCTACACATAATGGACTACGACTTCTCAAGTCTTTTTCCATCGTGCCATGATCTTACAACGCAGTGAACTACCTGTAGAGGCTTCTAAAGACTGTTATATGGCAATTGCCACCTAACACAGGCCCTACACGTAAATCTCGTGGTTTCACGTGCCTGCGCAGTTTGCCATCGGTCTATTCCTTCCACTTTTAATGGCCTAAGACGTCTTAAGTTGTTTTCCATCTCGCCATTGTGTACAACACAGTGAATAAGGTGTAAAGGCTTTTAAGGACTGTTATCTGGCCTTTTGCCACCTAATAAAAGCCTTACACGTAAAACATGTAGTTCCATGTGTTAGCACAGGCAAACATCGGTCTATTTCTTCTACATTCACAGGACTACGACGTCTGAACTCATTTTCCATCGCGCCATGGTCTTACAACACAGTGAATTACGTGTAGAAGCCTCTAAAGATTGTTATATGGCCTCTTGCCGCCTATTAAATGCTTTACACGTAAATCACGTGGTTCCACGTGTCTGAGCAGGTTCCCATCGCTCTATTCCTTCCACTCTTTATGACCTACGACGTCTCAAGTCGCTTTCCGGCGCGCCATGGTCGTACAACACAGTGAACTACGTTTAGAGGCTTCTAAGGGCTGTTATTTGGCCCTTTGCCACCTAAGAAAGGCCCTACACTCAAATCACGTGGTTCCACGTGCCTGAGGAAGTTACCATCGGTCTATTCTTTGCACTCTCAATGGACTACGACGTCTAAAGTCGTTCTCCGGCGCGCCATGGTCTTACAACACAGTGAACTGCGTGTAGAGTCTTCTTAAGACTGTTATATGGCCTTTTGACGCCTAATAAAGGTGTTACATGTAAATCACGAGGTTCCACGTACTTCCGCAGGTTGACATCGGTCTATTCCCCCTACACTCAATGGAATACCACGTCTCAATTCCTTTTCCATCGCGCCATGATCTTACAACGCAGTGAACTACGTGTAGCGGCTTCTAAAGACTGTTATATGGCCCTTTGCCTCCTAACAAAGGCCCTAAACCTAAAACACATTGTTCGACGTGTGCGCGCCGGTTACCACGGGTCTAATCCTTCCACTCTCAATGGACTACGACGTCTCAAATTGTTTTCCATCCCGCCATTGTTTTTAACACAATCAACTACGTGTACAGGCCTCTAATGGCTGTTATATGGCCTTTTACCACCTAATAAAAGCCTTACACGTAAAACATGTGGTTCCATGTGTTAGCACAGGTAAACATCAGTCTATTCCTTCTACACTCACAGGACTACGACGTCTGAACTCATTTTTCATCGCGCCATGGTCTTACAACACAGTGAACTACCTGTAGAGGCCTCTAAAGATGGTTATATGGCCTTTTGCCGCCTAGTGAAGGCTTTACATATAATTCACATGTTTCCACGTGCCTGATCGGTCTATTCCCCCTACACTCAACTGAGTACGACGTCTCAAGTCCTGTTCCATCGTGCCATGATCTTACAACGCAGTGAATAAGGTGTAAGGACCTTTAAGGACTGTCATATGACCTTTTACCACCTAATAAAAGCCTTACACGTAGATCATGTAGTTCCATGTGTTATCCCAGGTTAACATCGGTCTATTCCTTCTACACTCACCGGACTACAACGACTCAAGTCATTTTTCATCGCGCCATTATCTTATAACACAGTAAACTAGCTTTAGAGGCTTCTAAGGACTGTTGTTTCGCCTTTGCCACCTAAGAAAGGCCCTACACTTAAATCATGTGATTCCACGTGCCTGAGCAGGTTAACATCGGTCTATTCCTTCCACTCTCCGGACCACGACGACTCAAGTCATTTTCCTTCACGCCATGGTCTTACAACACAGTGAACTACGTGTAAAGGCCTCTAAGGACTGTTATATGGCCTCTTGCTGCCTAATAAAAGGCCTACACCTAAAACACGTGGCTCGACGTTTCTGCGCAGGTTACCATCGGTTTATTCCTTCCACTCTCAATGACCTAGGACTTCTCTAGTCGCTTTCCGGCGCGCCATGTTCGTACAACACAGTGAACTACGTTTAGAGCTCTCTAAAGACTGTTATATGGCCTTTTGACGCCTAATAAAGGTGTTACATGTAAATCACGTGGTTCCACGTACTTCCAAAGGTTAACATCGGCCTATTCCTCCTACACTCAATGAATACGACGTCTCAAGTCCTTTTCCATCGTAACATGATATTACAACGCAGTGAACAATGTGTAGAGGTTTCTAAAGACTGTTATATGGCCCTTTGCCGCCTAACAAAGGCATCGCACCTAAAACACGTGGTTTGAGGTGTCTGCGCAGGTTACCATCGGTCTATTCCTTCCACTCTCAATGGAATACAACGTCTCAAGTCGCTTTCCAACGCGGCATGGTCTAACAACACAAATAACTACGTGTAGAGAGGTCTCTAAAGACTGTTATATGGCATTTGCCACCTAACACAGGCCCTACACGTAAATCACGTGGTTCCACGTGCCTGAGCAGGTTAAGATCGGTCTATTCCTTTTACACTCAACTGGCTACGACGTCTTAAGTCGCTTTTTCATCGTGCCATGATCTTACAACGCAGTGAACTACGTTTAGAGGCTTCTAAGGCCTGTTATTTGGCCCTTTGCCACCTAAGAAAGGCCCTACACTTTCACGTGGTTCCACGTGCCTGAGGAGGTTACAATCGGCCTATTCCTTGCACTCTCAATGAACTACGACGTCTAAAGTCGTTCTCCGGCGCGCCATGGTCTTACAACACAGTGAACTGCGTGTAGAGTCTTCTTAAGACTGTTATATGGCCTTTTGACGCCTAATAAAGGTGTTACATGTAAATCACGAGGTTCCACGTACTTCCGCAGGTTAACATCGGTCTATTCCTCCTACACTCAATGGACTACGACATTTCAAGTCGCTTTCCATCGGGCTATGATCTTACAACGCAATGAACTACGTGTAGAGGCTTCTAAAGACTGTTATATGGCCCTATGCCGCCTAATAAAGGCTTTGCACGCAAATCACGTGGTTCCACGTACTTGCGCAGGTTACCATCGGTTTTTTCCTCCTACACTCAATGGACTACGACATTTCAAGTCGCTTTCCATCGGGCTATGATCTTACAACGCATTGAACTACGTGTAAAGGCGTCTAAGGCTGTTATATGGCCTCTTGCTGCCTAATAAAGGCCTTACACCTAAAACACGTGGTTCGACGTTTCTGCGCAGGTTACCATCGGTTTATTCCTTCCACTCTTAATGACCTAGGACTTCTCTAGACGCTTTCCGGCGCGCCATGGTTGTACAACACAGTGAACTACGTTTAGAGCTCTCTAAGGGCTGTTATATGGCCCTTTGCCAGCTAAGAAAGGCACTACACGTAAATCACGTGGTTCCACGTGCCTGAGCAGGTTAAGATCGGTCTATTAATTTTACACTCAACGGACTACGACATCTAAAGTCGTTTTCCCTCGCGCCATGGTCTTACAACACAGTGAACTGCGTGTAGAGTCTTCTAAAGACAGTTATATGGCCTTTTGACGCCTAATAAAGGTGTTACATGTAAATCACGTGGTTTCACGCACTTCCAAAGGTTAACATCGGTCTATTCCTCCTACACTCAATGGACTACGACGTCTCAAGTCCTTTTCCATAGTACCATGATCTCACAACGCAGTGAACTACGTGTAGAGGCTTCTAAAGACTGTTATATGGCCCTTTGCCTCCTAACAAAGGCCTTACACGTAAAAGACGTGGTTGGACGTTTCTGCTCAGGTTCCCATCGGTCTATTCCTTCCACTCTCAATGGACTACGACGTCTCAAGTCGTTCTCCTGCGCGTCATGGTCTTACAGCACAGTGAACTACGTTTAGAGGCTTCTAAGGGCTGTTATTTGGCCCTTTGCCACCTAAGAAAGGCCCTACACTTAAATCACGTGGTTCCACGAGCCTGAGGAGGTTACCATCGGTCTATTCTTTGCACTCTCAATGGACTACGACGTCTCAAGTCGTTTTCCAGCGCACCATTGCCTTACAGCACAGTGAACTACCTGTAGAGGCCTCTAAGCGCTCTTATATGACCTTTTACCACCTAATAAAAGCCTTACACGTAAAACATGTGGTTCCATGTGTTAGCCCAGGTTAACATCGGTTTATTCCTTCTACACTCACCAAACTAAGACGTCTTAAGTTGTTTTCCATCTCGCCATTGTGTACAACACAGTGAATAAGGTGTAAAGGCCTTTAAGGACTGTTATCTGGCCTTTTGGCACCTAATAAAAGCCTTACACGTAAAACATCTAGTTCCATGTGTTAGCACAGGTAAACATCGGTCTATTTCTTCTACACTCACAGGACTACGACGTCTGAACTCATTTTCCATCGCGCCATGGTCTTACAACACAGTGAATTACGTGTAGAAGCCTCTAAAGATTGTTATATGGCCTCTTGCCGCCTATTAAATGCTTTACACGTAAATCACGTGGTTCCACGTGTCTGAGCAGGTTCCCATCGCTCTATTCCTTCCACTCTTTATGACCTACGACGTCTCAAGTCGCTTTCCGGCGCGCCATGGTCGTACAACACAGTGAACTACGTTTAGAGGCTTCTAAGGGCTGTTATTTGGCCCTTTGCCACCTAAGAAAGGCCCTACACTCAAATCACGTGTTTCCACGTGCCTGAGGAAGTTACCATCGGTCTATTCTTTGCACTCTCAATGGACTACGACGTCTAAAGTCGTTCTCCGGCGCGCCATGGTCTTACAACGCAGTGAACCACGTGTAGCGGCTTCTAAAGACTGTTATATGGCCCTTTGCCTCCTAACAAAGGCCCTAAACCTAAAACACATTGTTCGACGTGTGCGCGCCGGTTACCACGGGTCTAATCCTTCCACTCTCAATGGACTACGACGTCTCAAGTCACTTTCCGGCGCGCCATGGTTGTACAAATCAATGAACTACGTGTAGAGGCCTCTAAGGGCTTTTATATGGCATTTCCCACCTAACACAGGCCCTACACGTAAATCACGTTGTTCCACGTGCCTGCGCAGGTTACCATCGTTCTATTCCTTCCACACTCAATGGACTACGACGTCTCAAGTCGCTTTTCATCGTGCCATGATCTTACAACGCAGTGAACTACGTGTAAGGGCTTCTAAGGACTGTTATATGGCCTCTTGCCGCCTAATAAAGGTCTTACACCTATAAGACGTGGTTCGACGTTTCTGCTCAGGTTCCCATCGGTCTATTCCTTCCACTTTTAATGACCTACGACGTCTCAAGTCGCTTTCCGGCGTGCCATGTTCGTACAACACAGTGAACTATGTGTAGAGGTCTCTAAGGGCTTTTATATGACCTTTTACCACGTAATAAAAGCCTTACGCGTAAGTCACGTGGATCCACGTACTTCCGCAGGTTAACATCGGTCTATTCCTCCTACACTCAATGGACTACGACATTTCAAGTCGCTTTCCATCGGGCTATGATCTTACAACGCAATGAACTACGTGTAGAGGCTTCTAAAGACTGTTATATGGCCCTATGCCGCCTAATAAAGGCTTTGCACGCAAATCACGTGGTTCCACGTACTTGCGCAGGTTACCATCGGTTTATTCCTTCCACTCTTAATGACCTAGGACTTCTCTAGACGCTTTCCGGCGCGCCATGGTTGTACAACACAGTGAACTACGTTTAGAGCTCTCTAAGGGCTGTTATATGGCCCTTTGCCAGCTAAGAAAGGCACTACACGTAAATCACGTGGTTCCACGTGCCTGAGCAGGTTAAGATCGGTCTATTCATTTTACACTCAACGGACTACGACATCTAAAGTCGTTTTCCATCGCGCCATGGTCTTACAACACAGTGAACTGCGTGTAGAGTCTTCTAAAGACTGTTATATGGCCTTTTGACGCCTAATAAAGGTGTTACATGTAAATCACGTGGTTCCACGTACTTCCAAAGGTTAACATCGGTCTAATCCTCCTACACTCAATGGACTACGACGTCTCAAGTCGCTTTCCATCGTGCCATGATCTTACAACGCAGTGAACTACGTTTAGAGGCTTCTAAGGGCTGTTATTTGGCCCTTTGCCTCCTAACACAGGCCCTACACGTAAATCTCGTGGTTCCACGTGCCTGCGCAGTTTGCCATCGCTCTATTCCTTCCACTTTTAATGGCCTAAGACGTCTAAAGTCGCTTTCCATCGTGCCATGGTCGTACAACACAGTGAACTACGTTTAGAGGCTTCTAAACGCTATTATTTGGCCCTTTGCCACCTAAGAAAGGCCCTACACTTAAATAACGTGGTTCCACGTGCCTGAGGAGGTTACCATCGGTCTATTCTTTGCACTCTCAATGGACTACGACGTCCAAATTTGTTCTCCGGCGCGCCATGGTTTTACAGCACAGTGACCTACGTGTAGAGGCCTCTAAGTCCTTTATATGACATTTTACAACGTAATAAAAGCCTTACGCGTAAATCGCGTGGATCCACGTATTTCTGCAGGTCAACATCGGTCTATTCCTCCTACACTCAATTGAGTACGACGTCTCAAGTCCTTTTCCATCGTAACATGATCTTACAACGCAGTGAATGAGGTGTAAAGGCCTCTAAGGACTGTTATATGGCCTCTTGCCGCCTAATAAAGGTGTTACATGTAAATCACGAGGTTCCACGTACTTCCGCAGATTGACATCGGTCTATTCCCCCTACACTCAATGGAATACCACGTCTCAAGTCCTTTTCCATCGTGCCATGATCTTACAAGCAGTGAACTACGTGTAGCGGCTTCTAAAGACTGTTATATGGCCCTTTGCCTCCTACCAAAGGCCCTAAACCTAAAACACATTGTTCGACGTGTGCGCGCCGGTTACCACGGGTCTAATCCTTCCACTCTCAATGGACTACGACGTCTCAAGTCACTTTCCGGCGCGCCATGGTTGTACAAATCAATGAACTACGTGTAGAGGCCTCTAAGGGCTTTTATATGGCATTTCCCACCTAACACAGGCCCTACACGTAAATCACGTTGTTCCACGTGCCTGCGCAGGTTACCATCGTTCTATTCCTTCCACACTCAATGGACTACGACGTCTCAAGTCGCTTTTCATCGTGCCATGATCTTACAACGCAGTGAACTACGTGTAAGGGCTTCTAAGGACTGTTATATAGCCTCTTGCCGCCTAATAAAGGTCTTACACCTATAAGACGTGGTTCGACGTTTCTGCTCAGGTTCCCATCGGTCTATTCCTTCCACTTTTAATGACCTACGACGTCTCAAGTCGCTTTCCGGCGTGCCATGTTCGTACAACACAGTGAACTATGTGTAGAGGTCTCTAAGGGCTTTTATATGACCTTTTACCACGTAATAAAAGCCTTACGCGTAAATCACGTGGATCCACGTACTTCCGCAGGTTAACATCGGTCTATTCCTCCTACACTCAATGGACTACGACATTTCAAGTCGCTTTGCATCGGGCTATGATCTTACAACGCAATGAACTACGTGTAGAGGCTTCTAAAGACTGTTATATGGCCCTATGCCGCCTAATAAAGCCTTTGCACGCAAATCACGTGGTTCCACGTACTTGCGCAGGTTACCATCGGTTTATTCCTTCCACTCTTAATGACCTAGGACTTCTCTAGACGCTTTCCGGCGCGCCATGGTTGTACAACACAGTGAACTACGTTTAGAGCTCTCTAAGGGCGGTTATATGGCCCTTTGCCAGCTAAGAAAGGCACTACACGTAAACCACGTGGTTCCACGTGCCTGAGCAGGTTAAGATCGGTCTATTCATTTTACACTCAACGGACTACGACATCTAAAGTCGTTTTCCATCGCGCCATGGTCTTACAACACAGTGAACTGCGTGTAGAGTCTTCTAAAGACTGTTATATGGCCTTTTGACGCCTAATAAAGGTGTTACATGTAAATCACGTGGTTTCACGCACTTCCAAAGGTTAACATCGGTCTATTCCTCCTACACTCAATAGACTACGACGTCTCAAGTCCTTTTCCATCGTACCATGATCTCACAACGCAGTGAACTACGTGTAAAGGCTTCTAAAGACTGTTATATGGCCCTTTGCCTCCTAACAAAGGCCCTACACCAAAAACACATTGTTCGACGTGTGTGCACCGGTTACCATCGGTTTAATCCTTCCACTCTCAATGGACTACGACGTCTCAAGTCGTTTTCCGGCGCACCATTGCCTTACAGCACAGTGAACTACCTGTAGAGGCCTCTAAGCGCTCTTATATGACCTTTTACCACCTAATAAAAGCCTTACACGTAAAACATGTGGTTCCATGTGTTAGCCCAGGTTAACATCGGTTTATTCCTTCTACACTCACCGAACTACGACGTCTCAAGTCATTTTCCATCGCGCCATGGTCTTACAACACAGTGAACTACGTGTAAAGGCCTCTAAGGACTGTTATATAGCCTCTATCTGCCAAATAAAGGGCTTACACCTAAAACACGTGGCTCGACGTTTCTGCGCAGGTTACCATCGGTTTATTCCTTCCACTCTCAATGACCTAGGACTTCTCAAGTCGCTTTCCAAACGCGGCATGGTCTTACAACACAAACAACTACGTGTAGAGAGGTCTCTAAAGACTGTTATATGGCAATTGCCACCTAACACAGGCCCTACATGTAAATCACGTGGTTCCACGTACTTCCAAAGGTTAACATCGTTCTAATCCTCCTACACTCAATGGACTACGACGTCTCAAGTCGCTTTCCATCGTGCCATGATCTTACAACGCAGTGGATAAGGTGTAAAGGCCTCTAATGACTAATATATGACCTTTTACCACCTAATAAAAGCCTTACACGTAGAACATGTGGTTCCATGTGTTAGCCCAGGTTAACATCGGTCTATTCCTTCTACACTCTCCGAACTACGACGACTCAAGTCATTTTCCTTCGCGCCATGGTCTTACAACACAGTGAACTACGTGTAGAGTGCTCTAAAGATTGTTATAAGGCCTCTTGCTGCCTAATAAATGCTTTACACGTAAATCAAGTGGTTCCACGTACCTGCGCAGTTTGCCATCGATCTATTCCTTCCACTCTTAATGGACAAAGACGTCTCAAGTTGTTTTCCATCCCGCCATTGTTTGTAACACAGTCAACTACGTGTACAGGCCTCTAAGTGCTGTTATATGGCCTTTTACCACCTAATAAAAGCCTTACACGTAAAACATGTGGTTCCATGAGTTAGCACAGGTAAACATCGGTCTATTCCTTCTACACGCACAGGACTACGACGTCTGAACTCATTTTCCATCGCGCCATGGTCTTACAACACAGTGAACTACATGTAGTGGCCTCTAAAGATGGTTATATGGCCTCTTGCCGCCTAGTGAAGGCTTAACACATAATCCACATGTTTCCACGTGCCTGAGCAGGTTAAGATCGGTCTATTCCTCCTACACTCAATTGAGTACGACGTCTCAAGTCCTGTTCCATCGTCCATGATCTTAGAACGCAGTGAATAAGGTGTAAGGGCCTCTAAGGACTGTTATATGACCTTTTACCACCTAATAAAAGCCTTACACGTAGAACATGTGGTTCCATGTGTTAGCACAGGTAAACATCGGTCTATTCCTTCTACACTCACCGGACTACAACGACTTAAGTCATTTTTCATCGCGCCATGGTCTTACAACACAGTGAACTAGCTTTAGAGGCTTCTAAGGGCTGTTATTTGGCCCTTTGCCACCTAAGAAAAGCCCTACACTTAAATCACGTGATTCCACGTGCCTGAGCAGGTTAACATCGGTCTATTCCTTCCACTCTCAATGGACTATGACGTCTAAAGTCGTTTTCCAGCACGCCATGGTCTTACAGCACAGCGAACTACGTGTACAGGCCTCTAAGGACTGTTATATGACCTTTTACCACCTAATAAAAGCCTTACACGTAGAACATGTGGTTCCATGTGTTAGCCCACGTTAACATCGGTCTATTCCTTCTACACTCTCCGAACTACGACGTCTGAACTCATTTTCCATCGCGCCATGGTCTTACAACACAGTGAACTACGTGTAGAGGCTTCTAAAGATTGTTATATGGCTTCTTGCCGCCTAGTAAAAGCTTTACACGTAATTCACATGTTTCCACGTGCCTGAGCACGTTAAGAACGGTCTATTCCTCCTACACTCAATTGAGTACGACGTCTCAAGTCCTGTTCCATCGTGCCATGATCTTACAACGCAGTGAATAAGGTGTAAGGGACTCTAAGGGCTGTTATATGGCCTTTTACCACCTAATAAAAGCCTTACACGTAAAACATGTGGTTCCATGTGTTAGCACAGGTAAACATCGGTCTAATCCTTCTACACTCACAGGACTACGACGTCTGAACTCATTTTCCATCGCGCCATGGTCTTACAACACAGTGAACTACGTGTAAAGGCCTCTAAAGATTGTTATAAGGCCTCATGCCGCCTAGTAAACCCTTTACACATAATTCACATGTTTCCACGTCCCTGAGCACGTTAAGAACGGTCTATTCCTCCTACACTTAATTGAGTCCGACGTCTCAACTCATGTTCCATCGTGCCATGATCTTACAACGCAGTGAATAAGGTGTAAAGGCCTCTAATGACTAATATATGACCTTTTAACACCTAATAAAAGCCTTACACGTAAAACATGTGGTTCCATGTGTTAGCCCAGGTTAACATCGGTCTATTCCTTCTACACTCTCCGAACTACGACGTCTGAACTCATTTTCCATCGCGCCATGGTCTTACAACACAGTGAACTACGTGTAGAGGCCTCTAAAGATTGTTATATGGCCTCTTGCCGCCTCGTAAAAGCTTTACACGTAATTCACATGTTTCCACGTGCCTGAGCACGTTAAGAACGGTCTATTCCTCCTACACTCAATTGAGTACGACGTCTCAAGTCCTGTTCCATCGTGCCATGATCTTACAACGCAGTGAATAAGGTGTAAGGGCCTCTAAGGGCTGTTATATGGCCTTTTACCACCTAATAAAAGCCTTACACGTAAAACATGTGGTTCCATGTGTTAGCACAGGTAAACATTGGTCTATTCCTTCTACACTCACAGGACTACGACGTCTGAACTCATTTTCCATCGCGCCATGGTCTTACAACACAGTGAACTACGTGTAAAGGCCTCTAAAGATTGTTATAAGGCCTCTTGCCGCCTAGTAAACATTTTACACATAATTCACATGTTTCCACGTCCCTGAGCACGTTAAGAACGGTCTATTCCTCCTACACTCAATTGAGTACGACGTCTCAAGTCCTGTTCCATCGTGCCATGATCTTACAACGCAGTGAATAAGATGTAAGGGCCTCTAAGGACTGTTATATGACCTTTTACCACCTAATAAAAGCCTTACACGTAGAACATGTGGTTCCATGTGTTAGCCCAGGTTAACATCGGTTTATTCCTTCAACACTCACCGGACTACGACGTCTCAAGTCATTTTTTATCGCGCCATGGTCTTATAACACAGTGAACTACTTGTAGAGGTCTCTAAAGACTGTTATATGGACCTTTGCCTCCTAACAAAGGCCCTACACGTAAATCACGTGGTTCCATGTGCCTGCTAAGGTTACCATTGGTCTATTCCTGTTACACTCAACGGACTACGACGTTTTAAGTCGTTCTCCGGCGTGCCATGGTCTTACAACACAGTGAACTGCGTGTAGAGGCTTCTAAGGACAGTTATATGGCCTCTTGCCGCCTGATAAAGGCCTTACACCTAAAAGACGTGGTTCGACGTTTCTGCGCAGTTTCCCATCGGTCTATTCCTTCCACTCTCAATGACCTACGACGTCTCAAGTCGCTTTTCGGCGCGCCATGGTCGCACAACGCAGTAAACTACGTTTAAAGGCTTCTATGGGCTGTTATATAGCCCTTTGCCACCTAACAAAGGCCCTTCACGTACATCACGTGGTTCCACGTGCCTGCGCACGTTACCATCGGTCTATTTCTTTCACTCTCAATGGAGTACGACGTCTCAAGTCGTTTTCCGTCGCGCCATTGTCTTACAGCACAGTGCACTACCTGTAGAGGCCTCTAAGCGCTCTTATATGACCTTTTACCACCTAATAAAAGCCTTACACGTAAAACATGTGGTTCCATGTGTTAGTGCAGGTTAACATCGGTCTATTCCTTCTACACTCACCGAACTACGACGTCTGAACTCATTTTCCATCGGGCCATGGTCTTACAACACAGTGAATTACGTGTAGAAGCCTCTAAAGATTGTTATATGGCCTCTTGCCGCTTATTAAAAGCTTTACACGTAAATCACGTGGTTCCACCTGCCTGAGCAGGTTCCCATCGCTCTATTCCTTCCACTCTTAATGACCTACGACGTCTCAAGTCGCTTTCCGGCACGCCATGGGCGTACAACACAGTGAACTACGTTTAGAGGCTTCTAAAGGCTGTTATTTGGCCCTTTGCCACCTAAGAAAGGCCCTACACTTAAATCACGTGGTTCCACGTGCCTGAGGAGGTACCATCGGTCTATTCTTCGCACTCTCAATGGACTACGACGTCTAAAGTCGTTCTCCGGCGCGCCATGGTCTTACAACACAGTGAACTGCGTGTAGAGTCTTCTAAAGACTGTTATATGGCCTTTTGACGCCTAATAAGGGTGTTACATGTAAATCACGTGGTTCCACGTACTTCCAAAGGTTAACATCGGTCTAATCCTCCTACACTCAATGGACTACGACGTCTCAAGTCCTTTTCCATCGTGCCATAATCTTACAACGCAGTGATCTACGTATAGAGGCTTCTAAAGACTGTTATATGGCCCTTTGCCGCCTAACAAAGGCCTTGCACCTAAAACACGTGATTTGAGGTGTCTGCGCAGGTTACCATCGGTCTATTCCTTCCACTCTCAATAGACTACAACGTCTAAAGTCGTTTTCCAGCACGCCATGGTCTTACAGCACAGCGAACTACGTGTACAGGCCTCTAAGGGCTTTTATATGACCTTTTACCACGTAATAAAAGCCTTACGCGTAAATCACGTGGTTCCACGCGCCTGCTCAGGTTACCATCGGTCTATTCCTTTCACTCTCAATGGAGTACGACGTCTCAAGTCGTTTTCCGTCGCGCCATTGTCTTACAGCACAGTGCACTACCTTTAGAGGCCTCTAAGCGCTCTTATATGACCTTTTACCACGTAATAAAAGCCTTACGCGTAAATCACGTAGGTCCACGTCCTTCTGCAGGTTAAAATCGGTCTATTCCTCCTACACTCATTTGAGTCCGACGTCTCAACTCATGTTCCATAGTGCCATGATCTTACAACGCAGTGAATAAGGTGTAAAGGCCTCTAATGACTAATATATGACCTTTTACCACCTAATAAAAGCCTTACACGTAAAACATGTGGTTCCATGTGTTAGCCCAGGTTAACATCGGTCTATTCCTTCTACACTCTCCGAACTACGACGTCTGAACTCATTTTCCATCGCGCCATGGTCTTACAACACAGTGAACTACGTGTAAAGGCCTCTAAAGATTGTTATAAGGCCGCTTGCCGCCTAGTAAACATTTTACACATAATTCACATGTTTCCACGTCCCTGAGCACGTTAAGAACGGTCTATTCCTCCTACACTCAATTGAGTACGACGTCTCAAGTCCTGTTCCATCGTGCCATGATCTTACAACGCCGTGAATAAGATGTAAGGGCCTCTAAGGACTGTTATATGACCTTTTACCACCTAATAAAAGCCTTACACGTAGAACATGTGGTTCCATGTGTTAGCCCAGGTTAACATCGGTTTATTCCTTCAACACTCACCGGACTACGACGTCTCAAGTCATTTTTTATCGCGCCATGGTCTTTTAACACAGTGAACTACTTGTAGAGGTCTCTAAAGACTGTTATATGGCCCTTTGCCTCCTAACAATGGCCCTACACGTAAATCACGTGGTTCCACGTGCCTGCTCAGGTTACCATTGGTCTATTCCTGTTACACTCAACGGACTACGACGTTTTAAGTCGTTCTCCGGCGTGCCATGGTCTTACAACACAGTGAACTGCGTGTAGAGGCTTCTAAGGACAGTTATATGGCCTCTTGCCGCCTAATAAAGGCCTTACACCTAAAAGACGTGGTTCGACGTTTCTGCGCAGTTTCCCATCAGTCTATTCCTTCCACTCTCAATGACCTACGACGTCTCAAGTCGCTTTTCGGCGCGCCATGGTCGCACAACGCAGTAAACTACGTTTAAAGGCTTCTATGGGCTGTTATATAGCCATTTGCCACCTAACAAAGGCCCTACACGTACATCACGTGGTTCCACGTGCCTGCGCAAGTTACCATCGGTCTATTCCTTTCACTCTCAATGGAGTACGACGTCTCAAGTCGTTTTCCGTCGCGCCATTGTCTTACAACACAGTGCACTACCTGTAGAGGCCTCTAAGCGCTCTTATATGACCTTTTACCACCTAATAAAAGCCTTACACGTAAAACATGTGGTTCCATGTGTTAGTGCAGGTTAACATCGGTCTATTCCTTCTACACTCACCGAACTATGACGTCTGAACTCATTTTCCATCGCGCCATGGTCTTAAAACACAGTGAATTACGTGTAGAAGCCTCTAAAGATTGTTATATGGCCTCTTGCCGCTTATTAAAAGCTTTACACGTAAATCACGTGGTTCCACGTGCCTGAGCAGGTTCCCATCGCTCTATTCCTTCCACTCTTAATGACCTACGACGTCTCAAGTCGCTTTCCGGCACGCCATGGGCGTACAACACAGTGAACTACGTTTAGAGGCTTCTAAAGGCTGTTATTTGGCCCTTTGCCACCTAAGAAAGGCCCTACACTTAAATCACGTGGTTCCACGTGCCTGAGGAGTTTACCATCGGTCTATTCTTCGCACTCTCAATGGACTACGACGTCTAAAGTCGTTCTCCGTCGCGCCATTGTCTTACAGCACAGTGCACTACCTGTAGAGGCCTCTAAGCGCTCTTATATGACCTTTTACCACCTAATAAAAGCCTTACACGTAAAACATGTGGTTCCATGTGTTAGTGCAGGTTAACATCGGTCTATTCCTTCTACACCCACCGAACTACGACGTCTGAACTCATTTTCCATCGCGCCATGGTCTTAAAACACAGTGAATTACGTGTAGAAGCCTCTAAAGATTTTTATATGGCCTCTTGCCGCTTATTAAAAGCTTTACACGTAAATCACGTGGTTCCACGTGCCTGAGCAGGTTCCCATCGCTCTATTCCTTCCACTCTTAATGACCTACGACGTCTCAAGTCGCTTTCCGGCACGCCATGGGCGTACAACACAGTGAACTACGTTTAGAGGCTTCTAAAGGCTGTTATTTGGCCCTTTGCCACCTAAGAAAGGCCCTACACTTAAATCACGTGGTTCCACGTGCCTGAGGAGTTTACCATCGGTCTATTCTTCGCACTCTCAATGGACTACGACGTCTAAAGTCGTTCTCCGGCGTGCCATGGTCTTACAACACAGTGAACTGCGTGTAGAGTCTTCTAAAGACTGTTATATGGCCTTTTGACGCCTAATAAAGGTGTTACATGTAAATCACGTGGTTCCACGTACTTCCAAAGGTTAACATCGGTCTAATCCTCCTACAATCAATGGACTACGACGTCTCAAGTCCTTTTCCATCGTGCCATGATCTTACAACGCAGTGAACTACGTGTAGAGGCTTCTAAAGACTGTTATATGGCCCTTTGCCGCCTAACAAAGGCCTTGCACCTAAAACACGTGATTTGAGGTGTCTGCGCAGGTTACCATCGGTCTATTCCTTCCACTCTCAATAGACTACAACGTCTAAAGTCGCTTTCCAACGCGCCATGGTCTTACAACACAGTGAACTACGTGTAGAGAGGTGTCTAAAGACTGTTATATGGCATTTGCCACCTAACAAAAGCCCGGCACGTAAATCACGTGGTTCCACGTGCCTGCGCAGGTTACCATCGTTCTATTCCTTCCACACTCAATGGACTACGACGTCTCAAGTCGCTTTCCATCGTGCCATGATCTTACAACGCAGTGAACTACGTGTAGCGTCTTCTAAAGACTGTTATATGGCCCTTTGCCTCCTAACAAAGGCCCTACACCTAAAACACATTGTTCGACGTGTGTGCGCCGGTTACCACGGGTCTAATCCATCCACTCTCAATGGCGTACGACGTCTCAAGTCGTTTTCCGGCGCGCCATCGTCTTACAGCACAGTGAACTACGTGTAGGGACCTCGAAGGGCTTTTATATGACCATTTACCACGTAATAACAGCCTTACACGTAAATCACGTGATTCCACGTACCTGTGCAGTTTGCCATCGGTCTATTCCTTCCACTTTTAAAGGCCTAAGACGTCTCAAGTCGCTTTCCATCGTGCCATGATCTTACAACGCAGTGAACTACGTGTAAGGGCCTCTATGGACTGTTATATGGTCTTTTGGCCCGTAATAAAGGCCTTACACCCAAAAGACGTGGTTCGACGTTTCTGCTCAGGTTCCCATCGGTCTATTCCTTCCACTCTCAATGGACTATGACGTCTAAAGTCGTTTTCCAGCACGCCATGGTCTTACAGCACAGCGAACTATGTGTATAGGCCTCTAAGGGCTTTTATATGATCTTTTACCACGTAATAAAAGCCTTACGCGTAAATCACGTAGGTCCACGTCCTTCTGCAGGTTAAAATCGATCTATTCCTCCTACACTCAATTGAGTACGACGTCTCAAGTCCTGTTCCATCGTCCATGATCTTACAACGCAGTGAATAAGGTGTAAGGGCCTTTAAGGACTGTTATATGACCTTTTACCACCTAATAAAAGCCTTACACGTAGAACATGTGGTTCCATGTGTTAGCCCAGGTTAACATCGGTCTATTCCTTCTACACTCTCCGGACTACGACGACTCAAGTCATTTTCCATCGCGCCATGGTCTTACAACATAGTGAACTACGTGTAAAGGCTTCTAAGGACTGTTATATGGCCTCTTGCTGCCTAATAAAGGGCTTACACCTAAAACACGTGGCTCAACGTTTCTGCGCAGGTTACCATCGGTTTATTCCTTCCACTCTCAATCACCTAGGACTTCTCTAGTCGCTTTCCATCGTGCCATGGTCGTACAACACAGTGAACTACGTTTAGAGGCTTCTAAGGGCTGTTATTTGGCCCTTTGCCACCTAAGAAAGGCCCTACACTTAAATCACGCGGTTCCACGTGCCTGAGGAGGTTACCATCGGTCTATTATTTGCACTCTCAATGGACTACGACGTCTAAAGTTGTTCTCCGGCGCGCCATGGTGTTACAGCACAGTGACCTACGTGTAGAGGCCTCTAAGTGCTTTTATATGACCTTTTACAACGTAATAAAAGCCTTACGCGTAAATCGCGTGGATCCACGTACTTCCGCAGGTCAACATCGGTCTATTCCTCCTACACTCAATTGAGTACGACCTCTCAAGTCCTTTTCCATCGTAACATGATCTTACAACGCAGTGAATGAGGTGTAAAGGCCTCTAAGAACTGTTATATGGCCTCTTGCCGCCTAATAAAGGTGTTACATGTAAATCACGAGGTTCCACGTACTTCTGCAGGTTGACATCGGTCTATTCCCCCTACACTCAATGGACTACCACGTCTCAAGTCCTTTTCCATCGTGCCATGATATTACACCGCAGTGAACTACGTGTAGCGGCTTCTAAAGACTGTTATATGGCACTTTGCCTCCTAACAAAGGCCCTAAACCTAAAACACATTGTTCGACGTGTGCGCGCCGGTTACCACGGGTTTAATCCTTCCACTCTCAATGGACTACGACGTCTCAAGTCGTTTTCCGGCGCGCCATCGTCTTACAGCACAGTGAACTACGTGTAGGGACCTCGAAGGGCTTTCACATGACCATTTACCACGTAATAAGAGCCTTACACGTAAATCACGTGGTTCCACGTACCTGCGCAGTTTGCCATCGGTCTATTCCTTCCACTTTTAATGGACTAAGACGTCTCAAGTTGTTTTCCATCCCGCCATTGTTTGTAACACAATCAACTACGTGTACAGGCCTCTAAGGGCTGTTATATGGCCTTTTACCACCTAATAAAAGCCTTACACGTAAAACATGTGGTTCCATGTGTTAGCACAGGTAAACATCGGTCTATTCCTTCTACACTCACAGGACTACGATGTCTGAACTCATTTTTCATCGCGCCATAGTTTTACAACACAGTGAACTACGTGTAGAGGCCTCTAAAGATGGTTATATGGCATCTTGCCGCGTAGTGAAGGCTTTGCACATAATTCACATGTTTCCACGTGCCTGATCGGTCTATTCCCCCTATACTCAATTGAGTACGACGTCTCAAGTCCTGTTCCATCGTGCCATGATCTTACAACGCATTGAATAAGGTGTAAGGACCTTTAAGGCCTGTTATATGACCTTTTACCACCTAATAAAAGCCTTTTACGTAGATCATGTGGTTCCATGTGTTATCCCATGTTAACATCGGTCTATTCCTTCTACACTCACTGGACTACAACGACTCAAGTCATTTTTCATCGCGCCATTGTCTTACAACACAGGGAACTGGCTTTAGAGGCTTCTAAGGGCTGTTTTTTGGCCCTTTGCCACCTAAGAAAGGCCCTACACTTAAATCATGTGATTCCACGTGCCTGAGCAGGTTAAAATCGGTCTATTCCTTCCACTCTCCGGACAACGACGACTCAAGTCATTTTCCTTCGCGCCATGGTCTTACAACACAGTGAACTACGTGTAAAGGCCTCTAAGGACTGTTATATGGCCTCTTGCTGCCTAATATAGGGCTTACACCTAAAACACGTGGCTCGACGTTTCTGCGCAGGTTACCATCGGTTTACTTCTTCCACTCTCAATGACCTAGGACTTCTCTAGTCGCTTTCCGGCGCACCATGTTCGTACAACACAGTGAACTACGTTTAGAGCTCTCTAAGGGCTGTTATATGGCCCTTTGCCACCTAAGAAAGTCCCTACACGTAATTCACGTAGTTCCACGTGCCTGAGCAGGTTAAGATCGGTCTATTCCTTTTACACTCAACGGACTACGACGTCTCAAGTCGTTTTCCATCGCGCCATGGTCTTACAACACAGTGAACTGCGTGTAGAGGCTTCTAAAGACTGTTATATGGCCTTTTGACGCCTAATAAAGATGTTACATGTAAATCACTTGGTTCCACGTACTTCCAAAGGTTAACATCGGCCTATTCCTCCTACACTCAATGAATACGACGTCTCAAGTCCTTTTCCATCGTGCCATGATCTTACAACGCAGTGAACTATGTGTAGAGGCTTCTAAAGACTGTTATATGGCCCTTTGCCGCCTAACAAAGGCCTTGCACCTAAAACACGTGGTTTGAGGTGTCTGCGCAGGTTACCATCGGTCTATTCCTTCCACTCTCAATGGAATACAACGTCTCAAGTCGCTTTCCAACGCGGCATGGTCTAACAACACAAATAACTACATGTAGAGAGGTCTCTAAAGACTGTTATATGGCATTTGCCACCTAACACAGGCCCTACACGTAAATCACGTGGTTCCACGTGCCTGCGCAGGTTACCATCGTTCTATTCCTTCCACACTCAATGGACTACGACGTCTCAAGTCGCTTTTTATCGTGCCATGATCGTACAACGCAGTGAACTACGTGTAAGGGCCTCTAAGGACTGTTATATGGCCTCTTGCCGCCTAATAAAGGTCTTACACCTATAAGACGTGGTTCGACGTTTCTGCTCAGGTTCCCATCGGTCTATTCCTTCCACTTTTAATGACCTACGACGTCTCAAGTGTTTTTCCGGCGCGCCATGGTCGTACAAACCAGTGAACTACGTGTAGAGGCCTCTAAGGGCTTTTATATGACCTTTTACCACGTAATAAAAGCCTTACACGTAAATCACGTGGTTCCACGTACCTGCGCAGTTTGCCATCGGTCTATTCCTTCCACTTTTAATGGACCAAGACGTCTCAAGTTGTTTTCCATCCCGCCATTGTTTGTAACACAATCAACTACGTGTACAGGCCTCTAAGGGCTGTTATATGGCCTTTTACCAGCTAATAAAAGCCTTACACGTAAAACATGCGGTTCCATGTGTTAGCGCAGGTAAACATCGGTCTATTCCTTCTACACTCACAGAACTACGACGTCTGAACTCATTTTTCATCGCGCCATGGTCTTACAACACAGTGAATTACGTGTAGAGGCCTCTAAAGATTGTTATATGGCCTTTTGGCCCGTAATAAAGGCCTTACACCTAAAAGCCGTGGTTCGACATTTCTGCTCAGGTTCCCATCGCTCTATTCCTTCCACTCTTAATGACCTACGACGTCTCAAGTCGCTTTCCGGCGCGCCATGGTCGTACAACACAGTGAACTACGTTTAGAGGCTTCTAAGGGCTGTTATTTGGCCCTTTGCCACCTAAGAAAGGCCCTACACTTAAATCACGTGGTTCCACGTGCCTGAGGGGGTTACCATCGGTCTATTCTTTGCACTCTCAATGGACTACGACGTCTAAAGTTGTTCTCCGGCGCGCCATAGTCTTACAGCACAATGAACTACGTGTAGGGACCTCGAAGGGCTTTTACATGACCATTTACCACGTAATAACAGCCTTACACTTAAATCACGTGGTTCCACGTGCCTGAGCAGGTTAAGATCGGTCTATTCCTCTTACACTCAACGGACTACGACGTCTCAAGTCGTTTTTCATCGCGCCATGGTCTTACAACACAGTGAACTGCGTGTAGAGGCTTCTAAAGACTGTTATATGGCCTTTTGACGCCTAATAAAGGTGTTACATGTAAATCACGTGGTTCCACGTACTTCCAAAGGTTAACATCGGCCTATTCCTCCTACACTCAATGAATACGACGTCTCAAATCCTTTTCCATCGTGCCATGATCTTACAACGCAGTGAACTACGTGTAAGGGCCTCTAAGGACTGTTATATGGCCTCTTGCCGCCTAATAAAGGTCTTACACCTATAAGACGTGGTTCGACGTTTTTGCTCAGGTTCCCATCGGTCTATTCCTTCCACTTTTAATGACCTACGACGTCTCAAGTCACTTTCCGGCGCGCCATGGTCGTACAAACCAGTGAACTACGTGTAGAGGCCTCTAAGGGCTTTTATATGACCTTTTACCACGTAATAAAAGCCTTACGCGTAAAACATGTGGTTGAATGTGTTAGCACAGGTAAACATCGGTCTATTCCTTTTACACTCACAGGACTACGACGTCTGAACTCATTTTCCATTGTGCCACGGTCTTACAACACAGTGAATTACGTGTAGAGGCCTCTAAAGATTGTTATAAGGTTTCTTGCCGCCTTTTAAAGGCTTTACACGTAAATCACGTGGTTCCACGTGCCTGAGCAGGTTAAGATCGGTCTATTCCTTTTACACTCAACAAGCTACGACGTTTTAAGTCGCTTTTCATCGTGCCATGATCTTACAACGCAGTGAACTACGTTTAGAGGCTTTTAAGGCCTGTTATTTGGCCCTTTGCCACCTAAGAAAGGCCCTACACTTTCACGTGGTTCCACGTGCCTGAGGAGGTTACAATCGGCCTATTCCTTGCACTCTCAATGGACTACGACGTCTAAAGTAGTTCTCCGGCGCGCCATGGTCTTACAGCACAGTGAACTACCTGTAGAGGTCTCTAAGGGCTTTTATATGACCTTTTACCACGTAATAAAAGCTTTCCGCGTAAATCACGTGGATCCACGTACTTCCGCAGGTTAACATCGGTCTATTCCTCCTACACTCAATTGAGTACGACGTCTCAAGTGCTTTTCCATCGTGCCATGATCTTACAACGCAATGAACTACGTGTAGAGGCTTCTAAAGACTGTTATATGGCCCTATGCCGCCTAACAAAGGCTTTGCATGCAAATCACGTGGTTCCACGTACTTGCGCAGGTTACCATCGGTTTTTTCCTCCTACACTCAATGGACTACGACATTTCAAGTCGCTTTCCATCGGGCTATGATCTTACAACGCAGTGAACTACGTGTAAAGGCCTCTAAGGACTGTTATTTGGCCTCTTGCTGCCTAATAAAGGGCTTACACCTAAAACACGTGGCTCGACGTTTCTGCGCAGGTTACCATCGGTTTATTCCTTCCACTCTCAATGACCTAGGACTTCTCTAGTCGCTTTCCGACGCGCCATGGTCGTACAACACAGTGAACTACGTTTAGAGCTCTCTAAGGGCTGTTATATGGCCCTTTGCCACCTAACACAGGCCCTACACGTAAATCTCGTGGTTTCACGTGCCTGCGCAGTTTGCCATCGGTCTATTCCTTCCACTTTTAATGGCCTAAGACGTCTTAAGTTGTTTTCCATCTCGCCATTGTGTACAACACAGTGAATAAGGCGTAAAGGCCTTTAAGGACTGTTATCTGGCCTTTTGCCACCTAATAAAAGCCTTACACGTAAAACATGTGGTTCCATGTGTTAGCACAGGTAAACATCGGTCTATTCCTTCTACACTCAAAGGACTACGACGTCTGAACTCATTTTCCATAGCGCCATGGTCTTACAACACAGTGAATTACTTGTAGAAGCCTCTAAAGATTGTTATATGGCCTCTTGCCGCCTATTAAATGCTTTACACGTAAATCACGTGGTTCCACGTTTCTGAGCAGGTTCCCATTGCTCTAGTCCTTCCACTCTTTATGACCTACGACGTCTCAAGTCGCTTTCCGGCGCGCCATGGTCGTACAACACAGTGAACTACGTTTAGAGGCTTCTAAGGGCTGTTATTTGGCCCTTTGCCACCTAAGAAAGGCCCTATACTTAAATCACGTGGTTCCACGTGCCTGAGGAGGTTACCATCGGTCTATTCTTTGCACTCTCAATGGACTACGACGTCTAAAGTCGTTCTCCGGCGCGCCATGGTCTTACAACACAGTGAACTGCGTGTAGAGTCTTCTAAAGACTGTTATATGGCCTTTTGACGCCTAATAAAGGTGTTACATGTAAATCACGTGGTTCCACGTACTTCCAAAGGTTAACATCGGTCTAATCCTCCTACACTCAATGGACTACGACGTCTCAAGTCGTTTTCTGGCGCACCATTGCCTTACAGCAAAGTGAACTACCTGTAGAGGCCTCTAAGCGCTCTTATATGACCTTTTACCACCTAATAAAAGCCTTACACGTAAAACATGTGGTTCCATGTGTTAGCCCAGGTTAACATTGGTTTATTCCTTCCACTTTTAATGGCCTAAGACGTCTTAAGTTGTTTTCCATCTCGCCATTGTGTACAACACAGTGAATAAGGTGTAAAGGCCTTTAAAGACTGTTATCTGGCCTTTTGCCACCTAATAAAAGCCTTACACGTAAAACATGTGGTTCCATGTGCTAGCACAGGTAAACATCGGTCTATTCCTCCTACACTCACAGGACTACGACGTCTGAACTCATTTTCCATAGCGCCATGGTCTTACAACACAGTGAATTACGTGTAGAAGCCTCTAAAGATTGTTATATGGCCTCTTGCCGCCTATTAAATGCTTTACACGTTAATCACGTGGTTCCACGTGTCTGAGAAGGTTACCATCGGTCTATTCTTTGCACTCTCAATGGACTACGACGTCTAAAGTCGTTCTCCGGCGCGCCATGGTCTTACAACACAGTGAACTGCGTGTAGAGTCTTCTAAAGACTGTTATATGGCCTTTTGACGCCTAAGAAACGCCTACACTTAAATCACGTGGTTCCACGTGCCTGAGAAGGTTACCATCGGTCTATTCTTTGCACTCTCAATGGACTACGACGTCTAAAGTCGTTCTCCGGCGCGCCATGGTCTTACAACACAGTGAACTGCGTGTAGAGTCTTCTAAAGACTGTTATATGGCCTTTTGACGCCTAATAAAGGTGTTACATGTAAATCACGTGGTTCCACGTACTTCCAAATGTTAACATCGGTCTAATCCTCCTACACTCAATGGACTACGACGTCTCAAGTCGCTTTCCATCGTGCCATGATCTTACAACGCAGTGAAATACGTGTAAGGGCCTCTAAGGACTGTTATATGGCCTCTTGCCGCCTCAATAAAGGCCTTACACCTAAAAGACGTGGTTCGACGTTTCTGCTCAGGTTCCCATCGGTCTATTCCTTCCACTCTCAATGGACTACGACGTCTCAAGTCGTTCTCCGGCGCGCCATGGTCTTACAGCACAGTGAACTACGTTTAGAAGCTTCTAAGGTCTGTTATTTGGCCCTTTGCCACCTAAGAGAGGCCCTACACTCAAATCACGTGGTTCCACGTGCCTGAGGAGGTTACCATCGGTCTATTCTTTGCACTCTCAATGGACTACGACGTCTCAAGTCGTTTTCTGGCGCACCATTGCCTTACAGCACAGTGAACTACCTGTAGAGGCCTCTAAGCGCTCTTATATGACCTTTTACCACTTAATAAAAGCCTTACACGTAAAACATGTGGTTCCATGTGTTAGCCCAGGTTAACATTGGTTTATTCCTTCTACACTCACCGAACTACGACGTCTCAAGTCATTTTCCATCGCGCCATGGTCTTATAACACAGTGAACTACTTGTAGAGGTCTCTAAGGACTGTTATATGACCTTTTACCTCCTTATAAAAGCCTTACACGTAAATCACGTGGTTCCACGTACTTCCGCAGGTTAACATCAGTCTATACCTCCTACACTCACCGAACTACGACGACTCAAGTCATTTTCCATCGCGCCATGGTCTTACAACACAGTGAACTACGTGTAAAGAACTCTAAGGACTGTTATATGGCCTCTTGCTGCCTAATAAAGGGCTTACACCTAAAACACGTGGCTCGACGTTTCTGCGCAGGTTACCATCGGTTTATTCCTCCCACTCTCAATGACCTAGGACTTCTCTAGTCGCTTTCCGACGCGCCATGGTCGTACAACACAGTGAACTACGTTTAGAGCTCTCTAAGGGGTGTTATATGGCCCTTTGCCACATAAGAAAGGCCCTACACGTAAATCACGTGGTTCCACGTGCCTGAGGAGGTTACGATCGGTCTATTCCTTTTACACTCAATGGACTACGACGTCTAAAGTCGTTTTCCATCGCGCCATGGTCTTACAACACAGTGAACTGCGTGTAGAGTTTTCTAAAGACTGTTATATGGCCTTTTGACGCCTAATGAAGGTGTTACATGTAAATCACGTGGTTCACGTACTTCAAAAGGTGACCATCGGTCTAATCCTCCTACACTTAATGGATTACGACTTCTCAAGTCCTTTTCCATCGTGCCATGATCTTACAACGCAGTGAACTACGTGTAGAGGCTTCTAAAGACTGTTACATGGCCCTTTGCCGCCTAACAAAGGCCTCGCACCTAAAACACGTGGTTTGAGGTGTCTGCGCAGTTTGCCATCGGCCTATTCCTTCCACTTTAATGGCCTAAGACGTCTTAAGTTGTTTTCCATCTCGCCATTGTGTACAACACAGTGAATAAGGTGTAAAGGCCTTTAAGGACTGTTATCTGGCCTTTTGCCACCTGATAAAAGCCTTACACGTAAAACATGTGGTTCCATGTGTTAGCACAGGTAAACATCGGTCTATTCCTTCTACACTCACAGGACTACGACGTCTGAACTCATTTTCCATCGCGCCATGGTCTTACAACACAGTGAATTACGTGTAGAAGCCTCTAAAGATTGTTATATGGCCTCTTGCCGCCTATTAAAGGCTTTACACGTAAATCACGTGGTTCCACGTGCCTGAGCAGGTTCCACACGCTCCATTCCTTCCACTCTTTATGACCTACGACGTCTCAAGTCGCTTTCCGGCGCGCCATGGTCGTACAACACAGTGAACTACGTTTAGAGGCTTCTAAGGGCTCTAATTTGGCCTTTTGCCACCTAAGAAAGGCCCTACACTTAAATCACGTGGTTCCACGTGCCTGAGGAGGTTACCATCGGTCTATTCTTTGCACTCTCAATAGACTACGACGTCTAAAGTCGTTCTCCGGCGCGCCATGGTCTTACAACACAGTGAACTGCGTGTAGAGTCTTCTAAAGACTGTTATATGGCCTTTTGACGCCTAATAAAGGTGTTACATATAAATCACGTGGTTCCACGTACTTCCAAAGGTTAACATCGCTCTAATCCTCCTACACTCAATGGACTACGACGTGTCAAGTCGCTTTCCATCGTGCCATGATCTTACAATGCAGTGAATAAGGTGTAAAGGCCTTTAATGACTAATATATGACCTTTTACCACCTAATAAAAGCCTTGCACGTAAAACATGTGGTTCCATGTGTTAGCACAGGTAAACATCGGTCCATTCCTTCTACACTCACAGGACTACGACGTCTGAACTCATTTTCCATCGCGCCATGGCCTTATAACACAGTGAACTACGTGTAGTGGCCTCTAAAGATGGTTATATGGCCTCTTGCCGCCTAGTGAAGGCTTTACACATAATTCACATATTTCCACGTGCCTGAGCAGGTTAAGATCGGTCTATTTCTCCTACACTCAATTGAGTACGACGTCTCAAATCCTGTTCCATCGTCCATGATCTTACAACGCAGTGAATAAGGTGTAAGGGCCTTTAAGGACTGTTATATGACCTTTTACCACCTAATAAAAGCCTTACACGTAGAACATGTGGTTCCATGTGTTAGCCCAGGTTAACATCGGTCTATTCCTTCTAGACTCACCGGACTACGACGACTCAAGTCATTTTTCATCGCGCCATGGTCTTACAACACAGTGAACTAGCTTTAGAGGCTTCTAAGGGCTGTTATTTTGCCCTTTGCCACCGAAAGGCCCTACACTTAAATCACGTGATTCCACGTGCCTGAGCAGGTTAACATCAGTTTATTCCTTCCACTCTCAATGGACTATGACGTCTAAAGTCGTTTTCCAGCACGCCATGGTCTTACAGCACAGCGAACTATGTGTACAGGCCTCTAAGGGCTTTTATATGACATTTTACCACGTAATAAAAGCCTTACGCGTAAATCACGTAGGTCCACGTCCTTCTGCAGGTTAAAATCGATCTATTCCTCCTACACTCAATTGAGTACGACGTCTCAAGTCCTGTTCCATCGACCATGATCTTACAACGCAGTGAATAAGGTGTAAGGGCCTTTAAGGACTGTTATATGACCTTTTACCACTTAATAAAAGCCTTACACGTAGAACATGTGGTTCCATGTGTTAGCCCAGGTTAACATCGGTCTATTCCTTCTACACTCTCCGGACTACGACGACTCAAGTCATTTTCAATCGCGCCATGGTCTTACAACACAGTGAACTACGTGTAAAGGCTTCTAAGGACTGTTATATGGCCTCTTGCTGCCTAATAAAGGGCCTACACCTAAAACACGTGGCTCGACGTTTCTGCGCAGGTTACCATCGGTTAATTCCTTCCACTCTCAATGACCTAGGACTTCTCTAGTCGCTTTCCAACGCGGCATGGTCTTACAACACAAATAACTACGTGTAGAGAGGTCTCTAAAGACTGTTATATGGCAATTGCCACCTAACACAGGCCCTACACGTAAATCTCGTGGTTCCACGTGCCTGCGCAGTTTGCCATCGCTCTATTCCTTCCAATTTTAATGGCCTAAGACGTCTCAAGTCGCTTTCCATCGTGCCATGATCTTACAACGCAGTGAACTACGTTTAGGGGCTTCTAAGGCCTGTTATTTGGCCCTTTGCCACCTAAGAAAGGCCCTACACTTTCACGTGGTTCCACGTGCCTGAGGAGGTTACAATCGGCCTATTCCTTGCACTCTCAATGGACTACGACGTCGAAATAGTTCTCCGGCGCGCCATGGTCTTACAGCACAGTGAACTACGTGTAGAGGTCTCTAAGGGCTTTTATATGACCTTTTACCACGTAATAAAAGCCTTACGCGTAAATCACGTGGATCCACGTACTTCTGCAGGTTAACATCGGTCTATTCCTCCTACACTCAATAGACTACGACATTTCAAGTCGCTTTCCATCGGGCTATGATCTTACAACGCAATGAACTACGTGTAGAGGCTTCTAAAGACTGTTATATGGCCCTACGCCGCCTAATAAAGGCTTTGCACGCAAATCACGTGGTTCCACGTACTTGCGCAGGTTACCATCGGTTTTTTCCTCCTACACTCAATGGACTACGACATTTCAAGTCATTTTCCATTGCGCCATGGTCTTACAACACAGTGAGCTACGTGTAAAGGCCTCTAAGGACTGTTATATGGCCTCTTGCTGCCTAATAAAGGGCTTACACCTAAAACACGTGGCTCGACGTTTCTGCGCAGGTTACCATCGGTTTATTCCTTCCACTCTCAATGACCTAGGACTTCTCTAGTCGCTTTCCGACGCGCCATGGTCGTACAACACAGTGAACTACGTTTAGAGCTCTCTAAGGGCTGTTATATGGCTCTTTGCCACATAAGAAAGGCCCTACACGTAAATCACGTGGTTCCACGTGCCTGAGCAGGTTACGATCGGTGTATTCCTTTTACACTCAATGGACTACGACGTCTAAAGTCGTTTTCCATCGCGCCATGGTCTTACAACACAGTGAACTGCGTGTAGAGTCTTTTAAAGACTGTCATATGGCCTTTTGACGCCTAATGAAGGTGTTACATGTAAATCACGTGGTTCACGTACTTCAAAATGGGACCATCGGTCTAATCCTCCTACACTCAATGGACTACGACGTCTCAAGTTGCTTTCCATCGTGCCATGATCTTACAACGCAGTGAAATACGTGTAAGGGCCTCTAAGGACTGTTATATGGCCTCTTGCCGCCTCAATAAAGGCCTTACACCTAAAAGACGTGGTTGGACGTTTCTGCTCAGGTTCCCATCGGTCTATTCCTTCCACTTTTAATGACCTACGACGTCTCAAGTCACTTTCCGGCGCGCCATGGTCGTACAAACCAGTGAACTACGTGTAGAGGCCTCTAAGGGCTTTTATATGACCTTTTACCACGTAATAAAAGCCTTACGCGTAAATCACGTGGATCCACGTACCTGCGCAGTTTGCCATCGGTCTATTCCTTCCACTCTTAATGGCCTAAGACGTCTCAAGTTGTTTTCCATCTCGCCATTGTTTACAACACAGTGAATATGGTGCAAAGGCCTCTAAGGACTTTTATCTGGCCTTTTACCACCTAATAAATGCCTTACACGTAAAACATGTGGTTGAATGTGTTAGCACAGGTAAACATCGGTCTATTCCTTCTACACTCACAGGACTACGACGTCTGAACTCATTTTCCATCGTGCCATGGTCTTACAACACAGTGAATTACGTGTAGAGGCCTCTAAAAATTGTTATATGGCTTCTTGCCGCCTTTTAAAGGCTTTACACGTAAATCACGTGGTTCCACGTGCCTGAGCAGGTTAAGATCGGTCTATTCCTTTTACACTCAACGGGCTACGACGTCTTAAGTAGCTTTTCATCGTGCCATGATCTTACAACGCAGTGAAATACGTGTAAGGGCCTCTAAGGACTGTTATATGGCCTCTTGAAGCCTCAATAAAGGCCTTACACCTAAAAGACGTGGTTGGACGTTTCTGCTCAGGTTCCCATCGGTCTATTCCTTCCACTTTTAATGACCTACGACGTCTCAACTCACTTTCCGGCGCGCCATGGTCGCACAAACCAGTGAACTACGTGTAGAGGCCTCTAAGGGCTTTTATATGACCTTTTACCACGTAATAAAAGCCTTACGCGTAAATCACGTGGATCCACGTACCTGCGCAGTTTGCCATCGGTCTATTCCTTCCACTCTTAATGGCCTAAGACGTCTCAAGTTGTTTTCCATCTCGCCATTGTTTACAACACAGTGAATATGGTGCAAAGGCCTCTAAGGACTTTTATCTGGCCTTTTACCACCTAATAAATGCCTTACACGTAAAACATGTGGTTGAATGTGTTAGCACAGGTAAACATCGGTCTATTCCTTCTACACTCACAGGACTACGACGTCTGAACTCATTTTCCATCGTGCCATGGTCTTACAACACAGTGAATTACGTGTAGAGGCCTCTAAAAATTGTTATATGGCTTCTTGCCGCCTTTTAAAGGCTTTACACGTAAATCACGTGGTTCCACGTGCCTGAGCAGGTTACGATCGGCCTATTCCTTTTACACTCAATGGACTACGACGTCTCAAGTCGCTTTTCGGCGCGCCATGGTCGCACAACGCAGTAAACTACGTTTAAAGGCTTCTATGGGCTGTTATATAGCCCTTTGCCACCTAACAAAGGCCCTACACGTACATCACGTGGTTCCACGTGCCTGAGCACGTTACCATCGCTCTATTTCTTTCACTCTCAATGGACTACGACGTTTAAAGTCGTTCTCCGGCGCGCCATTGTCTTACATTACAGTGAACTGCGTGTAGAGGCTTCTCAAGAGTGTTATATAGCCTTTTGACGCATAATAAAGGTGTTACATGTAAATCACGTGGTTCCACGTACTTCCAAAGATTAACATCGGTCTATTCCTTCTACACTCACCGGACTACGACGTCTCAAGTACTTTTCCATCGTGCCATGATCTTACAACGCAGTGAACTACGTGTAGAGGTCTCTAAAGACTGTTATATGGCCCTTTGCCACCTAACAAAGGCCCTACACCTAAATCACATTGTTCGACGTGTGTGCGCCGGTTACCATCGGTCTAATCCTTCCACTCTCAATGGAGTACGACGTCTCAAGTCGTTTTCCGTCGCGCCATTGTCTTACAGCACAGTGCACTACCTGTAGAGGCCTCAAAGCGCTCTTATATGACCTTTTACCACCTAATAAAAGCCTTACATGTAAAACATGTGGTTCCATGTGTTAGTGCAGGTTAACATCGGTCTATTCCTTCTACACTCACCGAACTACGACGTCTCAAGTCATTTTCCATCGCGCCATGGCCTTACAACACAGTGAACTACGTGTAGAGGCTTCTAAAGACTGTTATATGGCTTCTTGCCGCCTTTTAAAGGCTTTACACGTAAATCACGTGGTTCCACGTGCCTGAGCAGGTTAAGATCGGTCTATTCCTTTTACACTCAACGGGCTACGACGTCTTAAGTAGCTTTTCATCGTGCCATGATCTTACAACGCAGTGAAATACGTGTAAGGGCCTCTAAGGACTGTTATATGGCCTCTTGAAGCCTCAATAAAGGCCTTACACCTAAAAGACGTGGTTGGACGTTTCTGCTCAGGTTTCCATCGGTCTATTCCTTCCACTTTTAATGACCTACGACGTCTCAACTCACTTTCCGGCGCGCCATGGTCGCACAAACCAGTGAACTACGTGTAGAGGCCTCTAAGGGCTTTTATATGACCTTTTACCACGTAATAAAAGCCTTACGCGTAAATCACGTGGATCCACGTACCTGCGCAGTTTGCCATCGGTCTATTCCTTCCACTCTTAATGGCCTAAGACGTCTCAAGTTGTTTTCCATCTCGCCATTGTTTACAACACAGTGAATATGGTGCAAAGGCCTCTAAGGACTTTTATCTGGCCTTTTACCACCTAATAAATGCCTTACACGTAAAACATGTGGTTGAATGTGTTAGCACAGGTAAACATCGGTCTATTCCTTCTACACTCACAGGACTACGACGTCTGAACTCATTTTCCATCGTGCCATGGTCTTACAACACAGTGAATTACGTGTAGAGGCCTCTAAAAATTGTTATATGGCTTCTTGCCGCCTTTTAAAGGCTTTACACGTAAATCACGTGGTTCCACGTGCCTGAGCAGGTTACGATCGGCCTATTCCTTTTACACTCAATGGACTACGACGTCTAAAGTCGTTTTCCATCGCGCCATGGTCTTACAACACAGTGAACTGCGTGTAGAGGCCTCTAAGCGCTCTTATATGACCTTTTACCACCTAATAAAAGCCTTACGCGTAAAACATGTGGTTCCATGTGTTAGCCCAGGTTAACATCGGTTTATTCCTTCTACACTCACCGGACTACGACGTCTCAAGTCATTTTTCATCGCGCCATGGTCTTATAACACAGTGAACTACTTGTAGAGGTCTCTAAAGACTGTTATATGGCCCTTTGCCTCCTAACAAAGGCCCTACACGTAAATCGCGTGGTTCCACGTGCCTGCTCAGGTTACCATTGGTCTATTCCTGTTACATTCAACGGACTACGACGTTTTAAGTCGTTCTCCGGCGTGCCATGGTCTTACAACACAGTGAACTGCGTGTAGAGGCTTCTAAGGACAGTTATATGGCCTCTTGCCGCCTAATAAAGGCCTTACACCTAAAAGACGTGGTTCGACGTTTCTGCGCAGTTTCCCATCGGTCTATTCCTTCCACTCTCAATGACCTACGACGTCTCAAGTCGCTTTTCGGCGCGCCATGGTCGCACAACGCAGTAAACTACGTTTAAAGGCTTCTATGGGCTGTTATATAGCCCTTTGCCACCTAACAAAGGCCCTACACGTACATCACGTGGTTCCACGTGCCTGAGCACGTTACCATCGCTCTATTTCTTTCACTCTCAATGGACTACGACGTCTAAAGTCGTTCTCCGGCGCGCCATTGTCTTACATTACAGTGAACTGCGTGTAGAGGCTTCTCAAGAGTGTTATATAGCCTTTTGACGCATAATAAAGGTGTTACATGTAAATCACGTGGTTCCACGTACTTCCAAAGGTTAACATCGGTCTATTCCTTCTACACTCACCGGACTACGACGTCTCAAGTCCTTTTCCATCGTGCCATGATCTTACAACGCAGTGAACTACGTGTAGAGGTCTCTAAAGACTGTTATATGGCCCTTTGCCACCTAACAAAGGCCCTACACCTAAATCACATTGTTCGACGTGTGTGCGCCGGTTACCATCGGTCTAATCCTTCCACTCTCAATGGAGTACGACGTCTCAAGTCGTTTTCCGTCGCGCCATTGTCTTACAGCACAGTGCACTACCTGTAGAGGCCTCAAAGCGCTCTTATATGACCTTTTACCACCTAATAAAAGCCTTACATGTAAAACATGTGGTTCCATGTGTTAGTGCAGGTTAACATCGGTCTATTCCTTCTACACTCACCGAACTACGACGTCTCAAGTCATTTTCCATCGCGCCATGGTCTTACAACACAGTGAACTACGTGTAGAGGCTTCTAAAGACTGTTATATGGCCTTTTGACGCCTAATAAAGGTGTTACATGTAAATCACGTGGTTCCACGTACTTCCAAAGGTTAACATCGGCCTATTCCTCCTACACTCAATGAATACGACGTCTCAAGTCCTTTTCCATCGTAACATGATCTTACAACGCAGTGAATGAGGTGTAAAGGCCTCTAAGGACTGTTATATGGCCTCTTGCCGCCTAATAAAGGTGTTACATGTAAATCACGAGGTTCCACGTACTTCCGCAGGTTGAAATCGGTCTATTTCTTCCACTCTCAATGGACTACGACATTTCAAGTCATTTTCCATCGCGCCATGGTCTTACAACATAGTGAACTACGTGTAAAGGCCTCTAAGGACTGTTATATGACCTCTTGCTGCCTAATAAAGGGCTTACACCTAAAACACGTGGCTCGACGTTTCTGCGCAGGTTACCATCGGTTTATTCCTTCCACTCTCAATGACCTAGGACTTCTCTAGTCGGTTTCCGACGCGCCATGGTCGTACAACACAGTGAACTACGTTTAGAGCTCTCTAAGGGCTGTTATATGGCCCTTTGCCACATAAGAAAGGCCCTACACGTAAATCACGTGGTCCACGTGCCTGAGCAGGTTACGATCGGTCTATTCCTTTTACACTCAATGGACTACGACGTCTAAAGTCGTTTTCCATCGCGCCATGGTCTTACAACACAGTGAACTGCGTGTAGAGTCTTTTAAAGACTGTCATATGGCCTTTTGACGCCTAATGAAGGTGTTACATGTAAATCACGTGGTTCACGTACTTCAAAAGGTGACCATCGGTCTAATCCTTCTACACTCAATGGACTACGACGTCTCAAGTCGCTTTCCATCGTGCCATGATCTTACAACGCAGTGAAATACGTGTAAGGGCCTCTAAGGACTGTTATATGGCCTCTTGCCGCCTAATAAAGGTCTTACACCTATAAGACGTGGTTCGACGTTTTTGCTCAGGTTCCCATCGGTCTATTCCTTCCACTTTTAATGACCTACGACGTCTCAAGTCACTTTCCGGCGCGCCATGGTCGTACAAACCAGTGAACTACGTGTAGAGGCCTCTAAGGGCTTTTATATGACCTTTTACCACGTAATAAAAGCCTTACGCGTAAATCACGTGGATCCACGTACCTGCGCAGTTTGCCATCGGTCTATTCCTTCCACTCTTAATGGCCTAAGACGTCTCAAGTTGTTTTCCATCTCGCCATTGTTTACAACACAGTGAATATGGTGCAAAGGCCTCTAAGGACTTTTATCTGGCCTTTTACCACCTAATAAATGCCTTACACGTAAAACATGTGGTTGAATGTGTTAGCACAGGTAAACATCGGTCTATTCCTTCTACACTCACAGGACTACGACGTCTGAACTCATTTTCCATCGTGCCATGGTCTTACAACACAGTGAATTACGTGTAGAGGCCTCTAAAAATTGTTATATGGCTTCTTGCCGCCTTTTAAAGGCTTTACACGTAAATCACGTGGTTCCACGTGCCTGAGCAGGTTAAGATCGGTCTATTCCTTTTACACTCAACGGGCTACGACGTCTTAAGTCGCTTTTCATCGTGCCATGATCTTACAACGCAGTGAACTACGTTTAGAGGCTTCTAAGGCCTGTTATTTGGCCCTTTGCCACCTAAGAAAGGCCCCACACTTTCACGTGGTTCCACGTGCCTGAGGAGGTTACAATCGGCATATTCCTTGCACTCTCAATAAACTACGACGTCTAAATAGTTCTCCGGCGCGCCATGGTCTTACAGCACAGTGAACTACGTGTAGAGTTCTCTAAGGGCTTTTATATGACCTTTTACCACGTAATAAAAGCCTTACGCGTAAATCACGTGGATCCACGTACTTCCGCAGGTTAACATCGTCTATTCCTCCTACACTCAATGGACTACGACATTTCAAGTCGCTTTCCATCGGGCTATGATCTTACAACGCAATGAACTACGTGTAGAGGCTTCTAAAGACTGTTATATGGCCCTATGCGCCTAATAAAGGGTTTGCACGCAAATCACGTGGTTCCACGTACTTGCGCAGGTTACCATCGGTTTTTTCCTCCTACACTCAATAGACTACGACATTTCAAGTCATTTTCCATCGCGCCATGGTCTTACAACACAGTGAACTACGTGTAAAGGCCTCTAAGGACTGTTATATGGCCTCTTGCTGCCTAATAAAGGGCTTACACCTAAAACACGTGGCTCGACGTTTCTGCGCAGGTTACCATCGGTTTATTCCTTCCACTCTCAATGACCTAGGACTTCTCTAGTCGCTTTCCGACGCGCCATGGTCTTACAGCACAGTGAACTACGTGTAGAGGTCTCTAAGGGCTTTTATATGACCTTTTACCACGTAATAAAAGCCTTACGCGAAAATCACGTGGATCCACGTACTTCCGCAGGTTAACATCGGTCTATTCCTCCTACACTCAATGGACTACGACATTTCAAGTCGCTTTCCATCGGGCTATGATCTTACAACGCAATGAACTACGTGTAGAGGCTTCTAAAGACTGTTATATTGCCCTATGCCGCCTAATAAAGGCTTTGCACGCAAATCACGTGGTTCCACGTACTTGCGCAGGTTACCATCGGTTTTTTCCTCCTACACTCAATGGACTACGACATTTCAAGTCATTTTCCATCGCGCCATGGTCTTACAACACAGTGAACTACGTGTAAAGGCCTCTAAGGACTGTTATATGGCTTCTTGCTGCCTAATAAAGGGCTTACACCTAAAAGACGTGGTTGGACGTTTCTGCTCAGATTCCCATCGGTCTATTCCTTCCACTCTCAATGGACTACGACGTCTCAAGTCGTTCTCCTGCGCGCCATGGTCTTACAGCACAGTGAACTACGTTTAGAGGCTTCTAAGGGCTGTTATTTGGCCCTTTGCCACCTGAGAAAGGCCCTACACTTAAATCACGTGGTTCCACGTGCCTGAGGAGGTTACCATCGGTCTATTCTTTGCACTCTCAATGGACTACGACGACTCAAGTCATTTTCCAGCGCACCATTGCCTTACAGCACAGTGAACTACCTGTAGAGGCCTCTAAGCGCTCTTACATGACCTTTTACCACCTAATAAAAGCCTTACACGTAAAACATGTGGTTCCATGTGTTATCCCAGGTTAACATCGGTTTATTCCTTCTATACTCACCGAACTACGACGTCTCAAGTCATTTTCCATCGCGCCATGGTCTTATAACACAGTGAACTACTTGTAGAGGTCTCTAAGGACTGTTATATGACCTTTTACCACCTAATAAAAGCCTTACACGTAGAACATGTGGTTCCATGTGTTAGCCCAGGTTAACATCGGTTTATTCCTTCAACACTCACCGGACTACGACGTCTCAAGTCATTTTTCATCGCGCCATGGTCTTATAACACAGTGAACTACTTGTAGATGTCTCTAAAGACTGTTATATGGCCCTTTGCCTCCTAACAAAGGCCCTACACGTAAATCACGTGGTTCCACGTGCCTGCTCAGGTTACCATTGGTTTATACCTGTTACACTCAACGGACTACGACGTCTCAAGTCATTTTCCATCGCGCCATGGTCTTACAACACAGTGAACTACGTGTAGAGGCCTCTAAAGACTGTTATATGGCCCTTTGACTCCTAAAAAAAGCCCTACACCTAAAATACATTGTTCGACGGGTGGGCACCGGTTACCATCGGTCTAATCCTTCCACTCTCAATGGACTACGACGTCTCAAGTCGTTTTCCGGCGCGCCATTGTCTTACAGCAAAGTGAACTACCTGTAGAGACCTTTAAGCGTTCTTATATGACCTTTTATCACCTAATAAAAGCCTTACACGTAAAACATGTGGTTTCATGTGTTAGCCCAGGTTAACATCGGTCTATTCCTTCTACACTCACCGGACTACCATGTCTCATGTCGCTTTCCATCGCGCCATGGCCTAACAAGACAGTGAAGTACGACCGATGGTAACCTGCGCAGGCACGTGGAACCACTTGTTATAGGTGTAAGGCCTTTATTAGGCGGCAAGAGCCCATATAACAATCTTTAGTACTTCACTGTGTTGTAAGACCATCGCGTGATGGAAAACAACTTCAGACGTCGTAGTCTATTGAGAGTGGAAGGAATAGACTGATGTTAACCTGGGCTAACACATGGAACTACATGTTTTACGTGTATGGCTTTTGTTAGGTGGTAGGAGGTCATATAACAGCGCTTAGTTGCCACTACTTGTAGTTCACTGTGTTGTAAGACCATGGCGCGCAGTAAAGCAACTTGGGACGTCGTAGCGCATTGAGAGTGGAAGGAATAGACCGATGATAACCTGAGCAAGCACGTGAAACTACTTGATTTACGTGTAAAGCCTTTATTAGGTGGCAAGAGGCCATATAACAGTGTTTAGAAGCCTCTACACGTAGTTCACTGCCTTGTAAGATCATGGGACGATGGAAAAGGACTTGAGACGTCGTATCCCATTGAGTGTAGGAGGATTAGACCGATGTTAACCTGCGGAAGTACGTGGAGACACGTGATTTACGTGTAAGGCTTTTATTTGGTGGTAAAAGGTCTTATAACAGCCCTTAGAGGCCTCTACAAGTAGTAGACTGTGCTGTAAGACCATGGCGCGATGGAAAGCGACTTGAGACGTCGTGGTCCATTGAGAGTGGAAGGAATAGACCCATGTTAACCTGCGCAGACACGTCGAACCTCGTGATTAACGTGTAAGGCTTTTATTTGGTGGTAAAAGGTCTTATAACAGCGCTTAGAGGGCCCCACACGTAGTTCACTCTGTTGTAAGACCATGGCGCGTTGGAAAACGAGTTGAAACTTCGTAGACCAGTGCGTGTAGAAGGAATAGAGCGATGTTTACCTGGGCTAGCACATGGAACCACATGTTTTTCGTGTAAGTCTTTTATTAGGTGGTAAAAGGTCATATAACAGCTCTTAGAGCCCTCTACACGTAGTTCACTGTGCCGTAAGACCATGGCGCGATGGAAACTGTCTTGAGACTTCGTAGTCCATTGAGAGTGGAAGGAATAGACGGATGGTAACCTGCGGAAGTACGTGAAGCTACGTGATTTACGTGTTAGGCTTTTATTAGGTGTTAAAAGGTCATATAACAGCCCTTAGAGGCCTCTACACGTAGTTCACTGCGTTGTAAGATCATGGCACGATGGAAAAGGACTTCAGACATCGTAGTCCATTGAGTGTAGGAAGAATATACCGATGTCAACATGCGAAAGTACGTGGAACCTCGTGACTTACGTCTAAGGCTTTTATTAGGCGGTAAAAGGTCATCTAACAGACCTTAGAGGCCTGTACACGTAGTTCACTGTGTTGTGAGACCATGGCGCGCAAGAAAACGACTTGAGACGTCGTAGTCCATTGAGAGTGGAAGAAATAGACCTATGGTAACCTGCGAAAGTACGTGGAACCTCGTGACTTACGTGTAAGGCTTTTATTAGGCGGTAAAAGGTCATCTAACAGCCCTTAGAGGCCTCTACACGTAGTTCACTGTGTTGTGAGACCATGGCGCGCAGGAAAATGACTTGAGACGTCGTAGTCCATTGAGAGTGGAAGAAATAGACCTATGGTAACCTGCGAAAGTACGTGGAACCACGTGATTTACGTGTAAGGCTTTTATTAGGCGGTAAAAGGTCATATAACAGCCCTTAGAGACCTCTACACGTAGTTCAATGGGCCGTAAGACCATGGCGCGATGGAAAGCGTCATGAGACGTCGTAGTCCATTGAGAGTGGAAGAAATAGAGCGATGGTAACCTGCGCAGACACGTCGAACCACGTGATTTACGTGTGAAGAATTTATTAGGCGGTAAAAGGTCATATAACAGCCCTTAGAGGCCTCTACACGTAGTTCACTGTGCTGTAAGACGATGGCGCGATGGAAAGCGACTTGAGACGTCGTGGTTCATTGAGAGTGGAAGGAATAGACCCATGGTAACCTGCGCAGACACGTCAAACCACGTGTTTTAGGGGTAAGGCCAATATTAGGCGGCAAGAGGCGATATAACAGTCCTTAGAGACCTTTACACGTAGTTCACTGCGTTGTAAGATCATGGCACGATGCAAAAGGACTTGAGACGTCGTAGTCCAGTGCGTGTAGAAGGAATAGACCGATGTTTACCTGGGCTAACACATGGAACCACATGTTTACGTGTAAGGCTTTTATTAGGTGGTAAAAGGTCATATAACAGCCCTTAGAGTCCTCTACACGTAGTCCACTGTGCCGTAAGACCATGGCGCGATGGAAACTGTCTTGAGACGTCGTAGTCCATTGAGAGTGGAAGGAATAGACGGATGGTAACCTGCGGAAGTACGTGGAACCACGTGATTTACGTGTAAGGCTTTTATTGGGCGGTAAAAGGTCATCTAACAGACCTTAGAGGCCTGTACACGTAGTTCACTGTGTTGTGAGACCATGGCGCGCAGGAAAACGACTTGAGACGTCGTAGTCCATTGAGAGTGGAAGAAATAGACCTATGGTAACCTGCGGAAGTGCGTGGAACCACGTGATTTACGTGTAAGGCTTTTATTAGGCGGTAAAAGGTCATATAACAGCCCTTAGAGGCCTCTCTACACGTAGTTCACTGCGCTGTAAGATCATGGCAGGATGGAACAGGACTTGAGACGGCGTAGTGCATTGAGTGTAGGAGGAATAGACCAATGTTAACCTGCGGAAGTATGTGGAACCACGTGATTTACGTTTACCACCTTTGTTAGGCGTCAAAAGGCCATATAACAGCCCTTAGAGGCCCCTACAAGTAGTTCACTGGGTTGTAAGATCATGGCACGATGGAAAAGGACTTGAGACGTCGTAGTCCATTGAGAGTGGAAGAAATAGACCAATGGTAACCTGCGAAAGTACGTGGAACCTCGTGACTTACGTGTAAGGCTTTTATTAGGCGGTAAAAGGTCATCTAACAGCCCTTAGAGGCCTCTACACGTAGTTCACTGTGTTGTGAGACCATGGCGCGCAGGAAAACGACTTGAGACGTCGTAGTCCATTGAGAGTGGAAGAAATAGACCAATGGTAACCTGCAAAAGTACGTGGAACCTCGTGACTTACGTGTAAGGCTTTTATTAGGCGGTAAAAGGTCATCTAACAGCCCTTAGAGGCCTCTACACGTAGTTCACTGTGTTGTGAGACCATGGCGCGCAGGAAAACGACTTGAGACGTCGTAGTCCATTGAGAGTGGAAGAAATAGACCTATGGTAACCTGCGGAAGTACGTGGAACCTCGTGATTAACATGTAAGTCTTTTATTAGGTAGTAAAAGGTCATATAACAGCCCTTAGAGACCTCTACACGTAGTTCACTGGGCTGTAAGACCATGGCGCGATGGAAAGTGCCTTGAAACGTCGTAGTCCATTGAGAGTGGAAGGAATAGACCGATGGTAACCTGCGGAAGTACGTGGAGACACGTGATTTACGTGTAAAGAATTTATTAGGCGGTAAAAGGTCATATAACAGCCCTTAGAGGCCTCTACACGTAGTTCACTGCGTTGTAAGATCATGGCACGATGGAACAGGATTTGAGACGTCGTAGTGCATTGAGTGTAGGAGGAATAGACCGATGTTAACCTGCGGAAGTACGTGGAACCACGTGATATACGTGTAAGGCATTTATTATGTGGTAGAAGGTCATATAACAGCCCTTAGAGGCCTCTACAAGTAGTAGACTGTGCTGTAAGACCATGGCGCGATGGAAAGCGACTTGAGACGTCGTGGTCCATTGAGAGTGGAAGGAATAGACCCATGTTAACCTGCGCAGACACGTCGAACCTCGTGATTAACGTGTAAGGCTTTTAATTGGTGGTAAAAGGTCTTATAACAGCGCTTAGAGGCCGCCACACGTAGTTCACTGTGTTGTAAGACCATGGCGCGTTGGAAAACGAGTTGAAACGTCGTAGACCAGTGCGTGTAGAAGGAATAGACCGATGTTTACCTGGGCTAGCACATGGAACCACATGTTTTTCGTGTAAGTCTTTTATTACGCGGTAAAAGGTCATATAACAGCCCTTAGAGGCCTCTCTACACGTAGTTCACTGCGCTGTAAGATCATGGCAGGATGGAACAGGACTTGAGACGGCGTAGTGCATTGAGTGTAGGAGGAATAGACCAATGTTAACCTGCGGAAGTATGTGGAACCACGTGATTTACGTTTACCACCTTTGTTAGGCGTCAAAAAGCCATATAACAGCCCTTAGAGGCCTCTACAAGTAGTTCACTGGGTTGTAAGATCATGGCACGATGGAAAAGGACTTGAGACGTCGTAGTCCATTGAATGTAGGAGGAATAGACCGATGTTAACCTGCGAAAGTACGTGGAACCTCGTGACTTACGTCTAAGGCTTTTATTAGGCGGTAAAAGGTCATCTAACAGCCCTTAGAGGCCTCTACACGTAGTTCACTGTGTTGTGAGACCATGGCGCGCAAGAAAACGACTTGAGACGTCGTAGTCCATTGAGAGTGGAAGAAATAGACCAATGGTAACCTGCGAAAGTACGTGGAACCTCGTGACTTACGTGTAAGGCTTTTATTAGGCGGTAAAAGGTCATCTAACAGCCCTTAGAGGCCTCTACACGTAGTTCACTGTGTTGTGAGACCATGGCGCGCAGGAAAACGACTTGAGACGTCGTAGTCCATTGAGAGTGGAAGAAATAGACCTATGGTAACCTGCGGAAGTACGTGGAACCTCGTGATTAACATGTAAGTCTTTTATTAGGTAGTAAAAGGTCATATAACAGCCCTTAGAGACCTCTACACGTAGTTCACTGGGCTGTAAGACCATGGCGCGATGGAAAGTGCCTTGAAACGTCGTAGTCCATTGAGAGTGGAAGGAATAGACCGATGGTAACCTGCGGAAGTACGTGGAGACACGTGATTTACGTGTAAAGAATTTATTAGGCGGTAAAAGGTCATATAACAGCCCTTAGAGGCCTCTACACGTAGTTCACTGCGTTGTAAGATCATGGCACGATGGAACAGGATTTGAGACGTCGTAGTGCATTGAGTGTAGGAGGAATAGACCGATGTTAACCTGCGGAAGTACGTGGAACCACGTGATATACGTGTAAGGCATTTATTATGTGGTAGAAGGTCATATAACAGCCCTTAGAGGCCTCTACAAGTAGTAGACTGTGCTGTAAGACCATGGCGCGATGGAAAGCGACTTGAGACGTCGTGGTCCATTGAGAGTGGAAGGAATAGACCCATGTTAACCTGCGCAGACACGTCGAACCTCGTGATTAACGTGTAAGGCTTTTAATTGGTGGTAAAAGGTCTTATAACAGCGCTTAGAGGCCGCCACACGTAGTTCACTGTGTTGTAAGACCATGGCGCGTTGGAAAACGAGTTGAAACGTCGTAGACCAGTGCGTGTAGAAGGAATAGACCGATGTTTACCTGGGCTAGCACATGGAACCACATGTTTTTCGTGTAAGTCTTTTATTACGCGGTAAAAGGTCATATAACAGCCCTTAGAGGCCTCTCTACACGTAGTTCACTGCGCTGTAAGATCATGGCAGGATGGAACAGGACTTGAGACGGCGTAGTGCATTGAGTGTAGGAGGAAAAGACCAATGTTAACCTGCGGAAGTATGTGGAACCACGTGATTTACGTTTACCACCTTTGTTAGGCGTCAAAAAGCCATATAACAGCCCTTAGAGGCCTCTACAAGTAGTTCACTGGGTTGTAAGATCATGGCACGATGGAAAAGGACTTGAGACGTCGTAGTCCATTGAATGTAGGAGGAATAGACCGATGTTAACCTGCGAAAGTACGTGGAACCTCGTGACTTACGTCTAAGGCTTTTATTAGGCGGTAAAAGGTCATCTAACAGCCCTTAGAGGCCTCTACACGTAGTTCACTGTGTTGTGAGACCATGGCGCGCAAGAAAACGACTTGAGACGTCGTAGTCCATTGAGAGTGGAAGAAATAGACCTATGGTAACCTGCGAAAGTACGTGGAACCTCGTGACTTACGTGTAAGGCTTTTATTAGGTGGTAAAAGGTCATATAACAGCTCTTAGAGGCCTCTACACGTAGTTCACTGTGCCGTAAGACCATGGCGCGATGGAAACTGTCTTGAGACTTCGTAGTCCATTGAGAGTGGAAGGAATAGACGGATCGTAACCTGCGGAAGTACGTGGAACCACGTGATTTACGTGTCAGGCTTTTATTAGGTATTAAAAGGTCATATAACAGCCCTTAGAGGCCTCTACACGTAGTTCACTGCGTTGTAAGATCATGGCACGATGGAAAAGGACTTGAGACATCGTAGTCCATTGAGTGTAGGAGGAATAGACCGATGTCAACATGCGAAAGTACGTGGAACCTCGTGACTTACGTGTAAGGCTTTTATTAGGTGGTAAAAGGTCATCTAACAGCCCTTAAAGGCCTCTACACGTAGTTCACTGTGTTGGGAGACCATGGCGCGCAGGAAAACGACTTGAGACGTCGTAGTCCATTGAGAGTGGAAGAAATAGACCTATGGTAACCTGCGAAAGTACGTGGAACCACGTGATTTACGTGTAAGGCTTTTATTAGGCGGTAAAAGGTCATATAACAGCCCTTAGAGGCCTCTCTACACGTAGTTCACTGCGCTGTAAGATCATGGCACGATGGAACAGGACTTGAAACGGCGTAGTGCATTGAGTGTAGGAGGAATATGCCAATGTTAACCTTCGGAAGTATGTGAAACTACGTGATTTACGTTTACCACCTTTGTTAGGCGTCAAAAGGCCATCTAACAGCCCTTAGAGGCCTCTACACGTAGTTCACTGTGTTGTGAGACCATGGCGCGCAGGAAAACGACTTGAGACGTCGTAGTCCATTGAGAGTGGAAGAAATAGACCTATGGTAACCTGCGAAAGTACGTGGAACCACGTTATTTACGTGTAAGGCTTTTATTAGGCGGTAAAAGGTCATATAACAGCCCTTAGAGACCTCTACAGGTAGTTCAATGGGCCGTAAGACCATGGCGCGATGGAAAGCGTCATGAGACGTCGTAGTCCATTGAGAGTGGAAGAAATAGAGCGATGGTAACCTGCACAGACACGTCGAACCACGTGATTTACGTGTGAAGAATTTATTAGGCGGTAAAAGGTCATATAACAGCCCTTAGAGGCCTCTACACGTAGTTCACTGTGCTGTAAGACGATGGCGCGATGGAAAGTGACTTGAGACGTCGTGGTTCATTGAGAGTGGAAGGAATAGACCCATGGTAACCTGCGCAGACACGTCAAACCACGTGTTTTAGGGGTAAGGCCAATATTAGGCGGCAAGAGGCGATATAACAGTCCTTAGAGGCCTTTACACGTAGTTCACTGCGTTGTAAGATCATGGCACGATGCAAAAGGACTTGAGACGTCGTAGTCCAGTGCGTGTAGAAGGAATAGAGCGATGTTTACCTGGGCTAACACATGGAACCACATGTTTACGTGTAAGGCTTTTATTAGGTGGTAAAAGGTCATATAACAGCCCTTAGAGTCCTCTACACGTAGTCCACTGTGCCGTAAGACCATGGCGCGATGGAAACTGTCTTGAGACGTCGTAGTCCATTGAGAGTGGAAGGAATAGACGGATGGTAACCTGCGGAAGTACGTGGAACCACGTGATTTACGTGTAAGGCTTTTATTAGGTGTTAAAAGGTCATATAACAGCCCTTAGAGGCCTCTACACGTAGTTCACTGCGTTGTAAGATCATGGCACGATGGAAAAGGACTTGAGACATCGTAGTCCATTGAGTGTAAGAGGAATAGACCGATGTCAACATGCGAAAGTATGTGGAACCTCGTGACTTACGTGTAAGGCTTTTATTAGGCGTCAAAAGGCCATATAACAGCCCCTAGAGGCCTCTACAAGTAGTTCACTGGGTTGTAAGATCATGGCACGATGGAAAAGGACTTGAGACGTCGTAGTCCATTAAATGTAGGAGAAATAGACCGATGTTAACCTGCGGAAGTACGTCAAACCTCGTTATTAACATGTAAGGCTTTTATTAGGTAGTAAAAGGTCATATAACAGCCCTTAGCGACCTCTACACGTAGTTCACTGGGCTGTAAGACCATGGCGCGATGGAAAGTGTCTTGAAACGTCGTAGTCCATTGAGAGTGGAACGAATAGACCGATGGTAACCTGCGGAAGTACGTGGAGACACGTTATTTACGTGTAAAGAATTTATTAGGCGGTAAAAGGTCATATAACAGCCCTTAGAGGCCTCTACACGTAGTTCACTGCGTTGTAAGATCATGGCACGATGGAACAGGACTTGAGACGTCGTAGTGCATTGAGTGTAGGAGGAATAGACCGATGTTAACCTGCGGAAGTACGTGGAACCACGTGATATACGTGTAAGGCATTTATTATGTGGTAGAAGGTCATATAACAGCCCTTAGAGGCCTCTACAAGTAGTAGACTGTGCTGTAAGACCATGGCGCGATGGAAAGCGACTTGAGACGTCGTGGTCAATTGAGAGTGGAAGGAATAGACCCATGTTAACCTGCGCAGACACGTCGAACCTCGTGATTAACGTGTAAGGCTTTTATTTGGTGGTAAAAAGTCTTATAACAGCGCATAGAGGCCCCCACACGTAGTTCACTGTGTTGTAAGACCATGGCGCGTTGGAAAACGAGTTGAAACGTCGTAGACCAGTGCGTGTAGAAGGAATAGACCGAGGTTTACCTGGGCTAGCACATGGAACCACATGTTTTTCGTGTAAGTCTTTTATTAGGTGGTAACAGGTCATATAACAGCTCTTAGAGGCCTCTACACGTAGTTCACTGTGCTGTAAGACCATGGCGCAATGGAAAGCGACTTGAGACGTCGTGGTCCTTTGAGAGAGGAAGGAATAGACCGATGGTAACCTGCGCAGACACGTTAAACCACGTGTTTTAGGTGTAAAGCCTATATTTGGCAACCAGAGGCCAGGTAACTGTCCTTTACACGGAGTTTACTGCGTTGTAAGATCATGGCACAATGGAAAAGGACTTGAGACGCCGTAGTCCAGTGAGTGTAGAAGGAATAGCCCGATGTTAACCTGGGCTAACACATGGAACCAAATGCTTTAGGTGTAAGACTTTTATTAGGAAGTAAAAGGTCTTATAACAGCGCTTAGAGGCCCCCACACGTAGTTCACTGTGTTGTAAGACCATGGCGCGTTGGAAAATGAGTTGAAACGTCGTAAACCAGTGCGTGTAGAAGGAATAGACCGATGTTTACCTGGGCTAGCACATGGAACCACATGTTTTTCGTGTAAGTCTTTTATTAGGTGGTAAAAGGTCATATAACAGCTCTTAGAGGCCTCTACACGTAGTTCACTGTGCCGTAAGACCATGGCGCGATGGAAACTGTCTTGAGACTTCGTAGTCCATTGAGAGTGGAAGGAATAGACGGATCGTAACCTGCGGAAGTACGTGGAACCACGTGATTTACGTGTAAGGCTTTTATTAGGTATTAAAAGGTCATATAACAGCCCTTAGAGGCCTCTACACGTAGTTCACTGCGTTGTAAGATCATGGCACGATGGAAAAGGACTTGAGACATCGTAGTCCATTGAGTGTAGGAGGAATAAACCGATGTCAACATGCGAAAGTACGTGGAACCTCGTGACTTACGTGTAAGGCTTTTATTAGGTGGTAAAAGGTCATCTAACAGCCATTAAAGGCCTCTACACGTAGTTCACTGTGTTGTGAGACCATGGCGCCCAGGAAAACGACTTGAGACGTCGTAGTCCATTGAGAGTGGAAGAAATAGACCTATGGTAACCTGCGAAAGTACGTGGAACCACGTGATTTACGTGTAAGGCTTTTATTAGGCGGTAAAAGGTCATATAACAGCCCTCAGAGGCCTCTCTACACGTAGTTCACTGCGCTGTAAGATCATGGCACGATGGAACAGGACTTGAAACGGCGTAGTGCATTGAGTGTAGGAGGAATATGCCAATGTTAACCTTCGGAAGTATGTGAAACTACGTGATTTACGTTTACCACCTTTGTTAGGCGTCAAAAGGCCATCTAACAGCCCTTAGAGGCCTCTACACGTAGTTCACTGTGTTGTGAGACCATGGCGCGCAGGAAAACGACTTGAGACGTCGTAGTCCATTGAGAGTGGAAAAAATAGACCTATGGTAACCTGCGAAAGTACGTGGAACCACGTTATTTACGTGTAAGGCTTTTATTAGGCGGTAAAAGGTCATATAACAGCCCTTAGAGACCTCTACAGGTAGTTCAATGGGCCGTAAGACCATGGCGCGATGGAAAGCGTCATGAGACGTCGTAGTCCATTGAGAGTGGAAGAAATAGAGCGATGGTAACCTGCGCAGACACGTCGAACCACGTGATTTACGTGTGAAGAATTTATTAGGCGGTAAAAGGTCATATAACAGCCCTTAGAGGCCTCTACACGTAGTTCACTGTGCTGTAAGACGATGACGCGATGGAAAGCGACTTGAGACGTCGTGGTTCATTGAGAGTGGAAGGAATAGACCCATGGTAACCTGCGCAGACACGTCAAACCACGTGTTTTAGGGGTAAGGCCAATATTAGGCGGCAAGAGGCGATATAACAGTCCTTAGAGGCCTTTACACGTAGTTCACTGCGTTGTAAAATCATGGCACGATGCAAAAGGACTTGAGACGTCGTAGTCCAGTGCGTGTAGAAGGAATAGACCGATGTTTACCTGGGCTAACACATGGAACGACATGTTTACGTGTAAGGCTTTTATTAGGTGGTAAAAGGTCATATAACAGCCCTTAGAGTCCTCTACACGTAGTCCACTGTGCCGTAAGACCATGGCGCGATGGAAACTGTCTTGAGACGTCGTAGTCCATTGAGAGTGGAAGGAATAGACGGATGGTAACCTGCGGAAGTACGTGGAACCACGTGATTTACGTGTAAGGCTTTTATTAGGTGTTAAAAGGTCATATAACAGCCCTTAGAGGCCTCTACACGTAGTTCACTGCGTTGTAAGATCATGGCACGATGGAAAAGGACTTGAGACATCGTAGTCCATTGAGTGTAAGAGGAATAGACCGATGTCAACATGCGAAAGTATGTGGAACCTCGTGACTTACGTGTAAGGCTTTTATTAGGCGGTAAAAGGTCATCTAACAGCCCTTAGAGGCCTCTACACGTAGTTCACTGTGTTGTGAGACCATGGCACGCAGGAAAACGACTTGAGACGTCGTAGTCCATTGAGAGTGGAAGAAATAGACCTATGGTAACCTGCGGAAGTGCGTGGAACCACGTGATTTACGTGTAAGGCTTTTATTAGGCGGTAAAAGGTCATATAACAGCCCTTAGAGGCCTCTCTACACGTAGTTCACTGGGCTGTAAGACCATGGCGCGATGGAAAGTGTCTTGAAACGTCGTAGTCCATTGAGAGTGGAACGAATAGACCGATGGTAACCTGCGGAAGTACGTGGAGACACGTGATTTACGTGTAAAGAATTTATTAGGCGGTAAAAGGTCATATAACAGCCCTTAGAGGCCTCTACACGTAGTTCACTGCGTTGTAAGATCATGGCACGATGGAACAGGACTTGAGACGTCGTAGTGCATTGAGTGTAGGAGGAATAGACCGATGTTAACCTGCGGAAGTACGTGGAACCACGTGATATACGTGTAAGGCATTTATTATGTGGTAGAAGGTCATATAACAGCCCTTAGAGGCCTCTACAAGTAGTAGACTGTGCTGTAAGACCATGGCGGGATGGAAAGCGACTTGAGACGTCGTGGTCAATTGAGAGTGGAAGGAATAGACCCATGTTAACCTGCGCAGACACGTCGAACCTCGTGATTAACGTGTAAGGCTTTTATTTGGTGGTAAAAGGTCTTATAACAGCGCATAGAGGCCCCCACACGTAGTTCACTGTGTTGTAAGACCATGGCGCGTTGGAAAACGAGTTGAAACGTCGTAGACAAGTGCGTGTAGAAGGAATAGACCGATGTTTACCTGGGCTAGCACATGGAACCACATGTTTTTCGTGTAAGTCTTTTATTAGGTGGTAAAAGGTCATATAACAGCTCTTAGAGGCCTCTACACGTAGTTCACTGTGCTGTAAGACCATGGCGCAATGGAAAGCGACTTGAGACGTCGTGGTCCTTTGAGAGAGGAAGGAATAGACCGATGGTAACCTGCGCAGACACGTTAAACCACGTGTTTTAGGTGTGAAGCCTATATTTGGCAACCAGAGGCCATGTAACTGTCCTTAGAGGCCTTTACACGGAGTTCACTGCGTTGTAAGATCATGGCACAATGGAAAAGGACTTGAGACGCCGTAGTCCAGTGAGTGTAGAAGGAATAGCCCGATGTTAACCTGGGCTAACACATGGAACCAAATGCTTTAGGTGTAAGACTTTTATTAGGAAGTAAAAGGTCTTATAACAGCGCTTAGAGGCCCCCACACGTAGTTCACTGTGTTGTAAGACCATGGCGCGTTGGAAAATGAGTTGAAACGTCGTAAACCAGTGCGTGTAGAAGGAATAGACCGATGTTTACCTGGGCTAGCACATGGAACCACATGTTTTTCGTGTAAGTCTTTTATTAGGTGGTAAAAGGTCATATAACAGCTCTTAGAGGCCTCTACACGTAGTTCACTGTGCCGTAAGACCATGGCGCGATGGAAACTGTCTTGAGACTTCGTAGTCCATTGAGAGTAGAAGGAATAGACGGATCGTAACCTGCGGAAGTACGTGGAACCACGTGATTTACGTTTACCACCTTTGTTAGGCGTCAAAAGGCCATATAACAGCCCTTAGAGGCCTCTACAAGTAGTTCACTAGGTTGTAAGATCATGGCACGATGGAAAAGGACTTGAGACGTCGTAGTCCATTGAATGTAGGAGGAATAGACCGATGTTAACCTGTGGAAGTACGTCAAACCTCGTGATTAACATGTAAGGCTTTTATTAGGTAGTAAAAGGTCATATAACAGCCCTTAGAGACCTCTACACGTAGTTCACTGGACTGTAAGACCATGGCGCGATGGAAAGTGTCTTGAAACGTCGTAGTCCATTGAGAGTGGAACGAATAGACCGATGGTAACCTGCGGAAGTACGTGGAGACACGTGATTTACGTGTAAAGAATTTATTAGGCGGTAAAAGGTCATATAACAGCCCTTAGAGGCCTCTACACGTAGTTCACTGCGTTGTAAGATCATGGCACGATGGAACAGGACTTGAGACGTCGTAGTGCATTGAGTGAAGGAGGAATAGACCGATGTTAACCTGCGGAAGTACGTGGAACCACGTGATATACGTGTAAGGCATTTATTATGTGGTAGAAGGTCATATAACAGCCCTTAGAGGCCTCTACAAGTAGTAGACTGTGCTGTAAGACCATGGCGCGATGGAAAGCGACTTGAGACGTCGTGGTCAATTGAGAGTGGAAGGAATAGACCCATGTTAACCTGCGCAGACACGTCGAACCTCGTGATTAACGTGTAGGGCTTTTATTTGGTGGTAAAAGGTCTTATAACAGCGCATAGAGGCCCCCACACGTAGTTCACTGTGTTGTAAGACCATGGCGCGTTGGAAAACGAGTTGAAACGTCGTAGACAAGTGCGTGTAGAAGGAATAGACCGATGTTTACCTGGGCTAGCACATGGAACCACATGTTTTTCGTGTAAGTCTTTTATTAGGTGGTAAAAGGTCATATAACAGCTCTTAGAGGCCTCTACACGTAGTTCACTGTGCTGTAAGACCATGGCGCAATGGAAAGCGACTTGAGACGTCGTGGTCCTTTGAGAGAGGAAGGAATAGACCGATGGTAACCTGCGCAGACACGTTAAACCACGTGTTTTAGGTGTAAAGCCTATATTTGGCAACCAGAGGCCATGTAACTGTCCTTAGAGGCCTTTACACGGAGTTCACTGCGTTGTAAGATCATGGCACAATGAAAAAGGACTTGAGACGCCGTAGTCCAGTGAGTGTAGAAGGAATAGCCCCTGGGCTAACACATGGAACCAAATGCTTTAGGTGTAAGACTTTTATTAGGAAGTAAAAGGTCTTATAACAGCGCTTAGAGGCCCCCACACGTAGTTCACTGTGTTGTAAGACCATGGCGCGTTGGAAAATGAGTTGAAACGTCGTAAACCAGTGCGTGTAGAAGGAATAGACCGATGTTTACCTGGGCTAGCACATGGAACCACATGTTTTTCGTGTAAGTCTTTTATTAGGTGGTAAAAGGTCATATAACAGCTCTTAGAGGCCTCTACACGTAATTCACTGTGCCGTAAGACCATGGCGCGATGGAAACTGTCTTGAGACTTCGTAGTCCATTGAGAGTGGAAGGAATAGACGGATCGTAACCTGCGGAAGTACGTGGAACCACGTGATTTACGTGTAAGGCTTTTATTAGGTGTTAAAAGGTCATATAACAGCCCTTAGAGGCCTCTACACGTAGTTCACTGCGTTGTAAGATCATGGCACGATGGAAAAGGACTTGAGACATCGTAGTCCATTGAGTGTAGGAGGAATAGACCGATGTCAACATGCGAAAGTACGTGGAACCTCGTGACTTACGTGTAAGGCTTTTATTAGGTGGTAAAAGGTCATCTAACAGCCCTTAGAGGCCTCTACACGTAGTTCACTGTGTTGTGAGACCATGGCGCGCAGGAAAACGACTTGAGACGTCGTATTCCATTGAGAGTGGAAGAAATAGACCTATGGTAACCTGCGAAAGTACGTGGAACCACGTGATTTACGTGTAATGCTTTTATTAGGCGGTAAAAGGTCATATAACAGCCCTTAGAGGCCTCTCTACACGTAGTTCACTGCGCTGTAAGATCATGGCACGATGGAACAGGACTTGAAACGGCGTAGTGCATTGAGTGTAGGAGGAATATGCCAATGTTAACCTGCGGAAGTATGTGAAACTACGTGATTTACGTTTACCACCTTTGTTAGGCGTCAAAAGGCCATATAACAGCCCTTAGAGGCCTCTACAAGTAGTTCACTGGGTTGTAAGATCATGGCACGATGGAAAAGGACTTGAGACGTCGTAGTCCATTGAATGTAGGAGGAATAGACCGATGTTAACCTGCGGAAGTACGTCAAACCTCGTGATTAACATGTAAGTCTTTTATTAGGTAGTAAAAGGTCATATAACAGCCCTTAGAGACCTCTACACGTAGTTCACTGGGCTGTAAGACCATGGCGCGATGGAAAGTGTCTTGAAACGTCGTAGTCCATTGAGAGTGGAACGAATAGACCGATGGTAACCTGCGGAAGTACGTGGAGACACGTGATTTGCGTGTAAAGAATTTATTAGGCGGTAAAAGGTCATATAACAGCCCTTAGAGGCCTCTACACGTAGTTCACTGCGTTGTAAGATCATGGCACGATGGAACAGGACTTGAGACGTCGTAGTGCATTGAGTGTAGGAGGAATAGACCGATGTTAACCTGCGGAAGTACGTGGAACCACGTGATATACGTGTAAGGCATTTATTATGTGGTAGAAGGTCATATAACAGCCCTTAGAGGCCTCTACAAGTAGTAGACTGTGCTGTAAGACCATGGCGCGATGGAAAGCGACTTGAGACGTCGTGGTCCATTGAGAGTGGAAGGAATAGACCCATGTTAACCTGCGCAGCCACGTCGAACCTCGTGATTAACGTGTAAGGCTTTTAATTGGTGGTAAAAGGTCTTATAACAGCGCTTAGAGGCCGCCACACGTAGTTCACTGTGTTATAAGACCATGGCGCGTTGGAAAACGAGTTGAAACGTCGTAGACCAGTGCGTGTAGAAGGAATAGACCGATGTTTACCTGGGCTAGCACATGGAACCACATGTTTTTCGTGTAAGTCTTTTATTAGGTGGTAAAAGATCATATAACAGCTCTTAGAGGCCTCTACACGTAGTTCACTGTGCTGTAAGACCATGGCGCGATGGAAAGCGACTTGAGACGTCGTGGTCCTTTGAGAGAGGAAGGAATAGACCGATGTTAACCTGCGGAAGTATGTGGAACCACGTGATTTACGTTTACCACCTTTGTTAGGCGTCAAAAGGCCATATAACAGCCCTTAGAGGCCTCTACAAGTAGTTCACTGGGTTGTAAGATCATGGCACGATGGAAAAGGACTTGAGACGTCGTAGTCCATTGAATGTAGGAGGAATAGACCGATGTTAACCTGCGAAAGTACGTGGAACCTCGTGACTTACGTCTAAGGCTTTTATTAGGCGGTAAAAGGTCATCTAACAGCCCTTAGAGGCCTCTACACGTAGTTCACTCTGTTGTGAGACCATGGCGCGCAAGAAAACGACTTGAGACGTCGTAGTCAATTGAGAGTGGAAGAAATAGACCTATGGTAACCTGCGAAAGTACGTGGAACCTCGTGACTTACGTGTAAGGCTTTTATTAGGCGGTAAAAGGTCATCTAACAGCCCTTAGAGGCCTCTACACGTAGTTCACTGTGTTGTGAGACCATGGCGCGCAGGAAAACGACTTGAGACGTCGTAGTCCATTGAGAGTGGAAGAAATAGACCTATGGTAACCTGCGAAAGTACGTGGAACCACGTGATTTACGTGTAAGGCTTTTATTAGGCGGTAAAAGGTCATATAACAGCCCTTAGAGACCTCTACACGTAGTTCAATGGGCCGTAAGACCATGGCGCGATGGAAAGCGTCATGAGACGTCGTAGTCCATTGAGAGTGGAAGAAATAGAGCGATGGTAACCTGCGCAGACACGTTGAACCACGTGATTTACGTGTGAAGAATTTATTAGGCGGTAAAAGGTCATATAACAGCCCTTAGAGGCCTCTACACGTAGTTCACTGTGCTGTGAGACGATGGCGCGATGGAAAGCGACTTGAGACGTCGTGGTTCATTGAGAGTGGAAGGAATAGACCCATGGTAACCTGCGCAGACACGTCAAACCACGTGTTTTAGGGGTAAGGCCAATATTAGGCGGCAAGAGGCGATATAACAGTCCTTAGAGGCCTTTACACGTAGTTCACTGCGTTGTAAGATCATGGCACGATGCAAAAGGACTTGAGACGTCGTAGTCCAGTGCGTGTAGAAGGAATAGACCGATGTTTACCTGGGCTAACACATGGAACCACATGTTTACGTGTAAGGCTTTTATTAGGTGGTAAAAGGTCATATAACAGCCCTTAGAGGCCTCTACACGTAGTCCACTGTGCCGTAAGACCATGGCGCAATGGAAACTGTCTTGAGACGTCGTAGTCCATTGAGAGTGGAAGGAATAGACGGATGGTAACCTGCGGAAGTACGTGGAACCACGTGATTTACGTGTAAGGCTTTTATTAGGTGTTAAAAGGTCATATAACAGCCCTTAGAGGCCTCTACACGTAGTTCACTGCGTTGTAAGATCATGGCGCGCAGGAAAACGACTTGAGACGTCGTAGTCCATTGAGAGTGGAAAAAATAGACCTATGGTAACCTGCGAAAGTGCGTGGAACCACGTGATTTACGTGTAAGGCTTTTATTAGGCGGTAAAAGGTCATATAACAGCCCTTAGAGGCCTCTCTACACGTAGTTCACTGCGCTGTAAGATCATGGCAGGATGGAACAGGACTTGAGACGGCGTAGTGCATTGAGTGTAGGAGGAATAGACCAATGTTAACCTGCGGAAGTATGTGGAACCACGTGATTTACGTTTACCACCTTTCTTAGGCGTCAAAAGGCCATATAACAGCCCTTAGAGGCCTCTACAAGTAGTTCACTGGGTTGTAAGATCATGGCACGATGGAAAAGGACTTGAGACGTCGTAGTCCATTGAATGTAGGAGGAATAGACCGATGTTAACCTGCGGAAGTACGTCAAACCTCGTGATTAACATGTAAGGCTTTTATTAGGTAGTAAAAGGTCATATAACAGCCCTTAGAGACCTCTACACGTAGTTCACTGGGCTGTAAGACCATGGCGCGATGGAAAGTGTCTTGAAACGTCGTAGTCCATTGAGAGTGGAACGAATAGACCGATGGTAACCTGCGGAAGTACGTGGAGACACGTGATTTACGTGTAAAGAATTTATTAGGCGGTAAAAGGTCATATAACAGCCCTTAGAGGCCTCTACACGTAGTTCACTGCGTTGTAAGATCATGGCACGATGGAACAGGACTTGAGACGTTGTAGTGCATTGAGTGTAGGAGGAATAGACCGATGTTAACCTGCGGAAGTACGTGGAACCACGTGATATACGTGTAAGGCATTTATTATGTGGTAAAAGGTCATATAACAGCCCTTAGAGGCCTCTACAAGTAGTAGACTGTGCTGTAAGACCATGGCGCGATGGAAAGCGACTTGAGACGTCGTGGTCCATTGAGAGTGGAAGGAATAGACCCATGTTAACCTGCGCAGACACGTCGAACCTCGTGATTACCGTGTAAGGCTTTTATTTGGTGGTAAAAGCTCTTATAACAGCGCTTAGAGGCCCCCACACGTAGTTCACTGTGTTGTAAGACCATGGCGCGTTGGAAAACGAGTTGAAACGTCGTAGACCAGTGCGTGTAGAAGGAATAGACCGATGTTTACCTGGGCTAGCACATGGAACCACATGTTTTTCGTGTAAGTCTTTTATTAGGTGGTAAAAGGTCATATAACAGCTCTTAGAGGCCTCTACACGTAGTTCACTGTGCTGTAAGACCATGGCGCAATGGAAAGCGACTTGAGACGTCGTGGTCCTTTGAGAGAGGAAGGAATAGACCGATGGTAACCTGCGCAGACACGTTAAACCACGTGTTTTAGGTGTAAGGCCTATATTTGGCAACCAGAGGCCATGTAACTGTCCTTAGAGGCCTTTACACGGAGTTCACTGCGTTGTAAGATCATGGCACAATGGAAAAGGACTTGAGACGCCGTAGTCCAGTGAGTGTAGAAGGAATAGCTCCTGGGCTAACACATGGAACCACATGTTTTTCGTGTAAGTCTTTTATTAGGTGGTAAAAGGTCATATAACAGCTCTTAGAGGCCTCTACACGTAATTCACTGTGCCGTAAGACCATGGCGCGATGGAAACTGTCTTGAGACTTCGTAGTCCATTGAGAGTGGAAGGAATAGACGGATCGTAACCTGCGGAAGTACGTGGAACCACGTGATTTACGTGTAAGGCTTTTATTAGGTGTTAAAAGGTCATATAACAGCCCTTAGAGGCCTCTACACGTAGTTCACTGCGTTGTAAGATCATGGCACGATGGAAAAGGACTTGAGACATCGTAGTCCATTGAGTGTAGGAGGAATAGACCGATGTCAACATGCGAAAGTACGTGGAACCTCGTGACTTACGTGTAAGGCTTTTATTAGGTGGTAAAAGGTCATCTAACAGCCCTTAGAGGCCTCTACACGTAGTTCACTGTGTTGTGAGACCATGGCGCGCAGGAAAACGACTTGAGACGTCGTATTCCATTGAGAGTGGAAGAAATAGACCTATGGTAACCTGCGAAAGTACGTGGAACCACGTGATTTACGTGTAATGCTTTTATTAGGCGGTAAAAGGTCATATAACAGCCCTTAGAGGCCTCTCTACACGTAGTTCACTGCGCTGTAAGATCATGGCACGATGGAACAGGACTTGAAACGGCGTAGTGCATTGAGTGTAGGAGGAATATGCCAATGTTAACCTGCGGAAGTATGTGAAACTACGTGATTTACGTTTACCACCTTTGTTAGGCGTCAAAAGGCCATATAACAGCCCTTAGAGGCCTCTACAAGTAGTTCACTGGGTTGTAAGATCATGGCACGATGGAAAAGGACTTGAGACGTCGTAGTGCATTGAGTGTAGGAGGAATAGACCGATGTTAACCTGCGGAAGTACGTGGAACCACGTGATATACGTGTAAGGCATTTATTATGTGGTAGAAGGTCATATAACAGCCCTTAGAGGCCTCTACAAGTAGTAGACTGTGCTGTAAGACCATGGCGCGATGGAAAGCGACTTGAGACGTCGTGGTCCATTGAGAGTGGAAGGAATAGACCCATGTTAACCTGCGCAGCCACGTCGAACCTCGTGATTAACGTGTAAGGCTTTTAATTGGTGGTAAAAGGTCTTATAACAGCGCTTAGAGGCCGCCACACGTAGTTCACTGTGTTATAAGACCATGGCGCGTTGGAAAACGAGTTGAAACGTCGTAGACCAGTGCGTGTAGAAGGAATAGACCGATGTTTACCTGGGCTAGCACATGGAACCACATGTTTTTCGTGTAAGTCTTTTATTAGGTGGTAAAAGATCATATAACAGCTCTTAGAGGCCTCTACACGTAGTTCACTGTGCTGTAAGACCATGGCGCGATGGAAAGCGACTTGAGACGTCGTGGTCCTTTGAGAGAGGAAGGAATAGACCGATGTTAACCTGCGGAAGTATGTGGAACCACGTGATTTACGTTTACCACCTTTGTTAGGCGTCAAAAGGCCATATAACAGCCCTTAGAGGCCTCTACAAGTAGTTCACTGGGTTGTAAGATCATGGCACGATGGAAAAGGACTTGAGACGTCGTAGTCCATTGAATGTAGGAGGAATAGACCGATGTTAACCTGCGAAAGTACGTGGAACCTCGTGACTTACGTCTAAGGCTTTTATTAGGCGGTAAAAGGTCATCTAACAGCCCTTAGAGGCCTCTACACGTAGTTCACTCTGTTGTGAGACCATGGCGCGCAAGAAAACGACTTCAGACGTCGTAGTCAATTGAGAGTGGAAGAAATAGACCTATGGTAACCTGCGAAAGTACGTGGAACCTCGTGACTTACGTGTAAGGCTTTTATTAGGCGGTAAAAGGTCATCTAACAGCCCTTAGAGGCCTCTACACGTAGTTCACTGTGTTGTGAGACCATGGCGCGCAGGAAAACGACTTGAGACGTCGTAGTCCATTGAGAGTGGAAGAAATAGACCTATGGTAACCTGCGAAAGTACGTGGAACCACGTGATTTACGTGTAAGGCTTTTATTAGGCGGTAAAAGGTCATATAACAGCCCTTAGAGACCTCTACACGTAGTTCAATGGGCCGTAAGACCATGGCGCGATGGAAAGCGTCATGAGACGTCGTAGTCCATTGAGAGTGGAAGAAATAGAGCGATGGTAACCTGCGCAGACACGTTGAACCACGTGATTTACGTGTGAAGAATTTATTAGGCGGTAAAAGGTCATATAACAGCCCTTAGAGGCCTCTACACGTAGTTCACTGTGCTGTGAGACGATGGCGCGATGGAAAGCGACTTGAGACGTCGTGGTTCATTGAGAGTGGAAGGAATAGACCCATGGTAACCTGCGCAGACCCGTCAAACCACGTGTTTTAGGGGTAAGGCCAATATTAGGCGGCAAGAGGCGATATAACAGTCCTTAGAGGCCTTTACACGTAGTTCACTGCGTTGTAAGATCATGGCACGATGCAAAAGGACTTGAGACGTCGTAGTCCAGTGCGTGTAGAAGGAATAGACCGATGTTTACCTGGGCTAACACATGGAACCACATGTTTACGTGTAAGGCTTTTATTAGGTGGTAAAAGGTCATATAACAGCCCTTAGAGGCCTCTACACGTAGTCCACTGTGCCGTAAGACCATGGCGCAATGGAAACTGTCTTGAGACGTCGTAGTCCATTGAGAGTGGAAGGAATAGACGGATGGTAACCTGCGGAAGTACGTGGAACCACGTGATTTACGTGTAAGGCTTTTATTAGGTGTTAAAAGGTCATATAACAGCCCTTAGAGGCCTCTACACGTAGTTCACTGCGTTGTAAGATCATGGCGCGAGGGAAAACGACTTGAGACGTCGTAGTCCATTGAGAGTGGAAAAAATAGACCTATGGTAACCTGCGAAAGTGCGTGGAACCACGTGATTTACGTGTAAGGCTTTTATTAGGCGGTAAAAGGTCATATAACAGCCCTTAGAGGCCTCTCTACACGTAGTTCACTGCGCTGTAAGATCATGGCAGGATGGAACAGGACTTGAGACGGCGTAGTGCATTGAGTGTAGGAGGAATAGACCAATGTTAACCTGCGGAAGTATGTGGAACCACGTGATTTACGTTTACCACCTTTCTTAGGCGTCAAAAGGCCATATAACAGCCCTTAGAGGCCTCTACAAGTAGTTCACTGGGTTGTAAGATCATGGCACGATGGAAAAGGACTTGAAACGTCGTAGTCCATTGAGAGTGGAAGGAATAGACCGATGGTAACCTGCGGAAGTACGTGGAGACACGTGATTTACGTGTAAAGAATTTATTAGGCGGTAAAAGGTCATATAACAGCCCTTAGAGGCCTCTACACGTAGTTCACTGCGTTGTAAGATCATGGCACGATGGAACAGGACTTGAGACGTCGTAGTGCATTGAGTGTAGGAGGAATAGACCGATGTTAACCTGCGGAAGTACGTGGAATCACGTGATATACGTGTAAGGCATTTATTATGTGGTAGAAGGTCATATAACAGCCCTTAGAGGCCTCTACAAGTAGTAGACTGTGCTGTAAGACCATGGCGCGATGGAAAGCGACTTGAGACGTCGTGGTCCATTGAGAGTGGAAGGAATAGACCCATGTTAACCTGCGCAGACACGTCGAACCTCGTGATTAACGTGTAAGGCTTTTAATTGGTGGTAAAAGGTCTTATAACAGCGCTTAGAGGCCGCCACACGTAGTTCACTGTGTTGTAAGACCATGGCGCGTTGGAAAACGAGTTTAAACGTTGTAGACCAGTGCGTGTAGAAGGAATAGACCGATGTTTACCTGGGCTAGCACATGGAAGCACATGTTTTTCGTGTAAGTCTTTTATTAGGTGGTAAAAGATCATATAACAGCTCTTAAAGACCTCTACACGTAATTCACTGTGCTGTAAGACCATGGCACGATGGAAAGCGACTTGAGTCGTCGTGGTCCTTTGAGAGAGGAAGGAATAGACCGATGGTAACCTGCGCAGACACGGTAAACCACGTGTTTTAGGTGTAAGGCCTATATTTGACAACCAGAGGCCATGTAACAGTCCTTAGAGGCCTTTACACGGAGATCACTGCGTTGTAAGATCAATGCGCAATGGAAAAGGACTTCAGACGCCGTAGTCCAGTGAGTGTAGAACGAATAGCCCGATGTTAACCTCGGCTAACACATGGAACCATATGTCTTAGGTGTAAGACTTTTATTAGGAGGTAAAAGGTCTTATAACAGCGCTTAGAGGCCCCCACACGTAGTTCACTGTGTTGTAATATCATGGCGCGTTGGAAAACGAGTTGAAACGTCGTAGACCAGTGCGTGTAGAAGGAATAGACCGATGTTTACCTGGGCTAGCACATGGAACCACATGTTTTTCGTGTAAGTCTTTTATTAGGTGGTATAAGGTCATATAACAGCTCTTAGAGGCCTCTACACCTAGTTCACTGTGCTGTAAGACCATGGCGCGATGGAAAGCGACTTGAGACGTCGTGGTCCTTTAAGAGAGGAAGGAATAGACCGATGGTAACCTGCGCAGACACGGTAAACCACGTGTTTTAGGGGTAAGCCCTATATTTGGCAACCAGAGGCCATGTAACAATCCTTAGACGCCTTTACACGTAGTTCACTGCGTTGTAAGATCATGGCACGATGCAAAAGGACTTGAGACATCGTAGTCCAGTGCGTGTAGAAGGAATAGACCGATGTTTACCTGGGCTAACACATGGAACCACATGTTTACGTGTAAGGCTTTTATTAGGTGGTAAAAGGTCATATAACAGCCCTTAGAGTCCTCTACACGTAGTCCACTGTGCCGTAAGACCATGGCACGATGGAACAGGACTTGAGACGGCGTAGTGCATTGAGTGTAGGAGGAATATACCAATGTTAACCTGCGGAAGTATGTGAAACTACGTGATTTACGTTTACCACCTTTGTTAGGCGTCAAAAGGCCATATAACAGCCCTTTGAGGTCTCTACAAGTAGTTCACTGGGTTGTAAGATCATGGCACGATGGAAAAGGACTTGAGACATCGTAGTCCATTGAGTGTAGGAGGAATAGACCGATGTCAACATGCAAAAGTACGTAGAACCTCGTGACTTACGTGTAAGGCTTTTATTAGGTGGTAAAAGGTCATCTAACAGCCCTTAGAGGTCTCTACACGTAGTTCACTGTGTTGTGAGACCATGGCGCGCAGGAAAACGACTTGAGACGTCGTAGTCCATTGAGAGTGGAAGAAATAGACCTATGGTAACCTCCGAAAGTACGTGGAACCACATGTTTACGTGTAAGGCTTTTATTAGGTGGTAAAAGGTCATAAAACAGCCCTTAGAGTCCTCTACACGTAGTCCACTGTGCCGTAAGACCATGGCACGATGGAACAGGACTTGAGACGGCGTAGTGCATTGAGTGTAGGAGGAATATACCAATGTTAACCTGCGGAAGTATGTGAAACTACGTGATTTACGTTTACCACCTTTGTTAGGCGTCAAAAGGCCATATAACAGCCCTTTGAGGCCTCTACACGTAGTTCACTGCGTTGTAAGATCATGGCACGATGGAACAGGACTTGAGACGTCGTAGTGCATTGAGTGTAGGAGGAATAAACCGATGTTAACCTGCGGAAGTACGCGGAACCACGTGTTATACGTGTAAGGCATTTATTATGTGGTAGAAGGTCATATAACAGCCCTTAGAGGCCTCTACACGTAGTTCACTGTGCCGTAAGACCATGGCGCGCAGGAAAACGACTTGAGACGTCGTAGTCCATTGAGAGTGGAAGAAATAGACCTATGGTAACCTCCGAAAGTACGTGGAACCACATGTTTACGTGTAAGGCTTTTATTAGGTGGTAAAAGGTCATATAACAGCTCTTAGAGTCCTCTACACGTAGTCCACTGTGCCGTAAGACCATGGCGCGATGGAAAGTGTCATGAAACGTCGTAGTCCATTGAGAGTGGAAGGAATAGACCGATGGTAACCTGCGGAAGTACGTGGAGTCACGTGATTTACGTGTAAAGAATTTATTAGGCGGTAAAAGGTCATATAACAGCCCTTAGAGGCCTCTACACGTAGTTCACTGCGTTGTAAGATCATGGCACGATGGAACAGGACTTGAGACGTCGTAGTGCATTGAGTGTAGGAGGAATAGACCGATGTTAACCTGCGGAAGTACGTGGAACCACGTGTTATACGTGTAAGGCATTTATTATGTGGTAGAAGGTCATATAACAGCCCTTAGAGGCCTCTACACGTAGTTCACTGTGCCGTAAGACCATTGCGCGATGGAAACTGTCTTGAGACGTCGTAGTCCATTGACAGTGGAAGGAATAGACGGATGGTAACCTGCGGAAGTACGTGGAACCACGTGATTTACGTGTAAGGCTTTTATTAGGTGTTAAAAGGTCATATAACAGCCCTTAGAGGCCTCTACACGTAGTTCACTGCGTTGTAAGATCATGGCACGATGGAAAAGGACTTGAGACATCGTAGTCCATTGAGTGTAGGAGGAATAGACCGATGTCAACATGCGAAAGTACGTTTAACCTCGTGACTTACGTGTAAGGCTTTTATTAGGTGGTAAAAGGTCATCTAACAGCCCTTAGAGGTCTCTACACGTAGTTCACTGTGTTGTGAGACAATGGCGCACAGGAAAACGACTTGAGACGTCGTAGTCCATTGAGAGTGGAAGAAATAGACCTATGGTAACCTCCGAAAGTACGTGGAACCACGTGATTTACGTGTAAGGCTTTTATTAGGCGGTAAAAGGTCATATAACAGCCCTTAGAGGCCTCTCTACACGTAGTTCACTGCGCTTTAAGATCATGGCACGATGGAACAGGACTTGAGACGGCGTAGTGCATTGAGTGTAGGAGGAATATACCAATGTTAACCTGCGGAAGTATGTGAAACTACGTGATTTACGTTTACCACCTTTGTTAGGCGTCAAAAGGCCATATAACAGCCCTTAGAGGCCTCTACAAGTAGTTCACTGGGTTGTAAGATCATGGCACGATGGAAAAGGACTTGAGACGTCGTAGTCAATTGAATGTAGGAGGAATAGACCGATGTTAACCTGCGGAAGTACGTCAAACCTCGTGATTAACATGTAAGGCTTTTATTACGTAGTAAAAGGTCATATAACAGCCCTTAGAGGCCTCTACACGTAGTTCACAGCGTTGTAAGATCATGGCACGATGGAAAAAGACTTGAGACATCGTAGTCCATTGAGTGTAGGAGGAATAGACCGATGTCAACATGCGAAAGTACGTGGAACCTTGTGACTTACGTGTAAGGCTTTTATTAGGTGGTAAAAGGTCATCTAACAGCCCTTAGAGGTCTCTACACGTAGTTCACTGTGTTGTGAGACAATGGCGCGCAGGAAAACGACTTGAGACGTCGTAGTCCATTGAGAGTGGAAGAAATAGACCTATGGTAACCTCCGAAAGTACGTGGAACCACGTGATTTACGTGTAAGGCTTTTATTAGGCGGTAAAAGGTCATATAACAGCCCTTAGAGGCCTCTCTACACGTAGTTCACTGCGCTGTAAGATCATGGCACGATGGAACAGGACTTGAGACGGCGTAGTGCATTGAGTGTAGGAGGAATATACCAATGTTAACCTGCGGAAGTATGTGAAACTACGTGATTTACGTTTACCACCTTTGTTAGGCGTCAAAAGGCCATATAACAGCCCTTAGAGGCCTCTACAAGTAGTTCACTGGGTTGTAAGATCATGGCACGATGGAAAAGGACTTGAGACGTCGTAGTCAATTGAATGTAGGAGGAATAGACCGATGTTAACCTGCGGAAGTACGTCAAACCTCGTGATTAACATGTAAGGCTTTTATTACGTAGTAAAAGGTCATATAACAGCCCTTAGAGGCCTCTACACGTAGTTCACTGCGTTGTAAGATTATGGCACGATGGAACAGGACTTGAAACGTCGTAGTGCATTGAGTGTAGGAGGAATAGACCGATGTTAACCTGCGGAAGTACGTGGAACCACGTGATATACGTGTAAGGCATTTATTATGTGGTAGAAGGTCATATAACAGCCCTTAGAGGCCTCTACAAGTAGTAGACTGTGCTGTAAGACCATGGCGCGATGGAAAGCGACTTGAGACGTCGTGGTCCATTGAGTGTAGGAGGAATAGACCGATGTCAACATGCGAAAGTACGTGGAACCTCGTGACTTACGTGTAAGGCTTTTATTAGGTGGTAAAAGGTCATCTAACAGCCCTTAGAGGTCTCTACACGTAGTTCACTGTGTTGTGAGACCATGGCGCGCAGGAAAACGACTTGAGACGTCGTAGTCCATTGAGAGTGGAAGAAATAGACCTATGGTAACCTCCGAAAGTACGTGGAACCACGTGATTTACGTGTAAAGCTTTTATTAGGCGGTAAAAGGTCATATAACAGCCCTTAGAGGCCTCTCTACACGTAGTTCACTGCGCTGTAAGATCATGGCACGATGGAACAGGACTTGAGACGGCGTAGTGCATTGAGTGTAGGAGGAATATACCAATGTTAACCTGCGGAAGTATGTGAAACTACGTGATTTACGTTTACCACCTTTGTTAGGCGTCAAAAAGCCATATAACAGCCCTTAGAGGCCTCTACAAGTAGTTCACTGGGTTGTAAGATCATGGCACGATGGAAAAGGACTTGAGACGTCGTAGTCCATTGAATGTAGGAGGAATAGACCGATGTTAACCTGCGGAAGTACGTCAAACCTTGTGATTAACATGTAAGGCTTTTATTACGTAGTAAAAGGTCATATAACAGCCCTTAGCGACCTCTACACGTAGTTCACTGGGCTGTAAGACCATGGCGCGATGGAAAGTGTCTTGAAACGTCGTAGTCCATTGAGAGTGGAAGGAATAGACCGATGGTAACCTGCGGAAGTACGTGGAGACACGTGATTTACGTGTAAAGAATTTATTAGGCGGTAAAAGGTCAAATAACAGCCCTTAGAGGCCTCTACACGTAGTTCACTGCGTTGTAAGATCATGGCACGATGGAACAGGACTTGAGACGTCGTAGTGCATTGAGTGTAGGAGGAATAGACCGATGTTAACCTGCGGAAGTACGTGGAACCACGTGATATACGTGTAAGGCATTTATTATGTGGTAAAAGGTCATATAACAGCCCTTAGAGGCCTCTACAAGTAGTAGACTGTGCTGTAAGACCATGGCGCGATGGAAAGCGACTTGAGACGTCGTGGTCCATTGAGAGTGGAAGGAATAGACCCATGTTAACCTGCGCAGACACGTCGAACCTCGTGATTAACGTGTAAGGCTTTTATTTGGTGGTAAAAAGTCTTATAACAGCGCTTAGAGGCCCCCACACGTAGTTCATTGTGTTGTAAGACAATGGCGCGTTGGAAAACGAGTTGAAACGTCGTAGACCAGTGCGTGTAGAAGGAATAGACCGATGTTTACCTGGGCTAGCACATGGAACCACATGTTTTTCGTGTAAGTCTTTTATTAGGTGGTAAAAGGTCATATAACAGCCCTTAGAGGCCTCTACACGTAGTTCACTGTGCTGTAAGACCATGGCGCGATGGAAAGCGACTTGAGACGTCGTGGTCCTTTGAGAGAGGAAGGAATAGACCGATGGTAACCTGCGTAGACACGGTAAACCACGTGTTTTAGGTGTAAGGCCTATATTTGGCAACCAGAGGCCATGTAACAGACCTTAGAGGCCTTTACACGGAGTTCACTGCGTTGTAAGCTCATGGCACAATGGAAAAGGACTTCAGACGCCGTAGTCCAGTGAGTGTAGAAGGAATAGCCCGATGTTAACCTCGGCTAACACATGGAACCAAATGTTTTAGGTGTAAGACTTTTATTAGGAGGTAAAAGGTCTTATAACAGCGCTTAGAGGCCCCCACACGTAGTTCACTGTGTTGTAAGATCATGGCGCGTTGGAAAACGAGTTGAAACGTCGTAGACCAGTGCGTGTAGAAGGAATAGACCGATGTTTACCTGGGCTAGCACATGGAACCAAATGTTTTTCGTGTAAGTCTTTTATTAGGTGGTATAAGGTCATATAACAGCTCTTAGAGGCCTCTACACGTAGGTCACTGTGCTGTAAGACCATGGCGCGATGGAAAGCGACTTGAGACGTCGTGGTCCTTTGAGAGAGGAAGGAATAGACCGATGGTAACCTGCGCAAACACGTTAAACCACGTGTTTTAGGGGTAAGACCTATATTTGGCAACCAGAGGCCATGTAGCAGTCCTTAGAGGCCTTTACACGTAGTTCACTGCGTTGTAAGATCATGGCACGATGCAAACGGACTTGAGACGTCGTAGTCCAGTGCGTGTAGAAGGAATAGACCGATGTTTACCTGGGCTAACACATGGAACCACATGTTTACGTGTAAGGCTTTTATTAGGTGGTAAAAGGTCATATAACAGCCCTTAGAGTCCTCTACACGTAGTTCACTGTGCCGTAAGATCATGGCACGATGGAACAGGACTTGAGACGTCGTAGTGCATTGAGTGTAGGAGGAATAGACCGATGTTAACCTGCGGAAGTACGTGGAACCACGTGTTATACGTGTAAGGCATTTATTATGTGGTAGAAGGTCATATAACAGCCCTTAGAGGCCTCTACACGTAGTTCACTGTGCCGTAAGACCATTGCGCGATGGAAACTGTCTTGAGACGTCGTAGTCCATTGACAGTGGAAGGAATAGACGGATGGTAACCTGCGGAAGTACGTGGAACCACGTGATTTACGTGTAAGGCTTTTATTAGGTGTTAAAAGGTCATATAACAGCCCTTAGAGGCCTCTACACGTAGTTCACTGCGTTGTAAGATCATGGCACGATGGAAAAGGACTTGAGACATCGTAGTCCATTGAGTGTAGGAGGAATAGACCGATGTCAACATGCGAAAGTACGTTTAACCTCGTGACTTACGTGTAAGGCTTTTATTAGGTGGTAAAAGGTCATCTAACAGCCCTTAGAGGTCTCTACACGTAGTTCACTGTGTTGTGAGACAATGGCGCACAGGAAAACGACTTGAGACGTCGTAGTCCATTGAGAGTGGAAGAAATAGACCTATGGTAACCTCCGAAAGTACGTGGAACCACGTGATTTACGTGTAAGGCTTTTATTAGGCGGTAAAAGGTCATATAACAGCCCTTAGAGGCCTCTCTACACGTAGTTCACTGCGCTTTAAGATCATGGCACGATGGAACAGGACTTGAGACGGCGTAGTGCATTGAGTGTAGGAGGAATATACCAATGTTAACCTGCGGAAGTATGTGAAACTACGTGATTTACGTTTACCACCTTTGTTAGGCGTCAAAAGGCCATATAACAGCCCTTAGAGGCCTCTACAAGTAGTTCACTGGGTTGTAAGATCATGGCACGATGGAAAAGGACTTGAGACGTCGTAGTCAATTGAATGTAGGAGGAATAGACCGATGTTAACCTGCGGAAGTACGTCAAACCTCGTGATTAACATGTAAGGCTTTTATTACGTAGTAAAAGGTCATATAACAGCCCTTAGAGGCCTCTACACGTAGTTCACAGCGTTGTAAGATCATGGCACGATGGAAAAAGACTTGAGACATCGTAGTCCATTGAGTGTAGGAGGAATAGACCGATGTCAACATGCGAAAGTACGTGGAACCTTGTGACTTACGTGTAAGGCTTTTATTAGGTGGTAAAAGGTCATCTAACAGCCCTTAGAGGTCTCTACACGTAGTTCACTGTGTTGTGAGACAATGGCGCGCAGGAAAACGACTTGAGACGTCGTAGTCCATTGAGAGTGGAAGAAATAGACCTATGGTAACCTCCGAAAGTACGTGGAACCACGTGATTTACGTGTAAAGCTTTTATTAGGCGGTAAAAGGTCATATAACAGCCCTTAGAGGCCTCTCTACACGTAGTTCACTGCGCTGTAAGATCATGGCACGATGGAACAGGACTTGAGACGGCGTAGTGCATTGAGTGTAGGAGGAATAGACCGATGTTAATCTGCGGAAGTACGTGGAACCACGTGATATACGTGTAAGGCATTTATTATGTGGTAAAAGGTCATATAACAGCCCTTAGAGGCCTCTACAAGTAGTAGACTGTGCTGTAAGACCATGGCGCGATGGAAAGCGACTTGAGACGTCGTGGTCCATTGAGAGTGGAAGGAATAGACCCATGTTAACCTGCGCAGACACGTCGAACCTCGTGATTAACGTGTAAGGCTTTTATTTGGTGGTAAAAAGTCTTATAACAGCGCTTAGAGGCCCCCACACGTAGTTCATTGTGTTGTAAGACAATGGCGCGTTGGAAAACGAGTTGAAACGTCGTAGACCAGTGCGTGTAGAAGGAATAGACCGATGTTTACCTGGGCTAGCACATGGAACCACATGTTTTTCGTGTAAGTCTTTTATTAGGTGGTAAAAGGTCATATAACAGCCCTTAGAGGCCTCTACACGTAGTTCACTGTGCTGTAAGACCATGGCGCGATGGAAAGCGACTTGAGACGTCGTGGTCCTTTGAGAGAGGAAGGAATAGACCGATGGTAACCTGCGTAGACACGGTAAACCACGTGTTTTAGGTGTAAGGCCTATATTTGGCAACCAGAGGCCATGTAACAGACCTTAGAGGCCTTTACACGGAGTTCACTGCGTTGTAAGCTCATGGCACAATGGAAAAGGACTTCAGACGCCGTAGTCCAGTGAGTGTAGAAGGAATAGCCCGATGTTAACCTCGGCTAACACATGGAACCAAATGTTTTAGGTGTAAGACTTTTATTAGGAGGTAAAAGGTCTTATAACAGCGCTTAGAGGCCCCCACACGTAGTTCACTGTGTTGTAAGATCATGGCGCGTTGGAAATCGAGTTGAAACGTCGTAGACCAGTGCGTGTAGAAGGAATAGACCGATGTTTACCTGGGCTAGCACATGGAACCAAATGTTTTTCGTGTAAGTCTTTTATTAGGTGGTATAAGGTCATATAACAGCTCTTAGAGGCCTCTACACGTAGGTCACTGTGCTGTAAGACCATGGCGCGATGGAAAGCGACTTGAGACGTCGTGGTCCTTTGAGAGAGGACGGAATAGACCGATGGTAACCTGCGCAAACACGTTAAACCACGTGTTTTAGGGGTAAGCCCTATATTTGGCAACCAGAGGCCATGTAGCAGTCCTTAGAGGCCTTTACACGTAGTTCACTGCGTTGTAAGATCATGGCACGATGCAAACGGACTTGAGACGTCGTAGTCCAGTGCGTGTAGAAGGAATAGACCGATGTTTACCTGGGCTAACACATGGAACCACATGTTTACGTGTAAGGCTTTTATTAGGTGGTAAAAGGTCATATAACAGCCCTTAGAGTCCTCTACACGTAGTTCACTGTGCCGTAAGATCATGGCACGATGGAACAGGACTTGAGACGTCGTAGTGCATTGAGTGTAGGAGGAATAGACCGATGTTAACCTGCGGAAGTACGTGGAACCACGTGTTATACGTGTAAGGCATTTATTATGTGGTAGAAGGTCATATAACAGCCCTTAGAGGCCTCTACACGTAGTTCACTGTGCCGTAAGACCATTGCGCGATGGAAACTGTCTTGAGACGTCGTAGTCCATTGACAGTGGAAGGAATAGACGGATGGTAACCTGCGGAAGTACGTGGAACCACGTGATTTACGTGTAAGGCTTTTATTAGGTGTTAAAAGGTCATATAACAGCCCTTAGAGGCCTCTACACGTAGTTCACTGCGTTGTAAGATCATGGCACGATGGAAAAGGACTTGAGACATCGTAGTCCATTGAGTGTAGGAGGAATAGACCGATGTCAACATGCGAAAGTACGTTTAACCTCGTGACTTACGTGTAAGGCTTTTATTAGGTGGTAAAAGGTCATCTAACAGCCCTTAGAGGTCTCTACACGTAGTTCACTGTGTTGTGAGACAATGGCGCACAGGAAAACGACTTGAGACGTCGTAGTCCATTGAGAGTGGAAGAAATAGACCTATGGTAACCTCCGAAAGTACGTGGAACCACGTGATTTACGTGTAAGGCTTTTATTAGGCGGTAAAAGGTCATATAACAGCCCTTAGAGGCCTCTCTACACGTAGTTCACTGCGCTTTAAGATCATGGCACGATGGAACAGGACTTGAGACGGCGTAGTGCATTGAGTGTAGGAGGAATATACCAATGTTAACCTGCGGAAGTATGTGAAACTACGTGATTTACGTTTACCACCTTTGTTAGGCGTCAAAAGGCCATATAACAGCCCTTAGAGGCCTCTACAAGTAGTTCACTGGGTTGTAAGATCATGGCACGATGGAAAAGGACTTGAGACGTCGTAGTCAATTGAATGTAGGAGGAATAGACCGATGTTAACCTGCGGAAGTACGTCAAACCTCGTGATTAACATGTAAGGCTTTTATTACGTAGTAAAAGGTCATATAACAGCCCTTAGAGGCCTCTACACGTAGTTCACAGCGTTGTAAGATCATGGCACGATGGAAAAAGACTTGAGACATCGTAGTCCATTGAGTGTAGGAGGAATAGACCGATGTCAACATGCGAAAGTACGTGGAACCTTGTGACTTACGTGTAAGGCTTTTATTAGGTGGTAAAAGGTCATCTAACAGCCCTTAGAGGTCTCTACACGTAGTTCACTGTGTTGTGAGACAATGGCGCGCAGGAAAACGACTTGAGACGTCGTAGTCCATTGAGAGTGGAAGAAATAGACCTATGGTAACCTCCGAAAGTACGTGGAACCACGTGATTTACGTGTAAGGCTTTTATTAGGCGGTAAAAGGTCATATAACAGCCCTTAGAGGCCTCTCTACACGTAGTTCACTGCGCTGTAAGATCATGGCACGATGGAACAGGACTTGAGACGGCGTAGTGCATTGAGTGTAGGAGGAATATACCAATGTTAACCTGCGGAAGTATGTGAAACTACGTGATTTACGTTTACCACCTTTGTTAGGCGTCAAAAGGCCATATAACAGCCCTTAGAGGCCTCTACAAGTAGTTCACTGGGTTGTAAGATCATGGCACGATGGAAAAGGACTTGAGACGTCGTAGTCAATTGAATGTAGGAGGAATAGACCGATGTTAACCTGCGGAAGTACGTCAAACCTCGTGATTAACATGTAAGGCTTTTATTACGTAGTAAAAGGTCATATAACAGCCCTTAGAGGCCTCTACACGTAGTTCACTGCGTTGTAAGATTATGGCACGATGGAACAGGACTTGAAACGTCGTAGTGCATTGAGTGTAGGAGGAATAGACCGATGTTAACCTGCGGAAGTACGTGGAACCACGTGATATACGTGTAAGGCATTTATTATGTGGTAGAAGGTCATATAACAGCCCTTAGAGGCCTCTACAAGTAGTAGACTGTGCTGTAAGACCATGGCGCGATGAAAAGCGACTTGAGACGTCGTGGTCCATTGAGTGTAGGAGGAATAGACCGATGTCAACATGCGAAAGTACGTGGAACCTCGTGACTTACGTGTAAGGCTTTTATTAGGTGGTAAAAGGTCATCTAACAGCCCTTAGAGGTCTCTACACGTAGTTCACTGTGTTGTGAGACCATGGCGCGCAGGAAAACGACTTGAGACGTCGTAGTCCATTGAGAGTGGAAGAAATAGACCTATGGTAACCTCCGAAAGTACGTGGAACCACGTGATTTACGTGTAAAGCTTTTATTAGGCGGTAAAAGGTCATATAACAGCCCTTAGAGGCCTCTCTACACGTAGTTCACTGCGCTGTAAGATCATGGCACGATGGAACAGGACTTGAGACGGCGTAGTGCATTGAGTGTAGGAGGAATATACCAATGTTAACCTGCGGAAGTATGTGAAACTACGTGATTTACGTTTACCACCTTTGTTAGGCGTCAAAAAGCCATATAACAGCCCTTAGAGGCCTCTACAAGTAGTTCACTGGGTTGTAAGATCATGGCACGATGGAAAAGGACTTGAGACGTCGTAGTCCATTGAATGTAGGAGGAATAGACCGATGTTAACCTGCGGAAGTACGTCAAACCTTGTGATTAACATGTAAGGCTTTTATTACGTAGTAAAAGGTCATATAACAGCCCTTAGCGACCTCTACACGTAGTTCACTGGGCTGTAAGACCATGGCGCGATGGAAAGTGTCTTGAAACGTCGTAGTCCATTGAGAGTGGAAGGAATAGACCGATGGTAACCTGCGGAAGTACGTGGAGACACGTGATTTACGTGTAAAGAATTTATTAGGCGGTAAAAGGTCAAATAACAGCCCTTAGAGGCCTCTACACGTAGTTCACTGCGTTGTAAGATCATGGCACGATGGAACAGGACTTGAGACGTCGTAGTGCATTGAGTGTAGGAGGAATAGACCGATGTTAACATGCGGAAGTACGTGGAACCACGTGATATACGTGTAAGGCATTTATTATGTGGTAAAAGGTCATATAACAGCCCTTAGAGGCCTCTACAAGTAGTAGACTGTGCTGTAAGACCATGGCGCGATGGAAAGCGACTTGAGACGTCGTGGTCCATTGAGAGTGGAAGGAATAGACCCATGTTAACCTGCGCAGACACGTCGAACCTCGTGATTAACGTGTAAGGCTTTTATTTGGTGGTAAAAAGTCTTATAACAGCGCTTAGAGGCCCCCACACGTAGTTCATTGTGTTGTAAGACAATGGCGCGTTGGAAAACGAGTTGAAACGTCGTAGACCAGTGCGTGTAGAAGGAATAGACCGATGTTTACCTGGGCTAGCACATGGAACCACATGTTTTTCGTGTAAGTCTTTTATTAGGTGGTAAAAGGTCATATAACAGCCCTTAGAGGCCTCTACACGTAGTTCACTGTGCTGTAAGACCATGGCGCGATGGAAAGCGACTTGAGACGTCGTGGTCCTTTGAGAGAGGAAGGAATAGACCGATGGTAACCTGCGTAGACACGGTAAACCACGTGTTTTAGGTGTAAGGCCTATATTTGGCAACCAGAGGCCATGTAACAGACCTTAGAGGCCTTTACACGGAGTTCACTGCGTTGTAAGCTCATGGCACAATGGAAAAGGACTTCAGACGCCGTAGTCCAGTGAGTGTAGAAGGAATAGCCCGATGTTAACCTCGGCTAACACATGGAACCAAATGTTTTAGGTGTAAGACTTTTATTAGGAGGTAAAAGGTCTTATAACAGCGCTTAGAGGCCCCCACACGTAGTTCACTGTGTTGTAAGATCATGGCGCGTTGGAAAACGAGTTGAAACGTCGTAGACCAGTGCGTGTAGAAGGAATAGACCGATGTTTACCTGGGCTAGCACATGGAACCACATGTTTTTCGTGTAAGTCTTTTATTAGGTGGTATAAGGTCATATAACAGCTCTTAGAGGCCTCTACACGTAGGTCACTGTGCTGTAAGACCATGGCGCGATGGAAAGCGACTTGAGACGTCGTGGTCCTTTGAGAGAGGAAGGAATAGACCGATGGTAACCTGCGCAAACACGTTAAACCACGTGTTTTAGGGGTAAGCCCTATATTTGGCAACCAGAGGCCATGTAGCAGTCCTTAGAGGCCTTTACACGTAGTTCACTGCGTTGTAAGATCATGGCACGATGCAAACGGACTTGAGACGTCGTAGTCCAGTGCGTGTAGAAGGAATAGACCGATGTTTACCTGGGCTAACACATGGAACCACATGTTTACGTGTAAGGCTTTTATTAGGTGGTAAAAGGTCATATAACAGCCCTTAGAGTCCTCTACACGTAGTCCACTGTGCCGTAAGACCATGGCACGATGAAACAGGACTTGAGACGGCGTAGTGCATTGAGTGTAGGAGGAATATACCAATGTTAACCTGCGGAAGTATGTGAAACTACGTGATTTACGTTTACCACCTTTGTTAGGCGTCAAAAGGCCATATAACAGCCCTTTGAGGCCTCTACAAGTAGTTCACTGGGTTGTAAGATCATGGCACGATGGAAAAGGACTTGAGACGTCGTAGTCCATTGAATGTAGGAGGAATAGACCGATGTTAACCTGCGGAAGTACGTCAAACCTCGTGATTAACATGTAAGGCTTTTATTAGGTAGTAAAATGTCATATATCAGCCCTTAGAGACCTCTACACGTAGTTCACTGGGCTGTAAGACCATGGCGCGATGGAAAGTGTCTTGAATCGTCGTAGTATATTGAGAGTGGAAGGATTAGACCGATGGTAACCTGCGGAAGTACGTGGAGACACGTGATTTACGTGTAAAGAATTTATTAGGCGGTAAAAGGTCATATAACAGCCCTTAGAGGCCTCTACACGTAGTTCACTGCGTTGTAAGATCATGGCACGATGGAACAGGACTTGAGACGTCGTAGTGCATTGAGTGTAGGAGGAATAGACCGATGTTAACCTGCGGAAGTACGTGGAACAACGTGATATACGTGTAAGGCATTTATTATGTGGTAGAAGGTCATATAACAGCCCTTAGAGGCCTCTACAAGTAGTAGACTGTGCTGTAAGACCATGGCGCGATCAAAAGCGACTTGAGACGTCGTGGTCCATTGAGAGTGGAAGGAATAGACCCATGGTAACCTGCGCAGACACGTCGAACCTTGTGATTAACGTGTAAGGCTTTTATTTGGTGGTAAAAGGTCTTATAACAGCGCTTAGAGGACCCCACACGTAGTTCACTGTCTTTTATTAGGTGGTAAAAGGTCATATAACAGCTCTTAGAGGTCTCTACACGTAGTTCACTGTGCTGTAAGACCATGGCGCGATGGAAAGCGACTTGAGACGTCGTGGTCCTTTGAGAGAGGAAGGAATAGACCGATGGTAACCTGCGCAGACACGGTAACCCACGTGTTTTAGGTGTAAGGCCTATATTTGGCAACCAGAGGCCATGTAACAGTCCTTAGAGGTCTTTACACGGAGTTCACTGCGTTGTAAGATCATGGCACAATGGAAAAGGACTTCAGACGCCGTAGTCCAGTGAGTGTAGAAGGAATAGCCCGATGTTAACCTCGGCTAACACATGGAACCAAATGTTTTAGGTGTAAGACTTTTATTAGGAGGTAAAAGGTCTTATAACAGCGCTTAGAGGCCCCCACACGTAGTTCACTGTGTTGTAAGATCATGGCGCGTTGGAAAACGAGTTGAAACGTCGTAGACCAGTGCGTGTAGAAGGAATAGACCGATGTATTCCTGGGCTAGCACATGGAACCACATGTTTTTCGTGTAAGTCTTTTATTAGGTGGTATAAGGTCATATAACAGCTCTTAGAGGCCTCTACACGTAGTTCACTGTGCTGTAAGACCATGGCGCGATGGAAAGCGACTTGAGACGTCGTGGTCCTTTGAGAGAGGAAGGAATAGACCAATGGTAACCTGCGCAGACACGTCTAACCACGTGTTTTAGGTGTAAAGCCTATATTAGGCGGCAAGAGGCTATATAACAGTCCTTAGAGGCCTTTACACGTAGTTCACTGCGTTGTAAGATCATGGCGCCATGAGAAACGACTTGAAATGTCGTAGTCCAGTGAGTGTAGAAGGAATAGACCGATGTTTACCTGGGCTACACATGGAACCACATGTTTTTCGTGTAAGTCTTTTATTAGGTGGTAAAAGGTCATATAACAGCCCTTAGAGGCCTCTACACGTAGTTCACTGTGTTGTGAGACCATGGCGGCGGGCAAACGACTTGACATGTCGTAGTCCATTAAGAGTGGGAGGAACATACTGATGGACAACTGCGCAGGCACGTGGAACCACGTGATTTACGTGTAAAGCCTTTATTAGGCGGCAAGAGGCCATATAACAATCTTTATAGGTCTCTACACGTAGTTCACTGTGTTGTAAGAACATGGCACGATGGAAGATGACTTGAGACGCCGTTGTCCAGTGAGTGTAGAAGGAATAGACCGATGTTGACCTGGGCTAAAACATGGAACCAAATTTTTTACGTGTAAGACTTTTATTACGAGGTAAAAGGTCATATAACAGCGCCTAGAGGCCTCTGCACGTAGTTCACTTTGTTTTAAGATCATGGCGCGCCGGAAAGCGACTTGAGACGTCGTAGGTCATTGAGAGTGGAAGGAATAGACCAATGGTAACCTGCGCAGACACGTTTAACCACGTGTTTTAGGTGTAAGGCCTATATTAGGCGGCAAGAGGCTATATAACAGTCCTTAGAGGTCTTTACACGTAGTTCACTGCGTTGTAAGATCATGGCGCGATGGAAAGCGACTTGAGACGTCGTGGTCCGTTGAGAGTGGAAGGAATATACTGATGGTAAACTGTGCAGGTACGTGGACTTACGTAATTTACGTGTAAAGACTTCATTATGCGGTAAAAGGTCATATAACAGCCCTTAGAGGCCTCTACACGTAGTTCACTGTGATGTAAGGCCATGGCGCGATGGAAAGCGACTTGAGACGTCGTGGTCCGTTGAGAGTGGAAGGAATAGACCGATGGTAACCTGCGCAGACACGTCAAACCACGTGTTTTAGGTGTAAGGCCTGTATTAGGCGGCAAAAGGCTATATGACAATCTTTAGAGGCCTCTACACGTAGTTCACTGAGTTGTAAGACCATGGCACGATGGAAAAGGACTTGAGACGTCGTAGTCCATTAATTTTAGGAGGAAGAGACCGATGTTAACCTGCGGAAATACGTGGAACCACATGTTTTACGTGTAAGGCTTTTATTCAGGTGGTAAAAGGTCGCATAACAGCCCTTAGAGGTCTCTACACGTAGTTCATTGTGCTGTAAGACCATGGGCGATGAAAAGCGACTTGACACGTCGTGGTCCATTGAGAGTGGAAGGAATAGACCGATGGCAACCTGCGCAGACACGTCTAACCACGTGTTTTAGGTGTAAGGCCTATATTAGCCGGCAAGAGGCCATATAACAGTCCTTGGAGGCCTTTACACGTAGTTCACTGCGTTGTAAGATCATGGCACCATGGAAAAGGACTTGAGACGTCGTATTCCAGTGAGTGTAGGAGGAATAGACCGATGTTAACCTGCAAAAGTATGTGGAACTACATGATTTACGTGTAACACCTTTATTAAGCGTCAAAAAGCCACATAACAATCTTTAGAGGACTCTACACATAGTTCACTGTGTTGTAAGACCATGGCGCGATGGAAAGCGACTTGAGACGTCGTGGTCCTTTGAGAGAGGAAGGAATAGACCGATGATAACCTGCGCAGACACGTCGAACCACGTGTTTTAGGTGTAAAGCCTATATTTGGCAACCAGAGGCCATGTAACAGTCCTTAGAGGCCTTTACACGGAGTTCACTGCGTTGTAAGATCATGGCACGATGGAAAAGGACTTGAGACGTCGTAGTCCATTGAGTGCAGGAGGAATAGACCGATGTTAACCTGCGGAAATATTTGGAACCACGTGATTTACGTGTAACACCTTTATTACGCGTCAAAAGGCCATATAACAGACTTTAGAAGCGTCTACACGTAGTTCACTGAGTTGTAAGACCATGGCACGATGAAAAAGGACTTAAGACGTCGTAGTCCATTGGGAGTAGGAGGAATAGACCGATGTTAACCTGCTCAGGCATGTTGAGACACGTGAATTACGTGTAAAGCCTTTATTAGGCAGCAAGAGGCCATATAACAACCTTTAGAGGTCTCTACACATAGTTCACTGTGTTGTAAGACCATGCCGCGATGGAAAATGAGTTCAAACTTCGTAGTCCAGTGAGTGTAGAAGGAATAGACCGATGTTTACCTGGGCTAACACATGGAACCACATGTTTTACGTGTAAGGCTTTTAAAAGGGGGTAAAAGGTCATATAACAGCCCTTAGACGCTTCTACACGTAGTTTACTGCGTTGTAAGATCATGGCACAATAGAAAAGGACTTGAGACGCCGTAGTTCAGTGAGTGTAGAGGAATAGACCGATGTTAACCTGGGCTAACACATGGAACCAAATGTTTTAGGTGTAAGACTTTTATTAGGAGGTAAAAGGTCTTATAACAGCGCTTAGAGGCCCCCACACGTAGTTCACTGTGTTGTAAGACCATGGCGCGTTGGAAAACGAGTTGAAACGTCGTAGACAAGTGAGTGTAGAAGGAATAGACCGATGTTGACCTGGGCTAGCACATGGAACCACATGTTTTTCGTGTAAGTCTTTTATTAGGTGGTAAAAGGTCATATAACAGCCCTTAGAGGCCTCCACACGTAGTTCACTGTGCTGTAAGACCATGGCGCGATGGAAAGCGACTTGAGACGTCGTGGTCCTTTCAGAGAGCAAGGAATAGACCGATGGTAACCTGCGCAGACACGTCGAACCACGTGTTTTAGGTGTAAGGCCTATATTTGGCAACCAGAGGCTATATAACAATCTTTAGAGGTCTCTACACATAGTTCACAGTGTTGTAAGACCATGGCGCGATGGAAAATGAGTTCAAACTTCGTAGTCCAGTGAGTGTAGAAAGAATAGACCGATGTTTACCTAGGCTAACACATGGAACCACATGTTTTACGTGTAAGGCTTTTAATAGGTGGTAATAGGTCATATAACAGCCCTTAGACGCTTCTACACGTAGTTCACTGCGTTGTAAGATCATGGCACGATTGAAAAGGACTTGAGACGTCGTAGTCCATTGAGTGTAGGAGGAATAGACCGATGTTAACCTGGGGAAGTACATGGAACCTCGTCATTTACGTGTAAGGCTTTTATTAGGTGGTAAAAGGTCATACCACAGTCCCTAGAGGCCTCTACACGGAGTTCACTGTGCTGTAAGACCATGGCGCGATGGAGAGCGTCTTAAGACGTCGTAGTCTATTGAGAGTGGAAGAAATATACTGATGGTAAACTGTGCAGGAACGTGGAGCCACGTGATTTACGTGTAAAGCTTTTATTTGGCAGCAAGAGGCCATATAACAATCTTTAGAGATCTCTACACATACTTCACTGTGTTGTAAGACCATGGCGCGATGGAAAATTCGTAGTCCATTGATGTAGGAGGAATAGACAGATGTTAACCTGCTCAGGCACGTGGAAACACGTGATTCACGTGTAAAGCCTTTATTACGGGGTAAAAGGCCATATAACAAACTTTAGAGGCCTCTACACATAGTTCACTGTGTTGTAAGACCATGGTGCGATGGAAAATGAGTTCAAACGTCGTATTCCAGTGAATGTAGAAGGAATAGACCGATGTTAACCTGCGCAAGAATGTGGAATCACGTGATTTACGTGTAAGTCCTTTATTAGGCGGCAAGAGGCCATATAACAATCTTTATAGGTCTCTACACGTAGTTCACTGTGTTGTAAGAACACGGCGCGATGGAAGTAACTTGAGACGCCGTAGTCCAGTGAGTGTAGAAGGAATAACCCGATGGTAACCTGCGCAGGCATGTGGAACCACGTGATTTACGTGTGAAGAATTTATTAGGCGCTAAAAGGTTATATAACAGCCCTTAGAGACCTCCACACGTAGTTCACTGTGTTTTAAGACCATGGTGCGCCGAAAAGCGACTTGAGACGTGGTAGGTCATTGAGAGTGGAAGGAATAGAACGATGGTAACCTGCGCAGACGCGTCGACCTACGTGTTTTAGGTGTAAGGCTTTTATTAGGTGGCAAGTGTCCATATAACAGTCCTTAGAGGCCTTTACACGTCGTTCACTGCGTTGTAAGATCATGGCACGATGGAAAGCGACTTGAGAGGTCGTAGTCCATTGAGAGTAGGAGGAATAGACCGATGTTAACCTGCAGAAATACGTGGAACCACGCGATTTACGTGTAAAGCCTTTATTAGGCGTCAAAAGGCCATATAACAGTGTTTAGAGGCCTCCACACGTAGTTCACTGTGTTTCAAGACCATGGCGCAATGGAAAACGACTTGAAACGTCGTAGTCCAGTGCGCGTAGAAGGAATAGACCGATGTTTACCTGGGCTAACACATGGATCCGCATGTTTTACATGTAAGGCTTTTATTAGGTGGTAAAAGGTCATATATCAGCCCTTAGAGGCCTCTATACGTAGTTCACATTGTTGTGATACCAAGGCGCGCCGGAAAACTACTTGACACGTCGTAGTCCATTGAGAGTGGAAGAAATATACTGATGGTAAACTGTGCAGGTACGTGGAGCCACGTGATTTACGTGTAAAGAATTTATTAGGCGCTAAAAGGTCATATAACAGCCCTTAAAAGCCTTTACATGTAGTTCACTGCGTTGTAAGATCATGGCACGATGGAAAGCGACTTGAGACGTCGTAGTGCATTGAGTGTAGAAAGAATAGACCGATGTTTACCTGGGCTAACGCATGGAACCACATGTTTTACGTGTAAGGCTTTTAATATGTCGTAAAAGGTCATATGACAGCTCTTAGAGGCCTCTACACGTAGTTCACTTTGTTGTAAGACCATGGCGCGATGGAAAGCGACTTGAGACGTCGTGGTCCGTTGAGAGTGGAAGGAATAGACCGATGGTAACCTGCGCAGACACGTCAAACCACGTGTTTTAGGTGTAAGGCCTGTATTAGGCGGCAAAAGGCTATATGACAATCTTTAGAGGCCTCTACACGTAGTTCACTGAGTTGTAAGACCATGGCACGATGGAAAAGGACTTGAGACGTCGTAGTCCATTAATTTTAGGAGGAAGAGACCGATGTTAACCTGCGGAAATACGTGGAACCACATGTTTTACGTGTAAGGCTTTTATTCAGGTGGTAAAAGGTCGCATAACAGCCCTTAGAGGTCTCTACACGTAGTTCATTGTGCTGTAAGACCATGGGCGATGAAAAGCGACTTGACACGTCGTGGTCCATTGAGAGTGGAAGGAATAGACCGATGGCAACCTGCGCAGACACGTCTAACCACGTGTTTTAGGTGTAAGGCCTATATTAGCCGGCAAGAGGCCATATAACAGTCCTTGGAGGCCTTTACACGTAGTTCACTGCGTTGTAAGATCATGGCACCATGGAAAAGGACTTGAGACGTCGTATTCCAGTGAGTGTAGGAGGAATAGACCGATGTTAACCTGCAAAAGTATGTGGAACTACATGATTTACGTGTAACACCTTTATTAAGCGTCAAAAAGCCACATAACAATCTTTAGAGGACTCTACACATAGTTCACTGGGTTGTAAGACCATGGCGCGATGGAAAGCGACTTGAGACGTCGTGGTCCTTTGAGAGAGGAAGGAATAGACCGATGGTAACCTGCGCAGACACGTCGAACCACGTGTTTTAGGTGTAAAGTCTATATTTGGCAACCAGAGGCCATGCACAAGGCCTTAGAGGCCTTTACACGGAGTTCACTGCGTTGTAAGATCATGGCACGATGGAAAAGGACTTGAGACGTCGTAGTCCATTGAGTGCAGGAGGAATAGACCGATGTTAACCTGCGGAAATATTTGGAACCACGTGATTTACGTGTAACACCTTTATTACGCGTCAAAAGGTCATATAACAGACTTTAGAAGCGTCTACACGTAGTTCACTGAGTTGTAAGACCATGGCACGATGAAAAAGGACTTAAGACGTCGTAGTCCATTGGGAGTAGGAGGAATAGACCGATGTTAACCTGCTCAGGCATGTTGAAACACGTGAATTACCTGTAAAGCCTTTATTAGGCAGCAAGAGGCCATATAACAATCTTTAGAGGTCTCTACACATAGTTCACTGTGTTGTAAGACCATGCCGCGATGGAAAATGAGTTCAAACTTCGTAGTCCAGTGAGTGTAGAAGGAATAGACCGATGTTTACCTGGGCTAACACATGGAACCACATGTTTTACGTGTAAGGCTTTTAAAAGGGGGTAAAAGGTCATATAACAGCCCTTAGACGCTTCTACACGTAGTTCACTGCGTTGTAAGATCATGGCCTAATAGAAAAGGACTTGAGACGCCGTAGTTCAGTGAGTGTAGAGGAATAGACCGATGTTAACCTGGGCTAACACATGGAACCAAATGTTTTAGGTGTAAGACTTTTATTAGGAGGTAAAAGGTCTTATAACAGCGCTTAGAGGCCCCCACACGTAGTTCACTGTGTTGTAAGACCATGGCGCGTTGGAAAACGAGTTGAAACGTCGTAGACAAGTGAGTGTAGAAGGAATAGACCGATGTTGACCTGGGCTAGCACATGGAACCACATGTTTTTCGTGTAAGTCTTTTATTAGGTGGTAAAAGGTCATATAACAGCCCTTAGAGGCCTCCACACGTAGTTCACTGTGCTGTAAGACCATGGCGCGATGGAAAGCGACTTGAGACGTCGTGGTCCTTTCAGAGAGCAAGGAATAGACCGATGGTAACCTGCGCAGACACGTCGAACCACGTGTTTTAGGTGTAAGGCCTATATTTGGCAACCAGAGGCTATATAACAATCTTTAGAGGTCTCTACACATAGTTCACTGTGTTGTAAGACCATGCTGCGATGGAAAGCGACTTGAGACGTCGTAGTGCATTGAGTGTAGAAGGAATAGACCGATGTTTACCTGGGCTAACGCATGGAACCACATATTTTACGTGTAAGGCTTTTAATATGTCGTAAAAGGTCATATGACAGCTCTTAGAGGCCTCTACACGTAGTTCACTTTGTTGTAAGACCATGGCGCGATGAAAAGCGACTTCAGACGTCGTGGTCCATTGAGAGTGGAAGGAATAAACCGATGGTAACCTGTGCAGACACGTCTAATCACGTGTTTTAGGTGTAAGGCCTATATTAGCCGGCAAGAGGCCATATAACAGTCCTTAGAGGCCTTTACACGTAGTTCACTGCGTTGTAAGATCATGGCACCATGGAAAAGGTCTGGAGACGTCGTAGTCCTGTGAGTGTAGGAGGAATAGACCGATGTTAACCTGCGAAAGAATGTGGAACCACGTGATTTACGTGTAACACCTTTATTAAGCGTCAAAAGGCCACATAACAATCTTCAGAGGCCTCTACACATAGTTCACTGTGTTGTAAGACCATGGCGCGATGGAAAATGAGTGGAAGAGAGTGGAAGGAATATACTGATGGTAAACTGTGCAGGTACGTGGAGCCACGTGATTAACGTGTGAAGAATTTATTATGCGGTAAAAGGTCATATAACAGTCTTTAGAGGCCTCTACACATAGTTCACGGTGTTGTAAGACCATGGCGCGATGGAAAATGAGTTTAAACGTCGTAGTCCAGTGAGTGTAGAAGGAATAGACCGATGTTTACCTGGGCAAACACATGGAACCACATGTTTTACGTGTAAGGCTTTTATTAGGTGGTTAAAGGTCATATAACAGCCCTTAGAGGCCTGTACACGTAGTTGACCGTGTTGTAAACAATGTGAGGATGGAAAATAACTTGGGACGATTTAGTCCACTTATGGCGGAAGGAATATACTGATGGTAAACTTTGCAGGTACGTGGAGCCACGTGATTTACGTGTAAAGAATTTATTAGGCGCTAAAAGGTCATATAACAGCCCTTAAAGGCCTTTACACGTAGTTCACTGCGTTGTAAGATCATGGCACGATGGAAAGAGACTTGAGACGTCGTAGTGCATTGAGTGTAGAAGGAATAGACCGATCTTTACCTGGGCTAACGCATGGAACCACATGTTTTACGTGTAAGGCTTTTAATATGTCGTAAAAGGTCATATGACAGCTCTTAGAGGCCTCTACACGTAGTTCACTTTGTTGTAAGACCATGGCGCGATGAAAAGCGACTTCAGACGTCGTGGTCCATTGAGAGTGGAAGGAATAAACCGATGGTAACCTGTGCAGACACGTCTAACCACGTGTTTTAGGTGTAAGGCCTATATTAGCCGGCAAGAGGCCATATAACAGTCCTTAGAGGCCTTTACACGTAGTTCACTGCGTTGTAAGATCATGGCACCATGGAAAAGGACTTGAGACATCGTAGTCCAGTGAGTGTAGGAGGAATAGACCGATGTTAACCTGCGAAAGAATGTGGAACCACGTGATTTACGTGTAACACCTTTATTAAGCGTCAAAAGGCCACATAACAATCTTTAGAGGCCTCCACACATAGTTCACTGTGTTGTAAGACCATGGCGCGATGGAAAATGAGTGGAAGAGAGTGGAAGGAATATACTGATGGTAAACTGTGCAGGTACGTGGAGCCACGTGATTAACGTGTGAAGAATTTATTATGCGGTAAAAGGTCATATAACAGTCTTTAGGGGCCTCTACACATAGTTCACGGTGTTGTAAGACCATGGCGCGATGGAAAATGAGTTTAGACGTCGTAGTCCAGTGAGTGTAGAAGGAATAGACCGATTTTTACCTGGGCTAACACATGGAACCACATGTTTTACGTGTAAGGCTTTTATTAAGTGGTTAAAAGTCATATAACAGCCCTTAGAGGCCTGTACACGTAGTTGACCGTGTTGTAAGCAATGTGAGGATGGAAAATAACTTGGGACGATTTAGTCCACTTATGGCGGAAGGAATATACTGATGGTAAACTGTGCAGGTACGAGAAGCCACGTGATTTAAGGGTAAAGAATTTTTTAGGCGGTAAAAGGTCATATAACAGCCCTTAGAGGCCTGTACAGGTAGTTCACTGAGTTGTAAGACCATGGCACGATGGAAAAGAACTTGAGACTTCGTACTCCATTGAGTGTAGGAGGAATAGATCGATGTTAACCTGCTCAGGCACGTGGGAGCACGTGAATTACGTGTAAAGCCTTTATTAGGCGCCAAGAGGCTATATGACAATCTTTAGAGGCCTCTACACGTAGTTCACTGAGTTGTAAGACCATGGCACGATGGAAAAGGACTTGAGACGTCGTAGTCCATTAAGTTTAGGAGGAAGAGACCGATGTTAACCTGCGGAAGTACGTGGAACCACATGTTTTACGTGTAAGGCTTTTATTCAGGTGGTAAAAGATCGTATAACAGCCCTTAGAGGTCTCTACACGTAGTTCATTGTGCTGTAAGACCATGACGCGATGAAAAGCGACTTGACACGTCGTGGTCCATTGAGAGTGGAAGGAATAGACCGATGGCAACCTGCGCAGACACGTCTAACCACGTGTTTTAGGTGTAAAGCCTATATTAGCCGGCAAGAGGCCATATAACAGTCCTTAGAGGCCTTTACACGTAGTTCACTGCGTTGTAAGATCATGGCACGATGAAAAAGGATTTGAGACGTCGTGGTCCTTTCAGAGAGGAAGGAATAGACCGATGGTAACCTGCGCAGACACATCGAACCACGTGTTTTAGGTGTAAGGTCTATATTTGGCAACCAGAGGCTATATAACAATCTTTAGAGGTCTCTACACATAGTTCACTGTGTTGTAAGACCATGCTGCGATGGAAAATTAGTTCAAACTTCGTAGTCCAGTGAGTGTAGAAGGAATAGACCGATGTTTACCTGGGCTAACACATGGAACCACATGTTTTACGTGTAAGGCTTTTAAAAGGGGGTAAAAGGTCATATAACAGCCCTTAGACGCTTCTACACGTAGTTCACTGCGTTGTAAGATCATGGCACAATGGAAAAGGTCTTGAGACGCCATAGTCCAGTGAGTGTAGAAGGAATAACGCGATGTTAACCTAGGCTAACGCATTGAACCAAATGTTTTAGGTGTAAGACTTTTATTAGGAGGTAAAAGGTCTTATAACAGCGCTTAGAGGCCCCCACACGTAGTTCACTGTGTTGTAAGACCATGGCGCGTTGGAAAACGAGTTGAAACGTCGTAGACCAGTGAGTGTAGAAGGAATAGACCGATGTTGACCTGGGCTAGCACCTGGAACCACATATTTTTCGTGTAAGTCTTTTATTAGGTGGTAAAAGGTCATATAACAGCCCTTAGAGGCCTCCACACGTAGTTCACTGTGCTGTAAGACCATGGCGCGATGGAAAGCGACTTGAGACGTCGTGGTCCTTTGAGAGAGGAAGGAATAGACCGATGGTAACCTGCGCAGACACGTCGGACCACGTGTTTTAGGTGTAAGACCTATATTTGGCAACCAGAGGCTATATAACAATCTTTAGAGGTCTCTACACATAGTTCACAGTGTTGTAAGACCATGGCGCGATGGAAAATGAGTTCAAACTTCGTAGTCCAGTGAGTGTAGAAGGAATAGACCGATGTTTACCTAGGCTAACACATGGAACCACATGTTTTACGTGTAAGGCTTTTAATAGGTGGTAATAGGTCATATAACAGCCCTTAGACGCTTCTACACGTAGTTCACTGCGTTGTAAGATCATGGCACGATTGAAAAGGACTTGAGACGTCGTAGTCCATTGAGTGTAGGAGGAATAGACCGATGTTAACCTGGGGAAGTACATGGAACCTCGTCATTTACGTGTAAGGCTTTTATTAGGTGGTAAAAGGTCATACCACAGTCCCTAGAGGCCTCTACACGGAGTTCACTGTGCTGTAAGACCATGGCGCGATGGAAAATGAGTTCAAACGTCGTATTCCAGTGAATGTAGAAGGAATAGACCGATGTTAACCTGCGCAAGAATGTGGAATCACGTGATTTACGTGTAAGTCCTTTATTAGGCGGCAAGAGGCCATATAACAATCTTTATAGGTCTCTACACGTAGTTCACTGTGTTGTAAGAATATGGCGCGATGGAAGATTACTTGAGACGCCGTAGTCCAGTGAGTGTAGAAGGAATAACCCGATGGTAACCTGCGCAGGCACGTGGAACCACGTGATTTACGTGTGAAGAATTTATTAGGCGCTAAAAGGTTATATAACAGCCCTTAGAGGCCTCCACACGTAGTTTACTGTGTTTTAAGACCATGGTGCGCCGAAAACCGACTTGAGACGTCGTAGGTCATTGAGAGTGGAAGGAATAGAACGATGGTAACCTGCGCAGACGCGTCGACCTACGTGTTTTAGGTGTAAGGCTTTTATTAGGTGGCAAGTGTCCATATAACAGTCCTTAGAGGTCTTTACACGTAGTTCACTGCGTTGTAAGATCATGGCACGATGGAAAGCGACTTGAGAGGTCGTAGTCCATTGAGAGTAGGAGGAATAGACCGATGTTAACCTGCAGAAGTACGTGGAACCACGCGATTTACGTGTAAAGCCTTTATTAGGCGTCAAAAGGCCATATAACAGTGTTTAGAGGCCTCTATACGTAGTTCTCAGTGTTGTGATACCATGGTGCGCCGAAAAGCGACTTGAGACGTGGTAGGTCATTGAGAGTGGAAGAAATATACTGATGGTAAACTGTGCAGGTACGTGGAGCCACGTGATTGACGTATAAAGAATTTATTAGGCGCTAAAAGGTCATATAACAGCCCTTAAAGGCCTCTGCACGCAGTTCACTGCGTTGTATGATCATGGCACGATGGAAAAGGACTTGAGACGTCGTGGTCCATTGAGAGTGGAAGGAATAGACCGATAGTAACCTGCGGAAGTACGCGAAACCACGTGATTTACGTGTAAGTCTTGTATTAGGTGGTAAAAAGCTATATAAGAGCCCTTAGAGGCCTCTACACGTATTTCACTGTGCTGTAAGACCATGGCGCGATGATAAGCAACTTGAGATGTTGTGGTCCATTGAGAGTGGAAGGAATAGACCGATGGTAACCTGCGAAGACACGTCAAACCACTCGTTTTAGTTGTAAGGCCTGTACTAGGCGGCAAGAGGCCATATAACAGTCCTTTTAGGCCTTTACACGTAGTTCAATGCGTTGTAAGATCATGACACGATGGAAAAGGACTTGAGACGTTTTAATCCATTGAGTGTAGGAAGAATAGACCGATGTTAACCTGCGGAAGTATGTGGAACCACGTGATTTACGTGTAACACCTTTATTAGGCGTCCGAAGGCCATATAACAGACTTTAGAAGCCTCTACACGTAGTTCACTGAGTTGTAAGACCATGGCACGATGGAAAAAGACTTGAGACGCCGTAGCCCAGTGAGTGTAGAAGGATTAGACCGATATCAACCTGGGCTAACACAGGGAACCAAATGTTTTACGTGTAAGGTTTTTATTAGGAGGTAAAAGGTCATATAACAGCCCTTAGAGGCCTCTGCACGTAGTTCACTGTGTTTTAAGATCATGGCGCGCTGGAAAGCGACTTGAGACGTCGTAGGTCATTGAGAGTGGAAGGAATAGCCCGATGGTAACCTGCGCAGACGCGTCGATCCACTTGTTTTAGGTTTATGACTTTTATTAGGCGGCAAGTGTCTATATAACAGTCCTTAGAGGCCTTTACACGTAGTTCACTGCGTTGTAAGACCATGGCACGATAAAAAGCGACTTCAGACGTCGTAGTCCATTTATGGCGAAAGGACTGGAACGATGATAAACTGTGCAGGCACGTGGAACCACGTTATTTACGTGTAAAGCCTTTATTATGCGGCAAGGGGCCATATAACAATCTTTATAGGTCTCTACACGTAGTTCACTGTGTTGTAAGAACATGGCGCGATGGAAAATGACTTGAGACGCCGTAGTCAAGTGAGTGTAGAAGGAATAGACCGATGTTAACCTGGGCTAACACATGGAATCAAATGTTTTGCGTGAAAGGCTTTTATTAAGAGATAAAATGTCATATAACAGCGCTTAGAGGCCTCTGCACGTAGTTCACTGTATTTTAAGACCATGGGGCGCCGGAAAGAGACTTGAGACGTCGTAGGTCATTGAGAGTGGAAGGAATAGCCCGATGGTAACCTCCGCAGACGTGTCGAACCACTTGTTTTAGGTGTAAGGCTTTTATTAGGCGGCAAGTGTCCATATAACAGCCCTTAGAGGCCTTTACGCGTAGTTCACTGCGTTGTAAGATCATGGCACGATGAAAAGTGACTTGAGATGTCGTAGTCCATTGAGTGTAGAAGGGAATATACCGATGTGTTCCTGGGGTAACACATGGATCCACATGTTTTACATGTAAGGCTTTCATTAGGTGGTAAAAGGTCATATAACAGCGGTTAGAGGCCTCGACACGTAGTTCACTGTGTTGTAAGACCATGGCGCGATGGAAAACGACTTGAGACGTCGTAGTCCAGTGAGTGTAGAAGGAATAGACCGATGTTTACCTGGGCTAACACATGGAAGCAAATTTTTTACGTACAAGGCTTTTATTAGGAGGTGAAAGGTCATATAACAGCGCTTAGAGGCCTCTGCACGTAGTTCACTGTGTTTTAAGACCATGGCGCGATGAAAAACGACTTGAAACGTCGTAGTCCAGTGAGTGTAGAAGGAATAGACCGATGTTTACCTGGGCTAACACATGGATCCACATATTTTACATGTAAGGCTTTTATTAGGTGGTAAAAGGTCATATAACAGCCCTTAGAGGCCTGTACAGGTAGTTGACTGTATTGTAAACAATGTCGGGATGGAAAACAACTTGGGACGTCTTAGTCCATTTATGGCGGAAGGACTGGACCGATGATAAACTGCACAGGCACGTGGAACCACGTGATTTACGTGTAACACCTTTATTAGCCGGCAAGAGGCCATATAACAGTCCTTAGAGGCCTTTTCACGTAGTTCACTGCGTTGTAAGGTCATGGCACCATGGAAAAGGACTTGAGACGTCGTAGTCCAGTGAGTGTAGGAGGAATAGACCGATGTTAACCTGCAAAAGTATGTGGAACCACGTGATTTACGTGTAACACCTTTGTTAGGCGTCAAACAGCCATATAACTTTCTTTAGACGCCTCTACACGTAGTTCACTGAGTTATAAAACCATGGAACGATGGAAAAGGACTTGAGACGTCGTAGTCCATTGAGTGTAGGAGGAATAGACCGATGTTAACCTACTCAGGCACGTGGAAACACGTGATTTACGTGTGAAGAATTTTTTAGGTGGTAAAAGGTCATCTAACAGTCTTTAGAGGCTTCCACACGCAGTTCACTGTGTTTTAAGACCTTGGCGCGATGGAAAACAACTTGAAACGTCGTAGTCCAGTGAGTGTAGAAGGAATTGACCGATGTTTACCTGGGCTAACACATAGAACCACATGTTTTACGTGTAAAGCCTTTATTAGGCGCCAAGAGGCCATATGACAATCTTTATAGGCCTCTACACGTAGTTCACTAAGACCATGGCACGATGGAAAAGGACTTGAGACGTCGTAGTCCATTGAGTGTAGGAGGAATAGACCGATGTTAACCTGCGGAAGTACGTGGAACCACATGTTTTACGTGTAAGGCTTTTATTAGGTGGTAAAAGGTCATATAACAGCCCTTAGAGGTCTCTACACGTAGTTCACTGAGCTGTAACACCATGGCGCGATGAAAAGCGACTTGAGACGTCGTTGTCCATTGAGAGTGGAAGGAATAGACCGATGGTAACCTGCGAAAGTATGTGGAACCACGTGATTTACGTGTAACACCTTTATTAAGCGTCAAATGACCACATAACAATCTTTAGAGGCCTCTACACATAGTTCACTGTGTTGAAAGACCATGGCGTGATGGAAAATGAGTTCAAACGTCGTAGTCCAGTGAGTGTAGAAGGAATAGAGCGTTGTTAACCTGGGCTAACACATGGAACCACATATTTTACGTGTAAAGCTTTTATTAGGGTCATATAACAGCCTTTAGAGGTCTCTACACTTAGTTGACTGTGTTGTAAACAATGTCGGGATGGAAAACAAATTGGGACGTTTTAGTCCACTTATGGCGGAAGAAATATACTGATGGTAAACTGTGCAGGTACGAGAAGCCACGTGATTTACGTGTAAAGAATTTTTTAGGCGGTAAAAGGTCATATAACAGCCCTTAGAGGCCTGTACAGGTGCTTGACTGTGTTGTAAACAATGTCGGGATGGAAAACAACTTGGAATGTCTTAGTCCATTTATGGCGGAAGGACTGGACCGATGATAAACTGCACAGGCACGTGGAACCACGTGATTTACGTGTAACACCTTTATTCGGCGTCAAAAGGCCATATAACAGACTTTAGAAGGATCTACACGTAGTTCACTGAGTTGTAAGACCATGGCACGATGGAAAAGGACTTGAGACGTCGTAGTCCATTGAGTGTAGGAGGAATAGACCGATGTTAACCTGCTCAGGCACGTGGGAGCACGTGTTTACGTGTAAAGCCTTTATTAGGCGCCAAGAGGCCATATGACAATCTTTAGAGGCTTCTACACGTAGTTCACTGAGTTGTAAGACCATGGCGCGATGAAAAGCGACTTGAGACGTCGTTGTCCATTGAGAATGGAAGGAATAGACCGATGGTAACCTGCGCAGACACGTCTAACCACGTGTTTTAAGTGTAAAGCCTATATTAGCCGGCAAGAGGCCATATACCAGTACTTAGAGGCCTTTACACGTAGTTCACTGCGTTGTAAGATCATGGCACCATGGAAAAGGACTTGAGACGTCGTAGTCCAGTGAGTGTAGGAGGAATAGACCGATTTTAACCTGCAAAAGTATGTGGAACCACGTGATTTACGTGTAACACCTTTATTAAGCGTCAAAAAGCCACATAACAATCTTTAGAAGACTCTACACATAGTTCACTGTGTTGTAAGACCATGGCACGATGGAAAAGGACTTGAGACGTCGTAGTCCATTGAATGTAGGAGGAATAGACCGATGTTAACCTGCGGAAGTATGTGGAACCACGTGATTTACGCGTGAAGAACTTATTAGGTGGTAAAAGGTCATCTAACAGTCTTTAGAGGCTTCCACACGCAGTTCACTGTGTTTTAAGACATTGGCGCGATGGAAAACAACTTGAAACGTCGTAGTCCAGTGAGTGTAGAAGGAATAGACCGATGTTTACCTAGGCTAACACATGGAACCACATGTTTTACGTGTAAGGCTTTTAATAGGTGGTAATAGGTCATATAACAGCCCTTAGACGCTTCTACACGTAGTTCACTGCGTTGTAAGATCATGGCACGATTGAAAAGGACTTGAGACGTCGTAGTCCATTGAGTGTAGGAGGAATAGACCGATGTTAACCTGGGGAAGTACATGGAACCTCGTCATTTACGTGTAAGGCTTTTATTAGGTGGTAAAAGGTCATACCACAGTCCCTAGAGGCCTCTACACGGAGTTCACTGTGCTGTAAGACCATGGCGCGATGGAAAATGAGTTCAAACGTCGTATTCCAGTGAATGTAGAAGGAATAGACCGATGTTAACCTGCGCAAGAATGTGGAATCACGTGATTTACGTGTAAGTCCTTTATTAGGCGGCAAGAGGCCATATAACAATCTTTATAGGTCTCTACACGTAGTTCACTGTGTTGTAAGAACATGGCGCGATGGAAGATTACTTGAGACGCCGTAGTCCAGTGAGTGTAGAAGGAATAACCCGATGGTAACCTGCGCAGGCACGTGGAACCACGTGATTTACGTGTGAAGAATTTATTAGGCGCTAAAAGGTTATATAACAGCCCTTAGAGGCCTCCACACGTAGTTTACTGTGTTTTAAGACCATGGTGCGCCGAAAACCGACTTGAGACGTCGTAGGTCATTGAGAGTGGAAGGAATAGAACGATGGTAACCTGCGCAGACGCGTCGACCTACGTGTTTTAGGTGTAAGGCTTTTATTAGGTGGCAAGTGTCCATATAACAGTCCTTAGAGGTCTTTACACGTAGTTCACTGCGTTGTAAGATCATGGCACGATGGAAAGCGACTTGAGAGGTCGTAGTCCATTGAGAGTAGGAGGAATAGACCGATGTTAACCTGCAGAAGTACGTGGAACCACGCGATTTACGTGTAAAGCCTTTATTAGGCGTCAAAAGGCCATATAACAGTGTTTAGAGGCCTCTATACGTAGTTCTCAGTGTTGTGATATTATGGTGCGCCGAAAAGCGACTTGAGACGTGGTAGGTCATTGAGAGTGGAAGAAATATACTGATGGTAAACTGTGCAGGTACGTGGAGCCACGTGATTGACGTATAAAGAATTTATTAGGCGCTAAAAGGTCATATAACAGCCCTTAGAGGCCTCTGCACGCAGTTCACTGCGTTGTATGATCATGGCACGATGGAAAAGGACTTGAGACGTCGTGGTCCATTGAGAGTGGAAGGAATAGACCGATAGTAACCTGCGGAAGTACGCGAAACCACGTGATTTACGTGTAAGTCTTGTATTAGGTGGTAAAAAGCTATATAAGAGCCCTTAGAGGCCTCTACACGTATTTCACTGTGCTGTAAGACCATGGCGCGATGATAAGCAACTTCAGATGTTGTGGTCCATTGAGAGTGGAAGGAATAGACCGATGGTAACCTGCGAAGACACGTCAAACCACTCGTTTTAGTTGTAAGGCCTGTACTAGGCGGCAAGAGGCCATATAACAGTCCTTTTAGGCCTTTACACGTAGTTCAATGCGTTGTAAGATCATGACACGATGGAAAAGGACTTGAGACGTTTTAATCCATTGAGTGTAGGAAGAATAGACCGATGTTAACCTGCGGAAGTATGTGGAACCACGTGATTTACGTGTAACACCTTTATTAGGCGTCCGAAGGCCATATAACAGACTTTAGAAGCCTCTACACGTAGTTCACTGAGTTGTAAGACCATGGCACGATGGAAAAAGACTTGAGACGCCGTAGCCCAGTGAGTGTAGAAGGATTAGACCGATATCAACCTGGGCTAACACAGGGAACCAAATGTTTTACGTGTAAGGTTTTTATTAGGAGGTAAAAGGTCATATAACAGCCCTTAGAGGCCTCTGCACGTAGTTCACTGTGTTTTAAGATCATGGCGCGCTGGAAAGCGACTTGAGACGTCGTAGGTCATTGAGAGTGGAAGGAATAGCCCGATGGTAACCTGCGCAGACGCGTCGATCCACTTGTTTTAGGTTTATGACTTTTATTAGGCGGCAAGTGTCTATATAACAGTCCTTAGAGGCCTGTACAGGTAGTTAACTGTATTGTAAACAATGTCGGGATGGAAAACAACTTGGGACGTCTTAGTCCATTTATGGCGGAAGGACTGGACCGATGATAAACTGCACAGGCACGTGGAACCACGTGATTTACGTGTAACACCTTTATTCGGCGTCAAAAGGCCATATAACAGACTTTAGAAGGATCTACACGTAGTTCACTGAGTTGTAAGACCATGGCACGATGGAAAAGGACTTGAGACGTCGTAGTCCATTGAGTGTAGGAGGAATAGACCGATGTTAACCTGCAAAAGTATGTGGAACCACGTGATTTACGTGTAACACCTTTATTAAGCGTCAAAAAGCCACATAACAATCTTTAGAGGACTCTACACATAGTTCACTGTGTTGTAAGACCATGGCGCGATGGAAAAGGACTTGAGACGTCGTAGTCCATTGAGTGCAGGAGGAATAAACCGATGTTAACCTGCGGAAGTTTGTGGAACCACGTGATTTACGTGTAACACCTTTGTTAGGCGTCAAACAGCCATATAACTTTCTTTAGACGCCTCTACACGTAGTTCACTGAGTTATAAGACCATGGAACGATGGAAAAGGACTTGAGACGTCGTAGTCCATTGAGTGTAGGAGGAATAGACCGATGTTAACCTACTCAGGCACGTGGAAACACGTGATTTACGTGTGAAGTATTTTTTAGGTGGTAAAAGGTCATCTAACAGTCTTTAGAGGCTTCCACACGCAGTTCACTGTGTTTTAAGACCTTGGCGCGATGGAAAACAACTTGAAACGTCGTAGTCCAGTGAGTGTAGAAGGAATTGACCGATGTTTACCTGGGCTAACACATAGAACCACATGTTTTACGTGTAAAGCCTTTATTAGGCGCCAAGAGGCCATATGACAATCTTTATAGGCCTCTACACGTAGTTCACTAAGACCATGGCACGATGGAAAAGGACTTGAGACGTCGTAGTCCATTGAGTGTAGGAGGAATAGACCGATGTTAACCTGCGGAAGTACGTGGAACCACATGTTTTACGTGTAAGGCTTTTATTAAGCGTCAAATGACCACATAACAATCTTTAGAGGCCTCTACACATAGTTCACTGTGTTGAAAGACCATGGCGTGATGGAAAATGAGTTCAAACGTCGTAGTCCAGTGAGTGTAGAAGGAATAGAGCGTTGTTTACCTGGGCTAACACATGGAACCACATATTTTACGTGTAAGGCTTTTATTAGGGTCATATAACAGCCTTTAGAGGTCTCTACACTTAGTTGACTGTGTTGTAAACAATGTCGGGATGGAAAACAACTTGGGACGTTTTAGTCCACTTATGGCGGAAGAAATATACTGATGGTAAACTGTGCAGGTACGAGAAGCCACGTGATTTACGTGTAAAGAATTTTTTAGGCGGTAAAAGGTCATATAACAGCCCTTAGAGGCCTGTACAGGTGCTTGACTGTGTTGTAAACAATGTCGGGATGGAAAACAACTTGGAATGTCTTAGTCCATTTATGGCGGAAGGACTGGACCGATGATAAACTGCACAGGCACGTGGAACCACGTGATTTACGTGTAACACCTTTATTCGGCGTCAAAAGGCCATATAACAGACTTTAGAAGGATCTACACGTAGTTCACTGAGTTGTAAGACCATGGCACAATGGAAAAGGACTTGAGACGTCGTAGTCCATTGAGTGTAGGAGGAATAGACCGATGTTAACCTGCTCAGGCACGTGGGAGCACGTGTTTACGTGTAAAGCCTTTATTAGGCGCCAAGAGGCCATATGACAATCTTTAGAGGCTTCTACACGTAGTTCACTGAGTTGTAAGACCATGGCGCGATGAAAAGCGACTTGAGACGTCGTTGTCCATTGAGAATGGAAGGAATAGACCGATGGTAACCTGAGCAGACACGTCTAACCACGTGTTTTAGGTGTAAAGCCTATATTAGCCGGCAAGAGGCCATATACCAGTACTTAGAGGCCTTTACACGTAGTTCACTGCGTTGTAAGATCATGGCACCATGGAAAAGGACTTGAGACGTCGTAGTCCAGTGAGTGTAGGAGGAATAGACCGATTTTAACCTGCAAAAGTATGTGGAACCACGTGATTTACGTGTAACACCTTTATTAAGCGTCAAAAAGCCACATAACAATCTTTAGAAGACTCTACACATAGTTCACTGTGTTGTAAGACCATGGCACGATGGAAAAGGACTTGAGACGTCGTAGTCCATTGAATGTAGGAGGAATAGACCGATGTTAACCTGCGGAAGTATGTGGAACCACGTGATTTACGTGTGAAGAACTTATTAGGTGGTAAAAGGTCATCTAACAGTCTTTAGAGGCTTCCACACGCAGTTCACTGTGTTTTAAGACATTGGCGCGATGGAAAACAACTTGAAACGTCGTAGTCCAGTGAGTGTAGAAGGAATTGACCGATGTTTACCTGGGCTAACACATAGAACCACATGTTTTACGTGTAAAGCCTTTATTAGGCGCCAAGAGGCCATATGACAATCTTTATAGGCCTCTACACGTAGTTCACTGAGTTGTAAGACCATGGCACGATGGAAAAGGACTTGAGACGTCGTAGTCCATTGAGTGTAGGAGGAATAGACCGATGTTAACCTGCGGAAGTACGTGGAACCATATGTTTTACGTGTAAGGCTTTTATTAGGTGGTAAAAGGTCATATAACAGCCCTTAGAGGTCTCTACACGTAGTTCACTGAGCTGTAACACCATGGCGCGATGAAAAGCGACTTGAGACGTCGTTGTCCATTGAGAGTGGAAGGAATAGACCGATGGTAACCTGCGAAAGTATGTGGAACAACGTGACTTACGTGTAACACCTTCATTAAGCGTCAAATGACCACATAACAATCTTTAGAGGCCTCTACACATAGTTCACTGTGTTGTAAGACCATGGCGTGATGGAAAATGAGTTCAAACGTCGTGGTCCAGTGAGTGTAGAAGGAATAGACCGATGTTTACCTGGGCTAACACATGGAACCACATATTTTACGTGTAAGGCTTTTATTAGGGTCATATAACAGCCTTTAGAGGTCTCTACACTTAGTTGACTGTGTTGTAAACAATGTCGGGATGGAAAACAACTTGGGACGTTTTAGTCCACTTATGGCGGAAGAAATATACTGATAGTAAACTGTGCAGGTACGAGAAGCCACGTGATTTACGTGTAAAGAATTTTTTAGGCGGTAAAATGTCATATAACAGCCCTTAGAGGCCTGTACAGGTAGTTGACTGTGTTGTAAACAATGTCGGGATGGAAAAAAACTTGGAACGTCTTAGTCCATTTATGGCGGAAGGACTGGACCGATGATAAACTGCACAGGCACGTGGAACCACGTGATTTACGTGTAACACCTTTATTCGGCGTCAAAAGGCCATATAACAGACTTTAGAAGGCTCTACACGTAGTTCACTGAGTTGTAAGACCATGGAACGATGGGAAGGACTTGAGACGTCGTAGTCCATTGAGTGTAGGAGGAATAGACCGATGTTAACCTGCTCAGGCACGTGGGAGCACGTGTTTACGTGTAAAGCCTTTATTAGGCGCCAAGAGGCCATATGACAATCTTTAGAGGCCTCTACACGTAGTTCACTGAGTTGTAAGACCATGGCGCGATGAAAAGCGACTTGAGACGTCGTTGTCCATTGAGAATGGAAGGAATAGACCGATGGTAACCTGCGCAGACACGTCTAACCACGTGTTTTAGGTTTAAGGCCTATATTAGCCGGCAAGAGGCCATATAACAGTCCTTAGAGGCCTTTACACGTAGTTCACTGCGTTGTAAGATCATGGCACCATGGAAAAGGACTTGAGACGTCGTAGTCCAGTGAGTGTAGAAGGAATTGACCGATGTTTACCTGGGCTAACACATGGAACCACATGTTTTACGTGTAAGGCTTTTATTAGGTGGTAAAAGGTCATATAATAGCCCTTACAGGTCTCTACACGTAGTTCACTGTGCTGTAAGACCATGGCGCGATTGAAGGCGACTTGGGACGTTGTGGTCCATTTAGAGAGGAAGGAATAGACCGATGGTAACCTGCACAGACACGACGAAGCACGTGTTCTAGGTGTAAGGCCTATATTAGGCGGCAAGAGACCATATGACAGTCCTTAGAGGCCTTTACACGTAGTTCACTGCGTTGTAAGATCATGGCACGGTGGAAAGCGACTTGAAACGTCATGGTCCAGTGAGTGTAGAAGGAATAGACCGATGTGTACCTGGGCTAACGCATGGAGCCACATGTATTACGTGTATGACTTTTATTAAGTGGTAAAAAGTCATTTAACAGCCCTTAGAAGCCTCTACACGCAGTTCACTGTGTTTTAAGACCTTGGCGCGATGGAAAACGACTTGAAACGTCGTAGTCCAGTAAGTGTAGAAGGAATTGACCGATGTTTACCTGGGCTAACACATGGAACCACATGTTTTACGTGTAAGGTCTTTTTTAGGTGGTAAAAGGTCATATACCAACCCTTAGAGGCCTCAACACGTAGTTCACTGTAATGTGTGACCATGGCGCGCCGGAAAACGACTTGACACGTCGTAGTCTATTGAGAGTGGAAGGAATATACTGATGGTAAACTGTGCAGGTACGTGGAGCCATATGATTTACGTGTAAAGGATTTATCAGGCGGAAGTCATATAACAGCCCTTAGAGGCCTCTACACGTAATTCACTGTGCTTTAAGACCATGGCGCGATGAAAAGCGACTTGAGACGTCGTGGTCCATTGAGAGTGAAAGGAATAGACCGATGGTAACCTGCGCCACGTGATTTACGTGTAACGCCTTTATTAAGCGTCAAAAGGCCACATAACAATCTTTAGAGGCCTCTACACATAGTTCACTGTGTTGTAAGACCATGGCGCAATGGAAAATGAGTTTAAACGTCGTAGTCCAGTGAGTGTAGTAGGAATAGACCGATGTTTACCTGGGCTATCACATGGAACCACATGTTTTGCGTGTAAGGCTTTTATTAGGTGGTAAAATGTCATATAACAGCCCTTAGAGGTCTCTACACGTAGTTCACTGTGCTGTAAGACCATGGCACGATTGAAAGCCTCTTGAAACGTCGTAGTCCATTGAGAGTGGAAGGAATAGACCGATGGTAACCTACGCAGACACGACGAACCACCTGAATTACATGTAAAGCCTTTATTAGGCGGCAAGAGGCCATATAACAGTCCTTAGAGGCCTTTACACGTAGTTCACTGTGTTGTAAGACCATGGCACGGTGGAAAGCGACTTGAGACGTCGTGGTCCAGTGAGTTTAGAAGGAATAGACCGATGTTTATCTGGGCTAACGCATGCAGCCACATGTATTACGTGTATGGCTTTTATAGGTGGTAAAAGGTCATTTTACAGCCCTTAGAAGCCTCTACACATAGTTCACTGCGTTGTAAGATCATGGCACGATGGAAAAGGACTTGAGACGTCGCAGTCCATTGAGTGTAGGAGGAATAGACCGATGTTTATCTGGGCTAACGCATGGAGCCACATGTATTACGTGTATGGGTTTTATTAGGTGGTAAAAAGTCATTTAACAGCCCTTAGAAGCCTCTACACATAGTTCATTGTGCTGTAAGACAATGGCGCGATGGAGAGGCATTTGAGACGTCCTGGTCCATTAAGAGTGGAAGGAATAGAGCGATGGTAACCTGCGAAGACACGTCGAACCACTTGTTTTACGTGTAAGGCTTTTATTAGGTGGTGAAAGGTCATATAACAGCCCTTAGAGGCCTCTACACGTAGTTCACTGTGCTGTAAGACCATGGCGCAATGGAAAGCGTCTTGAGACGTCGTAGTCCATTGAGAGTGGAAGGCAATGGCAGGATGGAAAACAACTTGAGACAACTTTGTCCAAATTTAGCGACAGAAGTAGGCGGATGATAGACTGTGCAGGCATGTGGAACGACGTGATTTACGTGTAAAGCCTTTACTACGCGTCAAGAGTCCATAACACAGCCGTTAGAGGACTCTACACGTAGTTCACTGTGTTTTAAGACCATGGCCCGCCGGAAAGCAACTTGAGACATCGTAGCTCATTGAGAGTTGAATTAATAGACCGATGGCAACCTGCGTAGGCACGTCGAAACACGTGTTTTAGGTGTAAGGCCTATATTAGCCGGCAAGAGGCCATAAAACAGCCCTTGGAGGCCCGTACACGTAGTTGACTGTGTTCAATGGCAACGGCGGGATGGAAAACAACCTAAGACCACTTTATCCATTTTTAGTGACAGGACTAGGTGGATGATGGCCTGTGCGGGAACGTGGAACCACGTGATTTACTTGTAGGGCCTTTATTAGGCGGCAAGAGGCCATATAACAATCTTTAGGGGCCTCTACACGTATTTCAATGTGTTGTAAGACCATTGCGCGATGAAAACCGACTTGAGACGTCTTAGTCAATTTATAATGGAAGGACTAGACCCATATTAACCTGCACAGGCACGTGGAACTACGTGATTCACATGTAACACCTTTACTAGGAGTCAAAAGGTCACAGCCTTTAGAGGCCTCTACAGGCAGTTCACTGTGTTGTAAGACCATGACGCGGATGGAAAACGACTTAAGATGCCGTAGTCCATTGAGTTTTCAAGGAATAGACCGATGTTAACCTTCGGAGGCACGTGTAAAGCTTTTATTAGGCGTCAGGAGGCCATATAACAGTCTTTAGAAGCCTTTACACGTAGTTCACTGTAATGTAAAACCATGGCGTGATGGAAAACGACTTGAGATGTCGTAGTCCATTAAGTGTAGGAGGAATAGACCGATGTTAACCTGCTCAGGCACGTGGGAGCACGTGTTTACGTGTAAAGAATTTTTTAGGCGGTAAAAGGTCATATAACAGCCCTTAGAGGCCTGTACAGGTAGTTGACTGTGTTGTAAACAATGTCGGGATGGAAAAAAACTTGGAACGTCTTAGTCCATTTATGGCGGAAGGACTGGACCGATGATAAACTGCACAGGCACGTGGAACCACGTGATTTACGTGTAACACCTTTATTCGGCGTGAAAAGGCCATATAACAGACTTTAGAAGGCTCTACACGTAGTTCACTGAGTTGTAAGACCATGGCACGATGGAAAAGGACTTGAGACGTCGTAGTCCATTGAGTGTAGGAGGAATAGACCGATGTTAACCTGCTCAGGCACGTGGGAGCACGTGTTTACGTGTAAAGCCTTTATTAGGCGCCAAGAGGCCATATGACAATCTTTAGAGGCCTCTACACGTAGTTCACTGAGTTGTAAGACCATGGCGCGATGAAAAGCGACTTGAGACGTCGTTGTAAATTGAGAATGGAAGGAATAGACCGATGGTAACCTGCGCAGACACGTCTAACCACGTGTTTTAGGTGTAAGGCCTATATTAGCCGGCAAGAGGCCATATAACAGTCCTTAGAGGCCTTTACACGTAGTTCACTGCGTTGTAAGATCATGGCACCATGGAAAAGGACTTGAGACGTCGTAGTCCAGTGAGTGTAGGAGGAATAGACCGATGTTAACCTGCAAAAGTATGTGGAACCACGTGATTTACGTGTAACACCTTTATTAAGCGTCAAAAAGCCACATAACAATCTTTAGAGGACTCTACACATAGTTCACTGTGTTGTAAGACCATGGCGCGATGGAAAATGAGTTTAAACGTCGTAGTTCAGTGAGTGTAGAAGGAATAGACCGATATTTACCTGGGCTAACACATGGAACCACATGTTTTACGTGTAAAGCTTTTATTAGGTGGTAAAAGGTCATATAACAACCCTTAGAGGCCTCAACACGTAGTTCACTGTAATGTGTGACCATGGCGCGCCGGAAAACGACTTGACACGTCGTAGTCCATTGAGAGTGGAAGGAATATACTGATGGTAAACTGTGCAGGTACGTGGAGCCATATGATTTACGTGTAAAGGATTTATCAGGCGGAAGTCATATAACAGCCCTTAGAGGCCTCTACACGCAGTTCACTGTGTTGTAAGACCATGGCGCGATGAAAAGCGACTTGAGACGTCGTGGTCCATTGAGAGTGAAAGGAATAGACCAATGGTAACCTGCGCCACGTGATTTACGTGTAACGCCTTTATTAAGCGTCAAAAGGCCACATAACAATCTTTAGAGGCCTCTACACATAGTTCACTGTGTTGTAAGACCATGGCGCAATGGAAAGCGTCTTGAGACGTCGTAGTCCATTGAGAGTGGAAGGCAATGGCAGGATGGAAAACAACTTGAGACAACTTTGTCCATTTTTAGCGACAGAAGTAGGCGGATGATAGCCTGTGCAGGCATGTGGAACGACGTGATTTACGTGTAAAGCCTTTACTACGCGTCAAGAGTCCATAACACAGCCGTTAGAGGACTCTACACGTAGTTCACTGTGTTTTAAGACCATGGCCCGCCGGAAAGCAACTTGAGACATCGTAGCTCATTGAGAGTGGAATTAATAGACCGATGGCAACCTGCGTAGGCACGTCGAAACACGTGTTTTAGGTGTAAGGCCTATATTAGCCGGCAAGAGGCCATATAACAGCCCTTGAAGGCCCGTACACGTGGTTGACTGTGTTCAAAGGCAACGGCGGGATGGAAAACAACCTAAGACCACTTTATCCATTTTTACTGACAGGACTAGGTGGATGATGGCCTGTGCGGGAACGTGGAACCACGTGATTTACTTGTAGGGCCTTTATTAGGCGGCAAGAGGCCATATAACAATCTTTAGGGGCCTCTACACGTATTTCAATGTGTTGTAAGACCATTGCGCGATGAAAACCGACTTGAGACGTCTTAGTCAATTTATAATGGAAGGACTAGACCCATACTAACCTGCACAGGCACGTGGAACTACGTGATTCACATGTAACACCTTTACTAGGAGTCAAAAGGTCACAGCCTTTAGAGGCCTCTCAGGCAGTTCACTGTGTTGTAAGACCATGACGCGGATGGAAAACGACTTAAGATGCCGTAGTCCATTGAGTTTTCAAGGAATAGACCGATGTTAACCTTCGGAGGCACGTGTAAAGCTTTTATTAGGCGTCAGGAGGCCATATAACAATCTTTAGAGGCCTCTACTTGTATTTCAATGTGTTGTGACCACTTTATCCATTTTTAGTGACAGGACTAGGTGGATGATGGCCTGTGCAGGAACGTGGAACCACGTGATTTACGTGTACGGCCTTTGTTAGGTGGCAAAGGCCCATATAACAGTCTTTGGAGGCCTCTACACGTATTTCAATGTGTTATAAAACCATCGCGCGATGGAAAACGACTTGAGACGTCGTAGACCATTGAGAGTGGATGGAATAGGCCAATGGTAACCTGCGCAAGCACGTGAAACCGCGTGATTTACGTGTAAAGCCTTTATTAGGCGTCAGAAGGCCATATAACAGTCTTTAGAAGCCTTTACACGTAGTTCACTGTAATGTAAAACCATGGCGTGATGGAAAACGACTTGAGATGTCGTAGTCCATTGAGAGTGCAAGGAATAGACCGATGGTAACCTATGCAGGCACGTGGTACCACGTGTTATAGGTGTAAGGTCTTTAATAGGCGGCAAGAGGCCATATAACATGCCTTACAGGCCTTTACACGTAGATCACTGCGTTGTAAGATCATGGTACGATGGAAAGCGAATTGAAACATCGTAGTCCATTGAGTGTGGAAGGAATAGACCGATGGTAACCTGAACAGGCACGTGAAACCGCGTGATTTACGTGTAGGGCCTTTGTTAGGTGGCAAAGTGCCATAAAACAGACTTTATTGGCCTGCAAACGTAGTTGAAGGTGTTGTAAAGCTATGGCGCAATGGAAAACGGCTTTGCACGTCGTAGTCCATTGAGCGTGGAAGGAATAGACCGATGGTAACCTGGGCTAACACATCGAAGCACGTGATTTACGTGTAAGGCGTTTATTAAGCGGTAAAAAGCCTTATAACAGCCCTTAGAGGACTGTACACGTGGTTGACAGTCTTGTAAGACCATGGCACGATGGAAAAGGACTTGAGACGTTGTAGTCCATTGAGTGTGGAAGGAATGGACCGATGGTAACCTGGACTAACTTATGGAACCGCATGTTTTATGTGTAAGGCTTCTATTAGGCGGCAGAAAGTCATGTAACAGCGTTTAGAGGCCTGTACACGTAGTTATCTGTATTGCAAGGCAATGACGGGATGGAAAAATACTTGGTACGTCGTAGTCCATTGTGTGTAGGAGGAATAGACTGATGTTAACCTGAACAGGCAGGTGGAACCGCGTGATTTACATTTAGGGCCTTTATCAGTTATCAAAGGGCCATAAAACAGCCTTTATGGGCCTGTACACGTAGTTGACAGTGTTGTAAGACCATCTCGTCGTATTCCATTAAGAGTGGAAGGAGTAGACCGATGGTAACCTGCGCATGCACGTGACACCACGTGATTTACGTGTAAAGCCTTTATTAAGCGCAAGAATCTACATAACAGTCATTAGAGGCCTGTACACGTAGTTCACTCTGTTGTAAGACCATGGCGCGATGGAAAACAACTTGAGATGTCGTAGTCCATTGAGAGTGGTAGGAGTAGACCAATGGCAACCTGGACAGGTACGTGGAACCACGTGGTGTACGTATAAAACTTTTATTAGCAGTCAAAAGGCCATATAACAGCATTTAGAGGCCCGTACACGTAGTTGACGGTGTTGCACAGCTATGGCGCAATGGAAAACGACTTGGGATATCGTAGTCCATTAAGTGTGGACGGAATAGACCGATTGGAACCTGCGCAGGCACGTGGAATCACGTGATTTACGTGTAACACCTTTATCAGGCGTCAAAAGGCCATAAAACAGACTTTGGATGCGTCTACACATAGTTCACTGTGTTGCAAAACCATGGCGCGATGAAACGTCGTAGTCCATTGCGTGTAGAAGGAATAGAGCGATGTTAACCTGCGCCGGCGCGTGGAACTACGCGATTTACGTGTAAAGCTTTTATTAAGCGGCAAAAGGCCATATAACAGACTTTAAAGGCCTATACACGTAGTTGACGGTGTTGTAAGACCATGGCGCGATGGAAAACAACTTCAGATGTCGTAGTCCATTGGGTGTAGAAGGAATAGACCGATGTTAACCTGCGCAGGCCGGTGGAACCATGTGATTTACGTGTAAAACCTTTATTAGGCGGCAAAAGGCCATTGAACAGTGTTTAGAAGCCTGTACACGTAGTTGACTGCGTTGTAAGGCCATGGCGTGGTGGAAAAGACTTGAAACATTGTAGTCCATTGATTGTGGAAGGAATACACCGAACGCAACCTGCGCAGGCTCGTAGGACCAGGTGTTTTACGCGTATGTCCTTTATTAGGTGGCAAAAGGCCGTACAATAACACCCTTTAGAGACCTCTACACGTAGTTGACGGTATTGCAAGGCTTTGGCGCAATGGAGAACGACTTCGGACATTGTAGTCCATTGAGTGTGGAAGGAATGGCCGGATGGTAACCAGGGTAACACATGGAACAACGTGTTTTACGTGTAAGGCCTTTAGTAGGCGGTTAAAGGCCATGTAACATGCTTTAGAGGGCTGTACACGTAGTTGACTGTGTTGTAGGGCAATGGCGGGATTGAGAACAACTTGAGACGTCTTAGTGCTTTTATGGTGGAAGTACTAGGCCCATGATAACCTGTGCAGGCACGTGGAACCAAGTGATTTACGTGTAAGGGCTTTATTAGATGGTAAAGGGTCATATAACAGCCTTTAGAGTCCTTTACACGTAGTTGACAGTCTTGTAAGACAATGGCGTGATTGAAGACATTTCGAGAACTTGTAGTCCATTGCGTGTAGAAGGAATAGACCGATGTTAACCTGCGCAGGCACTTTGAACTACGTGATTTACGTGAAAGGCCTTTATTAGGTGGCAAAATGCCATATAACACACTCTACAGGCCTGTACACGTAGTTGACGGTATTGTAAGGCTATGGCGCAATTGAAAATGGCTCGGGACGTCATAGTACATTTATATGGGAAAGAAAAGACCCATGGTAACCTGCGAAGGAAGGTGTAACCACGTGATTTATGTGTAACATCTTTATTAGGCGGCATAAGGCCATATAACAGTCTTTAGAGGTCTGTACACGTAGTTGACTGCGTTGTAAGGCCATGGCGTTGTGGAAAACGGCTTGAGACGTCGTAGTCCATTTACGGTGGAGGGACTAGACCCATGCTAACCTGCGTAGCTACGTGGAACCACGTGATTTACGTGTAAGGCCTTGACTGATAGCCTTGTGGTAGAGCGTTCGCTTCCAGTGCGGGAGGTCTTGGGTTCAAACCCCGGCCGTGTCATGCCAGAGACTATAAAAGTGTGAATCTGCCCTTTCTGCTTAACGTTCAGCATGAGAATAGGATTGATATCATAGGCGGTTGTAAAGTTGAGCGATTGCTGTGCTTACACGATTTCGTAGCTCAAATGGAAACTTTAAATGTGTTAGGACCCCTTTCGCAGAATCCTCGTTGATAGCAGTACCAGTAGGAACTGAAGAAGCCATCCTGGATAAATAATAAATAATTCAATAATTAGGCAGCAAAAGGCCATATAACAGCCTTTAGAATCCTGTACACGTAGTTGACTGTGGTGTAAGGCAATGGCGCGATGGAAAACGACTTGGGACGTCGTAGTCCGTTAAGAGTGAAAGGAATAGACCCGTAGTAAGCTGCAAAAGGACGTGGAACCACGTGATTTACGTATAAGGCCCTTATTAGGCGGAAAAAGGCCATATAACAGCCTTTAGAGGGCTGTCCACGTTATTGACGGTGTTATATAGCTGTAACGTTATAGAAAACGGCTTGGGACGTCAAAATTCATTGAGAATGCAAGAACTAGACCACTGGTTGCCTGCGCAGGCACGGGTAACCACGTGATTTACGTGTAAGGCCTTTATTAGGCGGCAAAAGGCCATCCAACAGTCTTTAGAGACCTGTACACATAGTTGACTGTGTTGTAAGGCCATGGCGATTTGGAAAACAACTTAGAACGTCGTAGTCCATTGAGAGTGAAAGGAATAGACCGCTGGTAACCGGCTCAGGCACTTGGCAGCACATGATTTATGTGTAAGGCCTTTATTAAGCGAAAAAGGCCATATAACAGCCTTTAGAGGCCTGTACACGCAGTTGGCCGTGTTATAATGCTATGCCGCAATAGAAAACAACTTGGCATGTCGTAGTCCATTAAGAGTGGAAGAACTAGACCCATGGTAACCTGCGCAGGCACGGGGAACCATTATCAAAGTAAAGTGATATTATTCTTTCTTTAAGTTCTTTGAAAGTTACAGGCTCCAAGTAATTTATATTATGGAATCTGGGCCATTCTTTTGTATAACAAAATTCAAAATATCAGAACTATAGCGTTCATACTTTACTTGCAGTCTCTTCAGCTTTTTATTTGTAGAATCAATTGGTGTATTGTTTGATTTGTTTTTTCCTAGTAATTGTGACAGTCGACTTTCTGACTTACTAGCTTGGTTTCCTTGGATTTTCACTATGGCTGTTCTGATAATTAGATTGAACTTCAGTTCGTATTGCCGTTTTTAATATGTCGTTCATATCAAATGATAGTTAAATCTGAAGGTAAGAAAAATATTATATCACTAGCTGCCTAGCCACAGATACTTTTGTATACTGTTCATATTATGTGATTATATAAACAACAGCTCTAGTTGAAAGACAGATAAGAAAAGTAAAATCACGTAATTTAGACATTAACATCACAGAGGCTCACAGCTAAATTTCGTAGTTAGAGGTAAAATTTTTCAGATATAGACAACAAACGCTAGTATGAAACAGCTCATTTTGGCTAAAAAAAAGTCAAAAAAATCAACACAGTACAGTTAAAATCAACACAACCATTGGATATCACACCCATCATACCTAAATTTGCGCGGCAACGCGGGGGGTAAAAAAAGTGTTTCTTTAGTGAGTAGAAGTGTTTTTTTATTGAGTAGAAGTGTTTTTTTAGTGTGTAAAAGTGTTTTTTAGTAAGTAGAAGTGTTTTCTTTAGTGAGTAGAAGAGTTTCTTTAGTGAGTAGAAGTGTTTTTTTAGTGAGTACAAGAGTTGTTTTTTTTGATATTTGGAAGTGTTTTTTTCAGTGAGTAGAAGTGTTTTTTTCAGTGAGTAGAAGTGTTTTTTTAGTGTGTAAAGTGTTTTTCAGTAAGGAGAAGTCTCTTTTTAGTGTGTAGAAGTGTTTTTTTTAGTGAGTACAAGTGTTGTTTTTTTTGATATTTGGGAGTGTTTTTTTCAGTGAGTAGAAGTGTTTTTTTCAGTGAGTAGAAGTGTTTTTTTTTAGTGTGTAAAGTGTTTTTCAGTAAGGAGAAGTCTCTTTTTAGTGTGTAGAAGTGTTTTTTTAGTGAGTAGAAGTGTTTTTTTAGTATGTAGAAGTGTTTTTTCAGTGAAAAGAAGTGTTTTTTGGTGAGTAGAACTGTTTTTTTAGTATGTAGAGGTGTTTTTAAAGTGTTTAGAAGTGTTTTTTTAGTGTGCGGAACGTGCTATTACGGAGTTTTATACCGCGCAGGTCTGGGCACTGGCGTAGCTCTTGTAGGGAAAACTTTTGATACCCTTGCAGAGCGTAAGGGAAAACATGCAGCAGGCAGAGAATTAGTCACTTTTTTCCTTTGTATTTTCACTTTGTAAACAGGTGCGATATATTGATTTTACAATTATTTAAAGGAAGGATACTCAGTACTGACATAAGAGTGTATATTATCAAAGTTCAAGACCTAAACTTGGTTATTAATTGCTTCAAGTTTTGGGTATACTCATCATGAATTGTTAGCAGTCAAAAGAGAAAGAAACCTTATTTTTTGGTAGCTAGTTACATCACAAGTTTTTACTATTGTCTTAAAAATATCACAGTGCTGATCAAAGAGGACTTGCTAGCATGTGTTGCAAGATTTATATAGCTACTAGCACAGCAAAAATAATGTAGCTCATTAAACAAATACCTATATAATATTAAAGAACAATTCCAAAAGTTTTTATTTGTTTTCGCTAGAAACGTTATTTAACTAAACAGGGCTGGGTTATCTACATTTTATTCACCACATTAACAATTGTCAAAGCTCGCTTTATCTGTCTCAATATAGTTTTTCTTAGCTAGGGGTCACTGAGTCACCCATATATATCGCTTTGTGATTTTTTTAGCCTAACTTGTGCAGTAATTCGGTATATAGGTGGGCAAATGCCTAGACGCTAAAATTAGGATCATAAAAACTCATTTCTTATATCATTGAACTTCGAGAAACATCAAACAGTGCAGTTCGAACACTAATTTAACCTTAAAGATTGCTACACCTCAATTTTTTATTGGAATACTTCTAATCTGTAAAATACGAAGTTTTAACCACTATTAAAGATAGAACAAAATAATATATTGTAATATATAAACAAATAAATAGGAAATAAATTTTAAACAAATTTCATGAGTGGCCAACGGTCTAATCCTTCCAGTCTCAATGGACTACGTCACAAGACCTTTTCCTACGCGCCAAGCGCGTAGAACACAGCTAACTACGATTACAGGCCCGCAAAGCCTGTAATATGACCTTTTGCAGCCTAATAAAGGCCCTACACGTAAATCACGTGGTTCCACGTGCCCAGACAGGTGGCAATCGGTCCAGTCCTTCCGGTCGCAATGAACTACGATGCCCAAAGACGTTTGCCTTGGGGCCAGCCTCTTTTAGCATTTCTGACTACGTGTACAGGCCTGCAAAATCTGTAGTATGGCCTTTTGCAGCCTGATAAAGGCCCTACACGTAAATCACGTGGATACACGCACCAAAGCAGGTGGCCAAGTCTAGTCCTTCCAATCTGAATGGACTACGATGGCCCAAGACATGAACCTTGGTGCCAGGCCTTTGAAACACGGCAAACTACATGCAAAGTTTTGCACAGGCTGTAATATGGCCTTTCACAACATAATAAAGGCCCTACACGTTGATCATGTGGTTACACGTGCGCAAACAGGTGGCCAACCGTCTAATCCTTCCAGTCTCATTGGACTACGATGTCCCAAGTCGTTTTCCTTAGCACCAGGCCCTTAAAACACGGCGAACTGCGGTCACAAGCCCGCAAGGCCTGTAATAAGGCCTTTTGCAGCCTAATAAATGCCCTACACGTAAATCACCTGGCTCCACTACTTATTCTTTCAAGCTCATTCTTGGCATGATTTATTAGACGGACAGTCGGAATGTTAATAAAGTTTTTCTTATGATCTTTGAGAGTTGTAAAACAATTACTGTCATTATTTGTTTCCATCCATTTTATTACACTTGTGTTTTTCATTATTTCTTTGCCTTTAAAGTTTATATGATTTTTAATTTTATCGTTGACATTTGAGAAATTTTGGTTATTGCATCCACGAGTAACTTGTAATAATTTATTTTAACCAACTAAAAACATATTTAAATCATAATTTGCAAAAAAAAGACTGTATCATATATGATACATTATGCACAAAAAGTTATTAAAACACCAAAAAAATTTTTGGGTTAAAAGTGTTTTAAAAGCTAAAAAAGGCCAAATATTGCCTCAAACTCGTATATGAATTGAGAATTTTATCATTTCAAATTTTTTTCCTAAAAGGACCAAATGTCAGAATTGGTGAACACCACCTGCTGGTGGCCAGGTGGCAGCACAAGGTGGAAAACAGGTAAAAATAAATGGAAAAGTTATGTAAATTGAAGATCAAAACATATATTATACAGTATAAATAAATTTATAATTGGTAAATGTTAATCCACTCAAGCACTCTGTTTAAATCATGTATGGAATTTCTTAAAACAATTCCTGTCCTTATTTAAACATAAAGCGACATTACATTTTTCACAACATACATAGGTTAAGGTAGAGCAATTCTGGTATTTGCAGCGAGTGCGAGAATCATTGAATACAGGCCAGTGAGCAAATATATCGGTACGGACCTCCTGATGGGGCATTGGTATTTTAGGTCCCAGATGGTCAACGCCATTATCAATTGATGGTCGACCACGCTTTCTATTCTGAGTTTTCTGGTAATGGCACAATAAATCAACAACAGCTAGTTTTAACTTTACTAAAGGCACATTTGGATCTTGGTTTCTCCATAAAACCAAGCATTGGCTACCTATCAATAAAACCAAGCATTGGCTACCTATCAATTAAGTGGAAGAAAATTCTGTGATACCATTTTTTGGACCGGATTCTGTTGCGGTAATACCCTAAAAGCGAATCTAAAAAGTCTACGCCTCCATATGTTGTTATAAATCATAACAAGGTTTGGGCACGGTATCTCGATATGTTTGTTTTCTTTTTTTTGAAAACCTCTTGAAATATCTTGTTGGTTCGCTACTAACAAAATTAGATAATTAGATATTAAACCACGAGACAACGCAGACATCAACATCATCTATTGTTGCGACACGTTCTTCATGAGTTGCGCGACCTTTCTTTTTCATTTCTTTTTCTGACGAAACTGGACATTTTCCTATTCGGTCCCTACTATTTGTATACCTTTTGTATACATATACACGTTTAGTGGAATACTATTGAACCAATTATCAACATAAAGTTTGTAATTGCAGTTTTCAGGAATAACGTTACTGCTTGCGGCAAGATCAGGCTCATTTTAGACACATACATTATCTGCTCCACCAGTAAAAACTTCAAAATTATAACTAAAACCTGAAACGCCACTCAAAACGAAAACTTTGAAGCCCCATTTATGTGGTTTCTTAGGGTTATATTGTTTGATGGAGTGCCGCCCTTTGAAGGGGACAATCTGTTCGTCAACAGCTAAACTTTCTTGAATAGGTATTGTTCAAAGTTGCTCATTTAATTTGTTAAACAGTGGGCAAATTTTATTTATTTTGTCAGTTTTATCAGCGGAAGCATTATCACTAAAATGAATAAAACGTTTTATTTCTTCAAAGCGGTTGACTGTCATCACTTTTGCTACTTGGGGAATACCGATCGAGGACGACCAGTAATCTTGAGTACTCTGTAACTTGACGATTGACATATATAAAAACATACGCAATAAATTTCTCAATGTCACCTTCTGTGATATCAACAGGTTTTCCTGGATTCTATTGAACTGAATATAAAACAGTTTGGCGTGCAATATCTTCGATCAAATCTTTAGGGAAAAGGTAGAAAAAATACGAAAGCTCTGATCCAAGACCCTCCAAATCATCATCTAGTTCATTTGGGTAGTCAACTTTAAACTCATAGTTCTCCTTTACATCAACATTCTTTTTCTTCCAATTAATCGGTATCTTTTTTTGCAGTAGCAGTTTTTTTTTTTTGCATCTGCCGCTGTTTTTTCGAGGTAGCCCAATCGAACTCAGTGCCAAATTATCATCGCTTTCACTTGACGAGTCGTCATATTCTGATGAGGTTGACTCAATTATTAAATCTTGTTGGTTTTCAGCATTGTAATATTCATTTTCACTGTCTGAATCAAGATCGTCATCAGAAGATTCTTTTGTTTCAGAAATACCCCTAACATTTACAAATGGTTGTACTCGGTTAACGCCGACAGGTTTTCGCCCATAAAATGATCTTACGCCGATTGCTAAAAATAAAAATAATTATCTAGAAATGAATTACTATGCTAAACACATCAAATATACTCACTAAAAAGGCTATTTGTGTGTATGGGCATCAAATAGGGATAATAAAAGAAATAGATAGATAGATGTTGCATAGTATATCATATATGATACAGTCTAAAATCTGGAGTTTATGAAGAAATTATAGAGTAAAAAACTTGTTCGTAGACATGAACAACCTACAAATAAACTGTATGAACTGTATGAAATATGATTTTAAGCATGTTTACTTACATGGACCTTGAGGTTTGCTGCCAGACGCCATCTTGTAAACATAAGAAAGTATTCAGAAACGGGAATTATGAAATTTTATATAAACCTTGGTTTAACTAAGAAATATTCAGTGAACCCGTATATCAACTTTATAGACCGTTTCGGAAATTATGCGCCATTATGGATTTTCGAAGCCCGGTGGTGCAAGTTGAACTTTGAACCCGTATATGCCGTAGTAGAAAACTCTCTAAAAACACACAAAAAGAAACGAGTTTTGTATACATTCTTAGCGTGTTTAGGTCTTCGTAATGTTTTTACCTAAGTAACAGGGGATAACACCAGACAACATTTATTTAAGCGTATTGCTTTGATCTATTAATGAATTATAAATAGCAATTAAATATACATGTAGGACGTAGGGATACTGAGTGTGTTTTATTATTTTTGACTTAGTACATTTAAAATTTAACGCTGCAGTGGATATTTAATCAACTTTAAACGTATTTTTACGATCGAATTATGCCTCTTACAACGTATGAGGATTTTTTAGAACTTAGTGTGAGGCAGCTGACTGACTTCTTGTCAGCTCTTACAACGTATGAGGATTGTTTAGAACTTAGTGTGGGGAAGCTGACTCACTTATTGTGGACTGAGTAATAGTTGAGTTAATCGCCAGAGCTTTTTCTGCAATGGATATTATGCCAATAATTTAAACAAGCTTCACAGAGTAATTTATTTATTTATCATAGATATTTACACTTAATAAATTACTGCCATAATTGCATGTCCTGATAAAGAAAGCGATAAAGACATACGTATATATATAACAAAACATCATGTAAAATATACATTGTGACTGAAACAAATAACATAGAAAACAAAAAATCGAATACCACTTTAGTATAGTAAACTGAACTCATCATTTTCCCTTTTTGATATTTTTCAATAAGGGAAGCGTACAAACAAATCATAGGGCAATAGCAAAAGCAGGGAAGAGAGACAGGTATTCTTTCTGATACCACTCTTGAAAGACTCAAAGATAGGAGTGTTTAAGTAGACGAATCAAGGGACAAACATACACCGAAAAACAAAATTATGAAAATATCAAAATAATAAAAATTATTTGCAATTAAAATGACTAATGACTCTACTCCTAAAATCTGCGACTGAATCTGTTACCGTATCTCTATGGGCAGTGTATTGAAATTTTTTACATCCATTATAGAGAAGAAGCCAGATTATTTTGCGAGTTTTATTTATTTTGCAAGTTTCACCTTAAGAATAAATAACATTAGAGTTTTGACAAGTATTTTGACAATGGATTATAACTCTCTAGATCTTTACAAGTATTACAACCTAAACATTTCTTTACAAATCGAAAAACAAAGTTCAAGTCCAAATCCAGCAAGGTATTTCCAAAATCAAAAATTTCTCTCTAAAGTAAAGTATAATCCAAGTTTAAAATCCAATGCCAATATCTTTATAATGCACAAAGCAGCTACACATTTTTAAATATCTAAATATAAAATGAAATTACCTTTAACCAAGCATTAATTACTAATTACAGCCTTATAGCTAGCTGCAGTACAGTGTCCTAAAAGCATTTTTGGGAGACCTCTAGCTATCTAAGGTTTTTAGGATATATTAAGTTGCCTTTATTGTACAAAAAGAAATTAAAAGTACAAATAAGTGCCTAATAAAAGTATTTTTCAAAATATATATCATAAAATTAGTATCACAAAGATAAAAACAGATATCAAAAATCAAAACTGTCCTGCCGCCAGCAGTTCCGCAAGGCAAATGGCTGAATAAAACGTGAAGTCCAAAGTTCAACTTGCATCACCGAGTTCCGCAAATTCATAATGGCGCATAATCTCCGAAATGGTCTTTTAAAACTTCTTCGTCAGAGAGTGCTCAATGTATAACTGCAATACAGAGCGTATATATATATATGTTGTAGAGAAAAAAAACTACTTTGTTCGGTACTTAAAGTTTCATGCCGTTTACACGACAATCCTCAGCAAAACAAGTTTTTACAAGTTCGTTAGAAAATGCGTACCATGCAGCAGTGCGGTGCAATGCAAAGTTCTCCTTAGCATACTTGCATCAGTCTTTCGAGTCGTGAAAAGATTAAATTTGTTTTTATGTAGTTTTCTTATTAAAATTTATTGACTAACGTCCAGATTATTAAAGCTTTAGGTAGCATGTATTTAACTTTTAGAAGTAAGAAATACTTTCCTCGCCTATGCCGTAAACACTCTGTAGGAGCTTACACATATCTTTATTGAACAATCGAGTCCCACAGATTAACACGTATATATTTTTACTGCTTATTTGATCCACCGCTTCCAACAAAACCTGTCTATCTATCCTTTTATGATACACCCGATCACCATATTTCATTTCACCTTTAGAAGTCTAAAAATGAGTAAAATAACTTACTGCTCTCCAATCGAGAGTTCAAATGGTTTCGCCGCAGCTTCATCCGCCCGTACACGTCTGTCACGCAAAATGAGCGAGACACACGGAATGCGGTAAATAAAGAACGGGCAAACCCGCGGATTTATCCACGGGCCACTGACTTCTTTATCAATTTGGCGACATTTTCTTCACAATAAACTTTATCGTTCGAAGCTAAACGCATCTTGGATAGATATATAGATAGATGTGCATATTCTACATGGCTAGCCTCACAAATATCCAGGGACCTGTCTATTATTTCCAGCAGGGGCCTTGTCTTAAATAGGAAGTCCTAAAGTATTTAATGCTCAATTTGAACGCTCTAATTGATAATTAGTTGTGAAATATAGTTATTTATTTTTTATAGTAGATATTCTGGTCATATTCACAAGAAAAAGAATAGTCTTAAAGCTTGTACCATAACGCTCCGCTCCCGGCGAATAACTCGGGCTCCTAGAGTTTCTAGTACGCAGACCACTTTTAAGGGCACCAAATGAAAACGGAAAGAGGCTATGCTGCAAAAAGTCCACATAACCGGTGCTTTTAAGGGCAGAAATTTTTATTTCTTACCTATCTTTATGATTATTTTTGCTAAGTAGGGCAAGAGAGTGTTATTTAACGTACTGTTTGTTCTAATGAAATTTCAACATCGAGCAGAACTATAACGAATAAACAAGTACAAACTTGCATTGTGTAGCTAGGATAACTAGACCAGTACTTCCAGAGAATGAAAATACTACATATTGTAATACTGGGTAAAGCAAGATTGCGTATTTCGTACAAGGTTCTAAAATATTAACAAAATGATCAAGATATTTATGCAACAAAGCTGTAAGCAAAAAAGGCTATTTTTAATAGCTGCTGATATAAAATAATAATATATTTTTTTGGCATGTACTGATTTATTGATGCCCATATCACACCAATATAGCTAGCATAAAGTACTTTTTATAAAAAATACATGGGTGGGTACATTAGCATATAAAATGCTTGTATTTAAGAAATGGGGTTTCGTGTTTATACGAAAAGAAATATTTCATGAATTTCGACTGACTGAAAGCCCTTTCAAGGTCTATCTCGTGTCGGTCAAAATGAAAATCATTTCGATTTCAGAACGTTCACTGAACGCGATCCACGCAAAATAAACTTTTGCATGTGTGTAAAACTATTGTATATTATATTGTATAATATTTATCGGAAGAACACAAAAAAGGACATTGAAGGCTAATAAAGTATTGAAAAGACACATTTTGCCTCGGCTAAAATTTAGACGTTTTTATAAAAAGCCTTTATTCATTTGAACAGCTATATCAACATTTTCAGATTCTATCTTTAACAACATTTAACACAATTACTACTAAAACAAATGATGCGTTTGTTTCAAATTCCATTTCATGTAAGAAGAAATCATATAAGAACTAGAGTATTCATTGCTTACGAAAATAAGGAACCAGTTAAGAAAATAAGACATAAATGTGTAAAAAACATAGGCAAAAATGAAACTTTTACATGTGTTTAACCAGTGCATCACTTTAAACCTTAGGTTCAGTATGTAGCTTGCAATATAAAGTTCTGGATGACAGGCATAATACATCAGTGACGCTGTTTACAGATAATACATTGAAAAAAATGCAAAATGATTTGTGAGGCCCAAAAATGCACAATCTTAAATACTCCAACCTACATTTGCCTGAACAAACTGACTTCAAATGTGGTTTCCATATCGGGTGCTGTAGACGATTTACAGCAATATCAAAACTTCAAAATAAAAAAATGAATGCAGCAATGGAAATACCCACTACGCCTACAGCCACACCAGATATTAATATTTCATTAAAGTTCCCTACTACAATGACAACTAGATCTGAAATCAAATCACCAAAAACTTCGTAATAGAAAGGTATCATTCCAACCGTTTGCCTTAGAAAAAAGGTCAAAGGCATAGAGCAGAAACTGGTCAGTGTAGAAACAAAGGATTTTTAGTCATAGATACAAAAATTTATTGACATTAATGAAGACTCAAAATTACTGACAAGATTGTTGATGTTGATTTTGCTACTAACTGATTACTGATGTTAACAATTTTTATTTACACTTACTTTCTGAATTTGGAACAAAAGGTAAAAAGGTATTATGGTGAAAAAATAAAGATCCTAAATGGCAAATCTAAACAAGGCAAATTTCAGTTACAGCTCTGAAATGACTTTGGGTGAAGCATTAGGCAAATTCGACAACAGCGCACGGGAAAAAACTGGTCGAATAAGGGATGCTGCTCTAACCCGTCCTGAAGAAATTAAAAAATCAAATCATCACCCATCATCAAGTAACGTCAAGATTGAAGATATCTCTAGGGGAGAAGTAGACGTGCCTGATCTGTGAAAGGTTTTTTTGAACATTTGATTGCAGGGCAAGATGCTAGAAGATGAAATGGAGAGGGGAAACAAATAATAATTTAAGGTATATGCGAAGATGTAATTTTTGCAGCTACAGATGGAAAGGTGAAACCAAAGAAACACCTGATACTTGGGCTTCAGAGTTTGACTAGAAGCAAAAAAGTCATGGAGATAATGAACAGATTTGGTCACGAGATCGAAACAGAAATTACATATCAGTCCACAGAGAACATTCAGCCACATAGGAAAATACCAAAACTGGTATCCTCAAATTTTCTACTTGTAATAATCCCAGAAGATTGACTTATGAGCATATTTCATCTTGTCTGAAACAGGGTTGGAAAATGGATGTGCTTTGGATAATATATTTTTTGGTTGGCCAAAGTCAAACGTTGACGCAATTTTGGGCCGGTTGGAATTTTATTTTTTCTTCACAAACAGATCACATTTATAAAATTTGCTGTCTTCCACAGATCAACCAGTCTTCTACAGAGCATTCTTGCTGTAACCTTAAGGAGGACATTGGAAATTGCTGCAGAAGCTGGAAAAAAGCATACCTGTTACATACGACCTGGCCATAGCTTAAATAGCCATGCAAATACAGGAACAGGAAAAAACCCAGTACAATAATATTGTCATTGCGCATGTATCATTCCACATTGAGCTGGCTTTCTTCTCTGCCTTGGAAAAATTAATTGAAGAATAAGGAGGCCTATATGTCTTACAAAAAAGTGAATCTATCGCAAAAGGTTCTATTTACCATTTTTTGGCCGGCTTTGACCTACAAATTTTCCCAGAAGGCAATAAGTTTTCGTTTATTACACTAAGTTGTAATTACACCAAGTTGCAAAGGCTACTACCACAAAAAATTAACCATATAGCTTACAAATTAAATTTAATACAAATTTAAAGACACTATCACTAGAAAAAACTCACGTGATCTGCCTCACAGTTCCCCTGAGAAAATTATGAAGTTTTTGTCGTTCCCCTGAGAAAATCATGAAGTTTTTCTCCAATGTTGCTCTCTGATACATAGGCTACTACCACGAAAAAAATCAGCCATATAACATGTCAGGTAAATGTAATGCAAATTTGGGGGCTTCTGACCATGGGTCAAGATTCATAGGAATTGCGAGTTATGAAGTGTTATTCTTTTCTATTCCCTCATTGTTAAAGCAGCTGACAAACATTTTTACGACCTCGGCCCCAAAATGATGTAACTAGATCCGTACCAGTTCCCTGACTATTAATGTAAACATGGCAAAATAGACCTATTTCAATTATCGCCTTTTTATGATCAGCCGTGGTAGCGAAAAATCAAAACATTGCACGAAAACGAGGTTAGGTTAGATAAAGTTTAGGACGCCAAGTTGTTTACAAGCTGTTCTGACATTAGTTATCAACAAAGGTTTTATAATTTTCAACTACCATATTGAAAGAATCGTAGTGGATAAAAGTCTATAAAGGGTATTAATAGTGGTAGTGTGACAAAAATTATGAATATTTATTGATATTAAGTGTGTATTTATGGCAACTTTAATGTTGACTAGCTAGCCATAGCTAGCTAACAAAAAGTTTTTATTCTATACTGTAAGGTCTGAAATGTTTACCTAGTTTACTGATACTTCAAATAACTTATATAATTATAATTTATATATATTATAATTATATAGGTTATAATTATTTTCCTAAAAAAGTTAGCCAGCTTTTGATCCTAGCCAGATATTATAGGTCGGGTGTTATAGCTAGCTATGTACACAGAGATGATGTCTGCCCAACTATGTATCTCTTAATTATTGTCACACTTCCCTGCTAATATGCTTCAACCTTTTCATTTAGTATACATTTATAATAAACATATTTGGCTCAACCCAGTGTACTTAGAGTAATCACAAATTGTTTATTGTTTCGGTTTATCTGTTCAGATTCATATTAGTATTTTAGGTTTATCACTCCTTGAACATGTTCAAGAAATGATAAACTACTGAACATGCTGCTGTTCTTAAGAAAATGTTTCAGTCAAACATCACACATTTTTATAAATAAAAATATTTAGTAGCTACAGTGTTGCTCCCTACTTTAAGAAAATAGATTTAGGGTTCTCCTAAAATTGTTCTTATTCTCTTTGAAATTAACTTGACAAAGCAAGATTAGGCCTCTATTTATTAATCACAGTGTTAAACTTGTAAGGTTGTTGTCTGTGTTATCGTCAACAAAAAAAAGGAAAATCCATTTATTAATTGTAAGGCCGTCTATATATATCTAAAACTTTATTAACTTTCTTAGGCCATCTGGTTAAGTTATTGTGGTAAATCGATCGAGTATTAAACATATCTAAGTGAGTGCATTGAAACAACATGTAACTTGAAACAAATTGTGACCGGTTTCTTCATATACAATTCTCTTAGCTTTTAAAGGAATAAAAAATGCCTATTGATTATTATTTAATTAAAATGAATAGTTTTCTTTTAAAAAAATCCATTACCCTCTTACATAGAATGCTTAAATTCTGAAACTCGAGAAGTATAATACACAAATTTTTTTATGTTAGTTCTATCAGATTCTATCACCCTTTAAAAAATAATTTTACATAAGTTGTTGATCTTTGCTTTTAGGTACAAATAAATTACAATACCCATAGTTATACCTCACGTGGAATAACAAAACTGGCAATACTTATAGAAATACTACTTATTAACAGAACAATTTATTAATTTAAAAAACAACAACAATTTTCTGTAGCTGCAACTGAAACATTCTTACAGGGCATAATTTTTAAAAAATCAAGGCTCAAGGGTACTTATAAGTAAGCATGCTTTTACCTTGGATGATTACATTGCTTTTATTACAATTTGTTGAATAAAGACCAGTATTTAGTCGAATACCACCAATCCAACATGCTTAGGATAGCCAAGTCATAATATTATTACAGCTGTTTTAAAAAATAAAAGATATCTAATAACAAAGAATAAAGTGCATATATATGTCAACAACATTGGTTAAAGCTCTAAGTAGCTAGTAGTAACCAATGCTAGTGCTAGTGTAGCTAGCTAAATATAAAATCCAAATCAATCAACCTTTAATGGCCTAATGGTATAAAATAAATGCCATTTTCTATTTTTTTTTAAAAGTTCATAATTTGCCTATTTGACAAGTTAATTTGAGAAATAATAAAGGTAAACAAACTATATGTGCATCACTTCCCTGGAATATTAAAATTGTCTCTAAACTAACCTCGTTTTCATGTAAGTATGTCTATTCCGGCTGTGTATTTTGCGGAATGGAAATGGATATAGAAATAGGTGTATTGCGTTGTGATTTAAGATAGAGAAGTAGATATTTGTTTGGGTGATTTTGTCAGTCTTAGCTTTGTCAAAGTACTCTGTTGCTTTCGATAGACCTTACCCCCTTACTCCCTATGCTCGGCTGCTGAATAAAAGTTCAAGATGACAGTGTTGATTTTGAAGTTTAGACAGACTTTGTCTACTCCATAATAGGTCAGTTCGGATGTTACAGCTATCAAAACAAAAAAATCCGGAAACAAAGACTAAGCATGTTTTGATATTGAAAATATTCGTTAAGTTATAAAAATTGATGTTTTCACACACAAACGGTTTTCACCTAAAACTTTGTAGAACGATAACACACTAGACCAAAATATAAAACAATCTGTTAAAGATAATTAACTCCTATATATGCGGGGGGGGGGGGGGGGGAAACGCCTTTCTGACGTCTGATGATGAAAGATGGTCGCATCTGGATAATATTTATTTTGTTATTTTAAGCTACCTAGCTAGTACCATGCTAGCATTCCAGGGGCACATTTGTTATTAAACAATGACGTGAAGTACAAGAGCTAAATATATTATTTTTATGTAGCTAGATGTTGGTTAAATAGTTTGTTGCAACAAACAGAAACCTGTATTGCATAAATAAATTTCTGCAAATGTTCAGGTTTCTTTTATCGAACGGGAACCTATTTTCCATAAATAAATTTTAACTTAACGGTTTCTTTTATGAAATAACAAAATTTGAGAGAGTAGTGATAGCCAGAAGTAACATTCGCTTGTGGAGCGGGAAGACCTAAAGTCTCTGTCCAGGTTAACGCTCAGTAAAGAGTAAACTGTGTCACACGGAGGACACTTCGTGTAATGTGTTACAAATCCAGTGGAGCGCTTATTGCATTAAAGATACAGTATATTTTTCATAAACCAACATTCACAGGACTTACGATGAAGCCTATTGATACTTCTGCAAAACAAATACAGTTGTTTAGCATTTTTTATTTTACATAATAAGTTCCTGTGGATATTCAAAAATTAATTGTGAGTGGCACTAGGCTGAGCAATTAGTGCAAGTAAACGTGTTGCAGATCCCGGTGAAAAAAATAATAAGTTTTTAACCACTTTGTATTTATACGGCATAAAATTTAGATTATGTATTTGGTATTGTGCTTTAGAAGCACATTCCCACTATCTCTGAGCTGGATAAGGTATTTGGTCCTAAACCTGGGACACAGTATATCTCTTTGAATTATTTTTAATCCTGAGAATCACTTTGAATGTTTTCTGTACACGTGGCTTGTCAAAATTGATATGCTGTTAAAAACAGTTTATCGGCGTCTCCAAAAATGGCTAAATTCAGGAACTCAGAAACTATGATAGTAGTAAAAAAAAATTTTGGGTTTATTTCATCAAACTGGTCTAAAAACATATAATACCAAGTTTCAAGTCATTATTTCAATTTTTACTGAAGTTATAGGACTTTTACTTAGTATAGCTTTTAACACCGCTTACACCAAAATGGCTGCAGGGACTAATTGGTTTGAAATTAATTTATAATATTTTAGTAACAACCTTTTTTTCTGATGTGTTTTTATTTTCCTGCAAAAGTTGTTGCATAGCTTATGTAATGACATTAGGATAAGGATGAAAAAGTTACTGTGGGACATGGGTTTTAAACCTTAAAAATTTCCAGCGAAAAATTTGAAAACTAATGAATGACAAAATCATGAAAGTTTATCTTCAAATTTTTAATTTTTGTTAATGTAAAAGTAATCCACATGAAAAAAGTTTCTGATGCTTTTTATGAAGAAATCTTCCATATTAGCCATATGGGGTAACTTGATGAAGAATGCATTTTTCTGCAGGTGTTCTAAAATATGTGTAGTATAATCTTAAAAAATGTGATGTAATTTTCCTCTTTAAGTTTTGACTTTTAACCCAGCTAAAAAGCTCAGCCTTGTCCTTTCATGTTTAGTCTAGCTAGCTATAGCGAAAAAGATTAATATTCAAACTTGACCTATTTTACTGAGTATTAAGTAATAAATGCTAGTTGCGCCCCGCCGAAGGGGCGCACATTTAGTGGACCGCGGGTATATAGTGTTTGTTTTATGTATGGGAGAAGTTTTTTTCTTACTCTCAACTTCGCGGGGGAACTTCGGCTCGAACATCCAACCTAGGTTTGATATAACACAACCTGTGTGTTTGGTACCATCAAGACAAAAATAACACTGATCGAGCAAAACTTATCTTGTCTCGGTTTCTTTGTTGTCTCTGAAGATTTGACTGCCATAAAAAATATTAATCGAGATTCTTTTGTTATGTTAATTTAAAGCTTTGTAATATTGTCTCGTTTAATATGCTTAAATGTCACTGCAGCCCACGTGAATTTATCTTCAAGAAAAGGTTTGTTTTTCTTTGTCCAAGTTGTTTCGAAACTTGTTAACAGTAAGTAGAAGGATTACTTATATTTTATATGAAATTAAACTCAGAACGGTTTATGGCGTTGATCCAAAGGCCGCAATTTATAAATGCATCACAATTTAAAGTCACTCAAGAACAGAACATTCCGTGTATGGCCATAATTAAAAATGCTTGCATTTTGTTGGTCTTCCCTTCCCGATGGTCTGGCTTGTCGTAATAGCTTTAATGATGTAGCTAGGGAGCTAAATACTTATTTTTAAATTCTTGCATTTTATAAGTTAATAGTCGTAAAACTACTCTCACTTGTACTACAGCTATCAAGCTAGAACTGCACAAAATAGTGCTTTCATTAGAGTCCCTTTTTTCAGAAGCAACAAAAAACTTTTATCCTGCCCTGTGTAATTTTATCAACGAGGGTGCTGATAAGCCACATACACCGTAAAAAGTATAGGCGTTTTGGGTGAGTAAAATAACTTCTAAAGGAACCTTTGTGAGGCTGCTATCATGTATTCTTGCGGTCAGAATGTTCTCCTTCGTTGCTATCCGATGGAGAACAAAGTGGACTTTTCACGGTCAAACCTTCAAAGTAGCAACCTTACTTAAACAGAATTTACAAGTAAAACGTCGTTAAAATGTCGCAAAATGGCAAAAATTAGGCAGTATCTAAAACATATTAAAGATTTGACTAAAAAAAAAGAATTCCTTGAAAAATCCAGTATTGTATTTATGAAGATTTCACCACAAAAACATTAATTACGGCATTTGTACCCCATTTCATAATGGCTGCCCGTGATTGGTTGACACGAATCAGACCGCAAGAATATATATAAAAAGATATTTGTTGAATCATGAAAAAATATTGTTGTTCATTGCACGGAACAGTCAAGTTGAACTGATAAATTAACCAATAACATAACATAGTTAGCCCTTGCAGTACAACTAGACGCTACCCACAGTATGTTACAGGTTTCTTTGTTTTCTTCCCTTTTTTATGTTTTTTCTTGAAATTATAAATGATGTTGTTGATTTATCAAATCTGACAAATTTATTAATTGAGTGTCTACCCTTTTTTGTATCAACTTGTTCAATTCAATTCGAAAACAATGACCAATCAATTTCCTCGATAATAAACAATCAAATTTGTAAAATTCAATAAATCGATTTCAACAAAATAAGTCCTGTATTGTCCACAGGTTTGAAAATCTTGTATCGCCTGCTTAATATTATACTTGTTTAACAATGATATCAAAGCCAGCTTGACTAAATTTATATATATATTTTTATTTATATAGTATACCTTTTGTGTATCACATGGCATTGATTTGTATCTTTTTAATAAATTCTAACTTTAAATCAGATAAGTAGACAATAATTAAACAACCTAGTATTAATTCAGTTCTGGTAAAATTGTATTCTTCTTTCTCAATTTTAAATATACTTTCTTTTTCAGATCATTTGTTATGAAACCATGCACCATCAGCAGTTTCGAAAAATCTTCAACGAGAGAAATTTTTAAGGATTTTATTGGTAACTTAACAAAGTAATAATTCATTGAAATTGAAATTGTTCAGAAGTTATTATATATATTCGAATCGTGAAGTTCATACATAGCAATCCTGCATCCTGGAATTTTCGAGATCAGTTATAAAAAAATCCAGTTAAAGTTTTAACTATTGTTTTAGAATATATACTATATATATGTAAAAAAAAAATTATTTTTTATTTATCAAGTTGTATTTTACGCAATAATAATTGAGAATTAGGATACTTATGATGTGTTTATATACCCCATTGTTCTCCGTTTTAAAGTCTACTTCAAATTTCAGAATCTTTTAGGCTAATGACGGAAATCTTCAAGTCGCAGGGCTTCTTATTTAAAAATTTTCCCCTGGGCAATAAGCTTATTCACAAGCCTCTATGCAATTCCGTACTGCATTTCTATCATATTCGTCATATTTGGCGGAAAATGTTTCAGCAGAATAGCTTTCAGACACAATTTGTTATTACAGCACAAGAATTTTTGGAGTTTGGATAAGTCATAAATGTATGCGTAAGTCTTTTGAACGAATTTTAACCAAAAATCAAAAGCAATGATTACGTGAAATTACGCAACAAGAAGGCTAGAGGCGTTTAAAGTGTACATATATTTAATCAAGATCTAACTTTATAGATAGAGCCTTAGCCAAATGTGAAAATAACGAAAATAATAAGTTCTAACACTGCAGTTTTTATAGATTTCAAACGTCCACCATTTTCCATTTTAATTTTAAATCCCGTTCTAAATTTGAATGTTTGAAATCGTTATTAGTAATTCGGGGCGCATTAGTGGTAACTATGGCTAGTTTAATCCTAAATGTAACTATAGTAGCTAAGCTACCTGTAAGAACAACATCAAACAACATCGAGGTTGTTCTCTTTTGTAAACAAACACATTGGTATTTTTGTAATAAGTACCAAACTTTATGTGTTCATTTCTTGCGCTTATGAGTGTAACCAAAGTGCCCTGTACGTAAATCCTAAAAATTTATGTCATTGGCTCACTCTTTACGAATGACACCACGTAACAAAGGAAAACCATGCTTTGCTATTTCCCGTAACCTATACCGAGATTTGGTTGTTACATATATCAGAATTAATTGTCTTTAAAAATACCAGTTTTGTTTACATCTTTGTGAGTGCTGAAGTATTTATAATTCCGTATTTTTACACACTTGCCAAACGGGTGGCTAAATCAAAAAACAATGGGATGTGATGGCCACGGGGTAATACGTACAAAATAATCAAACAAGGAAAATGTTGAAGATCAAAATAGCAAAAATGTTGAACATGTAACGAACATATTTTTATTATTTTGTACAATGAACTTACTGAACAAATTTGTGTGTAAGAAAAATAAAGAAAATAAAGATTCTTTAATAAAGATGAAGCCTCCATATTGCGCGTTAGATTTGTTGTTGAATGTTTCCGGTCTGTATATTTATTAAATTTGGCGCCACCTCATCATAAAAAAAGACTGAAAACATGTAAGAAAATATTGTTGTTGGTCAAGCCAGATATTTCTTAATTCAAATAAATTTAAACAAAGGTTATAAAATGCTGTAACTGCTATTGCATGTAAAATATTCTTGGTTATTTTAAGTCAAAGATCTTACCTTAAGGAAACAAATTTTGGCGGGAAGAAATTTTGGCAGACGACCCAATCCGCCAATTTTAGCGGATGCAGAAAAAAATATAATTTGGCGGGAATTAATTTTGGCGGATGCTTAAAAGAAATAATTTTGACGGGAATTTATTTTGGCGGATGCTTAAAAAAAAGAATTTGGCGGGAATTAACTTTGGCGGATTTTCGCACGATCCGCCAAATCCGCCAAAATTTCTTTCCGCCAAAATTTGTTGCCTTAAGGTATTTTTGATGCTTACTGGTAAGTACATCTTAAACCTACTTATGTTTACCCCATACAACCATGAAAATTCTGTAAAAAATGATGTTAGAAAGATACTTAGTTGTGAAATATAGTTATTTATTTGTTTTTATAGTAGTTATCTTAGTAGATATTAGGATTCAGAAGCCTATAATATTTTCTCTCTCGCTTAAAATTTATTTTCTGGTTTAACAAAGCAATATTTTGTTCGCCTCTCCTTTAAGTATTATATATACGTACAGTGTGTATTGTAGCGTATCACTTTGTAATCCCATCGCACTCTGTAATCCAATTTTGTCGCACTTTGTAATTTCTCCACGATATGGTAAAACACGTTTTGTTTTAATGTGCGCACAAATAACTAATGTCAGCATTTAGCCTCTAGCAAACTTCTACGTAAAATTAGCTAGCTAGCTGCAGTTTGGAGTCTTTTTCTTTCTTTAAAAGGAATTTCATAGACAACTGTTGTTAGTTATACTTCAAAACAGTCTGGTGAAAAATGTTATCAAACCTTTTGATGGAGATGCTGAAAAGTTTTATCCATTATTCTATAAAAATATTTCGGACATGGAACACCCCTTTGGAGCAAGTCTAAGCCACAACTGTACTGTTCTTTTAGGATTTGAGTTAGCAAATCAAGTATTGTGTCACTTGTCTAAGTCTGACTTCAAGGATGATGTTTTCAAGTTCCAAATAAACCACACACCTTTTCAGATAAGGAAACGTTCATCATATCCTATCTTAGTGGATACATCTTTAGTACTATGTATCGGCGAATACGTTTCTCATCAAAAAACATATGTCAACAAATATATCATCAACAGTATTTGGCGGTTCTTCTGGCTGGGAAATCTGATGACACAGAAGATATACCAGAGTACAAATTGGTTAATGCTAGGGATCGTGACAGTCTATGGAAAGTCAGAAAAGAGGTCATTTTAATTTTTACAGCTGCCGAGGAATATTTTCGTTCATATACCAATAAAGGGTGCAGTAAAATTAATAGCAAGGAAATAGTTTCCTTTCTTAAGAAAATTTTTAATGTGAAGTCAAATTTTACGAAAATAGTTAACCTCTGTGAAAAAAGAAGTTTCTTTAAATCTTCTAGAAGACCTACTCATGCTATATGTCAGAGTGAGAACATTTTCTTTTGGTCAAAGATGAAATGCAGCTTCACAAAATATCGGCCCATACAAAGAGATCAAAATCTCTACGCACAGAATTAAAGAAGAAATCATCCACTCTGGATCAAAGTCATTGATAGTACTGCAACCACTAACAAAACAGCTATTTTTATAGCTACCCACCTACAAAAATTTAATGTGGTCATGTGATAATTTAGGTAGAAGGTGTAATCCACATTCACGATCCTCGTAAAATATATCGGCTATGCGATTCCAAATGAGGATCAGAGAGAAAGTAGATGTATCATTTTTCAGCACTAAAATAATTTACTGTGCGATATGTAACATCAACATCTGGATTTATATCGTCAGCTTTTGTTAAGTTGAAATGCATACGAAAAAGCTTCCTGTTTGGTGTGCTCCATCACATGTTGCGGCAACTACTTTTAGATTGCATTGTAGTTTACATATGCCAACTACTTTCCAAAACAAAGGAAACATTTGACTTGCTGTAGCTCCAGTTGTTGCAAAATTAGCCAGACTGAACTTAAAAGGGTTTACGATACTCTGAACTTATCTGGTTTTTGTAATGTTGCATAGTTTATATTTATGTCTCCGAGATCGACAAATCCAATTAGTTCGCCTGTATGTCTATCCCAGACTAAATTTTCTTGGATTTTCATTTTGTTGAATAAAAGGACAACAAACTTTTCAATGTCACTGAAATGCTCAACTTTAAGTTTTAATTCTTCAACTATACTTTTATTGAATCCTCGTTGGGTGTAGTTCTTATAATCCCTCAATCTACGTCGATTAGGTAGAATCACAAACCAGTAGCAGATTTTTCATCATAACGGATATTATCATGAGTAGCTGATGACTTTGCTGCCAATGACAAACAATATCTAATTACCATTGGGTGGTAACGGACACCAGTTTTTGTAGACGACAAATACTTTTGTTGCTCCTCCCAGAAGAATTTCATAAATGGAGAAATTGTCGATGTGTTGGTGTTTGACATAATGGTTTTTAAATCTGAACCTAGCTCTAAACTAACATGGACCGAAGAAGAAGATATTTCCTCTTGTAGCAATTTAATTTCATGTTTTAATAACATGTTCTCAACTTTCAAGTACTTGTTTTCTTCACGTTCATTGCGAAGCCTTAGCACAACACGTTCTGGCGATGTTAACGAAATTGGTGCATTTAAATTTGCTGGAACAGTCAAACTTGTTGATGAACGTTTTACAGATTTTTGCGATTTTTAGCAGCACTGCCACATTGCATGCAAATTTTTTCATCGTTAAATTGTAACAGTGAACAATGCATAGATCGATGATATTTTGACTGTTGTAAGGGTATTTCATCAGAATAAAGACTTTTTTTTCGAGGTGTTGTTTCTCTAAGTAGTGTGAATGTACAAGTGACAAATCAATAACTCCGGGACAGAATTTGTAGGTGGATAAAACTTCTATTAAATTTGACAGTGTAATATTTCGGACTGATCATTTATATGTACTGTATATTTCGTGAGCATCAGGAAGACTCCATGTATAGCCTCGAATAGTAAATTATCGTCAACATATATTTCGAACTCTGCACTGGAATGAATTTCATCGCACATCCAAACCTTGAGTCTGGAGATATATCGACACTCCAACTCTCTGGAAGCTTTAGTGATTTTACTCGGCCGATGAAGTTGTCAAATGATTGATAAAATATGTGTTGGTTTTGATCAACAGTTATTGTACTGTTTTTTTTACAGCCATCTTTTCAGCAGAAGGTCTTGGATTGACTGATGTGCTAAATAAAAATATAATTTACTGTAAATATATTTTTCCTGTGGTCATATTTTCTGTATACGCATAAATGTTTATAAATAGCTAGCTATATACGTTTCTGTACAAACAAATATATGATCTCATACCTGGAAGAGGGAATACTTTTTATTGGTGAATTTAGTGTTGGAATAGATTCTGGAATTAGTGTTCTTCTTTTTTCATCTAAATAAACAACAGGATTAAGAGAGAGCTTTATTAATAGTGTTTCCAATGTTTACATAGCTAAAAATACATGAAATAGCACTTACGTTGTATAAGCTGACTCTGTTGAAAGTGTTTTTCGCATACATGTAAATTACGTTTTTCAATCTGTGTCCTCAACTTATTATCAACAACACGATCCTTCGTAATCACAGCAATAAGCTGCTCCAAGATGTGTTGTACTCGTCATTTCCTTGTGGAATACAAAATATTGAGATGCCAGTAGTTCTTCTCGAAGTAGAGCAAACAAAAATCGAAAGCACCAGGCATAGCAAATTACAGCATAAATAAAAAATTACTTTAAAAAAACATAAGCTTTTCGTTACGGCCCGGAATTGCTGATTATCCAGATTATTCTTTTTCTTGTGACTATGTTCTAGTAGATTTTAGGATTTAGAAATCTATAATTTTTGTTCTCCCGCTTAAAATTTATTTTGTGGCTCTCACAAAATAGTTTTTGTTCGCCTCTCCTTTAAGCATTAAAAGTTTACAAGTACATTACGCAACAAAATTTTTTAGGTAACAAACCGAAACATACACAACAGCTATGAACATCTTCGTACCCCTGTTAAGCAAAACCGTATATCGCAGTTCCAATGCGCATTCCACTGACGTAACTCTTCTAGCATTATAATATTGGACGCATCCTGTGAACTATGAATGACGTAAATGTATGTGACATCATCTTCGTTTCCCAACACTTGGTTCAGAATCTGTAACACCGGTGTTATTCCTGTGCCGCCCGAAAGTAGCAATAATCTCTTATACTGTAAAGAAATACAGATTGAAAAATAACAAAAGTATGAGTAACCATTCAGCCAAATTTCCATTGCAAACTCACATGAGGGTAGCCACTCTTTTTACAGACTCAAAGTTGAGATTTGATGTTTTTTTATGAGAATTTTGACCTCTTTTTTAAGAAGATGGCGTTATTTTCATAAAAAATTTACTTGGAGATTTGAGATGAAGTTCAAAATTTAGGAGAATTGATAAGTTCCGAGGAGGCGTGGCAGGCATGTGCATTCCAATCCACTTTTCTAATTGTTTAGAAGCTGCCGTGAATTTCTTCTCGTGTAACCTTTTGACAGTAGTGTTGAATAACTCTTGCACAAAAAAGCAATAACACTGCCTACAAACATGATTACTTAGTTCCCTTTATCCGCAACCTCTGATTAAATATGAGGCTTATGTAGGTCGGTTACACTCGTACCTAATATTCGAAGATCTAAAACCACAAATCCATGTAGGTCTTCTAATAAAACACTGTACGTGAATGTACCCTTCATCCCATCTCCTTCTCAAATTATTTTCATATCCTCCAATTTCTAATACATACCTTAAGGGGTTTAATTTCTGAGTTCTGGGTAACTGTTTTTACGAATTTGGCCAAAATTCGCAAAATTAAGTCCACGCAAAATAATTCGAAATGTACTATCTGTGAAAATATTTTTTGTCAAGTCACGGACTGAATTTCTTTCTTCTCTTTTTTTATAAAGATTACATAAAATATACCTGGTAATCGATGAATTTTGTTCTTGTACTGTGTTTATTACCGCAAGGTCTACCTGCATTTTGAAAAAAGCTTTTTAGTCAATGAAGTTGCAAAATTAATTCGTCCATATTAGGTCGCATTTATTTCGCACTTTCGCTTGGTAAATTGATTGTCAGCGTTAAAATACTGTAGACGTTTAATAAAGTTCCTTACCTTATTAGGATAATATTCGAATGTTCCAAATGGTCCCCTCCATTCCACTAAGGTGCCTATGTTCCAATTAAGCATGCAACTGGACATCTTACCACTCTCGTATAGCTGAAAAATAAAGCGCCTAAAAAACTGGTCCTTCTACGGTTGCCTAAAGATTAGAAATTTTTTTTTGTATACAACCTTACTTTTGCAGCGATGAGGAAGCTACCTTTTTCGTTCAGTTTACTCACTGGTGTGTATGGTCTGATGATATAGTTACCATGTTGGTCTGTACATCTGAAAAAAATTTACAAACCATGACGGTCACAAAAAATACAAAGCTACATACATCAGACTAATTTGAATTATTATAATCACATGTTTGTAAGGCAAAAACTGTACTGCAAAATTTGTACCCAGTTCATTTCTTTTAGAAATTTTGAAATCTTCCTATTTTTACTAGGGAGATTTTAAAATTTCAAAACGTGAACTTGGTAAATTTATCCTGGTGAATCAATGTGACAGGTCTTTACGGATAAGTATAAATAGATATAAAAAATAGAAATAAATAGAAAAAATCAAATCTATTGCCAATAGATTTCCCAAGATTGTTGATATTTTATAAATACCCCATTTTCCATATCCATTTTGCCGTAAATTAAAACGAGGCAAGTGTTGAGCATTTTATTTGAGATGTACGGATCCTTATAGTAGCGATATTAAAGGAGGTGCAGTGACAAAACAGCAAATGTTTGATTTAAAAGAAGCTATGCATAGCTACCTAATAACTAATTAAAAAGCACTATTACTTGTCATTCGTGTTGGCAAAATTTGGATTCTTTATTTTTCAATTTGTAAAGACAGACTAGAATATTGGAAAACATCCCTACAAAATTTTCAGTAGCTAGCTAGCTTTACAAATGCTTAGTGAAGTCATTTTTTAAGAGTTATGCATATAGCTAGCTATGCATGATACACTTGATTCTATTTTCACAAAAATGCAGAAAATCTAACATTGCGTTATAATTGAAATTTTCGATTTTGTATTTGTGTTAAAAGAAGAAAAAGTTTGCTAAACCCTTGTTTTACTGATGTGCACAGCAGCCAGCCACAAAAAATAACGAAGGTTTGGAGGTTTGAATCAATCTACCCTTGGTGTTAGATGTGTCCACTATATATGCTCAAAATAACTTGTTTTAACAGTAAAGCAACTTTAAAAGACCATATCTAAAAAAACTATCAACTTTACTATCCAATAATTCCAAATTTAGCTTAAATGTGAAGCAGGAGGCATTGCTTCACTGCGAGCTCCTGTTTGTTTACAAAATGCTCAACACTTGCCCAGTTTTTAAAAATACGGCCTCATTTTTATTTACAGCAAAATGGATATGGAAATAGGTGAATTGTTACAAAGTAAAGAGAGAGAGGGGGGGGGGGGGCAAAATATAAACATTCTGTTCTTAAAGTAAGAATGTGAGTTGAATTGGAAACAGGACGATTGGTGGACTTTCACATCAAAATCGAATCTTAAAAGTCACCACAATCGCTACGTTACCTAGCGACAAGATGCTCACCACATTTCATTTGCAATTTTTTGTTATCAGGTATTTCAAATTTGAAAATTTTAATCGCATCGGAAACACGTACAACATCCACGATAGGGAACTGTTTATACTCGTATACATTTATAACACCGCCATCTTCGAAAACAGCCACTTTGCTTTCGATTTCATCACACTTCTTTTGCCATCTTTCCAGGTCTAATTCATATAAGTCAAAAACGCATGTGACGCATCCAGATCCACAACAGTCCGAGTCTAGAGGTTTAACAGGTTTCGGAGGATAGCCTTTAATTGGTTTCTTAAGTTTTTTAAAACTGTCAGAGGAATCACCCATCAATTCTGACCAATGAAAATGGGATATTCTCAGCTTCATATATTTATAAAACTTATTCTAAAAAGATAAAAATCGCTGATAAGCACCTAACACATAATCGGGTTGCCACTCTTTTTATAGAGAAAAATTTAAGGAGAATTAAGTTCCGAAATTCAGAAAAATTGAGATTTTAAAGGTAACGCCACGGGGGAAAAAATATTTGATTACTATGTAGCATTTATATGCATTTAGAAAACACATGTGACAAACCATATAGTTTTGTAAAGTTAAGAATGAGGAGATTTAAGGAAAAAAGTTGTTGAAAAATCTACGTTTGGAGGAGATTCGAGGAGTTTTGAGGAGGCTTTCAAAATTGAGGAGAATTGCGTTTGAATTAGGCCAGTTTCAGAAATTAAACATCCACAGAATACAGTAATTGCGTACTCAAACCAATCATAATTGCAAATTTCAATTTAAGAATATTTATTCGCGGTTTGTTTCAATGGATTCAAAAGAGTTATTTCGTTCTTATGCTTTTCTATCCTCCAAGTTGTAGTAAATATGAAATTTCGTTTTTTTCAACTGAAAAATTTAAGTGCATTTGATCATTAAAGAAATATTCCGCAACACGCTAACATTAGAGGTATCAGCTTAAAAGTTTAAAAGAAAAATAGGTGATCTATTTTCCACTAAAAATAAAAACATTTTCGAAAACAAACGTTCAATCCTGCGCATATTCACTTACTATGTAAATATATTAACAAAATACACCATACTAACTACAAATCAGAATTGTGATCTACTGATGACTAGGATATCATGCTGTTTTAAAGGAGGACTGGCATGTCTTGTTTTGTCAATGCTTTAAGACTCAGGTTTTGTAAATAGGAGGGGTGGTAAAAATGGTCAACTAAAAAAATGTTATAAAAACAATTATAAAAAATCAACTATAAAAAATCATAAAACAAGTAAAAAATTTCGTATATATCAGTGCATAAATTTTTCCCCTACTGTATCGGTATTTTGTTTTCAAGTCTTTTGACATTTGGTGGGTGTGTCTCAGTCAAAACAAATTCCATCATACCCCAATTAATTGATTGAAATATGCCATATAGTTTTACCTGAGTGGAGCACAAAACTTGCTTTGCAGAGAGAAAAAACACATCCTATAGTAACATTCACAAATTTTTTTTATGCCACAAGCTGTCCTCGCCACTGGGTGACAACCATCCATTTCGTCCAGCAATATAACAAATTCAACAAAATAAGTTTAGAAGAAAACGTTTTCGTTTAGTAATCCGTCCCCACACACTATAATAATTATTTCAGACAAAAGGTTCCCAGTGACTAAAGAACTTGAAATTCAACAATTATCCAAACGCCTCGTACAAACCGTATCTAGGAGCGCATTCAGATAAACAAGTTCCTCACAAATTCCGAAATCTCATTGGCTGTATTGCTTGGAACAGTTTAAGTTCTTCACAACATAAAATCTTCTGGGAAAAATTTCTCACTTTTTATTTACATTTGGTAATGTATATTGTTTTACCATGATTTGCGAGGATAAGGGTTGGTCTACATCTAACAATAAATTCGTCCACAATGAGAAACTATCTTGAGCTGAAGATTTCGAGGCTGTCACGAATGGTAAGTTCACATCTTCTCTTTTTCGCTTGCAAGCCTTACTTTCGTTGCTTGTCTTTTCATAATTGGTGCATTCTTGGTCACTAGATGCGTCGTGAAAACTATGATTGGACGATTTGTTAGTGGCCATTTATTAGGAGATATAACCTTATTATGATGTATTAGTTTCGTTGTTTCTAGATAAAACTATAAATAAATTAACATGTTTCAAGACGGCAAAAATAATGAGGCATTTATTTCAAGTGACAAAAGATGAAATACAAACACAGCACAAAACATCCTAGATTTAACTACCCCGAAAAACGTTTGAATGGCTAAAGCTATGTTGATGAAAGGAATAGTAAATAAAAGAAATTGATTGACAAGGATAAAAATTTGCTGGTATCAGCAATTTTGATGACATTTTTCCGAAACCACATTTAGCCAAACAACTCCCAAAATGGAATTTCAAAAATTTTATGAAAAGTTGCTACATACAAAAAAAATAAAGTCGCCAATTTTTAGCCTTCTTGGAGGTGTATTTCAGGAGTTATAATTTAAAAAGTGAGTTGTGATGCAATCCAACACCAATTAACAAGGCGCAAAAATTGATGTATTATATACAAAAGTTCGTGAACTTTTTCAGGATTTGTGCCGCGTGACTAGTTGGCGCTACAGTTACAACTGTCCCATTCGGTATAATGAAAGCAAGTTGTACTATACAATAACAAAATCAACTGCACTTTTGAAATGCAAAACACCGAGTGGGCCATTACTGAGCAGTGGATGCGAGTTTTTTTTCACACATCTTGGCTATTTTTGCAGAGTGACATTATCGGCCGAACGACGAGAGCGCTTTATTGGTCCTTGATTAGCCGACCCGTGGTGGCGTTAATTTTGGCCACCTCTGGGGGATTAAAGCTGTATTTTACAAACCTCAAAGGCTTGACCGATGTTAAATTTGTGGAAGCGATGAAGAGTAAGAAATTTTTGACGAAATATACGGACCATACAATATATTTAATTATAATTCAGATTCTAACACTTGCAAAGAAAAAAGTCAATGTAAATCCTGATTTTTATTTGCTTGCGATTCTCTATAAACTTTCTTCGACTTCAATTTTTGGTCTTCCTTTTGGTCTTGGCAATATTAAGGTTGAAACAAGGACTGGCGGATCAAGGACCAAGAAGGTAAATAGAATATGGTAAATAATTTACAGCGCTGTAAGAATCAAATTTGTTTTAGCTTTCAGGATAAAACGGCAAATTTATTGTCTACGCGAGAGGGTTAGATTTTGAGAATTAGCACCTGTAGGTTGCCGGAAGACGCATTTAAACTTAAGAAAATCGATGCAACGGACTGGTTTAAAAGGGACGAGGAACTGTTATTTTGACTGTTATTTTTGGTACTATTATTTTTTCCCATTTTCTAACGGCATTGTTTAACATAAGTGTATATTCATGATTTCGCTGATTTTTTGTTGTTTCGCTGATTTTCATAATTTTGCTGATGTTCATAATTTTGCTAATTTTTCGTTGTTTTATTAAGATTATTAAACGTCCAGCATACTTTTTCTCACCATTGATAGTTTAGTTAATCCTTTTAAAAAAATATTTTAAACAACTCCCTTATATAAAGGTAAAAAGAAAGAAAGAAAAAAAGTCGTAAGAACACATAGATTTCATTAAAACTTCATATAAATAGCATGTGTATAAAACAAGTGGATCTAGCGCTAGTTCTTTTGCAAAACTACTGTCAGCAACTGTTTACTTCGTCAACAGAATCCTCCAAACATCTTTCTTAAAGGATTCATTCGATAGTGCTATTTCAGTTTTCTTTTTTCGTTCATGTGAAGAATCGACATTTAGCTGAAGACATGATGGTCTTGAAACTTCTGCTGCAACGTTCAATAAAACTCAATGCCTTCTCATTAAAAGTACCCATATATATCATTACTCTCATCAGCATTCACAGGGTCATTGCAAAATCCATTGATGAGTACGACAATCTCTTCAGATGTTTTGAGATTAGGTACGTATAGCTTCTGCGCAGGAACGAACGACAAAACAATATCTCGATCGAACAACCCGTTTAAGGTGGAATGTAGGACTAGAAGAGTGAAAAAAATTTACATAAAAAAAACTTTTATCAAGAAAACATGAAAAAAGTATTTAAGTAGGTTTTAGTAACAACTATGGACGAAAGAAAAAATGCCCTGGAAATTACTACTGTTGCCCCGAAAAACAAGAATTTCGCACAGAAATGCCCTTTTTTCTCGTACCAATGTTGGATTTATGCAACACAAGTAATTTCATCCGACGCAACATCGAGAATCATGTCACTTCTACATAAGCCAAATAACAAGAACAGCGGCGTTCAACAACAATAACAACAACAAGAACAAAACCATAACAGCAAGAACATAACAACTTTATCAAAAAAACAACGAATTGACAAAAAGTATAATTCACTTAAGAACAGAAATTGGGGAAACATCAGACAAGTTAATCCACCAACCGTCGGTCAATGACTTTTTCTCCTCCATCGAAACTAAATATAACACTCGCAAGAAATTACACGTGCGTAATTTACTCGCGCAAGCAGAAAAATTTCGAATGGCTGCAGCTTTCAAATCACCGTTCTCTTGTATGTCTAAACATAGAAAACTAAAGTTCACAACTTTATATTTTATTCACAACGCTTGGTCAAAGTTGAGTAAGATATTCGTTCTCAAGATGTTGACATTTTTAACATTTAATTATTCCGAATAACACGTTGTCTGGTCACAAAATTGTAGATATCTTCTATTGTCATAATTTTTGACCAGTAAAAGGATATGGCTTCAAACTTTTCTGACATAAGGGTGACAGAAATAAAATAGTATAGACCAAAATAAAATTCAAAGTGGTGCTAGTATTTAGTACCAGACCCTTTTCTCTTTCACGCCGTAACTTTAAATTATAAAAAAAAATTGGTTCAGTTTGTAAGTCAGTTCCAGTAGGTTTAATGATTAGGCTTACAAATTTCGAATGCAACTTTAATCCTTAGACTTCGCAATAGTGTTTTACCTTCTACCTCAACGTTAGTTAACCTGAGCACTTCCAGATGGGAAATTTAATTTCATAAGGACCTTGAGATATCTTGATATCCTAAAACAAGTTATGGCAAACAGAGAGCAAGTCGGCAATTCGCCTCTACTGCGACGCCAATTCGCTACTATGGAGTCGAAGTGTTAAACGTGAATATCTTGAAAATTTTGAAAACACTTCTTAAACACATTTTAAGCTAGGAAACATAAGTTTAACATCATTCATCACCTCGGATTCCCTTTAGCTACATACCTTCTTTTGTGACACAACTTATCAAATATCCATCATTGTATTGATGAGTAGACGCTGTGAGCACTTCTGTACCTGCATCAAAACAACGAAACACGGTTAGTAATGTTTTCGCTATTTGTTTGACTTCGATGACAATGACAGAGGTAATTTAGTTCAACGTATTCCTTCATTTTAGTTAAAAAGCCACTCTTTGTAGGTTGGCAAGACCCAGTTTAAGGTTCCCCGATTTTCCACCGTTTTTGCCTTGGATCAGCTAACAACCACGTAAATAAACATGAACGTGAATAAAACCCACATTTAATAGAACATTGGAAAACACAGATTGGTAAAAATTTACATTACGTAACTACAGTTCTTACGCGTAACATACCTTGCAAGTTATCTACCTTGTGTTGGCAAACACGCAAAGTCAAGTGCCATTCGACTTGCGCATTCTTCGGTAGATTGATCACACATGCAATATTAAGCAGGTATCTCTTTGGAGAAAACTAAAATTGTTAGGTGACAGGTAAGTAACAATAACCGCTAGAATTTATATCGATATTCTCGGTATTATTGATCGAATTTATGTGTGGATTTATAATGTCGTTTGGTGGAGAATGTTTCTGTTCTTTTAACGTGGTATGTACCCAAAACAAAATAAATCAGTTGAGGTCGTTGTGGAAATTTGATTAACATTCAAAAATTACGTCATTAAGGATCGGTCTTTAATTTTTTGTAAGTCGGAGTGAAAAGGTCTAGCATTGCATATTTGTTTATGGGATTTGACCATAAATATCAAAAACATATGCAGAATTAATCATATTGAGGCCGGATATTGACGGGCTCTGAAAGGCTGTCAGTTAGAACATTTGAGGAAAATTAGGATAAAAAAATTAGAATGACGTCGTCCAAGATGACACCATTATAATTTATAAACCTGGAAAAAGGCTAAAATAGTGAAAAATAAATTTGTATTAAGAAGAAGGGTTGCAAACGTTTTAGATATGTGTAAAAATACTTTATAAAAGCAGAAATATGATTTTGAAAGGAAATATGACTTTTAATAAAGATAAAGAAAAAGAATTGTCCAATTTTCCCTGACCACCAGATGAGTCACCATGGCGACAGACCAAATTTTTTTGGACTATTTTGAAGCTAATTAAAAATGAGGAAAAGTCACTCTAGTAAAATCGGTACTTTTCCACTTGTTATCCGCAGGACACAACATAAATTTTTTTATAAGTAATATTTTTTTAATATTTTTTTATAAGTAAAGTTTTTATACTTGTATAAATATTCGGCTGATCAAAACACTTACCATTGTCTGACTTTCAAATAATCTCTCGATAAATTTGATTGACTCTGGTATTGTAATATAACAAGTAATGCAACCATAATCTCTGGATTCGCACCGCTTCGGAGCAATCACCTTCGACACAACATTCACATGGTGGAGAGATAACAACGCCTCCGCGTCAACACCGTTAGGATCGAGTTCTAAAGTGAATGGAATCAGGCCAATTGAACCAGAAAAATACACATTTTTACCAACCTAAAGAAAGAAATTAAAAACAAAACAACCAAAATAAAAAAATAAACAAACCGACAGGCAGAGAGACAGACGACAGACATTTCCACAATGAAATATAACAACTGAACTAAGCGCAATACTACACGGGTAATTACTGTATGGTGGGAAGGGAATCGTGTCAAAAAGAATTTCATAGCGGGAAGGAGTCGGTTCACAGGAAAATTTAACCTTAACGACCTCGTTTCGATACAGAGTGAAATGAATGACAAAATTTTCGGCTATGCTCATCTAGTCAGCCTGTAAACATTATATTCTGGAATCATTTCTTATCGGAATAATAACTCTTGATAATAAGTGAACACAGTGTGAAACCTAGTACGTTTTTTCTGCAACACCTACCTGCTATATTGTGTCAATTTGGAGTAAAAATCAAAATTTGTTAAATTCTTGATTAGACAACCTAAGATCTCACAATGCCCGGCAAACAACGGCGGAAGGGAATAACTCAAAATCAAAAAAAGCCCGCAACAGTAACACCCGTATAAAAAATCCGATTACTTTAACAGCCTGACTATATGGTCCGATATTAGCAGGTGCCCAATACGATATACTTTGAACATGCAGCGCCTCTCTTGTGTCAGTAGTATTGATGTAAGCTTCTAATTTGAAGACAATATTTGGAGGTGATCGTACTTCTACGCAGACTCTAAGAATGAAAAATGAGTGCTGATTCAGCATCCACCTAGCTCAAATTTCATGCTGTCAATAATGACATGTGACAACAAATACAGTAACATGGATTTCCAGCAGGGAACTTTCCATTAACGCGTTCCTACTGCAGTGTCTGTGCATGCGCATTAGGATTTTTCAGCTGTAACGCTAGTGTTTTGACAGCTTTAGAATGCAGACGCGAATCAAATGCAATAATATAGTTAATTACTTTAGTTCCGCCAATTTCACAAATCTTGCGAACGTTCGCAAGATTTGTGAAATTGTGCACTGTTCGCACGTTTTTCAAATGGTGCTTATTTTGTTCAGCGAATTATAATATGGGGTTGTTTTAAGTTTCACCGTCTGACATACAAGTGACTGAAAATAGGTAAACAAGAAATTTTAAATATGGACAATGAAGTGACGAAATTCTCCTTAGGTGAGGGGATATTCCGTCCGACTAAGAATTTTGTTAGACGAATACTTCATCCGATAAGGTATTGTCGTTTTTACGGAAGACTTATTTTTATTAAAGTAATTGTAAAACGTCATCTCACCTTGCTGGAGGATTACTCTCGAAATAGTTTTCATATACAGAATTAATTCTTGCAAAATCATTTATATCAGAACAAAATATATGAACTAAGCAGATATCTCTCATGTTGTATCCATTGCTTGAGACAATATCTAAAAAAGGTGAAACCACCATTAATGGAGTTCTTCATATCAGGGTTGTACATACTGCACATGCGTCATGACTTTGTACACATGCGCAGTGGATTATTGAACACGCGCAATAGTTCTATACTCATGTGCAATAGTTTCATTTAGGGTAAATCGTATTTACGTGATTATTTTGAGGGTAAAATGAAATCAACATCGAAATGAGTTTCATCTCGCCCGAAATCGTGTAAACTTATATAAAGACTAGACAAGAGACTTCGTGTTAAGGCTGCTTAAGATTACCCTACAAATTGTAAATGTAATAACGCATATTAATATTAATTTAAAAACAGTTTTTAATCCTTCAAAAAATTACATGATTTTTTGATTGACGATTTGTTGTTATAGCCTTAAATGATAAAACCCGTGATTTGACTAGATAATCAAGGAACATAACCTTACAATTGCTAAACCTGGACAGTTTAAAAACAAATGCCTTTCTTGCCTTCCCCAGATGATCTAAAAAGTAGAAACATGTAAGACGAATCGCAAAAAAATAATTTTTAACCCAGTGAAACACCTTGTAATTTTCCCATTGTTTCTCTAGTTGATTCTTCAATCGTTGTTTCTTTTTTGTGCATGCAAACCAACTCAGCCAGCCACATTTCATTATTCGTCTTGCATATGTATGGCTTATTCCGGATTGCTGGTACATCAATGGAATGACCTAATTATCAAGTTTATAGCACCATTAGCAACTATTCTAAATGTAAGTCTAATTGTTATAAGGAATTAAAATCTTTATAACAACCTTTAAAAATAATTTAATTAACGCGATTTACTTTTAACTGACAACAGCTAAAAAACGCTTTTTAAATTTTAATTACAGGTTTTAAATAGTAGCTTTGGGCATTTAATTACCGCGAATTTCTGAGTTAGAAGGGGTTTCCCTACTTATAAATAAATGTAACAGCAACCACTAAAAAAGTTAAAAAAAGGTGCATAACGATAACAACAAAAACGACGACGGCGAGAACAAAAATGAAAACGAGCAGGACAAACAACGACAGCAACAACAACAACAACAACAACAAAAGTTTCGTGTTCCAAAAATTACAAGCAAGAGTTATACTGTGTTTGACTGGTGTCTTTTCCACAGATTTCGTGTCGTTACTTGCAGTAGTTGACTATAATAAAATACACAATATAAAACAAGGCATAACAAGAAATAAAAAAAAAAATGAAAAGAAAGAAATCACGGCCTTCGTGTTTTTTATCGATATACAATTCAAAAAGCAGCCTTAAGACGGTTACGAAATGAAATTAGTTTTTAATTTCAGCGACTTGCAGTCGATTAAGAAGATTTATAAACACTGATACAGTTTTAAAAATGTTACACAAGTTTTTGTGACTCATTGTTGCTTAAATTTCTTTCTTTTCATCTTCAGTCCGGGATCAAGCTTGCAGGGTATAGAAATTCTTTGCTTTAGCAGGTGTTCTCATTATCCGGGGTTTAAATTATCGAGGGACCTTTATGAGAAAGTGTTAGTGAAAATTGAAGGGGAATACAAAAACAATTCGAGTTGAGATAAAGTCGGCTTATTAATTAACAATTTGACAGTGAAAAGAAAAAAGAACATGAAGCGCTACCACTAAAGTACTTTAATTGCAGCTCATTTCCACCATCTGCACTCGACAGACCCGATATTTTCGTAGCCTTTATATATAATAGCGAAATAAATTAATGCATGAAAAATATAACTATAACAATTTGTTTTACCGTTTGAAGCTTTTCCATCAATGCTCTTAGTTCAACATACTGGGCCGAATGCATATTCACTAAACGTAATGGCGTTTTCTAAAAAAAATAAAAACAGTTATCTATTTACTCAGTTTTATTAAAACTCCCAAGACAACCTCCGAATTTTAATCTGAATAAAAACAGGATGGTATAATCAGACAAAAAGCTTGTTGTGAAGTATCATTCAAAGGAAACTATGCTAAAAACCTTAAATTGCGCTAAATTGTTCTCACTCCTTCTATTACATTTTCTATGTGGGGTGTATTAATATAAACATGTACCACGAGACAATATGATAACAAGCTATTATTAAACTATTAAACTAAAAATCGAGCACTATATTTACTGACAACCCACGGTTGGTAAAATTAAAAAAAATTGAATGATAGAATTTCAGAGCACGGCTAAATTAAACCATACTGTTTAAACAGAGACGAAGCAACATTCCATTTAGGTCCCACAAGGATATCAGAAGTTGAAATCCGAAAACCATGAAAAATAGTACCATCTTTTTCTCTTCCAAATGCATCTTTTTGAAAGTCAGATACCCGACAGGTGCAAAAGCATCGTCAGAATGGATTACCAATTCTTGCTCGTCTCTGTGTTAAAATTAGAGGAAAATACAAAATAGTACATTAAAAAAAAGCACATTCAAAGGTTGAGGGTGAAATGTGTATATTGTTGGTTTGAGTTAAAGAATCCTCTTTAAACCAGATATTTAATAAGGCAAAATCCCCTTAAAAATAATAGGAAAATTTCAGTTCTAAAAGCTAATTAATTGGCATCTTCTCCGTAGTAAGTTTCACCTTTTTATTCTTATATTAGCATTCTTAGTGAAACTGAAGATATTTGGAAAAACGAAGTATTCTTTTAACAAAACAAACGCTTAAATTGCAATTTTCGCTGACTCCTAATAAAGTTCTTATAAACATAATTCCAAGCTCAGATCCATAAATTTATTAGCTTTTCATGTTTTTTTTAGGTTGGTAGATTGTGTGGATCTTGAAATAGAGGTTGATTTTAAAATTTCCGTTGGGTTCTTTCTGCATTCATTTAAGATAGATACAAATATTTTGTTTTGTATTTGTTTGTAGTATTTTGCAGTATTGTTACCTTTGTAAACCAATGTCATGTTGGACGTAGATAAAAATAGCATAAAAAAAGACATATATGGCAGACGCACCAGGTTACACTTGGATGTTCACCGACAAAAATATAACACCCTATTTTATAAGAGTTTTAAAGTCGCTACTTACATAACAATCCTTTTCTTAAACAAATGACAATCGAGTGTCATTGTCTCGTACTCGCCTCCTTCACCACAAACGTTTAGATCAAACTTTCTTTTCTAAAAAAGTATGTGTTGACACCAATTGTAACATCTCAAATTATGTGGGAATATTAATATCAGAGTAACTCAAGGGTAACATATATTGGAAGAGATAGATAAAACAGTTTATGTTGTTTTTATTAACCGATAGTATTTTGTTTGGGTTTGTACAACCCAGGATTATTTTCTGAAGACTTTCTTGTGACAAGGTTGTAAAAGCAGGTTTTGATAAAGAAAAAAAAACGTTCGATTTGAAGTTCATAGTATCAGTTTTTTAAATAGCTGCATGTACAAAGAGAAAACAAAACATTCAAATATCATAAATATAATTTTTAAACATTCTGTTAACCAAAGTGGATTCATTCTAAAGAACTCAAAAAACGAGTCACAAAAATTCAATGCCATTTTGCTTGTTGCTCATTGAATTTCCGCGCCCGAAGGCGTAGGAAATTCTTTAAAACCGTCGTTTTTTTCTTTCGGAGCATTTTTTGAGAAAAAATCGACCCTGGGATTTCACGTTCTTCTGAGAGGAGGATAGTATTGGTATAACTGACTAACTAACTAACCCTGTCCCAAATGGTCAATTGCAACGTCACAGATTTAAACTTCGTACCCAAGCTCCCTAAGTACGGGGAAGTCATCTAAATAACGTTTCAGGCCAAAATTGGTATTTGTTTTTGACAAAAATTGGCAAAATTAACAAAAAAAGTATGCTGAACATAATGGTGACATCAAAATTTTGATTTTTGTCACCTAAATGCTATTTTAGGCCAAGATTGGTCCAAAAATTAAGACACTTCATTTTCGGCCAAATTTGGCACAGTTAAAGTATGCTGAAAATGATGATGATACAAAAGTTTGATTTTTTGTCACCTAAATGTCATTCCAGGCCAAAATTTGTCAAAAAAATTAAACTACTTTATTTTCGACAAAAATTGGCACAGTTAATAAAAAAAGAATGTTGAAAATGATGGTCACATCAAAATTTTGATTTTTTGTCAACTAAATGCCGTTTAAGACCATAAACCTTTCAATCACAAGACTTTCAACCATAAATGATAGGCTGTGTTTTTTGTTAGCAATTTTTTTTAAAACGCGAGTTTATTATGACACGTTTCGTTTTGTTTGCGTTTGTTTGTGCTTTATCTTCAGAGCTTCATGCACCAAAACTCTTTGAATGTTTGGCATGATAACAGAACAAATTAGCAGGTTGTCATCAAATATTTTGGTAGCGAGCGGAAATTCTTAGAGCCCCCAGGGCTTCTTGTTTTGCTGATTAATGGCGTTTTATGTGTGCTCAATTGAACATGGATTTAAAATTATCAACATTTTTGATCATAAAATGGATGTACCGTTTTTAATATTTTGCAAAGGACGTTTTTCACCACGGTTGTTTGAACTGATTAGATCTGACATGTTATTGCTGTTTACTTGATGCCGTGTGATATGATTATAAACTTTCGATCTTTTTGCGATCACTTAAAGAGAAATAAATTGGATGGACGTCTTACTAAGAGTTGAAATGGCTGTTTTTCACGTAGTATTTCAAAATTTCGGATTTACTGCAACTTGATTTTTGAGTCTGTAAGTATGTAGCTAGCTATGTTTTAACGATTCTTCAGCGATGTTATTCGTTTGCATTTGTAGCTACCATTATGGTTCCTATCAGGTTAAAAGTTATACCATGCTGGATAAAGCCTGTAGTTAAGGCTTTTTAGCCAATCAGCGCTACGGGTTTCCCGTATAAACCTGTTGTAAATAGCATCAGTTAATAATTATGACATATTACAGTTGGCTGGATCAAGCACGGTTTTCATTGAGCGATGAGTAGCGCTAATTAACATTAAAATTTTTCTTCTAGTGAAAACATGATTATTGGAGTCAGTTAGCATCGACATCAAAAGAAATCTTTTGGGAACATACATGCCGCAATATTTTAATTATTTGTAAACAAATTTTGTTGTAAAAAAAATTATGGCTAAATAATAAACAGCAACTTTTTTTATGCACAGTTTATCATGAAAACCATAAACACTATCAAAAGACAGCATTTGTCCTTAAATCTCAATTCATTTATCAGATTTGTGGACATATCGTGCTGCTTAAGCTACCTGAAAAACTCTTTAACCCAACATATTCTATTATTTCCATCTGAATTAACAGCACAAGGAGCCTTTTTTTATGGATTTCATTTAACTGATTAGTAATAAGCTAGTGGTTAGTTTACTACAACTACTTTTGGTAGTTTTATACTCCAAACTACTTTCGTTAGTTTTACGACCAGTAGTGTAAATACTCAAAACTACTTTTAGTAGTTTTTTAACCAGTAGCATGAATACTCAAAACTAATTTCGGTTATTTTACGACCAGTTGTGTGAATACTCAAAACTACTTTCGGTTATTTTACGACCAGTAGTTTGAATACTCAAAACCTAGCAAATGAGCACCAATTCTTCTACAATCAAAATTAGACGAAAATTAACTTTTTTCATTAAAGGAAAAACATCAAAATGTATTTAAAAAAACAACACAATTTTCTTTCCCGTAATAGAGATCAAAAACACATTTAAATAAATCAAATAGATCTTTCCCGAATTTCTTAATTATGCTAATCTCAATTAAAGAGGTCGATACTAAAAATGATTCTTATCCCTAAGTTCCTTAGCAAAAGATAGAACAAATTAGCTAATTTCGGTAATATTTCTGTTCGTTAAGTGCCTCAATTGCGAGCTGAAAGTTACGGTCAAACCCTTCAAATAGCCGAGCTTCCTAAAAATAGCCTCGTTTTTAAAATAATTATTTTCTTCAAATCTAAATAAAATCCAACCAGAATATTATATTGCTCTAAAAAATTTCATTTTTGTCATGAAAATTTAATATTCTATCTAAATATCCTTATTTGAAGAGCATAGAACCATTATAAATTTTTGGATGACGTCATAATTATTATAATTTATGAAATTCGGGAAAGGTGTATTTATATCAGATAATCTACACAAAAATTTTTGTGTTGCTCAGTTTCAGCAATTATAAAACTCGAATGCTCGCGCGAAACTAGAAATAGTTTACTCATTTGATTTAGTGCGTTTTGAGCTTTATTAAAGATGCGGCTTTAAGGTGTTTTTTCTAAAGAAGGATTGGTACAGGGTCTGTTTTCTATCTTTGTTTCTTGCATGCAGATATAGTTGCTTAAAGATAGTTTTTATTGTACTATATTTAAAAATCCTCAATCATGTGGCTTGATTAATAATATAGATATATAGTTAAAACGCTTACCATATAAAGAAGGTAAATGAGTTAGAAATAGATATCTGAAAGACTACCCTACATTAGAAAGATGTAACTTGCTCACCATATCAAGGAGATGTGACTGCATATTTTTCAAATTTTTGCCCAAGTGTTTTGAAGGAATTAAACCTAGAATAATAATTTGACTATAACATTTTGATGGCAACAAATGGCAGTAGTGGCTGATCGCACAACAACAGTGATCACAACGATGATAATTAAAACAACAACAACAAAAACACAACAGCGGCAACATATAAATGACAGTAGCGACAACAGGAACTGTGACAATAAAACAACGACAACAACACCTAGGATGGCCGTAAACGTCATTGATGATACAACAACGACAAGAATGACAACTACAAGAAATAAAAAAATCATCACATTAAATCAGTGACGCTCTCTAGGAAAATCGTCCACTTCTATTTTTAATTCGTATTTTAAAAACAATAGAATTCCGTAATTCGTATTTTTAAAATACGAAAATACGCGTACTTTTTTTAAAAACTGTCTTTCGTATTTTCAAAAAATACGGAATTCGTATTTAAAAATACGTGTATTTTTAAATACGAAATTCGTATTAAAAAATACGCGTATTTCTAAAAATACGCATTTCTAAAAATACCCTGTAGATTTAAAATACAAAGACATAAAAAAGTAATGTCTGGCTAGGGATCGTCTCCGAGATCGTTTCATTTTTTATACGAATTGAAAGTTGCCGTATTTCACTCTAAAATAACGAGAAAACGTCCCGGCGAAGCTTAAAGTTGCCGTATATCATTCTAAAATGACAAGAAAACGTCCCGGCGAAGCTTTAAAGTTGCCGTATATCATTCTAAAATGACAAGAAAACGTCCCTGCGAAGCTCTATAGTTGCCGTATTTCGTTCTAAAATGACGAGAAAAAGTCCCTGTGAAATCATTGAGCTAATTTAACACCTACTAAACACAAACTTGTAAAATTGAGTAATTTTTCTATTCAGTTTATTCAACCCACTCACTTGATACACGTAATAGTTATTTTTAAAAATAGAATTTTGTATGTTGTATCTTTAAAAATAGAATTTTCTATTTTTAAAAATAGGAAATAATTTTTCAAAAATACGAAATACGAATTTTGTATTTTTAAAAATAGATTTTCGTATTTTTAAAAATACAAAAATTTGTATTTCGTTTTTTTAAAAATACGCGTATTTTATAATACGAAATCTGTATTTTTTAATACGAAATTTCCGTATTTCGTATTTTTTAATACGAGAAGAGAAGTGGTCGATTTTCCTAGAGAGCAATCACGGGTAACGTGATTAATTTATTTATTACAGCTTGAAATGTTCAACGACACACAGCAAATTTAATTATTGGCAAAACCAGTTTATAAAACGAATATCCCAAATATATGCTAATCATCATCAACCCAATTTATTCAAGGCTAAATGAATGTTGTGATGTGGATTTTTTTAGGGGATGTTTGTGTGTTTTTTTAGAATGTGCAAAATATAATTTTGTTTTCATTGTTTGGCTTTATAAATCTACTCCAGTAGTTGCTAAAATTAGCTATATCTTAAAAAGCGTCAAAAAATACATCATGTCCAGGTGATTTGCTTGAATACAGTTCGGAACTACAGCACTTTTGTATTCTATCATTAGGGTTTTTTTAAAAATACTTTTCTTATTAACAATCACAAAAATAAACACCTAGCCTCAAATTTGCTAAAAAAACAGACAACTTTCTAAACAACTGTTAATTCTAAAGCCGTATTGCTTAACGACTCTCCAGCTTCGATTTACACATTTCAGGATATTTTCCTTTGCATTAAAAAGACAGAATAGCAAATAACGATTATATATATTACAATCAAAGAACACTCGAGGCTAAAAGAGCGTAAAAAATAAGAACATCCAGCATCTGCTGAAATTTAGACGTTCTTTAAAAATACATGACACTGTTAAGATGAAAGCAGGTTTAAACTTGGAAGAAAATATGCTTTTTCGTATTTCTGGTGATATTTCCTACAGCACTTTGCCACATGATATTTGCGTTTTTTTCCGCATTGGAGTTTTATTTTTGTATACAATAGAAAAAATCATGTGATTTCAGAATATCTATATTCATGAGAATGTTCTAAACACCTTTGACGTCGAGACCCTTGTTAAAGGCACGTAATCACCTTGTTGGCATTTTATTTATCTATTTTATTGTAAAACATGACATACTAGCATTTAACAACTTGTCCTGACCAACTTGAGAATCAAAATTTAAAGGGATCCTTTTACAAGTTGGACTCACCTGACAGATTGGCATGAAAAATTCTAAATTATATATTCACTTTTTGTTAAAACTTCATGTGACTCCAGATATAGCTTTTTAACAAAATGCATGGGACGAAGTTGCGAATTCCTTCGACTTTGTCAAAAACGGTCAGTTACTATTTTTAGTACGGGCGTATGTTTTGGGCATCGAAATGTTTGCTTTACGTCTTAGGAGTCAGGGCAAAATCTTTGCTTTAAAGAAAATATTCTTTAAAAAAGAAGTTCTTACAAAAAGTCAATCAATCAGGGATTGCCACTGCCATTGTTCAAAAAACTTTATGAGATTTATGAGGAGTACAGTTTTTTGTTTTGGCTTTAAGAATTTATATCCGGGTGTGTTTTAACTTCTAATGTTGTTACTTATAAAAACATTGGTTGAAGAATATACCGAGGAATGCGCCGTTCTCTCTGATGAAAAAAAAACGAAGAATATTCTGAGGAAGAAAAAATCGAACCAAACAAAGAAGTGCAAATGTCGCACAAGACTATTAGATAAGTGTAGAGAACTATTTTTATCTAGATGAAGTGTTGCTTTTGTACTACTTTGAGCTTGTAGTTGCCACGGTAATTATCCATCTTTACAGGTCAAATAACTTGCCCAAGCATCTCTCATGGCGATAGGCTCATTTTTGCTTCTTCTACCTTTACTGTTTTTGATTTGCTGAAAACAACCTGCTTCATTTTCTACAGAGATTCTCCACTCCACTGGTTTTATATTGACATTTTCATCTTCAGCATCTACAAACGCACTGGGGCAATATGATGCGTTATTCGTTTGGTGTGCATAGTTGTGCAACAGCATACATGCTAATAGATGTTTTCCAACATTTTCCACAGGTGATCGTATGTATAGGTTTTAATAATATGCGCCATCTCACAACCATAAGACTGAACGCAATTTCAATGACCCTGCGTGCTCTAGAGTGACGATAATTATAGATTTTTGGATCTTCTGATGCGTCATTGCCTGGAAAGGGTCTCATGAGCCAATCTTTCAGAGGAAAAATTTGGTCGTCAAGCAAATAATACGTTAGTGGGTCAAACTTGCAGCTTGGTAACGTATCAGCATTCGGTACCTTTAACTTGTTTTCCTCAAACATGGAATCCATACCACTATCGTTGTTACTTCCATTCTCACCCAAGTCATACAAAGTGAAACAACTCTGCATTTGGCCAAGGCGAATGCCGATGTTGGATGTGACTAAACTTACAAAAGTTTTGTTCTCATTTTCTCATAAATTTCTCTCTAAATTTAACTTGTATTCGTGTATCGGAGCATATGATCACAAACAAAATAAAAATAGCTGACGTGAACATAAGTTTGACATCTTAGAGCAGGCAAATGTTAGTTTATGTTGACAATTTTTTGCCGACAGTAAATTTGAGAACACGTTTTTTTATAAAGAATCTAGTTTATAAGCACTGAGGCTGAGATTTTGCCAAAAATTAAAAACCTACTCAGCCAGAATACCTTCATAGACTATAATTAGAAAATAAAGGGTCTACAATTGCTATATATAATACAATCAAAGAACACTCGAGGCTAAAAGAGCGTAAAAAATAAGAACATCCAGCATCTGCTGAAATTTAGACTTCTTTGAAAATCCATGACACTGTTAAGATGAAAGCAGGTTTAAACTTGGAAGAAAATATGCTTTTTCGTATTTCTGGTGATATTTCCTACAGCACTTTGCCATATGATATTTGCGTTTTTTACCGCATTGGAGTTTTATTTTTGTATACAATAGAAAAAATCATGTGATTTCAGAATATCTATATTCATGAGAATGTTCTAAACACCTTTGACGTCGAGACCCTCGTTAAAGGCACGTAATCACCTTGTTGGCATTTTATTTATCTATTTTATTGTAAAAACTGAAAGATAGAGAAAAAAAATTAACCTGCAAATTTTATTGAAAACTGGAGATCAAAACATGTTTTAATGTTATACTGAAATTGCAAACTCTCCGCCTACAGACCCGCAATTGCAAATCATTCTACGATTCACACGACTATAAATGCACTGCAAAATAGACCACGCCCTTGCTGGATACATGTTATCACCCAAAATTTATTCAATGCGGGAGTACATGTGTAGCTCCATTTCCATCGTTATTATTATGATGGTGCTTCTTTGTCAAACAGTTAGTTGCTTTTTTATTGAGAAAGTATTGTCTGTATATTTTGTTTTCGGAATTTCCCTTTTTATGATTTAAAATTATTTATCTCCATAGTTCTTTAACTATCTTTAAAGTCACACTTTGGGCACTCTCTCCCACTCGAAGTTGGTTTAAATTATGCAATAAACCTGGCCATACCTTTTAATAAATGGAAAAGCACGTGATACACATTAATTATCATAATTAGTGGCCATAAGTCAAAGAGATATCCCTACGATTTTGTAGAAACAGGAATTTAAATAACAATAAATTAACAACAACAGATTCCTTTTTGTTGTTTTGTTTTGCCTCTGATATATTGATTTCAAAAGTAATTCAGCAAACTCCACCTCAGTGCTAAGGCAAGGCTGTCTGTTTATATACGACCGAAAATGATTATTTTGCGACGGCCAGTTTTTTGGCCGGGAATAAGTGATCAAGGAAATCGTTAAATATGCCGACTGGGAAAACAACAACAACAAATAACTTAAGAAATTCGTCCTAAGAACGAAAAGATATTTACGCTGGGCATACTTTATTGTTTATTTTTTAAACTTGTTACACTTTGGTTGCAGATAACATGCATCTCGTTTTTGTTCTCGAGGATTACTATATGACATACTTTACTTCCATACTTTTATATCTGCTGATAGCGGAAATCTTCAAGCCATCAGGCTTTTTGTTTACGTTATTATCTTGAAGTGGATGGCCTTCACTCTATCTCTGGTTTACCTCTAACAAGTGTAAATTATAAAAACGCGATCAAAGTTCTCAAAGAAAGATATGGCAACAAACAGATGATAATAACCGCGCACATGAACGAGTTGTTTAAATTAAAGAAGATTTGCAACGATCGAGATGTTTAAGAAATTCGCACAGAGTTTTGGGATTTATCCTAACTCCTTAACTTATTCGCGATGAATATAGAACTCGAGAAAATTGTATAGTACCAATCAATCCTGTTATTCGAAACCGCAAAGACCAATATGAAGCTGGTAAGAAAAATTTTGTTTCGCAGTTTGATCAGCAAGGACCACCTAGTTCAGGCTTATTGACTTGATCTGATAGGATTAGTTGTGTGTTTTGTAAGAAAAATCATTGGTCTGATAAATGTGACGTTACCACTGATAGTATCGCTCGCAAGGAAGCTTTAAGAAAAGCCAAACTTTGCTTTTTCTTTTTTTTAAAAAAAATCACAAGATCAGAGAATGCTGAAAAACAAAAACCTGAACACCTATTGCAAAGGTGTTTATAACATCGATTATTACGCAACGTGAGAAGGCTGATGATCATTTCCATTCTAAAACTAAACATGCAAAATATCAACAACATTTTACTGCAAACCACTGACGTTCTGCTAGAAAACGCAAGTAGCCCTCGCCACCAAGTCAAGGCTAAAGTTTTGTTTGACTCTGGATCCCAAAGGTCTTATTCATCTTATTCGCAAAATGCTATATTTGAAAACTGATTCTAACGAAACTGTAAAAATTTCTACGTTTGGCCACACCACTGCTATGCCAAAAAATCTCGATATTGTTACCGTCAACGTAAAGTTGACACGTAAGAATATTGTTGTAAATTGTCTTTCTGTACCGTATTAGTTTATTCATCAAGAAAAAATTGTGAATTTTGCGCTGGAAAATTGTGTTAGCTGACTCGGGGTCTGAGGAGTTGACATGCTAATAGGATCAGACTTTCACTGGGAGTAGGAAGGCTGCTGTTGTTGGTAAAGAAAGCAGACGTTTATGAGACAAATATCATTGATTGCAATAATAGGGAGGAGAATGTGAAAGTTGAAAATTTATTTTGATTAATTGATGTTGTACATATTGTTTTTATGTGATTTGTTAGTTCTTCTTCTGTATTGCTATGTGAATTTGTTGTCACATGGTTGTATTTTTACTTTATCTTTTTTAAAGAAGAAGCCAGTCGGCAGTTTTGGACGAACCAAGTGTGTCCGTTTTCTCCGGGTCTTTTCATAAATTTTATATTACAATTCTTGAATTGTAAAATATACATCTGCAGCCAGTAGAGCAGTGCTACTTGACCTAACAACAAATCTAAGTTCAGAATCCTTTATATGAAGCTTCCGTATGATTATAGTACAGAGAGGCTGTCCGGATCACATTATTTTCGACAACGGTACCAATTTTGTACCAGAGGAAATACAAAGTTCCGTCTCAAACTTGCGAGTACAGTGGCATTATAATCTACTGCTAGCCCCTTGGCATGGGTTTTTTTAACGTGTCGTTAATAGCACTAGGGAATAGTTACGAAAAGATTTAGGAAACGCTAAATTGTCTTACGAAGAGCTGCAAATCATGCTGTTCGAAGTGAAAATGATTTTAAATAATCAAACTTTAACTTACCTTATCCAAATGAAGACCGTGTAACGCCAGATAATCTATTGTTTGGCAGACCGCTTTACCATATGTCCAACAACGGCGCTCAGTTGTCGTACAAATCTTCTGATATCGCATCATACAGTACTAAAGTTAACACTTTGATCCAGCACTTTTGGGAGCAATTGCGAGAAAAATATTTAGTAAACTTACGAAAAAGTCATGATTGTTTTCAAAAAACTGTAATCAGGAAACCGTACATCTTATTGATGTCGTTCTTATCCATGAAGAAAAAATGCCAAGATTTTTATGGAGAATTGGAGTTGTAATCGAGCTCTAAAGGGACGTAATAATCAAGTGAGAGGAGCCTAGGTACGAACCAGAATCTCGACTTTAAGAAAACAAGTCAACAAACTTATTCCAATCGAGTACGTTAAAAATGACGAACTCGCAAACTGGAAGGGAAGCTAGGAGAACTACGAAGGAAGTTTGCTACCTAAACATTGTGCATATTTTTTATTTTTAATGTTTTTGCAAGTTTTTGAATATTTGGTGGGGGGGGGGGGGGGGGGGGGGGGGGAGTGTTAAATATTATGTTCGGTATTTTTTCGCGGATTGTTAAAGTCATGTAATCTCATCTATATAATAATACGCCAGTTCCGTGTGTCTGTCTGTCACTTTTACAAAGTGGATTACATTCTTCAAAATTTTCTTTAACAAATTCTATAAAACATCGCCTATAAAATTGTTCTGTAATTTACCAAACTTTACCGATAAAATAGTATTGACGTCAAAGGAAAGTTAATTAAGATTAGTGAAGCCATTACAATGCACTTAAAACTTTGAGGCCAAATAACTTGGAAACGAGGTGGTGACGTCAATGTTTTTTTTACCGCGTGGGTAACTAGGGACAACCTGGGACCAATTTGGGTAAGTTTTCCAAACCTGGGTACCCGAATCCGTTTCGGAATTGACGGTTTGATGACGTCATCAAAAAACCTTTAAACCTTGATATCTCTGCAACCGTTTGTCAAAGATACATGATCATATACATTTTCTTGATCAGCATTTCAAGATCTATACGATGAAGGCAACAGGTTTACAAATTTCTAAAAAAATATATTTATTTTGTATTTGCACTGCTGACGTCAGCAAAAAAACTAAAACAACCTATTTTTGCATTGTCCTTCTGCCTAAGTGGATTACTCCACGGGATTTATCGAGTCTATATAATAGTCTATATAATAATACGCCAGTCCAGTGTCTCTGTGACAGGCAAAGTGGATATGCTGATTTTCCTTTGATGTTGCCGTTAAAATCTTTAATGTTACCGAAAAAAATATGTCTATTTTGTTAGCGGGTTTACTTTGTTTACGTCACGTGATGAAAACGACTCAATTTGATTTGCTGAAATAAATTTAACGGCTAACATTCCAAAAATGGTGTCCCTCGACACCGCAAAAAAACACAAAAGAAAGGTCCCTTCGTCTTGAAAAAAGTGCAAAAAGTGATTCAGAGAAAGAAAACTCTAAGTAAAGAAGTAGAAGTAGCAAAATAAAGTTGAAAGCCACAAGAAGTTACTTCGGAAGTGAAGAGTGGAGCTAGGAAGTAGTAAAGTAAAGTTAGAAGTAGAAAATGCATGCTAGAGTTTCAAGTGGATTGGAATTCAGAAAAAGTAAAAACTTTGATATATTTAGACGTTCCGTTTTTATGTCGTTAAAGCTGCGTGTCACTTTTTTTATGTAGTATACTTAAAATTGTCAAGCAAAATCGCATTCTCAAAAAAATCCATTAAAGCTCCAAATTCCTAAAGTTTTTACCGCGTTTTTTTTAAAATAAAAAAGCTAGCCATATTTGTTTACAATTTTTTGCATAATTAATGTGTCCCCTGGTGCGTAACTAATGTATTTGAACTAAAATTCAACATGCTACATAAAGCTGTTAGCTGGCTAAAAAACTAATTTGCTGGACAAACAGAAAACTTTGGTTTGTTTTACATTACTATTGTTTCTCTTTATAATGTCTTTTACTAAGCATGAATAGCTAGCTATAGACCCAGTTTCCCCAGTTTAAGTATATTTAACTGGGTGTGTTAGCTACTGTTATCTGATAGCTAATGTGAGCTTTAAGGCTCCCATCCCAAGCTTAGCTAGCTCTAACCTATATCTTCTTTTTCGAACACGAATTATGATGAAACAAGCTAGCTACAAAATCTTTCTTGAACTTTTAGGATGGTGTGACTCATTGTTATGCCCATAGAGTATAATTTTTTCACATTACCTGTGAACTTTACAAAGGGGACCACAATATGATAAGTGGAACGAAATTTATAGAATTTAAAGTGTGTGTGTTAAGTTATTTTTATTGTTTTGTTTCTGACATCCCGTTAAACTTTTGTCAGCCTATATGTAATACGCCAGGTTTTTTTACAGGGCTTTTTTACATTTGATTGGAAATTTACGTGTGTTTATGATGACTTTGGGTTAAAAAAAATTATGAGAGGATGGTATGATTAAGTCAGTTTATAATTGTTTGTGTTGCAAAATGCTGTTTTTGAAATTTTTGTGTAAATTTTTGTGGAAATAAACCACATGCAATATATATATACTGAAAGAACAAATTTTTGTAGGATCAGACTTCACTGTAAGCTGTTGTATAAGCTGATGTCTTTATATTTCGTAATATAAACTATTGTTGGGGAGAACTAACTGTATGTGATGTCATTTTTGGTGGCAAAAAATTCCATGGTTTCACGTTTTTGTTTTTCTTGAGAATTTTACAAAATTTTGTAGGGATAAATGTTTGCTGATGATAAAAAAATCACTTAATGTTCTGACTTGAAACTGTTTTTGTTTTTTATATTTTGTAATCTAAACGGATGGACTGTATGCACTGAAATCACGGATTTTTTTAAATTTTGATGTGGTTCATAACCTTTTTGTGGAAGATTAATGGGTAATGGCAATATACAACATGCTTATTGATTTTTTGACATTTAGGTTTAAAATTGTTGGTAAAGGGCAGTATGGATCGTCATACTAAAAACGAAATTTTTTGTGTTCTTAACTGGTTGATTTTTACATTTTGTGTAACTTTGCGGGAGAGGATGGTATGCAACCGAAGTGACTGATTTTTCCAGATTTAAATTTGATGTTTTCCAAACTATCGCTTTTTCATATTTTTGTAAAAGCTTTTAAGGGAAAGACAATATTTAAAATGTGTAAAGAACTTATTTTTGTTGATTTGTGCTAACTCTTTGCAGGCCTCCTTTTTGACATTTCAGAATAAAATACTGAGGGTTTTCAACATAATCAGTTATAAGATGTACATATTTGAGATGCGTTATTTCTAACATTGTTATTATCTGTGTTGTGACTGTCGGTGTTGTAACTGTCGGTTTTGTGAAATTGGTGTTTTGAGTGTTGATGTTGTGAGTGTCTATGTTGTGAGTGTCTATGTTTAACTTTTTATCAACTAGATTTTGCACCTTGCATGCTGTTCTTTTTTATTTTGTGTAAGATTTGTGTGGAGGATTTAATGCTATTTGACATTTGATATTTGGTGTAAGATTTTAAAAACATCTAAAGCAACCTATTTTTTCATTAGGCTTTTGCCTAAGTGGATTTTTCCACGGGCCTTATCGACTAGTCTATATAATAATACGCCAGTTCTGTCTGTGACTTTTGCAAAGTGGATAAAATTTCTTTGAAAAAGTCCACAAAACATCACCTATATAATTGTTCTGTAAATTAGCAAACTTTGACGTTAGAGCAATATTGACGTCAAAGGATCGCCTATATATTTGTTCTGTAAATAAGCAAACTTTGACGTTAGAGCAATATTGACGTCAAAGGAAAGTATAATAAGATTAGTGAAGCCATTGCATTGCACTTATAAATTTAAGGCTAAATTACTTGGAAACGGGTGGAAATAACTGACGTCATCTCCTGCGTGGGTAGCTAGGGACTTCCTGGGACCAATTTGGGTAACTTTTTTCACCAAATCCGTTTCGGAATGGACGGGTTAAGGACATCATCAAAAAACTTTTAAACCCTAATATCTCTGCATCTGTTTGTCAAAAGTACACGATCCTATACATTTCTTTGATCAGCGTTTCAAGATCTATACAATGAAGGCAGCAGGAATACAAATCTCTCAAAAAAAATTATTGTTAATTCACGGGTCATTCCTGACGTCAGCAAAATTTTTAAACCCTCCTATCTCAATAACCGCTCATCAAAAGCACATGATCATATATATTTTCCTGATCAGTGCTTTAAGCTCTCCACAATAGAGGCAATGTGAAAACAAAATTCTAAATTTTTTATAGTGGATAAGTAACTACTTTAGAGTAACTTTTGAGTAACTATAACACTACTTTAACGTCAATATCCTATATTAAATTAATGAAGCCGGTACAGTGCACTTAAAACTTTGAGGCCAAATCACTTGGAAACGAGGTGGTGACGTCAATGATTTTTCACCGCGTGGGTAACTAGGGACCACCTGGGACCAATTTGGGTAAGTTTCCCAAACCTGGATCCCCGAATCCGTTTCGGAATGGACGGGTTGATGACGTCATCAAAAATCATTTAAACCACCATATCTCCGTAACCGTTTGTCAAAGGTACATGATCCTATACATTTTCTTGATCAGCGTTTAAAGATCTATACGTTGAAGGCAACAGGTATACAAATTTCTAAAAAAATAATTTTGTGTGTTTTCACGGGTCTTTGCTGACGTCAGCATAATTTTTAAACCCTCAGTTCATTAAAAGCACATGATCGAGCTCTACACAATAGAGACAACGGATAAACTGAATTTCGTCAATTTGTTTTCGCATATGCACTGCTGACATCAGCAAAAGGTCTAAAATAACCAATTTTTACATTGTCCTCCTGCCTAAGTGGATTTCTCCACGGGCCTTATCGACTAGTATATATATATATGCATAGTAAAGATAAGTTATTATCTGTCATTTTAGAAAAAGAAGATGGAAAAGAGAGGATTTTTTATTTAAATTTTATAGTTTTTTCTGTTTTTTTTTGTATTTTTGGTCAGCGCCGTCAGGTAGCTATTTCGGCTTGCCTTTTTGTGTTCGTGTGTTATTCTGTCCGTCCCTAGTCAGCTTCCCGACCACCTTATTACCGCCTACTTAATCCAAAGGCCGTTTTCCACCCATCAGCCAATCAGGATGCAGGAATCATGAGTTTCCAGAACCAAACGACATTTTAAAAGAAAGAAACTGATTTGATCAGATCAGATCTGAAATACAGCTAAAATATAAATAAAACCAAATATATTTCCGGTTTTGGCTGTCTGACTGGTAGTTACATCTCCGTACACTGAAGATCTCACTGGTTTTGTTGTTCGTTGACCATCTTCAAGGCAAGTTTTTCTACTTTTCTATTTATTGTTTTATAGCTAGCTAGCTATTAGGTAGCTACCGTTAATGCATTTAAGTATTCCCAAACCTCATCAGGTTTCTAATTTTTGCCAGTCGCACTGCATATAATAAGCTAGCTAGCTAGCTAGCTATATATTAACTGAAATATAGCTAGTTAATGACCTACTGTCCTAACTGCTAAAGCCGACATCAATAAAATGTTCGGTTCGTGTCATTTTTGCATATGAAAATGTGGTGGGCGGGCAAAAAAATTTGCCATCTTCGTTTAGGGTAGGCATCCATATGCTCACACTGCCAAACTAAGTGTTGATTCAACGTCACTTTGAAAACCCCCACCCCCACCCCCTGTCAGTAGTATCAGGCCATGGCAGTTGCAAAAGAGGTAGGTTTAGTCATGATGTTTCAATCGCAGTACGCTCTGCCATCATGATGACGGAAGTACATTCTGACCAAATGTAGTTTGTTTGATGCTACATGGAAGGTCCCCCTCTCTTCCGCTCGTAAACAGACAAGATCCGGGCACTGTAAAATACGATTGTTTTATCAAATATATCTCTCTTGTATCTGTGCCCAAAGCGATAGGGGGTGGGGGTTGATCTTTCCGACGTTAATATCCATGGCAGAAAAAAATATCGCTTTGGGCCCAGAGACAGGAGAGATACATTTGATAAAACAATCGTATTTTACAGTTAAAATCAAAGTTGTCTGGCCAATTTTAGCACCCTGATATTTGTGTAGCATGTTTTGCATTTGTGATTATTTATTGTATTTGTGAAACTGCTTTCAAAGCTCGTAGTAGTGCACACAACTCTCTCCGTTACAGTGATGAACAAAGTAGCTCTTCTTCAACATGACTATTTTTTTCTTTAATACGGTCTTGATATACTTAGTAGCATTATCCTCATAATTTACTTTATGGGGCATTAATTTGGATTGTGAAATCGAAAATGGAGCTTTTGATGGTCCATAATTTTCGCAAATTTTCCTTCTTGCAAAAGTTTCTTCCCTTTGTTTACAAAATATTGTGTAATTTTTTTTTCTTCTTTTCTTATAGGTCAAGCGAAAGAACAACGGTTTACTTGGTTACTTGTTTACACACGTTTACCTTGTTACTATTTAATCTCTTGTCAGACTTGGACACTACCTTGATCTTACAATATACTTTTACATATATATAACTTATAGAATAGATTTTTTTACAATAAAAAATAATATATATAAAAAATATATATAAAAATTTTACTGTTATACTTTGTTGTATTTTTACGATCTAGGCATATCGCATTGCTATTGGAACTTACGGTTCAACCACTGAGCTCAGTTCAGAACTACTGTTTCTGAAGAAATTTTCTCGCTCTTAAGGCCAGCTCCATTCTGTTCAATTTTTGTGTAAATATTGCTTTGGCTTTTCTAATGGCTAGTGACGTTTAGTCCAACCCCGGGCCTGTCAACCCAGATAAAATAGTAATGGGCTCATTTCATCAAGGTCATTCTAGATTTGGAGAATCAGCGGGTAGCCAATGCGTGTGCAATGCTTTGTGGGCCATCTGTTACCCTTTTATTGCGTCTGTGCGTTACTGGACTGAATGGGATCTTGATCGTATTTTGACACTAGGGAATGATCTTTACGTCTGCCTAGGTTACACCAGTAGACGAACTGCCCAATTCAATTGCAACTGAAAACGGGAATATTCAAATTGAAAAGTCAGATTCCTATTTATTTGAACTTTCGAGAAATAGTACTTCCTTTCTCCGTGCCCAGTAATATGCCAATTATCTCACGCTATCTCGCAGTGGAAACCAAGCATAAGAAGTGAGACAATATTTGAACTAATATCGTTATTCAGAGGAAAGTGGGTAAATTTTACTATCTTGAAGCAGAAGAAAATTTTCTTTTTACTTTCGTGGATAAACAATTCTCACTCACACATTTAAAGTTCTCAGTCGCGCTGACCTCAAGGCCTAAAGGCCTCTAGTTTATATTTGAATAACCATTTCCGAATGAAAGTTATGCCATGTGTACCGTTATGCAACCTGTTTTTTGAAAAAAGAAAAAAACAGCAAAATGAATAAGAAAAAACCTGATGACTCATCAGTAGATACCAGTGCAACTGTTTCGGGCAAATACTTCTAAACAGTTTCAATTGCACTGGATGCCCAGTAGGAGTAGCTAATTCCCACCGTATATCCAGTATACGTTTTATCATTCTTCCAAAAAAAAAGAATAGAAAAAAGATTTTAAAATTAATAAAAAAGCTTAACAATGTAATGTTTACCATAACAACAAACATTTTTTCCCACCACTCTTCTTAAGGATTAATTGAATTGTTTTTCCTTGCAGCTAATAAATGATAAAGGAGTGTCAAATATTCTATACCAAATATCTAAAAATATTTGACATGGCAATTTTCTTACGGGTGGAAGATAAATAATAATATATTGTTCGTTGTACTAATTTATAAATTTGCAATTATATAGTAAGATACGGGAAGCATGTCTGTTTGGAACATAGATATTAGCTTCTGTAACTGCGCTAGTCTGGCACCCTTAATGGTGCTACGTCGCTAGGCACCCTTGCGGTATGAAAAAGACGCCATTTTAGGAGATTGTACAAGGACTTTCCCACACCACCTCAAATGGTGTTAGAATGGCACCTCTAAAACTGTCAGTGAGGTGGCAAAAAAAAACTAATTTAAAAAACGATATAACAGGGTTACATGAACTCTTCACAAAAGTGAATATATTAATTCTCATAAAAATCTTTTAGGTGAGTCCAAATTGTAAAAGTACCTAGGGATCACTTTAAATTAGTTAAGATGTGGATGATTTTGTTTACGAATAAAGGATACTGGTATATGGTGCCTTAAGGCACACGTATCAAAGGGCTTGATATTGCACAATATTTAGACTTCCTTTTGCATGCCCTGTTTGTTAAGGCAAAACTATTATAAAAATTTTATGGGCAAAGGAAGTGCTGAAATGAATGAGATAATTTCATGATTTCAACCACTAAATTTTGCTTGAATCGTCGCCACTTTCAGTTTCAGGTGGAGATTGTGCTGCTCAGATTCGTGACTGTATAGCACTAAATATTGTGTTTTGTGATCAAAGTACACTTTATACTCTGCACAAAAATCATCTAATAAAACTCACCTAAAGCTGCTACTTTAATCAGTATTGCATCCAGTTCACATTCCATCATTTTCTCTAATAGTTCAACTTGATTGCATTGCCACAAATATGCAAGTGATTGTACACCAAGACGTGAACATCTATGTGGAAGATAAAAACATGCTTGAAATTGGAATGTGATTTAATCTATGCAATGTATGTTACCATCCACGTTATATTATGTATATAACCAGGTCAAAAATTGTCCTATTCGAGAACAATTGGTAAGTTATACTTTTCTGATCCATCTGTAATACGCTTAATATATGTTACCGTATTCTCAGCAAAATTAAAAAGAAGCATCATTAATACAGTATTGCCAAGGGGGAAGCTCATTTTGTTTTAAAATTTATTTACGAAATTGTTTCATACATTTGTTGACCCAATTATGTCAAAGTCACAACAAATGCATTGAAAAATTTGAAAAGATGACAGAATACGAAAATCGTTTAGTTGTCAACAGAGACGCTCCATGGCCATCGATCGAAGCATGGTAGAATTTAAATGGAAACCAAATTTAATAAAAACGCCATAAATCGATTTGATTGATGTCGATCGATTCGACCACATTCGTTTGAGTGGAAACCCGCCTTAGGGCTTGTTGCTAACAAAAAAGGGGTTTTAGTAAAGTTTTACACTTACAACAAAAATTAATACCCCAAATTGTTCATTATCCCAACTCTTATTTTATAATAATTTTGACACATAAAACAATGCAAAAAAAATCTTTCTTAGCAGATTTATTTAAACATGCTGACACTGTACAGTTCACTCTTATTTATTTTAAACAATATTTAACACAAAATTACATCCTTGATAACAACGTATGCTTTCCTTGAATGACATTCAGTATTAAAAATTATGGTGCTAACATATTAGGAGAAAAAAATGGCCAATACTTTTGGATATAAAATTTAGTAGAGATTGGACAATCCCTGGCTATACCTGAGTAAATATTGAAACAAGTTTAGATCTTAATGGTCACACATGAGCATAAACAATGAAAAAATGAAATTTTTAGATAAACATGAAAGCCTTATTCATGGTTAATTTGGGTTAATTTATGGCCTGTTGCCCTCAATATGATTTTTGTTAAAAAATTAAAAATTATCACTTTCTAGCATTTATTGATAATCAACGTTATGAAAAAAATCTGAAGAACGGATCTGGAAGAAACCTGTGGCAAACTTAAATAAGATGTGAAAAAAACTATTTTTAGCTAATTTGGGCTGTTCTAGGGGTGTTGCCAAGTAACTTGATTTTTACCTCATATAAGACCAAATGAGATTCGTAGATAATGATCTTTGCTAACAAATAATTATAATTTTTAGAGAAAAACTAAAAAACACATTTTTTTCAGCAAAATTTTAGGGTTTTTCCCAAATAAGTACAATTATGATTTTTTTAAAAAAAAAATCTAAATAATACGTCTGTAACAGGCAAAGTTGGTGTGTTCATTTTCCATTAATGTCGCCAAAAAACATGTCTCAAATCTTAAATTTTCTAAACTTACGGCATAACGTGAATTACTACTCTAACAGCAATATCTTAATTTAAATTAATGAAGCCATTACAGTACACTTAAAACTGTGTGGCCAAATAACTTGGAAATGAGGTGGTGACATCAGTCATTTTTCACCGCGTGGTAACTAGGGACCACCTCAGACCGATTTGGGTAAGTTTCCCAAACCTGGGTCCCCGAATTCGTTTCGAAATGGACTGGTTGATGGCGTCATCAAAAAACATTTAAACCACAATATTTCCGTAAACGTTGCTTAAAAGTACACGATCCTACACATTTTCTTGATTACCGTTTCAAGACCTATACGATGAAGGCAACGGGTACACAAATTTCAAAAAAAAAAATCGTACTTTGGCACTTTCTTAGGAGTTCGTCGAAAACATATGATCCTACATCATGAACATATAATACATTATTTTAATCAGCGTTCCAACCTCTACACAATACAGGCAACGGATAAACTAAATTTTGCCAATTTTTTTTTGATTTTTTTGCTGACATCAGCAAAACACCTTAAAAAACTATTTTTTTTGCCTAAGTGGATTTTTCCATGAGCCTTATCGACTAGTTTATTAATGAGTAACTTTGTGCACAAAATTAGAAAAAACTAATAATTGAACTAATCTAGAGAAAAGCTGTGACATTATACGAACGGACAGATGCTAAAATTATAGGTCACTTCACTATCGCTAGTGACCAAAAAATTCTTGTAAATTCAAACAACCTTATGAACGCTAAAAGGCGGATTTCACAAATAATTTGGTCAAAAATTTTCTGTTACAAAAACTTTCCACTAGAAAATAATTTGAATAATAAACTCAACAATAAGAGTGTTCTTCTATCTCCATTCTAAAGAGATCCAATGAGAAATCTGAAATACTCTAAATGCACATGCGTGCCACTGTTGTCTATTTTCTTCGCGCTCTTTAATTGAAATTAACAAATTGATATTCTTTTTTTATCTGAATGAAATAGACAAAAAACTTTTTTTCTGCGTGGCGTGGGTGCAAGAGCTGCAACCACGCCACATTCTGCTTAATAGGTTTCGAAAAGATAACGTTCTGAGCACGCGCATTGGTAATTTCAAACTTTCCTTTCAAGTTTGTTTTTCTTCCAGTTTGAGAATGAGTAGAAATATTTCAACTCGTATTCCAAATGATGAGGAGAAAATATTTTTGTCCAATTAAAAGGTGTAGAGATTGCTGAGGATGAATAATGTAAAAAAAAAATCTTAAAAGATGGCGTTTGACATGTCTACTGCAAAAACTTTAGAAAACACAATAACTTGAATAAAAGAGACTGAGGAATGAAACAAAAATAAACAAAATAAACCGTAAAAGTCATTGACAAAAAATAAGTCAACAAAAATATTGACCATTTTTTAAATTCAGTTACTGCTATAAAGAATCAGCAAGCCGCTGAAACAGATTCAATGAATGTAAAAATATCAATGGATAATCGCATTGGCATGGTCTGCAACAACGAAATTTTGAGTACATGACAATAATTAGGGCTGAAAAATTTATGAATGCTGACGCAAATTTTCAAGGAAATGGAGTAGCTGATTGACTAAGTGCACTATGTGGGAAACATTTTATTCTATTACCAAAATAATGTTATGTTATGTCATTTATCTTAGTGTTTCATTAAATTAGGCCTGATTATTGCCAAAATGCAGCCACCACTAAAAGAGGAAATATTCGTACGTACTTGTCCAGACACCAAATGTTAGGAGCTATTGCTATTAATGTTCAAATAGAACCTGGTCTTCATGTACTAGCAAAATGAACGGTATTGAAACAAACTTACACATTCTCAACTCGCACGCGTTGATAGTTTGACAAGATGGCTCCAGAAGATACACCATCAAATTCAATTTTTTCCTAACATAAAGAAAGTAGAAACACATTTACTATTAATTATAATTTTTACAACTTCTTCTTAGTCTCGGCTGCCATTTTTAGCACTTTCTTTGCAATGTAATGACGACTTAAGTCATAAAGCAATCAGGCTAGAAAACAGTTATTCTACTGTTTCACCCTCAATTCAGAGCTAATTTTTGGTCAGAACCTTCCAACAGGCTAACTGTGCTAGAGGTTTACTACCCCAACTAAACCACAGTGATTCAGATAATGCAGCTTAGCAGAAAGTAAGAAACACTAAACAGTTCTACCTTCACTAGCTAAAAGATAACCTAACAATACACACTTTAATCTCTTTCAACAGTTCATACAAATCTTCGACTTCGTCGTCAGCAGACTTCTTGTATGTCGCACTTCGACACACTGAGGTTCCATTAATTGTACGTCGAAATAACGGCAAATCCAAAGCTTCAGCATAGTACTCGATAGCATGATGGCCAACCGTTTGATACATGTAGCTATCTAATTCATCTGGAAAAGATTAAAAATTCTCTTGAATTTAAAATATCTTGAGTTTAGAAAGGAAATTACAATTAGCAAGGTCAACGTTAGAATATGCATTGGCACCACATGCTTTTTGTAACTTGTTTTTCTTCTTATTTAGTAACTAATTCAATCATTCATTTTTTCTTGTTTGTTAAAACCCCTTTTTGTACATGTTACAAATCTTTCTTGACTTATTTAGATAACATAAGTACCAGCAACAAGTGATAATAAAAGCACCTTTTTGTCAAAATATTTTTATAGAATAATATCTTGCAAGTGCGCAGTGAGCAATTTCAAAGTCGCTTCACAAATCTTCTTTATTGAATGTTACATATCTTCTTCGCTTAACGGACCGTGAAGAGACAGTCATAAACTGTTACAGCAGTGATCTTATTCGCAAATTAACTGCTTATCCATTGTTCTCTGTTGCTATTTTAACCATTTACATATATTTTGTGAAAATTAATAAATTAATGTTGAAATTCAATCAAGTTTTTAAAAACAAATACGTCTTCATTGTTCTTCAGCTTTCAGAATTTAAAAATTATCAGCATGCAAACACAATATAGTAGAACGTGGACCAGCAAACACTGAATTTTTTTATTTTTTTTTATATTGTTATCAAAGTTACAGCAAAAAACCTCCTCACTCAGTTTAAATGACATTCCATAACAAGAATTTACCTGTATCTTTAGGTTTCAGGTTAGCAAGTGCAACAATTTCATGCCCATTTTTTACACAATGCATCATGTTGAAGCAGCTATCTTTGCCTCCACTGAGGAAAATTAGAAGTTGTTTTACAAGATTTTAACACAGTACCATTATTGTTTAAAAGGGGACTCCACAGCACAAGCATGTAATTTGATTTGTAAGAATCACACCCAAAATGCATTTTCATTACCAAGGAAAATGTTTCCTGGAAAGAATAAACGCAATAAGGTGGTGACATGGCTCAATCATCTACGAAAAGCAACGAAGGCAGGGTTTAAGTTAGCAGGTCACAATTTGGATTTGCGAATCAAAACGCCGCTTTTATGATTCATCATACAAAGAAAATGATGAAATTGTGAACCCTAGTTTTTATCAATTGTTTTTATCACCTATTATTATAATTGGTTGTAGCAACAAAATAAACAATAACTATAATAAATGGATAAACGGCAATTCACCTAAAGTGCTTCCACACCACAGTTGTAAAAAGTTAGTACATTTTTGCAAACTAACTCTACATTACTATATTACTTTGAACCCTGGAAGGGAGGTCAAATAAACGGTCAGAGTTACCATATTGAGTTAAAGGGAAATCACCAGGCAGTTTCTTGCTGCCTTTACTTGTATGTTTGTGATGTGGAATTTAAAAAGGCATTATAGGGATTTTATATAATTATCTATTAAATTTTAGAAGTAGCTCAACTATTTTCTTTTCTTTTTGTTCCTTTTTTTATTTTGTGTAGTTATATGTAAGTAAAACTAAGTTAAGCTTGTTTTTGGCAAGTTTTAAGAAATAATGAAAAAGTAGTAAAAAGGTTGTTTGGTGGTGCTGAAAATAGTTTGATTTTTTAATCCTAATTTTTTTGTTCCCAATTTACCCAAAATTAATTTTAAATTGTAATTACTGCCACAAACACCAGGTCACAATTTTGTTATTTTTCATACCCCATACAAATTTTCAAGTATCGTCAGAACTAAACTGAAAACAATTATTTTATTTCAATGAATTTAAATACAAACGATAAAAATTTGCTACACTTTTTCTCTTTAAGAATCCGTTTTTATGTTAAAAACATTATGAATATTTAAGGTTACCTTATTAATGCCACTACTTTCATATTTTCTTCTTTAAGGAGGCATACTACAAACTTTTTTTTATTATTCTAAAGAAAAATCAACAGTAAAAGTAATTATTAAGGCAAAAGGGAGTGGATTCAACAACAGAGGAAAAATGTTTTTATATAAATATATACAAATAAGTAGATGACAAAGTTTACCACTTTTGTTTTGAATTTTGACATTATCTTTTCAAACGTTTTCTTTAAAATGATTGGTTTGCCAGACACTGATTTTGTTGTAAAGCTTTTGTTACAGTGGAATCTGATTATTGCAACCTATCAACAGGGTGATGGCTGGAACATAGCAACTAGTGCTGCTAAGAAATTCTTTTTTAGTATGTCAGCTAAACAGGTCCGGAAAGAGCGTAAAAACATGATAGAATATTTATTTTTGTTGCACTCGAGCAAAACTAAAATCAATAATTTTACGTTTTTTAAGAGAGATGCATACTTTCGCCGATATATTGGGGGAGAAAAGAGGATAAGAGGACCTTTACCATTCTGCAATTGTGCTAGGTAACACCCTGCTCTAGTACAATTAATAAGAAATAGTACAAAGACAACCAAATGAACTAAGTTTTAATTATATACCAACATAACCATGGTGGGCCATACAATTTTCTAGTGAACGTATTTACCTCAATAAACGTCCTCTCAAAAGTGAAAATGTGATATAAACTTCCCTGCCTAATAAATGGTCCCTCCCCTAGTGCGATGGAAGGAGGGGCGTTTATTAAAAATTAATTTATTGTTATTATTAATTCTTGTTTCTTTTCTTTTAATTAACACAAATCGAAAACACTAAATAGATTTCTATTTCTTAATGCTTCAACTCTTAACAAGATTTACAAATCCCCTCTTATTAACGCCCCTCTCTAATAAAGGCCCCCTAAAAATCTTATAAAATTTTATAAAAGCCCAGGCCGTTTATTGAAGAAAATACGGGAAATACCTTTATTTAAAATGAACATTTGCCTCAAGAATTGTTATACACAGACAAGCATACCAAATTTACAGTAAATTATTTGCAGTAATTATTTTTGAATGAAAAGAAACATGTTGCACAGTACATGATCAACCAGGTAAAAATTCCTTAAATTTAAATGAAGAAAACATGATAAAAGTTAATTTAAATAGATTGCGTATGGAAAACATTAGAAATCACACAATTTAGTCTGTGGTTAAACATTTTTATATGTACAATACTCACTAGCATAAATAACATTGCTGACATATATAATTAATGTATTTTTTATTATCTTAAAAACTACGAAAAAAAAAAGTTTCTACAAACTTATTTTTTTTTTAAAATACTGCTCTGGAAATAATGTATATTTAGCAAAACAATTTTTGGTATAAAAATCCAATGTAATCATACCAAATCCTAAAAAATAAAGAAATAATTACGCAGAAATTCAAAAACAATTTGAAAGTAAATTCATTTCTTCCTTTTGAATTGCTATGAACTTGAAGCATATGCATTAACACGTGATTGCATTTCTTGTAATATTCTCTTTAATCGTGTTGGATCATTGAAAAAAGCAGGAAACAGAGTTCGCTCTAAAACTTTGAATGAATTGCTTGATAGAATCTATAAAAAAACAAGTTTTCAAATGTTAGCTGTGAAAAAGAACAATATGAGTACTTTAACTGAATTATTATTTACTAGTCGATAAGACCCGTGGAAAAATCCACCTAGGCAAAGGTCAATGAAAAATAGGTTGCTTTAGATGTTTTTTTGACGTAAGCAGTGCATATACAAAAAAAAAATGTTCTTAAAATCTTACACAAAATGTTAAATATCAATTTGCATTAAACTCTCCACACAAATCTTACACAAAATAAAAAAGAACAGCTTGCAAGGTGTAAAATCTAGTTGATAAAAAGTTAAAACAACCACACTGACAACATCGACACTCACAACACCAAATTCACAAAACCGACAGTTACAACACCAACAGTCACAACACGGATAATAACAATATCAGAAATAACGCATCTCAAATATGTACATCTTATAAGTGATTATGTTGAAAACCCTCATTTTATTCTAAAATGTCAAAAAGGAGGCCTGCAAGAGTTAGCACAAATCAACAAAAATAAGTTTTTCACATATTTTAAATATCGTCTTTCCCTTAAAAGATTATAAAAAAATTTAAAAAAGCCATAGTTTGGAAAACACAAAATCTAGAAAAATCAGTCATTTCGGTTGCATACCATCCTCTCCCTCTCATTCTGTATCTGGCCGTCAAGGTGAACGGATGTCTGGATCAAGTTAGCCAAAATACAGAAAATACTAAAAGGGCGTTTTAATCTTAAAATGTTTACTGAGCAGCAACTGCAACAATTAAACAAGAAAGAAATTATTACTCTCTTCTTGAGCAATCAAAAAGAAAATGAAAAGGTTACAGAAATACTTGAAATAACAAGAAAGATGGAAAAACGGATTGAAATCCTAGAATCACACTTAGCTGTCTCACAAACAACATCTAACAATCTACAAAACAGAATTAAAAGTCTCGAAACTGATCTTCTCAAGTCACAGCAATACAGCCGACGAGAATGTATCGACATCGACGGAATTGACGAAATGATTGAAGATAGTCAGTTAGAGGACAAGGTCAGTAACATTCTTAACGATATCGGCGTAAACATCGAACCGAAAACAGACATACAAGCCTGTCACAGAATTGGAAAGAGAAATTCAGTTATCGTTAAATTTTCCAATCGGAAGACTGTAAATAAGATAATTAGCAAGAAAAATTTACTAAAAGAAATTCCCGAAAATAAGGTGTACATCAACGAAAGTCTTTGTCCGCTAAATAGAAAAATTCGTGGAAGATGTAATAGACTTTTTAAAAGCAACAAGATCAGCAAATTGAGAACTAAGAACGGGATGGTTCAAATAAAAGTAAACCAAGACAATCTTTTTATCGACATAGACCATGAAGATGTTCTAAAAGGTTTGTTTCCTGATTTCGTATTCGAATTCTAGAAAACATAATCAAATAAGCGCAGCCGTTGTTGTTTTTAGTCTTATTTACAAGCGAGACTATGTTATTTCTAGTGTGCATTCCAAAATGGCGGTGTAAACACGATTGTACGATCGTAATGTTTCTGTTCTCTTTTGTTTTTGCTTATATCGTTTAAGTTGTTTCCAATATTGTTGTTAACTTTTATATTTTTTATATCATCCTTACAATGCTTATTTTTCATGCCCTTTAGTATTGTTTTGTATTGCTATTCCCTTGTGTCTAGCTAGCTAACATTATTTTGTTTTTGTTTATTTTTGTGTCTAGTTTGTGTGTGAAAAATGTGCCTTGCAATCCCTTTCCCTTGTAGTGTGTGTGGAAAATCAGTGAATGACAACCATACTGCAGTATTTTGTGATCTCTGCAAATTATGGTCTCATACCAAATGTAACAACATTACAGCTAGTGAATATATTCTGCTCCAAGACTCACCATTTAACTGGGCCTGTCAAAAATGCCTTAGAAATGCTCTTCCCCCAGGAAATGTTTTCTCTGACGACTCTACTAACATGAGTACTACCTCTCATCCTGACTTTTCAAATTCCAGTTCTGCAAAAAATACTAAACTAAAATCTTTTTTGTCCCGCTTGAATGATCTCAATAACTTTTACGAGACTGTACAAGAAAATATGGGTGTTGAGGGTGTCAACTGTAGGTACTATGATACAGACGAATTTACATCATTAAACTTGGACAACATGAAAGCTCTTTCTTTTTTTCACATGAATATAGCATCTCTGAGTCTGCATTTTGATGAGCTTAAAGCTCTCCTCCAAAACCTTGAATTTGCTTTCGATATCATTGGTATAACTGAAACAAAATTCCAAGATAAAATCATCCCAAGTAATGTTTCACTTTCAAATTATACAATTGAGCACACTCCATGTGATGGAGAAAAGGGGGGAGCATTACTTTATGTATCCAACAGTCTTAATTATACCACTCGTGTTGATCTAGATAAACTTGCCTATAGGTCACTTAAAGTAGAATCTAAATTTATTGAAGTCATTTGCAAAAACCAAAAAAATGTTGTTGTAGGTTGTATCTACAGACATCCTAAAATGCCTGTTGAGATCTTCAACAGTGATATTTTAATGCCTCTCCTGGAAAAAATCTCGCTTGAAAAAAAATCTCTGACACTGATGGGTGACTTCAACATCGATATTATGCAAGTAAATACTAATACTCATGCAACAAATTTCTTAGATATTATTAATTCTTTTGGACTTCTTCCTCATATCGTCCTGCCTACTAGAGTGACTGAGTCAAGTCAAACTATCATAGATAATATTTTCACTACCCTTGATGAATTGAACACTATTTCTGGTAATGTTATAACATGCATCTCTGATCACTTGCCTCAGTTCCTTATTATCAATGGAACTAATGAAAAGTCTAAGCCACAAAAACTGAAAGTGAGAGACTGGTCTAAATTTAACGAAACCAATTTCTCAAATGAAGTCTCTGCATTAAATTGGGAAAATGTACTTTGTACAGGTGATAAAGATGTAAACACATCTTTTAACAATTTCTTCAAAGCCATTGAGGACATTTTGGATATCCATGTTCCATATAAAACTATATTATCAACAAAATCAAAAACTGAACCACAAAATCCTTGGATGACCAAAGGTATTCTAAAATCCATGAAAATCCGTGACAAACTTTATAAATCTTTTATGTGTGCAAAAAACCCTATTATTAAGTCTAACATCCAAGAAAGATATAAAAGATATCGTAATAGGATTGTATCCTTGTGTCGAACCAGTAAGAAGAATTACTATTCTGATTATTTCAAAAAAAACATCCAGAATATTGGTAACATTTGGAAAGGAATAAGGTCCTTAATCTCTTCTAGTAGTCGCAATGAATCTAATTTAATCTCACTTAACATTAATAAATCTATAACCACAGATCCCTTAACTGTAGCCAATACTTTCAACAACTTTTTTTCTTCTGTCGCAACAAACCTTCCCAAGAAAATTCCTCACACACCTAAAAACTTTAATCAGTTTCTAAAAAACAGTGTACCCAATTCAATGTTCCTGTCACCCACCACTCCAGAGGAGATTTTGAAATATTTATCTATTATAAACTCTAAAAAGTCCAGTGGTCCATCAAGTATTCCTTATAATGTTTTGAGTCTTATTAAAAATGAAATTGCTTGTCCCTTATCTAAAATTATTAATCTCTCATTTACCTTAGGTGTTTTTCCAACTCAACTTAAATTAACTAAAGTCATCCCTATTCACAAGAAAGAATCCAAACTCGACTGCACAAACTATAGACCAATCTCATTGTTATCAAATATTGACAAAATTTTTGAGAAACTGATTCATGATAGACTTTATAAGTTCCTTAACAAAAACAAGGTCCTATATTCACAACAGTTTGGCTTTAGAAAAAACTATTCCACTTCACAAACCTTGCTTAACATGATTCAAAAAATTGCTGACAACCTAGACAAAGGTAATTATGTTTGTGGAATTTTCGTAGATCTCCAAAAAGCTTTCGATACTGTTGACCATGAAATCTTATTGAAAAAATTGTTTCATTATGGCGTTAGAGGTAATGTCTTAAATTTATTAAAATCCTATCTTTCTGACCGTGATCAGTTTGTCTCCATTAAAGGTATTTTCTCAAATAAGGTATTTATGAAGCATGGTGTTCCTCAAGGATCTGTACTTGGCCCACTTCTTTTCTTGCTCTATATTAATGACTTACACGAAGCAATAAAATTTTCCCTAGTTCATCACTTTGCTGACGATACAAACTTGCTGCATTTTAATCCCTCATTGAAATCCCTCGTCAAAAAAGTCAATCTTGATCTTAGATTCCTCTGGCACTGGCTCAGTGCTAACAAAATATCTCTTAATGCTAGTAAAACGGAATATATACTCTTTAGACATCCCTCTAAACCCTTTAACTGTGAAGTTAAGCTTTCTATTGGTGGTCAAAAGGTTTTTCCTAGTGAAACTATAAAATATCTTGGTGTACTGCTTGATTCTAACCTAGGATGGAAGTCCCAGATTAATTCAGTTGCAACCAAATTGAAAAAGGTTAATGGAATCATTGCAAAAATAAGACATTATGTGCCAATGGATGTTCTTCTGTCAGTTTATAATGCTCTTTTCCACTCAAATCTAAATTATTGCACCCAAGTCTGGGGTCAGTCCATAAGTTTACAAGTGAACCGAATCACTGTCCTTCAAAATTGTGCTTTACGTCTTATGAATTTTGCCAACCATAGAACAAATGCAAACCAATATTATAAAGATTTAGGCATCCTTAAATTCACAGATACTGTGAAACTGCAAAATGTATTATTTATTTACAATTTATTTCACAACAATCTACCTGTTCCTCTGATTGGTACCTTTTCAATTGACTTCTCTCACTCTCATAATACTACTAATTTGAGTGCTGTTCGTACTTCTGCATTTGGTTTCAAATCCATTAGGCATCAAAGTGTCCTATCATGGTCTAGTTGTCAAAATACCTTACCTGAAATAAGACTTTTAGATCTCCCTTTCCATAGACTTAAATCTCTAATAAAGCATACATTGTTGTCTAATTATGTTTAATTTATATATACCTAAAATTACTATTGTTCACAATCACTTTCACACCACTTTTTTCTTGGGATTTGCAATTGCAATATTTTTCACATTTTTTCGCTTGTCTGTCTTGTTTTGTAGTGTTGTCTGTGTAAGTTGTGTGTTTTGTATTGTCCACGGTGGCTGTCATACTTCGAGCTCTGCTAACTTTGGCAGTTTCCGGGGTTTACTAGGGCAAAAGTTTTAATTAATAATGTATATTTATCTCCTAGTAAACTGAAATATATGTTTATTTCATTCATTCATTCATTCACTCCCACAAAACTTACACAAAATGTAAAAATCGACCAGTTAAAAACACAAAATTTTTCTCTTTTAATTCCGTACTGCCCTTTACCAACAATTCTAAACATAAATGTCAAAAAATCAATGAGTAAAGAATAAACTTGAATCAACAAAGATCATTATGTGTAGAGCTTGAAACACTAATCAAAATAATGTATAGAATCATGTACAACACCAACAATAATAATAAAGTCAGAAATAACACATCTCAAATATTTACTTCGTTGAAAAGCTTTAATATTTCAATCAGAAGTGTTCATTTCATCGATTACATACTATCCTGTTCCCCAAAAATATACACAAATTGTAAAAATTAACAGGTTAAGAACACAAAAAATTTTTCCTTAAGTATGATGATCTGTAGTGACCTTTACCAACCATTTTAAACGTGAATGTCAAAAATGAATAAGGAGTAAATTTAAATCAACAAAGATATTATTTTTGGAAAAGAGAGTGTATATACGGTCCGTCCTCACTAAAGTTAACAAAAAATGTAAAACAGATCGATTTTGAGGAACACATCTAAATCAACAAAAATCAGTTCATCTTTAGCATGTTCTACATTGCCATTGGCCATAAATCTTCCACAAAAAGGTTATGAAACACATCAAATTATAGAAAAAATCAGTCATTTCATACAATATAAAAAACAAAAAAGTTTTTGCCAGAACAATTAGTAATTTTTTCATTATCACCAAACACAGTTATTACTACAATTTTAAAATTCTTAACAAAAAAAACGTGAATTTGTTCTCTCAGTATATTGCATGTGGTCTTTTTCCCACAAAAGTTTAAACAAAATTTTAAAAAACAGCCGTTTGCAACATAAACAAAAACACAAACAACCATACCATCCTCTCGTGAATTAAAATAAAGTCATAAACCCACGTAAAGTGCCAATCAAATGTCTACAGTCCTTTTACATTCAAATGTGCGATGGTAAACCAAAATTAAAGCAAAATTATGTTTATTATGCAGTGTCAAGGTGTAATGGTAATCACACAAATCGAGGAAATTGACTTCATTGTATATACAGAGAAATCAATGTGCTTTAAACGAATTGGATTTGTAAAGGACAAATAGAACAACATACATTTGCCATGTTTATCTAAATTTTATTTTCAATTCTTGGCTCCCAAAATTATTATGTATTTGTATTTTATTTATGTAAATGTCAATGTCATTGGTAGCTATAACTGGTGAAAGAAAATTTACCTTATAGCAGCAAATTACCCACACTTTGTTAAAATCTTGAGGATTCGGCTAACACTACTTGTAGACATATCGAATCGAATAGCTACATCCTTAATAGAGAAGACGCGAAGTCTGATCAAATCATGAAAAATTCTTCTTCTGTGCTAATTGTTTTTGTGTTTTTAACTATTGTGTTTGAACCCCAGTATATAAGCGAATCTGCTGCAGGCTAAAATGCTTTTAAAGCCTGTATAAAACTTGAAGTGACCACTGTTCTGTTTAAGCCGCTCAACTATAAATTTATGTTCATTTATTTCTGATGTTAAAGATAATATTTCAGTTCTCATTTCTGCCTTCTTGCTTAAATTTATGTGTCATGTTCACTAGCTGACCTTTTAGTTTGGTTAGTTCTAACTGTAACTTCTCCTTCTGTGTTAATTCTTTTTCTGTTTTTTTTTTTCTTGCGATGGTAACCTTCGACCAGACAGGCCAATATTACTTTTGGTTAACAATTCTTTAAAAACCACAGGTTTTATTGTTTTAGGAGTTAGTTGGTATGTTGTTTATATAGTTTTTTTCCTATCTTTAAAGTGAGCAGAACAAACTTTATGTGCAGTTGTTGGCTTAATTTTTTTTTGCTAATTTTCAAAACCTATTTTTTCCTCAGTTCTTGTTCTTCTAGTATGACTAGCCGGGTAAACCCGCCATCGAAACGTCAGGGTAAGCCACAAGTCAAGGTGTGAGCCGGCGATGAACACTCTGTGGAGCGCTTAATAACAGCCGTAAACTGCTCCACACAATCAGGTGGAGTGCTTTAGTACAGGTATACAGTATGTTATAAATCAAGTAAAGTACACACACCATTTAGTGTTGCGACTGTAACATATTTTTCAAAAAATAACTATCCCGCAACAATAGCTGAAATAAAAATAGAGTTTACAAACCGTTGTTACCCGGTCATGGCAAAAACATTCGGTCAATATTATTTTATTTTGCGGAATAAGTTTTTCTGAAAGTTAAAAATTTAATCATGGCAATGGGCTGACCGCTTAGTACACTTAAACAATGTTGAAGAGGTGTGTAGGAATAATACCCTTTCGAAAAAAACTTTCTCACAGACTCTGTTTAAATAAAAACACAAGAAACAGTCCATTGTTAACACAGGGCTGAACAGTCAGTCTAGGTAAACCGTGGTGCACATTCGTACAGGCGTAATACACTTTTCAAAAAATTTATATATAACAGCTTCGGTGTAAATAGAAACACAGAAAACAGTCTGTTGGGGGACCTGGCATTAAAATGCCCAAGCCCCAACTCTGTGTTACACATCATTGAACACCAGATGGAGCGATTAATAAGAGCCAAAAACAGTGCCACACATTCAGGTAAAGTGATTTAGTACAGCTACTTAGTATGTAGTATATTAAGTGTAGTGCACAAAACTTTATGGTGTTTCTGGTGTCATATATTTTTCAAAAAATAACTTAGTTAAAAAAAATACTCAGCAATTGTATTTGGCAGCATAACTTTTCATTACAGTATTAAAAATGGTAGCTGCCTAACTGCATTTACATAGCATAGGAATTGGATTGCAGCCAACTGCATTTGGCTACTTTCACTTTTTATCCAGAGGTAGCTAAAAAGAGCTAGCTAGGTAGACCCAACTTCAACATAAAAATAAATAACAATATAGCAAACAGAATAAAAACTTTAAAAGAATAGGAATAAATAAAGATAGCTATAGCTAGCTGCCTTAAAAGCAGGATCCTTCCTCAAAATCTACGCTTATAGCTAGCTAGCAAAAAAATTAAAATTGATTTGTTTAAGATTTATACATGGCTAGAAAACGTCATAAAATATTCACCTTTACAGGTGAAAACATACAGAAACTAAATAATCCTATAGGATAGAAAGTACTTTGAAGAAAAAAGGATTGAAGGCAGATCTACCAAACTTCACATCAACACTTCCAAATCAAAATGGCCTTCGTAAGGGTAGCATTCCCCCCGTTGATATATTGAGGTCGCAAAGCACTTGGATTGGTCATTAGTGAAAATCCAACCCTGGGACTGGTCTATTGCCCGTGAGCAGTCCACAGTCGGTAAAAAGAACTGGGTCTGCCGGAATGCAAAATAAAGCTGCAGGGCCGCGATTTTCCGCGGTTCTCGCTACTTAGGAGGCCATGTTCCGCGCAGAGACAGACAGACGACGGCTATTATTATAGAAACATAAAAAGATAAATTCTTGTTGCGCTTAGAATTATTTTAACACTGGGAAACACAACAAGTAAAGCGTCCAGTAGCTACGGTGCTGGCATCAAAAGTTTCATAATTATCTTTTGAGAACTTGTTTCTTCTGTACTTAAAGTTGGGTTTTGAGTTTGAGAAATCAGAAGATACAAAGCTATTAAAAGAGCTGTTCATAGGTGTTGAACATCGAATAAAATTATTATTATAAATTTTCTGCAGAACGCTCAATCTTTGTTTATAATTTTGACTAGAACTACCATAATGCATTGCACTTGAGCAGATTTATGGGAAAGGTGAATTTCCCAAAATTATTTCTAGCAAAAATTAATTTCTATTGCCACTTTTTGTTCTTAAATAAATCAAGAATCTTTTGTTTATTGCCCACAAGATAATGACTTACAAGACTCGCAAGATAATTAATAAGAACAAAGGATAAACAACTACCGCCTCCATGAAAAAGGTGTGAAACTTGAGTGTAGAGATAGGGAAATGTATGTTCTAGCACAGCCCCTAAAACGCACCCACGAACGCCCACAACAAGTCCCTTTTAATCCAGCACTATCCAATACCATCCCATATTGATCCACATAATTCAAGGACCTATTATTCAATATAATGACATCATCAAAGTAGGATAAGAGGTCCAATACTTTCTAGCACAATTTACCATAATATTCTACACACACATAAGGGAAATTCCCTACTGCAATTATTTTAGGAGACGAGTAATCATGACTTTGACTTCTTCTGATGTAAGTGATTCTCAATTTGATGAAATGGAAGAATTTAGTTTCTCTTTATTCATGTTTGAACCAGAACGAAGTGAAAGTTAGCAGTTGCTGTTTTAGAGGCGTTGAGGAATGATGAAAATGTTAAATAGTATTTCAGAAATCCGTGTGGGACGTGGTGAGTGGTGAGAGTGAGAATCATTGGGCAATGGATATGGAGAACAATAGTTAATATTGTAGAGATAACAACGACATTCTAAACAGTCATGTTTATGGGTTTTAATATGGGTTTTTATATTTAGGATTTTCATTTCAGTATCACTGCACACGAATCTTAATTTTCACATCTTTTTATCCATCATGTAATCTTATTATTAATTTACAAGTGTTTTCTGTTTTAGACAGGGGTTACTGAAATCACCATTAGTCTGTATGATTTTCTTTAGGCCATTCTTGCATTGTGAACGTTAAAGAATTCAAAATAGTCTGCCTATCAGAACCTGTGCTTCAAACTGCTCTTCGTGCAATCCACAATATTGTAGAAGTTGTAGATGGAACAGTCAGAAAATATTTTTAGAAAATATTTGTTTGGTTATTATTTTTTATTACTCAATTTTTTATTTGATAGGTATTTCTCTTTAAGAGGAAAGTATATTGGCATGGATTAATTCACTTATTTATAAAAAAAAATTTATATGAGAACATGAGTTTCAAGCTGAGCCATCACAAGACATACACTAACATAGAAAACTATGCAATTTTTTTGGATTATTTTAGCGAATGATGAAAAATAATTGATAAATTTTTGTCTTAAATTTGGCATAAATTTTATCAGGCAAAAGTATTTAAATATTTAAAATTTAGTATGGATTTAATTTGGGGTACTTTGACAAATTTTGCCATTCTTGCTAAATTTCCTCCACACTTAAATTTATGCCCTTATAAAGGTATTTTAATGTAAAAAAAACATGACAAAACAAACAGTAGCACAAAAAAGAAAGAAAAGCTGCTGCTGAGCACTTGAAAGTTAAATTACCTTTCGTTTTCCAACAATGTCTTTAATTGTATCATTGACCTGCACTTCTGCCATAGATAAATTTTCCTCTAGATTTTGTATTATTTCAGACAGCTAAGATAATATAACACGCCTAGTCACAAGTGCGCAATAATTTTATCAATTCTTAGTTTCTTCTACTAAAATTAACAGAAGAATTAAAATAAAATAAAAAAGCTTTGAAAGGAAAACATTTTGTCAGAGCACAAAAAACAAAACAGAAAAAAACAAAACATTGGTAACAACAAAATGCGAAAGTAAACTAACATGTTCATTTGAGAATGATTTCTTTCCACTAAGTAGTTTCGATGTGTCTTTTAAACATGTTTCCCTAAATTAAAGAAAGCCTTAAAGAATAAAAAATAATACAAGGAATACAAGATGAAAGGACGATATGTTTGGTTCACCATAGTCAGGACATGCTGATTTTCTAAAAAATTCACTAATTAGAAATAAATTTAGTTCTATAGAACCAGAGGCATACACTGACAGGCTTCAAGGCATGACTCATTCTTATAAAGCAACTAGAAATAACAGGAAATAATTTTTTTGTTTTTAAGCTTTTATTAAATTTCCCCTGGAAATTCATGCATCCATTCAAAGTAAAAAAAGAAAAGAAAAACATTTTAAGTATAGGTCCAAAGTAGAAAAACCAACATGGTTCTGATAAAAGATTTTTCAATGGCTAACTAAGTCCCCTTCCCTAAAAAAATATTTCAAATAAAATTAACCAAATAAATATTCTGAAAATATTACATAAATTAAAGTAGAAACCAACTGTATCTAAAGCAATACTACATACAGAGAGTCAAGAATCATTGTTTGTTCCTCCTGCATTTGTGCATATTTAGTTTTAACAGCGTCTTGACTTGAAGAGAGTTTTGCAGCTTCATTGAGCATAGCATCATAGGTTTTATACAACTCTTCTCGATCTTCAGCATCTGAAAGTAGTTGAAAACCATTTTGACAAAATCAGGAGTATGTACAAAGAGGTCGATAAGGTTGATAGAAGTGTTTTAAAGACCTTTAACAAATGTTATAATGACTATACTGAAAAATAGTTTGTTTTTAACTGGCAATACCATTGTCTATAAATTTAAGGTGAATTTTTGTAAATACATGAAAACAAACAAATTAAATATGCCTAATGACGAAAAACTGATTTTTTTCTGGCATATATATTAAAATTAAATAAGAAATTTAATTCTACTACAACCTTGGTCAAATATGACAGGACAATTTAAATTCTTTCAGGCTATTCTTAAAAATGGAAATGCAACAATAATTGCCCCTAAAACACTGCAGGGGGTTGGGGTATGAGTGAGCAGATCAAAAGCTAAGGGAAAGAGGAGGGATGCCTTATCCTAAAAACTTCTAAACTACATTCATTCTTTAAAAGTTAATTTACAGATACACAAACTAATAAAAATGGCAGCTTCATTTTTATATTTGGCCACATGCTTAAATGCTGGTTGAAAAAATAGTGGTTGTCTAATTATTTTAACAAAAATTATTGTTTGTTGCAGCCTTTCAAAAAAGAGCTCTAAAGCTCTAATTGTGTCAAAAACTTGTACAGACAATGATTAATGACACTTTAAAACTTTCAAGTTTATATAGCTACAATAGAGAGACAAAGTAAACATATTTTCATTACTGACTGGTAGCCTTGTGGTAGAGCATTTGCTTTTAGTGCAGAAGGTCTGGGGTTCAAATCCCAACTGAGTCATGCCAGAGACTATAAAAGTGTGACTACCTATTATGCTTAACGTTCAGCATAAGAATAGGATTGATATCTTAGGTGGTTGTCTAATTGAGTATTGTTGTGCTTGCACGTCTTTCGTAGCTTAAATGGGAACTATAAATGCACTAGGAGCCCCTTCGCAGGACCTTCGTTAATAGCAGTACCAATAGAAACTGAACAGGCTATCCTTGGTAAATAATTTCAATAATAATAATAATAATAAATTCAAAGTTAATACAGTTGTATTCCATCAAAATGGGATAAAAATAACACTCTTTTTCAAGGATATATATGCCTATGTATGGAGTACATGTTTCTAAGTATGTTGCAAACACTGACAAGTAAACTTGTCTAAAATATGTGCATGTTATATTTTGGACTTTCAATAGCTTTGTTTCACTATTCATGACTGCCAACAAACGTTTAGTGTTCCTGAATGTTACAAGACTATTGCTATGAACAATTTAAATACATCAACTTGCTAATATCACAGATAAAATACTTCCAACAAATGTTCACCAAGACTCACACCTGTTTTTAAATACACCTACACCTTAATAGAACAAAACATAATAATAAAAAAACAGCACAAACAAGACCTTACCTATGGAGTCATATAACTTATTTACAAAGTGATCTTTGGAAGTAATTGTCTCTTTATTTTCATTAGCCACAGCCAGTATAGGATCGGATAAATTTTTCTCATGAGAAACAGTTAAAGAAAATTCCAGCAAAAATATCACAAATATCACAAATCATTTTGTGCACATCTTCAGCAAATAAGAATCTTATTTGCTCTGATTATATACAAAAGTAAAAAAAAAAATAGTTCAATATTTTCAGATAAATGCAAAACTAATAGTCGTACTGCTAAATGTTGAAAATTTATTAGTGCAATCTCATCAACAAATCTAAGATAAGGGTGCCATTTGAATAAATAACAATTTCCACCTTTCTTTACACTTTGCCACCACGTTAATGTACTTCTCTTTAATAAGAGCTGTTGCCTGTCTGTTTGTAATGGTGTTAACCATGCACGAAATACTACCCTCCTAGCACAAGAACGATAAATCTGCAGGGACGAGTTCCCACTAAATTAAAGGACCAATCAGGATCAGGTGGATTTTCAGATAAATGACCAATCAGAAACTAAAGCTCTTTAGATTCCTATGCATGCAACACTTTTTAAAGCTCCACTGAAAGCAGTCCGAAATTTGGGAAGAAGATCTAAGCAACTCAGTGCTAGAGAAAGGAAATTGTTTTGTGTTCGTTCAAAACTACTTTTCAGGCATTTTTTCTGTTTGTTTACATTTTTGTTCACCATCTGTTATAGTTAGCTACCCAGCTACCTAAGGTTTTGTTATAGTTTTGTCTTTTATTGTCACGTTTTCGAGCTATATATAAATCTTAAACAAACCAATTTTAAGATATGGGCTACAAACTTATAGATTATAAGGGAGCATAATAAAGAAAAATAGCTAGCCTTATTTATTCCTGTTTTTTAAAGTTTTTATTTAAGTAGATGTGAGTTTTATGTTAGCTAACGTTATATATTTCTGTTTTATCTACACCAATCTGATATTTACTCAGCTGCACTTAGCCGAGGTTGTACCTGATGCTAGCTACCTAAAGCGTAAGTAGCCAAATATAGAATTCTTCTTATACTAAATGCAATTAGGTAGCTAGCTACACCTTTTATTGTGATATAAACTTTAACAAAGTCAGAAGTTTATTGAGGAGACAACTGTCTCAAAATTTTGTAACGACAGGCTTAAGACAAGCTTTTTTATTTAACCTAATTTGCGATCAAGTTTTTTTTTGAAAAAAATGTGTTACGACTATATGCATGTGCAACACCGGTTACCTGTAAAATGCCCTACCCCCATAACGTCCCTTGTATTAGGTTATAACTTATAAAACTTGGTATGATGTCTGTCACATGACAATTAAAAATCATGCCTCAGATGCTGACTTTACTCAGATTACGACATACTGTATACCTGTACGTTCCACCCAGGTGTATGAAGTTTACGGATCTCAACCTGACGTTTAACATCGAGTCATACATATACTTGTGGCCTGGCATTTCGTCCTCGGCTAGTTTCTATAATAATACCTGTAATCTGTCTGTTTAAAATGATATTCCTGCAATGGTTATCAAATTGAAAATCACATTAAAATTACACCTATAATCATAGTAAAAAACCCTGTCTATGCATGTTTCATTACTTCATGCCAACAGGAGTTTAAGGCATGAAATACCCTTAAGGAAAAAAAGTTTGTGTAAGAATAGATTGTGGAATTAAAGATTGCAAATTCATGGTAGAAAAAATCTTAAATTGCGGAAATTAAAGATTACATATCTGATATTGTGTCAAGAAATTGCAGAATTTTAAATTTTGGCCAAATTCAAGATCTTTAATTCCGCAATACATCTTTTCATAAATTATTGTGTAACTATGCGTAGTTGCACAGAAATGAGGCAAGCAGTGGTTAAAATTCTTTACAAATTGCTTCTAATATTGTTCTTTGTTTATGCTAACAACTGATTTAAAACACTGTGGATATACAATAATATGAGAGCGATATTTAAATAAAAACAAGTTAACTTCTTAATAAAAGGCAATCTTGTAATTGGGTGAAAATTAGAGGTTTAACAACCCAAGAACCGCTTTAGTGTTTCTTCTTTGAAACAACGGACAAGATATATCCCTCAAAAGGCTAATCACAAATATAAATTACTCAAAAGAAACTGAGACTTGTTTCACCCCTGACCCAGGTGATTAAATAAAACCATCTCTTTACTGTCTTAAAAATTGGCCTTCAGTCGCAGTTCTTCTGGTCAGTCTTCTGCTACTAACTGGCGCTTCCTCGTACAATTTCTTCTCATATGGTTTATGATGAACTGTTTCAAATGGTATACTGCCGCAGAGGACGAAAACACAACACTAAATTTCTTTGTTTTGGCAATTTTTGATTTCAAACATTGCTTCAGTCTAAAGTAAACATAACTTTGTTTACTTCAAAATATGGTCTTGAAAAAATGGGAGAATACCACATACTAATATAATTTAACTCAGAAAGTTTAACATGTTTACTGGAATAACTCGCTCAAATATTCGAAAACATTTGAGTCGTTGAATCATTCTTTCCACATAAATTCTTTCTGATGTTATTTGTTGACTTTTGACTACTTTAAACTCTCAAAATTGCTCTCGTCCTTTTAAAAATTATGGCATAATTAATTCCCACCAGGAGGTTTTACATAGTCCTTCATCAGCCATAATAGCATCTCCTGCCTGCCAAAGTTCTGGAAATAGTAAAACACTTCTGAAGGCAATATTCTTTATCTGAGATGCTACCAGGGTAAATGTGAAACCTCCACCAGGAATAATGCCAACAAGTACTTTAACAGTGGTGTGACTTTTGTATTCTGAGTACATCATTTTGTGTAGATAAAAAGATGAAGGCATTGCAATTTTAAACTCTACACAATCTATAATGCATCCTAGGTTTGCAAATCTTTCTTTCATACCAGCTGGCATATTTTTTTTAACTTGACTGCTGAAAGGCCGATTGCATATTGTTTCTAGCTTAACATACATAATTAACTCACGTTTGAATCGTATTGGTGACAGTACCTTCAGACACTTTAAATAAATATGATAAATGGCAACATTAAAAGTTTTTTCGTATTTTTACAAGGGTCAATAAAAGACTTTTAAGAGGGGTCAGCGTACGTGCTCTACCTCTATCACTAAAACCTTTGATATCTTGATTATTGTAAAGAATAACATTTTTTCCATTTTGCCCTGGGTTTAAAAAAATTGATAATTCTTTAAATATTTAGATGTTTAATATGCCAGTGTAATCTTTACGTGATGCATCAGATAACAAAAGATTTTCGACAAATTTTATTTAACTGTAGAAATTTTCTCCATAAGTTTGTGGTTCAACATTTCTATCTCTTTTTCCTCTGTAAGCTTTTCAACTTCTTTTGACAAAAAGTTTGCATCTGATCCCTTTCCATAACAAAGTCTGGCTTATCTACAAATTCAGTGGAATCATACCCTATCTCAGCCTAATCAGGAATTATCGTGGATGTTTCTCTGAACTTTTTTGAGGAGTTGGTCTATTAACAGGAGCTTTTCTTTTGCTTAAATCCTCCACATTTTCAAAAAGTGTAGGTGGATCCATGTCTCAATCTGCGGCGTGTGCCTCCAGGGGTTTTTATTATATCACTTTTTGGGAAGTGTATTTTGCAGAGCACAGAATGGCTGGTTACTCTAAAGTTGTCTTGTCCATCAATACGTTAAGTCAGCTGCACCACACTTTTCTTGTTCCTGGATCTTTCAGAAATTAAAAAAACCTATAGTTGAAGATATTAACTTATTTTCAAATTCAATCAAGCCACGATTATTTCATCCACATTGCTTCCCTGAGATTTATCATGTTTTTTCTTTGAACTCCCCTCCGACATTTTGTTTACAAAAAAGCTTAGCACTGCTTGTCTCTTTTTTAATACTATTGCGCAATAATTTATAAAAAGTTCTTTTCTTCCACAATATTTTCTTGTGCAATAGTTTCTTCCCTTAAGGTAGTAATGCAGAAAATATGTATGACAGACGATCCTTGTGTAAGAAAATTAATTTTCGAAAATTTATTTAAACTCTTCCAGAAAGTTTTCTTGCACAAAGATACCATAAACTTTAAAAATGCTTTTTACCAAAAAAAACTTTATCATAAAAGAAGGATACGATTCTTTTCTGTATAAATTCAATTTCGTTTTCGATAATAGATTTAGACGATGCAATAAGATGATAGGAATTACGATGTTCTTTTAATTCAATTTCATACAACATTGTCAAGAGGTAGTTGCGTGAAAATTGCAGCAGAAGCTGGTTGATAACCTTAAATAACAAATTTATGCAATTTAGTTTGAACAACAAAAAAAACACCAATCACTATAACAGGAAAGATGACCAGATAATTAAAGCAAAAACAATAGTGATAACAGTAGCAACTGTGCTTGGCAAATCATGTTTGAATACATGAGCGTAAATTCACGTTTATTTCACATTATTACACTTCTTCTACTGTCATAATATGGTTTAGGAAACATTTAAACTAAAAATCACTTGTTTTGCCAAAAACATTTTGGCATTATTGCTATATTAACTAAAGTATAACTAACAATGAGCATTCTCATTTTCACAATATATTCCAATCTACAGATTAGCAACAGTAAAACAGTTTTTATTTTCTTCAAAGTAAAAATAACCTGACATGTAGCGTTCATCTTAGTAAGAGATTTTTCAAATTTGTCTTTCCTCTGTATTCGATGAATAACATTTTCCTATAGTCTGAGGAAAAGGAGGAATCCTTACGGGCGTTAAGCCAAGAATGATGAAAGATGATGATGATGTTTTAGTTCGTGGAAATGTAGACTCAGAATACTTGTCAAATAAATTCAAATTTTGGATATACAACATTTAAATTTGACATTTAAAATTCACTCCCTGATTTTATCTTTTTAATTGCAAAACATAGGCCACACAAGTAAAATTTTCGAACCTCTTAGACGTAGTATTGAGAAAGTAGAAGTTTAACTTACTTCATTCTGTTTAGATAGGAAATAATCCTGTCTTGCAATTTTTAAATCATAATTTCCTTTCAAAACTTTCGTGGATTGGAGCTGCTGCAATTCATTCAGTAAAGGAAATAATTCATGCTCATATGTTTGTACTAACTTCTTTTTACTTCGTACAGTTTCTTCAGACAGCTTTAATGCTTTATTCCTAAACAGGAATAAAGAAAATTTGAAAGGAAAAAAATAAATAAAATTACACATGATCTTTTTTCATTCCAGCTTTTTATACCTTACTTAACCATTTTTATTATGAACTGTTTATTTACAATGTCAATGTTCACAAGTTTTACAACATTTAAAAGAAGTCTATAACTATAACGACATGTGCACAATTTTTGCTGACTTTTTTAACTCTCTAATAAAGTTGTGTAAGGATAATCTTAAGATATTAAATTTTTCCCGATTACACATTGTTTTTATATAAGAAAACCATTTTTTGACCTGAAGCTCAATTCTCTTAGCAAAACACCTGAATATAGGGTGAAATTCTCTTAGGATTTTCCTAATTCTTGTTCCTCTATTTTGATTTTCTCACACTAAACTAGTTGCACACTTTTAATTAAAGTTATAATTATGTATTTTATTGAAGACTAAGGTTAAAAATAAAAGATTTTTAACCAATAACTTCTATAGGTTTATACTCTCTAAAAAGACAACTAAAACCACAAGAAATACAAAAACGGTTTTTTTTAAAGAATCTTTGCTAGTGATTGAAACCCTTCCAACAACAAGAAATCAAATAATTAAGGGGTTACCACTAAACAACACAATACTTATATTCAATGTTTGAAGTTCTTAAAAGTGTGCTTTAATTAGTGCAAACAAGCAATTAATATTTTTTGGCAAAACCTCTGAGTAAAATGCAATGCACTAAAAAAATGAGTATAATATAAATATGATTCTTTATAATCCGCCTGCATCTAAATCAAAATGCGCACAAACAAGAGAAGTAATTAAAAAAGAATGCTGTACTCAAGATAATCATCTGAAATCTCAACCATAATGTTTGACTGCAGTTGATGCAACTGTTTCTCTGCAATTTCAGCAGCATGTTTCATACTTTCGTATGAAATTTCTACATTTAATCTTTTTTCTGAAGCTTTTATATATCTATAAAAAAAATTAAATACTACAGTAATGATCAACAAGGGACTGTTGAAGAGATTGTGCAGGGTGTAATCCAGTGTGTTTAGAATGGCTAATCCCAATTAAAATCCCCCCCCCCCAAAAAAAAAAAAAAAAAAAAAAAAAAACGTTAAAAGACAAACTGTGTTTTGTAACTTATTGAAAACGTTATTGTTTATTTGCTAGAAAAAAAATTTTAGTCAATGTTACATCCTGGTTAATTTAGATATAGCTTCTTCATAGCTTGCAACCAAAACTGTGAGATTTTCCCAATTTTTATTTTTACCCTGAAGACATACACTTATTGCTTACACAAACCTTTGTTTATTTCTGCAATCTAACAAGGTATATTCTCAACATTGCTGGTTAGTAATGTTAAAGATATTATTTTGGTTTTTTTTATTTTATAAAGGTTTATTATCATATTATTAAGTTTTCCTTGCATTGTGATTGGTTAATCTACATGAAATATAATGCTACATTTTTATTCCCTACAGAGAAACGAGTGCAATTTTTACTTAATTTTTTTTTTCGATTTGCTGAAATATGCTATTTAAGCAAAAATCTTGTAATAACTTGTAGAGTACAGTTATTGTTTTCTCATAAAACCATAACTTTCTTTCCATATAAATACAATTTAATTTTGTGAAGTGAACATTGTTGACAGTTATTATTATTTTTTTATATTAAACATCTAAAATAGTAAGTTTAGTTATATGTAATTTATAGCATGTTGAACGAGTTTTGTATTATTGAAAATCTACAAATTTTTTCTGAATTTAAGGATATGTTCATATATATTATGTTGCAACAACTTTTTAACTATAACTATATAATAACTAGACGATAAAGCCCATGGAAAAATCCACTTAGGCAGAGGAAAAATGACAAAGCTAGCCGTCATTTAAATTTTTATCACATAAGAATTGTCCCGCTCCTACATAAAAATTATTCTTACAATTTTAAGCTGTAGCATCTATTGTGAAGAACTTGAAACTCTGATCAGAATAATGTATATGAACATGTATATACATTAAAGGAAAAGTTATGGGGATGTATACGTTTAAAAATTTTGCTGATGTCAGCAAGGACCCATCAACACACAATTTTTTTTTTGGAAATTTGTTTACAAGTTTCCTCTATTGTGTAGAGCTTGAAACGCTGATAAAAAAAATCTATAGGATTATGCACTTTTGACGAATGTTTAAGGTGGCAGTAATCCTTTTAAAAATCGAATTTTTTTTTACATAATTAGTTACACACTTGTCACGATTTTATAGCTATAATACTATTATTTTTCAGCAAAAATATTTAGCCTCAACAATTCCTCTTTAAAGATATTGTCCGGTAAAAAATTAAAACTTGATATTACTTACACCTCGGTACAAAAGTAAAGAAAAAAGCATTTAAATACAACCAAAATTGTCTTTCATAAGTTTAAATAGAATTTGTTTACATGACTATCCCATTCTCAATCGCCATGTTTACTGAACTTCGAACGCGGAAAAAGGACCGGGTAATAACATTAATATGCGCAATTTATGCAATGACGTATTCTTTGGGTTACCCCCATGTAGAGGTTGGAGCGTGCAGAAAGAGAAACAAAGAAAAAAAATTAATGTTATTCCCAACAGAATTTTTTTACGTTTATCAATCATGTTCACAAACAGCAGTGTGAACATAATTGCATTTTAGTTTGAGCTAGAACGACCCAATAACAAAACACAAATTCCCTCTTATAATGACGATTAAGCAGACACACCAGAATCACCCGCTGCTTCTCGCACACAGATAGATGTAAGTGACTGGGGCTTGTGTGAAAAGTGCGAGAGGATGCCTTCAGCTGTTGAGTGTTTGTGCTGTAACGAGGTGGACACTATAAAATACCACCAGCTACACGGTACCTATAAAATTTGATCTTACATTCTCTACTGTTGGTATTATAAGTGAGCGACAGTACAAGGTTTCTATTGTGTTTTAGATAAGAAATGTATAACAGACCACAAAGATATCAAAGCGGTTGTGATTTTAAAGAACAGTGTTAGTCGCTTTCACATTCAGGAAAGCTGGGACTTAAAAAAAGGACGAAGTTTCTAACAAGTAAGTCACTAGCACTCTTGAAATTTCTGTTGCCATGGTATTTCCAATCTTATTTCAGCATAATATTTTTAGATCTTATCGATATACAGCATACCACCAATTCTGTTGGTTTGTTCATAACCACTTGGGAAAAGGCTACATAGAGAATATTCAAGTCTGAATGGGGGGTATACTGGCTTCAAAGAAGGTGAAAAAATACCTCAAATTTATTTGTTTGGACAAATGAAGTTGACAGCGAGAATATTTGATTGTAAATTAAAAACAACCTCACACTCGGTACTTTTTTATACTAAAAATTAAACAGAAAGCTGTACTGGAAACAAGGTTGCACAGTTTTCAAAATATTTGCAGCTGGTTAAAATATACATACTGTAATGCTTCGAATAAACGCCCGGGGCGTTTATTAAATTTTCTGACATTTTTGGGGGGTCGTCAATTCAAGGGGAGCATTTCGCTAATTGAGGTAACTTTAGTAATAGAATAGGGGTACTGGGAACAAGGTTTATAATTGTCGAGGAAGTATAAAACAATCATTGCACTTTCTAGAATTTCTCCTATTGCTGGTCAGTTTTCTGGAGTACGATATATGTTCGATATGACGGCAACAGTTGATAGTTTAGTATATTACAAAAAATGATTACCAGATTCGTCAAGGAATTCAAATTGACGACATGTGGCGTCACATTTTTTCATTTCACCATCGCACAATGCTGTCTGTGTTTGAGCATCGGCCACTGCCACGGATATACTTTTATGTAAATAATCTTACCGCGTCTGGTCTCAGTTCCGGCACAAAAAATAAAGCAGCTTTAAAATAATCTACTTTAATTTGTGTAGAGAAAGACATTCTGTTTGTGTGGACAGTGACATAAAGTTCTATCTCTGAAAGTGAGTTGCATGCTTTGAAATTAAAAATTCATAAATTGCTACGTTTTTTTAAAAAGGGGGGTAAAATATTTAAAAAAATTAAATTTAATCTGGTAATATTGTTCCGCGTAAAGAATTATTTTAACTTCCCTTTCATGTAGAATGGCTTCGGTATAAATTTGCTTTCAAAAACGTGCAATATGAAAAATTTGTAAACATAAAGGAAATGGTATTAGAGTTGTAAAACTTTAGAAATATAATCTCTTATATTTTTGCAACAAATAAGAAAAGTTGAATTCAATTCAGGCTTCTTTTTTATTATTATATTTTTACTGGACAATACCTTTAAATTAAAATGAATAATTAATCAGTTCTGCATAAAAAAGGTATAAGCTTTTTTGGATTGGTAATAGTGATGGATATGGAGGAGTTGGCATATTCGTTGCAGAGAAGTGGGTAGAAAAAGTATTAGATGTTATGCGTGTTAATAGTCGTATTATAGTGATAAAGTTTTTGATAGGTAATAGGATTGTCACTTTTCTGTCAGTTTATGCTCCACAGTGTGGACTCAGTGAGATAAGTTTTATGATGAGTTAATAGCAGTCACATCAAAGTTTGGAGACACTGAACTTGTCATGGTGGGCAGCGACTTTAATAGTCGTGTTGGGAAATCATCTGAAGGTTATAGAGGTGTGCATGGAGGCTATGGATTTGGGAGCAGAAATAAGAAAAGGGAGAGGTTGCTTGAGTTTGGAATGGCAACGGACATGCAACACATCATTCAGTAAGAGACAGAGTAGGATGATAACATAAGAGTAAGGTGGCTGTAAGACACAGGATTACTTCCTGGTTAGAAAGTCAGACAAGTCAGAAAGTCTGGTATCTGAAGGAAGAGATTGTAGCAAGACAATTTAGTGCAAAAGTTCAGCAGTTAGCTCACAATGGTCAATGTGATAGTGACAATGTTGAAAGTACTTGGACTACTTTGAAGAATTGTCTTCTAGAAGCTTCTGATGATACCTGTGGGTGGACGAAAGGACCAGCTAGACTTGGTGGTGGAATAATGAGGTTGACCAGTGTATAAAGGAAAAGAGGAAACTTTGAAAAGAGTGGAAGTCAAGTGGTAGTAAAAATATTTAATTATAAGCTAAGCGTCGTGCTCGTACAGCAGTGTATAAGGCACAATCAGAAGTAGAGAGAAACAGATTTGCAGATGTGTTAAGAAGGGAAGACCAGCGCAATGAGGTATTCAAGATAGCAAAGCAAATGAAGAAGACTAATCAAGATGTTGTAGGTGAGAAGGGTATACGTAATGATGAAGGTGTTTTGGCTAGCACAGAGGAGGAGAAAAAGGTAGCTTGGAAGAATTATTATCAGAGGTTGCTTAACACTGAGTTTGATTGGGATGAGGATAATTTGTCTGATGATCATGTTATAGAAGGGCCAGCTATGCAGATCAAGACAGAATGTGTATTGGAGGCTATTAGGAAATTGAAGATTGGCTAGGCTGCAGGAGTATCAGGTATTGTTGCAGAGATGGTAAAAGCATCTGGATATAATGGAGTTGAGCTTATTACAAGTCTTGCTAATCAGATTATAAAGGATGGTGCTATTCTGAGTGAGTGGCAGTCGAGTGTAATAGTGAATTGTTTCAAGGGCAAGGGTGATGCATTAGAAAGAGGTAACTATAGAGGTTTGAAGTTGGTTGATCAAATAATGAAAGTTATTGAAAGAGTGATCGATAAGTTACTTAGAGAAAGAATTGATATAGATAAGATGTAATTTGGTTTTGTTCCAGGGCGTGGCACTACAGATGCAATATTTTTACTCATACAGCTTCAGGAAAAGTATTTAGGAAAGAGAAAGAATCTCTATTTTGCCTTTGTAGATTTAGAGAAAGCTTTTGATAGAGTGCCATGTAAAGTTATTTGGTGGGCTATGAGTAGGTGTGGATGAGTGGCTAGTTACGATGGTACAGTCTATGTACAGCAATGCTAGAAGTCGTGTCAGGATTAACGATTCACCTACTAATGAATTTAGTGTAAATGTTGGTGTACATCAGGGTTCTGTACTTAGCCCTTTATTGTTTTTTTTAGTCTTACAAGCGCTGTCGATGGAGTTCAGAACAGGTTGTCCATGGGAGTTATTGTATGCAGATGATTTGGTTCCCATAGCAGAGTTGAAAAGTGGAAGAAAGGACTAGAAGAAAAAGGGCTAAGGGTTAACACAGCCTAAAGTCTAAAGTCATTTCAGATCTATCTGATTTCTAAAGTCATTTCAGCCAAGTGTGACCTTTTAGTTGGAAAGTCGCCTTGTGGAGTTTGCAGGAAAGGGGTTGGTAGTAACTCAATTTTTTGTCAGACTTGCAAGCATTGGGTACATAAGAAGTGCAGTAGTATTGGTGGAAGGTTAACAGCTGACATTCAGTTTGTATGCAAGCGTTGCAAAGGTGAGATTAAAGAGAATATTTCCAGCTTTAATGATGTACAACAGTGGCTCGTTAGAGATAGTTGAGAACTTCTGTTACTTAGGTGATATGTTGGGCAGTGAAGGGGGTGTTGGAAGAAGTGTTACTTGCAGGATAGGTTCTGCTTGGAAAAAGTTCAGAGAGTTACTTCCTTTGTTGACTAGCAGGGTCTTGTCAATTGAGGTAAAAGGTAGGTTGTATGAGGCCTGTGTAAGAAGTGTTATGTTGTACGGTAGTGAGACATGGGCAGTAGTGAAGCAGGAAGATCTTGACCGTTTAGAAAGGAATGATATGAGAATGGTTAGGTGGATATGTAACCCCAGTTTGAGAGACAGAAAGAGTTCAGATGAGCTAAGAAGCAGGCTAAGTATCCGTAGAATTAAAGATGTTATCCAGATAAGGAGATTGAATTGGCTGGGGCACTTGGAAAGAATGGAGGAGTATAATTGGGTCAAAAGTGTAGAGACTTGATAGTTCCTGGGGCAAAGCCCAGAGGCAGACCGAGAAAGACTTGGCAGGAGGTTATAAGGACAGACTTGATACAGAGGAAGTTGAGTTTAGATCTAACACAGTCTAGATCAGATTAGAAGAGGGTCATTAATATACCCTGTCCAACCCATGCTAGCATGGAAAACGGACGTTAAGCCAAGAATGATGATGATGCCGAATATAGCTTTAAGGCGGTGATACACGGTCCGATTAATCAAATTCGATCAGTCAACTTTGACAATTTTGGACCTGTATCATGTAAAAATTGTATGCTTTCAGCATATTCAGACTTGTCAAATTCAATTTCAAAAAGTCCGACTGGTTCAACTTTTTGGATTAATCAGAATGCTTTTAACCAATCAAAATGCTCAAAATCTGTACATCAAATGTGCGTTAAGAAAAATGTGAGTTTTTATTTGAAAAATAAACATTACTAAAGGACGTTTAAAAACATCGAGATTTTTATCAGTGAATGGAGCTTATTAAGAGAAGACATCCAAAGAAAATTAAAATAATCTTTTTGCTCTAATTGAAATTCGTTTAGTAACAAATAACACACTCCGTTTTTAACATTTCCTTAACTTTTTAATTGTTGTTAACTGTAACAGCAGCAAGTTCAACTCTGTCTTCACTCTCTAAAGACATTTCATCGAAAGGAAATTATCAAATATCTGTTCAATTTTATATTAATGCTCAATATAATTTCTATAAATCGAATTCGATAAACTGGATCGTGTATCATCACCTTGTCACCTGTTAAGTTTCAATTTTATTTTAATGCTCAATATAATTTCGACATATCGAATTTGATTAATTGGATCATATATTGCCTCCTTTAGTCTACGCACTTGCGGATTTGTACAGAAAGAAATGACGTAATTATTAAAGGGAAATGTTAATAACAACAAAGATGGCGCATCAAGTAAAAATAAACTCCGATCTCAATAGCACCTCACCCGAAGAGCTCTAACTTCTGATAGCATTTTCATTTCTCTTTAAAATTTCAACACGACCTTAGTAAATCATACAGCTTAAAAACAGTGTGCAGAATATTCTTGTTTTTATATATTTTTCTTTTGACAGCGGGTAGATGCAGCATGGTAATAAGATTGCTTTAAAAAAAGGCTATTGGGACAAAAATACAATAAAACAAAAGTTTTCTGCACACCCTTGTTATACGAACATCCCAAAGGTTTATTTTCAAACAGAAAATAATGTAAAATCATAATTTTGTAAAAAGTTGGAGCTCGTGAAAGCTACGTATTTTCTTCTTTATTGCCTATTTATAAATGAATATATCTGCTAACTCAGCAACTTAAAAAATTAAACAAAACTGTTTCTTTGTGCCTTAAGGTCAATATTTTCAGGAAATAATAAAGAAAGTTCATATTGATAATACACTGACTGAAAAATCCATCTGTTTGACGGCAAAGGAGATAAAAATTTTGCTGATGCCAGCAAAGTGCCCCCAAAAGTACAAAAAAACTTTCATCGTATAGATCTTAAAACGCTGATCAAGAAATTGTATAAGATCAGTGACATCTCCAGAGTTTTTTTGGGACTACCGTTTTCTTATACCAACTTTTGCTTAGGTTAGTATCTCCACCGGAAAATGGCTTTGCGGCACTCAAAACAGCAAAATTTTGTACAATTATTACTTGCATTTTATTACCTAATTTTATAATATTTTTCGTTTTTAGTCTTTGTTGCTGATAAATACCTGTTAAAACTTTCTTCACAGAATTAATACTTCAATATAAATATATAGGCCATCTGTTAGTTTTCTGTTTTTTATATAATGGCGACACGATGTCTGTTTGTTGTAAATTTATTTGTCGCCAGGGCTGTATTGATTTCGACATGAAACCGTTCACTAGCCTACATTCAGACGTAGCGTTGGGTCTATAACATAGGCTGAAGCTATCGTTCACTCGATTTATTTTAAAATGGCCGAGTGAGTAAAGATGGTGGTAGGCTCGTGAATTCAAAACATTCAAATGTTACAAAGGTGATCGCATGTACGTCAAACCCAAGCAGTTTAATTGTTTTGAAGGATCGCAAATTTGCTGAAGAAAAACGTACTACTTAGAGCTTATAGTTTGTTTTTTTTTTGCATTTTTTAATTTTTTGGGATAAGAATTTGGGATCCCATACCGGTAAACCGGTAGCAAAACCTGTCTGGATACGTCGGTGAAGATCACATACTTTTGCAACACGGTTGCAGAGATATTGAGGTTTAAAGGTTTTTTGATGACGTCATCAACCTGTTTATTCTAAATCAGATTCGGGGACCTGAGAACGATCTTGTGCAGTAACAGTTTTTGATGTCCACCCTCTTGTATCAAAAATTATTATTACTTGGAATGCTGCAAAATATGGAAGGATTAACAGCTAGTCTTGGTTTCTGGTTGTGATGATACGGACATAATAATGGCGGTCATTGTGCTTAAAATGTTCATTATAGTGTGAATATGAACTGTGTTAAAATTTTTATATTTGTGAGCTTTGGTTCTTGAGATATTTAAGGTCAAAGTAGCAAGAATGTAAACAAACGCATTTGAAATTAACGAAGGGAGGGATTGCTAAACTGTGCCTCTTGAGATTGTGTGAGAGTAATTTTATTTTTCATGTTTTGAAATAATATCTTCTGCAGAATAGAATGATGTTTTACCATTAGAAATATAGTTTTAGAGTTTTAGACATAAGTTATCACTTGGAGAATAATAAATATTAGTTACGTGCATTCAAATTTATTATGAAATTTTTGTTGTGTTATTTTTTTGTATTAAAACATCTTAAAAGACAACAGGTGCTTCGTTTAATGTGCTAAATTTAAAAACAAAACTTCAAATGATTATGCTTAATAAAGTGTACTGAAAGGGATTTTGTGGTAAGTGATTTTGTGATAGCAAAACAAAACAAAAACAGTCTCAAAGTTTTTTCTTTGTTTACCTTCTTTTGCATGTTGCTAAATTCTTAAAAATTATTTTTTCTACAGTGATGTTGTTCTACTGGAACTTAGCTTTTCCAAGAAGTGAGTGAATCTTCACAAGCTATATACCGCATGTGACATCACAAATGAACGAAATATGTACCAAGTTGGCTTTTGTTCGATAATGGTGGCGAACGTTATTGTAATTATCGTTTTTGGGGAAAAAATTTTATGCTGTGTTGTTTTGATATGTAAGAATGTTTTATTACAAAAAAACATATGTAAGTTTTTTTCGTTAGTTTTCATTTAAAAAAAAATATTATTACAGTATACTGTCATTAAGTGGGACCCCAGTCCACTATAAAGTACGCTTTTTTCTCTGTCCCTTGAACTTTCCTACCCTTTTCAAGGAAAAAATTTCACTTAAGTGAGACCACCGATAAGTAGGAGTTCCGCTAAATAGTACATTTTTTCTTCGTCCCTTGGAGCAAAAACTTTGCTTAAGTGGGACATTTAATGGAAAGACTTCATATTTTTCCAAGACTGAAGACATTGCAATGATTCCAAAGAAAAATTTTGTAAACAAAACAAACAATCTTTTTTGTCAAAATAAGTAGGATAACAATAATGTTACAATCAAACTCTCCTTTGTTGTCTATTTCTTCATCCATATAAAAATATTTCACATTTTAAAAACAACCAATTTTTATTGTCTGCTGGATAACATCAATAAACAACCTGATTTTTGGTATTTATTTGTAAATTCTTTATGAATTTTTACCGGTGTATTACCGGTGATGTTCAAAAATTGGTTAATTTGTTGGATAATTAAGAAGGCAGAAGATGAATCTGCAACAAATGTATAAAAACATGTTGAAAATGTTTTGTTAAAAATATCTGCAATTGGTTTTCACTGATTACAAAACTTTTTCTACAACCTACAATGATAATCTTCAAAAATAAATCAATTAATCATTTCTGCTTCTGACAACTAGTCATTAACCCGAGGAACAATCTACAGGAGTTCACCTGTCGGAAAAAATTGAAGGAATTCACTACTCACAGCTATCCCATCTTTGACTCAAGACAGCAAGCACATTACATAGAGGCACGATAATAAAAAAAAGAAATAGTAAAGTGCAACTAAAAAAGAAAAACATACAGCAATTGAAGCCTTTGAAGTTCTTGATGGTCCTGAAGTCGTATTTCTTCGCTTTCTCCTGAAAAACACAATACTTGATAAAAGATTTACCTTTTTAGAACTCTTTGCAACAAAATCATAAGGTAGACAATTTTAGGTAAACATAGACCTGAATGTTGACAGCTTTTGTATGGAATGCTATGCAAGTAAAACAGCAAAAAATTGTTGTTATGTAATACAATTGTTATGCAAGTTTTTTTAAAGATCTAAAAAACTTTCAGACGTTTGGGAAATTAAGAATACAATTTTTAAAACAGACTTAGGTCACCCGCTTCCTTTATCTTTAAACAAAAATCAAACAAAAACATCTTAAAGCACACCTTTTATAAGCAGACTTTCAGGCTTACTGACATCTAGTATTTCATAGCGGGATTGATCTCGAGCCCCAGCAAAGTCAGCAATACCCTACATTAAAATCTTATATATTAATTCCCTTGCGTGAGTGAAACTGTGAGTCCACGACACGGCAATCACGGGTCACTTTCTTATGACGTGGCCGTATGCTAAAATTTAACTAAAAAGGTTAGAAATGTACTTCATAGAAATCGCACATAAGGTGTAAGTATATAACCCGCAGCTAATAACGATATAAATATATATACTCTTATGCCAAAAAAATCTATATGGGCATATATATATATAGGTATCGCTACAAATGCAACGGTATTACATATTCACAAAGCACGCGGACTGTTAAATGAAGTTCCTAGCATAAAACGGAAATTGTGTTTACAAAAAAGATGGCTATTCTTTTTGAGTATTCTTTACTCTTTCCTTTAAAATAAATCTTTAAAAAACATTTGAAGAAGAGTATTTATAAATTAATCATAGCAAGGTTTCTGTAAGGTTTGTTTACGCTTTTTTCCGTTTTAATGATATTATTGATGCAAGACATGTTTGTTAGCTAGCATTATAAAAAGCCAACCACCAACAACAACTAGCTAGCTAGATATAGCTAGGAATTTATATATATGTTGCCATGTTCTTTATACCTAGCTAAGTCTCCAGTTTATATTTAAGTGACCAGCCACCAGCTGCTGTAGCTAGCTAATGTTAGTTTTAAACTAAAGATTCCCAGTAGCTACCTAGCTAGCTAACCTGTGAGTTTTATGTTGCTTTTACATTCCTATAACTTATTTGACTTGACATTTTAGGCCTAAATTAGAAGATATAACAAGCTACAACACCTTTTAAGAAAGTATTATATAATATTTAAGGATATTCGTTTTTATGCAGATATATATAATGTATTTTTACACATTTTGTGTAACTAAACTTACATCGGTTGCATGCAATATGACAAAAGCATTTTTAACATGTAGTAATTCTGGTAGCTAATTGTGATTTTTATTGTTCTAGATGTTCTGACTTTAATGTTTTTGTTTATGACATTTCGTTTTATTTTAGAAAAGTTTAAACTTTTTCGAGGGAGTACTACATGTTAACACCGAAAAAAACCTGTGTTTTTTTTTAAATCTTATTTGACAGATTTTTTACATTTAGGGTAAGAAATGTACAGAGATGGTTTTCCACAGAAATGACTTTCCATTTATATTTTGTGACAAAAGGATAATGCAATATACAAAAAGAACTAATTTTTGTAAAATTTGACTTTACACCTTGCAAGCCATTGGCGTGTTTATATTAAAATGAGAAATTCAATTCTGACATATACATATACAAAAAGTAAAATTCCTACAAAATCCATCAAACGTTATTAACGCTGAATTTTTTAAACATTTTCCTGATTCTTTTTTTGGTTTGCGTGTTTTCCTGCAAAAAATTTCTAAAAATAGAATACAGAAATTACTTATTTTTGAAATGTAAATTTAATTTGTTCCAAATTATGGTTTTCAAATTATTTTTATGTAAGAGTTTGTGGGCAAAGACATAAATCAGCATGCTAAATGAACTGACTTTTGTTAATTTAGAATTACTAAACACGTATGGCCATATTTAATACATCAAAAGAGCTACTTCATTGATTTCGATTTTATACCCTTTGTATATAAGCTATTTTTTTCTTCTTTTTGGCATTTTGGATTACCTTATTGTTGTAGAAGGCATTTACAAGATACATATAAAAAAATAGAAAGCTGCAGGTTTCTATTTTACCACTCAATTTTTATATTTTATATAAATTCTTTGGGACAGGATGGTATGAAATAGACCAAAATACCTGATTTTAGGTATTATAACTGAATCTTTTTTTTGACATCTTATGTTAATTAGATTTAACACCTTGCACCCTTAGTAGTTTTTTTTAAATATTCTGTATGATTTAATGGGTAAGTATATGCAAAATGTCAAAAAAACTGATTTTTGTTATGTCAGAAGTACTCCCTACAACCATTCTTTTTTTACATTCTGTGAAGCTTTTGTGGGGAAAGAGTGTATGCAATATCATCGAAATAACTGATTTTTTCTTGGAAACTGTTTTTCTTTGGCATTTTGGATTAAAATATTGTTTTAGAGGGCATATGCGACAGATATACCAAAATAATTTGTCTCTCATCGTTTACATTTTGATTAAACTTTTGTGGGAGACGGTGGGTGTGCAATGAACCAAAATAAGAGAATTTATTATATATATATTATTTAGAATTTGTATTTTGTGTTAAAAATTTGGTGCTAAAATTAACATAAAGTAAAATGTTAGATTGATTATTGTTGTCTTAACATGGCTTTTTATGACTCAAACCTTTTTTTTTTTGCATTTCTAATTTCACTAATTAGCCAAAAAATATTTTTGGCCAATTAGTTTTACACCATAAAGCTGTTTTTTTTATATATTTTCTATGTAAACATTTGTAACAAAATACTATGTGAGATGTAAAATTTTGTGTAAAACTTTATTGATTGTAAAACGGAATGCAAGTTGCTAAAAAGACCGATTTTTATTAATTTAGTTTAGTGAGGAAGGACCATATACAATATATCAAAAAACGTTTTGTTGCATTATAATTTATCCTTACAATCCATTTTTTTACACCTTAGATAAAAAACTTCTGACAGAGGCACAATTTATTGTTTATTTTTCACATTTTATGTCAACTTTTGGCGGGGTTAGCAATAAACTAACTGATTTTAACATATACATCAAAAGAGATTTGTGTTTGACATTGATCAGCTTTTTTTGTATGTGACATTATGAGTGATTTAAATTTCATGGGTGGGATGTATTTTGAAATGCTTCGGTAAACCTCTTTCCAAATAATTTTCGCATTGTCAAAGGGTCAGAGCAAGTAATTTTAGTAGATTTAGATTTTAAATGTCACATAGATACTGCAGTTGTTGCACACCTTCAATTTTTTTGGTCATTTATATAATAATGCAGATTGTAAGAACCGAACTGCTGTATTGTTTCTTTTTTAATGGACGTAAACTGTTACATGAATTAAATGAGAAATACAGTGGATTCTTCCACGGGAAACAGCTAGTATAGTTATTAATAATGCAAAACTGCAACAACGAAATCTTTTTTGTACAACGCTTAAGGATACGGTAACCCCCTTCAGGGTCATTTTTTTTAAAAAAAATATTTTTTTTAATTTTGATTCCTTGGCATAATTTCCTGATATTTTTAAAAAAAGCATCAAAAATATTTATTGTTAAGAGTGATAAAATGAAGAAAAATCTTCTTTATAATTTTAGTGTTCTCAATAGTGTGCTCAAAGTTTAAAATTCCTTAAATATACTTAATCTGTATAATAATTAAAGAGACTTATGAAGAACGAATAAAAAATTGCATCCCTACATAAAACAAGGAAACATTTACACTTTAATAATCTATACAAATATATTATTACTTATCATCTATACCTTTTTAATTTATTTCTTTATTTTATTCGTTTTTATCCTGTTATGTTATATTATCCTGTTGTCTGTTTAACAATAACTAGACCCAAAGTTCTGCGAAAATACTTTACCTTTAAATTTAAATAAAATATTCATGAGTTATTAATTATTCATAACGTTTAAGTGGGTGTAACCATGATTCTTGCAGGTAAAAGCAAAGGTCTTTGATTTGCTTTTTCTCGAAATAAAAGTTGTAACAGTATATATTTTTTATAACGGTATATATTTTTGGTCGAACACTCCCTTCCATCTTGTCGAAATTGTACGAAAAAAGTTTGTTGAAGCAATTATATCTTTGGCTACAAAACTTTGCTTTTTTAATGCAGAAAGTGAGGAAATATTGAGTTATTGATCTATCATGCTTAAAAATAGATAAATCTGTCATAAAACAGCTATTGTGACACAAAATATGCTATATTTTTGGAACCACGTGTTGTTTTGAGTAAAAAAAGCAAATTTTTTTAAAGCTGATTAAGAGCTTCGCAATGATATTTTTTTCAAAGAACAAAAACTTTACTGAGGGGAGTGTTCGACAAAATGAACTGGAAGGGTGAATTTTTGTATATAATTTTTTTTCTTTTTGGATTTTTTTTATGAAAATATTTTATCGTCATTCTAGAGATAATTTATTCAGCTTTCAGAATATATATATTTGCTAGGGTTAATATATTGAGCAGAGGGGATATTTTAAATATACTGAGTATGTGTCTCAGGGGGTTACGGTATCCTTAAAGATCAAGGCACTGTTTACATATTGAATAAAAGTAAATAATTGTTATATACCTCGAAAAATTGTTTTCTTGTGTACTCTGTTAAAGCATTTGTAAATGTTTCTTCTTTTAAAAAGAACTCATCAGTTGGTTGCTGGTAAAAGAAAAAAACCTCTTCACCTGAAATGTGAAAACATTGGTCATATTAGAATACAAAGCAGTTGAATACAGTAAACTTTTGTAAACAGCACTGAAATACAGAGGCATCGTGACTAACAAATGCATTGATAGAAATTAGAAAAGAAAGACTTCATGAATGGTTTTTTTAATAATTGGAAAGTAAGTTTGGCAAAGGACCAGAATGCCTTTTTGTGATTATAGCTTCTAAAAAGATCACTTTGATAACTTTATGCCCCAATCCACATTATTATTGTAGCTTTATTTCTAAGTGTTTAAGTTTATTCAAGGGAAAAAGCATGCTTAGACAATATTGGAAAACTTGAATTGCGAAAAATGACATTTTTCTATATCTTAATGTTGTTAACACAGTCCTTGAACTAAAATATGTGATTTTAGTGAGCAGACATAGGCAGGTAGTTTATTGTAAAAATGAATGTTGGCAAACACTTTACGTTGTCTTTGGGTATTTAGAAGATTTAAATTTTTAAAAAGCAACTTCATGTACAAGTGAAATTTTATAACTCATGGATAGAACTCAAAAAAAGGATAAGAAAAAATAGTTTTTATGTGTCAAATTTACTGGTTCCCTTTTAGAGCCTGTTAAATGCTAACATCTTAAATTTAACATTTATATGCTGTTGCCTGCATTTTTGTGTTAAATATTATGAAAAAAATGAATGCAATTTTTTGAAAGAAGACAGAAAGTTTGAAAAAGTTTAAAAAATGGGATGTTTTTTATTTTCTATGGCAGCAAATTTTAGGGGAAAGCATTATGCACATTGAAGTAAATTAGTAACAAAGAAACATATACTTGTATGCAATGTGCCCTGAAAGTAAAGAAATGCTGTTGAATTTTTGTTGTAAAATAACAGTATGTGAATAAAAATATTGTATAACTAAAAAATTAAATACCTTTAGGTAGTACGGAATTGCTTCTGTAAAGCTTTGTTACTCTATCTATACTTTTGTGTAATTCATGTAAACTTTGTTGAACCTGAAAAAATGTTTAACACACATAACATTTGTTGGGATAAATTGTTTGCTTATGCTAGTATAACACACAAACACAACTATTTAGGTAGAGATAAAAGTAATTAACTAGTGTATGGAATAATATATATATTTACTCCAGGTGTTAAAACCACAAAGTCAATTACTCAATTTTATCCATAACAGTTATTATTATTACTATTTGTTAACCTACTGTTTGTGTTTAGACTTTAAGGCTAATTACAATAATTTCGGATGGGATTTTAGTTACTGTTTGGAGTTACTATTTGGTACATTGGTACAGATATTACAATGCTGTGTTAGAATCCTTGTAACTTAAGTTAGAGTTACAAGGATTATCAGGTTAGATGTTTATTTGACCTTTTTAACACTGGTAACAGAGGGTGTACTAACTTGTTAAAGTTGGCACGCTACAAAGCCCCACCGACACTTTGATACTATACACACTATATGTGTTATAAGAACTGGAAGAAAGAAGTACAGATGTGCATATATATTATTTTGACTTTGACCGGTCAAGCACGAGAAGCAATTTTAGAGATGGAACTTGAAGTTTTAAGTTATGATAATGGTGTTAAGAAAGTTGTGAAGAAGTTAGACTCCTTGTATCTAAAAAAGCTTGCAGACTTTCATCAATGACGATAAATGATTATATTATTGAAATTGAAACCTATACAACAAGCTCAGTTTTCACTTGTTGTTTCATTAACAGGTCAAATATTTCGGAAAGTCATAAGCAGCTTATTAAAGCGACTTTGACAGAACTAAAATACAGCAAAACCAAAGAGTAGCTAAAAAAAAATTTTTACTGATCTTACAAATTTTATGACTGGTTAAGGTAGTGATGATATCAAAAATCGAGAAGCCTGAAAACATTTACTTTGGAGCTACTAACAGGCAAAATAAAACTTAAAATCGATTAAAAGATAACAGAAGAGCATATTCCTGAAGATTTGCAGATGGGAATAGAAGATTGAACCTATTATATAAAAATAGCCTAGTAGATGTGCTATCTAGAATAGACTTCGCTGACGATAAAATAAATACTTTAACACAGACTGTATTCCAATAGAAAGAGTTGGAAAGTTCAAAGGAGACATTACAGAAGAAGCAGTTGCAATATGTCATGTTTTACAAAAGACAAAAATACTACAGAAGAAGGCTGCTGCAGTCAAACTTCATTGTCAGTTCCGTCATCCTAATAGTTCAAGACTAAGACAGTTGATGGTAGATGCGAATATTTTGATGAGCTTGAGCATTCCTGCTAAATATGTTGAAAGTACACAAGCCAAAGCCAATACCTTTTGTTGATATCTTTGATCAGCGGCGGCTGGATTATTTTTAGTTTTATTTTACAGATCAAGCACATGCATGTGGGACATAAAACTTTCTTATTAGTTGTAAAAAACAGGTGCGTTGTTTGCTACAAATAAATTAACTTTTTCTTTTAATGACGTCAAAGTTTCATTCATATGATTGACGGTACCTGTGAATCGAAACTAAATATTTTGCTGAGCCAATTTCGTTCCCATACTCTTTTAATATTTTCCGTTCTTTTTAATTTTTTTAGATTACTAATAATATATAAAAAGTTCGAAAAATACGTTTTTAAGTAGAGAGGTTTGTATAATTTTTAAGTTGATATACCTTCACTTGATAAAATATTATTCATATTTTTTTTATCCATGCGACACTTTTTTTTTCTACTTTTGGTTTCGATCATTAAAAATGTTTCGGCACAATCAAAAGATCAGATTTTTTTATGTTTTAAAAATGTAACACTTCTTTCAATTTTTTATGAAGGTGTTAAAGTTGTTTTAGCTGTCCCCTTCAAATTTTTTACTCCAGTGGGAACAGGTGAAACTGTTTCGTTAAAAGAATTACTGGAAGCGAAATTCGCCGATTTTCAGGAGCCAGTTTTAAAGTCGATGATATGGTTTGATTGTAGGAGGTGGCCTACCGACGATAAATCTTTTGGGTTTGACAATATAAAAGAAATGTTTTTACATTTTAAGCAGCCGTTCGATTTTGTTGGGTGTGATGAAGTTGTGGCTCTTCGTGAATGGCATTCTTTAAGAAGCTTTGTAAAAGCCAACCATTCTGGGGAAGAGCCATTAAGTGTTTGGAAAACAGTGCTAGCCTTCAAACGTACTAAGTTTCCAAACTTGTGCATGTTGGTTGAGTTAGTTTTGTGACTTTCAGCGTCAAACTCTACAGTGGAGGAGGCATTTAGCCTACTCACACTTCTTTTATCCGATAGGAGGTTAAGTATGAGCCACGTCACCATGGAGAATCTTTTGTGCATCAATTTAAATAACAAGATTTGGACAGAAAAAGAAAGAGAGGAGATTACAGAAATGGCTGTAATAAAATATCTCGAAAAGCGGCGCAAAAAGAAATGCATAACATGGGAACCACCACATAAGAAGTCCTGCTCTAGCTCGTTTGACGTAACCACGATTACGAGCTTTTGTGATCGCACGTGGATCGCTCACGCAGAGTAATTTACGTGAGCGATTTAGCGCTGGCGGGGTTAAATTTTCCCGACCGGGCCTGACTAATAGCCTAACATACCTTGGACCACTCTGCACCCAACCTAGTTTTGCTCTGAAGTGTTTCAAATTTGTTATAGAGTATTTAATTTTAAATTGTCGATAAAGCAATTTCTGCAATTCAGCTACCATGAACGTATCCAGTGGGAATTCGATACCGGTAGACTAGTACGGGCGCCCAAACTCAGACGCCCAAAAAATGAATTTTACTTTAATTTTAGAGATGAAATTTCCCTTAAAATAATGTTCTATTGCTCCTGTTATGATACTAAGGTATTATTTTATAGGTAAATAGCATACCAGTCTTCATTTTCTACTTATCGCTGTCATTAAATAAAATCCAAAAAACAAGAAAAGAAACGATCAATATCTTAGCAGTGTTGCCGCCATGTTTATTTTATTAGATAAATCGAGTGCAGAAAAAACCCAGGCTAGTCGAGGCAATTCGCACCCATTCTTTGTAGGTGTACCACGTGAAATCAACACAAAGAGAATACCCACAATTAAATTGATAAAATTATGTTTTTTGTTTTTGTTTTCTAGCGTGAAAGTCCATACGTTTCACAATATATTTTACATTTCAAAGAAATGAAGTCGTGTCAGGATTAACGATTCACTTAGTGATGAATTTAGTGTAAATGTTGGTGTACATCAGGGCTCTGTACTTAGCCCTTTGTTGTTTAAAAAAAGACTTGGCAGGAGGTTATAAGGACAGACTTGATACAGAGGAAGTTGAGTTTAAATCTAACACAGTCTAGATCAGATTATGTTGATGATGTTATGAGAGCTAATAAATTGGATCAGGGTCATTAATATACCCCGTCCAACCCATGCTAGCATGGAAAACAGACGTTAAGCCAAGAATGATGAAAGGAAAATTTGGGTCGGTTGTTTTTTTATACGTTTATTTATTTATTACATTTCGAGAGAAAATCTAAGTTGGTTGTCAGTTTTACATTGGTGTTACATTTCAATCAAAGTTGTATTATATTGTTGGGTGAGAAAAATTTCCGTGCTTTTTTTTCTTTTTTCTGTCTCCTCGGATTCTGGTTCCGCTTATTTTTTTGTTTGCTTCTTTTACTTAGTGTTTAAGTCATGGGTCGTTTAAAAACCACAGGACGAAGTCATAACAAAAAGTCCTCTACGTACGCATCGAAGAGGTCTGAGCAAGCTGAGTCTGCTCGCAATCGCCAAAGAACACTTTTCGATATGTATAAAATTGAAAATAAATCACAAAAGGAAACAGAAGCTCCTACGGCATCAACGTCTACAGCCAATGCAGATGAACAAAAGTCGTATTCCGAAGAACAAAATATGGATTTCAACAAAAATCAGGAAAGCTCGCTATAAAGTAACAGCAGTAGTGTGGATCTTAGTACTGAATCCAACGGTGATGATGGTGACAATAACAATGAGGAAGGAGATATCCACTTGGCACCGAAAGATGGAAGAACGCATCTGACTGTGATGCAGAACCATTCATATTGGGAAAACGAATATCCCTTCGCCTATTATTCAGCCAAAGATAAAGGCTGGTTATGCAAAAATTGCACTGAGTATTGTTAAACTCGCAATATGTGTGTGACTAACCTGTAGGTTATCTTCACAGTTCTCCTAATAACACAACACCAAATATACCCAATTGATTTACACACAACACAATATATACCACTATTATAAACACAATGATTTCACCAGCAAGATTGGTTCAACACAAGTAAACCCAACCACCAATTGATTCTTATTAGTAATCGCCTAGAATGGAAGATTAAAAATCTCCCTCTATTTTCTTTTCTGCACGTTGTTCAGTTTATGCTGCTATGGGAGGAATTTATAGCGACTCCTACTCGCTTAGTATAGTGGTCCTGGGGAGAATTGGCTTTTCACCAATGCCCTCTACTATACAAGTCTTGATCTAACAATTACTGAAGACTATTCTTTCTTGGGTCCTTAGTTGTGTGATGCCAAGTGCTAAGTGGTGTTTCAGCAATGAATTCTGAAAAATAAAACTCAAAAAAACTTTATAATAAAACATTTTGAAAACACAACATTTGATTGGTCACTAATACTCATCATGACCATTTTGTAGCACATTGAGTGAAGTGTGCTATTTGCTCCTTGCTTTGTTAACACATCTGCTAACTGATGTTTGGTGGGAATCCACTTCAATATAACTTCCTTTTGATTGATGCTCTATCTGAGAGAAGCCATGTCAACTCTTAAACGCTTATCTTCTAAAGCTTTTGTTGAATATGCAGCTTCATACAAAGATTTGTTATCTGTGTAGCACAAGATACCTTCTAGATCTGTCTTCACAATTTCCATTATTACATTTTTCATCCAGATACATGCATCAATACCATTAACAAGTGGCAAGGTTTCTGCTGCAAGTGTGCTACGCACAACTCTCTTAATCTTTTTTGACTGCCATGTGATAGGTGTCATGGTGTTCTCAACACCTTTAAAAAAAACAAAAATTCCACTTTGAGAGCTTCCGTCATGTAGATTTCCAAATGAGGCATTAGCGTACAAGATTAATTGTAATGGAGGTTTCAACTTCCAAAATGTTAGGCAAATATCAGGATCCAATTTCAACTTCTTTACCAATTTATTAGCTCTCATAACATCATCAACATTTGCACGGTTTAACTTTGTGCTTAACTGACAAACATCAAAAGAAATATCTGGCCTTGATTGAGAAGATACCCAATTTAATTGACCACAAATACATCGTAACTTAGATTGCTCTTCATGTGAGAGTTCTTGATGTTTGTTTTTGGTGCTTTAAATCTCAACCTGTTCCATGCTTGACACATATTTGCTTTGGTCATACTCAATAGAATTATTGAATTGTTGTATGTTGACTCCAACATATTTAAAATTACTGCAATTCTCTGACCCAAGCCGAAATATTTTTCTAATTGATGCAATGACTTTTACTTGAAAATCTTCTGATCCTCCCCAAAGAAAATCATCAACATGTATTACGATCAATCCTTGACAACAGTCATCTTGAACCCAATAAAATAAAGCCTCATCAAAAAAAGACATTTTCATTCCCAAACCAATTAACTGTTCCTTTACTCGTAAATACCCAGCATCAGCAAGGCCATATACTACTTTATTTAATTTCCAAAGAACCCCTATTACGTTTGCTTCCTTTGGGGGCTTTATAATTACTTCTCTATCAATCGGGTTACCTTGAAGAAATGCTGTTTTGACATCTAAGGTGTGGCATTCCCATTCATTAGTTGCTAACATTGTGAGTACAATTCGCAGACTTTCTTTTGAAAACGTTGGGGAGTCTTTAGTCAGATTTTGAACCTCCTCTTCTTCAAAACCTCTTATGACCAAACGAGCTTTGACAATTTTGTTGCCCTCTATATTTTTTGTTGTGATTACCCATCTTGTGGATATTGTAGATTGACTTCTGTCTTCAACAGTGGAGAAAACATTGTTGTCTTGCCAGTTGGTTAATTCTTTAAATTTCGCATTCAAGACCTCGTCTTCAATAGTTGGTTTTATCGCTAATAATACTTCTTCAGTGTCATTGGCTTCAACAACCGATTGCCATTCACTCACACATCTTTTGAAATCTAACCAATTAATTTCACCTGTGTCTTCATTTTGCACATTTAAACAGCTGTCATATTGCCTGCCTTCTTTTCCTTTTCTACTCACTTTACCTGCTCTGCTGTGAACTAATCCTTTAATCCACTCACTGTCTGGAGTTAGCTTATAGATGATTCTGGTTTTTAACTTTGGCATTCCTTGAAATATAGAGGTATTGCCTTTTTTTTCATTGACTGTGGTTTCACTTTTTGATGTTTCATTATAGATGTTTCCTCTATTGGTGTCCCATTGGTTTGTGAATTATCAATGGCCGCATCCTCAGTTACTGGTGCTTCTGTTACTGGTACTTCCGTAGTATTACTTTCAAGATCAACTATGTCAAAAATTTCGTCTTCCGGTGAAACACAGTTGTCGAACTGCATACTTGTTACTTCTGGGCTCTTTTCAGAGTCTTGTGATGGTTTCTGTGAATGTACTACTTGATTTACCTTTTGCAACCGACAAATGTGGACTCTCACTTAACTTCCACCATGCTTGACAAGTACCTGTTTATTTTCTTGTCCAATTACAGTGCCTGGTCCATGCCATTTTTTCGCTGTCTTTTCTTTTATAAAAGACTTTATCTCCAGTTACATACTGCACATCATTGTAACACTGGACATTATGCTGACATTATTTTTTCAGAAGATTCTGCTGCTATGAATGCTCTTCGTGATGCATGCATCACAGCAAGGTTATGGGCCACCGTCTTACTTGAAACTGTATCATTCATGGCTGGTAACTGATCAGTGAGGATGCAGGGATAGTCATAGTTTTTACAACCTGGTTTGGTGAAAATCCATCGTTGTTTGATAAAGAATTCTTGGCACTAATAGCCCAGAAAAGTGCTCGATTAGGTGTACATTTCGTATCCTCTATAATCTTACTAAGCATTTCCTTAATGATACCATTGTGTTGCTCACATAGCCCATTCGACCAAGGACTTTCGGCAGCTGTTGTGGAAAACTCTATGTTAAATTGCTCACACATTTCTTCATACACTTTATTGATAAATTCTCCTCCATTGTCAGCCAGAAACTTTCTTGGTTGACCGAATCTTGCTAACCAAATTTCAAAGATAATGTCTGTTATCACATCTTTATCTTCGTAACTTTGAAGATGAAAATCTTGTGAAAGTATCTATGATATGAATAAACCACAATGATTGTGAAAGTTGCACTAAATCTAAAGCCACACACTGATTGAATTCCGATGACATTGGTAAGTCAACAATAGGACGTGGTCTTGGTTTTCTATACTTAAGGCATACTTTACAAGAGTGTGAGACATTATCAATTAATTTCATGATTTCACTCCGGTCTTCTAAAAAGGAATTTGATGCTTTAATAAGAGATTTTAATTTCTCAGCACTTGGATGACAGAACTGACGATGAAGTTTGACAATCTTGTTTTTTTTTTGGATTTTTCACTTGCGCATACAAAGGCAACTTAAGGAAGCAAATGGTCATAATTCTTTTCATCTAAGTCTATTCTGTTGTTGTTTAAAGGTATGCAACAGTGACCTGTGGTGGTAAATTTTGAAGGATGGAATTCTCCGAACATTTTAACAGTATTGTTGCTAAAATCTAAAACTGCATCTGCTTTTCTCATAGATGTTTGACTCAAAAACAAAGGTATTTCATTGGGTACAACATCTGTTTCTAGATTAACCTCTTTTAAACCAATGATTACAGGTAAGATTACTCGTTTTATGGAACAAACTGCTTCGCTATCTCCAAATTTAAACCTATTCCACCTGGATACTCTTCTGGCAGTTTATCACTATCAATATTATCAAGGAAACATTGGTACCAATTCTTACCACAGACGGTTTTGGTACAACCACAGTCTAAAACTGCACATGACAAAGTTTCATCAACAAGGGATTGCATTTCACTTTCTTTAATTTTAGAAAAAAATGTAACTTTTGAATGACTCTCTTCCTTTTTTTGCATCTCTCATAATTCTCTCTGATTCTCATAAGAATGGGGACAATTCACAGCCCAGTGATAAATGGACTGACAAATATTGCACTTTGAAATATTTCCAAATTCATCAGGCGGATTCATTACTCTGTTACTGGATCTGGTTTTCCTCCATCCATATCTTTGATTTGGTGCTGCAGCCCTTCCTCTTTTAAACCTTGAACGCTGATATCCACCTCTTTTGGTGAAGTAATTCTGGTCCGTAGAATCTGCGCTTGCCTGTAAAACAGGCTCTGTCTTTACAGCATCATTTGACACAGATGAGGCCACAGTATCACCAAATATTTTCTTAAACTGTAATACCATTGAATCATAGCGTAATTCACTTATAGTTGCTCTAGCCAACTGTTGCTGCTCTGGTGTAAGATTAGCGCTTTGTAAAACTCGGTATGCCAAAACTCTATCAGGAAGTTCCATACGGTGAACTTGGATTTTGTGATATAATCATTCAAACTCTATAAGGTAATCATTCATGCTCATCTCGGGTCGTTTAAATTTTTCAAAGGTTTCATAAGCCAGGTACGCAGTAATAACACAACATCAAATATACCCAATTGATTTACACACAACACAATATATACCACTATTATAAACACAATGATTTCACCAGCAAGATTGGTTAAACACAAGTAAACCCCACCACCAATTGATTCTTATTAGTAATCGCCTAGAATGGAAGATAGACAAGTATGGTGTTGGCAAGCATTGGCGAACAAAAGGAGTGAAGCTGTGGATACATCCAAAAAGGGACATTTGTCACACAGGAAAACTCCACAAAACATAAGGAGGCACTTCGCAAACAGCAAGAATGTAAAAGAATGTTAACGAAGTTAACATATACTGTCAGATAAGGCGTGGACAGTATGTTCAGAAAGCCAATATAAAAGCTAGAAATAGGCATATAATCAAAAAGTTTTTGAAAACAACATGCGCTAAGATAATTGCTGCTGGGTAATACAACTTGCTCACAGATGAAACAACAGACATGGCAGATTGAGCTGTTTTGTCAATTTAAATAAGATACGTAAACTCTGATACGCATAATGTAGAAGAAAATTTCATCGGTCTTGTAGAGATAGTGGGGAGTAAAGGCTTATCACCAGTTTGGAAGAAATTGTGCGACGGAAAAATGATCCCGAGCTACGTGGAATCCGAGATCAAAAGCTGCAACCAGATAACTTATTGATGCTCCTGCTTCTTCCAGATGTTGTCAATCACGTCAACAAATTCTCCAAATTTCTTCCGGAACTTAATTTATGGCAACATTAACGCAAAATTGACAAACCTGAAAGCAGCTCTGAAACAGGTTGAAGAGAGTGACGGTTCCTTATTCCGGTTACATGCTGCAGCTTTCCTTGACCTCTCGCACGAGAGAATGGAATTAGCTAGAAGACTGCGCAATAACGATCTGCTTGTCAATGGCAAAACCGAGGAAGCAAGAATAAAGGACTTTAAAACAAGAGTTAAAATTCCTTTCATGAAAGAGCTGGAGGAAGAATTGGATAATGCATTGAAAATCGATGACCAAACTTTCCTTGCATTTGACATCTTCAATGTTCCAGCTCCGTCAACTGAGGAAGATCAAGTCAAAAAAATTCAAACACTCATGAATTTTTACGGATAGTCTCTCACATCTCTATTTCAGGGGGAAGAAAACACAACTGGCGCTCTATTCAGATTTGAAGGCTCGGTAGTTGAACCTACAAAACATTTCTTTGATGATTTCAAGTTGACGATCGCTCAAGTCGAAAAAGTGCGCAATGACGAAATTTTGTTATGAAAGAACTAAAGCATGATGACATCAACAAATGTAAAGATGAGCATCCTATTCAAGCTGATCAATTTATGCTGTAATGGTTCGTAATCGTGAATAGTATCCAGATTTGATGAAAATGTTCAAGTTTTCCCTTCTTATCGCTCCCAGTAGCGCCAATGTCGAGGGTGGTTTCTCAGCTCTTAACTTGATCCACACAAAACAGCAGAATAGATTGACTGTCACGTCAATTGATAGACCGATGCGACTGGTTATTGGTTAGGCCAAAAACTTCTCAGAAGAGGATTACGAGACTTTAGTCAGTAGATATAACAAGACCGGAAACAGGCGAATTGAGCTTTGAACTAATATATATTTAGCATTTATTTTTATTATTATGTGTTGATGTTAGAGACATTAGTGCTTTTCCTAGAACATCATAGTCCTGGTAATGTTCATATAAGTATAAATTACGCACCATGTTAGGAAATAGAATTAACATCAAGACGGGGGTTTCCGAATTCAGTACAAAAGTCAAGACCAATAATGTAGTGCCATATTTTTTTGTATTGCATGGGAACAAGTAAAAATCACTATTATAAACATTGAGTCTTGTTTTTTTAATACAAATACTGACGGTTACGTGTTCTCAGAATGTTGCGACTTAAATCTCTTTACACCCTAGCTCTTCTTTAAGCAAAATGGCAGTATGATAACCGAAATTGAAACTTGAAGCAGACGAAACTCTAGAGAAAGGAGATAAGGAGAGAGATATATGTGACACTATTTTTAGCTGTTTAAGGCACTGAAAATTGCTAAAATCGCACAGCTTACGGGGGCTTTGTCCCCTGGACCTCAACCTGGGCGAAACCTGGGCGAAACCTGGGCGAAACCTGGACCCACTGGGGCCATCACAGCCACCCCCAGACCCCTTGCTGTTTTGTTGCTCTGGCAGTTCGGTATCCCAAAAAATATCCTGGATACGGTGCTAGCTATGTTTATTACTATTATTATTACTAGTCCACTTAGGCAAAGGGACAATGAAAAAAAATAGGTTTTAAATTTTTTTTGCAGCGCAGATACAAAAAAAATTGGTGAAATTTAGTTTATTTGTTGCGGTTGAAAGCTCCCATTTGAGCTACAAAAGTCGTGCAAGCACAGCAATCGCTCAACTAGACAACCACCTAAGATATCAATCCTATTCTTATGCTGAGCGCTAATCAGAAGGGATAGATTCACACCTTTATAGTCTAGTCTCTGGCATGACTCGGCATGACTTGAACCCAAGACCGATATAAATCTGGTTATAATTAATTTCTTTTTTTACTTTCTTATTTAACATGTAAATAATGTGTAATTATTTTTAGATTCAAGAGTAGAACTAAACAAAATTGACGTAAGATATCCACAAGAAAACCCACAACTCTTAGTCATTGAAGATGAAGAAGAGATGGATAACTCTACGGAGGAAGATGGTACTTGTTCTGTCAAAGACGAGACTTAACATCAAAAAAAATCAAAAATTGAAAAGAAATCAAATTATAAAAAAAGAAAACCTGTAGAAAAAAAGCCAAAGAACCAGAAAATGCAAAAAAAAATATCAGTTCTTAAAGAAGCAATAACTCCAGTTGTTAATTATGAGTTTAATAGACAAAAAATTAAGAATGACTTTCATTGTTTAAATATTATTTTTAGGCAACATTACAAAATGTTATCCAAGGAAAAGATAATATCGATCACGCTCATACAAAAATAACGAATAAGCAAAACGAAAAGACGTGCAGTTTTTGTACAGAGGTTCACGAAGCACTAAAAATAATGAGTGAGCAGAAAAAAATGAAGCAAATTCTTTACTTATGTGTGACGTTTTGTAAATGTTTGTACTTGCCTTGTGTTATGATTATTTCTGATTACTCTCCTTTTTGGGATTATATGTTGTTGATAAGCCACATCAAAAGGGACTTGCAAGAAGATTTAGCTGTGAAAAATATCGAGCTTAGATCTCAAGGACTTGACTCCTACAACTTTACAACATCAACGCCAGTGAAGAAAGGCTTCCACCTCCACAACATCAGCCACAAGAACAACCACAACCACCACAGCTACAACCACCACAGCCACAACATCACCCACAACAGCCACCAACATCACAAGAACAACAGTCACAGGAACAACAGCAACCATCACATGAAAAACGGTCACACGAACAACAACAACAACAGCCAGAACTTGAAGAATTCCAGCCAGATATACCCAATTATAATGATAATAACAACAATCATAATAAGCCTGTCAACCCTTTTGCGCTGGACTTTACCTTCATTAACCAATCAGAAACCTTATTTGTTTTACATGTTTGCAGGCCTCCTCAGAAATGGCGTGCAATCACACGCGCACATGCCCACACACGCCATGTTGAATGTTCCTGTGCAATATTCGCACGCCAAAAAAAACGCTAAACACCTTAGGCGTGCGCTAATCGCACACCAAAATAAATAATATTCTGTTCAATGAAGGCGTAGGGGAATAATGTACAGTGCCGATCGTGAGTAAAGCTCATCTTTGAGAGTACAAGTACAAATAAATGCGAGTAAAATATTTCAGAGTGAAAGTACAATGCGAGTGTGAGTAAAATAAATAGAGGAATCTTTTTAATAACGTGAGTACGCAATAATTAAACTTGCAAGTAAATCTTTAAAAAAATATATCATGCTATTATATATGTCATGTTATTGGCGAGTTATATTAAAAAAAACATAAGACATTAATTTTAATCCACCGACCATTTATTAATATTTTTTAATTTAGTTGCTCTTTTTAAATTAAAAAAATTTAAAAAAAAAATTTTAAAGTTCAACTTTTCCGTCTCTTACTTCTTTAAATGCTTTCACTACTTTCGTTACATGAAATCACTTCCAGCATGTTCTTTCCCAAGCACAGAGCCAGCATGATATCTAATTATAGTTATGGTGATCAATTGCCACATGCAGACTTTGCTTTTTGAATATTTTTCAACAAACATTGCTTTATAACTCAGACAAAAATCTGTATAATTTTAAAATATCGCCGTAGAAACAGGACGTCACAAAGCTTGTTACCTTTTTTTGGGGGGGGATGTTTTAAGATCGAAGCAACAATAATAACGTGAGGGAATTTTTTTTTAAAAAAAAACAGTTTAATGTTTAATGATATATTTTTTTTGAAAAATCTATTCCTAAAAAAGTAGTTACAAAAAAATTATTAACTGAAAGTTTTATGACTGTAACATGCATGTTTTATGTTTCTTCGTTCTGTTGCTACGTCGTATAATTTTTTTTTTCAAAAATAATGAATAATGAACGCATCACACATTTTAGTTTCGTTGCAACAAATTACCTGCTTTTCAAAGCATGGCAAAATTAGTGTTGCTGTATGTGAGTACTATGATTACTTGAGAGAAAAAATGGAACAAAAATGAGCACACGCCATCACACGCCATTGAAAATTATGCTGCGCGAACATCGCACGCCTCAAACTGATTGAAAAGTATCATAACATGCAAAGCTCGTACGCCAGCATTTTTCTTCCTGACAAGGCCTGTGTTTGCCCAACCTGGGGTTTCATTTTGGCCAGAGCTTTTACAAGTTCATCAGGACAACCACGAGGCAATGAGGGCGGATTGGTTTTACATTGCACACCTTATCTTTTCCCAATCTTTTTCCCATTTTCTTTTAATCACTTAGCTAAACCTTAACGTTTCACCCCTTTATATTTCTCACATTCTCTAGCTAAATGTGTGGGAGTTTATGGTTCTTATTAATTGCTCCACAGGAATTTCAGTGGCGGGTAACACTTTACGTGTGGCTTACCTCAGCGTGTGACGCGGGGTCCACTGGCTAGTTCTATAGAAATTGCACTGAAAGTATTCTCAACATCGTCACACACAGGGTATTGTTATTTAAATTTCCTGCGATGCAATTATTTTCTCTAAAAAGCAATGGTCTATTATGAAAGTAACTATTTATGCAAGTTGAGCATTCCATAAAGCTTACAATCGGACTGTACTGTAAGCGATCCAGCCTAGGGATTTAGACCAGAATATTCCATTGTCTCTTTACTAACATCCCCTCTCTGTCAACCAAAATTAATGTTGCTCTTATATTCTAAACGAACACAAGTGCAGAAATACAAGATATATACCTTCTCATTGGTCTCGGTTTCACACTGCTGAAGGCTTTTTCTTACATATATGTCCTGATTTTTCTTAACTGCTTCAGCTGCAACTAATTTATTTTTTAACTCCTCGTGTAAGCAACTAAAAACATTTAAATAAATAAAATAACATTTCATAAAATGTTTTGCATTACAATTTTCAGAAAGTTCATTTACTGATATCCTTATTAACTTACCTGATTTTTGGGATTGTGGTATCATTCATTATTTTTAGTCTAGAACCAACAAATATATTAGTTGTTAATTATGCATGATTACCAACAATGGGAATCTTTTTGTATAAAGAAAACAACAGAATATTTGTTTGTAATTTTGGTTGGGTCCATAGGCATGTTTAAGTACAGACTGTAATGTGCCTTCTTCATAATGTGTCAGTGATGTGCCTTCATCTTTTGAAGATGTAGCTACAATTGTCCAACCTCCCACCCCCTCCTTCCACCTCCACCCAAGGTTATATTAATGAAGTAAAGACTAGATAAAATACACTCCACTATAATTATTATCTTAAAATGTTGGCGTAAAAATAAACAACATAATATTACAGATGGTCTGAAAAACAATGTACAGAAGATTCTTTTGAAGGTTAAACTTCACTTGGCAACATCTTAGAAATTAAGTTACATCCTACCCGTCCATGTATCATAGATGGGGTGGATCAATAGAACTAGAGTGATATAATTTTGTCAGCCAAGGTACATTTTTGCAAGAGGAGGTTCAATTTTGCTGGATGGCCAGCACTTCATTAGTTCTTCAGATGTGCCTTAAGCTTACAGTTACCCACCCCCCACCCTTTTTTTGTCATCAACACATCTATGAATGGTAGATATGAGATACCAACTCAATTTATCACCATGGTGCAATGGAATGCAGGCATTGTCAAATATTATGGACGTCTCCAATGCAACTAAAGACAACTGCATCAAAGCTGTTATGGGAGCGCGCAGCACAACACAGCAAAACAAATTTAATTAGTGGGTATGTTGGACCTCCTTCGTCAGTCATTTAGACAAGTAATGTGTTAATACAAGTAATTGTGTTTACCATACTTGCTGTTCCAGTTGCGTACTTGGAAACAGACGCTCAGGACATGTCGATGCACCTGATGCTCAGGGCATCTCAATTCTCTCATACATCTGACACTAAGAGTATGAAGGAAAACACCATAATTACCAAGTGCCTGAGGCTCAGGACATGTCGATGCGCCTGACCCTCAGAGCATCTCATCTGTCTCATGTGTCATTATTGATATGTTGCATACGCAGAGATTGAGACGTGTGTACTGGTCTCAAGCCACAGCCCAGCTAAATTTATTCTGTAAAGAAATACTATATATATATACTAATCGAGACCCCCAAGATAATCGAGGCAAGTCCTGGATATAATAACCCTTTCCCTGCAAGTCAACATTGTCAATTCGCAACACCTTTCAAATGGTTCACAAAATCCTTCAAATATGCTGGAGGCTTCACAGCTCTAAACAGTCTTTGTTTTAAGGGCAATTCCGTTGGTGGTCCAGAAGAACCCTTCCCTTCTGAAGTTACTACTGGAATCTCACTAGGCGAGTCCATGACTGGCTTATTAATAATCGTTTCACTGGGTGTTGCTTGATCTCCAACCGGCATGGTTATTGGTTCAGGGGTTGGTGTGACCATCGGTGTAACAGCGGATACTTCGGCGAGAATGGAAAATTGATCATCTTGATAAATTCCGTCAATTTCTGGTGGCTTGTTTTGTCGTAGCTCTCCCCTTACCAAGTGATCGATGTGGCATTTTATGTCGCGATTCTCAGTCTTCACCTCATACGAAAGGGGTCCGGTAACCTTTGTCACAACGGCGAGTAACCACTTCTGCCCTGATGCAAAATTGCGAACATGGACTCGATCCCCACATTGAAAGATTCTCTCAGATAATGACTCACAATCGGTCTTCACGTTTAGGCGATTACGAAGTTTTGGTCTCAGTAAATCAAGACAAGATTGGCAGGACTCCTACCAGTTGTAGTGGAGGAGTTATTCGGTATGTGAAGAAAAATCGATTCAATTTCACGTTAAAATCTGTTGAAGGAGACTTTAGCATGTGCGACTTGAAGGTTTAAACAGTTCGCTCTGCCAATGCATTTGTTGTGGGATGATATAGTGCTGATAAAACCTGTCTGATCCCATTCATTCGAAGAAATTCCTTGAATTCTCTACTAATAAATGCCGGACCATTATCTGAAACACAAATTTTTGGTAATCCATGGGTAGCAAACACGTGACGCAACGTTTCAATGGTTGTTGTAGATTGAATAGAATGGCTAGACATTGAAACAACGTCTGGCCATTTTGAATATGCGTCCACAATTAATAGGAATATCTTTCCCATAGAAGGTCCTGCGAAGTCAAGATAAATTCTCTTCCAAGGATTAGTCGGAATTTCCCACAAATGGATCAGTGCATGGTTTGGTTGTCTTTGATTAACAGCACAAGATTCACATTGACGTACTTCCGTTTCAATATCCTTTTCGATTCCAGACCACCAGACGTAGCTTGGGGCTAAAGCTTTCATTTTGCGATGATTCGCGAAATGAAATTTTTCAAAATTTGAAGAAATCTTAAAAATTATATTTTCAATTTTTTTTGCGTCTAATATTTGTATGTGTTGTATTTTGCAGGTTCCTCCTGAGATAACAAGGGTCGACTGTTAAAAGAAATGGAAAAATTGTGACTAATGTAAAAAAACATTCTCTTTTATAAAAATATCACCTAAATAACGTCATAAAACATAAAAATAAATTTAGTCTAATATTGTGATAGTCTTTTCCAGTTTTGTTGATTTCATTATATATAATAGAATTTATTCTCATCTCAATAAACATAATCTTCTTTTTTCTAGACAATTTGGATTTCAAAAAAATACCTCAACTGAGCATGCCATTTTGCAATTAGCTTTATTTAGTATATTGATGTTATTCACGATTATTTTTTTATTTTGTTTTAAACTAGATTCTTATAAATGTAGTTAAAGTAGAAAATCTTATCTTATCTTTTTTTTCGTTACTTGCCCAAACATTGTTCTTACGTCACGCAAAGCTGTTTGTTTGTTTTTTTCTTTCTTTTTCTTTTTCGATTTTGGTTGAATATTGCTTGGCTTAACATCAATATCATCAAACACAAAGGAGCCCAAATATAAACTTTCTTCTGGTTTGCTGTATATATAGAACTTTAGTCATTTCTTCGTACCTCGCAAGTAGTTTTTAATAATGTTATTTAATTATGTTCCAGGCATTGACACTTTAATCATAAAGGGTATTTTAAGCCCTGCTTGTGATATAGCTGATTGTCTATAACAAATCGAGTCAGTATGGCTTCTACTTCTGCACCCCTGTCAAGAATAAACCTTGTTAATCTGCTGACTTCAGAGCTAGATGTCCAACTGGTGTAGAGTTCCCAATCGAACAAGTCTTTATGGTGAAAACGTCAAATGGGTTGCCTCGTTCGTGGAAGCATTTTAATTTTTCATTTTCTGAAGGGGTCTAAAACCGTTGATAGTAATGGTACCCCTGACTGCACACTCAAATTCAAAATACATTATAATAATTCGCGTGTACACAACCTTTTTGTCTTTTGACTTTTCCTTTTTTATTATGATTTGTCTAGACGTTTTTTTATGAAATCGAACATTAGGAACATTACGACTTGCTCTCCTTCATGGATGATTTTGAAAAGAGAAACAAAGACAGGGAAATTTCTGAAAATCACAAAGAAGGAGTGCGTTAATTCTTAGTTGCGTATCTGAGATATTTCTTTTTTACATGTCTGACACTGGTAAGTATTTTCATTTCACAATAAGAATTTTCTAACACCAGTTTTCGATTTTCAAATACACTTCTATTTATGAGTTTTACAATGTCCTGTTTGAAAAATGTCACCGAAATTAATAATCAGGGGGGGGGGGGTTGGAATAAGGATGTCCTGGGTGGAAAAAATCAAAAAATTAACAAGCGAGTGGGGACGATTATTAGAGACCAGAGAGTAGTCTTATAACTTTTATATCTTAGATTCAACAAGACTTGGACATATCGACCTTGACAGTATCAATCTCGAGTAGAGAATGATAATGACAGCAAACGAGGGGCGTATATAAGATACAGCAACAAAGAACGCTACACCATTGGATAATATGCCTCTGAGAATAGGAATGCAGCGGCTGTCCGAAAATATAAATCCAACTTTCCAAGGATAAATGAGAGAACTATCCACAAGGTCAACTGAAAAGTCAGAAAATCAGTGAGAATGCCGAGTCAAGCAGAGAACTAGTTGCAGAGAAAAGAGGGCTTCTACTTCTCCAAGGAGAAATCGATCAAATGGTTCAACAATACATCAAAGCAGCTTTAAACAGAGGAGCCATTGTAACAAGATCGATGGGCATGTCAACAGCTAAAGCACTAATGATACGCTATCCAGATAAGGTTGGTCTTTGGGATCGGGTAGTTGTCACATTTCCCCTCCTTATTAATGGTTTGCTTGTAGTCACCACACAAACGGACGCTTCCATCGTCCTTGAGAACTGGAACTATGGTGTTGCCCACTCGTAAAATTCGACTAGTTTCAAAATTCCCTTAGATAAATGAGCCTGTCAAGCTCGCTTTCAATCTTTGTTCTTAAGGCTTTGCAGCATCAAGGTGACGCACTTTCCTTGAGCTCAATCTTAATGTCCTTGAGCTTTCCTAATCCAGAACTGAAAACATCTTTATAATGATCCAAGATTTTATCGAGTTCACTTTTGTTTTTACAATAACAGTTGACATTGAAAAGTTCCGGCCAGTCTAATCTTACCCTGGAGAGCCAGTTTAGCTCCATTAAGCTCGGGCCATCCCCCGGAACCACTAACAAAATCATTACATAGAATTGTCCCTTGTAAAATACCTTAACATCAGCTTAACCAAGAGTATTAACGCATTCCCCAGTGTATGTCTTCAATTTAACTTTGCTAACTTTTAATGTGACAGAACGATCTTGATTAATTAAATTGAAAACTTTCTCACCCCCAACTGTGTTGATTTCCATAATCGTAGCGACTCCGTTAATAAACACTTTTTCGATGAACGGCTTAATAGCAGAAGATACCTTGTGTATGGATTTTATTTCTTATTCGGGCTCTTTGACGTTCTCATTTTGATCAAGAAGATGGTTCTGCTCGATATGTCGTTGTTCTCCACCGCTTTGACACTGCTTTTTCCTGCATTTCCTCACTGTATGTCCCTTGTTGTTAAAAAAAAAACATTCTTTATCTTTAAACGGGCATATTAAATGAAGATGGCGTCCACCACAGCGAAAACACTTGTTTCACTCGGACTTTCCACGATGCTTCTCGAATTTGTTGACGGTCTCGCTTGCCCTGTTCTCCAGATGAGTTTGGATCTCTTGTTTCCATGCTGTTTCCATGGGTATGGCAATCTTGGTCGCTTTCGTCAACATTAACTTCGCACTTTCACTGAGTAATTTTTGTCGAATCTTGGTGTTTCGTATTCCACATACCAAACGATCTCGTATCATATCGTCCAGTGTCGTTCCATAATAACAATATTGTGTTAGTCGTCTGAGTTCAGCAATGTAGCTTGAGATGCTTTCAGTGTCGCGTCTGTCAAGAGCATTGAATCGAAAACGCTCAGCAATCTGGTTGGGTGTTGGGTTTTGTTGCTGCTTCATCGTCTCCACAAGTGTATTGTAGCTTACGTCTCTCGGCTTCTGTGGTGTCACCAATCCTTTAAAAAGTTTGTAAGTTTTTGCTCCACAACCAGTCAACTTAATCGCTCTTCTCTTTTATTCACCCATAATATCGTTTGCTATGCAAAACTGTTCAAGTCTTTCTACATAATCCTCCCATGTTTCGTTCGTGTTTTCAAACTCGTTGATTTTTCCAAAAGTAGCAGTCATGTTAATCCCATCTTCCTCGCCAATAATATGTTGCCTACAGAGATTGAGACGTGTGTACTTGTCTCGAGCCACAGCTCAACTGAATATATTCCGTAAAGAAATACTATATATATACTAATCGAGACCCGCAAGATAATCAAGGCAAGTTCCGGATATAACAATTATGTTATGTATGGATTGCCCCAATTTTCTGAAGATGGGGATTTTGATGCATGGGTACATGATCTGGAATTATGTTAAGTAGTTACAGAACTTCCAAAGAAGAAACAAGGGCCAGTTGTTTATTTGAGTTTAAACTTGAAAGTTCGTCAGGCATGTTCTGCCTTAATGAAAGAAGAATTGAATGAAGACGATGGTTTAAATAAACTTGTTAATAAATTAAAAGAACTTTATAATATTACTGAAGATCAAGCAATGTTCAATGCTTACAAAAAATTTGAGACCTTTCACTGTTCCACGACAATGTCGATTGGTGGTTACGTAAATTAATTTGAACAGCTTAATCAAAAAAAGTTTGAAAATTTAGTTACCAATTGCAGTTCTTGCATATCAACAACTAAAAAATGCAAATTTACCGAAAGCTACATGTAAACTAACACCTGTTCCTTCCCTAACATGACTCTATGAAAAAACAGATAAAAGCCATTTATGATCAATTTGCTCAAAGTGAAATCAGCACAGACAGTATTGATATTGATGTTGAGCAAGAAGTATTATATGGTCAAAAGTTTGACAGATGACGTTTTAACAATTGGAACACTTATGGACGTGGCAGAGGAGGTAAATATTTCAGTGCTAAAAGAAGCCAGTACAATCCTAATGGCCGTGATGGACATCCATTGCAATGTCACCATTGCAAATCTATAATGCATTTCATGAATGACTGTCCTGAAAAGAATAAAGGAAGCAAAGCACAGAATGAAGTACATGTGCAGTTTTTTGCAAAGGGTGTGTAACAATGCTTTATGGAGCAAGTCGTGTCTGAGTCTTTGAATTGTGCTTTACTAGACTTGGAATTACTGTGGAAATTTTATCATTTCTTGAACATGATAGTTTAGTAGGCAACGTTTCGGGAGATCCTTCTCCCATCATCGGGCAAAGTAAAATGATGTTGCGCATGTATTTATATAATTGCAGAGGATCGAAATTCATAAAAATTAACCAATCAGAAACGAGCTGATAATTACAGTTAATTACAGTAATTAACATTTTCGGACCTGGATGTAGGTAACTACTTTTTCTGTAGGGCTGGTAACCAAATCTCAGGAAGTTGAGATGCTGTTTATGTGTTTGTTACGTTCTACACTGTTGATGGTTTCTTTAATCTTCCTGGCCGTTGTTCTGGATTCTCTGTCAATGATTTTCTTCTCATCCCAATTAAACTGATGACTTCTGCTCCAGCTGTGGTCCGCAATTTCGTTTTTCTTCACATCTCCGTTTCTCACTGCGCGCATATGTTCTTGTACTCGTTGCTTAAACTTTCTTTTTGTTTCGCCAATATACACTGCATCACAATCTTTACACGGGATTTCGTAAACAACATTGTTTTGCTCTTCCAGGTTTATTTTGTCTTTTGGTTTAGACAAAGTGCTTCTTAGGGTGTCTTTAGAGGTAAGAATGCATTTGATCTTGTGTTGCCTTAAAACTCGACGAAGGATCTTGCTGGTACCTGGTACGAAGGGTAGGAATGCTGATGCGATAAATTCCTCTGATGTTTCCTTGTTGTCTCCGTTGCATCTTCTCTTCATTTTATTTTCTACTTGCGTGATGACTTTATGACTGTATCCATTTGTGATTAATGCATTTCTTACACGTCGAATTTCTATTTTCCTCTCCTGTTTGTCACTGACTACACTGTTGGCACGATTCAGTAATGAAGATATGACACTTTCTTTGCAAGATTTCTGATGGTTTGATTCGAAGTTAAGGTACTGGTCAGTGTGTGTTGGTTTACGATACACTGAAACTGAAATGGAACCATTCTTGCGTTTGACCAAAGTGTCCAGGAAAGCGATACTTCCATCGTGTTCAAGCTCAACAGTGAATTTGATTTGTCGATGTAGGCCGTTGATGTGTTCATGGAACTCTTCTAGATGAGATCTTTTGATTATGGCGAATACGTCGTCAACAAATCTTTTCCAAACCTTTGGACGTCTGTCCGATGTGACTAATGCTGTTGTCTCGTGTGCTTGCATGTATATTTCTGCGACTACTGATGATGCAGGGCCTCCCATGGCAACTCCGTCTGTTTGAGTGTAGAAGTTCTTATTAAACAGATACCATGTTTTGGTTAGAACAAGTTCGACCAAACGCAGAAAATCCGGTACTGGAATCTTTGTCTTTTCACCGAATGCAGCATCGTTTTCGATAATGTCTTTAATGATGTTTAAGGTGTCTTTTATGGGAACATTTGTGTAGAGTGATGTGACATCAAATGATACCATGCATTCGTCGTCTGCTATCTTTATTTCTCTGATGTATTCCGAAAATTCTTTTGAGTTTTTGCTGTGGTCACTTGCTGTGAATTTGCTGAGGATGGAAGCAACAAATTTTGATAGGTTGTATAACGGTGTTCCAGTGCAGGAAACTATTGGTCGAATTGGATTTCCCTGTTTATGAATTTTGGGTAGTCCGTAAAATCGCGGTGGTGGTCCGTCACAAGGTTTCAGTCGGTAATACTGCTTATCGTCGATGTATTCTTTTCTCTTCAACTCCATTAAGATGTTCCTCGCTTCTCGTTTGATGACTTCTGTGGGATCTTTCTTGAGAAGTTTGTAAGGCCCGTTGTTGATGTGTTCGTTGCACTTGTTGATGTAGTCAAGTGTATTCATGATAACCGTTGTTCTCCCCTTGTCTGCCGGTAGGATTAAGATATCTTTGTCCTTCTTTAGATTCTTCAATGACAGTCTTTCAGATTTTTGCAAATTGTCCTTTGGTGTTTTACTTTTCTGTAGCGTGAGGCTTACTTTAGCTCTTACTGTGTCTGCCTCTTCTTTTGGTAGATCTTTAATTGCCTCTTCCACTTTCGCAACAAGCTTCCACCAATTAGGCCAGGTGGAAGCTTCCCCTCAGTTAAACAAGTTAATATCCCTGTTAATATGGCTGGAATGCAAGCCCATATTCTTACTGATGTTGTCGATTGTGAAATACTGTTATTGTTAACAAAACAGAGTCTGAAAGCAGCTATTAGCCAATTTGATTTTGTTAATAATAAAGTCACTGTGTTTGGAAGAGATATTCCTTTACAACACACGTTAAATGGCCATTACTGTATACCTCTTACACCTAAGCAAGTTGCTGTTAACAAAACATGTCACAGTTCACAGTTAACGATCCTACTGTAAAATCACCTGAAGAAAAATGCAAAATAGCTACAAAGCTTCACAAGCAGTTTGGACATCACATAGACAGCAGGAAACTGAAATCTCTTCTCCAAGATGCAAAATGTTTAAGATAAAGAATTATTTCAGCACATTGACAATGTTACAAACTCTTGTGACACATGCAGTAGATATATGAAGGCTCGATCAAGGTGAATTGTCTCACTACCAATGGCAATATGTCAATGAATGCCTTGCCATGGACCTAAAATTTCTGACAGTTAATTATAAAAAGTTAACCATACTTCATATGCTTGATGTGTTCTCTAGATACAGTGCATTAACAATTATCAAATCCAAGAATGAGGAAATTATTGTAGACACAATTCTCAAGCACTGGGTTGCTATTTTTGGCACACAAACTCAATATTTTCAGACAATGGAGGAGAGTTCAACAATGAGCTCTTAAGAGATGCAGCAGAACTGTTAAACACAAGAGTTTATACAACAGCAGGAGAAGTTCCATGGTCAAATGGTGTATGTGAGCATCATAATGCCATCCTGGATAATATGATTTTGAAAATTATCATGCATCTCATTTGGTGTCGTAATAGTAACATAGGGGTAGTTAATACGTTTCGGACCCTGAATGTGTCGTAGCCAAAGTGTTGCCTACTAAGCCAATGAATTACTAGCTTTTTCGGGAAGTAATTTGACGTCTCTGCATCTGACCCACAGATTCTCCGGAGTGTAGTAGATATTGCTTAGCCTTTCCGCTTCATGCTCGGTAACACAGGCCATTTCGTGAGAGGCATGCGATCGCACGCGCACGCCCCCACACACGTGCAGATTTGTTTAGGAGTGCAATTCATCGCACGCGCAAAACGTTGCTGTAATTAAAAATTATTGTATTTATAACAAAGAAAATTTATTAAATAAACCTTAAAAATAAACGATCATTCTTTTACTGAACTCACAATAGATCGCACAATTTTATTGCTACCATTTACCAGCTACCAGGCTATATTAAGGCTTTGCGAGTTTTATTTTAATGATTTTATAAAAAAATGCAACAGTATTTTAATCTTTGTAAGGTCGCCTTTTGGAGAATTTAAAAGAAATTCAGCATTATTTAAGTTGAAATAACTAAAAAATAATATAATAAGAAAAAAAACTTCTTTAATAACGAAATATTCTTTTAGATGATAATTTTTATAATTCAATGGAGGTTTATTAAATGTTATACCAATCACTGTCAACCTGCGGCAACCATCTACCATTTATCAACAACGACATGACAGCCTTAAACTTGTACAAGGCATTAGCATCTGCACCGTATCCCCTACATTTTTCACAGGTTCTGTTGTCAGTTGCTTGGAAATCAACTCTTCGATTTTTTGTCAAACTTGTTGATATTTCATGATCCAGTCCGGATACTCTTCGAAATTAAGGCTCATTACCCGTGACGCATTTGCGTTGTACCGTGTCACCCCATGCGCGGACCAGATTTTCGGTGTTTTCACTCCGAGGGTCACCACAAGGTCCTGCATATGGTACCCTATAATGTACCTTTGATCCTTACCTCCGTTAGCAGGTATGGCATCTGCCACCGTTAAGTATTCCACGTTGATATCGTTGATGTCTGTAAACGTAGCGGCAAAGTTGTAGAATAATTTACTACTAACAAGCTCATTTTCAAATTTCAGCATCTTGTTTATTGTATATGAACGATTGCAGGGAATTGCATGTCATGGTACATGCACAGCCTCCTCTGCTGTTATATGTAATATGTTCATGGTAGCAATACCAGCATAACATTTTACCGCCTACCACAAACCTACGTCCACAGGTACATTTGTCATGCATCGAGTATCCTTTCACAGTTATTACAATGCTCCATTTACTCTATCACAGTTACATTGACGATCATACTCCAGGTCATCAAGACGGTCACGTAGGTCCTGAATCCTCTGCCTATTATACTTCTTCCTCTCCTCCCCCTGTACACATGCCAGGGTTACAAGTGGTAGGGATAGACCGATGGCAGTCAGGAAGGTCATGAAAAGCATACTTTTCAAGCTATATTGAAAGTTAATGCACATTTTATTATAGGTTACACATATTCGAGTATCTCAGGATCCTTTTCAATGGCTTTGTTGCACATGTCCTGCGTTTTGAAACGATCCGATATATATTGGAGCATGCGTGGATTCTTTTCAACGGCCCCATTACACATTTCCTGCGTCTAGAACCGGTCGGGGACATGTATGAGTGCCCAGTGATCTTTTTCAACAACTTTGTTACACATGTCTCGCGTCTTGAGTCGGTCCGGTACATGCCTTAGCAACCATGGGTCTTTTTCAACAGCTTTGTTGCACATGTCCTGTGTCTTGAAACTCATCTTTATTAGTATTAATTAGTATTAGTATTTTGAGACCTACCTTTGGTCTCAAAAAGTATTGGGGGTTGACCTGAAAGCGTTATCTTACAGCAAAATGTTGTAAGATAACTATTAATCTCTATAATAATACGCTTTCAATTTTTATGTAGATGAACAGGACACTGCTGACGTCATCAAAATTCCTAAAATCTTCTGATTTTTGCGAAGCAATTGAGCTTTGCGAGCGAAGCGAGTGAAGCGAAATTGTGGAGCACGTTTGCTACACGCGAGGTATACCAAGTGAATTATTGAGATTCTCAAAATTTCGATAGAAAAAAAATCATATAAAATCAGCGTTAAGAAATAGGACTGATATTTTTGCACATAAAAGCTAAGATATTTTTTTTTCTAATAAAACAAATAAGTTTGGACCGAGGGGTTAAAGTATAAGTCTAGTAAAAAATGCAATAAGTACGGCTCGTACATATTTTACAGACCTAAAATATGCCTTATATCTTTGTATTATAGCTAATTGAATTTCCGCGCCCGAAGGCGTAGGAAATTCTTTGAAACCGTCGTTTTTTCTTTTGGAGCATTTTTTGAGAAAAAATCGACCCTGGGATTTCACGTTCCTCTGATTTTTTGTTACCTAAATGTCATTTTACGCCAAAATTTGTCCAAAAATTAAAACTACTTTATTTTCGACAAAATTTTGCACAGATCACAAAAAAATATGCTGAACATAATGGTGAAATCAAAATTTTGATTTTTTGCCACCTGAAATGTCATTTTAGGCCAAAATTGGTCCAAAAATTTAAACTACTTTATTTTCGACAAAATTTGGCACAGTTAATAGAAAAAATATGCTGAACATGATGGTGGCATCAAAATTTTGATTTTTTGCCACCTGAAATGTCATTTTAGGCCAAAATTGGTCCAAAAATTTAAACTACTTTATTTTCGACAAAATTTGGTACAGTTAATAAAAAAAGTATGCTGAACATGATGGTGGCATCAAAATCTTGTTTTTTTGTCAACTAAATGCCGTTTAAGACCATAAACGTTTCAACCATGAATGATAGGCTATAATTTTTGTTCGCAATTTCTTTTAAAGTTTGAGTTTATTTTGACACGTTTCGTTTTGTTTGCGTTTGTTGTAAGATGTAATGTCACTTGTGTGTTTTATCTTCAGAGCTTCAAGCACCAAACCTCTTCGAATGTTTGGCACGATAACAACGAATTAGCAGGTTGTCATCAAATATTATGGTAGCGAGCGGAAATTCTTAGAGCACCCAGGGCTTCTTGTTATTGTGAAAATAATTAATTAATTATTTTGCAATTTTGCTTCTAATACTATTATAGTTGTATTTTAATGAATAATAATAGTATTAAAACGGTTTTCTTCTTTTGAAAAAATTTATTGCTAGTCCTGTTTCTAATTGACTTTACTTGTGTATTTTAAGCTTTTTTGTTGCTGTGCTTTTTCTGGAGATTTGAGTTGGATTGGAAAGCTCCTGTGTAAGATACCCTTTTCTAAAGAATTATTGAAGTAATTTGTACAATTATAACGCGCCGAGCTGTGTTTTATTTTGTTGTTTCTAAGAAGATGTAAGAATAAAATATTATCAATTTTAATTGGTTTTATCCAAATCAAGGTAAGGCTTAATCACACGAAAGGTAGCTAGCTAGCTAGAGCTCAGTTTTGTATAAAAAAAATTAAAAGTAATTTATAGAATACATATGGAGAAGCTGTATTACTACCTAACTGATAGCCAGATATAGGAAAACCTGTAGCTAGGGCGCAGACAAAACAAATAGCTCTGGGTGCTAGAGTGAGCCGACCAACCGTTTTTTATCACAGGTTTTTATTTATTATATAAGTAACCTGTTACAGTAATTAAAAAAAAATATCCACTTTTGCTATCAAACCAACAGCAATGTAATTGTCAATAGGAATTAGTTGTCCGTACACCCTCCCAGAGAACAAGGTTTAAAACGACATTAAAACATTAAAACTGTCATTAAACAGAACTCCAAGGATGCCCAAGCCGCACACGTCCTCTAAATGGCGTGGGCATCTTCGAAACTGCTTGTAATTTTAGAACAAGGGTGCTGATAAGCTGCATACGCCGCATAACGTGCAGGCGTTTTGGGCAAGTTTAGCGTTTAGTAAAAAATTGAAGTATTCACCCAAAAAAACCCACATAGACCATAAACTAAAGTATGTGGTAGCAAAGTTCTTAAAAGAACTGTTTTTGATGGTTTTTGATAAAATTTACTTGCTAAATAACTTTTAAGCTTTATTAACTCGTTTCTCTTGAAGCATCTTTTTACAACTATCGTCCACAAGGTATGTTACAAGGAATTGAATTTTGGAAATGCTCCAGGCAAGTTCGGGAAAGTGCGGGCGGTTTTGGAAGACAACCACTAATTTAATTGGAAAAGTTGCCCGAACTCGCCCTCATATATGTGGCCGTTTGCAGCTTATTAACACCCTCTTATTTTAAAATATTCTCAGGAATAATAGACCAAGAGAAATTACATCAGTTTCTCCACCGCCCATGTGTAATTGAGAACAGCCCACATAAAAAAGTTCATTATTTTTTAAATTATTTGTGTGAAAATTACTATTTTATTCACGATAAACCATTTGACAGTCATTTTATTCATCCAACAAAGAATCCTATCCAAGGTGTTTTTCTATTAGTGCTGAATTTAATAATTGACATGATTCAGCATAGTTTTTAAAAGGGTCTTGTTGCAAAATATGATTGCCAAAGTTTAGCACTTGTAATATTTGTGTATTTGTTTACTCAGCTTCTAAAACACAGACAAGAAACACTATAATTTTCTCTGGGTGATTACATTAATGTTGGTTGAAAAAAACCTGAATGATGAGAAGCATATGTTTTTGAATGGGTCTAGGACAATAAACTTATTCAATTTCCCTTGGCCTTGCATCAATCAAATTCTGAAAAATTAAACACTTCTAAAATGATTTTGTCAGATTTGGAAACTGTTGGTATGGTTGGAACTTTGCATATAAAATTAGTAAGAGATGAATTTATGAGATGAAAAACAGTGCTTTCAATTCCATTGACTTGGCCATCCCTTAAAGGCACTGGAAGCTTCACTATATGAAAATGTTTTCTTTTTCTTTTAGATTGTGTACAATGGGAGTGAGTGATGTAATCTTCCAATGCGTGTGGTGAAAAGAAGGCGAAACCGTTATTGTTTTTCTGCCCAAATTTGAAACTATTTAATAAATCTTAAAGTTAAAAAACTGTATTGATTTGTTTGTTTTTGTTTTAATTGTTTCCCGTGAGTTTTCGAAATTCGTTCCAGCAGATTCTGTGGCTTCTAGTGCCGGTATTTTTACGTGAAAAAAATACTGTTTTGTTGTAAGGTCATTTACGAAATCGTTAACGTTAGGACCAACTTCTGCGGGCTGTACAACTCGATGTATTACATATCTTTCGGAATACTGCTAAAAGTGTAATTTTGTATTGCGCTCTTTACTTTTATCATTCTGTGGGAAAAGGCGGTACAAAATTTTAACACGCGTTATTCGTTTATGTTAGTTTCGCGTAATCTAATTTTCTCGCACATTTTGAAAAGAATATCCCACGCACATCAAATACTCGCGCAGTCTATTCACAAAAAAAATTGTTTTTGCGCAACGAATTGTTCTGCAGATCGTTCATTTTCCTACCTACCTCGTCCCCAGGGTTCTTCTATATGATATTCAATTTTGATGTATTTCGAAAGAAAGAAAAAAGAAATTTTGATGTATTAGAGCCAAAGAAACAAGAAGCGCTAGGGACAAAGTATTGGATAGTTTAATTTTGCTTGCAACTTGCGAAATGCTTCGCAACCTTTTTTTTAATTTCTAGTTCATTGTTCTTCTGCCTAAGTGGATTATTCAACGGGCCTAATCGACTAGTCTATATAATAATACGCCAGTTCTGTCTGTCTGTGACTTTTGCAAAGTGGATTATATTCTTCACAATTTTCTTTAACAAATTCTATAAAACATCGCCTATAAAATTGTTCTGTAATTTACCAAACTTTAACGCTAAAATAGTATTGACGTCAAAGGAAAGTTAATTAAGATTAGTGAAGCCATTACAGTGCACCTAAAATTTTGAGGCAAAATAACTTGGAAACGAGTTGGTGACGTCAATGTTTTTTAACCGCGTGGGTAACTAGGGACCACCTGGGACCAATTTGGGTAATTTTCCAAACCTGGGTCCCCAAATCCGTCTCGGAATGAACGGGTTTATGACGTCATCAAAAAACCTTTAAACCACAATATTTCCGTAACCGTTGGTCAAAAGTACATGATCCTATACATTTTCTTGATCAGCGTTTCAAGATCTACACGAGGGAGGCAACAGGTACATGAATTTCTGAAAAAAAATTTTTTGTGTTTTCACGGGCCTTTGCTGACGTCAGCACAATTTTTAAACACTTATATCTCTTTTTGCGTTCCTCGAAAACATATCATCCTACACATTATTTTGATCAGCGTGATTCAACCTCTACACATTACAATAAAATAATAAAATAAATTTCTCTAACTTTTTTGGGATCTTCACTGCTGACGTCAGCAAAACATCTAAAACAACCTATTTTTCTATTGCCCATCTGCCTAAGTGGATTTCTCCACGGGCCTTATCGACTAGTCTATATAATAATACGCCAGTTCCGTGTCTCTGTGACAGGCAAAGTGGATGTGTTTATTTTCCTTTGATCTTACCGAAATTGTCTTTGAAGTAAACGAAAAATGTATGTCTAATGTGTTAAATTTTCTGACGTTACGGCGCGACGAAAATAACACTACTTTAACGCCAGTCTCTATAATAATAGCCGTCGTCTGTCTGTCTGTTCAAAAGGGTTACCGATATTCCTTTGATCTTTTCGCGAATTTTTAGAAAACAGGGGGTTGTTTAATGAAAAACTTTATAATTAATTGAACTAAACTCAAGAAATTAAATTAATACCTTAATTAATTTAATTACTTTAATTTATTGCCATAAGTAAGAAAAATAAATTTAGTGATAAAAATGAATGCATTATTTTAATACGCCATTTTTAATAATAATTACCCCCGTGACCTCAATCGCTGTTTTCGCTCAGAAGCTACAGAAAACAAATGGGACAGTTTACTGATAGTTTTACTGACTTTGTTTTGACCGCTCGCACATAACACACCAATCAAAGCGCTTAATTGTTTAAAATGAATGTCATGACAATGACTTCAAAGATGGCGGACGTCTTTCCGTTAGTGGTAAATCGGCAAATTTATTTCTGCATTGTCTCTACGCATAGAATTGCTGAAACATATTGATTAATGCACGAGAAATTTACGATACGTTAAAAGAAGAAGATGAACAGAAAGGATAATGAAGTTAATGAAGTTAATGAAGTTAGCAACACAAATGGGAATGCAAATACAAATGGTATTGACGAATTGCGATTTCCGTGTCACCAGTGCCACAAACGTTTCAGAACCCACAGAGGAGTGCTCCAACATTTGCGGCAATGCAAAGTTAAAATTGGACTTCCAGCAGAAGAACAATCTACAGACCCTCGAAATGATATGAATGAACGCATTCTACAACAAACGCAACCAGAACGGTTTTATTGGGGTAACGTTAGAGGTACAGATGCGATTGATCAAATTAATTCTTGTTATGAGAAAATTGTATTTTGGAGGCGAAATTTGTTCATGCTTCCAAATGGTGCTACTGGAAAAAACTTTCTTCGAGAAGTAACTAGACTATTGAATAGCTGGGTGGAAAATAGCCCAATCAAATGTATTGCGTTAAAAGCAGTGCACGTAATGCCAGCTCTATTACTTCAGAAGCCGTCAAAAAACTCGAAAAGCAAAGACCATGTTAACGCATTACAACGAAGACTAGAATGGTGTAACAAAGGCGATTTTTAAGCACTCTGCGATGAATGTGAAATGCTTCAATCACGATTGCCTAAACCAACCGAGAGAAGAAGCATAGAAGTTGTTTCGAGAAAGTTTAAAGATCTCATGCAGATTGGAAATGTGAACGGAGCAATCAAATTATTAACAAATAACATGGCAGGTGGCATTCTTCCTTTAAATGACAAAACATTCAATTTATTACGAGTTAAACATCCACCAGGCGAACAAGCGAAGGAAGACGTTATATTGCAAGGACCGTTATCAATGGTTAATCCGATTGTATATGACGTCATTGATGACATGTACGTATTGAAAGCTGCTCAAGTAACAAAAGGAGGCTCCGGGCCTTCTGGGATGGACGCAGATGGATGGAGAAAGCCTTTAACTTCAAAGGTTTTTGGTGAATGCGGTTTGGATTTAAGAAGAGCTATAGCCAACGTTATAAAGAAGTTATGTATAGAAAATGTTCAAGATCAATCGCTTGAAGCATTTACTGCTTGCAGACTCGTACCTCTAGACAAAAAACCTGGAGTAAGACCAATTGGTGTTGGAGAAGTCTTGCGAAGAATATGTGGCAAGGTAGTGATGGCAGTTCTTCAGAAAGACGTCCTTAAATCAAGTGCGGAAATTCAGATGTGCTCGGGTCAGAAGTCTGGCAGTGAAGCGGCAATCCACGCGATGAGGGAGGTATTTGACAGTAAAGAAACAGACGCTGTTTTACTTGTTGATGCAGCAAATGCCTTCAATAGTATCAACAGAGAAGCACTCCTGCACAACGTCAAGATTGTTTGCCCGACTATTGCATGTTATGTCATCAATTGCTATAGATTTCATGCGAGGCTTTTCATCATTGGAGGTAAAGAAATAAGATCCGAGGAGGGTACTACGCAGGGTGATCCGCTAGGGATGGCAATATACGCAATTGGTCTAACACCCCTACTTAATCTGATGGCTGACGGAATATTTGAAACTACTGTTGCTGCTTTCGCTGATGACGTTAGTGCAGGTGGAAAATGTAGAAACTTGAAAGTTTGGTGGGATAGATTGATGCAAATTGGACCATTGTTCGGTTACAATCCACAACCTCACAAATCTTGCATAATTGTAAAACCAGGACACGAACAACTGGCGAAAGCGACTTTTGAGGGCACGAATATCCAGATATGTACTGATGGTGAAAGACATCTTGGCGCCTCGATCGGAAGTGACAGCTTCAGGAAGGAGTACTGTGAAAAAATGGTAACGAACTGGGTAAAGGAGATATCTTTACTTTCAGATATTGCGCCATCACAGCCACAAGCTGCTTATGCCTGTTATACAAGTGGTAATCAACACAAATTTTCATTCTTCCTCAGAACAATACCTGGGATTGAGAAGTATCTGAATCCACTTGAAGAAATTATACGACATCGATTGCTACCTGCTATTACTGGTGGACACATTGTGAACGATGATGAACGCACACTCCTGTCTTTGCCTCCTCGACTTGGTGGTTTGGGAATTATCAATCCCATTGAACGAGCGCCCACAGAGCTACGAAACTCAGAAAGCATAACTGCTTCTTTGAAGAACGTAATTCTTCGTAAAAATGTTGTTGATGAAGAAATAGTATCATTGACGGCAGTGAAAAACAACCGGAGACAACAGAATCTGGAAAAGTTGAAAAATCTACAATTACGTATGACACCTGAAGCTGCACGATATATGAAGAGTGGTGTATCAAATTGGCTTACAACTTTACCAATTAAAGAGCTGAACTATGATCTGAACAAGGAGCAGTTTTTTGACGACCTACGTTTGCGATACGATTGGACAATCCCGAAACTTCCATCAGAATGCGTGTGTGGAAGCAAATTTAATGTTAGACACATGCGTTATCATGCAAGAAAGGTGGCTACGTCTCTTTACGACACAATGAGATACGAGATATTACAGGTAAATTACTGGAGGAAGTATGTAAAGATGTGAGAAAGGAACCATTGCTGTTACGTTTAAGCGGTGAAAGAATCCATCAAAACGGTATTTTATCACAGGAAGCACGATTAGACGTCAGCGCAGTCGGTTTTTGGACCCCTGGTCAACGAGTATTTTTAGATGTACGGGTCTTTGACCTCAACGCTCTGAGATACAAGGGTCTTTCTCTTGACAAATGCTTCAAGAAAAACGAAGAAGAGAAGAAGAGAGGATACAACGAAAGAGTTATGCAAGTAGAAAATGGAACATTAACTCCCCTTGTTTTTGCAACAAACGGTGGTATGGGAAGAGAGTGTAAACGATTTTATCAGAGACTGTCTGAAATGATTTCAGAAAAAAGAAAAATCAGATTCGCAGAAGCCACGAAGTTTATTAGAACTAAAATTTCCTTTAGTCTCCTGCGATCAACACTACTTTGCCTGAGAGGTTGCAGATCCTTCGCTCGGGACCACCAGCTGACAGATATGGACCTCGGAAATGTTGTATCACTCATTCGATCCTGAATAATCAAGTGTGTTAATTATTAAGTGAAACCATGTTGACCTGTAAATTGTTAATAACTTTTTATTTTATTTTGGTGTTGTTGTAAGTTTATTTATTTATTTGTGGCAAATATATGTAAATGTCGATTTAAAAAAAAAAAAAAAAAAAAAAAAAAAATAATTGTTTAAAAAACCAATCCAAGACTTTCGCGGCCTGGGCATGCCAACGAAGAAACATGAGGACCGAAACATGATGGCCATTTTAGTTATTAAAGTAATGGTGGTCAGTGCTGTTTGTAAGTCTGTTTCGTCTTCTATGAGCTTTTTATTTTCGTAATATTGTTTTTTTGTATGTTCTAAAAAATGTTAAGATAAATATATTGTCACGTTTTTAGTCACGTACACATCTTAAACGCAACAGTTTTAGGATTTTTGGCTAGGAACGAAGATTTTGGAGGCTAGCTAGCTAGAACCTTACTTATTACTATTCTGTATGGTATAACATCTTTTTATCCTACCCACCATTTATTTTTGTGTTGTGACTGTAGCCATTTAGTTAGCTCCTATCTTTGGCAAAAAATTGAGAGTATAAAAATGCAGTTTGGCTACAACAATTCTTAAACAAAAAGTGTTATGCTAAATGCAGTTAGCTAGGTAGCTACATCTTTTATTATTTTTTCCTGAAAGCTTTTTGTGCAAATAAAATAACTGACAGATTATTTCAGCTGAACCGGTAATGACAGGCTGTTCCCTGTGTTTTCATTAAAACCGAAGTTACAATGAATTTTTTTTGGAAAAGGGGTATTACGCCTATATATATACGCCTGTTCAACTCAGTTTAACTATACTAAGCGGTTAGCCCAGTGTTAACAACAGACTGTTGTTTTTGGTCCGTTTGTCTGTTTGTCTGTCCGTTTGTCACGCAAAATGGTAGCTTAGCTGTGCAAGTAGCGAGACGCTCACAGTACGGTATAAAATAGGCGGGCGAACCTGTGGATTTTTCCACGGGCTAACGACTAGTATCTTATATTAAATTAGTGAAGCCAATACAGTGCACCTAAAACCTTTGAGGCCAAATAACTTGAAAACGAGGTGGTGACGTGATTTTTCACCGCATGGGTAAAACTAGGGACCACCTGAGACCAATTTGGGTAAGTTTCCCAATCTGGGTCACCGAATCTGTTTCGGAATGGACGTGTTGATGACGTCATCAAAAAACGTTTAAATCCTAATATCTCTGCAACCGTTTACCAAAACTACATGATTCTATACATTTTCTTGATCGGCGTTTTAAGATCTATCCGATGAAGGCAATAGGTATACAAATTTCTAAAAAAAATTTTTAAGGTTTTGACGGGTCATTGCTGACGTCAGCAATATTTTTAAACCCTTATATGTCAATAACCGCTCATTAAAACCACACGAACATATACATTTCCTTGATCAGCACTTTAAGCTCTACACAATAGAGGCAACGTGAAAATAAAGTTCTAATTTTTTTGTGGGCTGCTAACGTCATCAAAATTTTTATTCTGCTTCAATGGATTTCTCCGTGGGCCTTATCGACCAGTATGATAACTATTACATCGGTTGAATACGAAAATTTTCCAGGAAGTTTAAAAACCATCAATATTTGTGCAATCAATATGAATAATTTCTTCTGTTTTCCAGCTCCCTTCATGGAAATCTTTTATCTTTATTTTCTATTAAGATAATAATTATTAGATTATCATATTATCTATTATCAATAATAATTATTCTAAATTTTATTTAAGAATATATTTTATTGTTTTAAGCAGTTGGAAAAGCTAAAGAAGCTAGTCTATATAATAAATACGCCAGTTCCGTGTCTCTGTGACAGGCAAAGTGGATGTGTTCATTTTCCTTTCATGTTGCCGAAAAATGCATGTCTAATATGTTAAATTTTCTGACGTGTTATTGAGTAATGTAGTGTTATTGAGGTCACGCCGTAACGCGTGACCTCAATAACACTACTTTAACGACAATATCCTATATTAAATTGATGAAGCCATTACAGTGCACTTAAAACTTTGAGGCCAAATAACTTGGAAACGAGGTGGTGACGTCAATGTTTTTTTACCGCGCGGGTAACGAGGGATCACCTGGGACCAATTTGGGTAAGTTTTCCAAACTTGGGTCCCCAAATCCGTTTCGGAATGAATGGGTTTATGACGTCATCAAAAAACCTTTAAACCACAATGTTTCCGTAACCGTTGGTCAAAACTACATGATCCTATACATTTTCTTGATCAGCGTTTCAAGAGCTATAGAGCTATAGCATGAAGGCAGCGGGTATACAAATTTCGAAAAAATAATTTTCTGTACTTTTATTAGGGACTTTGCTGACGTCAGCAAAATTTTTAAACCCGTAAATGTCATTAACCATTCATCAAAAGCACGTGATTACATGCATTTTCTTGATCAGCGCTTTAAGGTCTACACAATAAAGGCAACGTAAAAACAAGGTTCTAATTTATTTTTTGTGGATGGGTTGCTGACGTCATCAAAATTCAAATAACGCTTCTTTTTCATTCTTATCCTGCCTCAGTGGATTTTTCCACGGGCTTCATCGACTGTTTGTGTGGCAATAACCATATCTATATAATAATACACCAGTTCTGTGTCTTTTTATTGACCTTTTGCCTAAGTGGATTTCTCCACGGGCTTTATAGACTAATAATAATAATAATAATAATAATAATAATAATAATAATAATAATAATTATATTTATTGAGTAGTACTATTCTATCATGAAATTTAAATTGCCATAATTTTCTTTCTATTTGATTAAAAGTGGTAACCTTGCATATATGGTGTACTTATAAGTTGTTTATTTCATATACCAAGGGAATTTGTCTAAAATTTATTTAAACGCTAAAAAATTAATACCATGTTAGAATAGTACTACTACAATAAATTGGCAATAAAATCTTACCCATAATCCCTTTCACACCCAGATTATATTTTTTGGGGTAAGTTTTAAATGTCCTTTAACACTACAATAAAGATTTGGAGTCTCTTTTGTTTTATTGTTATTATTTTTCAATTTGCCGAAAATTCAAGTAAAACATATCTCAGCTTACGCGATGCTCAAAATCACGGAAGCAAGTTTCAACATTTCAGCGAAAATTCTTCCTACGTTGAAATATAGTAAAATAATTAAAAAATAATGTTAGAAATAGAAGTAACATGACTGCAGCTGTATAATGATAAACTTTTTTTTATATTATTTTTCCTTACAGGTACCTGCTGAGACGCATTTATCTCTAATGTTAGAATAATACTAGTCAAAAAATCGAAAGTTTGTACAGTAATATTTCTCTGTTAAGCTATGCAATGGAGGTGTAGGTTATTTTGCAGATGAGTTTAGAGACAGGAGAATAATCGACAATCGAAGTTACAATGCCACGTGACGAGCTAGCGCTATTTTGCGGCTACGTTTTCTATCCAAGTTATATGAATTTTTACCCTTTTTTGTTACAGAACCCTGTTTGAAGACAACGTGATTTTGTTATTTAGAAGTAACTATGAATGAATATTTCTTAAGAAAAAAAACTTCATTCAATTAAGTAAGCATTCAGAATAGTTTTTAAGCATTCGCATGGCTGTTTGTGTCATTTCAGTCAGTTTTGGGATTAACACTATTCGGTTCGCTCCCTGACTAACCCCTCCCCCCCTTTCCCCCTCTTCTTTTTGCTATGTAGCATAGCTATGATACTTTTTGAGTTTTCGTATTTATTTATTAGACACCTGCCTACCAAATATTTAGGTTACATACCTCCCAGAGTCTTAGATATTGGCTATTTTTGGACACTAGCCCCTAAATTTTTTTTGAGGTCCTTCAAGATCCGTAAAATAAAGTAACTTTCGCTAGGATGATACTTAAAACTTGTGACTAACAACATAACTTCTTTTTATCAACAAAAATCATTCTAGAAAGTTTTCACACGTGGTTAACAGGATTTTTTCGGATTTTACCCAAAAATCAGGAAAAATTGCATTTTTGGGCAATACGAAATATAATAAAACGGAAGATATGTTGTTAAGCAACTTTTATTTGCCTGTCAGAAACTTCAAACAGAATGTTAAAATTTCGATCTAGTAATTTATTTCTAAGCAGAAATGATATTACTTCAAAGAAAGAAACTTTAGCGAAAGAAATTTCGCGATTTGTGGCCTCAATCGCGAAAGTTTATTCCCGCACAATATGTTGACACAGCCTATTCGCGAAAGTTAATTCTCACGAATTTTGTTTTCTGTGTAGCTAATTTCTTTTGTAGAAACATGTACTTCACTGAAAGACAAGAAACAAAAATAGGACAAATGCTCTCAACACCACCGCCCATCGCGAAAGGTAATTCTCGCGAAAAAATTATAGAAATGACAGGTCGCGAAAGTTTTTCCCGCGAAAATAATTGAAGGGTGTCATTCGCTAATGTTTTTCCCCTTGATTTTGCGTTTTTTGACTCGCGCGCTTGGTATAAATTATGTCTGTCATCTTATATATTAATTCCCTTGCGTGACTAAAACTGTGAGTCCACGACACGGAAATCACGGGTTACTTTCTTATGACGTGGCTGTACGCTAAAATTTAACTAAAAAGATTAGGGATGTACTTCATAGAAATCGCACATAAGGTGTAAATATATAACCCGCTGCTAATAACGATATAAATATATATACCCTTATGCCAAAAAACTCTATGTTAGCATATATATATAGGTATCGCTACATATGAAACGGTATTAGATATTCACAAAGCATACGGACTGTTAAATGAAGCTCCCAGCATAAAACGGAAATTGTGTTTACGAAAAAGATGGCTGTTCTTTTTGAGTATTCTCTACTCTTTCATTCAAAATAAATCTTTAAAAAAACATTTGAAGAAGAGCATGGTTTTATAAATTAATCATAGCAAGGTTCTGTAAGGTTTTTTCATGTTTTATTTTCAGTTTTGATTATATTATTGTTGCCAGACATGTTTTATAGCTAGCATCATAAAAAGCCAACCACCACCAACAACTAGCTAGCTAGCTAGAAATATATATATATATATATATGTAGCCATGTTCTTTATACCTAGCTAAGTCTCCAGTTTATATTTAAGTGACTAGCTATTAGCTGCTGTAGCTAGCTAATGCTAGCTTTAAACTAAAGATTCCCAGGTATATATATTCCCACAAAACCCATCAAACGTTATTAACCCTGAAGATTTTAAACATTTTCCTGTTTTTTTTTGGTTTGCGAAGTTCTTTTCCTCCAAATATTCTGAAAATAAAGTTCAGAAATTACTTATTTTTAAAATGTAAATTTAATTTGTTTCAAATTGTGGTTTTGACATTTTCATGTAAGAATTTGTGGGCAAAAACCTTAATCAGCATGCTAAAAGAACTGATTTTTCTTAATTTAGAATTACTAAACACAACCATTTTCTTACATTTAGTGTAAACTTTTGTGCGTATGGCTTATATTTAATACAACAAAAGAGCTACTTTGTTGATTTCAATTTTATACTCTTTGTAAGCTATTTTTTTCTTCTTTTTGACATTTTGAATTAACTTATTGCTGTAGAAGGCATATAATATACATGCATATAAAAAAATGGAATTTTGCAAATTTCTGTTTTACCACTCAATTTTTACATTTTATAAGTTATTTGGAACAGAATGGTATGAAATAGACCAAAATACCTGATCTTAGTTGTTTTTAATTTACAGGCTGTGTCTGTGAAACTTTAAGGGGAACATTTGGTGGAAGACAATGGCATGACATATACTGATAGAACTGATTTTTGTTGTGTTAGATGTTATATTTGAACCTTTTTGACATTTTATGTTAATTTTGCGAGAAAGGACTATATATATATACACAGAAGAAGAATTCAATTTTACACCTTGCAAGCTTTGTTTTTCTATATTTTGTATAAATTCTTACTGGGGAGGACTCCGTGCAATATATCGAAATGACTGATCCTTCTCGATTTAAATTTGATGTGTTCTAAATCGTATATAGTTTTGGAAATTTTGTGTAAGATTTAATGGGTAAGGGCTAGATGCAATATGTCAAAAAAACTTTTTTTGTTGAATCAGAAGCACTCCCTACAACCATTCTTTTTTTACAGTTTGTGAAGCTTTTGTGAGGAAAGAGTGTATGCAATATTATCGAAATAACTGATTTTTGTTGCAAACTGTCTTTCTTAGGCATTTTAGCTTAAAATATTGTTTTAGAGGGCATATGCAGTAGATATATGTACCGAAATAATTGAATTTTGCAAACTTTAATTTTGTCGTTACCTCTCATTTTTTACATTTTGATTAAACTTTTGTGGGAGACCGTCGGTATGCGAAGGACCAAAATAAGAGATTTTAGTATTATTTAGAATTTGTATTTTGTGTTGCAAAATTGGTGCAAAAATTGACATAAAATGAACTTATATACAGATTGATTGCTGTTGTTTAACATGACTCATTATGACTTTATATATATATTTTATGAAAATTTGTGACAGAATACTATGTGAGATTTGAAATTTTGTTTGCTTTATTGATGGTAAAACAGCATGCAAATTGCTAAAAGGACTTTATTAATTTTAGATTTAAACACCGTTTTTTGTTGGCATTTTGTCTAAAGTTTGGTGAGGAAGGACCATATGCATTATATCAAAAAACGTTTTATTGCAATATAATTTAACCTTGCAATCCCTTTGTAACACCTTAGATAAAAATTTCTACTTAGGCAAAATTTATTGTATATTTTTCGCATTTTGTGTCAACCTTTGGCAGGGTTTGCAATAAACTAACTGATTTTAACATATACAATGAGAGAGATTTGTGTTTGACATTGATCAGCTTTTTTGTATATATGTGGCGTTTTGAGTGGTTTAAATTTTATGGGTGAGATGTATGTTGAAATGCTTTTAAAAACTTTTTTCCGAATAATTTTCGCATTTGTCAGATGGTCAGAGCAAGTAATTTTAGTAGATTTAGATTTTAAATGTCACATATATACTGCAGTGGTTGAAAATCTTTAATTTTTTTGGTCATTTATATAATAATGCAGATGTAAGATGCGCACTGCTGTATTGTTTGTTTTTTGATGGACATATATCTGCTACATAAATTAAATGGAATACAGTGGATTCTTTCACGGGAAACAGCTAGTATGAAAATTAAAATCAGCAAGAAGTCATGCTGTCAGCATTACTTCTTGCTGACGTCAGCATTTTTGTAAAAAGAAGATCTATTGTTCGACAGATATTTTTATCAATATCTCTTTAATAATAGCCGTATTCTGTCTGTGTGTCCGCGAAAGCCGTGTCCCGTAACGGAAACACGAAATTTTTAAAATGCGCACGAATATCAAATGCAATATATTTTTACCCACTTCGTTTTGACCGCTCGCGCGTGGAATACCATTCACAACGCCTGATTCTTAAAAAAAAAACCAAGATTTTCGCGACCAGAAAGAATCCAAGATCTTCGCGGAACGAAGGCCATTTTGATAATGGTCGTGTTTGTGGTTAGTGTGTGAGGTTTGTAGGCCTGTTTGACTTTTTTATCTTCTAAAAGCCTTAATATTTGTTTTCTGTTTGTTTTCAATGTTAGGATAAATATATTGTCACGTTTTTTAGCCACGTACAGATCTTAAACGCACCAGTTTTAGGATGTTTGGCTAGAAACGAAGATTAGCTAGCTATAGCTACTAGCTAGCTAGAGCCTCACTTATTGCTATTCTGTTTGGTATAAGAGCTTTTTATCCTAGCCAACATTTATTTTTATGTTGAGGCTGTGGCTATTTAAAAAGTGAAAGTATAAAAATGCAGTTTGGCTACAACAATATTCTTAAGCAATACATAATTTTTATGCTAAATGCAGTTAGCTAGCTAGGTATAGCTACATATTTTATAATTTTTCTGCAAACTTTTTCTGCAAATGAAATGGCTGAGCGATTGTTTTGGCTGGACGAGTAACGACAGGCTGTTCCCTGTGTTTTTATTTAAACCGAAGTTGCAATGAACATTTTTGGAAAAGGGTAATACGCCTTATGCGCCTGTTCAACTGTGTTTAACTGTACTAAGCGGTTAGCCCAGTGTTAAAAACAGACTGTTTTTTGTAAAAGGCTGTTACGCCTATGGGCATGTGCAACACCGTTTACCTGTATATACTAAGGTCAGCCCACCACTGTGACAATTAATTTTTAAACTTTCTTGGGAATCACGCCTGGACTAACCGCTCAGCCCTGTGTCTGCGAGAAAGTTTTTTTCAAAAGGGTATTATTCCTATACGCTGTGCAACACGGTTTAACTGTACTAAGAGCTCAGCCCAGTGTCACGATTAATTTTTTAACTTGCGCAAAAAGTTATTCTGCAAAATGAAATAAAATTGACGATTGTTTTTGCTATGATGGAGTAACAACACTTTGTAAACTCTGTTTTTATATCAGTTATCGTTGCGGGAAAGTTATTTTTTGAAAAATATGTTACAGTCGCACACTATAATGTTGTATGCGCTTCAAATGATTAACGACATACTGTATACCTGTACTAAAGCACTCCACCTGATCGTGTGGGACAGTTTACAGCTCTTATTAAGCGCTCCACAGAGTGTTCAATGCCGGATCACACCTTTACTTGTGGCTTAACCCGGCGTTTCGACGCCGGGTTTCCCGGCTAGTCTCTATAATAATAGCCGTATTCCGTCTGTCTGTTCGTGCGTCAAAAGCATCTTGTGTTAACCATGCACGAAATTGCGCGCAGCTCTCTGATCTTTTCGCTACGCTATTTTAAAGTTTTATTCTTATTTTGTCTTTTGCGTAGTCCAAAAGTTTAATTCAAAAAGTTTTTTTATACAAAATTCATGGTTAATTAACTTTTATTGTTCCTTCGATGCAGTTTATTTGTTATAAATAACTACACGGACAAACAAAGTTGCGGACAATTGACATTGCGTTGTCTATTTCATTAAAGAAGCTTTAATTATTTGCGCCTTTGAAAGGAAATTAACAAAAACAAGTTTTTGATAATAGGAGAACAATAAATTTTAGAAAAATTAAGTAAGTGATTTTTTGTTTCTTCTAAACATAAATTTGAATATTAATTTGTAAAATTTTGTTTCATCTTCAACCATTTTTTTTTTTTTTTTTTTTGACAACAATAAAGCTGAATGTGCTTAATTTTTTTTGCCGAAACTTATTATGTTTTTAACTGAACAAAAAGTGTAAGAAAATGTCAAATTTGGTTTTTTAAAAGCTATTTGCAATAAAGGCCTCTTTTTTAACCTCAATCAGGTCGTAAAAATGCGTCAGTTTTTGTTAAATATATGAATTTTACGAGAAAGCGGCGTAACACTACTTCCGATAATCTATACTATAAAAAATAGTGTAGTTTACACTGCTTCCGTGCTTATAAGTGTATATTTCCAGGAACCATGGCTACAACAGAGTAATCTCATAACAGGTGCGCGAAATAATTACGTCGGCTAATTTCCGTGGGTTGTTCCACGGGTTAAACGACTAGTTTGTTTAAAATTATTCAAAAAAAAGTATTATTTTGATACTTTAATGACATTCAACTATGTAACCACTATTTATCGATATACTCAGGTGCCAATTAGAAGTCCGAAAAGGTTGATTCACCTTTTTAATGAGATGTGGCTTATTTAGTGTATTTTTGGTTGTAAAGAAACCTTTTTTACTACTTTGAATCAAAATTTTTTACCTTTAATTCCAAAATGAAAAAAAAGAGCTACTAAAAATTTCAGGGTCGTTGGGTTAGCTAATCCTTAAGTATGCTAGGTAGAGATTGACTTAACATAAATGGAAAAGTGATACGATATGTATGTTTCGTATGTTCAACGATTGTGTTTAATATGCATTTAAAAATACAAAGTGATCTTCTTTACTAAAGTTGTGAAGCTCTTAGCACTCGGTTCCTTTCGCCTAAAATGCATGTCAAAATCAAATGTGTGTAAAAAAGTGTATCCAAAAAGACGTCGAAACATCGTATGAAGAATTTATTATAAATTGTCTGTGTAGGAAAGGTGTCATTTCCTCTGTTTAAACACATTATATATTTCAGACACACTTTGATCTAAACACTGAAGCCGACGATAACGCCAACGATGTAAGTGATGTCGATTTTCACCATACCAAACAATCTGGTAGAGAAATAACAGAAGTAGATCCTGAACATCACGATAACTTCGATGACACCTTATCCTACAGCAAGATCGAGTCGAAAAAATCCAATACACGAAGAAAGATGTTTTCAAGTAGTGAAATTAAAGAGTTGCAAGCAAAATATGCTAAAATAATAAGATTTAGGCCAATTACAGAGTATAGAGTTTTAGAAAGCTTGGAAGGTTGCGAATTGCTGGGAAAATACTCATTTGCTCAACTGCGTACAAGACATACTTACGAAAGGAAACAATAAGTTTTTTCCACATTTAGGTCCAGTCCAGTTTGCGTCACATACTATTCAAATGGTAACGATCAAAGGACTAAGACTTTTTATGTTTACCCCTGTTTGAAATATTTTGTTTTAGTTGCTTTCTGGTACAAATAAATTTTTGTTGCAACAACGCTTATTTTTTTAATTAACCGCAGGGTCGGATCCAGGATTTTTATAAAACTAAGCAAAAAATTTTTTTCCAGATTACCGCCCAGAATGGGCGTTAAAGTAGGCCTAACGGGCGTATGTATCTAATAGTAACTAAATTTCTCACCGGGTTGAGCTCTGTTCAGGCCTTTTCCAGCGTTAAAAAGAAGAAGAAGTAACAAAATATATAAATAAGATATAAGAGTACAAGAAGTAACAAAATATATAAAAAGTATACAGCTAAAATATATAAAAACATATAAACCATGTCTAAACGAACCTTATCTCTTCGATCATTTGTTCAATTACAAAAAACGGTGTTGGGGACAAGGTTGATGGTTTACAATAAATAATAGTAAAAATAAACATCAAGTTTTTAAGTACAAAAATAAACTCAATCAGCAAGTATGTTCGAAAAAGCCATTCGTCTCTTATTCCGTGCAGCAAACTCATCTATTATTTCATCGGAGTTCACAGTGATTGACCTGTTGAACATAATAACTGCTAGGCTGCTCAACCTTTCCTCCGACATCGTGTTTCGCATCCAAGTTTTTAAACGCCGTAGCCCAGAGATACTTCTCTCGCAAGTGCACGAGGTTACAGGAATTGTAGCCAGAATTCTCAAAACTTCATGGATCGATGGAAATGTTTGCCTATTTGTGGTTTTGATTAAAGAGGTAATATCTGTTGGTAGAGCACCTTGATAGTTTCTCCAAAATATCTCCCACATATCCAACTGGGCGTATATGTTACTTTGGGCCGGAATATCACTCGCAAACAATCGCACGAATTCTTTAACCTTAACCTTCCAGTTAGGTTCATCCGCTAATTCCTCCATTTTCCCTTCATCAGAAAATATATAATTAGGCATAATACCGAAACCACTAAAGATCGTAAGACTTGTGAATCGAATTTCTAACTGCTGAATGATGTGGTCCAAGAACGGTATGGCGAGAGCTCGTTTATAGTACTCCTTGGGACCATCCGAAACATAGTTTTCACGATAAATTTGAATGCTGCAACGACATTTGATTTTTTCTGCAACTTCAATCTCGTTGGCCAACTCCAATGCCTTTCCGTACCATTGATCGAAGTAAGTGTCCATGTGGGATCGTATAAACTTGAGGGTTTGGTGGAGCAATGACACTTCTTCGGAAGCTTGTATCAGGTCTGTTGTACTGCTTTGTAGTTTTACTGTCAACCCTCTTGTGTATCCGAGTGTTTTCTGCACAATGACAAGAACGACAATGAATTCGAACTGTTGCATGATATAATAAAGAGGCCGAGCAGTATCGACGTTTTTACGACTGTATTTTCGATCTTCATTTAATGTTATCTTCTCTAAGGTTAAAAATACTGCTTAAAACAAATCAACGAAAGAGTCGAGCGCATCCAGCCTGCCAATCCATCTTGTTCGACAAACATTCAAAATAACCTTATGTTGTGCATCTGGACAAACTTTCGAAATTACTTCTTCAAGAACTTGTGATCTCACTGGAGATAAGTAAAAAAACAATGAAATTGCACCGAAGTCAGACATCATTGAATTCACCATCTGAAGTTTACATGCAGCAGCAATACATAAATTCAACATATGGGAGCGACAGTGAACGTATTTTGCTTTAGGAAACTTTTCCAAGATCCGGGTCGAAGCACCAGAACAAACACCCGCCATGGCTCCTACAAAAAAAGTCACTTTTGGTGTACGACATGAACAGGGAGGGGAACCTAGAACGTGAAATTAAACAAGATTGAAAATTTTTACAACTAATAATCGGAGATAAAAGACTCTGTAATATACCTGCGCCATCATATCCCTGCCCCATACATAAGTTCATATCGAGATTTACATCACGAATCGAATCAACAATCGTTTTTGATAAAGCTTCACCAGAGACACCATAACGACACTCCGCCATTGTCATAAAAACTTCTTTTATGTCACCACTAATGTTGACATACCTGAAGTAAACACCCTCTATATTAATTAATCAGTATATATCGATGTAGAGAATAACAAGAAGTAGGAAACTGGATTTGGAAAATTCACACAAATGTCGACGGTATGTTGCAAAAATTTTCAGAATAATTTGAATGTCGTAGTATTCCTTATTTGTTTTCAATATGCGAATGGAAATGAGATAGCTTAGAATGGTTTCAACGATCTAATATACCTTGTAACTATGGGCATCTGTTCCTTGTTACTAACATCCGTAGCCTCGTCGGCTAGCACTGAGAAGTATTTGTTAGCTTTTATATCGTCGACGATCTGATGCTAGATATTTTTGGCTATCAGATAGATCAGTTCGTTTTGTACAGTTTTTGACAAGTAGGTTGCATTTTTAGCACACGTTGATAGGTGCTCTTTCAATATAGGACATTCTAGGTTAACAGCTAATTTAACAATCGCAAGGAAATTGCCACAATTATTACCATCTTCATTTTTCGATCTGGCTTGGAACTCCGCTGTTGGATCAGTTTCATCTTTTCCACGGAGAGGTAATCCTTGCCTTGCAATCACTGTTATGATTTTAATAAGTGATGTCATTATCAAGCGATTCTTAGCGATAGTGGCATTTTGAATCCCATCTAATTGTTGTGCTATGCCAGTGCCTCTGGTATATCTGAACATGAAACTATTAGCATCTGCCTGACATTGTCGATGGAATGGCGATTTTTCCCCATGAATTTTAAAAACTTTGGTAGCGTTTCTCCAGTCTTGAAATGGTTGCGTACATAACTGTGTCATTTTACCAATTTTCATTGCATTTTTAGAAAATAAAACACAGTGAATGCAAAATGCACCTTTAAGAAGGTCAGAATAAACTAGCCAAGGAAAGCTTTCAAACCAAGCATACTTAAACTTTCTGTTTGTTTTGATGTCTTTCTCGAAGTTATGAGTTTGTGTGGGTTTCCATACCTTGTTCAGTAACTTATGTTTTTCATGATCATTCAAAGCATCTATTTTATTCACATAATGACCAATGTCCAACCTATCATATTGCACAGTATCTGCCACATCAACACTTTGTGTTATATCTCCATCTATGAGTACCACAGGTACTTCTGTATTCATTTCTAATGTTGCACTATACCACTATTACGGCTACCATTTTGATATATAATAGTTTGTTTATATATATGTCGGTCACGGCAATTCGGTAACACGTTTGTAGTACGAATTAAGATGGCGTCTAGTTTATCATCCTTCTAAGTTGTAACTTGGTGTCAGAAGTAAAAATGAATAAATCACATAAACGACCAGAATTGAAGTTAACTGGCAACATATCTGAAAATTTCAAGAATTTTGAACTTAGATTCAATGACTATTGCATTCAGTCGAACTACAGAAATTTAGAGAAAGACTCACAAACTGAGCAAGCAGAACATTACAAGCAACCTTTGTTGGAGATCTCTGCACTGAGATCTTCAATGCCAGATGAAGCTCTCCAGGTGATACGTTATACCATTGAGCCATCCATTCCAGTAGATGATAAGAAAAAACCGTGGATTTGGATGAATCGTCTACGCACACATTACACAGGAACAACAGGATCTACCCTAATGACTGATCGGTTCAAATTCTGGCATTCGTCCCAAAATCAAGATGAGACAGTCCAGGATTGGGAGGTCCGAATACGACAAGCCGGAAGCCTGTGTGAATATGGAGAAATTACAGACATTATGTGTCGTGATAAGTTTGTCTTTGGACTTTGTGAGGACACAGCACGAACTGAACTGTTAAAAACACATCTGAGAACAGATGGCACACAGAAAACAATGTCAGATGTTGTCGCAGAGGCCAAGTCAATGGAATCTGCTCGAGTGACAAACAAACTCATCAGTGATGCATCAAAAGGGACAGAAGAGAATGTTCACTGGACAAAAGCAACAATACCACCACAACAAAGGAAGAAACACAGAGACATGAAATTGAGACGTGAGCCAAATACTTGCCACTGGTGTGGAGACAATAAAGGACCACATCCTTGGGCAACTTGCCCAGCTAATGGACGTAAATGCACAAGGTGTGGTGGATTTGACCACTTTGCAAGAGTATGTCTAGAACAACAAAATGTCAGCCACCTTGGCAACAAGGGATACAACAGACCCAACTACAACAGAAGAAATAACCAACGTCCTCCACAACCAAACAGCAATCCGCAGGGTATGCAAAAGTCGACCAACCACCTTCATGCAACATCAACATATCATCAACCAGAAAGCAGAACAGAATCACCTGAGCAGCAACAACCAACATACTACACTGATGAACAACCACTGTATTACAGCACAGCGTACGCAACAGATCAACGGAATGGACAATCCCAATCAAATCAGGAAAAATTTTATTCAAAGCTTTTGTGTTCATCAACAGGGAGAAACTTTGTAAACCTACAGTTCCAAATCGACTCCGCCGCTACATCTAACACCATATCGCACCAGGTCGTCCAGAAATACTTTCCTGATATCGAGCTTCAGAAATCACGTTGTGTATTACTTCCTTATGGGAACAAAAGTGAGCCAATCAGACCCATCGGGAAAATCACCCTTTTGTGCGAAAAGTTCAAAAAGTATCATAGTCTAGTGTTCCAAGTCCTTGACTCGAAGGACATGATCGGAAAGCCAGCTCTCCTTTCCGGTAAAGACTGTGTAAACATGAACATCATGACAATCAACACAGGGGATATCTACTCTCTGCAACAGCAAGGCAACCTGAATCAGCCAACAACCACTAGCCAACCAAAAACACATGTTAACAAAACAAAGCCATTAGATACAACCCATCCGCTGACCAAGGAGTCATTAATTGAATGCTATAAAGATAGCTTTAACGGTGTTGGCTGTCTCCAACCACCAGTATCATTCCGGGTAAAAAATGAGGTTACACCAGTTCAAATGCCAATTCACCGAGTACCACTGAGCAAACGTGGGAAAGAAAAAGCAGCTATAGACAGATATGTCAAAGAAGGAATACTGGAAAAAGTGACACAAACAACTCCATGGTGCTCAAACATACTTTGTAGAGAACAACCAAACAAATTTCGTGTATGCATAGATCCCAGCCAAACAATAAACAAAGCAATAGAACGACCTGTATACCAAATGCCAACACTGAATGAACATCTACACAAACTGAACAATGCAAAATGTTTCACATTAATTGATGTAAAGGATGGGTATTTTCACGTGCCGTTAGATGAAAAATCATCAGATATGACAACAATGCACACTACCTATGGACGTTATCGATGGAAAAGACTTCCATTTGGCATCAACAGTGCTCCAGAGGAATTTCAAATGAGACTCATGACAGCGTTAGAAGGACTAGAAGGTATCGCACCCATAGCTGATGACATCATAGTATATGGTTGTGGGGAAACATACCAGACAGCAGAAAGGGATCATGACAAAAATCTCATTGCACTAATGGAAAGAGCTAGAACCAAGAACATTAGATTCAACCCAGCAAAACTCAAATTCAAGCTGAAAGAACAGAAATTTGTAGGACACATTCTTACACAAAATGGCATCAAAGCTGATCCGGAGAAAACTGATGCCATCCTACAGATGCCAAAACCACACGACAAAAAGAGCCTGCAACGCTTCATTGGAATGGTCAACTACTTATCACCTTACTGCCAGAACTTGAGCACTGTCATCCGGCCATTGACTGAACTAACAAAAACAGACATGGCGTTCACATGGTCTTCAACACAACAGACTGCATTTTCAGATGCTAAATCACTTATAGCATCTACACCTGTCCTACAATACTTTGATCCAGCTAAGAAGGTGATACTCCAGGTTGACGCAAGTGACAATGGTCTTGGAGGAACACTTCTACAAAACAACAATCAAGAACAGTTACAACCAGTCGCATTCACGTCTTGTACTCTCACTGAAACTGAGAGAAGATACTCTCAAATTGAGAAAGAGTGTTTAGCTATATGTAATGCATTCTCCAAGTTTGACCACTGGCTGTACGGACACAAAAACATTGAAGTACATAGCGACCACAAACCTCTGGAAATCATCATGAAGAAGCCACTCAACCGAGCACCGGCACGACTTCAAAGAATGCTATCCAGACTACAGAGATACCAATTTACGGTAACCTACAAGAAAGGAACCACACTCTACATAGCAGATACCCTATCCAGAGCACCACTCACCAAACCTTCCACAAACACAATAAATGCCTTTGAAGTATTCCGCGTTGATACAGAGTCAGAGTATCCACAACACCACCATCAGCTCAAAAACGACACGGAAATGAACATCCTATCAGCTACGAAAAATGACCCAACCTTTCAACGGCTCTACACCCTGATACAAAGAGGATGGTCAGATGAACCACAACAACTTGATCAGGATCTCAAACCATACTGGAACTTTAGAGACGAACTGTCCATCAACAATGGTTTTATATATAAAGGACACTGTACCATGATACCAAACGGACTGAGAAATGAAATGCTTCAGAAAATACATACCAATCACATGGGTGCAGCTTCCAACACGAGAATGGCAAAAGAAGTACTTTTCTGGCCAAATATGGCAAGAGGCATTACTAACATGTGTCATGACTGCTCCGATTGTGCAAAATACCAAAGATCAGCATCTAAAGAACCGATGCGATCAATTCCTGTTCCGTCACTCCCTTGGCAAATTGTTAGCCAAGATCTGTTTGAATACGAGAATAAGGACTATCTGGTCACAGTATGCCACTTCTCTGACTGGATTGAAGTTGATCACTTACCAAACACCCTTGCCTCTACTGTTGTAAGGCACACCACAGCACACTTTTCGCGTTATGAAATATGCCATACAGACAATGGACCACAGTTCATCAGCAATGAGTTCAAGAATTTCGCCAAACAATATGGCTTCCACCATACTCGCTCTGCTCCATATTACCCAAAAGGGAATGGGCGTGCTGAAGCTGCAGTCAAAGTTGCAAAAAACATGCTCAAAAAGTCTCAAGACTTCCAAATAGCGCTTCTAAACTACAGAAATACTCCGCAACAGGGACACTTGAGTTCCCCTGCACAAAGAATGATGAACCGAAGAACCCGAACTATGCTACCAACCTCAAAGTCTGCACTTTTACCATCACCCATAGACGTAGCCAATACAACACAACAGATAATTGACAAACGAAGAACAGCCAAGGAAATATACGACCGTCATTCAGGACCGGTTCACGACAAACCAGACGTTGGCACATACGCATATGCTAAACCACCTCCACAAAAACGGGGACAACCATGGACGTATGGACGAATAATCAGAAAAAATGACATGTCGTATACCTTGCAAACACCACAGAATACCATTATCACAAGAAACCGGGTTCACATCAAACCAGCGGCAGCACCATCCGGGCCACTGAGCATACATAAAACTGTCATCGTACAACCTCAACATACCACAGTCAAACCACGGTTGGATCAAATAACACCTGCACACAATCAAGCACCTATAACCCATGTAGCACGACCTCTTCCATCTGAACGACCACGCAGCAGTCCACAAGCAAAGCAAGCCTCAATCGAAGATTTGTCCATGACACCAATAAGGCCACAGAGAACAACTAAATTACCAACTCGCTTTAAGGACTATGTCATGTCGTAAAGAAAAATAGGACAGTACTTGATCAAAAGGCCATCGTTTTATTGACTCAGACTCACTTTTCTTTTGTTAATTTTTTTTTCGGTAGGGAGGTGTTGCACTATACCACTATTACGGCTACCATTTTGATATATAATAGTTTGTTTATATATATGTCGGTCACGGCAATTCGGTAACACGTTTGTAGTACGAATTAAGATGGCGTCTAGTTTATCATCCTTCTAAGTTGTAACTCTAAGGCTGTTGGTGTAAATGTAATAGCCATTTCTGAAGATATTGATCGACTTGATGATGGTGATGACTGCATCGATACAGAAGAAGTTATAGCATTAAAGGTCACTATAAAAAAAGATGTGATATAGAAATACATATTTATAGAAAACCCAGTAGGAACCTAGTAAAACAATCATGAACAATAAAAAAAATCAGGTCTGTATTTAAAAAATATGTTGAACGTAACCAGACCAACCCATGTCTTTACTTTCTTTAAGATCTATCTCTGTGGATTTAGATGAAATTGCAGAGTTTGAAGATAATAATTGACTTGGTGGAGATTGCATTGATATGTCATCAGAAGAATTGAGGGTATCACAGATCTCTATGAAGATTATGACAATACAAAACGATTGATACATTAAAAATGACTTTTTACACAAACTCAGATAATAATAAAAATGTCTGAAAATAATCTGGATAAAAGACTATGCTCACCCATGTCTCTACCTTGCTTGAAGTATGCAGTGATTTTCGAACTAGGAAGTTTGTTCAGTACACATGGTGTTGAAATTGTATTGCCTTTTTTTAGTATTGTTATCACATTACTTCTTGGAATTTTACAGGTTCCTATCTCCATCACTGGACAAAAATGATTTGGTCGATCAAAAACCTTTGACTTGGTTCCCATCAATACATTGCGGCCTCCTTTTTAAAACCATAATACCTTCACAGGTACACCAGCAACACCTCTCCTGGGCTCAACAATTGTGTTGAATAAATTGTCCATTCGTTTATCTCCAAAGCTTTGATAGGTAATTTCAATAGGATGCTACAAAATAATAATAATAATAATAAATATTTAAAGTGGCTAGCCCAGAAAATCACAAAAACCTATAGTTAGTGGATTGTTTCCACTGGGGGCCACTAGAACAAAAAAGAAACAAAAAATGATAAACCTTAGACTGCCTCAGCTCAATCAAACATAGTAACATTTATAATCTGTGAAAATTGAAAAAAAAAAAGAATAAAAAACAAAAATTAAAAAGTTAAAAAGTGATCTCCATTAGAATTTGCCAAATACATTAGAGATGGAAGTCTTAAACGAAAGCAGACTTCCATCACAGGTCACTTGGTCTGGAAGATTATTCCACACTTTTGCACCTCTAAATGGGAAAGCTTTTTTGCCAAATTCCGTGTTGACCAAGGGAAGTGTGAACCTGTTTTTGAAGCTCCTCTTGTTTGATGATTATGACAGTTTTTTGTCAAAAGGAATTTTGAGCGCATGTAATCAGGAGCAATGTGATTCATGGCTTTGAAAACTAATATGGCATCGTTTTTGATGAGTAAATTATTCATTGAATATTCCCTCTCTTTCCCAAGAAAGGTACGGACACATTTTAATCGTTTTTCTAGTTTTTCCAATCTACCTTGGGTGGCACAAGCCCATGCCGAGGAGCAGTAGTTGAAATATGGCATGACAAGTGCATTAATTAAAAGGTTTTTTGTGTGAGGTGTAAAACAGGATGCAATGGTTCTAATTTCAGAATATTTAATTAGTATTTTTCTATTTATGTCATTAATGTGCTTTTCCCATTGCATTTTTTGATCAAATGTTACCCCAAGATATTTAACTTTTTCGCTCCTCTTCAAAGGAATTTCCCATATAGTTGATAGTCTTGTTCTCAACTTTTTTTAACTGGCTGTGGTTGCCGAAAAAGATTGTTTCAGTTTTGTCCGTATTAATAGTCATTTTGTTATTATTCAGCCAGAGGTTGACTTGCGAAAGTTCTAACTCGACCTGGGAGACAAGGGTATCCAAGTTTTTATGAGACGAAATAATTATTGTATCATCTGTATATAGATGGTGGTAGTTTGAATTGATGACAGATTTTAAGTCATCAATATACAAAAGAAAGAGCAGGGGCCCCAACACAGATCCCTGCGGCACCCCAAAAGCGTCTTCATGAAGCAGATCTGATCCTGTGTCGTTTACAAGGGTCAGCTGCATTCAGCCCGTTAAGTAGGACTCGAACCAGTCAAAGGCAGCATCTCTGATGCCAAAACACCATAGTTTTTTTAACAAAATTTTATGATCAACAGTGTCAAAAGCTTTTTTAAGGTCAATGAGCACAGCACAAACAAAGTTATGTTGGTCGAGCTCAGTAAGAATAAAATCAGAGACATCGACTACTGCAGTTTCTGTGGAAAAGAGTTTTCGAAATCCGGACTGTCTGTCATTCAGGAAGTAGTGCTCAGAAATAAAATGAGACATTTGCTCATGCACTAACTTTTCAAAAATTTTCATAGGAATTGGCAAAATGGAGATAGGCCGATAATTAGTAGGATCTGTTTTATTGCCACTTTTAAAAATAGGCGAGACCCTTTTAGTCTTCCAACATTTAGGTACATAACCAGTAAATAAAGATTTGTTGAAAAGACTTGATAAATAAATACTTAGAACTGACGAACTTGCTTTTAGCAGTCGTGAACCAATTCCGTCCAAGCGTGTAGCTTTATTAAGTGGTAGTGAACTAATTATTTTTTCGACACTTTTGGTCTCAATACGAGCCCACCGAAAATCGTGTCCGCTAACAGGTGGATTAACATTAGTAGTGTCAAAAGAAAATTTAGAGGCTAGTTTGGCACCAACACTGACAAAAAATGAATTGAATGTGTTGGAAATTTCTTTTGGGTGAGAAGTTTCTGTACCATCGTTTTGGAAATCGTTTTGCAAATTTTAAAGGTATTGGCTGCATCACATATGATTTACTCCTGTCAGGAATCGAACCTGAACTATTTACGATATCGTATCATAAATATCATACCATTTGATCACAGGAGTTTAGACATTTAGTAAAAAAAAATCAAATGTGCATATTCCATGAAAAACTCATCATACCTCAATAACATTGCAAATTGATAAAACGCACATAAACGATGACCAAATGAAGGATTTTGAAACATGCTTTGCTTCCTCAATTATGGCCAGTTCTCTTGACTTTGTCTTTGTGTACACGTCACAACCAACATCCGATAAACATTGAACAAAAATATTGTTAGGAGATTGTTGGGGCATTGGATGTTCAGCATAATATGTTGCATTTTGATACATTTCCAAAGAGGTCAAAATTCTCAAAATTGAAGCTAGGGTTTCATCACCGATCAGCAACACAGAAATAGATCTGTAAAGACAGTTACCATCTCCACTGACACTGATGGGCATAACAAGAAAAAAATACATCAGATCGGAAGGCAGTTATAAAATAAAAAATATTAGTAAGATTACCAGATTAAAACTTTAATGATAGGCTTATGAAAAAAGCATGTACTATTATAGGTATACCTGACTGGCCTCAATGTTGAAAATAAAGCAGCACTTTTTCTAGCCATATTGTTATGTATAACGTATGCCAAGTCGTCTTGGCGGAGAACACCACGATGACTTGGTTTGAAAATTGATGGATACGTTTTCCATTCTTCATATAACTTTTGTTTCCATTCATCATGCTGGCTCAATATTTTATTGAAATCCATCTTCTAGTGTATCCTTGCTATTATGTATAAAATAACAAATGAAGCACCATATGAACACTTGAGAATATTTTTGAGTGTATTCTACCTCAACTTTTCATTTGATGTATTTATTTGTGTGGTGGGGAGGTTTGAGTATAACAATAACACAAGACAAAGCAGTAGCTACACAAACTCATTTTTTCACAAAATATAGCACCAGAAATTTCATACAGAACAGAACCAGTGGAAAAACTTAGTTTACACATATTCTCAACTAGTGGTGTTGTGAATAATAAATAAGTATCTCATTCAAGAGATATTTTTGCCGAGAGGAACCTAGCCTAGGTAACCTAGAATAATCTTCCCGAGTCAAAAACTAAATCTGATATTTTAGGTCAGGGAACTACATACAACTACACACTGGGTACTTAAAATTCATAAGAAATAGTGAAAAAGACATCCAGAAACCTCAAAGTACCACAGTACCTCCGTCCATCTTCGGTTGATTGCTTACATACACGAACAAAGTGGACTTATGTTGGCATTAATATTGTTAAGGTTGAGAAATTCTGTCTACCTTGCCTTTTTTTTGCTTATTTGCTTATACGCGATAGCAAAGTAGTTTTTCATCCCTGCTTTCTCTCTATGCAAAAAAGCAAATATATCAACTTTGATACGCTTACTTGCTTATTTTTTAATAAGCGAGAAAGCAAAGTTGCTTTTTGTTTCGCTTGCTCAGAGTACTATCTATCTACTTTGTTTAGGAAACTGAATAAGCGCAATAAGCAAAAACACAACTTTCTTACCAGACTTCCTAAATAATGCAAGGAAAACTACACACGAGACGCGCGCGGGCTTTTTCTCTACGTTTTTGAAAGCAAGCGCGCGCTTATCTTGCTTATACCTCTATCCGACCCTGAACCGTTATGATTGAATTTCTAATTATCTTTTCAATTGTAAACGAACCCCAATACTTTCCATATGTTCTTAACGTACTTTTTTATTATTATAGGGCTGGTGTTAATTACGTGGTGTAGCTATTATTTTTATTAAATAAAAGTAAATAGACAAACCAATTCTCTCTTTCTAAAAAACAATTTTTTTAGAAAAACAAGTTGGTTTATCAGACTAAAAGAAAGAGAAGATTGCACCGCTAGCCCTTTCTTCTATGCAATTCATTTGTCTGTCGCATTGTTTTTCGCCTTTTTTTCCACCAAATAACGAAGTTTATTCTTCATGAAAAAGTCCATAAATCCTGGAAAAATCGCAAACTTTTCATCCAATAAATAGCCTACTACAACTGCTATATTTAAAAACAAAATTTTCTTTTGAAACTGTGTTCCTGTGACCTCCTGAAAACTAATACCTGAATAAGTACAATGGTCTATTAGAACCACACATTACAATTCAAGATAGGTGGGACTTAAATAGGTCTGTTGTGTTTATGTTTCCTGCATAATTTGTGAAAAAAAAAGAAAAAAGATTTTTAAACTTGCTGAAAGCGGTACTAAGGTCACAAAAAATGTGTGTTTAATGCCATCATCATGTTCGGCATACTTTTTTTTGCTGTGCTAATCTTTGTCTAAAAAATCATTTTCAAATATTTCGACTAATTAGTGCCTAAAGCGATACATAGGTGAAAAAAACACATTTTTTTGTTTACTATTCCAAATTAGCTATGTCGAAAGCAGATATTAAATGAGATCCAGAAACAATTCAGGGCACAATTTTGTATTTCACAATCTGTCAAATTTACCCTTTGGAAATGGATTGCAGAGAGGTCTTATTATAACAACAGGTTAGAATAATACTACTTTATGTTAGAATAGTCCTGCTGATAGAATAATACAACTCTGTTAGAATAGTACTACTAAAAGGTAGAATAGTACTACTATGTTAGAATAGTACTACTAATGTTAGAATAGTACTACTAATAAAATAATAATAATAATAATAATAATAATAATATATGTGCATAGATGTGCATCAACTGTCAACATAGCCTGAAAAGTATGTTATTTATGACCTTTCTTACCGTCATTGGTCTCTCCCTACCACTTGTAACCCTGGCATGCGTACAAGAATCAGAGAAAGAGAAGTATAATAAGCAGAGGATTCAGGACCTTTGGGATCAAATTAATCTCCTGGATCGTACTTGTAACTGTGATAGAGTAAATGAATGAGCATTGTGACGACCGGTTGGCAGTACTCAATGCATATGATAAATGTACCTGTGATCGGAGGTTCGTGTGGTAAAATGTTATGCTGGTATTGCTACCATGAACATATAACATATAACGGAGGAGGTGCATGCACTATGAAATGTAATCTCTGCAGTCATTCAAAGTATAAATAAATGCAAATGCGTCACCAGCAATGAGTCTGGATTTTGAGGAGTATCCGGATTGGGTTGCAAAGTACCGCCAAATCTGGGACAAGATCGAAGAGTTAATTTTTCAAAAATTAACGACAGAGCCTGTAAAAAAAGATCGTTATATCAATGCCAAGCTTCAATATTACAAGGACACAATTACCACCAAGTTCTATGGGATGCCCGTACCGTATGATGAGCCTTGCCAGGCCAGCGCCATCCTGGCCATTTCATCGGTGTATGTACAGGGCAATAATTACTACCCCCAGGTGTGCATCACAGAATGTAGGTACAAGGATTTCAGGAAGGAATGGTTACTAAGCGAGGACTAGAAAAAACATATATTTTATAGGCTCAAAAAGTCTATAAAATATCATGTCATTTTTTAAAACCTTCCAGGGCACAGATGTTATACATTTCTCCTAAAATTAAGGCATATATTCAGGTGGAGACTCTAGGTACAGCTCACATAGTTTACAGATTGCAGTATTTTTAATACGTCTTGCCTCCCTCCTTCCCTACCCTTGGCATCTAGCTGGGCTCTTTCCTGTTCGTTGATGCTATTTACAATTCTATTGAAGCGCTGCCTCATCTGTTCCTTTAACACCATATACCTCTCCTTCTCCCGGGAGATTAGGCTATACTCATAGTCACTGATAACGCACTGATAATATGGACATTAACTTTACCGATAAGATTCTGGGCCTCTGTCCTACTACCTTTGTTGGGTGTCTGATAGTCATCAAAGCCTATTGCCATCAGACGCGTACTACCCAGCCTTTGCTGGAGCTGTTTTATAGTTGGAAAATTACCGTCCTTCAACGTCAGTGATACTTCCGATAGTGATCTCTTCCCCGTCACAAGTTTTTTCATAATAAGTTCACCACCCTCCTCCATTCGGAACCTCATTTGGTTCCATACCCAGCCCATCCCTAAGATTCGTATATAGACTATCAACCTTCGATTTAAAAAGTATAGTCTCGGCCGACTCCGTGCCCAACCCCAATCGTCTACGCGTACCTCCCTGCTGCTGTCCCGGCGTTGAAGTCCCAGATGTTCCGGGTAATTGCATTGATTGCTGGGTATCCTCTTTGTCGCCTTTATCATCATGCTTACCAATATCGTCCTCGGGCGTGAATATTGGATTATCCATTTATTTACAACATTTTCATCCCATATAAAATAAATAACCATGAACGCATACAGTACATTGAAGGACCCTTACGCAGAAAGCAAACAGCTATTAGGTATGAAAGGACGCCGGTAAAGAGTCCAGATTTCCCATACCCCATCAACCATTGACCAGAAAGGAGATCTGTATGTTGATATTCCGAATATGCCCCAGAATGATGTCATTATCCCGAGTAATCTCAAGCTTTTATTTGATTTGGCACTTACAGGGAGCAACACAACACGTAAGATCGTGTCAAACATAGGCAAATCCCTGGTGAAGAATCTACGTATTACCCTAAATAACAAAGAGGTTCAAAATATAAGAGACTACAACATTTTGGCATTGTACCGAGATCTCTGGCTATCCAAGTTCGAGCGCAACAACAATCTTATTCTCGAAGGGATTAACCCTAATGATGGGACCATCAGGGCCCTACAGGTCAAAGCCACTGGACATGTAGGTACAGATGAAGAGAAAGCCATCGTTAAAGCCTATGGTAACACCTTTTGCATCCCAATCAGAAAAACGAGATAACGAGAGATTTGCCATTCTATCCAGCAGGCCTGTACGTCAGATTGCAATTCATCATCAAATTCGCTGTCATCAAGGATGCAGGTAAAGCAGCCTCGGGATCTACAGCAGCCAAACCAGCCCATGCTACATATAAGATTAGTAATATTAGAGTTGAATTCGATAAGATCACCCATGAGGTTCTTGCAAGCGCCATGATGTCAAGATATTCGAGACTTGCCCTGCCTTATAAAAGAGTACTCAGGATGAAGGTGCTTACCATGAAAAAATCGGACACCAACGAGATCATTCAGATTGATAGTCCCTCCAAATCGTTCAAGGGTGTACTGCTACTGTTTTGAGACCCAGGAAAAGTAAAACCCTATGCCGGTGTCAACGAGATTGGCGTCACGGTGGAAGGGGAACCGAACGAATTGTACAGTCATGCAATGTTACCCAAGGATCATTTGGACAGTTTTTTTAACGAAAGGTATGCCTTGTCTGTGGACTTTCGTAGCTCCCCTGATGACGTGCTTCATGGTAGTGGTAGACTGCTGCAGCGAATGAGTGACGGAATCACTCTGCATATTACCAAGGAGGCCGATGGAAACGGTGATTTTAGGTGTTTCGTGTATCTGTTACAAGATGCGCAGCTTAATATCCTGGACGGCAACTTTCTGTTTTCTAAACTCTCGGAGCATGGGAAGGCAGAGAGGAAAAGACATGACCTTGCAGTTGAAACGCTCAATACGGCCCAGGCCAAATGGATCAGGGACCGGCAAGCCAAACTCGATTGGTTTGCGAAAGAAAGGGAGAAACAAATAAAAGCGGGCAAGAGTCTTCGTGAGCTCGATGACGACGTGTATAAATTTTATATGGCCTCTGATAGAAAAGCACCGCAATTGAAGGACTTCTACACCCCTTCCAAAACCAAACAGGATGGTGAACTCACGTTTATTGTTGGGTCATTATCCCTACTGGGGTTTGTAGCTTACAAATTTTTGTAAAAACGTGCGTTTTAACATGTATAAATAAAGGAATATGTCAAAAGAATCACATATCGTTACAGAGGAGGAAGCAGAAAAACTGAGTAATATCTACTATACCCCCAGAACATCTGTGGGTCGGACGAAGGGCTATCAAACTCTTTACGAAGGAGAGCGGTATCTCCAAAAAGAAGGTAATACATTGGCTTAGTAGGCAACTCCTATTTCTCCGGCATATCAAGGGTCCAAAACGTATTGAATACTCCCCCCCCCCTTTACAATTACAGCACCAAATGAGGTGCACCAGTTTGACTTGCTCTACATGCCTCATGACAAAGTCTATGGCAATTGTTAAAAATACATCCTCACAGGGATCGATGTAGCCTCGAGGTACAAGGTAGCTAGATCCCTGCGTACCAAGAAAGCCAGCAAGGTCACGGATATGTTGAAGGACATATACAAGGCGGGACTTTTACACTACCCCATAATTTTTTATTGCGATAATGGTAGTGAGTTCAAATCCAACGACACGAAACTACTGGAGAATAAGGGTGTTGAGATCAGACGGACAACTACTAAATATTACCACACATTCACAGCATTCATCGAAAGCTACAACAAGAGAGACTTTTTAAGCCTCAAGATGCCCAGGAGTTGGTCTCTAACGAGACTAGTAGCACTTGGGTTAAACATCTGTATACCATTGTGAAGGGTCTCAACAATACCAAGACTTCCATGATGAACATGAAACCTAACAAGGCAATCAAGCTCGAAGATTTCCCACTTGCAAGAGGCGAGGAATACCCCTACCTGAGGGTGGTTTATTCTGGTACCTCCTGCAACCCGGGGAAGAGCATGGTGATGCGAAACGACGTGCAACCGATGCTTTCTGGAGTAAAAAGATGTATAGGTTGGATAGGATCGTGACAGGTAGTCGTATGCTATACTATTTGAAAGACGGCCCTGAAAGAAGATTCGTCTCGGAAGAGTTGATGCTTATTCCCGAAGATGTTGAAGTGCCTCCAGAACATGTTAACGAGTGGTAGGGCCCATAATTTTTAAGCTACCCATGAAAGTAGTATTAAAAAGCGTCCGCTTACGACATATCAATATCGAACATGCCTTCGAATAGCTCCCGCGTATCATCGTCGGGTAATGTGAAATGATTTAAATAACAATTATCGGTACCAAGACAATCATCTCTGAATCGACACCAAGTATGTACGGCATTGGGATCATAACATTCCGGTTTTCTCACCGTCATGTCAGGATACATTGTTTTTAATATATCTACCCTTGTGCTGAGCTGCTTGCGTTGGCATCGTATCATATAATGCTCATGTATGCCCTTCCTTCCATGCTCGTTGGGGTCATTTTTATCAACTACACATAGTACTGTATCATATTGATATCGGCGCGGGACATGTGCCTGCCGTAGCTCCTTGTTATCCTGCTTAAGGGCACTAAGCTGCTGATCCCTCTCCTCGAGCTCATCACCGAGTGCCAGGAGCTGACTATCCCTGACGTCTAGATCATCCTCGAGTATGGCGACGGCAATATCCCTGTCCTCGAGGGCTTGGCACTGATTCTCAAGTTCGTCTTGTAGTTTTTTCGCACCTGTCCGGGCTAGCCATTTGATTATCCCCACAAACTTAGGCTTTCGGGAACAACGGATGATTTCCAATGCTAGATCCAATGTGACAAAGACGTGATGTGGATTCTTTCCTCCTCCGAAGAAGTAGGTGGTACCGACTCCTCTCCTCAACCCCACAATTTCTTGCCTTGTTTTGGTTTCCCCGACTAAATATTGAAAATTGGACCTGATATTAGCAGTACCCAAAAAACGACCAATATCTGCCCTTTTGAAGAGGGGTTGGTTTTGATTGTTGGTTAGGGTTTCAATGGTCTTCGTGTTAAACTTAACCTGCAGCGACATATTTCCAATATATCGATGAAGGTCAGAGGTTTTCATCCTGCTCAATTCAAAATTTTTCAACTTCTGGGGTGCTCAAGCCTTACGTACAAGCAAGAGTGTTTAGATTTTTCAATTCGGCCTTAATATCATCCCAGCCGTGGATCATGTTGGTTTCCTCGTCTATCACTTTTATATCCGAGCGCTCACGAGGAAACCAGAGGAAGAGCTGTTTCTTCTGCCTCCGAAGATTCTTCGGAAGGGCACTGTAGCTTTGGGTTAATAGCCACAAGATATGCCTGCGATGCCTTCCCGAAATAGCCAGCTCAAGCAAGGGCTGCCTATTTTTTATCGAGATCCTCGTTAGCGATGATGTCATCAATCACGAAGAGACTCTTTTCTCCCGCCAGCAACAACGACAATTTCACTATCCATTCGAAAAGTTGGTCCCGGGGTCTATCAGAAATACATAGGGGTCTTTCCAAAGCGAGGACCTTTCAAAATAGGTAGTGTTCCACCGCAGGGTAGGGCAGACGATGATGATATTGTTGAATTGTCCATTATTTTCCTGCGCGAGGAGGTTCAGTACACGCTGTGTTTTTCCGCAAGACGTTGGACCTGTGAAAATTGCTGTATGTGGGCCCCTTACAATGTCTATTAGGATCATTTTTTATTATGAATCTTGGGATACACTCCAAAGCATGACTTACATACCAATGTACCACCGTGGTTATTCACCAAGGACCCCCGACAGGCAGGGAAGAGCTTCGTACCTCAAGCCTTGCATTCGAGTGGTGGTGTAGTAAACCTAATTTTTTTTCCCTCAAGGCATCGTAATGCGTTACGGTACTTTTCAACAAGCCCTGCTTTCTCCGAGCTATCTCCGATGAGTTTGGAATATTGACTTATAATCCCGTATGTTAATAGGTAATACAGTATGAGGTAATTTTCATCCTGTTGAACACCCCGAATTTCCCTATCAATGGCAATGGGGTCTATTTTAACGTCTTCAATGACCCTATTTTTTGGAGTCACGCCTTTCCTTCGCCTTAGCCAGGCAGGGAATGCAGGTCTTGGTCCAACTATTGCCTCTGACCTTGAACTTGTGTAGCGCTAATATATTTTTGCATGCCCTAAAACATTTGATGTCCATTTTATTGTTTCCGGTTGCCATTCCGTGACATATTTTAGCTTACAGCATCTGATTCCCAGATGTTATAGCATTATGCGCCCGTCGCAATGTATTTGTGACCTCGGCAAGTGTTGGGCGATTGAACGTTTCATCTTATCTGAAACGTACTCTATTATTTACATGCGTTTCATAATTCTCCCACGTGTAGCCCTTATTAAATTGGGCCTTAATATGGTCTTGTAACAAAATTATTAATTCATATAAGGGTTGCATATAGATGTGACGTTTGGCATTGCCTTTTGATAACCTAATAAGATTAAGACAGGGAATGCAGGTTTTTGTAAGTTGACCTTTTGCCCTTTGACTTGAACTGGCTTAGGGGCAGAGATTTTAAACATTTATGACACTGTTTGGCCTCCTCTTCCATATTTTCTGTCTCCCCTATAGGAGATGGAAACTTTACCATGTGGTCTATTTTTGTTTGGGCACGATGCTGGCCGGTAGCCACCCTTTGGAGACGGTCATTTCACGAATTGCTCTCCCTGCAGAAAAATAGGCAATGATCTTAATGACATCGCTGGTGTCCATTTTTGTGGATGGCCTTGTTATGTCAAAAAATTTCTTACCTGCCATGGCATAGGCAAAGGTGAAACCAAAGTTTACGACTATCTTGTAAAGCAAAGCTAAAATTTCCTTTTCTTTCGGTGTTACGTTACTTGCCATTTTATTATTATCATTTTTTACCAAAATCATTGCATGCTTGGGATAGGCTGGGGTTTACCCTGTTTGGGCTCCGGATTAGCTGCAGGCTTGTTGGGTTCATTTTTGCCCCTGCCAAGCATATACCATACGGCAATCATGGCTATTGCCCCGGCTCCATAGATGTGGACACTGCCCATCGACTGTACGGTACTGGTCCCAAAAGAGGCTTTGACTGTAGCCTCTACACTACCCTCTTGTTGCTTCATTTCTTCTTTCCTCTTCTTCATCGGTGCCGCCAACTTATGTCCCTGTGCAACTCTTCCCGGATACTTTGGGGGCTTTGTAATGACTCTCTTTTCATGTTTCTTTTCTTCACTCATTATATTTATAGTGCCGTCTCCGCCGTATCTTCCTGTTTCTTTTTACCCATGTGCCTGGCTGTGTGGCCTGCTACAAGTAGTGGGCTAAGCACCTTCCAATAGTGCAGTATACGAGTATTCCCAGATCCGGCATGGAGTCCCGGATTATAGGATCTTCCTCTATATCCCTGCATAGCTCGTCAACAGAGTCAATATCCACAAAATTCCCAATCATGCTGGCATATAGGCCGATAACATGGGTGGACAGTGCTTTTGCTGTCTTCTCGCCCGTCTCCTGGAGTTCCCGTTGCACATACTCTGTATGTACATTATCGATGGCCTCCTCCGGGGCCTTGCCAACAAAGCTTTACGTACATTTTTTAGGCAAAAGATATTCTTTACCTTTGCGTAGGGCCTCCTTTAAAATTTGACGCTTATCAATGGGTTTCTCAATATTTTCAAAGGATTCTGTGTAGGTGGCTGTGTCGAATACTTGCGCAATATCGGACGACATCTTTATTATACGTCTATATCGAAAGAAGCAAAATGCGATCAGGGCATAAGGCAGGAGTATAGCAATACATAAACATATCTCCATTTTTTATTCCCCCGTAGACGCTAGGCGGTAATGACCTCTTGCAAGTGTTGTTATCTGGTCCGGTTGTACGAGACGTTTATCGTCTGCCCTGTTGAGTGCCAACTTCAATACTTCTTGGGCATATACCTTATGACCCTTGTTTTAGATTAAGATCTGGCTTTTGTATATGTCAGCCCTCTAAACATCTTCGGTAATCATCGAAGGTTATCGACTTCTTCGTGACACACCTCTTGACGCCTTTGGCTTTTCGATCACCACCTTCTTTGGTAAGACTCTTATAGGCATACACTTTTGCCCTCAACGTAATGAACTATGTCATGATTTTGCCACCAAGCTCGTCCTTTATCAAGCCCACCACCTTCTTGTTTTTCCCCATAGGAAGGGGTCTCCCATCATCTGCATTATAGGCACTTGTATCGAAGCGTGCTTCAACATCGTTGGCTATATACTTGTAAAAGTCGTGGGTTCGAATGTGGTATACAAACGAGTCCGTGTCCATGTAACTCGTACATCACCATTTTTGACATGCCCAATATAGCCTGGCCAATATATACGGGTTTGTTCATCTTGAACTCGGTCTTGCCCATCTCTACACCTAGGAGGTGCTTGCTAAACCTGTTTACACCCTTGTAATTTGGTTTCACCACAAGCTTCGTGTACTTCTCATCATTGGTGACCAGTTGGATGTTGCGGTGGTTCCGGATGTTTTCCATGGTCTTGCCAAACACGCTTAAATTCATCAGCTTATAAAAATCTTTTTCGAACTCGTTCTTCGCGTTTGCTCTCAACCTCGTGTTGTGATCGATGTACCCCTTTAACCATGCCTTCTGGTTGAACCGCATAACCCTTCGTTCTTTCTTGAGCTTAAGCGCATGCTTTAAAGCCTCGTGAAATGCCCTGATATGCACCACATATTTCCGCTTGTCCCCCAAATTCGGTACTAATTTCTCGACCTTGTGGACCATCGTGCGTTCGGGTAGAAACGGCAGCTCCCTAAAGTAGTCAATATCAACCTGTAATATGTACCCATGCTTGTTCCCTTCAACGAGCTTCCCAATCCGCCTTTCGGTGAATGCCTTGGCATTCGATACCCATTTAAAGCCATCCGTTGGGAGATCCTGCCTCATAGACCATCCACACAGGTTGTTGGCATCGAGGTACTGGAGGTATGAGGAGCGGAGTAGAAATGGGCGGGATCAAGCTTGTAATTGTCCAGGCAGACACCACGAAATGTTTCAAAGACATCGGCTAATAGCAGGACGTCTATTGTCAGGTAGATATCATGGTAGTCCCCCATAGTGATGTTATCTCCCTCCGGGTTAATGACATTCCATACCTCTTTCGCATAGGTGTAGTCCCTGTCGCTTATACCCTTCATATTTAGCTTGCTGTAAAAGGCCTCCTTTGGTGGTAGTTCCAGCTTTTCGAATTGCTTCCATCCATCCATGTACTCGTAGGGGTACACACCCTTTCTTAACATCAGCCTGAAGACATCATCCTTGTCGATAAATTTAGCCATGGATGGTCCGTTTGCCTTTACCCGGTCCCGATTAAGCTGCTTTGTGGTACCCGAGTCGCAATTTTCACACTAAAACTTTGCCATGTATCCGCCGTCTATGCTCCGGAATTCTAGGGAGGTATATGCACACTGTTGACATTTAATATCTGCTGCGCTTGTTCCAATGAGGTTGCCTGCCAATTTATCCAGTGATGATGCCATGAATCGACAACTATCGATAAACCTGATTTCGATTGTCTTGTACTTCTCGCCACCTCCAAGGGGTACCTTGATTTTCACGTTGAAGCTGATATATTTGTCTGTGTTTTTGGCAATACAACCAATGTCCTGGGTGTCGTACTTCTCACCCAGTTGCCGGATAAACAGGTGAGCATCATACCCGACAAGTTGTGGAAGATGACGGGGATGTGGCCGGGTATCTTGTGTTTGAGGTTGCATGTTGCGTGCGCTGCGCCTCTATACAGACCCGTATAGTGGCAATGGTCCCTGACTTTACGGTTATTCTCATAGTTATCAAAGGTTTTCAGGCAGATATGATAGTGCGTGGCCTCGTCATGTTCCCTTTTTAGGACCTCTGTTAGTTTGGTCATGGGTTACTGAGGGCAGGTATTATACAGTCTTTTCACCTCATCCTCCAGATGGTTCACGAACTTCGTCACGCAGTCCTTGCCCCTATAGACTGTTAGTGGATCCGGTACATCCCCATAAGCAAAGGTACTATACGTGCACCAACCGGATGGTACATGCTTGCTTAGCCTTTTAGTCTTGGTGTCCCTTGCATTTTCTACCGGGACTAGCAGACTCTCGAAATCTGCATAGATGGCAAAGGGTACCTTGTATTTCTGCTGGTCATCTCTATAGTAAAGCCATTTTTCGGCCCCTGTTGTCATTGTAATTTTAACTGCCTTTTGATCGATGCAGTACCTATAATGCTTGTCACTTGATTCAGCCGTGGGAAAACTCTGTAGACAATTCAGGCAGAAGTGCATTGGGTTCCTATTCTTTTAGATCTCCTTTCCCAGGAGCCTCGAGAGACTTTTGACTGCCGTATAGTGGTTCTTTTTATCATTGGTGATGTACAATAGAGTCACCAACTTGGTACGTCCGTTGTGCACCGATCGACGTAGGATGTTGATCCTCTTCCCCGTTATATAAAGAACATTCACCGCAATATTGGGATTATTCGCCTCAAATTTGTAGATGCTTTTGATACTTGTTGGGTACGCTATACCCTCATAATTATGAAGGCCTACGTAGGTTTTATCTGAGAAACTCTATTTGGGTACTTCCCTATTTCCTCATGATGGAGTGATGCTATAAACACTCCTCGTCCTCATTCACCGGATTAATGACAGCCTTCTTGGATGCTACAAAAACAAAAATGAGAGAAAGGGACCATTTTTTGAGAAAAGCAAGGAAATATAACAACAGTTTTGACTGGGAAAGCTATAAAAGAATCCGTAATAAAGTCACCACTCTTATACGTCAAAGTAAAAAGAAATATCACCAAAACATTTTTACTGAAAACGTCAATGATTCTAAAACATTTTGGAATGAGATTAAAAAGGTTTACCCGGTTAAAACAAAAAAAGGTGTTAGTAATGTTATCGATGTTGATGGATGCTTAATAAGTAATAAATCGAGGATAGCTGGTTGTTTCTGTAAATTTTTCTCAAGTATCGGTTCCAAACTTGCGAATACTATTACTTCCATTGGTGATCGGAGATGGATGTATTATGAGTCGAGCTAGCTTTCCCTTAACAAGAATATGTCAGTGTTCAAATTTAATGCAGTTACTCCTGATTTACTTAAAAAACGACTAAAGGAACTGAAAGTGTCAAAAGGTGCCGGTCCGGATGGAATACCGCCTCGTCTCATAAAGGATTGCGCCGATGAAATTGTACTTCCATTATGCTACCTAATTAACTTGAGTCTTTGGTCTCATACGTTTCCATCGGCTGAAAAAGTAGCACGCGTGACTCCAGTATACAAATCGGACGATAAATCAAAACTTGATAACTCTCGACCAATTTCCGCGCTAAATGTATTCTCAAAGATTATAGAACAAATTGTACATCACCAACTGTACAATTATCTAGAAAAAAACAACCTTCTTCAATGCCAACAATTCGGATTTCGTAAACAGCGATCTACGCAAGAAGCAGTGTCATTGTTTGTCGAAACTATTCGCAAAAATGCAGATAAAGGAGAATGCACTGGGGCGATTTATCTCGACTTGCGGAAAGCCTTCGACACTGTGAACCACTCGCGGCTTTTACACAAACTCCAACTTCATGGCATCCATGATATCGAGTTGCAGTGGTTCGAAGATTATTTATTCAATCGTACCCAATATGTCACATACGATAACATAAATTCATCACCTCAACAGATTACTTGTGGTGTGCCCCAGGGTTCAACCCTGGGTGCATTACTATTCCTTCTACTCGTTAACGACTTACACCAACTACTAAGTAAATCGAAAGTACTTTTGTATGCCGATGACACTGTTGTATATTACTCATCAAAATCGAGCAAAGAAGTTGAATCAGTTCTTAATAACGAAGTCCAACGTATTGCAGACTGGATGAATGAAAACTGTTTAATAACAAATCTTAAAAAGGGAAAGACTGAGTTTGTTTTGTATGGAGCTCATCAAAACCTACGTAAACAGGAAGCATGTACCATCAAGATAAATGCTACGTCCATTAACAAAGAAGATAATTATATCTATCTGGGAGTTAATCTTGACAACCATCTGACACTACAGGAACATCTCAACACAACGTACAAAAAGGCATCTGGAAAGCTCAAATTACTCAAAAGTATTCGATATCTTTTGACAGCTGACATAGTAAAATCGGTTTATAACACTGTTATCCTGCCAAATTTACTTTATTGTTATCCAATAATGCTGTCTTTATCGAGAACCCAGGAAGACAAGCTACAATATTTACACAATCGAGCGTTTAAAATTTGTGGTGGTACCCATCAATGGGATTCTATTGCAACGATCAAGAAACAAAGAGCTGCGGTTGAAGTTTTCAAAAGCATCAATGGCATCACTGAAAACCACTTCAATTTCGAGCAAATCAACCACACAATGAATACTCGAAGAAATCAATCAAACATCAAACTTGGCCATCTTAGGACTGAATTTGCAAGAAAATCTTTCGGTCATCGAGGTGGTATGATTTTTAACGAATTACCAACTGTACTGCAGAAAGAATCATCATTGTTTTTATTTAAAAGAAGCATTAGGGTTATTAAATTTTAAATTTTACTTTTGTTCCCACACAGCGTCGCGTCTAATTACCTCTGCGCACTTAGATTTCCTTTCCATCAGTTTTGTTTTTCCTCTTCATGTCTTTTTCAGTGTGGTGTCGAAACTATCTATCCCAGCACATTCGCCTATTCTACTATTTTGTATATTTCATTTTTGTCTTATAGATAATACATTTTTTTATCATTTTTAAAATTTTTAACATTATTTATTATATACTTGTATATACAGGAACCTTATTGATACCAGGATTGTCTTTATGAACCCTGATTGGGACACCTGTAAATAAATATGAATAATAATAATAATAATAATAATAATAATAATAATAATAATGATGATGATGATGATGATGATGATGATGATGATGATGATGATGATGATGATGATGATGATGATGATGATGATGATGATGATGATGATGATGATGATGATGATGATGATGATGATGATGATGATGATGATGATGATGATGATGATGATGATGATGATGATGATGATGATGATGATGATGATGATGATGATGATGATGATGATGATCTCTTATAATAATACGCTAAGTGTGTCTGTCTGTCACTTTTGCAAACACGATATTTTTTAACACCCGAATGCGCGAGTTTTTCAAATCTATATAATAATACGCTAAGTGTGTCCGTCTGTCTGTGACAGGCAAAGTCGATGTGTTCATTTTCCTTTGACGTAGCCGAAATTTCCTTTGAAGTCTCCGAAAAAGTTATATCCATTTTGCTAGCGAGTTTACTTTGTTTGCTGAAAAAATTTTAACGGCTTTCTTTACAAAAATGGTGTCCCTCGACACCGAAAAAAACAGCAACAAAAGAACGGTCCCTTCGTCTTGAATAAAGTGAAAAAAGTAATTCAGAGAAAAAAAGTCCAAGAAGTGAAGTAAGAAGTGGTAGCTAGAGCTAGAAGTAAAGAAGTAAAGTAGTTAGTTTAGAAGTACAAAATAAAGGCTATAGTTTGAAGTGGATTTGAAATCAATAATAGTAAGAACTTTGTGTTTTCAGACGTTTAGTTTTTATGTGGATCAAGCAGACTCGCATTTTCCAAGAAAAGCCTCAAATTCTTGAAGTTTTGTATTTTACCGCTTTTTTTAAAAAAAAACCTAACCACCATATTGGTATATGTTTTTGTTGCATAATTAATGTATCCCTGGCGCGTAACTAATGTGTTTGTCCTAAAATTCAAAATGCTACATAAAGCTGTTAGCTGACTAACAAACGGAAAACTTTGGTATGTTGAACTTACTGCTCACTGTAATGTTATTATTTTTACACTAGCCATAGTTACCACTAATGCGCCCCGAATTGCTAATAACGATTTCAAACATTCAAATTTAGAACGGGATTTAAAATTAAAATGGAAAATGGTGGACGTTTGAAATCTATAAAAACTGCAGTGTTAGAACTTATTATTTTCGTTATTTTCACATTTGGCTAAGGCTCTATCTATAAAGTTAGATCTTGATTAAATATATGTACACTTTCAACGCCTCTAGCCTTCTTGTTGTGTAATTTCACGTAATCATTGCTTTTGATTTTTGGTTAAAATTCGTTCAAAAGACTTACGCATACATTTTTAACTTATCAAATCTCCAAAAATTCTTGTGCTGTAATAACAAATTGTGTCTGAAAGCTATTCTGCTGAAACATTTTCCGCCAAATATGACGAATATGATAGAAATGCAGTACGGAATTGCATAGAGGCTTGTGAATAAGCTTATTGCCCAGGGGAAAATTTTTAAATAAGAAGCCCTGCGACTTGAAGATTTCCGTCATTAGCCTAAAAGATTCTGAAATTTGAAGTAGACTTTAAAACGGAGAACAATGGGGTATATAAACACATCATAAGTATCCTAATTCTCAATTATTATTGTAATTAACGTAAAATACAACTTGATAAATAAAAAATAATTTTTTTTTACATATATATAGTATATATTCTAAAACAATAGTTAAAACTTTAACTGGATTTTTTTATAACTGATCTCGAAAATTCCAGGATGCAGGATTGCTATGTATGAACTTCATGATTCGAATATATATAATAACTTCTGAACAATTTCAATTTCAATGAATTTTACTCTGTTAAGTTACCAATAAAATCCTTAAAAATTTCTCTCGTTGAAGATTTCTCGAAAATGCTGATGGTGCATGGTTTCATAACAAATGATCTGAAAAAGAAAGTATATTTAAAATTGAGAAAGAAGAATACAATTTTACCAGAACTGAATTAATACTAGGTTGTTTAATTATTGTCTACTTATCTGATTTAAAGTTAGAATTTATTAAAAAGATACAAATCAATGCCATGTGATACACAAAAGGTATACTATATAAATAAAAATATATATATAAATTTAGTCAAGCTGGCTTTGATATCATTGTTAAACAAGTATAATATTAAGCAGGCGATACAAGATTTTCAAACCTGTGGACAATACAGGACTTATTTTGTTGAAATCGATTTATTGAATTTTACAAATTTGATTGTTTATTATCGAGGAAATTGATTGGTCATTGTTTTCGAATTGAATTGAACAAGTTGATACAAAAAAGGGTAGACACTCAATAAATTTGTCAGATTTGATAAATCAACAACATCATTTATAATTTCAAGAAAAAACATAAAAAAGGGAAGAAAACAAAGAAACCTGTAACATACTGTGGGTAGCGTCTAGTTGTACTGCAAAGGCTAACTATGTTATGTTATTGGTTAATTTATCAGTTCAACTTGACTGTTCCGTGCAATGAACAACAATATTTTTTCATGATTCAACAAATATCTTTTTATATATATTCATGCGGTCGGATTCGTGTCAACCAATCACGGGCAGCCATTATGAAATGGGGTACAAATGCCGTAATTAATGTTTTTGTGGTGAAATCTTCATAAATACAATACTGGATTTTTCAAGGAATTCTTTTTTTTTTAGTCAAATCTTTAATATGTTTTAGATACTGCTTAATTTTTGCCATTTTGCGACATTTTAACGACGTTTTACTTGTAAATTCTGTTTAAGTAAGGTTGCTACTTTGAAGGTTTGACCGTGAAAAGTCCACTTTGTTCTCCATCGGATAGCAACGAAGGAGAACATTCTGACCGCAAGAATACATGATAGCAGCCTCACAAAGGTTCCTTTAGAAGTTATTTTACTCACCCAAAACGCCTATACTTTTTACGGTGTATGTGGCTTATTACACAGGGCAGGATAAAAGTTTTTTGTTCCTTCTGAAAAAAGGGACTCTAATGAAAGCACTATTTTGTGCAGTTCTAGCTTGATAGCTGTAGTACAAGTGAGAGTAGTTTTACGACTATTAACTTATAAAATGCAAGAATTTAAAAATAAGTATTTAGCTCCCTAGCTACATCATTAAAGCTATTACGACAAGCCAGACCATCGGGAAGGGAAGACCAACAAAATGCAAGCAGTTTTAGTCATGGCCATACACGGAATGTTCTGTTCTTGATTGACTTTAAATTGTGATGCATTTATAAATTGCGGCCTTTGGATCAACGCCATAAACCGTTTTGAGTTTAATTTCATATAAAATATAAGTAATCCTTCTACTTACTGTTAACAAGTTTCGAAACAACTTGGACAAAGAAAAACAAACCTTTTCTTGAAGATAAATTCACGTGGGCTGCAGTGACATTTAAGCATATTAAACGAGACAATATTACAAAGCTTTAAATTAACATAACAAAAGAATCTCGATTAATATTTTTTATGGCAGTCAAATCTTCAGAGACAACAAAGAAACCGAGACAAGATAAGTTTTGCTCGATCAGTGTTATTTTTGTCTTGATGGTACCAAACACACAGGTTGTGTTATATCAAACCTAGGTTGGATGTTCGAGCCGAAGTTCCCCCGCGAAGTTGAGAGTAAGAAAAAAACTTCTCCCATACATAAAACAAACACTATATACCCGCGGTCCACTAAATGTGCGCCCCTTCGGCGGGGCGCAATTACTATTGTTTCTCTTTATATGTTTTTTACTAAGCATAAATAGCTAGCTTTAGTTTTAGCTAAGTATTCCCAGTTTAAGTGTATTTAACTGGGGCTCTTAGCTACTGTTAGCTAGCTAATGTTAGCCTCCAATGCCTGCTCCTCATCCCATGGCTTGCTCTAACCTATGACTTATATTGTTATTCCTCTTTTTTTGTTATCTATAGCCACCTTTTGTTATCTATAGTCACCTTAGTTTCCAAACTTCTTTTCTTTTATGATCACGAATTATGATGTAACAAGCTAGCTAGCTACCTACAAAATCTTTCAAAGCCTAGCTTTTGCAGGATAGTAGGATGTATTTTTATGCCCATAAGAGTATAATTATTTTCACATTTTCACAGGGGACTACGTGCAATATGACCAGTGCAATAAATTTTTTCAGAATTTGAAGCGTGTGTGTTAAGTTATTTTTTATTGTTTTATTTCTGACATTCTGTTAAACTTTTGTCAGCCTGCATGTATAATACCAGGTTATTTTAACAGGGGGTTGTAGACATTTGATTGGAAATTTACGTGGGTTTATGACTTTATTTTAATTTATGAGAGGATGGTAAAGTTGTTTGTGTTTTTGCTTGTGTTGCAAACTACTGCTTTTTAAAATTTTGTGTAAAATTTTGTGGGGAAAAGACCACATGCAATATACTGAAAGAACAAATTTTGTGGAATTGGCCTCCACTAAAGGCTGTTGTGTAAGCTAATGGCTTTTTCATAGTTCGTGTTATAAACTTTTATTGGGGAGAACTAAACTATATATATTTGATGTCATTTTTGCTGGAAGTAAATTCCATGGTTTCACGTTTTTGTTAAGAATTTTAAAATTGTGGTAATAACTGTGTTTGGTGATGATGAAAAAATTAGTAATTGTTCTGACTAAAACTTTTTTGTTTTTTATATTTTATGTATATAATGCCTGATTTTTCTATAATTTGATGTGTTTCATAACTTTTTTGTGGAAGATTTTTGCGCAATGGCAATATAGAACATGCTAAATGAACTGATTTTTTGTTGATTTGGATGTGCTCCTCAAAAACCGATCTGTTTTACATTTTGTGTTAACTTTTGTGAGGACGGACCGTATATACATTCTGTTTTCCAAAAATAATATCTTTGTTGATTCAAATTTACTCCTTATTCATTTTTGACATTCACGTTTAAAATTGTTGGTAAAGGTCACTACAGATCATCATACTAAGGAAAAAAAATTTGTGTTCTTAACCTGTTCATTTTTACAATTTGTGTATATTTTTTGGGAACAGGATAGTATGTAATCGAAGAAATGATTTTCCAGATATAAATTTGATGTTTTCAATGAAGAAAATATTTGAGATGTGTTATTTTTGACTTTATTATTATTGTTGATGTTGTACATGATTCTATACATTATTTTGATTATTGTTTTAAGCTCTACACAAAATGATCTTTATTGATTCAAGTTTATTCTTTGCTCATTGATTTTTTGACATTTAGGTTTAAAATTGTTGGTAAAGGGTAGTACGGAACTAAAAGAGAAAATTTTTGTGTTCTTAACTGGTTGATTTTTACATTTTGGGTAAATTTTTGTGGGAGAGGATGGTATGCAACAGAAATGACTGATTTTTCTCGATTTAAATTTGATGTTTTCCAAACTATGGCTTTTTCATATTTTCGTATAAGCTTCTAAGGGAAAGACAATATTTAAAATGTGTAAAAAAATTATTTTTGTTGAGTTGTGCTCTTGCAGGCCTCTTTTTTGACATTTTAGAATAAAATACTAAGGGTTTTCAACATAATCACTACATATTTGAGATGCGTTATTTCTGACATTGTTATTATCCGTGTTGTAGCTGTTGGTGTTGTGACTGTCGGTGTTCTTACTGTCGGTTTTGTGAGGTTGGTGTTGTGAGTGTCGATGTTCTAAGTGTCGTTGTTGTAACTTTTTATCAACTAGATTTTACACCTTGCAAGCTGTTATTTTTTATTTTGCGTAAGATTTGTGTGGAGGATTTAATGCGATTTGACATTTGACATTTTGTGTAAGATTTTAAGAACATTTATTTTTATATGCATTGCTGACGTCAGAAAAACATCTAAAGCAACCTATTTTTCATAGGCCCTTTGCCTAAGTGGATTTTTTCATAGGCCTTTTGCCTAAGTGGATTTTTTCATAGGCCTTTTGCCTAAGTGGATTTTTCCATGGGCCTTATCGTCTATCTTATATAATAATACGAAGTGTATGTGACGGTCATAGTGGATATCCTCATATTCCTTTGATGTCGCCGAAAAAATTATGTCTCAAATGTTAAATTTTATGACGTTTCGGCGCGACGTCAATAACGCTACTTTATATATATCCTATATATTAATTAATGAAGCCATTACAGTGCACCTAAAACTTTGAGGTCAAATAACTTGGAAACGAAGTGGTGACGTCAATGATTTTTCACCGCGTGGGTAACTAAGGACCACCTAGGACCAATATAGGCAAGCTTCCCAAACCTGGGTCCCCAAATCCGTTTCGGAATGGATGGGTTAATGACGTCATCAAAAAACCTTCAAACCTTAATATCTCTGCAACCGTTTGTCAAAAGTACATAGTCCTATACATTTTCTTGATCAGCGTTTCAAGGAGTATACAAATTTTTTATAATTTGTTTTACAGATTTAACGGGTCATTGCTGACGTCAGCAAAATTTTTTAAGCCCTTATATCTCATTAACTGCTCATCAAAAGCACATGATCATAAACATTTTCTTGATCAGCAGTTTAAGCAACGTGAAAACAAGGTGCTAACTTTTTTGTGTGGATGGGTTGCTGACGTCATCAAAATTAAAATGACGCTTTTTTCATTTTTATCCTGCCTAAGTGGATTTTTCCACGGGCTTTATTGACTAGTAATAATAATAATAATAATAATAATAATAATAATAATAATAATAATAATAATAATAATAATAATAATAATAATAATAATAATAATAATAATAATAATAATAATAATAATAATAATAATAATAATAATAATAATAATAATAATAATAATAATAATAATAATAATAATAATAATAATAATAATAATAATAATAATAATAATAATAATAATAATAATAATAATAATAATAATAATAATAATAATAATAATAATAATATATAACCATAGGAGATTATTTTTGTTCCGCTACAGCATTCGTTTGTATTACTTAGCAGAACATGGCTAACAGGCAACTGCGAAGTGAAGTTTTGAAACGCGCCCTGAAGGCATGCATCGTCCAACCGGTAATAAGAAAATATCAGGTAGTAGCCGTTCGTGCGATGTGGGGAAGTGATGTTGATGCCCGCGAGGTCATTTGGGGCAAGAGAATGCAGATGGAGAACATATTGCTTAGCAACGAACAAGTATCCTGTTTTTTTTCTTGTATTACCTATATGGCCAGACCTCGTAAGAGAAAGTCGATGAGGAATGAAGGGGAGGAAGAAGAAGGAGCCGACTCTAGCAGTGAAGGTGATAACAGAAACGGCGCAAATGCGCCTGAAACATTTCCTGGCATTTCTTTCTGGATCGCGTGCGACTTACCAAACTGTACCTTAAGTCAATTTGAAACAAATTTGTCGAAGTCTTTTATGCAAGCCGGGTTGAATTTAACAACGTGCAATGCTATACAGACAAGAGGTAAATACTTGAACCTTTTAGTACTTGAAATACTGTCAATGTTTTTCGAATATTTTACGCCACATTTGATATTTGTAGGCAAAACCAGTGCATTGCAAGCATTCTCAGGATCGTTATACCAAGTCTTGAAAGACCACAATAGGGAAGAAGCAAAACGGATAGTTGAGATATCCCATCGCACAATGATTAGGAGTGCAGCTAGAGATGAAGGTGTTCAACTTGACCACGTTGCTGTAATGGAAAGCGAACAGTACTCGATGAAACCCTGTCAGTTAATTCTAACAAAAAATATTGATAAAGAGGTATATCAAGATGTAATTCGTGGTTTATCCGAAATCAGATTTACATCGCTTGATTTAAAAGTAATTGATAAATCGGAAGGTAAGTTGCCACGAACAAATTTACTTACTTCTCCAATAATAAGACAAGTTTTTTGTAGAAGTTAAAACATGTTTTTACATTGTTACACGCATAGGCACAGAAGTAACTATTCCCGTTAAGCCAACTAACAAACTTTGTCAATCCGTGGATATAGTTCGAAGGATGATGGAGAGGAATAGCTTTGGACTGTGCAATGGAGGTGTATACAAAAAAATAGGAGAAAGCAGATACACATACGTTTACTGTTGTTCGGTGAAAAGCTATCTCTATCGCTCGTTGAAAAACAAAGCAATCGCCAACGAAATTACGCCAAATTTACGAGAGTTGGTATTTTTGCTGTCGGACGGCGAGTGTCAAATAATTGATCAAATAACTCTGGATTACAATTACATTGAATGCTTGCCAAATGGAGTTTGTTATAACATCGCCAAAAAATGTTTCGATGTCAAGCCAAATTTAAAGGGATCTCCCCGAGCATTCGTACGGTACTTTCATCGTGAGGGAAAAAATCCCGAACCAAAGCCATTTATAGAAGGTAATTGTTTTTACTTTTCTTTTACCGCGTTAAGAAAATGTGTTTTTTTTCTTTTAACGCGTTGTAACATATCAAGGTGGTAGTTGTAACGTGTTGTAACGTATTGTAACTTGTTGTAACGCATTTTCAGTGAAAAAAATGTTGGCTCTTTTTCTTTTAACGTGTTGTAACATATCAAGGTGGTAGTTGTAACGTGTTGTAACGTATTGTAACTTGTTGTAACGCATTGTCAGTGAAAAAAAATGTTTTTTTTCATCTTTTAACGCGTTGTAACATATCAAGGTGGTAGTTGTAACGTGTTGTAACGTATTGTAACTTGTTGTAACGCATTTTCAGTGAAAAAAATGTTGGCTCTTTTTCTTTTAACGTGTTGTAACATATCAAGGTGGTAGTTGTAACGTGTTGTAACGTATTGTAACTTGTTGTAACGCATTGTCAGTGAAAAAAAATGTTTTTTTTCATCTTTTAACGCGTTGTAACATATCAAGGTGGTAGTTGTAACGTGTTGTAACGTATTGTAACTTGTTGTAACGCATTTTCAGTGAAAAAAATGTTTTTTTTTATCTTTTAACGCGTTGTAACATATCAAGGTGGTAGTTGTAACGTGTTGTAACGTATTGTAACTTGTTGTAACGCATTGTCAGTGAAGAAAATGTTTTTTTTTTATCTTTTAACGCGTTGTAACATATCAAGGTGGTAGTTGTAACGTGTTGTAACGTATTGTAACTTGTTGTAACGCATTGTCAGTGAAAAAAATGTTTTTTTTCATCTTTTAACGCGTTGTAACATATCAAGGTGGTAGTTGTAACGTGTTGTAACGTATTGTAACTTGTTGTAACGCATTGTCAGTGAAGAAAATGTTTTTTTTTATCTTTTAACGCGTTGTAACATATCAAGGTGGTAGTTGTAACGTGTTGTAACGTATTGTAACTTGTTGTAACGCATTGTCAGTGAAGAAAATGTTTTTTTTTATCTTTTAACGCGTTGTAACATATCAAGGTGGTAGTTGTAACGTGTTGTAACGTATTGTAACTTGTTGTAACGCATTGTCAGTGAAGAAAATGTTTTTTTTTATCTTTTAACGTGTTGTAACATATCAAGGTGGTAGTTGTAACGTGATGTAACGTATTGTAACTTGTTGTAACGCATTGTCAGTGAAGAAAATGTTTTTTTTTATCTTTTAACGCGTTGTAACATATCAAGGTGGTAGTTGTAACGTGTTGTAACGTATTGTAACTTGTTGTAACGCATTGTCAGTGAAGAAAATGTTTTTATCTTTTAACGCGTTGTAACATATCAAGGTGGTAGTTGTAACGTGTTGTAACGTATTGTAACTTGTTGTAACGCATTGTCAGTGAAGAAAATGTGTTTTTTTTCTTTTAACGCGTTGTAACATATCAAGGTGGTAGTTGTAACGTGATGTAACGTATTGTATCTTGTTGTAACGCATTGTCAGTGAAGAAAATGTTTTTTTTTATCTTTTAACGCGTTGTAACATATCAAGGTGGTAGTTGTAACGTGTTGTAACGTATTGTAACTTGTTGTAACGCATTGTCAGTGAAGAAAATGTGTTTTTTTTCTTTTAACGCGTTGTAACATATCAAGGTGGTAGTTGTAACGTGATGTAACGTATTGTAACTTGTTGTAACGCATTTTCAGTGAAAATGTTGGCTCTTTTTCTTTTAACGTGTTGTAACGTATTGTAACTTGTTGTAACGTAGTTCTAAAAAAGGTGCACTGAACTACATTTGTAGGTGTCGAAAATAGCTTCCCAGATAGAAATGTGCGGTTGCGTTTTTATCAAAAATGGTACCAAATTTTGCTCGCCGGTCAGTATCCCATGAAAGAAAAGAAATTGTTGCTGGTAGGTCCTCCTGATAGTGGAAAGACTAGTTGGTTTGCTCCATTTCAAGGTAATTAAATAAAGTTCGTGAAAACTTCTGACTTTTAGACGGCACTTACTGACATACATTTGTCCTTTTAGGCATTATTCCAGAAATGTACATTGCTGGCGTGGTTCGGGATGGTCGATTCTCAGGCCACCTGATAAATAGAAATACACAAGTCGTATTTATGGATGAATGGACTAGCGACAGTCTATGTTGTGAAGATGCAAAAAGAATATTGCAAGGTAAGTCGATGTCGATGCAGTACATGAACATTTACTTTGAATAAAATGTGGCAATGTGCAGATGGGATACCACTTTCTCTTATAGGCGGCTTGGTTATGATCCCGCAAAAACACAAAGAACCGGCCCGTTTTCAATACAATTCGGGTTTTTTTATAACAACTAATATAATGCCGGACTTCGGAAATGGTGTAGATGGTGAGGCTATCCTGCGTCGTCTTGAAGTTTTCGAAACTAAGACACTTCGAGTGAAGGACAATAGCATAACAAGTAAGTATCTCATGAGAATAAATGATAACAATGGTGTAAATCAATATGCATAAAAATAAGTAATGACTTTTTTCCCGTAGAGTGGATGAGAATGCACTGCATGGAAGTATTTGTGTACGTTGCCAGCCAGTTGAAAGACATCTCGCTTTTCACCAGCGAAACCAATGTTGCGAAGAAAAATCAAGTAGGCGCTGTGTACAACGACGTTGATTGCGATCCGTCGGTCTTCTTGGACGAAGAGCAAACATTGGAAGCATCTAGCAGTTGTCTAAGCACACGAGTTCAGATTGAGAATGCAGTTCCGCAAGAGGCTATCGACTATGCCATTATTGCGGCCGACGATAGGGATGGCATTTTGTACCATGCGCTTAACTTTGATCATGAACTGTTTGACATAGAAAACAAGTTACACAGTGCTGAATATATGCGCAAAATGTACGAGATAGCCGCTGGGGCATGGGAGGAAATCTGCCCATTAATTAATAACGATGAGACCTTGGTAGCATTCAAACGCCGTAAAAGGATCAACTGGCAGGGTAGTGACACGTTCTACGACACGTGGTTGCTTGCTACAAACTCCTGCCGCGATTGCTTCCCGACGAAAGAAATGAAGGAGCTCTACCCTGATTGGGCACAACTAATTGAGCAAGACGAAGACGAAGGAGAAGGTAGTAGCCACGACCGCGAAGAGAACGAGGAAGAAGAAGAGGAAACAAACGAAGAGGAGGAAGGTCATAGGGAAGAAGAAGAAACAGAAGAACATGAAATCAATGCTAAGTCGACAAAACCTGTTTCCACTGTTAAGCAAGAATATATGCCGTTTTGTCCAGCAAATAACAGTACTGCTTTTATAGACCTCGTGTCAGATGATGAAAGTGTTCCTGAAATTTCTTCAGTAAAATTAGAGCTATTTTCCGCAGATAATTCAACCACTTCTCTCGATTGTGATGTTATCTGCATTAGTTCGGACGAAGAAGACAATTAAAAAAAAACTTTTTTGCGTTTTCCTTCCCTCATATCCCACCACATACTCCTTTTCTAAAGTGACATGCGAAAAGCGGTTTTCTCTACAGAAATAGGTTACAAAGCGTTACAACGTGTTACAAGGCGTTACAATCAGCATGTCCATGCGTTACCAGGCGTTACAAGAATCAATCTAGCCATTTCCAAAAATTTCACAGTCATTTTTTCATGGAAATAGGTTACAAAGCGTTACAACGTGTTACAAGGCGTTACAATCAGCATGTCCATGCGTTACAAGGCGTTACAAGAATCACTCTAGCCATTTCCAAAAATTTCACAGTCATTTTTTCATGGAAATAGGTTACAAAGCGTTACAACGTGTTACAAGGCGTTACAATCAGCACGTCCATGCGTGACAAGGCGTTACAAGAATCACTCTAGCCATTTCCAAAAATTTCACAGTCATTTTTTCATGGAAATAGGTTACAAAGCGTTACAACGTGTTACAAGGCGTTACAATCAGCACGTCCATGCGTGACAAGGCGTTACAAGAATCACTCTAGCCATTTCCAAAAATTTCACAGTCATTTTTTCATGGAAATAGGTTACAAAGCGTTACAACGTGTTACAAGGCGTTACAATCAGCACGTCCATGCGTTACAAGGCGTTACAAGAATCACTCTAGCCATTTCCAAAAATTTCACAGTCATTTTTTCATGGAAATAGGTTACAAAGCGTTACAACGTGTTACAAGGCGTTACAATCAGCACGTCCATGCGTTACAAGGCGTTACAAGAATCACTCTAGCCATTTCCAAAAATCTCACAGTCATTTTCTCATGGAAATAGGTTACAAAGCGTTACAACGTGTTACAAGGCGTTACAATCAGCACGTCCATGCGTGACAAGGCGTTACAAGAATCACTCTAGCCATTTCCAAAAATTTCACAGTCATTTTCTCATGGAAATAGGTTACAAAGCGTTACAACGTGTTACAAGGCGTTACAATCAGCACGTCCATGCGTTACAAGGCGTTACAAGAATCACTCTAGCCATTTCCAAAAATTTCACAGTCATTTTTTCATGGAAATAGGTTACAAAGCGTTACAACGTGTTACAAGGCGTTACAATCAGCACGTCCATGCGTTACAAGGCGTTACAAGAATCACTCTAGCCATTTCCAAAAATTTCACAGTCATTTTTGCATGGAAATAGGTTACAAAGCGTTACAACGTGTTACAAGGCGTTACAATCAGCATGTCCATGCGTTACAAGGTGTTACAAGAATCACTTTAGTCATTTTAAGTAGGAATGGGGATGAGTGTGCGTTTAATGAATGTCGCATTTGCGCCATTATTTGCATACTTAAAGGCTTACAGCGTGTAAGTTTCACCTAAACTGTGTGGACGCTTATGTGTACGCTAAAATGGTGAATGAAGAGGCAGTTGTGGTAAACGTTTCGGATAACGAATGCTCAGCATCTAAGGAGGTTTTACCGTTCTCGCATTCCTGTTCAACGCTGGCAATTTCCGTGGAAAAAAATATTGTTTGCTTATCAGATGATGAAGTTTTCCTAACTATACCGATAGCGGCTTTGAAGGGAGAACCAAGTTTTTGCGAACCGCCTTCACACACGAGGGTACTTAATACACCAGATTATTGGCCAAATCGAAAGAGGAAAAAAAGCCTTTATGTGTACGCCGGTTTTGACTGTAACAAAGTTAAAAGACTATTTGAATATTCTGGTTTTCAAAAATCTTTGTAAATTTACAAAGTTATTTTTATTATAAATACAATTTAAACTTATATAAATTGTTTTGTCTTCGCTCTAACCGCCAATGTACTAGCTTTACGGCTACAATGAAAGGAGTAGTTGGGATCTGCGAGAATGGAAGTCCATTTTGCATTGCCATATTTTTGTAGCCCAGCTTGTAAAAACTTGTCCTCCATGGCACTAAAACTAACTTTTTTTTGTCTCGTTTGAACAGGTGTTTCGTGTTCCAAAGTACTTCCAGACGTTTTCACATTTTTGGTGTTACTATTGATTTCGCTTACAGTTAAAGTACACGTTGTTTGATCTCGTAATTTATCCATACATAACCTGGCTTTTGCAGCTATATTGCGCGATTCAGTCTTCTGGTAATGAACTTTAGCTACCTGCGACGTGTGTTTTTGATCTTGAGAAAGAATTGCTTGTTCTTTTGTTTCTAAGTGTGCAACACTTTCGGTTTCGATGATTTGCCTATATCGTGTAGGATTTATATACTTACCAATTGCTTGATAAACAATTCTACCGAATACGTCCGAAATACGCGTCAACTGCTTACCATTTCGACACACTAGTAGATAATCGTTGGTGGGGTTCAATCTTCGTCGTACATTGTCAATGTATTCGTTTATTAGTGTGAGTACATCTATGGAAAAATAAAGAGAGTCAAATCCGTATTTCTCCGCAGTTTTAAAGACATTCTGATCTATAAAACCATCCTCTTTCACGCCTTTAATCATTGTTACTGTAAGAGTTTGATACGTCATGGGTCTTGAAGCCTTCACCATTAAAAATAATACAGCTACTATGAAGGAAGTCGAAAATGATAAATCGTGTGCTGCGACACATGCACTTGCGTTTTTAGCATTTAACACAATTTGTTTATATTTTTCACTATGGTATGGTATCACCTTTTGTAAATCATATAGTGTCGCCCAACAGTCTATACTGTTTAGATATTCAACACTTAAGATACACTTCCATTCAGCTTTCATTTTACGAAGGAGGAATTTCTTAACACGGTGCAAATAAATCTCTGCAGCAACAAATACCGACAAATTTTTTTCAGTCGTACCTGTGCTTCGTCTGTAATCAAGCATGTGCCCAATAGCATTCATGTAGCCAATTATTCCTGAGAAGCCAACCTTCCATTGGTCTCTCAAAAAATCTACGAAATCAGAAAGCATATTAATAGAGCCAACACAGTAGTCGATAACAGGGAATGGTACTTCCCATACCGAAGGAGAATCCTCGCAGCAATATTTGGCATACTTTAAAACTTTACAAGTTATTTGATCGGCCTGAGAATGATCTTTACCACCACCACCTGGACTTTTTAACCATGTCCTAAATGCAACTGCCAAATTACATGTTTTAGCAAAAGACGGCATTGAAAATGTGGAGGCGCGCTTTCTTTGGGGATCTTTTATGCGATTTCTCGTACTGAAGTGGGGAAGTACTTCGTCGATATTCGGTCTTTTATCGAAATAATAAAACCATCCATGACGGTTATAGACATGTTTTCTACACCCTCTTTTACTTCCATACGACTCGCTGTCACAATCAGCCACAGGACAACAAAAGCGGTTATCTTTATCAGGCATTAACTTAAGCCTTTTCGATCTCATTGAGGCTCCCAATGCCTCTTTCCACGCAGGCTTTTGCAAGACTCGTTTTGTCATTCCGATTTCTTTAAAGTTCTCTAGAAACAAAATTTATAGAAAGTTTATAACAATATTAGTTTTTAACAAAGCATAGAAAGTAGGATAAAAAAAAGAATTCATTTGAATAAAAAAAGAATCCTATTAACTATAAATTTAAAGTTTGAACAACTTACCTTATACTTTACTTCGTATACAAAGTATTAGTTGAGAAACTTCTCATTAAAACAATTCCTTTTTATAATGAAGGACGCTCTCCATAGCAGAGTTAAGGTAGCAGCGAAAACGGAATTATTTCAAGTGGCACAATATAAATTAGACTGCAGAGTATTCATAATTAAATAACTATTCCTCAAGATAATCATTTCGCATATATTATCGTTATGATATATAAAAGAATTCAACGGAACAAATAGAGTGGAACGATATATACCGTCACATAAATTCCATCAAATTCCCTATGGGAACGACACGTTCTTGTCTTGTGAGTAACAATAGAACAATACATTCCGCTTTTATAACAATGTTTTAATAAGTTGTTAAAGAACACCAAGTTCCTTAAAAATGGTTCTTTTTTAAAAAATTGGAACATGTAAAGTATTTAATGTGTTTAGGGTGTAAGATAATCGCACATAGAATCACGGACCATTATAATTTCATACGCTATATAATAATAATAATAATAATAATAATAATAATAATAATAATAATAATAATAATAATAATAATAATAATAATAATAATAATAATAATAATAATAATAATAATACCCATTTGGGTAGAGAGATGTACGATGAGCCTCTTGTCAGGCGTAGCTTGTCATTTACGTCGTTACCCTGAAATACTGAGGCCATATTTCTATGGAAGACTTTTTTCACCTCGATGTACTCCTCACCATTAGCCCCCTCTATATTTGTTGGTTTTTTCCACATTATAGCGACAGCTGTACCTTCGCTGATCCCATATCTTCTACCTGCCCCTCAACTAAGGCTTTCACGTTTGGCCTCACCATTCCGATATACCCATCAACATCGGCATTTCCTATACCGGGAATTCGGAAACTTCGGAAGGTCCTATGGTGAGCATGCTTATGCTCCTGTGGTGTAACATCTTTTCCTGGTTGTTCATATATATAGTTTCCTTGGCCTCTTTTTCTACTTCGTCATGAAGTGTAGGCCTTGTATTGGTTGCCCTGCGATAGAGCTCCATCACCCCTCGTTTGAATTTTACATAATTACTCATGACCCCTTCTTTTATAGGCTTTGGAATGGCATCAACCAGCCAGTTGTACCATTTCTGTATTTTATTCCTTACAATGGAACGATTCTTCGACAGCTCCTGTTTCTGGAAGACATCCATCTCGGATGGGGGCAATACCCAGTTATGCCATTCCCCGATTTTACCCCCTATAGGACGGACCTTCGCCATCTCCTGTCTCTCAAAGATATCCATATCCCCCGGTACTATAGGCTTGACCGGTTGTTTAGGTGGCCTTGGGGCGTATTTTGGTACATCCTCCAATAAGGCATTCAAATCAGCCTTACGTAGCCTATAATTCCTTTGCGTCCACGACCTTTTGCGATATCACGTAATTCTTTTACAGTATGTCTATTCATTCTCTTTATTATATAGAATTTTTTGTTTGTCGGAGGATTTCATTCTGCTCGACTAACACAGTTATTTCCCTTAAGGGAATTTTCCTATCATACGGCAAATGAGTAAGGGGAGTTTCCCCTGTATGCTCTTAGAATATTATGGTAAATTGTGTTAGAAAATATTGGACCTCTTATTCTACATTGTTGTGACGTCATCTGTAGTGAATATTAGGTCTTATGTAGATTAATATGGAATGGTATCGGATGGTGCTGGATTAACAGGGACTGTGCTGTGATTTGCTTTTGTACGCGCACGCGGCTGCGCCAGAAGTAACATTTCCCTATCTCTGGTCTTCAACCGGTCCGGGATTAACGCCATCATATGGAACAGATCGTCAACATCTTTAATCCAATGTTCCTGGCTTGTAATATCATCCTTGATATGTTGGAACAGATCCTTCCTACGTAGTCTATAATACCCTTTAAGTCCACGATCTTTTGGAATATCACGTAATTGTTTGACAGTATGTGTATTCATTCTCTTTATTATATAGAATTTTAACAAAGTCGGAGAATTTCATAACGGTCAAAACTAACACGGTTATTTCCCTCAGGGAATTTCCCTACTCATTTTTGTATGATAGGGAATTTCCCTTATGTGTGTGTAGAATATTATGGTAAATTGTGTTAGAAAATATTGGACCTCTTATCCTACTTTGATGACGTCATTATATTGAATAATAGGTCCTTGAATTATGTGGATCAATATGGGATGGTATTGGATAGTGCTGGATTAATAGGGACTTGTTGTGGGCGTTCGTGGGTGCGTTTTAGGGGCTGTGCTAGAACATACATTTCCCTATCTCTACACTCAAGTTTCACACCTTTTTCATGGAGGCGGTAGTTGTTTATCCTTTGTTCTTATTAATTATCTTGTGAGTCTTGTAAGTCATTATCTTGTGGGCAATAAACAAAAGATTCTTGTTTTATTTAAGAACTAAAAGTGGCAATAGAAATGCTTTTTTAGATCGCGTTTTAAAAATCTAAGAACAAAGAACGGCGATAGAAATGCTTCGTTAGATTGCATTTTAAAAGTTTAACGAAAAACGGCGATAGAAATGCTTTTTTAGATCGCGTTTTAAAGATTTTAGAACGAAGAACATCGATAAAAAAGCTTCGTTGGATCGCATTTTTAAAGTTTAAATCATTTTGTTTATAAGTACCAATCCTTCGAAATTCGCACGAACAGCGTTCAGAGATGGTTGTTTGTAAGTTCTAATCATTTGAAGTAATAAGAACAGCGTTTTTAGAAATTGTTAATGTTTATTTCAAGGCTAGCTGCATAGCGAAAATTTAAATTTCTATGAAGAAATTATATTAAATTAATACGAATCATAAGAAATTAATTTCGTATATATTCGTGTAAAATATCATACAAAATTTGTAGATGACCCCTTTAAGCTTACCTCCCACTTCAAAAAAGTGCATCTTATTCTGTTTATACTATGTTGAGAATTTGTAATTTAACATTTATTAAGTAAAATTCGAAATAATAAAGCTAGTATAAAGCCACATTTTCTTGTGTTTACAGCATGCTTCCTTCTCCAAAGCTGCCATTTTGTGATATTTTTTTTCGGATTAAACCCAGTTTGACATCATCTCCCGGATAGCAGGAAAAGGCCCCCTGAACATGTTGTCGTAAAACGATAACTCGGAGAAAAAGAAGAAGAGTAAATTATTGAAACTAAGAATAATTTTGTTAATAATTATAAAATGTGTTTTTGTGCTATGCCTTTTTGCAATAAGAATAATAGAAGTAGCGTGGAATAATAGAAGTATTTGGTGGATGCAGCAGTAAATTCTGGGCCCCCATCTGAAGACAATTCGTCTGGGATACCATAGGTGACGAACGTGCGTCGTAGGATGTTAATCAGGCTTTGCGCTCCACCGGAAGATTCTTTTAGGTGCAGGTGCAGCATGAGTGGTGGCGTGGGTGTTGAGTAGTGCGGCAACAATAACGGCATCTAAGTCTGGTGTTGTATATGTGCATCCCGGGATCGGGCAAACAACAGACGGCATAGTCCGCTCTGTGTTGCGGTTGTACAAAATAGTGTAAATAGTGCAAATAAATCTATCCAATGTCAATTGGCAGCAATAATATCCATTATAAGATTTATGCAATAATGTTTAAATCCAATCAGCATTAACATTCAAAACAAGATTCTAACATAATTAGGCATGGAGACCATTTGCTTCACAATATGTTTATAATGTGTTTGCAATGTTAGAATCTAAAGATATATATATACAATGATAAGTAGGATGAACCAAACGTATAAAACATTATAATGGAAACAGTACATAATAGTGTAAACAGTACATAATGGTTCTCTACACTTATGCATATTTTGGTATAGGTGCTCGCTCTTCTTCTACGTTGCGTCTAAGACTTTTTTATGTTATTGTGGTACACTAGGCAGTAGTATAAGGGGGTCATTACAACCACATTTTTCCAAAAACCACGGTCAAACTCTCATAAAAAAAATATCATACACAAAAACGGTTGTGACGTCACAACTTTTCATCACACCTCATCACGCCTCATTGCACAAAAATCCGCTGATCATCCAACACAAATCCCAATCATGCGGTGCTTAGTCATGCATAACAAGGTAAGTTCCCTAACATGCAACAAATGAGGACAATCCCCAACGCATGCGCAGTAACGCTCACGTGACCCACATACCGACCACCGTAGGAGAAGGAAAGGGTTGTAGTGGTAAGAATGAGTTGGTTTAAAAATACATCAGATAAAACGCAGGAAATGTGCAACAAGGCTGTTGAAAAAGATCCCCTGACGCTCACAAAAGTTCAAGCAAGTTCAAAACGCAGAACATGCGTAAAAACATGTGTCCTATATGTAAGTGAAATCCTTAGATGTTGTTGAAATGTATAATAAAATGGTAATCTGTTACTGGTGCTCTGTAGAACTGCGCGACAAAGTCAGGTACCCCATAAGATACAACCCTCCACAGGTGAGTACAAAACATACGACGAAATTTGGCTTTTTTCATGTCAAAGAAAATCTAGCTGCCTATATGGACGACGGCGGTGAGTACGTGTACGAGGGCTACTTTTGCGGAGATGCGTGCTGCTTGGCTTATGTGGAAGAGCGAAAGGTGTATGACAGCGCGTACGAAATGTCGCTGTGGTTGTTGAAAAGGCGCTACAAAGGAAGGCCTGCCCCGGACTGGAGACTCCTCAGAAGATTTGGGGGTGACTTGACGCAAAAGGAATTTTTGGGGTTGGTTTGAAACCAAGGTTATCTTACAACCTTGTTGTAAGATAAAAATTCAAAAAAAAAGTACTAGTAATAAATTTATTTAGAACTGCAGTAGTCATAATCTTTATAAGCGGTATTGGTCTCTCTCTACCAGTAATGGCGTTGGCCTTAGTACAAGAATCTTCAAAAGAGAAGGAGAATGAACAAAGAATTCAAGACCTAGAGGATCGTCTTTGTAATTGTAAATAAATGGAACAATGCAATGACTGCGAACGGGTACTCGATGCGTATGATTTTTGAACCTGCGGACGTAGGTTCGTGGTAAAGGCTAAAATTTTGTGTTGGTACTGCTATCAGGGAAATATCACATATAACGGGGTTAGCTGTGTATGTACAACGAGAAGCAATCCTCGGACCCTGTTTGAAATTCAATAAAGGATGCTAAATTTTGAGAATGAGCTTGTTAACCCCAGAAATTTCTACAGTTTTGCTGCTACCTTTACAGATATCAACGACATCAATGTGGACTATCTGACAGTGTCGGATGCTATCCTTACCAATGGAGGCAAGGACCAAAGGAATATCGTGGGGTATCATACATGAGATCTTGTAGTTGCTTTGAGGCTAAAAATGCCTAAAATCTGGTCCCCGAATGGAGTCACCCGGTACAATGCCAGTGCTGTACCAGCGATGGGTCTTGATTTTGAAGAGTACCCTGATTGGATTGAAAAATATCGTCAAATCTGGAACAAAATCGAACTCAAAACTTGACGACGGAACTTGTGAAAAAAGAACGTTACGTAACGCGAAACTCAAATACTACAAGGACGCCATCACGACTAAATTCTATGGTATGCCAGTACCCTATGATGGGCCCTGTCAAGTCAGTGCCATCCTGGCACTATCATCGGTGTATATGCAGGGTAAAAACTACTACCCACAGGTACATGTTGTGGAATGTAGGTACAAGGACTTTAAAGTGGAATGGCTGCTGAGTGATGAGTAAAAAACATATCTTTTGTAGGCTCACAAGACCTACAAAAGATATAAAATTAAGGCTTGTAAACAGATGGTGAATCTAGGTAGCGCTTGCATACTGTACAGATTGAAGTTATTTTAAGACATCGTTTCTGCCCTCTTCTCGGCCTATCGCAACTAGCTGAGCACATTTACGTTCATTGATGGCGTCCACAAGCCGTTTAAACAGTTGACGTATCTGTTCCTTTAGTAGCATATACCGTTGCTTTTCCTGCATAATGAGACTAAACTCGTAGTCACTGATGACCCCATTATCTACAGCTTTCGAAATCAGATCGACGATTGAGTTTAATTTCGAATCAGCGAGTAGTCTGATACTTTCGTGCTTCTTGGATTTGACACCAAACGTCTTCGGACATTCTAAGACCAGCTTGGCCTATACCCAAGTTCAATAGTGGTAATAACCTGGTTTTAGAGGGTATCAACCTCAATGATGGTACAATCCGGGCCCTGCAGGTGAAGGCCACTGACTATGTGAAGAGATGGCCATCGCTGCGGCCTATGGTAACACTTTCTATATCCCGCTGAGGAAGCTCTTTGAACTCACCAGAGATTTGCCCTTCTATCAAGCAGGGTTATATGACAGATTGCAGTTTATCCTACATTATGCCTCACATAGCGACGTCATCAAGGATGCAGGCACGGCAGCCTTAAAAAGCACGGCAGCCAAGGCAGCGGATGCTTCCTACAAAATTACCAATATAAAGCTAGAGTTTGACAAGATCACTCACGAAGTTCTCGCGAGTGCCATGATGTCACGGTATAGTCATCTTGCGCTACCCTATTAACGGATACTTCGAAGCAAGTTGGTTACCATGAAAAAGGCTGATACCAGCTACAATTTACAAATTGACACCCCAGGAAAGAGTCTAAAGGGTGTCCTGCTGCTCTTCGTGGACCCTGCAAAAGCGAAGCCCTACTCCGGTGTCAACGAGGTGTTCTACAACCCCAAAATGCAAAAGATATCTATCACAGTCGAAGGTGAGCCTAACGAATTGTATTCACACGCGATGCTTCCCAAGGACCATCTCGAGCAGATCGTAAACCTCTTTGGCAGTCACGACTCGAATGTCACAATTGGCCAGTTTTTCAACGAACGATACGCCCTCTTTATCGATATCCGAGCCTCTCCTGATCATAGTCTTCACGGTTCAGGAAGGCCTCTACAACGTTTGAGTGACGGCATTACGTTACATATAACCAAGAAAGCCGACGGAACCGGGGATTTCAGGTGTTACATGTACTTGGTTCAGGACGCTCAGCTGAATCTCTTAAATGGTAGGTTTCACTCCGTGGAGTACTAGTGACCACAACTCGTGTTAATCGTAGAGAAAAAAACGAGTTAATATGGAGGGAATCAAGAGCTGCTCAAAATGTAAAAAAGTGTTAACCCTAAGCAATTTCAAGAGGTGGAGGGGGAAACTGACAAAGACGTGCATCAAATGTCTCGATATGAATCAAGCGTCAAAAGATGGTACAAGGTGCCGCATCAAAGGCGGAGGTCTCAATGTAAGAACTGTGGAGGTAGAGATATTTGCGAACATGAAAGGGTGAGGGCTTACTGCAAAGAGTGCAAAGGCAGCCAGATTTGCCCCCATCAAAGGCAGAGGTCTCAATGTAAAGACTGTGGGGGTGGAAGCATCTGCGAGCATCAAAGGGAAAATCAAGGTGCAAGGACTGTGGAGGTACAGGTATTTGCCCCCATTAAAGGCGGAGGTCTCGGTGCAAGGTCTGTGGGGGTGGAAGCATCTGTAGGGAACATGGTAGGATAAGATCCATTTGCAAAGAATGTGGGGGTGGAAGCATTTGCGAACATCAAAGGATATGATCAAGGTGCAAAGACTGTAAGAGAAGCAAGGAATAAATGGCAACTCTTGCTATCATGGCAGGGGGAGCTCTGATTAACACACTCGCGTTCAGTGGTACCAACTTCCTGTTTAGTAAACTTGCAGGGCATGGCAAGGCATAGCGCAAGAGACACGACGAAGCGATGGAACAACTACATAACGCCCAGGCTCAATGGGTCCGGAACAGACAAGCAAAAATTGATTGGTTTGATAAACAACGGGAAATGCAAATACAGGCCGGGAAGAGCCTGCGAGAGCTTGAAGACGATATGTACAAGTACTACATAGCGTCAAATGATAAGGTTCCGAAATTGTTTGATTATTACACACCCTCAATGCAACAACAAGATGGCGAGTTAACCTTCATTGTTGAATCTTTGACCCTTCTGGGTTTTGTTGCTTACAATTATTTGTAAAATGTTTTTGACATGTAATAAACATGTCAAAAGCACCACATATCATTACTGCAGAAGAAGCAGAAAAATTAAGTCAAATTTACTATATCCCAGAGCATCTCTGGACCGGGCGCAAGGCTATCAAATTACTCGCGAAGCAGAGCAGTCTCTCGAAAAAGCTAGTTACTCATTGGCTGTCTAGGCAACTGCTCTGGGTCCGTTATATTCGGGGTCCAAAACGTATCGATTATCCGCATTTCACCATTACAACACCCAATGAGATGCATCAATTTGACATTCTATACATGACACATGACAAGTTGTATGGAAATACGTACAAATACATCGTCACGGCCATTGACGTGGCTTCGAGATATAAAGTCGCCAGGCCATTGCGTACGAAAAAGGCTTGTGAGGTTGCGGACATGATTAAGGATATTTACAAGGCAGGACCTCTTCGATACCCCCAAATTTTTCAGTGCGACAATGTTTCTGAATTCAAGTCGGATGTAACAAAGCTACTAGAGGATAAGGGGGTGGAAATTAAAGGGTTACCACCAAGTACAACCATACCTTTACAGCGTTCGTTGAATCCTATAACAAGGTACTTGAGGAGAGATTATTCAAGTCTCAGGATGCGCAAGAGTTGGTCACTGAGGAGACTAATAGCATTTGGGTTAAACACCTGTACACTATCGTGAAAGGTCTCAATAATGCAAAAACTGCTATGATTAGCATGAAACCTAACAGGGCAATCAAGCTCGAGGAGGTACCGCTTGCCAAGGGGCAACAATACCCCGAAGAAATACCCTTACCCGAGGATGGCTTATATCTCTACCTTTGGCAACCTGGAGAGGAGCATGGTCATCAAAAAAGACGTGCAACTGACGCCTGTTGGAGTAAGAAAATGTATAGACTGGATCGTATTATAGCGGGTAGTCGTGTTTTGTACTACCTAAAGATAGGCCTGATCGTAGCTTCGTATCATAAGAGTTGATGCTGATCCAGAGGATGTTGAAATACCTCCGGTGCATGTTAAGGCTTGGTAATTTTATAACTCATGAGGAGTCATAAAATTAGTCCTCTAGTGCCGGAACACCCAGATCGTACAGGTCATCTCGAGTAAGGTCCATAAGCCTAAAGTGGCACCGGTAACGCTTCACATGCTCATCCTCCTCAAACCTATTAAAGGCATGCATGCTGTTGGGGTTGACGATGACGACAATCTCCTCCGCGCTTGAGTAGTTGTCTTTGAACCATCTCCTTTTGGTAGGAATAATACGTTTTTGAATACGCGTGCAGTAATAGGGAAGATGATGATACTCGTCGTCGTCCTGTGTGGTATGCTTGCGGTGAGTCATGATTACGTTGTCTTTCCCTGGATCTTGAGCACGTGGTACATACCGTTCCTGAAGCCTTGTATTTTCCTGGGTCTGTACTTCAAATTTGTCCCCCAGGGCCACGAGTTCCTTGTCTCTGTCGTCTAAATCGTCCTCGAGGATCGCGATGACAATATCTTTTTCCTCGAGGGCTTGACGCTGCTCGCTTAACTCATCTTGCGATTTTCCAATACCTTTTTGGGCTAACCATTTTGTCAAAGCCTTAGGCTTTCTACAACGGTGCACAATCTCTAATGCGCCGTCAAGTGTAACGAAAGCATCATGCCGATTTTGACCGTCCATAAGTGGTGGGTTTAGAGCCCCTCCTCCCACAAGGGTAACGCGTGGCGTGGTTTCGAGGCCTTGAATCATTTGACGAATATCAACAATCCCCAGGAATCTACCAAGGTCGGCGCGTTTAAAGAGGGGTTGATTTTGTTTGTCAAATAGAGTCTCGATGACTCCTGCGAGTATAGCGTTGAACAGAGAAAGTTGCGACATTTCTAATATACCAATGTTCAGCCAGAGGTTTTCACCCCCAAGTAGTAATTTTACTATCACAAGAGTAGTAAAAATAGCGTCTGCTTACGACACACCAATATCAAACATCCTTTCGAATAACTTCTGCGTATCATCGTCAGGTAAGGTGAAATGATTGTGGTAAAAGTTCTAGATACCAAGAGTATCGTCCCTGAATCGGCACCAGGCATGCACGGCATTCGGATCGTTGCATTCCGGTTTCCTCGCAGTCATATCGGGGTACATTGCCCTTAACGTGTTTTTTCTTCTGCTGAGTTGCTTACGCTGGCATCGGATCATGTAGTGCTTATGTATGTCTTTTCTTTCATGCTCGTGAGGATCGTTTTTATCAACCACACATAGCACGTTGTCATATTGATATCGGTGTTGGACATGTCTCTGCCGTAGTTCCGAGTTGTCTTGAATAAGAGAATCAAGATCGTCCTCTAGAATGGCGATGGCAATATCTATCTTCAATTGTTGCAGCAAGCTTTTGCATTTCTCTGGGTAGCACCTCTTCTACAACCCACTCCAAAAATGATTCTGCCTTAGGTTGGCCACACCTCAACAGAAAATAATAGAGGCCAGGTTCTGTCAGTAAAATTGTGTCTGGTTGGGTATGGACAGATCTGTCCACATCTTGGAGACCAGCGTCGCCTATCCGCATTTTATACTTCTTAGGAACATATCGCTGAAGGGCTTTTACTCCCGCTCCTCGCTTATATCCCGCGGCTCTCCAAACATCGGAGGCTAAGATACATTAAACTTTATCCTGTACAGAAAATGATCGGACTTGTTTTCCTTGGAAATAATCAACCGTTGCAAGAGACATCTTTGTTGATATAAGATAGAATCGGATTTTTTGTATGGTCACTCAAGAATTTTCCAAGTTCTAGGATGTTCCAATCTTACGTACAGGCAGGCATGCTTGGACTTTTTCAAATCAGCCTTGATCTCGCCCCATTCGTAGATCATAATAGTCTCTTCGTCAATTAGCTTCATATCCGATCTTTCATGCGGGTACCACATAAAGAGCTGCTTCTTCTGTCTGCGAAGATTCTTCGGAAGAGCAGTAAACGCCTGGGTCAGTAGCCACAAACTATGCTTCCTATGTCTACCGCTGATGGCAAGCTCAAGTAGGGACTGTCGCCGCTTATCGAGATTCTCGTCGGCTATCAGTCGTCGACGACGAAAAGAGTCTCTTCACCCGCCAGTAACGACAACAATTTTTGGATCCATTCAAACAGCTGGTCCTTAGGGTCTATGAGGAACACATATTCGTCCCGCCAGAACGAGACCCTTTCTAAATAGTTGCTGTTCCATTGTATAGTTGGGCGCACAATGACTATGTTGTGAGAGTGGCGTCTGTATTCATTCTCCAACAAATCCAAGACAAGTTGCGTCTTGCCACAGCTTGTAGGTCCTGTGAAGATGCAGGTATGGGGATCTTTTACGACGTCTAACATTTTTATATTAGGCACCCTGTTCTTTTTATGTATTTTAGGGATCGCGAAAAGGTAATGGGTACAAATCCATGCACCGTCGTGATTGTTCACCAAAAACCCCTGACAGACAGGGCAGTATGTGGTCTTTCGAGTATTGTATACAGGGGGTAGGGGGTAACATCTTGCGATACCTCTTAACAAGCCGCGCTTTTTCCTGAGAAACAAGACAGGGTGCTAGGCTGAAAATGGTGCCTTGATGGTTGTTTTTAACAGTTCAATGTACCGAGGTACAATATCGTGGGAAAATAAGGTATAGAGATGCAAGTAATTTTCATCCTGTTGGACCTTTCTAATTTCTGAATCAATTTTGATGGGGTCTGCCTCCATTTATTTTTTACAAGCCTACTTAGGAGGTATCAAGGACCTCTTATACCAACCTTGTTTAATCACGTAGTCGTCGAATAAGATTGCTCCCGTCATATAGCCGGCTAATTTCAGACCATCTTCCAAATCCATCTTGGCCCCTGGTCTAAACCCCCCAGGGCCTTTTTTGCACCCCGGGCCATCAGGATCGTATACGATACTAGCCTGACGGACTCCCACAAAGAGTCAATTACTTGTGTCTCATGCGGAGTTATGCTTGCGTGAGGTGTTGCCTTGCTTGTCATTTATTTAATGCATTTTAAAAATGTCAATTTGAGGCTAAGCCTTGTCTTTTTGGACCTCGGGGCGGGCTGTGGGCTTGTCCTCATTTTTGCCTTTATAATAGACGCCTACTCCTATCGCGAGTACGGCAAGCGTCCCTACGCCGTAAAGGTATACCGACTGTACGGAACTTGCCCCAGAAGAGGTTTTGACTATAGGTTCTACAGTACCCTCTTGTTGTTTCATTTATTCCTTTCTTTTCTTCATCAGTGCCGCCAGCTTGTGACCCTGCGCAACTCTTCCCGGATGCTTTACTGGTCTTGTAATGACCTTCTCTTCTTGTCTCTGTTCTTCAGTCATTTATTTTAAAGTCATGAACCTTAAAATAAATCACTTCCTTTTGATTCCAACATAGGCAGATAAGCCTTGATATTCAAGGATACTCAAGGTCTCCCTTATCCCTTTGAGTATAGTTTCGGGGGTATTTAAATCTTTCTCAAAATACGCCAAGAACTCTCTAAATGTCATGGGTTTTTCCTTTTGCTGGCACTCAAACTTTCGAAGTCAATTCCATTCGGCAAGTCTCTTGCCAGCAGCAACCCTTCCCGGATGCTTTTTGTTTACTTAAACAATTTTTTCCGTAGTCGCGGGCTGCTGATTGATGATAACACTACACACGCTGCTCATCTTCGTTCTCCTTAGTCTCCGCCCCATCCTTTTGTTTGCTCATATGCCGGGCCGTGTGTCCAGCCACCAAGATAGGCGCTAAACACCTGCCAATTGTGCAATATACAAGAATCCCCAGGCCTGCCATGGCGTCTCTGATTATCGGATCTTCCTCGATATCTTGTCTTAGGCCCTCGACAGAGTCAATATCCAAAAGGTTTCCCAATCGGGTTCGCGTACAAATTAACCACGTGGGTAGTCAACGCCTTGGCCGTTTTCTCTCCCCTTTCTTGGAGCTCTCGCTGCACATACTCGGTATGTACCTTCTCGAGGGCCTCATCAGGAGCCTTGTCGATAAAGCCTTCTGTGCCTTTTTTAGGTAAAAGATGTCCTTTGCCCTTACGCAGAGCCTCTTTCAAAGCTTGGCGTTTGTCGTTAGATTTTTCAACATGTTCAAAGCCTGCTTCTGCAGAGTCAAATACTTGTACAAGCTCTGTCATTCTCTTTATTGTACGACAATATCGAAAAAACCAAAACGCGATCAGGGAATAAGGTAGTATTACAGCGATTAGTAGGCATATGTCCATGGTTTTATTAGCTTAAACCTTAAGCGGAGAGGTGTGTATCCTATCATCATGTACAACCCTCTTGTCATAAAACGCCTAGAGACCGAGCTTGTTTTGTTCATATGTGACCATACCCTGGTTGTGCACCCGGATCCTACGTTTTTCGCCATGTCTAGACCACTCCTCAGCGTATTCAGGTACCTACACCAAGGCACGGCATTTTGCTTTTTCGACATTCCCTTGCACGAAAATTTCGTACCCTTTTTCCCTTCAACGAAATAGCACTTGGCCGTCAGGGCAATCATCCGAAACCCAATGAATTCTGCTTTAAAAAGCCCTCGTCAAGTAGTTTGGGACAAACGACATCCCGCAACTCTTCTCCAGAGATGGCGAAATAGGCACTGTCAGTATCCATATAAATATATTCGAAATCTCGACGATCCATGTACCTGTCCAGAAAATCGTAGTAAAATTCGAGCATGCGAAGTTTGGCTAGTTGATATACCGCGACACCACACTGGTAGGCACGATCGATACTGCACTTGTGTTTACAACTTCGTAAGCCTCTCCAATATCTTCCAGATCTTCGAGGCATGGACTTCGGAGGGCTGCATCAACCTCCTTTTCATCCCTCGTGAACGTAGTATCTGCATGTCTCGCCAAGTCTTCAATCATCTCGCCGTAAAAGCTGTTGCCCTTTAGCTTGGCCGTATCCCCTGTAATGCGTTTGTCGGGGTGTTCATCAGCCTGTCGTCGTGCGTTGGCAATCTCTTCCGGAAACCAGGCAAAGGGCTTACCTCGAGTGTACTTGAGGAACTTGTGAAAAGCAGTCACTTTCAGCCCATGGTCAAGGTACCATTTCAACAGAGGTGTATAAAGTAGGATCTTTTCGGTTTTTAGCAACCCCAAAAGCTTACGCGTACCCGGAACACGCTTGCGCCCCGTAGTTTTCAAGTACTCGTGCATGGTTCAGATTCTTATTAATTCTTCATGTTTTCACTCTGTTTCCGTCTTCCAATGTTTGAATATCGTTTTCGTCAAGTATGTGCCGAATATCCTCAACACCTGTGGCTTCCTTTTTCTCCCAGGGGAACATGCGTTTTAGGCCTTCAATTCCCTGATATTCGTTCTGGGTGTCCTCCGTATCGTAGTAGTCTTCCCGTGCCTCCTGCTCGATTTCGTCGTGAAGCGTTGTTTCCTCGCCTTGTTGTAATACAAGGTAACAGTATCCCGCACGTCTCGTAGTCGATCGGCAAGAGTGTCACGAGTTGCTGCCACTGGTGCCGACACGGTGCTGTATCTTTTACTAATGGCATTCTTAAACCAGCTCATTTAGATATACACATTTCAACAAAGTCCGAGGATTGCAGAGCATGTTGGGAATTTCCCTCTACTCAACTTGCGCATGCGTTGGGGGATTATCCTTATACACATGCTCATCCTCCTCAAACCTATTAAAGGCATGCATGCTGTTGGGGTTGACGATGACGACAATCTCCTCCGCGCTTGAGTAGTTGTCTTTGAACCATCTCCTTTTGGTAGGAATAATACGTTTTTGAATACGCGTGCAGTAATAGGGAAGATGATGATACTCGTCGTCGTCCTGTGTGGTATGCTTGCGGTGAGTCATGATTACGTTGTCTTTCCCTGGATCTTGAGCACGTGGTACATACCGTTCCTGAAGCCTTGTATTTTCCTGGGTCTGTACTTCAAATTTGTCCCCCAGGGCCACGAGTTCCTTGTCTCTGTCGTCTAAATCGTCCTCGAGGATCGCGATGACAATATCTTTTTCCTCGAGGGCTTGACGCTGCTCGCTTAACTCATCTTGCGATTTTCCAATACCTTTTTGGGCTAACCATTTTGTCAAAGCCTTAGGCTTTCTACAACGGTGCACAATCTCTAATGCGCCGTCAAGTGTAACGAAAGCATCATGCCGATTTTGACCGTCCATAAGTGGTGGGTTTAGAGCCCCTCCTCCCACAAGGGTAACGCGTGGCGTGGTTTCGAGGCCTTGAATCATTTGACGAATATCAACAATCCCCAGGAATCTACCAAGGTCGGCGCGTTTAAAGAGGGGTTGATTTTGTTTGTCAAATAGAGTCTCGATGACTCCTGCGAGTATAGCGTTGAACAGAGAAAGTTGCGACATTTCTAATATACCAATGTTCAGCCAGAGGTTTTCACCCCCAAGTAGTAATTTTACTATCACAAGAGTAGTAAAAATAGCGTCTGCTTACGACACACCAATATCAAACATCCTTTCGAATAACTTCTGCGTATCATCGTCAGGTAAGGTGAAATGATTGTGGTAAAAGTTCTAGATACCAAGAGTATCGTCCCTGAATCGGCACCAGGCATGCACGGCATTCGGATCGTTGCATTCCGGTTTCCTCGCAGTCATATCGGGGTACATTGCCCTTAACGTGTTTTTTCTTCTGCTGAGTTGCTTACGCTGGCATCGGATCATGTAGTGCTTATGTTTGTCTTTTCTTTCATGCTCGTGAGGATCGTTTTTATCAACCACACATAGCACGTTGTCATATTGATATCGGTGTTGGACATGTCTCTGCCGTAGTTCCGAGTTGTCTTGAATAAGAGAATCAAGATCGTCCTCTAGAATGGCGATGGCAATATCTATCTTCAATTGTTGCAGCAAGCTTTTGCATTTCTCTGGGTAGCACCTCTTCTACAACCCACTCCAAAAATGATTCTGCCTTAGGTTGGCCACACCTCAACAGAAAATAATAGAGGCCAGGTTCTGTCAGTAAAATTGTGTCTGGTTGGGTATGGACAGATCTGTCCACATCTTGGAGACCAGCGTCGCCTATCCGCATTTTATACTTCTTAGGAACATATCGCTGAAGGGCTTTTACTCCCGCTCCTCGCTTATATCCCGCGGCTCTCCAAACATCGGAGGCTAAGATACATTGAACTTTATCCTGTACAGAAAATGATCGGACTTGTTTTCCTTGGAAATAATCAACCGTTGCAAGAGACATCTTTGTTGATATAAGATAGAATCGGATTTTTTGTATGGTCACTCAAGAATTTTCCAAGTTCTAGGATGTTCCAATCTTACGTACAGGCAGGCATGCTTGGACTTTTTCAAATCAGCCTTGATCTCGCCCCATTCGTAGATCATAATAGTCTCTTCGTCAATTAGCTTCATATCCGATCTTTCATGCGGGTACCACATAAAGAGCTGCTTCTTCTGTCTGCGAAGATTCTTCGGAAGAGCAGTAAACGCCTGAGTCAGTAGCCACAAACTATGCTTCCTATGTCTACCGCTGATGGCAAGCTCAAGTAGGGACTGTCGCCGCTTATCGAGATTCTCGTCGGCTATCAGTCGTCGACGACGAAAAGAGTCTCTTCACCCGCCAGTAACGACAACAATTTTTGGATCCATTCAAACAGCTGGTCCTTAGGGTCTATGAGGAACACATATTCGTCCCGCCAGAACGAGACCCTTTCTAAATAGTTGCTGTTCCATTGTATAGTTGGGCGCACAATGACTATGTTGTGATAGTGGCGTCTGTATTCATTCTCCAACAAATCCAAGACAAGTTGCGTCTTGCCACAGCTTGTAGGTCCTGTGAAGATGCAGGTATGGGGGTCTTTTACGACGTCTAACATTTTTATATTAGGCACCCTGTTCTTTTTATGTATTTTAGGGATCGCGAAAAGGTAATGGGTACAAATCCACGCACCGTCGTGATTGTTCACCAAAAACCCCTGACAGACAGGGCAGTATGTGGTCTTTCGAGTATTGTATACAGAGGGTAGGGGGTAACATCTTGCGATACCTCTTAACAAGCCGCGCTTTTTCCTGAGAAACAGGACAGGGTGCTAGGCTGAAAATGGTGCCTTGATGGTTGTTTTTAACAGTTCAATGTACCGAGGTACAATATCGTGGGAAAATAAGGTATAGAGATGCAATTAATTTTCATCCTGTTGGACCTTTCTAATTTCTGAATCAATTATGATGGGGTCTGCCTCCATTTATTTTTTACAAGCCTACTTAAGAGGTATCAAGGACCTCTTATACCAACCTTGTTTAATCACGTAGTCGTCGAATAAGATTGCTCCCGTCATATAGCCGGCTAATTTCAGACCATCTTCCAAATCCATCTTGGCCCCTGGTCTAAACCCCCCAGGGCCTTTTTTGCACCCCGGGCCATCAGGATCGTATACGATACTAGCCTGACGGACTCCCACAAAGAGTCAATTACTTGTGTCTCATGCGGAGTTATGCTTGCGTGAGGTGTTGCCTTGCTTGTCATTTATTTAATGCATTTTAAAAATGTCAATTTGAGGCTAAGCCTTGTCTTTTTGGACCTCGGGGCGGGCTGTGGGCTTGTCCTCATTTTTGCCTTTATAATAGACGCCTACTCCTATCGCGAGTACGGCAAGCGTCCCTACGCCGTAAAGGTATACCGACTGTACGGAACTTGCCCCAGAAGAGGTTTTGACTATAGGTTCTACAGTACCCTCTTGTTGTTTCATTTATTCCTTTCTTTTCTTCATCAGTGCCGCCAGCTTGTGACCCTGCGCAACTCTTCCCGGATGCTTTACTGGTCTTGTAATGACCTTCTCTTCTTGTCTCTGTTCTTCAGTCATTTATTTTAAAGTCATGAACCTTAAAATAAATCACTTCCTTTTGATTCCAACATAGGCAGATAAGCCTTGATATTCAAGGATACTCAAGGTCTCCCTTATCCCTTTGAGTATAGTTTCGGGGGTATTTAAATCTTTCTCAAAATACGCCAAGAACTCTCTAAATGTCATGGGTTTTTCCTTTTGCTGGCACTCAAACTTTCGAAGTCAATTCCATTCGGCAAGTCTCTTGCCAGCAGCAACCCTTCCCGGATGCTTTTTGTTTACTTAAACAATTTTTTCCGTAGTCGCGGGCTGCTGATTGATGATAACACTACACACGCTGCTCATCTTTGTTCTCCTTAGTCTCCGCCCCATCCTTTTGTTTGCTCATATGCCGGGCCGTGTGTCCAGCCACCAAGATAGGCGCTAAACACCTGCCAATTGTGCAATATACAAGAATCCCCAGGCCTGCCATGGCGTCTCTGATTATCGGATCTTCCTCGATATCTTGTCTTAGGCCCTCGACAGAGTCAATATCCAAAAGGTTTCCCAATCGGGTTCGCGTACAAATTAACCACGTGGGTAGTCAACGCCTTGGCCGTTTTCTCTCCCCTTTCTTGGAGCTCTCGCTGCACATACTCGGTATGTACCTTCTCGAGGGCCTCATCAGGAGCCTTGTCGATAAAGCCTTCTGTGCCTTTTTTAGGTAAAAGATGTCCTTTGCCCTTACGCAGAGCCTCTTTCAAAGCTTGGCGTTTGTCGTTAGATTTTTCAACATGTTCAAAGCCTGCTTCTGCAGAGTCAAATACTTGTACAAGCTCTGTCATTCTCTTTATTGTACGACAATATCGAAAAAACCAAAACGCGATCAGGGAATAAGGTAGTATTACAGCGATTAGTAGGCATATGTCCATGGTTTTATTAGCTTAAACCTTAAGCGGAGAGGTGTGTATCCTATCATCATGTACAACCCTCTTGTCATAAAACGCCTAGAGACCGAGCTTGTTTTGTTCATATGTGACCATACCCTGGTTGTGCACCCGGATCCTACGTTTTTCGCCATGTCTAGACCACTCCTCAGCGTATTCAGGTACCTACACCAAGGCACGGCATTTTGCTTTTTCGACATTCCCTTGCACGAAAATTTCGTACCCTTTTTCCCTTCAACGAAATAGCACTTGGCCGTCAGGGCAATCATCCGAAACCCAATGAATTCTGCTTTAAAAAGCCCTCGTCAAGTAGTTTGGGACAAACGACATCCCGCAACTCTTCTCCAGAGATGGCGAAATAGGCACTGTCAGTATCCATATAAATATATTCGAAATCTCGACGATCCATGTACCTGTCCAGAAAATCGTAGTAAAATTCGAGCATGCGAAGTTTGGCTAGTTGATATACCGCGACACCACACTGGTAGGCACGATCGATACTGCACTTGTGTTTACAACTTCGTAAGCCTCTCCAATATCTTCCAGATCTTCGAGGCATGGACTTCGGAGGGCTGCATCAACCTCCTTTTCATCCCTCGTGAACGTAGTATCTGCATGTCTCGCCAAGTCTTCAATCATCTCGCCGTAAAAGCTGTTGCCCTTTAGCTTGGCCGTATCCCCTGTAATGCGTTTGTCGGGGTGTTCATCAGCCTGTCGTCGTGCGTTGGCAATCTCTTCCGGAAACCAGGCAAAGGGCTTACCTCGAGTGTACTTGAGGAACTTGTGAAAAGCAGTCACTTTCAGCCCATGGTCAAGGTACCATTTCAACAGAGGTGTATAAAGTAGGATCTTTTCGGTTTTTAGCAACCCCAAAAGCTTACGCGTACCCGGAACACGCTTGCGCCCCGTAGTTTTCAAGTACTCGTGCATGGTTCAGATTCTTATTAATTCTTCATGTTTTTACTCTGTTTCCGTCTTCTAATGTTTGAATATCGTTTTCGTCAAGTATGTGCCGAATATCCTCAACACCTGTGGCTTCCTTTTTCTCCCAGGGGAACATGCGTTTTAGGCCTTCAATTCCCTGATATTCGTTCTGGGTGTCCGTATCGTAGTAGTCTTCCCGTGCCTCCTGTTCGATTTCGTCGTGAAGCGTTGTTTCCTCGCCTTGTTGTAATACAAGGTAACAGTATCCCGCACGTCTCGTAGTCGATCGGCAAGAGTGTCGCGAGTTGCTGCCACTGGTGCCGACACGGTGCTGTATCTTTTACTAATGGCATTCTTAAACCAGCTCATTTAGATATACACATTTCAACAAAGTCCGAGGATTGCAGAGCATGTTGGGAATTTCCCTCTACTCAACTTGCGCATGCGTTGGGGGATTATCCTTATTTGTTGTATGTTAGGGAACTTACCTTGTTATGCATGACTAAGCACCGCATGATGGCGATTTGTGTTGGATGATGAGCGGATTTTTGTGCAATGAGGTGTGATGAAAAGTTGTGACGTCACAACCGTTTTTGTGTATGATATTTTTTATGAGAGTTTGACCGTGTTTTTTGGAAAAATGTGGTTGTAATGTGGTTATACTACTTATACTACTTATACTACTTATACTACTTATACTACTTATACTACTTATACTACTTTCTTTCTTTCTTTCTTTCTTTCTTTCTTTCTTTCTTTCTTTCTTTCTTTCTTTCTTTCTTTCTTTCTTTCTTTCTTTCTTTCTTTCTTTCTTTCTTTCTTTCTTTCTTTCTTTCTTTCTTTCTTTCTTTCTTTCTTTCTTTCTTTCTTTCTTTCTTTCTTTCTTTCTTTCTTTCTTTCTTTCTTTCTTTCTTTCTTTCTTTCTTTCTTTCTTTCTTTCTTTCTTTCTTTCTTTCTTTCTTTCTTTCTTTCTTTCTTTCTTTCTTTCTTTCTTTCTTTCTTTCTTTCTTTCTTTCTTTCTTTCTTTCTTTCTTTCTTTCTTTCTTTCTTTCTTTCTTTCTTTCTTTCTTTCTTTCTTTCTTTCTTTCTTTCTTTCTTTCTTTCTTTCTTTCTTTCTTTCTTTCTTTCTTTCTTTCTTTCTTTCTTTCTTTCTTTCTTTCTTTCTTTCTTTCTTTCTTTCTTTCTTTCTTTCTTTCTTTCTTTCTTTCTTTCTTTCTTTCTTTCTTTCTTTCTTTCTTTCTTTCTTTCTTTCTTTCTTTCTTTCTTTCTTTCTTTCTTTCTTTCTTTCTTTCTTTCTTTCTTTCTTTCTTTCTTTCTTTCTTTCTTTCTTTCTTTCTTTCTTTCTTTCTTTCTTTCTTTCTTTCTTTCTTTCTTTCTTTCTTTCTTTCTTTCTTTCTTTCTTTCTTTCTTTCTTTCTTTCTTTCTTTCTTTCTTTCTTTCTTTCTTTCTTTCTTTCTTTCTTTCTTTCTTTCTTTCTTTCTTTCTTTCTTTCTTTCTTTCTTTCTTTCTTTCTTTTCTTTCTTTCTTTCTTTCTTTTCTTTCTTTCTTTCTTTCTTTTTTTCTTTTTTTCTTTCTTTCTTTCTTTCTTTCTTTCTTTCTTTCTTTCTTTCTTTCTTTCTTTCTTTCTTTCTTATAATAATCTATTTTAATTTATTTTCCGTGTCGCGTTTCATTCTCATACCAAAGATCGAGGAAGAAGATCGGATCGAGGTTGCTTGAGCTGTTATTATAATAAGCCCAGGGTTGTGTTTAACTTGCACCCGTCCTTTCTATGTTTACTTCCGCATAGTCGTGATTATTAACGCTGCCAATAGTCTAGCCATAGAATTAAGTTTTCTACTAATCTTCTAAATTACGCTTTAAAACGCTTTCCGAGACTAACTCTTCTAAACAACAAAAAATCTTAGGGATAGCGGCTGATATCAACACATCGTCAGAAGTTGTACTTGATGACATTCCTAGTGATCATGCCGTAAATACAAATGAGATTCCTTCTATTTCCCATGCTCATGTTGAAACAACACAACAATCAAGCATTGAGCAAGACGTTGCTAACACACCTTGAAATGAACAGTCATTGACAGTGACCCTTCCAAAAGTCAGGGCAGGGTTAGGTTTATTGACCCTGCTACTAATAAACTTAATAAATTTATGGTTGTTAGTCGTGCTGGTAAAGTAAGAAAATCTGGAGTTGAAGCATATAAGAATTGGTTGAATGTCAAAGATGTTAAAACCAAACTTTGAAATCATTTTGGATTGGGAAAAGGTAAACACAAGTCAGTATATAATGTAAAAACGTCATGTGATGTTAGTGAAGCTTAACATAAAGAATTAAATAAATGGCGTGATTACAATGTTTATGATGAAGTTGAAGATAAAGGGCAAGACATAATCACAACCCCCTGGGCGATAACTGGGAAAAGTCATGATGGTAAGACAGAAATTAAAGCACAATTAGTGGCTCGAGGTTTTGAGGAGTACAGTTGGCGAGTCTGTTCGTATACCAATAGTGCCCCTATTGGAATACGAACAGACTCGCCAACTGTACACAAGGAGAACTTTCGTCTTGTGTTTAATATTGGTGCAACCCATGGATGGAGAATTCACAGTCTTGATATTAAGCTGCGTTTCTTCAAGGTGCCAAGATTGATAGAGCCGTACATCTTCTTCCCCCATCAGAAGCTAACACAGACAAGTTGTGGAAAATAAAAACACCTGTTTATGGCTTGTGCGACGTTTCACGCGCTTGGTATGAGACATTAAACGTGGAGCTACAAAAAGCATTTATGATATGCATTATTTTTCTGGAGAAAAGAAACTCTCGAAGGTGTAATTTGCTGTCATGTTGACGATTGTTTCTTCGTTGGAAGTGATTTGTTTCATGACACTGTCATTGCACATTTACGTAAGACATTCTCACTTAGTAAAGAGAACTCAAAGTCGTTTAACTTTTTGGGATTAGAAATTAAACAAGAGTGTGGTGTAGTAATTATTCATCAGCATAATTACATTAGTAACATTCCACTAATTAATTTGACCAATAGTATGTCTACAATTTCACTTACAAAATATGAAGCACGTCACTTAAAAGCCTTAGTTGGTCAAATTTAATGGGCAGCAAAACAAACTAGACCTGATGCTGCTTACGTTGCCTGTGATTTAAGCACTCGCATAAAACATGGAACAGTTACGTTACGTTACGTTGGCTCACCTTGAAATTTTCTAAAAAGATTGACATTTTGTGCATTTCTTACTCTCTTCCATGTTTTTTTTTGTTGTTTTGTGAGGGTAGTACTTTACAAAACTTTGGACAGCTTTTAGAAACAAAACTCCCGTAGGAGAACCCATTAAGTTTTTTTTCTTCGATATCCATTGATAATTGTTGATGCGTGATGTTATTATGTAAGGAAGTTGTTCTCGAGTAATCTTTATGATTCATGCTAACACTTCAATACCCTAGCGTCTGAATTACGATCGAATTACGGTAACCTGAATGTCTCTTTGGACCAGAGTTACCTGACACTGACAATTGTCTACAACTCAACTACGGGGAAGTGCGCACTCATGCAAGTTTACAACCAGGACTTTAGAGATCTGCATGTGATTACGAAGCTGTCTGTCTTAACCACTAGGCCAACCACCACATTTTTACTAAATGTTGAGCTTCGTATATAACTATTCATATCTGTGTGAAAATCCACGCATCACCGGTTAACTCATTTACGCATCATGCAGAAACGCTCTTGATTATTCATAAATGTTTAAAAAATTTATGAATAGATGAGGCAAATGAGTTTGATCTTGTTGCTACCGTTTCATATTGATGAGGAGCGACTCGAAGTTGTGAGAAAATTTAAAACACAAGCGGAGAGGTGTCGTTGTGCACAACTCTCTTATCGTAGAACGCTGAAAGGTACCTTTTGATGACGTCATTAGTTTCGTATGCGTGCTGCGCCAGAATGCACCATTCTAGGCCCGTATTACCTAATGTACATATTTTTCAACTGCTGATGCTAGTGGCCTTGTATGAATACCATCTTCTAATACCTATCTTTTGTCGTAATACGCTGATAAACCAAGCTTGTTTTGCTCATATGTTATAACACCTTGGTCGTGTAATCGAAAGCCTGTATTCCGAGCTTTATCAAGAGAACCCTGCAACACGTTCATGTACCTTTTCCAGTTGAGATCATTCTGAGTTTTTTACATACCTTTGCAGCTATACTTTGTACCCCGTTTACCTTCAGCAAAGTAACATTTTGCACTCAGAGCAACCATCTTTGAACCGATAAATTCAGGCTTAAACAGCCCTGGAGTTCTCTCTGAATATTCGTCAGTTGCCAGCCATTTCCCAACCTCTCTATCATATTCTTCAAGCATCTCTGGTTTCACAACACCTCTCTCTGGTTTCACAACATCTCTTAGACACTCTACGCTGATAGCAAAGTACGCTGAATCTGTATCCATGTAAATGTACTCAAAGTCTTTTCTGTCTACATACTTGTCCAGAAAGTCATAGTAGAACTCTAACATACGAAGCTTTGCCAACTGGTATACCGCTATACCACACTGATACGGTCGTGTTATCCACGTTTCTCTTCCTTTCTTGAATCTTGTAAGCATCTCCGATCAGGTCAACATCTTCACAAAATGGTGATCTCAGTGCTGTATCCGTACTCTTTTCACTAGTTGTAAATGTCGTGTAACAATGCCGAGCAACATCTTCGAAGAAGAAGATGAAGCTGTTCCCTTTGAGCTTTGCAGTATCACCCGTGATCTTCTTATCTTTATCTTCATCAGCCTGTCTTCGCGCATCTGTAACTTCTTCCGGAAATCAGTCAAACGGTTTACCTGGCTTGTAAAGCAGTAGCTGATGATATGCTGTAACTTTCAAGCCATGCTCCAAATACCACTTCAGTAATTGTGTATAAAGCAAGATCTTTTTAGCTTTCATAACACCCAATAGTTTCCTCGAGTTCTTGCCTTCTTTCCGCCCTGTCTCTTTCTGATATCGCTTTATATGCTCTGGGACTTCTGTTATACCATCCACGACAAAAAGCGGAGCCATTTCACTAAATGTCTCGTACAACTCCTCTGGCACTTTGATATCAACTTGCGCAAACCCGAACAACGACCCATCCAGAACCTTTCTGTTCAACCTCTGGCTTCCCTGTCGACTTCTCGGTGACTTAACTTTGACGAGCTGCTCTTTTCCACAAGGCATGACTTGACCTGAGCAATACAGATATAAGGCGTTTGCATCATATCCTAAGATTGTTTTGCACTTCTTACTGTTTCTACCGTGCTTGTGCGCTCTGATTCCTGTCTTTCCACGCTTATGATGCCTAGTAAATACAATTTCAGGCCCACCTACCATCCCTGTCAGTAGTAGCTCGTAAGCCTCGTTTTTCCCACATTCCTTACACTCTTTTTAACCTCTTTACAAGCCTTGCCAGCTTTTTTCATGCAGCCACTTTCACATTTATGCTTACAGGGATCTCTGCATAAAGCTCACATTCAGGTCTCTTTTTCAACGCCTTGCTTAAGACATATTTTTCCGAGATACCTGGAATACTTACTGCATCTTTAAAAATGTCAAGCTCGTCATCATAGTATTGCTTCCTCGTCTTGTCCACAGCTTCGATGAATAGCTCTACATCCGCTATATTGTACTCCTTTAGCTTGTAAAACTCTCGCCGAAACTGCCTCTATTCTTGTCGCGAAATCCCCTTCTTTGTGAGGCTGATATAGAATTCTTGCCGCTTCACAGGACCAACATGACTCAATTTGTCATAGCTAGTCAACCATTCGTAAGGAAAGACCAATTTTTGCAGCTTAGATTTACACCATGCGTTTACACCATGCGTCGTAACTCAAACCCGCCGCAAAAAAGTTTCTGATATCAAGAAACTTGAACTTGTCTGTCGTCAAGAACATGTAATTGTTATCTTTTTTCGCCACAAATATCTCTTTTGCTGCTGCTAGCTTATCTAGGTCAAGGTCTATCAACAAGCAGGGTTCTAAAACATCAGACTTTACACTTTCCTCCACAAAATATCGCTTGATCAAGTTCAAATCATACTTATCACCAGTACTTGGACTTTGTCAGGCAACATGTCAAAGTCATCAGGCTTTAGATACATACCCTCCACATCTTCAACGATATATTCCTGCCTCCTTATTAGCTCCTCAACAAATAACCTGATCAGCTCCTTAGGACCTTTATGCACAATAAAGCATGGATCGCCTGTCAAAGTATCACCAATTGCCACACTTACAGGAGTCTGCTTTAACTTATATGTTAAGTCACTTGTTCTACACTCATTCAACAATTTCAACAAGGCTTCAAAGTCAAATTCAACCTTGTGAAGCTGCTTCTTCTTTGCCAATTTCTCACATTCCCATACAGATACAACGTTATAACCCTGATCCTTGATCCCTTCATCCCTACTTTTTGTAGCCGTGTATCGGTTATCGATGTTGTTTCTGTTTTCTTGACATGTGCAGCCATGTCACTTGCATCCATGATATTGGTGCACCGTGTTTGTCATTGGTTCATAGCCGTCAACTTTACATATCTCACGGTGTTCACTATCACGTATCACACGTTCTCCTCCATGCCCGCATAAAGCGTGGTGTATGTGCTTACCTGTCTCTTCAGTCTGTGCTTCTATCCACTGACATGCCGAATAGCTAAAGTTTGGCTTGCCTCCGTAAAACACCTTCTCACTAGCGTACAAGAAGCGCTTAAACTTTCTTCCATTGCAGATCAGCTTAGGTTGCCCACCATTACATGAACCATTGGTTAAGTGTCGATTCAAGTGGATACTTTGAGTAAAAACTTTCTTACAAGCCATGCATTCCCATTTTTGACACAAAACATCCATCTTCTTGATATAGAAACAGTGACCTCCAAGCATACCAAGGTTAATCGTGTCCAAACTTGCCTTGTATTGACGTTGACCGTACACCAGCATCCATGGAGCTTTCTCTGAATTACCCTTCGGTTCATACACCCTGATGTTGATGTTGAAGTTTTTTGCGATTTTCTCAAAGTCCACAAGTCTTGTAGCTAGCCAATCTTTACGTTTCAGCTTGCTGTCCTCATAGTATTCTCTTGCTAGTTTTAGTTTTTTTTTCAAAAACTCAGTGCCACGATCTATGGCATGTCGTGTGTAAATGGCAAGACACCGCCAAACACACAAGTTATCACTGCGCTCACCCTTACCATCAACAGTGTAAATACACCGCTTTTTTCGCAGCCAATCAGGTAATAGCCCGCATCCCAATAAAGGCTCATTTGTTGTAATAAGCTTGATTTGCACATGCATGAAGACAACCTTTCCTCCATATGATCCCGGTGTTTCGATGACTCTCGATGCTGGCTTTACTCCAAAACTCATGATCATCTAAGTCAAGCCGCTTTCTCTCGCATTCTTCAATAAAGTCCTCGCTTTCTTTCAGACTCGTCAGTGTTCCAGTTGACCCTTTAGTTTTATGATGTTTAGCAACATCGCCACTACCTCGATGCACCTCACATTCAAAACTGTAAACAATCTTGGTTCGCATGTTAATGTCTGGTGTTGCTTTCCACATAATAGTATCTGTCAGTGATTGATTCAGACGTTTCGTTCTTCGCCATGTCTTAACTCGCCTACCATCCTCTAGCAAGCGCATGTCATGACCATCGTACAAATACTCCACATCTTCAATACCTGTGGCTTCCTTAATTTTTCGTGGAAACAGATGCTTAATGTCTTCAATACCTGTGTAGTTGTCTTGTATGTCCTCCGTGTCGTAGTAGTCTTCCTGTGCTTCCTGTTCGACCTCATCGTAAAGCGTTGTCCCTCTCGAAATTTGTTCCTTTGCCCTATTATAATAAAAAGTAACAGTATCCCGCACACTCTGCAATCGATCGGCAAGAGTGTTGCGAGTTGCTGCTATTGGCGCTGATGCAGTGCTGTATAGTTTGCTGATTGCATTCTTGAACCAACTCATTTCTCTTTACGCATTTTGAACTTTCGGATTTTTTCTGAAGTGGACAGAACTTTGAGTAGGGAATTTCTCTTTCTATTCAACTTGCGCATGATAGCACTGTCGGTTTTGCCAGGCCTTCGTTTTTTCCGTATATTGAGTATCTGAGCAGATAGACAAAGTATCATAAATTTATCGTGTACGAGACGCCGAAAAGGCAATCGCTGCTTAGGAATCTTTTGATCATAGTTTTACGTTTAGGGGTGCTAGGGGAGCGTAAACCCTGGCTATACTTGTCCTATACTCTAGCTACAATCTTTTATCCTAGTTTGATAAAGTCCTTAGTATCATTGTCAATATCCAGAGATCTAATATCACGATATAAACATTCAAAATGCACAACATAATCAGCATAATTTAGCTTCTGTTGCGAAAGTCCATAATTCAAACCTTTACACCATAAATTCTTTTCAGATAATGCGTGCGATGAAAAGTTTTTTATGACTTTATCAGGATCATGTTTCTCAATATCAACTTCCAGGCGAAGATTAATCAATTTCGCACGATGTGTGTTTAGAGTACTCGATCGTTTTGAACAAGAAATAGACAACAAGTATGAGTAAAATCGACACGATTTAATCTTGCTTTCAGGTTTTCCTTGAGAAGGTTGAATCAAATTTTAGAGTGGAAGTCTAGAAGTCTTCTGGTTCAGTTCTTCTTTTAGTAGACGTTTTTGACAGACGAAGATTGCAAATTCTGGTTACTCAGCCGAAATCCCTACTGAAAGCTTTGAATAAAGAATGTAACGATAAATCTTGTCGTTTTTATTTTTATTTAAAAATTTTACGTTCTTTACTTAACTTCATGAGGTCCTCCTACTACACCATAACTACCATTAGCATTCCGACAATGTGATTTGTAAATTGTTAATCCTGCTTGCATTTGATGTACTCGTTCTAGGAAGTAGCGCAAGTATTCGATTCCAAGTACAAAGTATGCATCACCGCCAACAAATGGTAACAATATTACTTACTAAATGGCCAAGATCTTCCTGCTTCCATGCCCATGTTTCACTACTGTACAACATACATTTCTTACGCAGGCCTCACATTTTACCTCAATCTACAAGAATCTGCTACTTATAGAAAAAGTAACTTTATGAACCTTAGTTACACATCTTCTAACATTCCTTCACTACCCACGTATCAGTTAAGTAACAGAAGTTCTTAACTATCTCTAATTTGCCACTGGTGTACACTATTAGAGCTGAAAATAATTAATTGTCTATAATCTCGTCTTTGCAATGCTTACATACAACCTAAATATCACCTCTTAATCCTGTATCTCATCCATTCTCTCTCATTGACACTTTTGATGGTGATTTCTCTACATATGGTACTTGTGGTCATAGTAACGGTCTTATTAGGGTTCCTTCAATTCAAACGGTATCATATAGTGTTAATTCAATTCGTTTCCAATCAATCCGGTCATGGAACAGGCTCATCAAAGACTACAATTTGTTCTTTCTTAATCTGTCTTCTAATGTTTTGAGGAAAAAACTGACAGCTTTACTTTAACAATCCTATAACCTACAATAGCTCATTTTACCCCTTTAATACTTTTATATACATGTGTATACATTAATGTTTGTTGTGTAATTTTTGTTGTGTGATTATGTTGTGTCTTTGTGTGTGTTTATTTGTTTCTAGTTTTATTTTTTCCCTTTTTTAATTACCTAGAGTTGATGGACCTTATTTTTTATAGATATCTCTAAATTGTCACTGGTCATAGTTCGGTGTATTAAAGGTGGCCTCACATTCTTCTATAGTGTGGTCTCCTGGTTATTCTAAATAGTGGTACTGATATTACTAGCTACACTGTATTGCATATTATCTATTTAAATTGTGATTTTTTTTGTTGTCTTAACCAATAAAATAGTCTTTTAAATCCTGTTCACCAAATAAACGTTTATAAACTACTTACTTTACTTCATATACAAGACTACAATTACCTAAAACAAACTCCCAACGCATTGCTCCATCATGGGGCTAATGAAGTGCAGCTCAGTACTAGAGAGAAAGGCAAGGTAAATAAGGCAAAACAACAAACATGGTTGCCTCAGCCCTCTCACCACTAGGGAAGGGAAGACACAGACAAATATCCACATCTGTAAAATTATGTAATTACAATTGTGATTCTAAGCATACCTCCTACCCAAACTCCAAAAAAACACTTTCCAACTACAAGGTTACATTTAGCTTTGATGCTACTAATCATGATTTTAGACTTTGCTGCATTCACTTTACACAACCTTCCTCTTTTAGTCCTTTCTTTCACTTCACAAACCTTTAACTTATTATTTCATTGACTCCCCTATAGAAAGCAAATCATTTGCAACAAAGAACTAAGTACATGATTCTGATGTACACCAACGTTTGTACTAAATTCATCACATCTACACATAAAATTTCCAGGAAGAAGCTGTTTTGTCATCCTGGGAAAATTGTGAAAATTGTTTTAGCTTCTTTTTTTAAAAAGTATAAGCGGTAAAGTCGAACATTTTGCTGAAAGTTTTAACAAAAGTTTTAACCTGAAAAATACATTGCTTTTGTGGCTAAAACATGTCTAATGTTCATGAATTTCGAAGATGTTAGCTATTTTATGTGGCAGGTTATTAGGTGTCTGATTATGTATAAAGTTTTAAGTTTTTAAATATTTGTAAGGTTATCTGTGTAATAACGACCGAAGCAGCCAAATTTTTGTTTTTAACAGATTTGTACATACAGGTAGTTTTATGTATAAGTTGTAATGGTTTATTTGTGCATGATCTGTATATAAATAATTTGGGCATTACTTTCAGTGTAGCATACTTTTTTTGCAATAATTACAAAAATCATTTTACCATGAATGTGATATCTTATGATTATTATTTGATAACTGTACCCTAAGTTTCCGTTTTCAGACTCGCGTTGATAAAATAAAAAACCTTTTATATGAAATTACATTTCTTAGCATAAAGACAATTTGATTATCATTAGAAAAACATTTTGCCACAAATGTGTAGAGGAGGACAACTTTAAGGGTAGTTTTATAAATGGATGAGTAAATGGACAATCAATTGTCTCTGTGCACTTACGTTAACTATGAATTAGTTGAAGACTGAGAATAATAATAAAGCCCAAACTATTTCACTTTATAAAGGAACATGAAATAAATATCAAATGAAAAAAAAAAGTTTATTAATTTCAGAAGTGAAGTAAGAACAATAGTTCTTCTATGTATAGCTACATTTAGACATTTCAGAAACATTACAAAATATTGTAACAGTTGTATCAATAAATGATAGTGATAAAAGGCCTTTAAATGCCCATTTTTCGCGTGTTTAACACTAAAGCACACATGGTGTAAAACATATGTTTTCTCCTATTATATGCTATTTTTGTGGAAATCGTGTAATCTCATATGACCCTTTTGCCCACAAAAAATAAATTAAAATAATATTTATCAAACTCGTTTTGGGTTATAAAAAGATTTTAAAAAAGCTGGGGTTAGCAATTATTCAAAAAAATATTTTGTTCTAAACAGACACAGAGCACTTGAAGTAAGCAGTTACATAAACATTTGCTTTTCAACAAGCGTATTTTGAAAGTAATTAAAGTTGTCTTTTATTGTTTGCTTTGAACAAGTAAGGTGTTTTATGTCAACTCCTTCTTGACGTCATCTTGTCAAGATCACGTGGCGTTGTGATGTCAAAGCGTTGATATAATTAATTATTTTTACACTTTGCTTTTAGTTTATCTTTATCGTTGTTCTGGCTGGACACATTGAATTTTGATAGGTAAAGTGCTATTTTTTTGTGAAGGTTTTTAAGGTTATATTATATTTTATTTTGTTTGGAAAATGGTTTTTGTTTCTTTTTGTTCTTTTTTTTCCTTTAGAATCAAACGGCTTTATTAAGTCAAAAACCTAGAAAATTTTATGGTTGTTTAGAAAAGTCAGGGAAAAATAAAAAAAGTGGGATGGAACAATAGGGAAAACTAATCCTTTACATACTTGCAGACCTTTTTTTTTTATAGTCAATGACAGTGAAAAAAATGTCGTAACTTTTTTTGGCAATGCTGATTTTTTACTGATATCATTTTTTACTAAAAAACACAAAAACATAAATAAATATTCGTCGAATCTATCGTTGTAATTTCAAAAAAGATTTACCTGGCAAATATTTTTAGTGTACTAGAAAATAAATAAAAAATGAAAAAAATAAATCACCTCAGGCTAAACAACATTTTCTGCTTCTTATAAAAAATGTTTTTAGTTCATTTTATATTTATGTAAGTAATTGCAGAATTTTAGTAGATTTTGAGATAACACCCAAAGCGACTGGTAGCCGACTGGTAGAGCATTCACTTCCAGTGCGGAAGGTCTTGGCTTTAAACCCTTGTTGAGTCATGCCAAAGACTATAATAGTGTGAATCAATCCTTTCTGCTTTGCGTTTAAGATGAAAATAGGATTAATATCTTAGGCAGTTTTCTAGTTGAGCAATTGTATTCGTAGTTTGAATAGGAGCTTTAAATGCACCAATGCACCCTCGTTAATAGCAGTACCAATAGAAACTGAAGAGGCTATCCTTGGTAAAAAATCTCAGTAATAGAAGGCACCTTTTTCGAAACCAAAACTCAAATGAAAAAAAATCAGAGGCCTGTTCCATGTATATTTATATTTTCCATCTACAAGTAAAGACGTTACAATAGTAAAATATTTAAAAAAAATTTTTGGAGTTAATCTGCAAAAAGAAAATATGTTATTGTACTGTTCAAATTAAAATATAATTTCTCATATATCCCCAAAGTTTAAGCGTTTTCAAAGTTCTTTACATCAGCTCGTAGAATTAAACCTGATGTGTTTCGAAAACAAATGTTAAATTATCTCAGCAGGAGCCATTGCATTTGTGTGTCCGTGTAAAAAATTTCCTTAAAATATCAGCTTCTACTAAGAAATTGAAAAAAATATTACTTCCGTTTTCCAACACAGAGTAGCTAAAAAAACAACAACAGAAGTCCAAAAATAAGTTACTGGCAATTGACATTGTTCCTTCTATATTCTTAATATTTGTTTACAATATTATAGTGTTTAAGCTGCTATAAGCACGTCCACATAGAGGTTGGGGACTACTTTAAATCCCTACAATAAATAACAGATTTGAACTGAATAAATTTTCTTATTTTCATAGTTTTATAATTGCTATAAAAAAATATGTTATAGCAACAATCTTGGACATAAATTAGTAAACAAATAATAAGTTTTAACACCCCATTCCTCCCACACCCAGTGCTACAGCGAAAGCAGTGGTTCAAAATTCAGCTTTAAAGTTGGGTGGAAGAAGGATATTGATACATATCTTGTCCAAGATTTTGGTATTTAAATTCCTTTTAAATTCAAATTTTTTTCTTGGCGTTAATTTACACATTTCCCTTTGTTTTATGACTTTTTAGCCTCCTTCGCAGGACCTTTGTTGATAACAGTGCCAATAGGAACTGAAGAGGTTGTCATGGGTGAATAATTACACTCCTAAGTCTAGTTATTTATTGTAATGAGCAGATAAACCTTGCTGGATAAAATACAGAAACATGTTTGTTTTTTTACTATATTTATAGATTAATTGGCTGCCAGTATGAGAGAAGCTTTTCTTCTGATCCTCGGATCACTGTTGTACGTCTCCGGACTTGGTGTGATGCAAAAGAACTCAGTTTGTCTCACGTATGTCTCAATAGTGAGAGAAAACAAAGATGCTTTATGGAAAGGAGATCTAAGTTCTTATAATTTATTCACATCAAAATTATGTCGGTTGTTTACAGGCGAGGTATGTTAGCTTACATCGATTTTTTCGGAATGAAATTAAAGATATTTTATAAACATTGAAGAGATCTGTTTCTAAATGTCTAAATTTAAGACAGCATTCTTTTTTCTTCACACCCCACAAACGGGTCAAGGCTCCATTCTGTATTTTTAACAGGCTAAGAAAATTTAACATTAAGAAACTTATAACTCATACATGCAACAGAAAGGAGACACAATAAAAATAGTTTTCGTGAAATAGATGCATAAATATATATTATGTTGTACTGAATCATATTATTATAAAACGCTTAAAAAATTACGAACAAACATAGGAAATGTAACCGTAGTTCACACCACAAAAACGCCACAAAAAAATTAAGAAGCTCAAATTATCAAAATATTTAAGAAACTCCAGGCTTAACGTAGCTTAGGCTTCTTATCAAAAACGTGTATTACAGTAACCTAGATTAGAATGACAAACCAAACTTCATAATGTTAGTCATGCACTTGTTACCAGCCTGTGAAGAACAGTATTGTTATACTTGATATCTAATGTGAATAAGAGAGTTGTTTTGAAGGAGTCAACCCTTTTAAATGTTACATTACTTTTCAAATTTGTTTTTGTATTTTTAACTTTGAATGATGGTCTATTTGAGCGGTTTCTTTACTTGCACGGTTTCCGTAGCTAGAAGGATAGTTATAAATTCACTGGGACTTCCTTCGCAGGACCCTAATTGATAACAGTACGAATAGTATGAATAGGGGCTAAACTAAATATAATATAACTAAATATATATGTATATGCAGTATATTTTTTCTTTCAGTGTGAACATTTTAAAAAACATGTTCCATATGTTATTGCAATGATTGGGAACGATATTTCAGCCATTGATGTGTGTCGCTTCATATCTTCACCTAGCGAAGCTAAAATTGCTTTCATGGGAAAGTCTCCAAAGTCGTTTGTTTGTACAGGATGCAAAACGGTCGTGGATTTTATTAAATTTGAAATCAATGTTTTGAAAAAGACATCTGCTCAAGTGAAGGCGGGGATCGAGTATTTGTGCAAACTTTTAGCTCCTCTTAAAGTTCAAGTAGAAGTGGTAAGCTGTTTTGTAACGTAGGGTACAGGCATACGACCTAGAAAGAAGGCCCTGAGAAACGTGCAAGAATGCCTTAATATGTGCGTGTGTATGTTTTTCAGGAAAAAATAGGGAAAACCAGAAAAAAATAAGGCGAAAAATTAGGAATAATAGAAAACCTTTGTTAGATTTACACTTACCCTCAAGGTAAAACAAACAGTCTCTGATAATATGGTGTTATTTTGAAGCTCAAGGACACTGGAATTTTTTCAAGATTTTGTTATCTTGTCAATTTTCGTAAGCCTTTTTTCACATGTCTTCCGTGCAAGCAAATTTGCCATACATAGTGATGACAGGGATAGATCAACGTCTTGTAAAAACTAGTACGTAGTACTAATGTTTTAATTATTTACTCCGTTCATTTTAGTGTAACGATATTGTTGAGTACATTGACAATATCATACAATGGATATTAAATGGCACTACGCCAGGGGATGTTTGTGAGAAATTAAAACTTTGCAACAATGAAACAATTACTGACGAAGATAAATCATCGACTCGAAAATTTCGGTTGGTAACATTCAGGAATTTTAAAAAGTTCCCCTACCATCGTAGTGTATTAAGTCATCGAGTATTCGGACTTCATCCCATTGGACGAAGACAGCATCCTTTCAGACCAAGGCACCATCCTTTGAGGCCAAGACATCATCCCTTCAGACCGAGACACCATCCTTTTAGGCCCTGGCACCATCGCTTTTGGCCTCGCCACTTTAGACCACATCGCAGAGGTCATCATGGCCGCCACAGACATCATTCGCATAGACATCATTATGGCCACCACACACATCACAACCGTACCTATAGCAACCTCACGCACCACCGTCACCACCACCACCATTGGATTCAAGTCAACTATACCAAGGAAAGAAATTCTAACATAAGTTTTCCGTTGTTCGTCCGTTGGTTTATGAACATCGCAAAAATAAGTATGGGCGATAATCACGAGAATCGAGAGAAGGTTGAAATAACCGATGAGGATGGTGAAGAAAAAGGTAAAAAAGAAAAATGCTGTTATGTTTATTATGTTGCGTCACTGACCACCTGTACGAGTACTGTCGGTGTCGGTGTCATTTTTCTGTTGTCGTCATCGCTGCTATTGCTCGTTTGCTGCTGTAGTTGTTTTTATTGTATTGTTGTACGTATTGTTTTGTTGTTTTTATTGTATTGCTGTTTTTATTGTATTGTTGTTTTTATTGTATTGTTGTTTTTATTGCTGCTGCTGCTGTTGTTGTTGTTTTTTAATGCTCCTATTTTTTTAGGAACCGATGTTGATGGAAAGTACGAAGAAGAAGAAGAAGATGACTACGATGAGAAAAATGATGAAGATGACGATGAAACTGATACAGGCGATGACACGTATGAGAGTCATGGCGAACACAAGGACGAGTATACGAAAACTGACACAAGTGATGGTGTTGATGAAGAACCTATTGATTCGCGGGAAACAGGTAACTCAAGCTATCCTGATCAACCAGCATGGGTTAAAGATGGAGAAAACACGGACCTTATAGCTGATAACACCGAAGAAAATTTTGACTATGGTCCTGCATATGATGAAGCAATAAAACCAATTCTTCCAACTGTCCCAACTAAACCTATTGCGCCAGATATCGACTTTGATTTACGCGAATCTGTCGGTAAAAGTATACTTAGAGGCTTTTTGGGAAATGAATATTTTCCAAGTGGAAAAAAAATTGAAAAAAAGGTTACTTTTACATCCTTGTATTTCTTGTATTGCAATTATTTTGGTAGGTAAGGAACGTTTGGGTTGTGCAATAAAATAACAACTTTAGCATTAGGAAAGATTTGTGGCATACGGGGAAGTGGAATCCTGGATCCCAGGACTCTACAGGGTGGGGTTCGGCATTCGGGACGCAAGGTAACTTTTTATAAGTATTACCACCCTCCTACGAGGTGTGTGTTTCTGCATCTGCTCCCTGCAGTTATTATGATGTTATTATGTTTGTTTTACTTCAGATTAAATCGGCGATGAAGAAGACTAAAATACCTGATTTTGGTATGACGGAATTTAAACACTTGAAATTTCCTGGACTGGACCTCGATGATGATGATGATAAGATGAAAAAAGAAATGGGTCTGGATAAAATTAGAGAAAAAGTTGGTGGAGATATTTTAAAAATGGCGGGATTTGATATCGATAAAATGAGGCAAGAGATGGGCTTGAATAAATTAAAAATTCCTGAACTGGACTTCGATAAGATGAGGAAAGAAATTCTCAAAGATCCTATGATGAAAGGATTTGTTAAAAAAATTGGGAAAGGATTTAAAAGATTTGGTAAAAAGTTTGAAAAGGTAAATTTGCTCTTTATGCCAACGGTCTATTTATTCGAATCTATTTTTGTTCAGGTCCAGGTTTTTTGCAGACATTTGCTTAAAGGAATTCTGTTTTTGGCGAACGAAATTACTCCCAAAATGGTCCAATGAAAAACTATTACTTTTAGTGCTTATGGCGGCTTCTTTTAAAATTGTCTTTTTAGAGTTGCAACGTCTTTTCAAGGCTCCTAAATTCTCCTAAATTCTCCTTAATTTTAAAATTCTCCCCAAAAAGTAGGTCTTTAACAGCTTTCGCTTCAAATTTCCCCAATATTTTAAAATGCATAATTGTACACCAATAATTTGTTTTCCACACCTTTATCCCTTAATTTCTCAAATATCCCTTAATTTCTCAAATATCCCTTAATTTCTCAAATATCCCTTAATTGCCCAAATATCCCTTAATTGCCCAAATATCCCTTAATTGCTCAAATATCCCTTAATTTCTCAAATATCCCTTAATTTCTCAAATATCCCTTAATTTCTCAAATATCCCTAATTGCCCAAATATCCCTTAATTGCCCAAATATCCCTTAATTTCTCAAATATCCCTTAATTGCTCAAATATCCCTTAATTGCTCAAATATCCCTTAATTTTTCAAATATCCCTTAATTGCTCAAATATCCCTTAATTTCTCAAATATCCCTTAATTGCTCAAATATCCCTTAATTTCTCAAATATCCCTTAATTGCTCAAATATCCCTTAATTGCTCAAATATCCCTTAATTTTTCAAATATCCCTTAATTTCTCAAATATCCCTTAATTTTTCAAATATCCCTTAATTTCTCAAATATCCCTTAATTTCTCAAATATCCCTTAATTGCTCAAATATCCCTTAATTGCTCAAATATCCCTTAATTTCTCAAATATCCCTTAATTTCTCAAATATCCCTTAATTGCTCAAATATCCCTTAATTGCTCAAATATCCCTTAATTTCTCAAATATCCCTTAATTTCTCAAATATCCCTTAATTTCTCAAATATCCCTTAATTGCCCAAATATCCCTTAATTTCTCAAATATCCCTTAATTTCTCAAATATCCCTTAATTTCTCAAATATCCCTTAATTGCCCAAATATCCCTTAATTGCCCAAATATCCCTTAATTGCCCAAATATCCCTTAATTTCTCAAATATCCCTTAATTGCTCAAATATCCCTTAATTGCTCAAATATCCCTTAATTGCTCAAATATCCCTTAATTGCTCAAATATCCCTTAATTGCTCAAATATCCCTTAATTGCTCAAATATCCCTTAATTTCTCAAATATCCCTTAATTTCTCAAATATCCCTTAATTGCCCAAATATCCCTTAATTGCCCAAATATCCCTTAATTGCCCAAATATCCCTTAATTGCCCAAATATCCCTTAATTTCTCAAATATCCCTTAATTGCCCAAATATCCCTTAATTGCCCAAATATCCCTTAATTGCCCAAATATCCCTTAATTTCTCAAATATCCCTTAATTGCTCAAATATCCCTTAATTGCTCAAATATCCCTTAATTGCTCAAATATCCCTTAATTGCTCAAATATCCCTTAATTTCTCAAATATCCCTTAATTGCCCAAATATCCCTTAATTGCCCAAATATCCCTTAATTGCTCAAATATCCCTTAATTGCTCAAATATCCCTTAATTGCCCAAATATCCCTTAATTGCCCAAATATCCCTTAATTGCCCAAATATCCCTTAATTGCTCAAATATCCCTTAATTTCTCAAATATCCCTTAATTTCTCAAATATCCCTTAATTGCCCAAATATCCCTTAATTGCTCAAATATCCCTTAATTGCTCAAATATCCCTTAATTGCTCAAATATCCCTTAATTTTTCAAATATCCCTTAATTTCTCAAATATCCCTTAATTGCTCAAATATCCCTTAATTGCTCAAATATCCCTTAATTGCTCAAATATCCCTTAATTGCTCAAATATCCCTTAATTTCTCAAATATCCCTTAATTTTTCAAATATCCCTTAATTTCTCAAATATCCCTTAATTGCTCAAATATCCCTTAATTGCTCAAATATCCCTTAATTGCTCAAATATCCCTTAATTGCTCAAATATCCCTTAATTGCTCAAATATCCCTTAATTGCTCAAATATCCCTTAATTGCTCAAATATCCCTTAATTGCTCAAATATCCCTTAATTGCTCAAATATCCCTTAATTGCTCAAATATCCCTTAATTTCTCAAATATCCCTTAATTGCTCAAATATCCCTTAATTTCTCAAATATCCCTTAATTGCTCAAATATCCCTTAATTGCTCAAATATCCCTTAATTGCTCAAATATCCCTTAATTGCCCAAATATCCCTTAATTGCCCAAATATCCCTTAATTGCTCAAATATCCCTTAATTTTTCAAATATATCCCTTAATTGCTCAAATATATCCCTTAATTGCCCAAATATCCCTTAATTGCTCAAATATCCCTTAATTGCTCAAATATCCCTTAATTGCTCAAATATCCCTTAATTGCTCAAATATCCCTTAATTGCTCAAATATCCCTTAATTGCTCAAATATCCCTTAATTGCTCAAATATCCCTTAATTGCTCAAATATCCCTTAATTGCTCAAATATCCCTTAATTGCTCAAATATCCCTTAATTGCTCAAATATCCCTTAATTGCTCAAATATCCCTTAATTTCTCAAATATCCCTTAATTGCTCAAATATCCCTTAATTTCTCAAATATCCCTTAATTGCTCAAATATCCCTTAATTGCTCAAATATCCCTTAATTGCTCAAATATCCCTTAATTGCTCAAATATCCCTTAATTGCTCAAATATCCCTTAATTTCTCAAATATCCCTTAATTTCTCAAATATCCCTTAATTGCCCAAATATCCCTTAATTGCTCAAATATCCCTTAATTTTTCAAATATATCCCTTAATTGCTCAAATATATCCCTTAATTGCTCAAATATCCCTTAATTGCTCAAATATCCCTTAATTGCTCAAATATCCCTTAATATCTTTGGAAACATATATATTTCACTTTTTATCACAAAAATATACGGATTTACTTATACAAACAACATCTTATAAGCAATGCGTAGCTCAAATCATTTACAACCAAGGAAAGTCACAGCAATAAAGGAATTTTGGTGGCATTAAATATTTTATGGTACTTATTAAAAACAAGCGTGTACTGTGATTGTTCTAAATTTAAGTTTAAAATTATCATCAAAAGTGTTTAAATTTCACTCTGCAAAAAAGTGGTAACAATGACGAAAACAAGCGCAAGTAAAAACGGTAACAGTTTGCGTTATCTCGATGTATTATTACATTTCAGATTGCGAAAAAAATAGAAAAAGCAATGACTAAACGCTTCGGTAATGGCACTGGCCTCTTCAAAAATGGAATTGGTTGCACAATTTGTAAGACAATTGTTACTTTTATAACATGGGAAGTAAAAACAGTGAATGCGAGCCTGGAAACTGTCGAGAAGGCTGTCAAAGCCATGTGTGCTTTGTATCCGATCAAGATTGCAACCGAAGTAGTGAGTATACTAAAACATGGTCGAATCTCTGAACGGCATGTTTATTGGTAGTCCTTTCACATAACCTGTTGCGTTTTGAATTAATTTTTTTCGAAACTGTGTATCTCTATTATAATACACAACCTTCTGTCTGTGAGCCAAAATGGTAACTGCGAGAAGCAGCGGGCGGACTTCTGTGCAGTTTTTATGGACTAACGATTATATTAAAAATTTAAATGTAAAGTCATGTCTGTGTAGTAATGGTTTTCCGTTACTCGAGCCGCCATTATAAAAATTAAATATTCATTTTTATTTTAACTAGTGCGATGAAATTGTTGACAAAGTTGATGAGGTCGTCCAACTTGTCGAAGAAGGTGTCGAACCTGGAGATGTCTGTGAAAGATTAAAACTGTGCAATTCCACTCAACAACCATCTCATTTCACTTCTCTTTTTGTCTCATTTTCCCCGCCAGCACGTGATTCTTCCCTCTGTGCATTCGTCAAAACTGTTCACGAAACAGCAGGGGGCGGTGCCATGAAGTTGTGGACGACGGCAAAAGGGGAGCTGGTCGAGTTTTGTCAGAAAAATCAAATCGAATCAAAAGTAAGATATTTTCTGAGTAGTGTATGGCTTGCGTGACACAAAATTTTTTTGCTTGAGGAAAAGATCGCAGATTTTTAGTCTCGTGTCCAGGGTATTTTGTATCTTGTCTGGCGTTGAGATTGGACGACAATACCAAAATCATAGTTGAAAAATAATTCGTAACTTCTGGACCGACACTCATTTTTAAGTTAGTTTTCTTTTTTTATCTTTTCATACATAGTGCAACCCTCTCTATCGTATCTTCGAGAAAACCGAACGTCAATTATCCGACGTTATTACGTTTAACGACACAGAAAATGGAACATGCTTTAAAAACCAACCAAAACCACCCTACCATCGTAATAAATGCAAGGTGTGCAATATGTTTGAACGGGGTAAGTGAATTCGTGATGTGTGGCAGAAGTACAGCCTATGGCTCCGCCAGGTGCTTTAAATTTGTGCACGGCCTATAGTAATTCCGGTGTTCAGTAAGGTTTTATTCAACGATGGTTGATGAGTTTCTTTTGCTATAGGCTTAGTCGGTGGTTTAAAAGAAATGAACGATAGCATGGAACTTCTTGCTATAACACTTGATCAAATGTGCTCCATTTTGGACACGCCGCAGGTGGGAATTTTTGTTTTTACGCTTAAAACTACGCACGGAGATAAGTTTGTTTGGCGAGATAGTGTCAAAAACCTAAATTTGGTTATCGAATTTAACGTTAAGTTGGAAAAATATTATTCAAAAAGAATTTTAGAAGTTTAAAAGATCATTAAGATCAATATGTTTGCGCGAGTGAAACAACCTGGCGAGTAAAAACATTTATATATATTTAGTGTATGGATATCGTGACAAAATTTCGTTCAGCTTTCCAGCATTTCGAACAGTTCAAACCAGGTCAGATGTGCAAAACGATCGGCTTCTGTAACAACAAGACAGAAAAGAAAATCATAGAAGCTATGGTGAAAAAGCACGTTAAGAAATTGATGGAAAAACTCCTCCCCGGTGAGTAAAATCATCCTTGACAAGTGGAACTTTTCTTTGGTGTGCAAGTCTTCTTCCTAATTCGCTAAGTGATATTACCAGTGACATTCTTTTTAATCGCTTTTAAGATGTGACAGAGTGAGCCGTGCAATCCACTTTTGTTGGGAGGAGCGCACTGCTCGATTATAAAAAGCTGTCCTCTTTTGATTACTGGATCACTTTACGTTTTAGAAAATGATGGATTCGGTGGCTGGTAGGAGATTAAGAAAGGAAGAATTATTTTGTATATAAGACATTTGTAACTTTTTTTTAATTATTTTATTCCACTGCACCTCCTTGGCAATAAAATGAAAAATTCCGGTAAAAAGAACAAAATAAGATAGCATAAAACCAAAAATAATATTATACGCCATGCAAAAAAAAGTTTATTATTGTAAAATTTTATTTTTTCTGGCGACATTTTTTTATGTTTTTTCTAATGTAAAATATATTTGCAGCTTCATCTAGCGTTTTTATTTAAACAAGAAAGCCGGGCGGCTATAAAACTTTGTCAATGAAGCTAATGATATATGTCAATGAAGCTAATGATATATAGCAAATCAAATGTATAGCAAATCACCTTTTTCAACCACTGTTCTAAATCATTTTCATTCCATCTTGCAATCGACTTTATTACAGAAAAACAAATGCCATACAAAGCTATACACGTGCACTGAGTACCTCTTGTAGTACCAAATTTTTGGTTCCCCTGATGAAAGGTCGCTCTGATAATGGAAACGAAGCTATACGGACCTGGATTTTGTTCAATATCTCCTGATAATATGAGAATTAATGTCATAGAAATGACAGAAAGAAAATATGTGAAAAATGGTTGCAATGTTTGCTGAAAAAGTTCGAAAATGCTGGAAGGATGCCCGGCCTTCTTTTGGGTGAAGACTCGGGCACGAGATGAATTTAAACAGTGGTGATAGCCAGGATTCGTTAGCAGAATAGTTTCATTAATGATTACAAACATAATGACAGATAATAGAACGTAATAAAATACCTCAATTTTGTGTTTATCTTGTTATCTCCAGGAGATCTCCAGGTCGCAAGAAAATTAAACGAGCAGGAAATTGGAAAAGCGTGGAGATAAAAAACAAAAGATTCTGGCGATGAATTTCAGAACGCGTTTTCCAGCCCATGGATAAAAGGTAAAAGGCAATACTGCAGGGTAAAAAAAGCCCTGGGAAGTGCCTTGACTCCAATAAATTCTTTAGTTTTGATTTATAAAAACTTTTAACTTTTAACTTTCTTTATATTCTGTGGTAGCTCGTTATAAACTGTGGCTTGTTGTTGAAATGTTTTATTATTGCTTTGTTTAATGTTTGATTCATGATAGGATGAACGCAAACTTCTTCTTCGTTCTACAAGCAAATATTTTGGCCATAGTTCGTATGTTGCGATTGGTTATCCAGTTTTGTTGTATTATACTCGACTTGCTCTTTCATCGGTAACCAGTTTAGGGTAATTACGTCAAACATCGTAGCACAACGACCAAAAACGCAGTCGGATTTTGAATTCGCTGAAGCCTATCAAATACTTAGGCATTTGCCCATACACAACATTGCAAAAGTTTAAATTTAAAAGGACTACAGCTTCTGCTAAAGTCTACCTGTCAGACATAGGAGTACATCTGCTGAACTTTCATAGAGCACGGAGGGTACCATGAGCTGATCTGATGATGTTGTTTACTTGGTCAGTCCAAGAAAGGTGTTGGTCGAAAATAATACCAAGTAATTTTACACTTGATTTTAGTTCAATAGATATCCGACGACAACGGATGAGATAATGTGATCCTCAAAGTTGTGCATAAAACTCAGTCTTGCCATGGTCTTGCTGGGAAAACAGAATAATCTAAAGTTTGTCACGATTAAAAAAAAGGTTGTTATCAAGTGACCACGACGAAAGCTGATCTACATCACGTACAATCTCTGGAATACACTTAAAGATGTTTTGAATCTTGCAGTGTACTGTCGTGTCGTCAGCATTTTGTATTGTTGCAGGTGTCATACGCTCTGCTATTTCTGCAACGTAAAGGTTAAACAAGACAACACCTAATATACTGCCCTGAGGCACACCGAAGTAAACAGGTAGAAATGACGAACTCTTATCTTCAATTTGAACGTATTGGTAAACCATAAGATAACTACTAATATTTTAGATGTATTCGTTGCGAAGTTCATTTTCAAGAGTTTCTTAAGTAAGATAGAGTGGTCCATAGTGTCAAATGCTTGAGAGTTGTCTATGAGTATTGATAAATTGACTTCACTCCCGTTCATTGTTTCAGTAACAGCGTGGTGGTTAAATGCCCTTTACGTTTGTCTCAATATAGGAACAAAGTTGTCTAAGAATGACTCGCTCATAAATCTTTGATAACACAGGTAATATTGAGATTGGTCGATATTCTTTTACATTACTGATAATCTGTTTTTGGTATTGGGCATACCTTTGCAATTTTCAATTGTTTTGGGAAAATTTCAGCATCAATCGAGGTATTGATGGTGTTTACTAGAGGGTCGTTATAATTTCGGCAATGGGTTTTATATATCGTACAGGAATATCGTCATCCCCGCTAGAAAAATCATTTTTAAGGTTTGTTATGATTTTAACCACTTCAGTATAGTTCGCGTGTTTAATACGAAATATTTGCGTACGATTTTCATCTGGAAGATTTTTTGTCAAATTATCATAGTTGCTCTTCACGTTTTCTTTACTAGTCAAGTTTTCGGTTAAGTTAGCGAAATAGTGGTTCATTTCTGATAGTTCATGTTTAATTCGTTTATGTTGCTTAAAACGAACTAAACAGATCCTGTATAACATCACGAAATACAAGCAACATAGAAGAACGGAGTAAATATCAAGAGAGTAGAAATAAGTACAGTGGACTCTCCATAACTCGAAACCCCTTAACTCGAACCGCTCCTTAACTCAAACGAATTCGTAGGCACCGTGAAAATCTCCTAATAAACTCTCATAATCCACTCTCTACTACTCGTTTGATTTTATTCTTTACAAGTTGCAATATAAACTTTAGTATCATTGCGGTTGATGGTTATCTGTACTGTTATAAGAGCGATTTATTTACAAATCTGATAAAATATGATAACAAAATCAAAAGTAAAATCCAACATACGACTGATAGCCTTGTGGTAGAGCGTTTGCTTCCAGTGCGGGAGGTCTTGGGTTCAAACCCCGGCCGAGTCATGCCAGAGACTATAAAAGTGTGAATCTATCCTTTCTGCTTAGCGTTCAGCATAAGAATAGGATTGATATCTTAGGCGGTTGTCTAGTTGAGCGATTGCTGTGCTTGCACGACTTTCGTGTCTCAAATGGGAGCTTTAAATGCGCTAGGACCCCCTTCGCAGGACCCTCGTTGATAGCAGTGCCAATAGGGACTGAAGAGGCTATCCTGGGTAAATAATTTCAATAATAATAATAATCGTTCTAGAAGTTTTGTCATGCGAATCACCTCGATTAGACGATTGAAGTCGAAAGTTATTGAGTGGTATTTTGATTCGTCGAACGACTGGACTAGTCGTCGAATCGATCTGCTGTTGACTTATTGGCAGCATTATCTATGACTTTTTTACACGAACTTTCTATATTCGTGTAAAGTTAACATGAGTTTACCTTAAACCGGCATGTCTTCCTTACAGCAACAACACGTGATTGTGGAGTGAACGTATATTATGTGGAGTATTTTGTTGTGTGTGTTTGTAAAAAAAAAGAAGATGAATAACTTCGATAACACTTTATCTCTTGAAGACAATATTAGAACATACATCCGTTCATCAATTGAAGATACTTTGCGAAGGTTAGAAAGAGGTGTTGGTAGTATTCAGGGTAGTGATGATTTTGATGATGATTTTGTTCTCCCTAAACTAGACTGTTTGGCACACATTACTACACAAACACAGCTGATTTGTCCATCGTTGATTACCGATGACCTACTTGCATTACTTTAAAAGCACGAGACTGTGTTCAGGTAAACATGGAAGGTTATTGTGGGGATTCTGCTGCACCACCACCATTATCATACAATACCAACAAAGTTAGAAGGCCATTGTTCATGATATCATAAAAAAGTTTAGAAAAATTATTAACATACAATTTCTCAGAGCAGCAAATCGCAGAAATTATTGGATTGGTAAATTCAGCGCAGCATAAAGGAGTTGGATCTACGACAAAGAATTAAAAAGTATTCAATAATTTCTGATGAAGATTTAGACATTGTCTGGAGAGACATCACTATCACTCTTCATGATATATTGCAATGCATCACTGGCTACCAAAACATACCGTACGATGGCGTGACTATCGTAATAGAGTTCCAACATGGTGTAGAGCGTCGTTTTTTTGCTAATACATGTTTGAAATGTTGGACATTGCCAGTAACTGACCGTTACTTGAATGAAACTGAGTTTCAAGAAAGATATTTGGATGATATTGTAAACTGCCCTGGATTTGGAAAAGCTTGGTGAGAAAACATTCCGTTGTTCATGTTTTTCGTTTGTTTGTTCATATCTTAGTTCATTTTTGGTGATTTTTCTATTTTTATTTTGCGTGAAAAGTTTCGAGTTTGGAATTTGATGCGAGGCGTTGTTTTTTTATGTAGATGAGTTGACTTAAAGTTTTTGAGGTTATAATGAAGTGACGTGAATGAATTCTTCCAGGCTCCATGGTCTCTTCCGGTGAGTGACTACGTAATACTAAACATTTGCTCTTTTTGAAATTTTTATTATATTTTGCTCATGGCTTAGAAATTTTGTTGATGAATGTCATGTCATTTCGATGGCGTCTTATAGCTGGCCTATAAGGGAAAACACTATATCAGGGTGACCACTAATAAAATGAGAACAAAAGTAAGGATATTAAGGAGAATTAAGGAGACAAATTGACATTTTTTAAGGATATTTTGCTGCAAACGAGAATAAAAATATAAAAAAATAAGGAGAAAAGGAGAAAACTAATTTTAGTTCTCTATCTTTAATGTTACATACTATATTCTATGATAAGAAAATTATACATACTAGTTAGCCCGTGGAAAATCCACGGGTTCGCCCGTCCTTTTTATACCGCATTGCGTGCTTCTCGCTATTGCGCAGCTAAGCTACCATTTTGCGTGACAGACAGACAGACAGACAGACAGACGTATACGGGTATTATAATATAGATTATAGAAATATACATATAAATTATGCCCTGAGAGATAGAAAATATAAATTTAGATAACAGAGAAATACGTCTTATTTAACCGGTGATGAACAATCCAAGAACACATTTCCAAAAAAGTTACGATCAGAAAAATTAGGAAATAAGGAGAAAATAAGGAGAATACTTGAAATTTCAATTTTTTAAAGTATATTTAAGTACTTTTAAGGAGATTTTCTTTTTCTAAGGTTATTTAAGGAATTTAAGGAGGAGTGGTCACCCTGTATATTGAATTGACATCACATGCTTTTTAAACTGAAGAAGAAGGTATTGTTAGTGTATCAAACGGGTACTTTTTTCTCGTCCTTGTAATCATAGTCGCCTTACGAAAGCCGAAGCGAATTGAGCTTCCTTATGTTGTAACAAATTACTCTAAAGCCAATTTTCCACTCATACATATAGTTTGTCACATCATTTTTCGAGAAAACCAACGCTTCACATTTAGCAATTCACGACGAGAGATGGAACTAGGTACATACAGGCTTTTTTATAAGTTTTAATATGCGAAGAAATCACCTATCGAATTTATATATGAATAACTGCACATGGACTTCTCAAGTATCACAAAAAGAATGTAGGTGTGCAGTTATTCATAATGCACCGCTGTTCCAATTGTAATTGACCTATCAAATGTTCATTAAAGATAAGGCGACGCATGTTTCACTCCAAGTAGAATACGGGTTTCGCTCCGTTTTCTTGTTTTGTTTTGGTTCTCATTCCACTTTTGCATGAGTTTGGGAAATTGAATAACACCGAAATATCGATTTTTCTTCCTGTCGTGAGTTTTAAGCGAACTAGGTATGAAACAGACGTGGTCCCCCAAATATTTCAACAAAACCAAAAACCAAAAACGTAGTGAGTAGAAAAACAATTAGATGTGAGAGATGTTTTCATGTAGCCGGCTCTGAATCGAGTGATTTCGTGAAAACGGCTCAATTGAACAACTGTGTTCTGTGCTATCTCCGGACTGACGACTCGACAAATCCTTCAAAGGTCTTCCTAATCGTAACGAATCGACGAATCCAATAGCCACTCGACGACTTTGTGAAATCGTACGACAAAACTTTTAAGTCGATTCGGCGACTTCTAAATCGGAATATTGGCGTCGATCTAACTTCATAGGTTTCAACTCAAACGAATGTGATCGAATCGAACGACGTCGATCGCATCGATGTTACTAAAAATAGAACATTGCATAATCTTTGTTGAATGATGTCAACTTGGCAATTTAAAGGCGAGTTTCCACTCAAACGAATGTGGTCGAATCGATCGATTTTACTAAAAATAAAACATTGCATATTCCTTGTCTATCGAATTCGATCGAATTTAAAAGTCGATAAATTGAAAATTATCCAAAGAGATTGATTCATACCCACGCAATGCAAACAAATTGACGAACAAATGAACATTCACCGAGAAGCGTGAAAAAGTGAAAAATGGCTGAAAACATTTTAAACAAATGAAAATTTAATTGCATATTTGATGCAGCAACAGCAATACACTATTAAACACAAGCAACCGTTAAAAGATAAAAATGCTTCACCAATAAGTGATTATTCGCAGATGAATGTCGAGAAAATTAAGATAATATTTGTAGAATTAGTTCGCAAGTTCCTCGAAAAGTTTCAAAGACAGTCTCACAGTCTTCTTCAATGATATCCTTTGTAGGTAGAAATATTCGCGGTTTTGATTCGGCAATAAAATTTTTTTTTCTGAATCACATTTATCTAAAATCATTTCTAACATGGAAAACTACGCCTAGTAAAATAGTTTATCTACGTTGGTTCAGCATATGACTTTAAATCTAGCACAATATCAAAGTCCTTCACTATTTCGGTGAGAGATTCGACTATGTTTCGAGCGCTTGGTCTTTTTGTGTAGTCCTCCGCTGTACAACAGACAAAAGTACCTAAAAGAATACAGACACAGTATGAAGCACTATGAATGTTCTTGATTTTTCTCTGAACATGACTTTTTCTAATTTTGCATTAAAGATTTGCAACGTAGTATCTAGCAGTATCTTTTGCAAAGATTTTCTTTTTCCAATTTTTCTTGACTGTTTTTAAGATTATTTGGCAAAACCTAAAGGAGCTACTTTTCGCAAATTTCGTCTTTTTTGTTTACTTCGTGAAATTAAAGGCTAATAGGATATTTTAGGACATCCAATTCATAAAAGTATATTATCGCAAAATTTTGATAGACATACATAATTCTCAAAAATTAGTCACTTACAACGTCATATACTAAATATTAAAGGCTTTTTAAAACTCACCGTCCTTGCGGGCACTGATTCTCCTTTACCTAACAAATCAAAAAATGAGAAAACTAGGCAACACATAGAAAAAATTGACATACCTATGGCAGGGTCATAATCTTCGGAGAATTCGTATTCTGGGAGGGCGGGTCTCGTACCTAGCGCGTCGTAATATTCTTGAGGAATATGATAGCCGTCATCACTTTCCAAAAAGCTACCATCCAAACTCGAGTCTACAGGGAAAGATAAAAATAGGTAAAACAACATTAAAAACAAGAGAGAAAAAAAAGAAACAGATCACAAAATTTTATTAATACACGCTTTTTTATAAGCAACATCATAGACTCAAATAATTTAAGAAACGAAGAAACTTGTAAGCTCCAGCCAGCCTGAAGTTATACATTGCGACCTGGATTAAAACAGAAGTTTGATTGTTAACACGGGAAGCAAAACGGGCCTTCTAGGCAGAAATAGCCAACAAGCAACAGGTGAGCCTGCAAATTTAAGCAACATAGAGCATCAGTCAAAAAAGATCTTGTACATACCATTTTGAAAACTATTTTAAAAACTTTAAAGAATGTATAAAACTCAGAGAAGACACACCTTCTCCGTACGACATCAAGGCAACGTGAGGAACATCCAACGCTAACATCTCCCATATAACCAACCCGTACGCAAACACATCAGCCTTGTCTGTTATTACATTCGACTGTGTCACTTCTTTGCTATTCCATGGCTCAGAACCGACATAGGTCGCTGTCGGATCACGCGGACCCGACAAATTGTCATTTAGAAATATCGACACGCCAAAATCGCACAGTTTTACTTGTTCAAAATCGCGTTTTATTAAAATGTTTCCGCTTTTTATATCGCCGTGTAATAACTTTTTCGTCGTGTGTAAATAGTCTATTGCATTGGCGATGTACCACGTGACCTTCATAATTTGCGTCGGCGTGAACATCTCCACGACGTCGGTTTCTTGTCGCTTGTGTATTATGTCGTCTAACCCTTTTCCACAGTCTTCCATAGATAAACAAACATCGCCTGGTAAAAAATATCACTTTAAAAGAAGAAACAAACCAAAAATAACATATGGGTAAACAAGAATAAAAAAAGAAAATCGGTTCTAAAAAATATATTTACACGAAACAAAACGTTTGTAAAAAAATAGGAACCAATACGATGGAAAGCAGAAAAGTGTACCTTGTGCTGTCTTGGTCAGCTTCTTAAAAACGACAATATTAGGATGGTTCAACTCTCTCAACACCCTTCCTTCTGTGGTCAACCTCTCTATGATTGATTTTCTTGCATGTCCTTTCTTCGCTTTTTTGATCGCCCAAGGTGAGGCGTTCACACTGTTAGCTTTTTGTCGTTTGTATCTAAATGTAACGGAAACACTTTATGTAACCACCACCACATAACAGAAGCAATTAAAGAAGGTTATTCCAATACATTTTGTTCTTAAACATAAAACTTTTAATACGGGCTCGGGTATGCTTAATAAACTTTCATTTTAGGCTTGAAACGGTTAAAATGCTTATGATATGAAAAGATCCACGACTTTGCTCAAGGAGAATATCCACTGAATTGAGTTGCCATGTTAAACTTGACATATAATTGAATCTGAAGGTGAATATGCTTTTAGTTGGAATTCTTTGTTCACCAATACATGACGGAGAATGAAGCAGCATACCTAAGCACTAAACGCCACAATAAAAGCGTACTTTTGAATTGTTTAAAAGAACTTTCAAGTGTCAAGGACTTTTGCCAAATTTATCACGAACGCCACGCAAAAACATTTAAACAAAATCGGTAACAAAAGCGCTCTCCACCATGGTAATAACTATTTACCTATAGACTGTAACGTATGTACCACATCCGAGTCTTTTCATCAAAGGTGATGGAGGAATAACGAACGGGGAATCGCCAAATGCCGTTGACGATGCCCTTTTCAACGCCGCAACAGTTCTGTTTGTTTTGGGAGTAATGAAGTCCAATTTATCAGTTGACATATCAAGACTAAAAAGCTTTCAGAATAAAAGAGTGTGCACTGTAAAAGCAAAAAACTTTCTGGAAGGTTAAATAAAAGGCTTTTAGTTATAACTTTAACCTTTGAGAAAATTCCTCAAAGCTTTAACATTTCGTAATATTTCAATACAGTAACAAGGAACTTTTTTGAATACCACATGCCTTTTATAAGAATTATTTTAAAAGAACAGGAGCCTCCACTTTTACCAAGGTTAGAAAAATAAGAACAAGCAGTCTCAAGTCAGATTTTACTGACTCTTATTTAAAAAAAGCGTGTAAAATTGACATTGACTGGCTGCTTAAACCAGAGGATATAGCTACCACTAAATTTTATTTTTTATAATCAACATGACGTTCTCATATAATACATCACCTATTTTTTACTTTAATGGAATTAAATTGTTTTTTTAAATATAAGCAAAACGTTGTGTTCGTCGTTGCTATTCAGATCGTCACAAATCCATACCCACATGGTCGCATTAGGAGACAAATAATATAACCCCACATAAAAAAGTGCAGATTTGAAAATAAATGCGTAGTGTGTATACAGCTTTAGAAAATATTACAAGTCTGTTTACACAATACATTAAAAATTCGCTCCAATTGAAAATATGGATTTGTTACAACTAAAAGAGAAAAATTAAACAATAATCTCGCCCTGTAAAACTTGTATTTTAAAACTTTAAATTGAAACAGTCTACTTTCAAGCCAACAACTGAACAACAAGCGGTCAAACATTAACAACTTTTGCAATTAAGGATACTGTATTGGCAGACACATATTCAGTATATTCATTATTTCTCAAAATTTCTGGGTTTTTTAACAAAATTATTTATTGGGTTATAAAAGAAATTAAATTATCTATAAGAAAATATAATTATCTAGATAAATTAACGTGTTTGTTTTTTTACTAAAACGTCCGAAAATCCTCTCAACTATTTGAAAAAATATAGCGAAGCATTGTTGCTATGGTACTGATGAACTGGTTGAAAAAAATTACGCAATAAAATAAAAAGCAAGGGGAGTTTCGAACGTTTTAGTGAAAACAAAAATGTAGATTTATTATTTATATTATCTTATAGATAATTTAATTTGCTTTTATATCCAATACATGAATTTTTTTTAAAAAACAGAGCTTTTGAGAAATAATAAATATACTGATTATGTGTCTGCAGCATTACAGTATATTTAAATAATGACAAAAATATTGTCATAAAAACAAGTAAAAAGTAAAAAGAGCTTTTCCAATAATAAACAGTACGTAAGCATTGGGCAATACCTTTCCGAAATTAATTTTCGAAATTTCTCACTTTCGTAAATGAATTTGCTCATGATGTCGTCAAAAATATCTTTCGCGTGTGAGGATTATATCGCGTGAGTATTAATCTCCCCGATAACATACAATGAAAAGAATATATAAGGGAATCATACAAGATATAAATCGTCGTGTACAGAGCAGTATACACGTCGTGTAGAAAAAATATAATCTCAATTCCTTAAACGTTTGAATAGTATAGCAAATAGTGGAATTTTTCGCAAAAGTTAACGCAAAAAGTTGCGAAAACGAATTTCAAAAATAACAAGAAGCCCTGGGGGCTCTAAGAATTTCCGCGCGCTACCAAAATATTTGATGAAAACCTGCTAATTCGTTGTGTTATTGTGCCAAACATTCGAAGGGGTTTGGTGCATGAACCTCTAAAGATAAAGCACACCAGTGACATTATATCTTACAACAAACGCAAACAAATAGAAACGTGTCATAATAAACTCACATTTTAAAAGAAATTGCTAACAAAAATTACAGCCTAATCATTCATGGTTGAAAGTCTTGCGATTGAAACGTTTATGGTCTTAAACGGCATTAGTTGACAAAAAATCAAAATTTTGATGTGACCATCATTTTCAGCATACTTTTTTTATTAACTGTGTCAATTTTTGTTGAAAATAAAGCAGTTTTGATTTTTGGATAAATTTTGACCTGAAATGACATTTAGGTGACAAAAAATCAAACTTTTGTACCATCATCATTTTCAGCATACTTTATTTGTTAACTGTGCCAGATTTAGCCGAAAATAAAGTGGTTTTAATTTTTGGACCATTTTTGGCCTAAAATGGCATTTAGGTGACAAAAATCAAAATTTTGATGTCACCATTATGTTCTGCATACTTTTTTTGTTAACTTTGCCAATTTTTGTTGAAAATGAAGTAGTTTTAATTTTTGGACCAATTTTGGCCTAAAATGACATTTAAGGTGGCAAAAAACAAACATTTTGATGTCACCATCATGTTCACCATACTTTTTTGTTAATTATGCCAAAATTTGTCAAAAATAAAGTAGTTTTAATTTTTGGACCAATTTTGGCCTAAAATGACATTTAGGTAACAAGAAATTAAAATTTTGATGTCACCATCATGTTCAGCATACTTTATTTGTTAACTGTTCAAAATTTTGTTGAAAATAAAGTAGTTCTAATTTTTGGACCAATTTTGGCCTAAAATGATATTTAGGTGACAAAAATCAAAATTATTATGTCACCATCATGTTCAGCATACTTTATTTGTTAACTGTTCGAAATTTTGTTGAAAATAAAGTAGTTCTAATTTTTGGACCAATTTTGGCCTAAAATGATATTTAGGTGACAAAAATCAAAATTATTATGTCACCATTATGTTCAACATACTTTTTTTGTTAACTCTGCCAAATTTTGTCGAAAACAAATACCAATTTTAGCCTGAAGCGTCAATACTAGACTTTCCAGTAGTTAAGGAGCCTGGGTACGAAGTTTACATCTGTGACGGACCAACGTGAAATCCCAGGGTCGATTTTTTCTCAAAAAATGCTCCGAAAGAAAAAAATGACGGTTTTAAAGAATTTCCTACGCCTACGGGCGCGGAAATTCTTTATAAATTAATCTAGCGAAGGTAGCACGATTTGTAAAAATAAAATAACAAAACGAGTCAATAAATAATCAATCACGACCTTTATTTCTCGCCTCTACACAATAAAAACCTTTTTCGCGCATGTATGACGATAAATTACACGAAATACTCAGGAAATGTAATGTCATAAAACCGATAGAAGGTCTAACAGCCATCTCACATCAGCGGCTTGGAACGTAAGGGCTAACAAGCCAATTGGAGAAAGAAATGATTTGTTCTGAGCCTCTCACTTCGTGCGGAAGGAGCGGTAACTTGATTACATGGAAGTCTTCGTATAAATCTTGTATCTATGGAAACAAAAAAGATGATAAAAAACGCGATTAACTGAGGAGTCAATCAAATGAAAAACCAAGAGAACAGACTGCAAATCGGGACTTATTTATTACTTATTAAATACCGCACGCGATATTTAACAAAACCGAACTTAGAAAACAGACCTCTCTTCTATTTTGTAGTCTCCGAAATTTAATTACACATGGTGCCTGTTAACAATATTTTCCGATCTATGCCCCTTTTCCCGATGCTTCAGTTTCAATCAACTAAGCTACCTTTGCGGAACTTGACGGATATAAGTTGGCACTGCAATCAAAATTTTAAAAAAAGGCAGTTTTTCATCATTCACCCAGTTAATAGTCTGCAAATGGCAGGTTGCAATGTCGCTACTTTGCATACGCAAAGGCCAGGTCGAGAGCGTTAAAAATGCTTTTGGCATTTCCTAGTGCTCCAAAACAGGGAAATAATTCATACGGGGGTCAACGAAAGTCTCGAAATTCAGGAAAAGTGGTTGTGCTGACCTCAGCAATAATTAGCACGCTCAAAAGTATCGATTTAACCAAATAACCTAGGATTCTAAGTCCTAAGTCCGCTATTGTTCATTGTACTGTATTAAACACATCATTTATCGTATTCGTTATGAAAAAGCTGTTTTCTGATTTTTTTCCTGACAATGGAGTATTTCAAGAAATTTGCACGAGTATTTTTTGGTTTTATTAAAGTATGTGTATTTCAGGAGTTTTTCCTGCGCTACCATGTTAGGGCATAGTGTTACCATGATAGGGCAGTGTTACCATCTTAGGTTTAAGTTTTACCATGTTAGTGCACAGTGTTGCCATGTTAGTGCACAGTGTTACCACGTTAGTGCACAGTGTTACCACGTACCTGTTCGAAGTATTTGTTTTGAATTTTTGAGCGAGCAGTACACAAACCACAAGCTAAAAAAAGAAGATATTCATCGCTTAGTCACATACTAAAACTACAACCATAACAACACGCATAATCACAATTTCTCTGTTATGGGATAGTAAAAATTTAGTAAAAGTACTAAACCCAACAAATGTGGTCTGTACTCCGCAGAGTTGATACTAAGTTCAAATACTAAGTTCAACGAACAACGCAAACCTGTAGGTCCCTTCTTTGGGAAGACGAGTTGATTGACAATAATGGTACAGATGTCCATATTCATGCGAGTCAGTTCTTGCACCAGTCGCTCTGTTTCGTACAGTGATAAGAACTCAGAGATGCACACACAAACAAACGTGGTATGGTTCTAACACAAAAAATATACAACATTTTAGAGAAAAGTATTCTTTGGATATTTTGTTTATAGTTAGCTGTTGTGATAGTACGAAGACTTTAGTTTACTTTATAGGACTACCAGGTGAATGAACCCGTGGAAATCACGAAATTAAGTAAACACGTGTGGTCACGTTAAAAAAAAGAAGAAATACAAAAGATCGTTTAGCGTATGAATGTTTTTTTTACGTACAGGGTTTTGAAACTGTGAACTGACTTCTTTAATAACAGGAAGTGTTTCATCTAGTTTGCTTGTGAACTCATCTATCCCGTTTGCGTTTTCCATACCGAACATTCCTCCGAACTAAAAAAAGCAAGGGAAATTATTGAGAATTCAAGCCAGAATTTGTAAAATTCAACACTGCAATGTAATAAATATAATGTAATATGGCTCCTGGTTTAGGGTTTTAATTGTCACTGATCAATGTTGAACATCATTGCAATCGTGTGACGACAATCAGCTTTCCAATTCTGCAGGATCAATTTCGCATTTAATCATTATTTTCGTATAGCTGCTAAGAGCAAAAGTCTCGAAGATGCAAAGCTTATACTGAAACTCAAAAGACTTCAGTTTTACACTGCTTTTATACTAGTTTTCATTAGAAAGAAAAGAATTTCCATTTTTCTGTTTTTGTAGGTTCTTAATTAGAATACACAAGGCTTGCTTGTTTAACCTTAAAATTTTAAGGCTGAGCTCTTAGGCACTTTAAAAAAAGTTAGTTTTCGAGATAAAAAAAATTTCTGTGAATTTTTTTCTTCTAATTATCTACAAATTCAATGCGAATTAAATTTGTAGGATTCAGTAAAATTTCGAAGAGTGTTTTTAAACAATGGTTTCAACTTTGGTTGACTTCAGCAGTTTTATTTTTTTCCCGTGTTAATGTATAATAAATTTTATTCAATGTTCCTTTTTATTAACATTAAAGTACAAACCTGAGAGATAAGAGGCTGTATTCTTGATTTCAACGCCATTAATTTCTCTAGCGAGCTCTCGATTACGGAAGGAAACGAAATGAGACGTAGGGTGTGACCAGTGGGCGCTGTGTCGAACACCACTACAGAGTAATCCATGCTCCGCACAAGTCTAAATTGAAACTAATGTAGATGATTTTAAAATTTTGAAATATTTTGCTTTTTATAAGGTTACCAAAATCCTAGGCTCGGCGCTGATATATTCTTCTTTTTTTCTATTTTTCTAAACAACTGACCTATTGTTTTTCATCCTTACATTCTTATAATAAAGCGCCAATAAGTCAGTTAATGCTGTAAGCTGTAACTACAATGGAGTTATTAAGTGATCCTGAAAATTAGCTGTCATTTCCCTTTCATATCTTTTGTATTCATTCTTATTTTATTTCGAATTTTACATTGTAGGTTGAGAAAATGTAATAAAAAATTTCCTAATCTCAATATGATAACCACCTTGACATTAATTGGGGTAAAACATTGATAGGATTGGGTAAGAATTCGATGTTCTCTCTACTTTGACAGGGTGGAGTATTTTTCTTCATGTGACATGTCTCATTGCTTTAAAAAGCAGGTTGATTTAGGAAGAAGCAACTACTTTTACTAAAACGCCATACTTCATAACTTCAGCAAAACTCATTGCTTCGTCGATACCAGGGAACGCTCCAAGTAACTCTTGCATCATATTTTTTCCAACAGAAGTAATATCTGAAACAAAAATTAAATTCGGTCTTTTTTATAATTTTTTTTTATTCGTATTCTAAAATTGGAAGTAAGCAGCGTTTGATTAATGAGGTTCTAAAAGTTCGGTTTTTTTTGTTAACAGGCTGTTGCAATAAGCCTAGTTTTTAAGAAAAGATCAATCTTGTAGCAGGCTTTCTATTTCTTTTATGGTTCTGAAAGCTTTGAAATTAATAAAAGATATAGATAAGGATCATGAGTTACGCAAATACTGTATTGATGATGACATCAAAGACTTATACACATTTTTTTTTCAAAAAATAATTTTAACCCGAACCGATTCCGGTTTTTTTTTCAAGCTTTTGTCAGGACCTTGACCACCCTGAAGCAAGCTCAAAATTCAAAAGTCTGAAATTATTTACACGCACTACAGGCTAAATCAAATTATTATGTCACACTGCTAAAAACCAATCACATTTGAAATAAAAAATTTAATTCATTTGACAAACAACCAACTTGCCTAAATGCAGGACAGTCATCAATAGGTCATGTTAGTATGCAAAAACTAACTCACTCACCCTGATCTTCAATAACATCGTCGGGTAAGTGAGACAAGCCAAGATTTGGATCTACTTCCTAAAGTGTGATAACATGCAAAATGGTTACAGGACCAAGTTATGTCATGACATTTTTATGTTTTTTTATCATTCTCATATTTAGGGTAGTAGAACTGAAAGCTTGTATTGATAAAATATGCAGCCAATGGTGAATGCAGCGTGTTATCAAGGACTTGTCAGATAATATAGAAGTGCTACAAGAGGTTATGAGGGGGGGGGGGGGGAGGGCATGCAAAAAGCACATTCGCCTAAATAATTACTATTTTCGACACTAGCTTGTTGCATTAGTTTTCTTTTGGCACCTACCACCCTGTATGTACATGACTTCAACCCCAACCCCTTTTTACAAAAACAACAACATTTACACAATGCTACGGTAAAAAAACTCGTTACCTTTTCTTGTAAATACCTTAAAAACGGACAGCTGGTCATTATTTTTACACATCATTTGGACCAACTACTTACCGAAATTAACCAATGTAGTAACACGTTGCTCTAAACAATTGACCAAAATTGCTCTCCTTATTCATTTTGTTTATTACATGACCTCCCTCCCCCTCAGGACGAACATATTTTTGACTCACACAGACATTTTGTGGAACAAATATTTGCAGCTTAGTTCTTCTAAAATTGTGTATTAAGGAACGGCAAAAACAATGTGTAATTTTAGGTATTTGTGAGCATATAATTACCATTGCATATAGATTGTTGAACCCATTTACAAGGGTTGGTGTTTTCGCAAACTTTTGATCGAAAGCATCTGAAATATTATGTGCTGGGTCCGTGGATATAATTAAAACATTTTTTCTGTGCTTGGACAACTGAGCAGCTACACTGCAACTAAATATAAACAACATAACAATACGATCTAGCCATAAATTCCATCTGTAAATTTATGCGCTATGATGATAAACCTGCAAAGGTGAAAGTACAGAGATATTCTGTAAAATCAACAGGTTAATGAAGGTAAAATTTGAAGTATACAATCATCTAGCATTTATTGGTAATATGTTTTTAAAAACGGAAAGACATTTCACAAACAGATACACTAAAAAGTAACTCAGACCAATCAATGAAATACAGTAACAAATACTTACCTGCAAGTTGTTTTACCAACGCCGCCTTTACCGCCTACAAATATCCAACGCAAATCTGTTTGGTCCAGCAAATGTTGAATCGTTGGTGACATGGGTTCAAGATCATCGTCATCAGCAATGTAGGCTGCCATTTTATTTTTATAACTTTTTTAGATTTTATAGATGGTAGAAAATAGTGTGAATAAAATGTTCCCTAACATATTTAGAAACTTTATGCTGTTGTTATGTTGCTGTTATAGCCTCTCAACTTACCTTTTTTTATGTTGGTATTTTTTTGCCATTGTAATTGCCAAGTAATTGGCATGAAAAGGATTAGAAATAAAACTATTATGCAGACCTTATATCTAAACCTTGTTGACAGGCCGATTTCTGCATGTTTCGGTCATCCTTGAAACTACTTGAAAAAAGAAAGAAGCATAAAACTTGCTATTCTCATTCAACTTTTATATATTTTAATACTACTGATTTACTGCACAAAAAAGAATTGCGTCCATCACATAATTTCATACTAGATACTAAAAATAAAATTATCTGTTCTCTTTCATCAAATTGTTTAATTGAAATAAACAGGATGTGTTTGTTATGATAGCATACAACATACTGGCTCAGTGCTTCTAGCTAAGACAACCTAAAGAAGAGCTTTTACAGGAGATTGCCAAATGTTATCAACATTTTCGTCGTTTTTTCTTCATTTTTAGCATTTTTCAAGTTTTTTATTATAAATATTGTCATATTTAATGGTTCCAAGAAAAATACCTAGTCATGCCAACACAAAAGACAAAAAATTACATTGCTGGACAACAAATCCATGTAGAGTCGATTACTTTGAACAATGCAAAACACGAGTTTCTCTGGGACAATGTTTCGTAAGTATATAGGAATATTTTGGAAGGTTTTTCCGGCTCTTCTCTAGAGAAAGATGGATAATTAAGGTTATCATGGTCACCTGCTCTAATTTTAAAGTCTCACAGGGTCTGGCAAACTTTTTGTCATAATACCCAGATATTGCCTGCTCATTACTTTTTTATGGGCACTTGCATACCAGTTCTTGGATGTGGCTACAGAGTGCTGAGTTAGATCAAAACCAAAGTAACTCCCAGTAAATTTAAACGTTTTTTATAAAATAGACCTATTAAATGTAAAATATTTTAATTAATATTCAAATTAATGTCTTTTTATGTAAAAATTCGCTCAACACAGGGTTCCTCTCTCAATTAGTTAAATTCAACATGCATACAGTATGTTGAATTTAACTAATTAAAAAGAACCGATTTTGCTTTTTTATGTAAATAGAAATCATATAAATGAATCATATAAATGCAAATTTAAAAATATATTCAGTTTCTTAGTTTTAGTTTTTGTAGCGGATTTTTTCGGAAAATATTTTTACTGATAAAATCACCTTAGCCTGCCACAAACATCCACACGATTATCAGCAACCAACAATGACAAAAAATATTATTGGTGTCTAAAGAAATTAATGTGTAGACCTAATCACATTCTTCTTTACTGTGTCAATTGCTCTTGCTTTTTCTTTTTATTTCTAAAGAATCTTTTTAAAAACGGCAGAAAAAATTAAACAAAGAATTTTTGCAGAAAGTAGTGAACTAAATGGCAAAGTAATATTGTCAGACAACTTAACCAATGTTAAAGTTAAGAATAATGACTAAAAAAAAACTAGGTAAAATGATTGCATCCAAAAAACATACACTATCCTGCAATATTTTTTACAGGTTGCTTTTTGGTTTCTTCTTAAACAGTTGATGACAAACCAGCCACTCATTTCCTCCGTTAAACGCAAAGGTTTCTGAACAGTAGATAAAAAACATTCGCCAATTAAAAATTTGCTTTTCTGCGTCATCACCATGTAATTTACGAAATATACTCAAGACTTTGTCTTTATTGCAATCCAACTTTTTCATCCAGGCTTCCAGTGTCCTAGAATAATGATCACCATTGACATTCCAGTGGTCTTCAATAAGCAAGTCTTTCTGAAAATACAATAGCAAGTCCGTGGATGGCATTGTACCCCCTGTAAAGAAGTGTTTTGCCATCCATTCAGTATCGCTGTGTCTACTCGTCTTAAAGTGATAGCAGGCTTCGCGATGACAAAGAACTTGCAAAAATAACAATCCATCAGGCTTTAACCAAGACGATATTTGAGCCATGAGTTGATCATAATTTTTCATGTGCTCAAACATTTCAATGGATATAACACGATCAAATTTTTCTTCAGTTGAGAACGTGTTTGCGTCAGCAGTGATGCATTTTAAACGGGGCAAATATCTAAATAAAGAAAAATATGCACAATTAACTATATTATTTACAGTATCATTACATCACTGTACATTTGATTGGTATTCAACTTAAAGTCGTGAAATTTTGCAGGAAGTTTAGTTTTAAACATCTTAACATTTCAAGATTCAGAGCTTAGTTTACACCTGACGATAACAAGCAATAAGGAACAATAGTATTAAGTAGCAAGTGGTAATTTTTGCAAGCAGTATAAACAGTGCAAAATGATAAACAAAAAAAAATCAAAGTTCTGGCCGTTGTATTAAACAGAAAGTTTTTCTTTGTTCTTATAGCCTTTGCATTTTTATAAAACAAACTTGCAAAGCTAAGGGAAAGACTTTTGTCTGTTCTATATTTAAGAAAAATGAGACTCAGAGGGAATTTAAACGATGCTTCTTTCCTAGAAGGTACTGAAAATTTTTCCACTGCAAATAAATCATTCTTTTTCGAAATGCACAGTTACATATCTGCTGCATTTAAAAATTTCTCTGCTTCTTCTTTTACAAACTTCCGTTCGATAAGTGAAACCAGGAAAGTAAATCTTTTGTCATAATTCTTTGTGAGTTTGTGGTGGTATCTTTTGATAATAACAGAAAACAAGAGAACACAGAAAACAAGAGAAAACAGAAAACAAGAGAAAACAGAAAACAAGAGAAAACAGAAAACAAGAGATAACAGAAAACAAGAGAAAACAGAAAACAAGAGATAACAGAAAACAAGAGATAACAGAAAACAGCAGTTATGTGTAACGATTGTATTGCGCTAGCCGGGAGGTACGACAAAATTACCAAGTAGAATACAGTAAAGCGAGGCTAACGAGAAGACAAAGTTTTGCACGGGTAGAAGACCAGTATTTAGAGAGATCACTAACGAGGAATATTCCTCCTGTGATTTCGAAGAAAAGGTACCAGGAGAGATTAAAGTTTGGTCACAAACTTTGGAGCTTCTCGCACCTTGTCACAAAAAAAACACAAGGCTATATGGTTTAGGAGAAGGCTTCAATAATAATAAAGAGAAACTATAAAACATAAAATTGCTGGTGCAGTTCTTGGAGTGGATGGAAATTTTACTCTTGTGTGTCATGGAAGTGCCTTTACAAATGCCATCTATGTCAATTAATGAAGGTGATACAATCAATTGGAGAAAATGATACACAAAACGATATTCGTAAACCCAAAGAATTACAGAAATGGAAAGGGTAGACAGATGATAAATGGAAAACAAAAGGAACAATCCAATCTGCACGAAGAAGAAATCCAAGCAGTGGTGAGAATAGTAAGTGTGAGAATAGTGTACCTGATGCTCTTGATGGACCTCGTACAGATGAGGCGAGAGATGATGGCGTTGATAAGAAAGATGATGATGATGTTGATGACAGGGTTGAAGATAGGGTGGTAGTTGAAGATAACGGGAGAGTCGTTGAAGAAGTAAGAGAGTTAAAGATGATAAGAGAGTTAAAGAGAATATAGACAGAGGGGGAATAGTTAGAGAGTTGAACAGGAGAATAATAGTGAGGAAGAGAATGATACTAATGTTGATCACATAATTAAGAATATAAGAAAGTGAGATTTCTTGAAAATGAAAATAATTTTTTTTTCCAAACCAAACTGTAGAACAAACATTCAATGTATGAAGAAAGAGGGTAGTACCGTTAGAGCATTCATCTAATCTAGACAGCCTAAAAGAACTGGAAGCTCTAGAGATTGGCATTAATTGGAAGGAAATATCTTGTGTAAACAACTTGACAATGAGAAAATGCTTTTGTTGAAATCTTGTGATGAAGTTAGCCAAGCTATTATTGATGCAAAGTCCAGAGTATTAAAAATTTGGAAGATAACTAAGACTTTTTGGGGGTTGAACGCTGATCTTGTAAATATGTGATCACTGAACGGAAAAAGACAACAGTTTATATCTGCTAGTTGGAATTTGGAAAGTTTGGACATTATAGCTGCATTTTTTTAGGTGATGAAATAGATAGAGAAGTCTTCATACGTCCTCCTAAAGTTCATTGCAGAAGGGAAGATCCGGAAGCTTATGCGTTGTCTCTATGGCTTAAACGATGCACCTAGAAGGTGGTATAATAGAGTTGAAGAAGTGCTACTTAACCTTGGAGGAAAGAAGAGTTTGTATTATAATACATTATTTCCATGGAAAGATGGTAATGGCCAGCTATGTGGTATTCATATTCTTTGGAACAAAGGAAGGGGATAAAATCAGTTATTTAAAATATGTTCAAGATCTTCAAAATTGGTAAGTTGAAGAGTGCTTCTTTCAGGTACATTGGTTATAATATTGTTAAAACAGACAATAAAGTTTATGGTGATCAAGACAAATATGTGGACACCTTAAAACAAATTGAACTGCTATATAAGACACTGCGAGACAAAGACGACCAATTGAATGATGCTGAAAAAAGATCATTGTGATCATTAAGTGGTCAGTTATTGTAGGTTACATCACAAACAAGATCTGATTGTTCTTTTGATAGCTGTTGTGTAAGTAACTATGGAAAACATCCAACTGTTAGAAATATAGTAGAAGCAAACAAAGCTGTTAAGAAACGAAATTATGTTCAATTTTTTTTTTAGAATTAGCACAATTTCTTCTATTTACAAATCTTTAGGTTCTATGTACCCTTTATGAGCACATTTATCAAACCAGATGCAGACGCCCCAGATTTTGTCATTGGATCAGCAAGTTGATTTTGAGTGTCTTTGATTTCATCAAGTTCTATATTGCTACGTCAACATGCCATCATAAATAATAATGATCTTAGTGCTTTAAAGATGTAATGACTTGTTGTCTGTCAAGCATAGCACTTAAAAAGTTTCCTTTGGGCCATAACTTCTTTTGTCATTAAAGCAATGCACCATCCAGCATCTGCAGATTGACTAAGAGCCATTGTTTCCGATGCCAGAGGACTTTTCATGACCCTGTCATTATGTTACATTTGCATTACTGGATCGTTTTAATATCCTATGGGTTTTAATGTTTGTTGGCATCCAGTCTGTCTGTCTGTCTGTCCGTTTTTTACAATTTTCCTAACAAAGTCTATAAAACACCACCTATAAAATTATTCTGTAATTTACCAAATTTTGATGTTAAAACAATATTGACATCATAGGAAAGTATATTAAAATTAGTGAAGCCATTGCATTGTCCTTTGAAATTTAAGGCTAAATAACTAGGAAACGGGTGGAAATAACTGACGTCATCTCCTGTGTGGGTAACTAGGGACGACCTGGGACCAAATTAGGACCAAATTCCTAAAGCTGGGTCAACTCATTCGTTTCGGAACAGACGTGTTAATGACGTCATCAAAATAAGTTTAAACCTCAATATCTCTTCAACTAATCATCAAAAGTACATGGTCCTATACATCTTGGCCAGCGTTTTTTAGCTCTACATAATACAGGCAATGGCTAAACAAATTTTAGAAAAAACCTTCTTTTGTAATGACGTCATCAAAATTCAAATGACGGTATTTCTTTATTGTTCTTCTGCCTAAGTGGACTTTTCCACAGACCTTATAATAATACAAAGAGTGTGTCCCTCTGGTTGTGACAGTCAGAGTGGATGTGTTCATATTTCTTTGAAGTTAGCTGATAAAGTTGTCTCAGATGTAAATTGACAAATTAAACGTCATGACGTCAATAACATGATTTTAATGTCAATAGCTTAAATTTCAATTAATAAAGCTATTACAATGCACTTAAAAGGTTAAGGCCAAACCTGAGACTAAATTGGGTAAGTTTTCCAAACCTAGATTCCCGAATCCGCTTCGGAATGAACAGGTTGATGACGTCATCAAAGAACCTTAAAACATCAAATCTCTACAACTGTTTGTCAAAAGTACATGATCCTATACATTTTCTTGATCAGCGTTTAAAGATCTATACACTAAAGGTAATGAAGTTCATTAGCGTTTCAAGCTCTGCAAAATTAACGGGTAAAGGAATTTCTAAAACATATGTTTTGGAGTAACGACGGGTCATTGCTGACGTCATTAAAATTTAAATAATGGATTTTTTTTTAATTTTTTTCTGCCTAGGTGGATTTTTCCATGGGCTTTATCAACTGGTAATTTATGATCTGTTGTTATTTCCTATTTGCTTTATACCAATACACATCGACAGTATAACATTACATAACAAATCACACATTAGATATTAGTGTCTTTCCTTTATGGCTTCTAGACTTTGTGTTTTTGGTGGCCTTTGAGCTTGGACTTAAATAAATAACTGTGTATGCTCTTTTCTTTTTCCCTGAGAAAGGGCTTTTTACATTTGTTTTACTTACCCCCTTTTTTCAGCTTGCTCATTGATATATTTTGCTTGAGTAGATGAGTTGGATATGCACGTCACATTACAGTTTGGATATTTTTCGCAAACCCATAAACCTGTTGCACCCCAGCCACAACCAAGGTCCATAACCTCCATTCCATCACATAGGCGAGCCCTCTCACAATACAGCTGAAGGGTATCCTCTTCTGCTTGATTTAAGGTTGTTTCTGGTGTTTTAAAATAACATCCACTGTACTTTAGTCGTTTTCCAAGAATTGTCAGAAAGAAATCAGTCTCCACCTAAAAAGCATAATATAAAAAATAGCAAATCACTGGTCATCCTTTCTACTGAAATTGAACCATGCAACTTCTTTCATCATGAGCATTATAGACAAATGGTTCCAAAAACGAAGACTTAACTTTATTGGTTGTTGTGAGATTAGTAACAAAATTACCTCGTAGTGTTGTTGGTTAGCAGCATCAGTTTCAATCGCAATTTGAAGTTTCTTTAACTCCTTTATAAATTTCATTTTGTAAGCCAGTTTTTTTTCAGTGTCTCCATTGCAGTTTAGTTTCTTACTCCATGATGATAGATTATCCCGAATTGATTGGCGAATAGCGTTGTCGCCTTCCATCTCACTATTATCACTAATAGTTATTAAAATTAAAATACTACTAAAACACACTGAAAATAGCTTAAACATAAAGATTTACTATATTTTTTAGTCATACCACAACTTACCTAAACTAAATTTAGCCTTTAGAATGTGTACAATTATAATTAAATAATTATTCCCAACATTTAATTATTGAAACTGTTGTGTGAATTAAAGAAATTTTACTTAACAAGAACTTTTCAATGATTATTTTGATCGAGTCTGGTCGCAATCTTTTGTTAGAATGATTATTCCTTGATGTAAAGACCTCCCAAATTTGAAAAACAGATTTTTTCAGGTGATCATCAAAAAATATAAAAATTTATTCCTAAAATTCAAGCAAAATTTAATCAACAATGCCACAAAACTACATTTAAACTCAATTTTAGGGAAAACAGGGTTTCTTAATAGCTATCACAGGCAAAATATGAAGTTCAAATAAATAATTCACTTTTCAATAAGGATTATTTCAGGATTTCAGCAACTACTCAATCATTAAAGATTGAGTTTTGCATTTTAATTTTTAGACATTATGAAGTCTTACCTTGATTGAATCTGATGCGCACAAGAAAATGTTGAGAAAACTTTAAGATTTGAACCCCTAAGTTGCCTAAAAAATGCCTCCTCTTATATGATTCTGTGTGTTGTTAATAGGTAAACGCTTGGAATCCAAGTTATAATAGAGTAGAAAAAAATACAGTTTGATTTAAATCTGAATCGAAAATTGTGATTTAGCAGGTTGTGAAAAATCCTGAAATAAACCACAAGAAGGTAATATAAAAAGCAATGTTTTAAAGACTAATTATCTTTATACAATACTCTTTTTCTCTAAAATTTCCTATTTCTATATAATATATTATTTATGAATAATCTAATTAATATTTTCTAAAATTACAACTCAAGAACATAGCAAGAACATCAAGAATATTTCTGACTACAACCCATGTATACAATATATGAATATCAGTGTTGAAACAGAAGAAAACATCAAATTATGGAGTAAGATAGAACAATTATTGGATAGTTCATTCATCATCAAACTTATTTTACTATGTACAGAGCACTATAAGAACACTGGTATCAATACTGACCAATTGCTATGCTACTCAGTTGTATGAAGTTATGTTTGAAATCTTTATTCAATCAAAATGATTAAAAATATGTTGGCAGAAAACTCAGGTGTGGTATTTTTTCAGATGCACTAGTACTGTGAAAATTAAAGTGCTCTGGTAATATTCTAAGCAAAGTTGACTTTTCATATAACAAATATTGCTAAGTTTATTTCCAATTTCCAATTGACAAATGACAGAGATATTGATAAACATAATTTCGTATTGAAGCAGCAAGAATCACAGTACTGGTAATAAAAAGTTGTACCATACATTAATAATTACAATTTTATTTAAAATAATAGATGGTGACAATACTACGCAATAGACTACATATTGATGGCACAGAAGACATAACTCAGCTATATTGAAATTCTAGTAATAATATTGCAATGATATTGTATTGTAAAACTAAATACATTTTAGAAATATGTTAACATGACACCAAAATTAAAATCTGCATTATAGAAGCATGTTAAATGACAGAAAAATATTCGCTTTTTATCATTAAAAGAAATACCTTTTACATTTAGATTTTTGTAAAAACCATTCACTGTTTACATTAAATATACATTTACCACAATTTAATGCAAAGTTAAAATGATAACTTGTCCTGGCACCAACAAGGTGAATAAACAGCTTTTTTTAGATCAACATTTCAACAAATTTGACTGCTGAACACTACACAATTTAAGTCTGTAATTGTTGTGCAGCAGATGTTGTGTAACTGTTGCAGAAAAAAATCCAATAACCTTTGTTGTGAAACATCTCTTGTTTCACTTCTGTTGAAGAACATGCATTTTAATAAAAAATAAAGTTGTAACAGTTGTACAACTCTTGTGCAACAAAAAATAGGTTAGTGGAAACCAAGCTTATAACATAAGTATGAAAAAAAAATGAAAAAAGGTAACATCAAAAGAACCTGCAAGCCTTACTCACACTAAGGAAGGTATTTTTAAACTTGTTTACCAATGGAAACTTAATTCAAGCCTGGTTTTTTACAGAGACTACCTTCTACATTGTCAAAAAATTGCCCAGCAGTGCACAGGATTAATTAAGGTTGCCAGAACTGTGAATGCTACACGTGGAAGACTGTCTTGTTATACACAACGTTTTTAAACAGTGACCAATCATACAATAAACATCTTGGTTTCACTACCAAAGAAATTCAAACGAGTCAAACTTAAAGAAATACATCTAGATATAGAATTAAAATAAATAATCAATACTAAAATTTAAAAAAGAAAATCACCATCTGTAATATAAAAATAAAAATTCTGAAACAGAAAACAAATAAATGTACAAAAATAATCATTAAAGTAATCAAATTTAAAAACAAAATAATCTTTTCACACACTATATACATTACACACATTAAAAATCAATTTCCCAAAGAATTTCCTTCTTGAATAAAAAACAAAGTTTTGCCCTAACAAGATAAGAATGAGCTATTTTTAAGAGAACTAAATTTGAATATAAATTGAAAACTTTTCTTAAAGACAACAAATCAGAAAAGCTTAATTTCCCATCTTAAACAAGCCTTTCTATTAAAATACATAATTGTATAGACAACATCAAAACAGACAACATCAAAACAGAAGCCTCAATAGAATCCAACATCCACAAGAAACGCCAAATAAGATAAATATCCGCTTTTTCCACATTTTCAAAATTTACCATGCCTCACAATTTTTGCCAGTTCTTTAAAAACGGAACCTAAGACTAGAAACTCTGATTCACAATTATTTTTACGGCAAACAATTTGTAATTATGATCGCTTTGCAATTACTTTACCATTCTTTGACTTTAAGGTTCTTAAGAAAAGAATACAAGCCACAAACTCAGACCAATATTTTGTTTGTAGTGTACATGCTTTCTTCTTCTGGTTTAGCCAATTCGTGTTTTCGTATGTGGGCATAAAGGTTACTGGATGTTCGAAACGTCGCACCACATTCATTGCATTTGAATGGTTTCTCACCAGTGTGAATTCTTTCGTGAATTGTTAGGTTACACTTGATTCGAAAACCTCTGTCACATATTCTACAAATGTATGGTTTTTCTCCTGTATGAATCAATTGGTGTCGTTTTAAGTCAGATGTGCCAGCAAAACCTTTACCACAAACTGTACAAGCATATGGCTTTTCTCCAGTGTGTGTACGCATATGCCGCTTCAGGTTACCAGCTTGTGAAAAACGCTTTCCACATTCTTTGCATTCATTAACTCTCTCTGAACAAGATGTTTTCTTGTGCAAGTTTAAACGATCGATTGAATAAAACTGCTCATCACATCTAGAGCACTGGTATTCTTCATTTACTTCGCAATCGTTTTTATAATGATGTACCAAGTTGCCTTTCAAACTAAAACCTTTTCCACATTTCTGGCACTTGTAAAGCTTCATACCGGCATGACTTAAGGCGTGTCTTTTCAGATCGGTAAGACGGGTAAAATTGAGATTGCATTCATCACAATGGTATGGTTTTTCACCAGTATGGATACGCATGTGTCGTTTGAGGTTACCAGGAGTTGTGGATGCCTTTTTGCAAAATGGACATTTAAGCTGCTTATATCCTCCCTTATGTCTTGTCATTGATGCAAACATGTCATCAATATCTCCATTTTCATCATCAGCATCATTACCATAACAGATTTCCTCCAGAAACTCTCTCTGTTCTTTTGATTGCGTCATTTGCTTCATTTTGGTTATTGGAGATGTTATGACTTGCTGAAATTCATTATTATTCTCGTCATTATTAACTGCACCAAACTCTACGGGTCTTAGCATTTCGTTCCTTCGCACAGTTGTGCCCCTGTACATTCTTGGTTGGTACAGGTGTTGGTATGGATTTGCCATAATGTACACCATTGTACAGCGTGACAAATCTTGATTGACCTTACAGCCATCTTTATCCAAATCTAATTCGGACGGCTTTATGACTGGAGTCTATAATAGGATTAAAAAAAACAGTAACAGACAAAAATACCCCTAGTCATATTCACATGGACATTTACCAAAAATAAAAAGTTTGTTAAGAATTTTATCTATCACTTTGTAAGGGGCTATGTTTACATGTGCTTTTTAAGTTTTACGAGCATTTACTTCTAATGCTGTAAATGTTTTTTATGACCAGATTAGAGAAAGGAGAAGTAAAAAGCTGTTCTGAATTTTAAAGAAGAATTATGAAAATTATATAAAAGCCAGTAAGCTATCTTCCAGATTTTATCGCACCTACTCATAGCTTTCCCAAGAATAATAAAGGATTAATAGGAACCATTTGAGGCCATAAATCAAGAATAAAATAAATGCTATTTCTAATATTCCCAAATAGGTTAAACAACCATAAGAAAATTAAAGTAAATAAAAATAAAAATAAAAGGAAGGTTACAAAGTGTGTGCATTATAGTGAAGATGTTGCTTTAGCTTGGCGAAGAAAAGCACAATGTGTGGCATCTTTACAACAGTCTGAAACTGTGGACCGAGCTAAAGCGGGAGAGCATCACAGATAGACAGGACATAGTTTTTAATGCAGAAAGTTATGTACAATCTTCTAATAGATGTGCACATGATGCTCAAAGGCAGGCCATTGAAGTTCGAGGAAGGCAAAATGCTGAGCATTTTGTATTAAAAGACAAGCAGATTCCAGAGACATGCTGCTGTGTATGCTCACAAAAATTTGCCTAACTATAATAGAACAAAATGTATTACCTAATTTTAATATTCAGGTGCTATGGACAAAACATGAAGCAATCAGGAACAACCACCATTTAAGGCGCAATTGAGGTACAATACAATTGTGTGTTACAACAACATCAATGTATTGTTGATGATCTGTTTAGCGATTTACCCCTACAACATTTGCAATACTAACGCCTACAAATGACGATTCACCTACTATCATTAATGATCAGGCTTTGAAGTTGTTGCATGGTGAGGAAAATTTTTCTTGTGGATTTTTTAAATATGCCTTCTCCTTGTCTACTAGTAATTACTAGTGCCATTGTTATGTTATAAGGAAACATAAACATAAATAACGGTTTTTGTAACGGCACTCGTCTAAATATAAGGCATCTTCACGACAATTGTGCCGATGCTGAAGTACTCATTGGCAATGCTATCAGAGATAGTTATTCTTATTCTTATTCCAAGAGTGCAACTAGCACCTTTAGACACAGGTATGCCATTTGTTTTACGGCACAGACAGCTTCTAATAAGACATCTTCTGCATGACTATTAACAAGTCCTGGTATATTGTTGTTTAGGCTGTGTTTTTCTCATGGTCAGTTGTATGTTGCTTTTTCTAGAGCAAGAGCATTTTAAGACTTTTCAGTCGCTGTTGTTCCTTTATCCAAACAATAATTCTTTCTAAATTCGTAGGAACACGGCAAATGCTAAGGTGGATGCCAAGGTGATTTGCCAAGTTTACGCTAGCAAAATTTTGCCAAGGCGAATTATTTCTTCACAATTTATAGAATCCTCCAATTGCCTTGAATCTATCGTAAATATATGGAAAGTAAGATAGAAAAGCAATAGAAATTATTCCTTACATGCAAGAATTAATAAATATCATAAACAAGTACATCAAACATTTAATTTCAGAATTCTTTTGTGAACTTAAATCATATCAATTTACTTAAAAGCTTGTTTTTGACTGATTATCATGCATAAGCAGCTTTTTTTAATACAAATATAAAAAGCTTTCAAATTAATGGACCACAAATGGAGACTTGCAGATCATTTCCTTTTTTACGCATATCAAAATTTAAAATTTAAACATAAATTAAATAAATTCTACATAAATTCTACTTTCAGCATTTTACACATTTTCTATTATTGCAAAATATGCAATAAGTGAAAATGTAACTTAATCATCATCATCATCATCATCATCATCATTCTCGGCTTAACGTCCGTTTTCCATGCTAGCATGGGTTGGACGGGGTATATTAACATTACAAGTTTTACGATGTCCAGTAACGATGATAATAATAGAACCTTTTGTTGTCATATGTTATATACATTTATTTTTTTACACCAACTACTTTTAATACTTTCTTAATCCAATTAAAAACAGTAGTTTGTTGTGTGAAATTTTTAAAACAATACAATACCCTTTAGTCAAGTTAATATTGTTTTACACTTTGAATACAAAATTACACAGCATCCAGATAGGGAAGTTTATTATGTCACAAGTGATGCTGGTAAATAAAGTCATCGATCCCATATCTCATTTGTTTTTTCCTTTTTAGGTGAAGTACAAAGCCCGATGACTACTTTAACAGCTTTTTTGGGTTTATTGAGAATTTTATTGAGAAGAAAACCTTGGAATTGTAAGTTTTTCTTATTATGTTTTACTGTTGTTTTTTTCTCTGCACTTATTAGAACAATGCAGCAATTTTGTTACTCATGTTGGTAAAATTTTGCCAACAAAAAATACATCGAAAACTCACTACTTTCATCAGCAATATATGCCTTTGCACATTTTAAAGCAACATATTTTTAGCATTTTTACATGATATATAGCCTTGTTCTCAATGTAGTCAATGTAGTCTTTGCATGTTTATTATGTAAAATGCAAGTTTTTTATGTTTTAGCTAATCTCTAAATTTAAAACAAAAACAGGGAAGTTAAATATATAAATAAAAACTATAAAATAATATGCAATAAAAAAACCAATCAGTTTAAATGCATAAATGAATTTTAACAGTCAGCACAGAAAATGGTACCACAACAACATGCTTTTAACTTAAACTTACATTATTATGTTTATTTGAAGTAGTTAAAATGTTACGGAAATAAAAACAAAAAAAATTGATAAATAGGGAATTTTTGTACCTACATGCCTATTATGCTTTTTTGCATGCCTTACATAACTTAGACTTGCGATCATTATCCCAAGCTTGGGTTAGTGATGTACCGCCACATGTGGGTGATTTTACTTCTGACCAGGCCTGAGTTATATTAATACACTTTGCTGTGTGTTTGTACAGGGAAATGTGGAAATGCACATTTTTCCTCAAAAAACAAGACAGGTTGATTCAAAAAACCTTTAAATTCTAATATCTCTTCAGCTGTTTTTCAAAAGCACATGAGCATATACATTTTTTTGATCAGCGTTTCAACCTCTGCACAAAACAGTTTTCTGAAAATAAAAATTATGTACATTTATGGGTTTTTGCTGACATCAGCAAAATTTTCTGCACAAAACAGTTTTCTGAAAATAAAAATTATGTACATTTATGGGTTTTTGCTGACATCAGCAAAATTTTTAAAGCCTAATTTTGAGTTTCTAATTCTATGCAATAGAGTCAACAAGCAAAAAAAAATCTAAAATTTTCCTTCTGCTTAGGTAGATTTTTCCACATGATTATTTTGGCTGGTTAAAGCTGAGAAAAGTCAACTTTACAGACCATTTTGAGAGAGGCGTGCGATCTCACGCGCCTGCCCTAACACAAGCATATTTGTTTACATGTGCGATTCATCGCATGCGCAAATTGTTGTTTTAATTAAAAATTATTGTATTTATAACCAAGAAAATCTATAAAATAAATCTTGAAAAAAAAACAATCATTCTTTTATTGTACTCGCAATAGATCGCACATGAGCGGTCTTTACCAAATGTTGATAATTTAAATTTAATTGCTATCATTTACTTTCTTTTTTTTTCTATTTTTCTTTTGCCGACCAAGGGGTATTATGCAGAACAGATACAAGGTCGCTAACGACCTAGTGTGAGGCCGCTATCTTTTAAACAATTTGTTTCTTTTTCCTTTTAAATTTTGCGACCCAATGAAAACATTGAGTTAATGGTGGGATTGTCAATATTCTATTTTTTTTGTTCAGTTTGGGTTAATGTGGAGATTGTATCAGCACTATAAATCTTTTTTTAAAATGTCTGAAAAAAGAAATAAAGGAAATAAAGTTGAATTAAAAACTTTTGTAAGTTGGGGCAACCGGATATTCTTGTTTTGAAGACAGAGGAAAAAGATGGAAAGGTATTGGTAAACTATGTTTGGTGTAAAGTTTGTAGAGGTATAAAACAGAAATTACTTCACGATTTAAAGGAAATGCGAAGACAGCTGCATTAGCATTTATAAACAGTGCAAATGTGGTAACAAAATACCAGGTGAGAGATTTTACAAGTAAATAGTTGTTTTGAACTTATTTTTATTTTTCTAATATTTTAATTTTTGATGTCAGGTCACTTGACATATCGATCAAGGCAGCGGACACAGAATTGCTATCAAAATAGAACAAAATGAACCAGCAACAGATTGCATAGCAATAAAGGACTCTTTATTGGGAACATCATCTCAAACCAATATAGTCAACATGTGCGAAACCAAAGTTGTTTCGAACAGCCTATGAATTGGCCATGAATCCTACTATACCCATGGCTTTATTTAAAACTTTAGTTAAAGTTTAAAAAGAATGGAGTCAGAATAATCGAAGGTACATTCAAGTGAAAAGAAAGCTAGTGGAAAAAAAAGAAAGAAAACGTCAATGTGCGACAAAAAATTGCGCCGACAGAGCTACCTGACAGGGAAAATAATTGAGAACTCCTTGAAATACAAAAGAACAAAATTGTAATTTATATGAAATCCGTAGAGTTACTATAAATACATTTTATTAGTTTTCCTTGTCTCCCCTCCAAGAACAATCCACCTTGGGAACTTCCGTCGGGACTAGGGTACCCTTGACGTATCCTATTCACAATACAAGAGGGTATGACACGACGTAGACCTCTTCTGAATCATTAAAAACTGAGCTGGGTTTCCAAGCCAATCGCTCTAACGGGTTCATATTGAAAGTCAATAACATTAATTTTATTGCTTTTAGTCGCCATCTTTATTGAAAAATTGCTTTGAAAATGTTTGAACAATGTATCGAATGACTAGAATGCAATCTACACATCAGTCTTATTCATAAATAGCGTGCGATCGCACGCGCACGCCCCAACTAACTCTATGTTTTAAGATAAACTGATTAGGAAGTAAGTTGTACACATGTTATTAACGAACTGAAGGTCAGGGCATCATTAAGTTGAATGCTTGTCACAGGCACAGTTCAATGCAAAGCAAAACTGTACAGGAGACTCAATTGTTAGAGTCTTCACAGAACATCTCTTCTCATAAAACCGAGGGCAGGGCTGACTTATTGCCTGCTGTGTCGTGTGGGAGGCAGAACTTCTGGACTTCTTTTTAATACGATATACATTTTTTTCGATTATTATTACTAAACATATTTGATTTCTCTTTCCCCTTTTAAAAAGATTTTTTAAACTTTATTGAACATGTTTTTTCTTTGGTATTATTACATTACGAGAACATTCGTCCGAAAGTTGTATTAAGGTACAGGACACCTCTCCCATGTTCTGGTTATATTTAACTTGCATGGGTGCGCACTCTTCTCGCAGTATTCTCTGTGACGATGAAGGTCGGACTGACTTGAGGCATGGTTCCAAATGGTCCTCCGTCTTTCGTTCGAGTCTCAGTGTAATGCACCAGCCGAGCATAAGAGTGTCAGCATGAAAGAAAGGGGCCGACTTTAATGTTCTCTATACCTTATGTTCTTCATAATAACACCATTCATTTAAATTTCACAACAAAATTACGTCGGCAATTTTTTTGCAAACTACTATGCTTCAAAAACCCCGCGCTGCCGCTCTCCTGAATGTAATAATTCCACGCCAAAATCATAAGCTAGGCGTGCTATACTGATCGCACGCCTGTATTAGTGTAGGCGTACGTACCACCGCACGCGGGTGCAAATATTTATGACCAAGACTGCACATGCATCCCACAAGGAAAAAATGATAAAGACATCTCAGTGTTGCTTCAGGGGGTTTATGCTTTTTTGTGCTTTTAGTCCTGAAAGTAGTATAAGACCACTGACATCAAACGCATAATTACGCATATTAAATTTTTTCCCAGTCTCTAACTGCGCAAACATTCAGAATGAACAAAGCTGTGCTTCGACATGGCCACATGAAATAAAGTTTTGTTTTATCAAAGATTGATCGGAAAGGTAGCAGTTTTCTTTGTCAGTCTACGAATATGAGTTAGTACAGCTATTATAATTTTCAAGCAGTCACTACCTTTAATTTGTTTTAGTTTTGAAGATTGATCTTTTTGTAAATATTTTTACACAACATCAACTTTACTTTACGATGTCTTTTTTCCCTTGTCTCTTCCCAAATGTTTCTGAAATAGTAAAAAGCAGCAGAAGTAGTAGCAAAAGAAATAGTAATAAAAAGCAGCATTCCTTATTATGCCTTTTGAAGAATTTATAAGAAATACAGCATTATTTAACTTGAAATAACTAAAAGATAATATAACTAATAAAAAAAAAAACGACTTTAATAACGAAATATTCTTTTAGGTAATAATTTTTATGATTCATCGAACATAAGGTTTATTAAATATCATTATTAGCGGTCGTTCGACTTTCCGTAATTTAATATAATTTAAATATCCGTTTGCCCCACAAGTAATAAAAAAGTTATTACTTGTGCAGCAAACGAGTCTGCTTACGACTTCTTCATGTATGGGTTGAGATTCCCTGCCATACATTGTTGAAATTTTGCACTTTGTTTGTTTTTTACACCAAAACAACAGCCCCTGTGCAGTGTACAGGGGTTAAGGAATTGTTTTTGTAACAAAAAATTTTTTTTTGATCGCACACGCAGAATTTTTGAGGTGGATTGCACGCCTGCCTAAAATCTTGAAATGATGATGGCCCGACTTTATTTAAACGTTTTTTGTTGTAATGCACTTGTTTGTTTAGCTATCCTATGTTTTGCCCTTATAAAAAAAGTTGTGAAATACTTTTCAGGAAAGAATAAAATCAAAGGTAAGACTAAGATTCTTTATAAAATATTCCCAATAGCAAGTGAATCCTGTAGATAGGTCAAAAAATTTAGTAAAATTCTGCCATGTATTATAAAAGGTTCAATAATAATAAAAATGTTTTAATAAAAAAGGTAAATAGAACACCTAAGAAAAATCAAGCTATTTCGTAAGATTGAATGGCACGCCTAAATAATTCCATGCATGCGGACTTAAAATAAATCTTCAAGAAGCAAAAGTAAGAACAATTTCCTTTATCCACGTACACTGCACAGAGGCTATTGTTTTGATGTGGGAAATATACAAAGAGCAAGTGCCATCAAAGTTCACAGCTGGGAACTTAAACCCATGTACAAAAAATTGCCATTGAAGTCATTAATTAAACTTTATAACTACTTGTGGCTAAAGGATAGATCATAAAAAGCATGACTTAAAATAATTATTCTGTTAAGATAAAAGAATTTTTTATTATTTGCTTATTACTATGTCGCCTTTTTTCACGCAAATTTTTGTTTTTAGAAAAACTACCCTCAGGTGGATTCCAACCCATGATTTCTGGATTCATGTTACGATGCGTTAGCCAACTGAGCCATTACGCCTTGAGTAAAAATATTTAATTTGACCATTTAACGGCTGGTGAATTAACACAAAATGATTTATTGATGCGAAATACAAAAGTTTAAAAAATTTTTTTTGCGAAATGATTCATCTCAAAGAAATAAAGTTGTGATGTGACTTTCAAGTTTTAAGAATAACCTAATAAATTTCCCCATTATAAGGATTTCATAAAAAAATTTTTTTCACATGCATGTGTCTAATAGATAATTATAAGAAGTCAGTAAGTATCCTAGCCATGCATCATATCCCTCACCCCAGGATCAGCTCTAGATCAATTTTTAGGTTTTCTGAAATGACTCTGTTAATAAATTAAAAATATATTGTTGCAGTGATGTGTAATTGACATTGACATGCGATGATATAGTTTATGCAGCTCCTGCATCTTGTTTATTTCGCTGTATTCCTTTAACAATATTACGTCACACAAGTCAGGCATGTCTAAAAAGACTCGCATCAATACAACTTACACAAGTTTAATTTTTGTACTTTTATTACTTCACTTATGCTCAAAACAAAGTTTATTATAAAAAACTAATACTTATTACCCTACTTCACTTACTTCACTCTCAAACCATTTCTACAATCTCTAAAACACAATCCTGGAGTTCATTTTTACTTTTGTGTTGAATTTTATTCTAATCTATTTATATCTTGGCAATCACATTGAGCATATTAAAATATTTTGCTTCTGGTAATAGAGCAGTATGGCAGGTATCATTTTTAGGTGTTATTAACATGTATTTCACAACCTAGTGTCCATGACATAATTGTTAAAATAGTCAAAAATGTTAAAATTGAATTTGGATGATATTCTTTTTTTTTCTTTTTTAACTTCGCTACTTTTAAACAACAGGTGGCCACACAAAATATGAAAAATAATACGGTTAATAAGGCACACGAAGCTTTGTCCACCCCATTACTGCAACTCATTTTATTATACACACTACGATTGCTAGGATGAAAATGGATAATAAAATTAAAAAAACACGAGAAAAGAATCTTCCATACATCTTACACATGACCTGTAAAAATCATTATTTTGTTTATTTTTATGCCAAGAAAACCTTATATAAGATCTGGAAATAAATTTAGATCAAATTATTATTAGTAGCATGTCTTGTTTTCTATTTTTCAATTTTTACTTCCATAGATATATATATAGTTATATAATGCGTTTTTTAACTATGCAAAATTTCTATGTACATGAAGAAGATTTTAAGTTGCTTATTGGGGTTGTAAAGCCTTCTTAAATAGTGATCTAACCTCAAATTTCGCTTTTTCAATAATTCGGGAAAGCTTTGCCAGACATACGAAAACAAAGATTTGCATGTGCTATCACACACCTAAACAAATCTGGGTGTGGCGCACCTCTCATAAAATGGTCTGAAAAAAAAAGGATAACATACATCAATGTCATTTATTCGTCTGTATTCCTCATTTTGTGAATCATTTTCTGTGAAGTCACAACACACTGTGGCAAAGTCTTCTTCTTTTATGACTGAGGAAGAATCGTCATAATCTTCATAATATTCTAGCTGTATCTCAGCATCTGCATCATTACTGCATGTATTTTTTTCTGTTGTCCCATTCATAATTTCATTTCTTCTAGGAAAAGGAGAAGTATATAATAATAACAAAACAAGACCTACTATTTGATATAGAATTTACACCTTGTCTTTTGGTGAAGTGTTTTGGAACAACACCTTAACAAGCACAAAATCCCAATCTCAATAAAAAACATTTTTTTGTGCAAAACTGGGTTGCATTTTGTATAATGTGATTTCATTTATAAAAGACTCTTTTATGTCCATCTTGAGGACCAAAAAAAATTAAGACAATAGGAGGACAATAAGAATTCAATTCTACATGAATTTGTCACAGGAAATCAAATCAATTTGCATATGTGTCCTTATGCATGCTTTTTTTTAAAAAAAACTGCTAATTTTGATATTTAGGCTTGGGCAGACAGAAACAAATTAACAGTACACTTGAAAAAATATCCAAAGTCACAAACAAAACACCAAAAATAAATTATTGCAGCAATAAATAAATAAACTAATGGATTCACTATAGAAAATTGATAGATCTATAAAATATATATTTCATCTCATGAGATCTTACTATTAAAGTAGACAGAGCAAAACCTATGAATGAATTTGTGCTGGCAAGGCAACAGGAAATTTGTTCCACTTTAGCATTCGGTCTTCACGTGATCAGATTATATCACTTATTGCTCTTGAAGATCTTCTACTTCAATCTGTGGAACAGAGTAAAGTGTTTGCAAATTACTATAGTTGCATGTCACAAGTTTAACCTACTTCTAAAGTAGCAAGCATAAGCCGTTAACCACATCTAATACATAATCACAAATTTTTGACTGGTGCACTTTTATTTTTAGCCATCTCGCTTCAACTAAAACATTTTTGTCAAAAATATTTGGGATTTTTTATTTAACTTATTCCAGGAACATAAAGCTTCGGAAAATTTACAATATTTGAAATAATTACAACTCAATTAAACACAACTTCAAGTTTAATAAGAAAAAAAACAGTGAAGCCACGTCTTAGCAGCCTAACATGAACAAAAAAATACACTACAATTGTTACATTGTGGTGGCACACATTGTCACTGGAACCAATTGCAGTGCCTTCTCTGAACTTCTTTCAACACACTACAAATATTTTTAGTTTCATGCAAACACTCATGTTTTCGTAGATTGCCACTTTGACTAAAGGACTTTCCACACAAAGTACATGGATAAGGTTTTTCTCCAGTGTGTGTTAAAAGATGGCATTTATAGTCTTTCTTTCGGCAAAAAGCTCTCCCACACTGAGTACATTGATATGGTTTCTCTCCTGTATGGATTTTTACATGTGCTTTGAAACTATGGCTCTGAGTAAAACTCTTATCACATTCTGAGCAAACGAAAGGTCTTTCACCAGTGTGAGTTCGAATATGTCCTTTTAATGAGTCTAGCCTAGAAAAACGTTTTTCACAAAGAGTACACAAATCTCCTGGCCTACGAAACTGGTAACCACACTGGTCGCAACAAAAGGGTTTCTTAATCATATGTATTGCTTTATGTGAAATTAGCTGTCCAACAGTTCGAAACTTTCTGTCACATTCTTTACATTGGTATGGTTTTTACCAGTATGTATACGTTTATATTTTGACAACTCTCCAGAGGAACGAAAACCTTTACTGCAAAATAAACAAATGTGTGGCCTCTCTCCCAAATGCAAACGCATGTGCAGTTTCAAACCAAAGGGTTCTTGAAATCGCTTATCACATTGCTTGCATTCAAAAGTTTTTTCTCCAGTGTGAATTTTCATATGACGTTTAAGATGAGAGCTTCAAACAAATTTTTTATCACAGTGACTGCAAATATTCGATTGCTGTATGTGAGTTTTTGCGTGCTTTTTTAGCAGGTTTAGGCAGCCAAAATACTTGTCACACACACTGCAAATGTAAGACTTTGTCCCCTTATGTAATATGTGACACAAACAATCTTTTGCTATCAAAGCTGTCCATGCATACGGAACAATTAAAAGTCTTGTTTCCACCACCAGAATCTCTTTTCACAACAGCCTTATTCTGCTGAACTTCTTTTTCATTCTTAACTTCAACCTTTTCATTGTCAACTTCTTCATTACAAAAGGCTTTACTTTTTGTAATGACAGGACCATCAGGGTGTGTTTCCATGTGAGCTTTTAAAACGCTGCATCTATGGAAAACTTTTTCACAAAGTGGACAAATATAGGAAAGAGTATTTGTTGTTTTTATGTCTGTGCTACTCCTTTTTGATCTGAATAATTTTGAATCGATTTCTAGTAAGTTTGCACTGTCATTATCGTTCACATCCAGTCCCTCAGAATTATCCTAAAAATATCAGAAACTTTATTTTTATAATGATCATAAAAAAACATGGCAAAATGTTAATTTTCCCAAAACAACACCCTGACAAAAAACGAATCTTAAAGTATATATATAACCACTTTCAAGAAATAGTATGCAAGATGTACATGCAGTTCTATGATCATGTATGCCAACATCAACAGATGTGCAAAAAATACAAAGATTTATACAGAAGCATCCAAAGAAAAAACACAGCCAACCCATACTTTGGACTGTTTTTCTGAGATATTAACAGGAAAAAATAATAAGAATATATATATAATAATTAATAAGGAAAATACCTCCGTGACTACGACAATTTTTAATGTTAATTCATCATTTTTATTCACAGACACTTTCCAATCATCCAAATTTGCTTGTTTGTTAGCAACAAAATTAAGCTTCCCTTTTGATGCATTTTCCCCAAATATTGGAAGCCATTTGATACCTAAATTAAGATTAAAAAACATGCAAACATCAAAACGACATCCTATTCAATTTTAAACAGTTCAACAAATCTTTGTTAAAATAACAACAATACATTCAGCATAATTACCACATTCTGATTGGCTAATAAATAAGTACAGTACTGAAATCAGGACACCTAACATCGTGGATCGCGTATCATGCGCATCGCACACGATTCACGATGCTGTCGCTATAGTAAAATTTTTTAGCATCATGAAGGTCGCGATCCATCGTGGGGTCGACTTTCGCGATCCATATCGCGACCGTCATGATACATCTTTAAACATTATAAAAATCATGTAATTAATGTCATGAGAGAATAGCGCAATTAAATATGAATAATTGATTTTTGTTTTTTTTTAAAATCAAAAATATTTTCGTTGTCGTAAGCTGTATTCTTGTTTAGACTCTAACTTATTTAGTTGTTCTACAGGCCTGCCTGACCCTAACTTTCACGATAAAAAAAATAATAAAAATATCAACAAACAAACATTTTCTTATCCCATCTCCTTCGTTATGATTAATATATGTTTAAAATTACGCTGCTTGCTAAAATCTTAAATTCCTTAGTCGAAAATACATAGAAAACGGTTGTCGTAACACCCTCCTCCGTTGTTATTTTTTATTATTATTATTTTGTTGTTGCTCCGACAATACATTTTTATTTTTTCCATGAACTTTCATTAAATCAGACATTCACTAATTTAACATATAATACAAGCAAAACATACATAGAAAAATATGCTTGTCGTAACACCCTCCTCCGTTGTTGTTTTTTACTTTTTTGTTGCTCCGACCATTTATACATTCTCGATAAAATTATTTTCATTTTGCCGACCGACAGACTGTAAACTACTATCTACTTTGCACGTAGAACAAGTAATTAAGTTGGAGTCACCTTATTTCTAAAATCCAACTTCTAATAAAAATACAAGATGCAAAAGAATTTTTAAATGTAAAAAAAACAAAAACGAAAACACAAGATTAGCTATACACATCTATTGTTTAATATTTTTTAATGTTATTCACAATCCATCGCGGCAAAAAATTAAGAGGCCTGGGACGAGCAAACAAGTGCCATTTTGGCAAAAAAAATTATGTTAATCAATTAACCTTTATAATATCTATGCATTAATAATGTTTGAATGCACACCCCTTAACAGATCTAAAATTACTGATGAAAGAAAATGTCTAAATTTGCTATTACTGAAATATGACATCATAATTCATACAGCATAATTAAATCTGAAATTCTTTAATTGTGTATATTTTGAGAACAAAAAGAGCTTTTTAAAAAATTTAAAGACTTGTTAACAAACTTTTTAAGCTCTATAATATAAGCCCAACATCATTTATGCCTCGGGTTCCCTTTAAAACAACAGTTCCTGTGAAATAATAATTATAAAAAAATAATAAATATTTAAAGTGAGTAGTTCAGAAAATCACAAAAACCTATAGTTAGTGGATTGTTTCCACTGGTAGCAACTGAATGAATGATTTGGGGGCCACTAAATGATTTGGATAATAAAAAGAACAAGAAAGCCAGGCAACTACAGTGATGTGTCCAGAATTTTTTTTGGGATACTGGGCTGCTGAAACAAAATAGCAGGGGGTCTGGGGGCAGCTGTGACGCCCATAGTGGGTCCAGGGCTAGCCCTGGTGGAGGGTCCAGGGTTTGTTTCCCCAGAAGTGCTGCTATTTTATCAATTTTCAGTACCTGAAACACCTGAAAATAGTGCAATATCTACATTTGAAATGTTACAAGAAATGCTCATATATCTTTTCTTAAACTTCTTTTCCTGAGACTTACCATTTAGTTTCAATTTTGATTATCATGCTGCCGTTATGCTCATCTTAAGATATACAAAGAAAAGGTAGGGGGTGAAGAGATTTAAGTCGGAACATGTAACTTTAGATTCGTAAATAAAAAAAACTGCATGTTTGCAACAATGATTTTCACCTAATTCGATGCAATATGAAAAGAATGTTGAATTCGTTATTTGTCTTGACTTATGCACTGAATTCGGATACCACCGTCTTAACGTTATTCTTATTTCCTTACCTAATGTGTGACATGAATTTATATGCGAATAAACGGGGCTATGACATTTTAGGAAAAGTGCTAGTGCCTCTAACATATATACAAAATACACGAGTAAAGTAGAGTAAACAAAAAATAACATCATTAGTTCAAAGGCTAATTCGTATGTTTCCGGTCTTGTGATATCTATTAACCAAAGCCTCATACTCCTCTCCTAAAAACTTTTTGGGCCCAACCAATACCAGTCCCATCAGTCTATCGATTGATGTGACAGTCATCTGTTCCTCTGTTTCCTGTGGATAAGTTTAGGGCTGAGAAATTACGCTTAACATTGGCCTTACTGAGAATGATGTGAAGTGAAAACTTAAGCGATTTCATCAACTCTGGACACTGTTTGCGATCCTACGCCACCACAGCATAGACTTGATCAGGTTGAACAGGATGCTTATCTTTATACTTGTTGATATCATTGTGCTTTAATTCCTTCCTTTTAAAAAGCAACAAAATTTCATCATTGCGCACTTTTTCCCTCCTAAAATGAAGAGATGATAAAAGTTATAGAGTATTTGAATTTTCTCGAGTTGATCTTCTTCGAGCGTGAACACAAGATGTCAATGCAAGGAACGTCTGCTCATTGATTTTTAATGAGCGATTAATTCTTCCTTTAGCTCTTTCATTAAAGTAATTTGAACTCTTGTTTTGAAGTCCCTGATTCTTGCTTTATAGGTTTCCCTATTGACAAGCACATTTTTATTGTGCAATTTCATAGCTAATTCATTCTCTCACACAAGCGTTGAGGAAAGCTAAAGCATGTAATTTGTATAGAGGTCGCTTTTTTCGATCCGTTTCATAGCTTCTTTCAGGTTTTCCAATTTTGTGCTAACGTTGCAATAGATTAAATTTTGGACTTTGTACTAGGCCATATCAATTTGATCAAAAAAGAAAAACTGAGATTTTGTTCATTATAATACCTTCTACACATTTTGGTGTATACAAACACCATGTTCACTAGAAATGATTACATTATTCACAGATAAAATATTTTTATACATTTATTAGTCAACTAGAAAATCTCTAGAGGGTATGATGCTGCATTGTTGTTAAGCACAGGTCGTAAATGTTTTACAATAAGAGATTCTTTTATGAGCAGTTCTCCGTCGTTCTTCTTCGTTGCCACAACAATACACAACAAGTTATTTGAAACTTTTAGGAATTTTTGTTATGACTTTGTTGGTTAGGGTTTGCCATGCAAATTTGAAAGAACTTTAAAAGAACATTTTTTTAATGAAATAGTTTTGAATCATATGGAAATTGTTTCATTATTTTCTGAAATTGTTGTCTTTTTTTTTAATTGTCTTTTTACAAGGCTAATTCATTTCAATATTTGATATTGTTTTTAAAATCGGATGGTAAAGAATAGTAAAAAATTAATTATCCATCAGGTAATTGAATGGACATTCACACATAAAAAGCACATGCTTATGTAAAGAAATATAGTCCAACACCTGCGTTCGAAAATTTTTTACTGTGATTAAAATAGCAATTTCGGTTGCTCTCCATTTATAAAAAGGTTGGGGAATTTTTTATGTTTGTAAGGCTGAAATATACAATCCGTTTAAACGAAAGCTTTAAACCTGAGGATGAGTCATAGGTCAAAATGGATTGTTTGTTTTAAAAAAATGAAACTTTTTGACCTGACAAATTTAACCTATGTGTCATTTCAAAAAGATGGACACAGGGGCTGATTCAGGTCAATTTGAATATCAGTATACCGATTTTGGGGACATCTGATTTAGGGGCCCATTATAGACATACATAATTTTAAAATGCTTGAGAATTGCTGTATTTCCTATCTTCTTCATATTCTTTAACCACAGAGAAGATATATTTTTACGAAGAAACTATGTTTTATTCTAAAAAAGAAGACAATGCATATGCTAAAGCCATGTATTTTTTTGTTGTCTCATTTTCGTAAATACTCACAATACTACAACTTTAAAATCATTAATTAAGTTTTAAAAAATCACAACCCTGTTTTTGAAAAAAAATATGTCTTCAAAGTGAAATTCTTCGAGGTGCATTTTTTTTGAAGTTGTCCACGATCTCCTCTAATTGTTCATCTGTGAATGTTGGTGGGCTATCAAGACAAATTCTAATTAACCTGGTAACATTATTTTTATTAAAAGTAATGGAGACACCAGCAAATTCATAACGGAAAAGCCTCGTTCGTCCCCAGATGTGGTAGGTGGGATGAGCAAGGTAAGCTTGAATAAGATCATGGTGTTTGGGTAACATTGAGCAGAACCTTCTTTGCGAAGGCCATTGAATTTTTATTTTTTTAACAATGAAACTAATTAAAGTATCACGATTTTAATTGTCAATATATTTTAAAAATCATTTCAGAGCTCTTTTAAAAAACAACAATATTTCTTTATCATCAAAACATATTTTATAACATGCAAAACTTTTAAGTTCCTCCTTAAGCAACGTTTAACAACGCAAGAAAACCCATGTTGGGGACTTTTCCCTTCACGATAAGATTTCGAAAACAAATTAAATTTTAATATCAAAGAAAAACAAATATAAAAATATAACCACTGTGTTCTTGAAAGATCAAAACACTCATTGTGAGAACAATGTTTTAAATTTTAATACTGAAGAAAGATTCTAAAAATATAACTTTTGATGCAAATAAAAGGTGAAAACGCTCGTTGTAGGGACATTTTGTTCTGGTAAGAGTAAAAAGATACTAAGTCAAAAGTTACTGTTTTTCTATAAAATAAATTTTGAAGAAAAGAAAAATTACAAACATGGAAAATGTTAATAAAAAAGAGCTTTATAATTACATAAAGTCACTGTTATTCAGTCTGTCTCGTTGTGTGTACTCGTTCATCGCATTAACTGCACCTGCCCAAGTCGATTTTGGTTGGTTTGTGATACATCAAAATATAAAAAAAACTGTTTTATGTATTCTACTTTTTCCCTGTCGAAATGTTCTTTCCGAACTAATTTTCCATTGGCCATTTTGTTTATTTCGAAAATGTTTTAACTTTTCTCTCCTCTACCATAAAAATCTTCTTCATTAGCCTCGGCTCTTCACGCCACATTGGTTGGAGTTGATACCATTTTAAATACTTAAAAACACAATCTAAGCTTTTTTATTACCATTCTTTGTTCTTAAATTTTTAAAACATTATCTTAAAAAGCTTTTAAAATGAGATCTAACGAAGCTTTTCTATCAAAATTAAAGTTTCAATCTTTGTTTAAATTTCAAAATATAATTACTTCTATCGCTTAAAAGCTTTATTTACCCTGCACAACCAACAATGCCTTCTCGCTAGTTTATTTAGTTTCCACGCAAAACTTTTGTGTCACATTGATAGAGTTCACATTGATAGAGTTGATAACATATGCAATTATGCTATTGGGAATAGTTATGTTAACACTATTTGACAATAGTTACGCGCAGTTATAATAAGCTATTTTTTCTTCAATAATCTTTTGTTTATTACGCGCAAGTTAATGACTTACAAGACTCGCAAGATAATTAATAAGAACAAAAGACAAACTCCGAGAAAAAGGTGTGAAACTTGAGCGTACGCATACGCTTACATCTGGACTGTACTGTATATTGAAATTTTTCAACAATTATAAAGTTCATTTTGTTATACGAACTTCGTTTATTTTAATTGGATTTATTATCTAAGGTCTTTAGGGATGGTCTCCACCGCATTGTAGAAAGCAAAAACATCTCTGTAGATCGTTTAAAAATCATGAAAACAGGATTGTAGAAAGCGAAAAGATCGCTGTGGAACGTTTAAAATTCATGAAAACGGGATCGTATAAAACCAAAAGATCGCCGTAGATCGTTTAAAAATCATGAAAACAGGATCGTAGAAAACGAAAAGATCGCCGTAGATCGTTTAAAAATCATGAAAACGGGATCGTAAGATCAGCGTAGATCGTTTAAAAATCATGAAAACAAGATCCTAGAAAACGGAAAGATCGGCGTAGATCATTTACAAATCATGAAAACAGGATCGTAGAAAACGAAAAGGTCGCCGTAGATTGTTTAAAAATCATGAAATCGGGATCCTAAATAACGGAAAGATCACTGTAGATCGTTAAAAAATCATGAAAACGGCATCGTATAAAACCAAAAGATCGCCATAGATCGTTAAAAATCATGAAAACGGGATTGTAGAAAACGAAAGGATCGCCGTAGATCGTTTAAAAACCATGAAAACGGGATCGTATAAAGCGAAAAGATCGCCGTAGATTGTTTAGATTAAACCTATGAATATGCAATTTTACTAGTCTTTTCAAAGAAGCCCACCTCGTATATTTTACTTTTTTTATTTCTGGTTTCGTTTAAAGTTCGTATCATTTCTTTTCGTCTTTTCTTTTCTTTTCATCTTTTAAAAAAAATCGTTTAATTCTTTTGTTTCTGGTTTCATATTGAAATAATTATGCGCAATTACGCCGGTACTTTTGAAGTCCGTTTCAAGATTGTATAGCAATTTACTTTGTTCAAAGTTCGTATCATTTCATTTTGTACGATAAAAAAACTTCGTTTAAGTTTGTATCATATATTAAAAAAGTTCGTATAAACTTCGTTTACATTTTTTATTTTAAACGAAGCACTTCGTATGACATTCGTTTCACGAAACGAAGTACTTCGTAGCGTTCGTATAATTATACGAAAAAGACATACGAACATTATGAGACGATCCCTTATGCGCAGTTAAAATAAGTTGTTTTTTTTTTAAGAATCTTTTGTTTATTACACACAAGTTAATGACTTAGAAGACTCAAAAGATAATTTATAAGAATAAAGATTAAAACCACCGTCTCCTACATGTAAAATAATAACACAGGGAAAAAAAGAAAAAAACAAATTCCAATAATTTTTAGGGCAAAATAAATCTTGATAATAAACAAATTCTGAAACAAAAATTGCTTACAGATCATGAAAAAATTTACAAAATCTTGTCGAAAAAAATGTAGCTACTAATAAACAAGTAATCAATGGTAATTGTTCTACAAGTGTTTTCAGACCACATCTAGAGTGGAAATTTTTGCAAATCAACTCTACATTTCTAATTGAAACCCTGTAATGTCTATTTTCTGTCATAACTGGTCGAATCAGCATGCAACACAAGGTTTGTAACTCCATGTGATCAAGTACACAAAACACACAAATAAAATAAGTACGGTCCCTGAGGCTCTATTTACTTCTTGTTACGATAAACAAGGTCAAGTGCATTATGCAAAGTCAGAAAATTTTGCATGCCATGATTGGGTCATGCCTTTTTTGCTAAAGAACACCTTGGAAAGGAAAAGGGTTTTGTGTTGAATGACAAAAAAAATTAATTTAATGAAATCATTATTGTGTTAATAAAATGCAATTTTGGAAATAATGAACCTAGGCCTTATTGCACTATTTTTAGGTGTATATTTTGATTGGACAAACTCTTATAGATTTTAAAGAGATGAAGATGGATTAAAAATTTGCTTGATTTTTCTCCTAAATTTTTTGAGCATTCTCACAGCGGACAAGTATACAGATTAATTGATAGACTACAGACTTTACACTATCCTAATGTGAGAATGTAACATCACATGACAACACATCTGCGAGAATGATGTGACTGTTCTGCCAGAATTATAAAAGTTGCCCAGATTATGTACTGCAGCTTGTCCTGTTTATAAACAGGACAGAAAATACATAACCAGGGCAACATAATCTGGGCTGGCCGGCTTATGTACGACTTTCTACATTATTTGGCACTTATATATGTATGGCAGTTAAAAATATTATTTAGTACTTATAGAGCAAACATAATCGCCCTGGTTGCAAAGTTGTTGTTGTTCTTAAAAAAACAAAATTTCGTGGAAACTATTTGGGGATTCGCTTTTTAAATAACTTTTTACTAAACTTAATTCCAACAAAACGAATAATTTAGGTCATCCCCAAAATTCAATTCCTATGAAAAATCTAGTTTCATGAAATTTAGTTACTTCAAGCATTATGAAGCCTTTTTTGCGCTATGCCTAGTTTTCAATGGTGTTTTATCCTGCAGAGAAAAATTATGTCAAGACTTTTTTCTTTTGCCATGACTAGTTTACAATGATGTTCAAACTTGCAGAGAAAAATTACGTCTAGACTTTTCTTTTTAGCCATGCCTAAAATTTCCAAAAAAATGTCTGAAAAAACGTTCATAATCCGGTCAACACGACATAATAATTAGGGCAAAAAAATAGTTGGGCCATGTTACACGTATGCGTTTACAATCTGGGCAAAACATGACCAATTTATATACATTTAGCTAACATTAGCGTTTCATCCATAATGTGAATTCATCCTCATTTTAAAGATACTATGATGAAAAAACGCCCATTGAATATTTCCTGCTGTAATAATCTTTTTTTAGCAGCCAGCTAGCTAGCTAGCTAATAAGGCTGGATATACTTACAGCAGATAGGATAAGAGATATAGCCAGCTATAGCTAGGTTTTAAACGCATAATATTTGCAGTAAATATAAAATATCATACCGCAATTGACTTTCTTGAAACCTGGCCTTCGCCAGCCGTTCGAAAGAATTATGCGCAAAACAAAAATGTCTGTCACCCAGCTGTCAAACAACAATCACTTTCACAAAATGAAAGTTACAGTAATGACCTAAAAAAGGTTTTACTAATAACACGGAAATAAATTCAACAAAGTCGATAATAGAGCGAATCTACTTATCATATGCAGACAACTTTGCTTTTTATAGAAGCACAGGTATAGGTCCATTGCTTAAAGGTACACATGAAAATAAAAATGGCAGCCGCCGTGGGTGAAGTCCATGTGCAAACCAAGTTGTTTACAAAGTTAAGAAAATTTAATATCCCTGATTCTCCATTTTCACTTCCTGTTGCATCTGGCTGTACTGAGCTTAATTCTTTACTAAAGGGGATTTTAAGTGAGGAAGAAAAATCGGAACATGTAAAGTTTGACTTTTTGATTAATGGGGAGTTTCTAAGGTCGACTATTCAGGAATATATCACAAGAAGTGACGTATCGACGGAGTCTGTTATTGAAATAGAATACATATTGAAAGAAGATTCACCTAAGCTTGAGCAGTCCCTGATTCATGATGACTGGATTAGTGGCCTTGATATTTCAAATCAATTTATAATCTCTGGTTCCTATGACAACACTGTGAACATCTGGACATTGAACGGAACCTGTTTGATTTCATTAGAAGGGCATACTATGGCAGTTAAAAGTGTATCATGGCTGTCAACAAAGCAAGATGATATGAAATTTCTTTCAACATCACAGGATCAAACTATTTTAATATGGAATTTTAACTCTTTTGACAAGAAAAGTGAATGTATTCATATTTGTCGAGGTCATGCAGGAAGTGTTGATTGCCTTGCTGTACAGCCATCTGGAGAAAAGTTTGCAAGTGGTTCTTGGGATAAAATTATTAAAATATGGGATGTAAATTCCACTAACGATGGCAATGATGAAGATTTTGAAGATGCAGTTAAGAAAAATCGATTGAGTGACAGTGAAAGAAAAATTACCAACATGCTTCCTTTGTTATCTTTATCTGGTCACAAAGAAGCTGTATCAACCTTATGCTGGCCTCATAACAATGAATTAATCAGTGCAGGTTGGGATCATTGCATTCGTTTATGGGATATTGAAAGTTCTTCAAACAAACACACCCTTACTGGTAATAAAGTTATTTTGGACATTGCTTTTTCTGTACACACTCAACTGTTAGCTTCTGGAAGCACTGATAAGCATGTTAGATTGTGGGATACACGTACTCGTGAGGGAACTGTTGTACGAACGTTACTTTCCTCACATAATGGTTGGGTGTCATCAGTTGACTGGTCACCCACTGATGCAAATAAGCTAATTAGTGGCTCTTATGATAACACAATCAAGATGTGGGACATCAGAAACATTACCTCACCATTATACAACTTGGAAAATCATTTAGATAAAGTTTTGTGTACATGCTGGAAAGAACAAGATGTAATTTTGAGTGGTGGTGTGGATTGTAATGTTCATATTTATAAGCAGCAGCCAAAATCACCATTGACGTCTGAAGAATGACAAAAACCAATGTAAATATCGAAGTTAACTGTTTTTACAAAAGAAAGTTTCCAAACAAGTTTGTGTATTTTTTTTTCGTTTTTTATTGTTGATTAACAAAATGAAGAATATATTTTTGCTATAATTTTAGATTCTGTAAATTCTGTAACTTGCTAAGTCTGATGAATTTATAAATATATACTGCGTTAATTTTTATGCAGACTTTTCTGTCACAGAAGGGTAGGGATGCAAAGACAGTAAAAGAACAAAAAATTTTTTTTTCTTTAAATTTTCCCGAATTACCAAATTCGTAATTTTTTGCCAGGGTTTAATTTGGCAAACTGCATATTTAAAAATATTTCACATAGACTTATTTTCACGAATTTTGGCCAAATTCATTTCAAGCAAAAATTGCACTTTTTTTATAAACAAAAATTGCCAAAATTTTAAACAGTTTGTTTGAGGCGAATAAGTAAAACTTAATGGTATAAATGAAATGAATACTTCGAAAATAAACAATTTGGCGAATAAAATTACCCCAGTTAAGCAATGACTAAACATTTTTTGTCCTAAACAGCTAAACAATGTTTGGGAGAAGCGCAAAAAATCAATTGTTTATATAAAAGTGTCCCCTTAAGCCTGAGGAATCATGGTTAAAGATAAACAAGTACAGGGCAGATATTGGTTTTGGAGCAGGGCTCACGTAACTTCTTCCCCAAGATTATTTGCTTCTGAAAGGCGCTGTGTTTTATAAAAGTTCCTAATAGGGGTGACAAAAGTTAAAAATAGCGTCTATTTAACAAATGATCGTACTTTAGACATATATTTTTTTTATTGCATAAGTACATACACGTTTTTTCTAAGACCCAAAAACTAAGCAACTGAACTTGTTTACGGGCCTTTTAGTCTCACTGGCACTGCACCAATTGACTCGCCGTCTAGTGTACAAGAGAGTTTATACTTAAGATTTATTTCGTCCTTGTCAATTTGGAACCAACCTGCGATAATTAATAATAGAAATAAGCATGCGTCATTGGACAAAACTGTTAATTAATGCAACTCTACAGTTTTTTGTTCTAAAACTGCTACGTGTTAAAATTTTGAAAGTAACTGCTCTAATGAAAATATTATTTTAATTTTTCACATGATCACAAGTAAAGCTTAATAGGTGACTTTGTCACATGATTACAAGTAAAACTTGATGGGTAATTTTGTCACATGATTACAAGTAAAGCTTAATGGGTAACTTTGTCACATGATTAAAAGTAAAGCTTAATGGGTAATTTTGTCACGTGATTACAACTAAAGCATTTAGTTACTTATAGTTATGTTTTTCTGTACTTACGTTCAGGAAAACATTTCCATGCGATCAATTGAATATAGAAAGTAAGAGTCCACCAAGTTATTTTATTTCCACACTAAAAAATTAAAAATGCCTAGACTAACCTGTATCCTAAGGCGATTTGTAATCTAGGAATAATGAAATAACGGCTTAGAAGCCTAGAGAACCTGGGGAGGAGGACTCTATACACACAAACATTTAAAAAAGATAAGGAAAGGGATTAAAATTCGATGCTTCAGCACATTTATTCGCTAGAACGATCAGAAAGCGCAGCGCCGTTGAGAAGCATTTAGTCCTGGGGAAGAGGTTGAGGCCTGAGAACAAGGTTGGAATAACGCTTATTCATATAATTCATATCATCCTTTTTTATTATGCTGGAAACTAAATAAGGCCGTTGGGAATAAGTTTTAATCTTTACTTTTTCAATACTTCAATATTAATGTAAGGTGCCAGAAAACACAAAACCGTAAATACGTACAATGAAACTTCTTGAGTCATAGGAGGTGTTTACTTAAAGAGTTTTACCACATGTATAAACATGTATAAACAGTCAACCACTGTATCTAAACCGATACCAAAATACTTATAACTTGTTCACACCAACGAGACAAAAGTAAATTCCCTGTAAAACTCAGAGCCATTATCTTACTAGTATGCAGCTCTATATTTCCTACGCTTTCTCCTTGAAAGAAAAACACAGAATGCACAGGTATAAAATGGGGATTACACGATTAATTTATATCATATTTGTTTCTACTAGTTTGTTTTAAAGTTTATAGGCCTTAAAAATCCCATAATGCACCTTAGATGTGAAAATACTTAAGGTAGTGGCATTGTTGTACAATATATTACAAACTTATATGCGGCATCATGCGTGAGTATGTAATTTAGAGTTTAATGAAATACGCACCGCAGCCATCTCATCGTTAGTAGTAAACAGAAAACTAAGCTAATTTTGCGAAATTGTGTTGTAACCTCGACTTTAAGACCTGTAACGTTCTTTGATATGAGTCTCATCCTTATATGCAAAGAATAATTAAGCTTTTTTATCTAACGAAACAAGCTTAAATCTCAAGTCCTAACCCATTTGCAAACGATGACACCTGAACCTTTACAAGTTTTTAGTGATTGTGTTTTTTATAGAAAAAGCGTTTATACTATGGGACTAAATTCAAAATCCGGGCCCTCTTTTGCGTCATTCAGTGTTTTTAATAAGTGCCCGGTTGAAAATAGACAAACTCATAACTTTCTTAAATCATAAACATAAGAAAAAAATACTAAAATACAATTTACAAAAATATACAAAATTGTTTAAAAAAATATAATTAGAATTAAATTTAAAAAAAGAAACCGTAAACAAAAAACTATTTTGTACCGGTAAGGATCAGAGCAAAACAGTCCATAACAATAGTAGCTCGCTTTTTTAATTTTATCAGATTTTCTATCAGCATATGTACAAGAATCTAAAATAAACATATACCAAGAATCTTCCAAAGATCGAAACGCAATTAAAAATCTTACTGAGAAATAAAAAATCAGCCTAAATTTGAATTTAAATATGCAGTTCAAACTTGCAACAGACTTTATTTCGAAACTTTTTGTGCGATACTAAGGTTTTTACATGAAGGTTTATTTCGGGCTTCTTGATTAAACAAAATTAACCCTGGACTAGATTATGATGAAAATGAAATTTTCATTTCGCTTCCAAATTTAAACTTTATGTAAAAGGACTGCTTGAGATTATAGCGAAAACGTTTTTGAACTTCCAGAGGTACACTGCTATTAAAATAAAAACTCTGTTTGAAGAAAACATTACTGGTGCTTTTTACTGCTATTGTGGCTTAGGAAAAAAACAGTTCAGAAAACAATAGTGAAAAATATTACTAGCAAAAAGTCAGGAAAGTGCCAGTAAAAAAATATAGAGAAGAAAAGTAGCCGAGGAAAAGGAAAATAGAGAAGAAACAGAGTTGTGGAAGAAATTATCACTTGCGAACATTTTAAGAAGTAATATACGCATATATTGAATAAAGATTTTGATCAAAACTTCAAGAAACCCAACACAGAGTTATCGGTCTTTGTTAGTTTGCACCTTGGCCGCACTGAATTTTGTAGACGTTTATTGGTATACCCCGAATTTTTGACATGTAAGGGACTTGTTACCAGCAGTCAATACTTAAGTAAATTCAGGATAGCTTCAGGGTTAATTGATGTCTTTAACTCAAAACTCGTTATTTGCACTTTTCCAGGAAGAGTGGAGAAACTTGATGAGATTATACTTGGAAGATCTTTCTCATCCTCTTCGGATTATGGCAGTTAGCGCAAATCTCCTCATGAAGCTTTCCACCCTTTCCTAATTATGACTGTGTCTTGTGTGACTGGGTTGCGAATAAAACTGCGACATTTCCGTTAAATCGCTATGATGGAAATGGTGTCGCCACGCACCTACGCATCCAAAAGTTTCGTTCAACGCACGCCGAAAGTCTTTTTTGTAAAAGATATACAACATGGGATCTGTGAATGCTGTAAGAAATCGAAACAATATTAATACATGCAACACTGTCTCCGGTGTGTCTAAAAATATATCCGGATGGAAAGCTACCATTAATCTCATAATAAAGAACGGCAGTGAAAAAATAAGGAAAGAAATGTACATGACTATGTACACAATTAAAGCCTTTCTCTCTGATGCCATGCTCTGTCGGCGTTGCATACCCGTCACGCTTCTTTGAATTAATCTGTGAATTAATGATAACATTACAATGTACTGTATGCAAAGTAGTACAGCTGGAGTGATAGCAAAAATCGTTGTGAACACTATAGTGTAAACTTTTTCTCTTGACGTATCAAGATCTATAAATAACCAGTCTATATCAAATAAAGCCAAAATAAGCGTTAAAAGCCATACTAAAGCTATACCAAGTCTGATTTTTCGAATCGTAATTAATTCATCGTAACGCAGGGCAAAGAATATCGCACATATCCGATCAGTTGATAATGCCAGAAGATGTGCGACTGATAATAACAGACAATACTTTGATAACATGTACGACACTTTTGAAATGTCTATAAAACTCTTTTGCAGTTTTGCATTATCTTCACGGCAACCGCTAATTTTAAAATAAACATCGGGTAAAATATGGAAAAGAAAACTAATGCCAGCCAAAAGATGGTTCATGGATAAACTCAACAATAAATGATTTCCAGGAGGCTTGCGCAGATATTTTTTACGCAGTATTAAAATTATCGTGAAAGAATTCATGCAGATGATTAGGAATATGAGTATCAGCGATAAAATATGATACGACATTGTAAACACATAAAAACATTCAGGATCCTCTTCACTTTCGCCGGTTTCTTCTCCGTTTAACGAAACGTTAGTCGGTGTGGTATATACAAACATTGTATTAGATATTAATCCGGTGTTAACGGTTAATACTATCTTTTCTCGAGCTGTTTTATTATTTTCTTTAACAACAATAACTGCATCTCTTTTTTCTCTATACAACAACAACAAAACAACAACAACCCTTAAAACAAGGCTAGCAGATCAACAACAACAAAAAATTACATAAATACATAGCTTTAGCTTACTTAGAAATGCAAATTCAATTTCGAAATGGTCAAAATAGTTGTGAACTTTCTGCTTGAATTTTGTTTACGTATGTAGTTATGCATACCATCATATATCGAAACTAAAAGCCCTTGAACTGATAAATATAAGCTTTTATAAGCAAAATTTACGTGTTTATAAAACGTGGTAAAGATAATATATAAGATCATTTATGAAAAGAGAACAATTTGACTTATGCAAAATATTATCCTGATGCTTTAACAATCTCTTTCATATGCTGAAACTTCTTATCAACACTTAAAAAACAGCATACCGGTGGTAATTTTACCACGCAGTTCTCTTACAGTGACTTCCGTTTTCGTCAACATATAAGCGCTTCAATTGCGCCACCATTTTATTGTTTGAACTTCTCTCCACTAGCTACTGAGAAAGAAGATACCCGGGGATCTTCGAAGGAACCAGACTTTGCACCGGAGAGTAAAAAGCGAAAAACAAACAAAAGTATTTAATTTAGTTAAAACATCAAATATTATTAAATAAAGTTTTTGTTTGTTTGCTACAACAGTGGAACAGTGAACCTCTTTGTAGCAGACATTCCATATAGCAGACACCTCTTAGCGGGAACATTCCTTATCGGAACCCATTTCCAGGTCTCTCATATAGCAAACACGCCAAATCGGATATCTCTTATTGATGACATTTTGTACACCTAGTTTCAGTAGAAACTAGGAGTACAAAACTGGGTAAAAATCCTGTTAAAACACTAAAGAACTGTTGATATGTGTATTCATTTTATGTTTCAGAACATTTTTAGTTTGCGAAATGCGGATAAAACACAAGACCCCAGGGCTTTTTTTTGGTCCCAAAACCTTTGGGAGGAGGTTACAATTAAATACATTATAAGATTTGCAAGAAGTTAAACGTTTCTGTAGAAACAAAAAGGGTACATTCTTGTTTATCGAAAGTTCTCAAACAAGTCACAGGCCTCCTAGAAATGAGTATTTTGTTCTTTTAATGCAAATTCAAATGATATTGTATGCGGTACTTGAGTGAGCATCTACCCCCCTGATGTCATTGAAACATGTTTCAAATGCAGACTTGATTTAATCGCATCCACTCCACTTATGATGTACAAAGGATCTCCCGTCAGTAATTAAAAGCCAGAACGGAGGCCTTGGAAGAAGGTTGGATTTAGCTTTAAGATAATTAAGCATTGATTTATAGAAATGTTATTCCGTTTTAGGTCAAATTCGAAGGCATGAATTATAGAATTAGACCAATATCCAACTTTGATCTCATTACCTTACATGTTTTTTATACTTTCACAATGCGAGGAGTTAAAAAAGAAAAAAATGTCCTGTGGTCGAGGTTGACCAACACCATAAACGCCAACTACGATAGGAAAGATTCACAATTTCATTAAGTAACAAACTAAGAGACTAAAAAGACCGCTATTATATTTACGCCCTCGTTTTATTTCGCAAAAATCCTGCATTAATGAATTTGCAAAAATCTCCATCATCATAGTTTCATCTTGCCGTTTTAATTTAGTACAAGCGCTTCGTTTTGATTACACCCCGCCATTGCCACCCCAACCTTCCGCCTTCTATTTTCGGCCGTTGTATTTTTATTAAAAAAGGAAAAATGACAATATTTTCCTAACTTTTCTAATTTTTGTTTCGAATTTTCTTAAAATAAGGTTATTCAAAAGTAGCTGATATCTTTCCTACTGGACTAAGCCTCTTCCTTGTAACAAGTCCTTTATAAGGTTTTTCTAAGAAAACTTGGTTTAAAGAATAAAACACCAGGGGCGGATCTAGGGTTAGGCAGCCTAGGCATTTACCTAAGCCTAATTTTGTAAACTAGAAAAAAAAATCTATAGGTAGAATAATCTATAAAAAAACTAAATAATACTTTTATCATCCGCCGATTTCGACTTCATGAAGACGCGGCAGTTTATCGATTTTTGATATTTTACTCAAATAACCAAACCCGGGGCGATCTAGGCAAAATGTCGATTCGCCTAAAACGTCCGCGGGTTTTAAAAGTTCCGAATGAATGAAAATCACACATGGAAAAAAAACGCCCAAAACGTCCGCGGGTTTTCAAGTTCTAATGAATGAAATTCTGGAATGGGAAGAAAAAACGCCTAAAACGACCACGGGTATTTACATGGACAAGTGGATGTTTCTTTTTCGAAGTGTCTGCTGCACCGGTACTGGAATCGTACATCGAAAAACTACTGATCCGTATGGAAGCCCCTGTGCACATTAATATAGTTATCTCGAGTTAACTAGTGTTATCCATGGATAACGTTATTAATGTACTCAAGGGACACGTATATGTGCACAATTATGGCGTTATCCTGAGATAGCACAAGTTATCTCGAGATAACTAACTATCTCAGGATAGCGTGCCAAATGTGCTCAAGAAAGCGCACAATATTAATCTATCCGCGAATAACGATCGTTATCTTCAGATAGCTCTGCTCGCGTGTATTCAAATTACGAATTTATCAAACCACGAGGTAGACCACGAGGTTAAACGAATTATACAAGAAATTAAACAAAAAATGTTTGCTTGCAAACCTAGGGGGCCCTGTCCCACACCCTGCAACCCTATCTATATTGTTGTATTGTACATTATTATATTGAGTATACGTAATTTTTGAGTTGTAGGGGGGCGAGTTTCTGTTGAGGTGCCTGCCCCTGCCTACCCTTTCTATGCCTTTTATCGTGCCTGCCTACTACTATGTCCTTGCCTGTGCCTCCCATGCCTTGCCTACCCCTGCCTTGCTGTTTCCCCTTCCTGTTTCCTTGCCGTGCTTAATGCCTTTGCCTTGGCAACCTCTACGCAACCCTTTCTATATTGATATGAAGAAGCGTGGTAAAACTATTTTTACAAAAATGACGCTGAGAAATTGATGGCATTTAGCACATCAACTTGACTCGTTAAACACATATTGCATCTTTTCATATAAATAAAGTTAATATGTTACTAAAAAAACTATTTTAAAATAATTTAAAGGTCTATTTAATTAATTGTTTACCATAGTAACGCTTACTGTGTTCGATCACGCTTAGGGTTTGTTTACATACGAAATCCGCCATTATTGGATTACGTCATTTTAAATTTATGATCGCGCTGAAATCGGAGAATGGTGTATTGTATGCTACCTAAGTTAAATGAAGAAGTTTTGAATTTGGGAGCCCTTTCAGATATTGAAAGGATTGGAAATGCTGGAAAGAGGTATTTTGGCCACATGTGCCATGTTGTTGTCTCAAACCAAACCTTTATCCTGCCTATGCAAGAGACAATAAATTCATTGCTTAAAAGTGAGTAATATTTGAAATATTTTAGTTTTTGCTGCTTCTGGATTTTAGGCACTTTTGCGTACAGGAACTATTCTTAAAAGTGGTAAACCACCAGATGTTTTTACAAAACGTGTAATTTATATAAATGTTTTTCTTATCAAAACAAAAGGTTTTAACATGACCTCGATCAAATGCATTGTTTGTTTATAAAAGCCCAATGCTAAATGAGATAACTGAGGCAATTTATGTAAACACTGTCTTGGCGGTCAGAAGATGTTTTGATGTGTATGTGAAATTTGGTATACAGTTTTACTAGCTAGCTACCTGTATGTGCATTTGTTGGAATTTATTTAGTTTTTTGTTTACTGTCTTAAGGTGACAGGCTTCCGTGTAGCTGTTGATTTAAATGTGTATCTTTGTTTCTGTTTGGGAGAAGAAACATTCTTGTAAGATAGCTAAGGGACAGCTCTTTCATAAATGTAAAAGTCTAAGCTAAATGTTAATAGATCTGTAGATCCCTTTACTTCCCTAAACATCAAAATCAAAGCAAGTAATATTTGAATGTTGTCAGTCCTTGAAATCATAAGCACTCAGCCATGTGTCCCTATTAAACAGGTAGTATTTTGAACTTGTAGTGACAAGTTCAAAATACTTTCTGTTTTCTAAGAAATCGATGTTTACAGTATAAGATATACTTAAACGTCAAAGGATTCTACCTCGTCGCACTGGCAAATTTATACGTTTAGCATATATTTTTTGATTGTGATTGTCCCCAAGAACTTTGACTTTGTTGGAACTTTTAAACAGTGCATTTTATATACAACATCCCACTGCTCATTTTAGAACTTTTAAGAACACAAGGAGATCTTTAACTTTCGCATGCTACTTTTAATTGTAATAAAATTGCTAAAAACAAAAGAATGAAGGAGTACCTAATCCAAGAATAGTCCAAGTTTGTTTTATAATATTTCTTATTCTCTTGTTGAACAATACAACATATAAAATTTTGTTTTAGGATAAGATATTTTTATGTCACCTTGGTACCTATGTTGAATATTCTTCTGACATCAGAAATCACCATCAATACACAGAAGATTCGTTATGAATCCTTATAATATTGGAAAACTGTAAACAATGGATATATATCTGGTATAATCCAAAAAGTTGCTTTTCATAAGAGGAACTAAAAAGGTGAAAAGAATCAATGAAAATAACTTGTATTGATAGAAATGATTTTCACAAAAAACAATGCAGATCGAAACAAGAATTGCATGTTAAAGAACGTTCTGTTACAGCCTGTAAACTAATGAAAATGTCATGTTTACTTGTGATTATGAGTAGGATTTGTATATATGTTGCTTTTTATATGAGAATCTTCAGAATTGGCCTATAGTTACTTTCTTAAAGATTTTACAGTGTTAAAATATTTTTCAAACATAGTTGACTGTGACATGTGAGGATAAATAATATACAGACATGTTAAATGTTTTGATGATATTTTTCTGATTTCTAACTCTTTTCTGGCTTAATAAACTGGCTTACTTTTGTGGGAATTTTATAACAATAAAATGAATGCTTAAAAAAAAATTAGTGCAAAACTACACCAGTAAACCTATAATACTAAATTGTCTTGTAATGTACTTTTTTGTTGTATTGTTAGTTATTAGACTTGTTGCATATTATGAAATAAAGCAACTCCTCTACTTATTACTTGTACTCGTATTATGTGCATGAAACGTAAAAAGATGATACTTAATGCCAGTATGTCATTCAAAGAAACTATGGAAATGCTAACCCTGTTTCGAAATTTGCTAAAAGGACGCGTTTTCCATCCGCATGTTTTAGCGAGGATACAAGTGTTAAACTACGGAGGTTGCTTTTATTTATTGGGCTATAAAGACACTTTCGTTTCTAATCTAGGAAGGATTTTTAACAAATATAAACCTTACATTTGGGAAAATTTTTGCTCCTTTTACAGCAAAAACACAAAACGGCCGATTTACCTCGTACAACACCACAACCCTTGACATTACTTTGCCAAAAAATCTATCAAATTTTCGCTAACCAGAAAAAAATACTAGATCCGCCCCTGAACACCATTGACGCTAAAATCACTGGCAACAATAAATGTAAATCATTTGAACTTTTAATAGAGAAGTTTATAATTTAGATTTAAGTAAGTAAGTTTGACGTCCTTGGGGATTTCATACTAACGGCTGGCCCTTTCTCCCCTCTGACTGTAACTATGGTAATTACATTACCACTAGAGATACATTGCTCTAATTTGCTTGCTTGCTGCACAAGCCGGTTTACGGTCATTAGACAACGCTACATTTAAAGTGGGGACTCGAACCTGAAATTATATGATTACAAGCCGAATGCGCTATCACTGCACCATCTCCGTTCAGCATCAATTCATATTTAACTATAGTCGTTAGACCGTGGAAAACCCGTTAGATGGATAAAAATATATCGTAGTTTAGCATGACCCGGTTTTGTCTCACAAACAGACAAAATATGGCTATTACAAAGATTTAGTCTTAATTTTCTCGAAACATCTTACGTAATCTGAATGTTTTATTGTTATCAAGAATATAATTGAATGAAATTTTACAATCTCCCCATTTATGAACCCTTCTAATAAGCTCACCACTACTCCGTAACAACAGCTCAGGGGCTCAAGAGATCCTAAAGACGATGATGATTAATCGTGAGTCTACTCTAGAGAACTGAATAAACAATACAGAGGTTGGTAAGGTGGAGATGGTAGAGAAAAACATCGTCCTGATCTTTTTCTTTATTTCATACATTTTGATATGCTGTTTTAGACTTGGGACGCTTACAAACAAGGTAAACGCGACAAAAAATAACAAATAGTTATAAATTCCAAACAGTTCCACAAATCAGCTTCGAAGCCTGTTGTTATTTTATTATTGTTATTTTGTTTAAGGTTTGCTTCAGCACATTCCGACTGTTATCAGCACAGCTTTAACGACACTTGTCTAAAAATAATTGTCTAAAAATGTTGTGATTTTCATACAATTTAGGACGTGGCCAACAAAAAGTGAAAAAGGTTTCCTATAAATCCTATAAATAACCTATTCTTCTAGGAATAACTTTAGTGAACAAAAAATGTCTGTTGGCCTCTGGGTCGTTAATACGGAGCGGCAAATACGTTCATCGTGAAGGAGAAATACCATGGAAACGAAGTTGGGGGAATACGTTTTCCACATAAAAGTCAAAAGAACAAGACCAGCATAGCAGACAAGTACGGCGTACAGACCATCTTTTACCCACGGTATTTCCTTAGCTGCTGTCTAGCATTCCAGAAAACTAAAAGGAAATAAAGAATATTGTGTAGGACAAATGTCTAACACTTGAAGGACGTTAAAGATAGACCAGAAAGTCCTTCCTAATACACTTGTGCTGCATGATAAATTAAAAATGAAAACTTTGAAGTTGCTGACACAGCAAGAAATCGAAACTGACAAAAACTAGCCTCGCCTCAAGATTGCCAAAAACAGGTTGGGTAAGAGTTGAGATCGTCTGGCTTTATGTTACAAATATAAAATTGATTCCCTAAGGAGTAAATAGTGAAGGATTGAATAGTCATGATGACTTGTCACTCTGTCTGAGTTTATTCCATGAATGCATTCAATAGTGTTAGACAGAAAAGAGGTCATGGAAACTTCGCCCCAGTGCTTTGTAAATGTGGAATCACACGATTAAACCATTGAAAGGTCACGCGGCTGCTATATAAACATTTACTTGAAGAATCACTTACAAAACACTTAGCTAAGACATTCCCTTTATTTTTCTAAGTTATTTTATGTGACAATTAAGAATATTGATAAATTTTCTTGGAATTTGAAATGTGTTCGTGAGAAGAAACTTTGAAAGAACATTTAATCCAGATGAAAGCTGATTGGGAACGTTGCTTTTAATAACTGTCTTCTACCTAGCTTCTACAGAGCATTAAACGACGGCTCCTATTTGTTATTGTTTTGCTAATAAGAAGACGGATGTTAATTAAATGATTGAGTGAATGTTCTCTTGCAACATTCAAGCAAAAGCAAACCTTGTGTCGGTCAATTTTATTGTCGCTCAAAGAAATTATTTTATTAAAATAAAAAAAATAAAAAATATATATTGCTAACCTGTCTTTTCCTGTTAGTTTATGTAATGAAATTCGGAATCGCTTATTACAGAAACTGCATGCTTAATAAGTGCTCTGTCAATCCTCGCACACCAGAAGAGTCTTCCTTGTACCTAAAGCTCCTTAGGCATATTATAAAAGCTGTGTAATGTCGATCCAATTGGACTTATAAAACTTTTAGCACGCCTCAGTTCCCTCGGCACACAGTTTTATAAGATTCAAGTAGTCGAGGCTAAACCCCAGCAAAATTTCCCAGATGGTGGATGTATTGAACAATCTTTTACTAAAGCAGTTTTACAAAGTAATGCGCATGCTTCAGCATGACACGGGACGGCTTGGCTTGGCTCGGCTGGGCATTTGTTTTTTATAGTTGAGCCAAGACGCGCGGCACTGTCTGACCAGCTCTGCGCTGCGCGACTACTCGAGTTGGTACCGCTGGATATTGGTTTCTAACCTGTGCTGAATTGAACTCGAGTGAAATCTTGAAGTTTGATTCAGCGCGGCACAGCTGACACAAAACGGGCCTTAGTAGGTCTTTATTATAATCAAGCCCTAACGGCGGTACATAGAGGCTTTGCCCCTTTCCCCCAATATAGAAGTCAGGCCGTAGTGCTTGATATTAAGACGATATTCTTCAGGCCATCCTTTTTTCTTTCCTTTTTGCGAAGCAACTGAGCATACTTCTGTGCGATTAAGTACAACCATAGTCTTATGAGGACTATGGTACAACGACATTCATCATATGAAGATACAAATGTGATTTGAAGCGGAACCCCGAAAGTCCAATTGTTCCATTCGGAGTGTGCAGCTATACGGAGTACGGCTCCGTATAGGCATGCGTATACGGAGTATAACTTCGTATAGCGACATGTTTACTCCGTATAGACGGAAATATTTAAATATCTCAAAGCCGCGAGCGGCGCAGACAGCTTTGAGAGTATAATGCCGAGATTGGTTTGGCTAGACATTAGCGAATGTAGTATGAGCGTTGAAGTCTAAACTAAGTATTCTTATTAAAAATTTACTCTGAGCTATTCCAGTTTAGAAAATTGAGCCTAAAACAAGCAAATAATTTGTGTAAGAATATATGAGACAAGCATGCAGAGTACCAATTACCGTAGATAACAGTTCCAGCTAATAAAAGTTCGAGTTAACCGGTGTTTGAGTTACCGGCAGTTCTACTGTATGATGTAGTTTACTATTTGCGTTTTGTATGAAGTTCATTTTTATGGCTTCCATTATATTCATTCTAAGCTTTATAACTTTGTTTTGTATGTTTCTATATGCAATAAAACTAACCATACAATCAATGAATTTTTTTATGTAACTTTAAAATTGTGTACTTTTATACCAGCCATTGTAAACCTTAACTCATTAACAATACATCGAATTCTGTTCCTATCAAACATGTCACACTCCGTATACTAAGCCTGTCACACTCCGTATAGCATACTTCGTATATTAAGCATGTCATAATCCGTATACTAAGCATGTCACACTCCGTATACTAAGCCTGTCACACTCCGTATAGTAAGCATGTCACACTCCGTATAGCATACTTCGTAGGTAAAGCATGTCACACTCCGTATGGCATAATCCGTATAGCATACTCCGTGTGGCATACTCCTTATAGCAAAATCTGCATACCCCACATAGCGAATTCTGCATAACATGCTCTCGGTATCTCACAATCTGTATGCCATAATCCTTTTTTTGCAATCAAACTAATGTTCCAACACTCCGTATAACTACAATATACCTCGTATGTTTACGATGGATAAAAAGTAGGAAAATGACGTGCTTGTCTTTTTAACTTTTCTTTATGGTGATTATTTTTTATTTTTTTCGGAAATAGTTTAAAACAGTCATATATTGCAATATTTGAATTTCCGCGCCCGAAGGCGTAGGAAATTCTTTAAAACCGTCGTTTTTTCTTTCGGAGCATTTTTTGAGAAAAAATCGACCCTGGGATTTCACGTTGGTCCGTCACAGATATAAACTTCGTACTCAAGCTCCTTAACTACTGAGAAGTCTAGTATTGATGCTTCAGGGCAAAATTGGTATTTGTTTTCGACAAAATTTGACACAGTTAACAAAAAAAGTATGCTGAACATAATGGTGACATAATAATTTTGATTTTTGTCACCTAAATGTCATTTTAGGCCAAAATTGGTCCAAAAATTAGAACTACTTTATTTTCAACAAAATTTGGCACAGTAAACAAATAAAGTATGCTGAACATGATGTTGACATCAAAATTTTGATTTCTTGTTACCTAAATGTTATTTTAGGCCAAAATTGGTCTTAAAATTAAAACTACTTTATTTTTGACAAATTTTGACACAATTAACAAAAAAAGTATGCTGAACATGATGGTGACATCAAAATTTTGATTTCTTCTTACCTAAATATCATTTCAGGCCAAAATTGGTCCAAGAATTAAAACTACTTTATTTTTAACAAAATTTGGCACAGTAAACAAATAAAGTATGCTAAACATGATGGTGACATCAAAATTTTGATTTCTTGTTACCTAAATGTTATTTTAGGCCAAAATTGGTCTTAAAATTAAAACTACTTTATTTTTGACAAATTTTGGCACAATTAACAAAAAAAGTATGCTGAACATGATGGTGACATCAAAATTTTGATTTCTTCTTACCTAAATATCATTTCAGGCCAAAATTGGTCCAAAAATTAAAACTACTTTATTTTTAACAAAATTTGGCACAGTAAACAAATAAAGTATGCTAAACATGATGGTGACATCAAAATTTTGATTTCTTGTTACCTAAATGTCATTTTAGGCCAAAATTGGTCCAAAAATTAAAACTACTTCATTTTTAACAAAAATTGGCAAAGTTAACAAAAAAAGTATGCTGAACATAATGGTGACATCAAAATTTTGATTTTTGTCACCTAAATGCTATTTTAGGCTAAAATTGGTCCAAAAATTAAAACCACTTCATTTTTGGCTAAATCTGGCACAGTTAACAAATAAAGTATGCTGAAAATAATGATGGTACAAAAGTTTGGTTTTTGTCACCTAAATGTCATTTCAGGCCAAAATTTATCCAAAAATTAAAACTGCTTTATTTTCAACAAAAAAATTGACACAGTTAATAAAAAAAGTATGCTGAAAATTATGGTCACATCAAAATTTTGATTTTTTGTCAACTAATGCCGTTTAAGACCATAAACGTTTCAATCGCAAGACTTTCAACCATGAATGATAGGCTGTATTTTTTGTTAGCAATTTCTTTTAAAATGTGAGTTTATTATGACACGTTTCGTTTTGTTTGCGTTTGTTCTAAGATATAATGTTACTGATGGGCTTTATCTTCAGAGGTTCATGCACCAAACCCCTTCGAATGTTTGGCACAATAACACAACGAATTAGCAGGTTTTCATCAAATATTTTGGTAGCGCTCGGAAATTCTTAGAGCCCCCAGGGCTTCTTGTTCACTTTAAGAACATTCGTTGGCAGACCCCGTATAGCTAAACCAAACTCCGTATTACTCCGTATAGAAATCACACTCCGTACGTCACACAATGTCAGTAAAGAAAGAAGGACCCGCGGAGGGTATCAGGACCGGTCAAGGGCCGCAGACATAATTTCAAAATGTCCGCCAGAGGTGCAGATTCAGGATATGATCCTCGTAGACCAAATAGAATTTATCGTTATAAGCCGTCATCAAACAAGCCTGGTGATGATCCTACTGCAGATTACCTTAATCTGATGGGCATGATATTTAGTATGTGTGGATTAATGATGAGGGTAAGACATATTTTATTGGTGGTGGTTTTTTGTTTTTTTTGTGGTGGTGGTGGCCGTCGTGGTGGTGGCTTTACCAACACGTTCATGTTGCTTTAAAGCTTACCTCCCGAGAAAAATTAAGTTGACCTAAATTGGCTCATATTCATACGTGATTTATGAATATAAAGTTTATTTTCCTTAATTCGCACTTATAAGTTAATAATGCCTATTCAAAGATTCAAAAATTCACCTCCGACACGAGGTAAAACACCCGCAATGTTGTTTTATAAATTTCTTCACCTTGAGTGCTCTGACGTCACCTGTTAGAAGATCGTAAATCATCTTCCGCATTGAAATTTTTACTCAAACTTTAATAGTGAAATTCATTGGTAATGAGTATGTTTACCCCTGTGGAAAACATCAGGAAACTTTGAAAATGAATACTAACTTCGGTTGAGAAATCATCATTAAATTGCAATACCGAGAAGCTGTGACACAAAAAAAGAAAAAAAGAGCGACAGGGAAAAGGTTGTAGAATTTCAATTTGAGCAGGCGAAATACTAGACCAAGCACTGACTCGGATTTCAGTTGGGGATAGCTGTGATGAGGATACTATTCAAGAAGAAGTCGCTTCACGTGTTGCTGTTGCTGTAAGGACGTGGTGCAAGTGTGAAAAGTGTAAGTAATGACGAGCGAAGCGTGTCGTTGCTATTGCGAGTTAGAATCCGCAAATATTTTTAATTTGTTCAGTGAATTTTGATATGTAAACGTATTCGAATTAGATAATAGCGCATGAGTTCGATGAATGACGATAAAAATGAAAAAATCTTCTAACTGTTCTAAAGTCAAAGAACTCGGAAGCAAAATGAGCTTCGCAGATCTTAAAATTCTTTGGAAGCGTATCCTCTCTCTTTATCAGTTTGATCCATATAGTTGTTTTGGATCTTTTGGAAAGTTGAAAAAAATAACCTTGTTTCTTTTGGTGGTTAAGAGTTTAAAAACCGTTGTAACTCTATCATATCAAAACAAATCGGTCAATATTATTTTATTTTGCCGTATAAGTCATTGCGAAAGTTAAAAAATTAATTGTAACACTGGGCTGAGTGCTTGTTAAACGGTGTTGCACAGGCGTATAGGGATAATACCTTTTAATATATATATATATATATATATATATATATATATATATATATATATATATATATATATATATATATATATATATATATATATATATATATATATATATATATATATATATATATAATTAATTAGCGTTTAAAGCGCTAATATTAATGATAATAACGTTAAGACGATAATAATAATTAGCATTAAAATAACCCTATTAACGTTGAAAAGCATGATTACGCCATTTTGATTTTTCGTGTGCTGGCAAAATTTGTGTTTTAGCCAATGTCAAATAATGCAAAAAGGACTTAGACCTTTCCTGCACAACTGACTCCCCGTAGTTCATTTCGAACTTTCGTCGGATAAAACGTCCAATAGATTTCCGTCTTGGTCGGACACTTTTAGATCTCAGAATTATTGAATAGTCCTGGTCCTTTCAATCCACAAACAAGCCTATTCATAGCCGACCTTACCATCCTAGCTAATTCACTGACTCCTGACTTGTTAAAAGAACTACGTAGACATAAATCTCTTTTGCCTGGCCCCTTCGTCATTTGTAACCAGGTCTTACACAAGAAATTCAGCCATGTGGTTCTTAACTAATGCGGAGGTGAACGCCAACGGAGCACGGATAAAGCAAGTCTGCAAAAACAGACATTTTATCATGGATTTAATTGTTGATTTCCGCCAGCAAAGGCGAAATCTTTAAAATCGTCTGAGGAGATAGATAGAGACAGCGCAGCTAGGCTGGACGTCCGAAACTTATCCAGGCTAAAGCCTAAATCCTCGTTTTGACAGATTATTTTCTGAGAACGAGGCTAAAATGAGTTTCAAGCCAATAAGAATTCTAACAGTGCAACAAATTGTTTTATTATCCAATCAACAATACTTTATTTTAAAGTTTATATGCTATCAAAAGTTAAAACTTGTGCAGTGTAGCATAAAGAAGATTGTCTTATAACGCGCCATCTTCGATGTTATTAACGTTTCCTTTTAATAATTACGTCACTTCCTTCTGTACAATTTTGCAAGCACGTAGACTAAAGCTATATTCAGCAGAACTATAATTAATTATTCATGAATTTTAATTTAAAGAGGAATTGTTGAGGCTGAATATTTTTGGTGAAAGATAATGTATTATAGCTATAAAATCGTGACAAGTGTGTTATAAAAGAAAAAATAAGAATACGTAGTCTAAAAATAACATTTCAAAACTGATTATGTGTAAAAAACAATTTGCTGCCACTTTTAAAGATATTTTCCAAGTTGTTTGTCAGAGAAAAAGAGAAAATAGATAAATTTTCAGCCTTGCTGTTGTTTTCATTTTGTTTTTATTGTTCATCAATTTTCAGGTTTATTACTTTTCTTTTAAAATTGTTCTTATAGACAAATGAAGTTTATGCAAGTTAAGTTAGCTATTATTTACAGTTATAATAGTAATCAAAAATTAAATTTTAAAATTTTAGAATATTCAATGATTTTGCTCCCCCATATTACTCAGTCCTCTTCAAAGTTTAGTACTTTTCCAGATTATTGCTAATGGTGGAAATCTTTAAGCCGTAGGGCTTCTTGTTTATAGATAATTTCTTCCTTTGACAAAACAATTGGAAACCATAACAGGTCCAAATTTAATGGATTCTTTTCTTTTATGCCGCAAGTGTTATTTAAACAATTTTAAACAATTTCTATATATATAAACTCAGCCCTCGAAATTAGCCCAAAAACCCGTCGGCAATAAATTGTCGACGACTTAGTCGTTTGCAGAGGCAATTCCTCGGTAATAGTTTGCCGATGCGAGAGAGTGACACGTGGGCAATTTTGAAAATATTATTTTTTTAAGCTTCGTTAGTCTTACTTACCCTTTAGATAGATAGATAGATAGATAGATAGATAGATAGATAGATAGATAGATAGATAGATAGATAGATAGATAGATAGATAGATAGATAGATAGATAGATACAGTACAGTCCAGATGTAAGCGTACGCGTACGCTCAAGTTTCACACCTTTTTCTCGGAGGCGGTAGTTGTTTGTCTTTTGTTCTTATTAATTATCTTGGAGTCTTGTAAGTCATTAACTTGCGCGTAATAAACAAAAGATTATTGAAGAAAAAATAGCTTATTATAACTGCGCGTAACTATTGTTAAATAGTGTTAACATAACTATTCCCAATAGCATAATTGCAAATGTTATCAACTCTATCAATGTGACACGAAGAGCCATTGTTTAATATTTTTATTAAACAAAGGTTTTGCGTGGAAACTAAATAGACTAGCGAGAAGGCATTGTTGGTTGCGCGGGTTAAATAAAGCCTTTACGCGATAGAAATTATTTTATTTTAACAAAGATTGAAAATTTTTTTAGATTGCATTTTAAAACTTTAAAAACGAAAAACGGCGATATGTTTTTTTAGATCGCATTTTAAAAGTTTTAAAACGAAAAACGGCGATAGAAATGTAATTTTAGATCGCATTATAAAAGTTTTAAAACGGAAAACGGCGATAGATATTTTTTTTTTTAGATCGCATTTTAAAAGTTTTAAAACGAAAAACGGTCTATATGTGTCTCTGTCTTGTTATGCACATCATGGTCGATCTGCTGTTGTCTTCGTTCCTCTTCTAAATTTCTGGTATGTGTCGCTGATCGCCGTTTTTCCATGCTGGGTAAGTGGTCTTGTAATGGACAACCTAGCAGGAGTTGAGCAGGGCTTGATTCACATTGCAATGGTGTCATGCATATTGCCATTAATCCTGCTTTGATGTCTTCCTTGCTTTCAATGCATTTCTTCATCATGCTTTTGATTATTTTGACTGCTGCTTCAGCAAGTCCATTAGATTGTGGCTATCTGGTACTTGACGTTTTATGTTAAAAGCCCCATTCTTTAGCAAAATCTCTGAAGAGTTTGGATGCATACTGTGGTCCATTATCTGAGAATACCTCATCTGGAATACCGTTCCTGGCAAAGGAATCCTTAACTGCTTCTATTACGTTGGCTGATTTACTTTGTTGTAGTTTATACAGCTCTGCCATAATGAATAGTATTCTGTAATTATCAGGTAGGTTTCATTATAAATTTCAGACAAATTTAATCTTCTGCCATGGTTTAGTTGGTAATGGTGGAGCAGTTAAAGGCTTGGCTCCCTTTTATGCTGCATATTTGGCACACGTTATACACCTTTGCACTAAGTAGAGAACTTAGTGCAAAGGTGTACAACATGTTGATTCATCCCGGCCAATAACAGCTCTGTCTGGCATGTTGCTTTGATTTTTCAATGCCTTGGTGACCCATGTGTATGCGGTTCAAAATATCTGTTCTCATGCTTGTTGGTATTATATATCGCGTTCTCCTTTCACCAAGATACCTTTAATTTCAGAGCGATCGTCTGCTGTCAAAATAAGGTTGGCATGCCTCTGGGCATTTATTTTTTGATGTAGGCCACCCTTCTTGAATTATTTGTTTCTAATATTGTAACTCTGGGTCCCTCTGAGTATGTCTCTTTATCTCCTCCAATCTAGTATTTGAAGTTGGCATTTTTCGTTTTGTCAATTCTATTTGTGTTAACCTCTTGTTCGACTAACAGGTCTGTGTTGGTGCCCTAGATAATGCATCAGCATCCTTTAGTTGGATGCCCTTTATGTGGTGTGCAGTGAAGGAGTATTGTAGTAAGGTCATCCTCATTCTTTGGATGTGTGGTGACAAAAATGCAACCAACATTTTTGGGTTTAGTATTGGTATCAGTGGCTAATGGTCCGTTTCTATCGTAAATTCTGGTAGGCCATGTATGTACATATGTGCATTTTCCTACATCCACATGAAACTGCTAGCATTTCTATCTGTATGGAATGGCAGTTCTTTTCTGTAACTGTTAAAAATCTGGACGCACAGGAAACTGGATGCCACTTTTCCCGATGTTGTTGGTATAATATCACACTAATTCCATTCAACTTGCTACTATCCACTCTAAATTTTGTGGCTTTTGTCACATCATATAACTTCAAGATTTTGGGTGATGTTAAAAGTTTCTTGATCTCCTAGAATGCTTGGTCATGGACCAATGTCCATAGCCACAAATTTTTAGTCGACAACAAGTTCCTAAACAATACGGCTATCAGTGCCAATCTGTCCGTGTATTTTGACATTTGATGGGCCATACCCATAAATAATAATTCTGTTAAGGTATTTGGAGTTGGATAGTTGACGATTGCATCAGTTTTAAATGTTGATGGTTCTACTCCACTTGGAGATATTTTATGTCCTAAAAATTCAACTTTATTTGTTTTGAACTTGCACTTTGCTGGGTTAAGTACCACTCCCTTTGGCGAAATGTGTTTAATAGTTTGTGCATTCTTTCATCATGGTTTTTTCATCATGCCAGTCTTTCATCTACTTACTCCAGTTGATATAGTTCTCTATCAATACAGCTGTTTAGTTTAGTCAAGTCTATACACAGACGGATGTCCTTGTTGTTGGGCTTTAGTACTGCCACTATTGGGTGGCACCAGTGGGCTGGTCAACTTTTGTGATAACTCCTAACAATTCCATTCGTATAATTTCCATTTCCAATTTCCATTCTACATCCCCCAATCACGTAAATACTTTTGGGTATTCTGTCAGGAAAACATTGCTTTTTTTTACCATTGGCGTCCTTTTCTGTCTTTATTTGTCCACAAGACACTGTCTGTGTTGCATGTAGTGTTGCTACTTTTAATCGATTAATGGCTGGTTTACCTAACAATGCACAGGTTAGGTTGTCACATACATATACAATTTCTTTGCACTCTTCTTCACCCCATCCAAAATCCAGGTATGTGTATCCCAACCATTTCGGGGGTTGATTTGCTGGACCTTTTAGTTTCTTTCTGGTTGTTTTTAATAAGTTTTTGTTCAAGTTCAACTTTTTAGATCATCACTTGGTATAACCGTTACATCTGCTCCAGTGTCTATTTTAAAGTTGATGCCCCCCTCCATTTGGAGTCAGCATTTCTATTTTCTAAGAAAATGCTTCATTATGGCTGTTTACAGAGCCTATAGGAAAAGCAACCCTAGACTTTCCGTTGCTTCTTCTTCTTCCTCCACATTGTCAATCCAGCCATGACAAACTTCACTTCCTTTTTTCATGGTCCAATGATTAGGTAAAATATCTGGAGGGTTATTTTCGGGCCAAATGTGAGAAGTATGTGAATAACGGCCTTTAGAGCCTTTATGCTCAAAGTTAGTTTTTATATACTACTGAGCAAATATGTGACATCTTTTAAATGTGACATCTTTTAAATGAAACGTCATTCAGAGTCAACGGTTTTGAGATCCCTAGTTTTTTTTTTATTATGCCAGTAAAAAATATCTTAAGTTGTGCATAAATAATTTATTTATTATATATATAAATTATATATAAACAAAGCAATTATTTTGTTTTTCTTTATAAATTGTATGAAATAGCACCCTAGCTATGAACATCTTTCAATAATTTGATCTTGAGAAAGCCCACCAAAGTCTTAACTAAATATAAAAAAGTAATAAGTTACTCAAGCAAACTGCTAAACTGTAAGACCAAAAAATATCTACTCTTTACAGGAAAACATGAACAGGAGAAGCAAGATTAACAAAATAACAATCAGCCACTTGACAGCCTATAAAACAATTTCTCAAAATCACGGCGCTCTAATAGCGAAAAAAAATATCAAAACACCTGCAAAATACAGTAGTTTGCTGTTTTGTCCCTTACCTAGAACCATGTTACCAGCCACCCCCCCCCCCCCCCCCCCATTACCAATTTTCAAGTCCAAAACTAGTAGCGTAGTGTTGGCAGAAGGTTGGAAAGATGGTATACTTTCGCCAAAAATATATTTTTTTAATTTTGTGTTTTGTTCGACGCAACAACTCGAAATCCTTAACACACATGGATAATATATTTATATATCTATAAAGAAGAAAAGTATATTGTTCCAATACTCTTTATTTCAGTAAAATTATAATAATACAAAAAAAGTTCCAATAACTTAAAAGATGATAAAAATACAAAGTTTAAGAAAAAATACGGAAGCCGTTTTGATTTTGTACGCTTTTCACCGTAGCGAAACAGCTGTAAGCTCTTGTTACTATCTTAGAATGTAATAATAATAATAATAACAATAATAATAATAATAATAATAATAATAATAATAATAATAATAATAATAATAATAATAATAATAATGAATATTTTTAGTGGCATGCCCAGAAAGACCACTTTGCTTTTTAGACAGCAATTACAATTCTTTCCACTGGGGGCCACTAAAATATGTGTTGCTCAACAAAAAGTGGGGTATTTCATTGTTTACTATACAACCCCCTGCAAGTGTATGAAAATCATAATCGATAAAGTGAGAATAGCTGTCAATCATATTTTTTAAAGCAATGGGTGATGTTATGCAACACAGTTTAGCATATGGGCTATCTTTTGCGAAAAATATTGACTAAGAAAAAACACAACATTTAAACACCCCAAAAAAGGTACTGATTGTGTGAAGCACTTCCTTGTTTTAAAAAAGAAAATTAGGTACACATGTGTGTTTATTTACCTTTCAAACTTCCAAAAGCTTTCAAAAAAGGATAAATCCTACTATACTGGAAACTTACACTTGCAGACGGGACTCTACTTGCAGATCCGTACTTGCTACAGGCTAGTGATTGGAGTGACAATGTTTTACTAATTCCAGATATAAGTTACGTTGATTTGTATGCAAATTTGGTTCACACACCAAGTGAGCTCACACACAAGTCACCTAAAGCACAAAATCCTTGAAGGCTACTTTTACCTATCTGGGCATGTACAAGAAGTTTATTGTCACCACTTAAAAGAATTCTGCCACATAAGTTCTTCCACGCTACTAATCCAAAGGCAGGGGAAAGCTCAAAGATTGTACGATACTTGGGTTGTAATGCCCAAAACAGGTTGGATTGACTTTGCAAATGGCACCTGTGTATAACGTATATATAAATATTATGAATTATCACAATATCAACTTTTTCTAGGCTTGGCTTAGCTTGCAGTCATGTTGCTGCATTATGTCGCATGTGCTACATTGGAGCTGAATAAAACGGCATATCCTAGTGTTTGTGTTCTTAGAAAAAAGCAAGAAAAAGAATTCATCTTTTCAGGTTCATCACCCTTAAGCAAGAATCGAAAAGAACAGAAACACTTCCAAAAATTGATGATCCTTTTGAAGACACATTAAAAGTTTTTGTATCACCTGATCTAATAAAAATATTTACTAAAAAAGATCAAGGACATCTCGATAAAGTTAAAGGCGCGTAATCACCCTGTTGGCAAATTTTTTGAGGCGCCTATTTTATCGTAAATATTGAAAGATATGAACAAGAAAACATTGCCCTGAAAATTTTTTGAAAACTGACAACCGGAACATGTTTAAATGTTTTATAGAAATAACAAACTCACCCCAGTTTCTCTTCGCCTACAGAACCGCCATTGCATTTCATTGCACGAATCATGCGATAATAAACGCACAGCTAAACCGATCACATGTTTGCTGGATTCATGCCATTACGGAAAAAATAATGAATGAGAGAGTATCCGGAGCTGTGTTTCCATCGTAATGCTTTTATAAATGTATCAACAAAGTTCCGAACATGATAAATCAGATAAATCAATCAAAGTTTCTGTGTTATTCTGTGTTGAAAGCAACATTGACCACTTCTTGTTGTTGTGAAGACAGCTTCGCCTGGCTAGCTGTCTTACTTTTTGATTATTTTCCTTTGTTCAAACAATTAGTCGTTTCCTTATGGAGACAGTATCAGATCTAGACAATTAGAATACTTAAATTTCCCCTTTCATGCTCTATATTTAATTATCTCCATAGTGCTTTAACTATCTTAAACTATCACAATGAGCATTCTCCCTGTTGGGTTTTTTAGCTTATAATATGCAATAATCCCGATCATCAATAAAAAAGAAAGAGCGTGATAAGCATTAATTATCATAATTAATAACCACAAGGCACTGCTGTGATTTCTTCTTTCTGCTTTGTTTAGTCTGTTCTCCAAAAACAATGGCGAATAGAATAGAAGAATATTAAATCTAAGTGGAGAAAGTGATATGGATGTTTTTACGTGCGACCTCTTTTTTAAACAAAACCAAAATTTCTTTCCACTTTTTGATGGCATGTTTTACAAAGAAAAACAAGCCAAAAAGAACAGACTGAACGAAGCCTACCATAATGCCGATTATATCGAACTTCATCTCAGTGCTCAATTAAAGATAATGCTGTTTGTTTACCTATGGTTTCACACGAACATTTTGCGACGGCCCACTTATTAGACGAGAATAAGAGATCAACAAGAACGTTGAATATGACGACTGGAAAAAAACAAAACAATAAATTCAAGATATTGAAGTACCATTATTTTCATTTCTAGTAGGTTTTATATCCTCAAATTTTCAGGAAAGTCATAACTCAGTCTAAACTTTGAAATAAATATAAAAAATGTATATAGTAATTTTTTTTCGATAAGGGTGATTACGCGTCTTTAAGGCAGATTGCTCCAGATATTGCTATTTTTAAAAGCATAAGTTAAGGCCTTGACGATGAATAAAACCAGGACAGTGACACAGGTAGTGCAAAAAAAATGAACAAAATAACCTTCCTGAACCTCTGACACCAACAACAATAAATAAAACTGATGCAGCAAAATAAAAAGTATTGAAGTTATGAAATAAATGCAAAGTCGTGTTTCCAAAATCAATATGGTAATTTAAATAAAGTAACAAAAACTTAAAGTATCAGTAGCAAATGGATGTTGCACAGGGCTAGGTGTATAACTGCATCATTTTAAAATCTGGCTTAACATGTGAATGACATTGAATGGTATCATTATTCATGCGTAAACATAACTAGAGCTCCTAAAAACTGGTTATGTCCAAACTGTTCCAAAAAGAATTAGAAACCTAATTTTTTTAAGTTGAAGTATATATGTTTGTATCCGGAAAGGTTATGTATAAAGTATATATGTATAAGTAAGTTAAGATATACATAAAAAGTTAGTTAAATTTACATCTATATATAATTTACAAAATGCCTTGGCTTATATTGATTAGTGCACAAACAAGCACCATTACATTATCCATTAGGTCGGTAATGGGAATAGTCGTACTTAGAATAAAAAAGTTCCTAATCTTCCAATAACCCTCTCAATATGTATTCACACATTTGCAATCTGCCTTGACTGATCAACATCAGCAGCAGACATTTGGTCCTTTCCTTGAGTAAATTCTGGGGTCTTCAAAAACGCTTCTCTTGTGGCCAACTCTTGTTAAATCAGAAAATCTCTATTTGCTAAAACCATATCACCATTCTCTACCAAGTCCATAACTACACTTTTGATGTTGATTTCTTTATCTGATCTTGTCAAGCAATTAAATATTTAATAGTATTGGTACTTTTGTAATTGGACCAAGTTTGTGCCCTAGCATTCAAGCTGAATGGTTGCTGAATAAAAATTTCTGTACGGTCTATTATGCAACAACAGCTTTTGTAACATCGAAAACATTTCAGTAAATTCATGCCATATTAGTGTAAACAATAATGACTTTGCTAACAGTGGTAACTCTTATCGATGGATGCGAGAAATCACAATTGGTCGAACTATATGCAATGTTTTTATTAAGGAGTCCAAGTTTCAAGTTAAGGAGGAACACAAGGACATGATCTTTTTGCATCAACAATTTTGTTTCTGGTCTTACTATGGTCTTAACAATATTGACCACCCAATTGAATCTTCCTTTGATGAAGCCACTATAAAAAAAGATCATGACATTCTTTCAATGACCTATAGCAAAATTTACTGACTGAAAGAGTTTTGTTTCTGTTTCATGTGTTTTAAAATTATATACATATAGCAAAATTTACTGACTGAAAGAGTTTTGTTTCTGTTTCATATGTTTCATTCATTCTATTTGCATGGTCATTACTTAATCCCTTGTATTTGTTTGAAATATTCTGTTTTTTAGCCGTCTCATTATTTAATTTTTTTCTCCAGTTCTTATACCTTGTCACATAATTCTGACATTGAAGGGGCTTTTTTTCTTCTGCCAGATCATTGTCAGTTTCGCTTTTGTGTAGGAATTCAGGTGCTAATTTTCATCGTTTTGTGAGTCTAGAATATCTCTCGTACTTTCTTTTTTCAGTTACTCTTTTTTCAGTCCCTGCAAGTACTGAGGGTATCTAGTCTGGGTTAGATGGATACTTGGACTTTTTCCTGAAAAAAAGGCACAAAAAAACTTTGAGAGAAAAGATTTGGCTGAAGAGGTTAGAAAACGAGGATGTTTCACACTGCTTTACAAAACAACTTTTAAAAAACAGTGCAGTAGGTCACTTACTAGATACAAAGTGTAAATGACACATTTTGGCATTCTTTATCAACTTTTCTGACCATTCAATTATGCCAATTGCAGGCAGCCATCTCTCCTTCAACACAGGATGCTTTTTGTTTGGAATTTTAGAAAACCCACCATCATCTCCTGTCTTCCGACGATTTGCACAATTAGGTACGCAACAGCTATCTTGCATTGTTATAAAAATAACAGTTTTTTAAAGTATCTTAAAAATAATAATACCTAAAAAGCACACATCTTTTCTCCTCAATCTTTAACTAAATGTTCTACTCACCCTCCATTTTTAAAATACGTCTTTAGTTAATGGATTGTTTCCACTGGCGGACACTGAAACAAAAAAGAAAAAAGAATTATGAACCTTAGACTGTCTCAGATCAATCAAACATAGTAACATATTTTATATTTTGTGAAAATTGAAAAGGAAGAAGAATTAAAATTAAAATTAAAAAGTGATCTCCATTAGAGATGAAAGTCTTAAAAGAAAGCAGACTTCCATTACAGGTCACTTGTTTTAGAAGATTATTCCACATTTTTGCAGCTTTAATTGGAAATCTTTTTTTGTCAAATTCTGATTTTTTGCCAAAAGGAATTTTGAGCACATGTAATCAGGAGCAATGTGATCCATGGCCTTGAAAACTAACATGGCATGGTTTTTGATGAGTAGATTATTCAATAAATATTCCTTCTTTTTCCCAAGAAAGGTACGGACACATTTTAATCGTTTTTTAGTGTTCCCAATCTACCTTGGGTGGCACAAGCCGATACAGAGGAGCAGTAGTTGAAATATGGCATGACAAGTGCTGTAATTAAAAGGTTTTTGGTGTACGATGTTAAACAAAATGCAATGGCTCTAATTTTAGAATATTTAGTAAGATTTTTCTATTTATGCCATTAATGTGCTTCATTCGTCTAAATGATAATTTTGGGACAATTTTACACATTTGGCCCAAATTTTCTGATTTCGGACAGGTGTCCAAAATTTCCTTTTAATTATATGGACAATTTTTCTTGGATTAATAATCTTTTCACAGAATAACAAATCTTATTTCGTTCTTGAGATATCCTGTTTTAACTGAGAGGGTATTTTGAAGTATTTTTTCATAACGTTTTTGTCCGCTACGAAACAGCCGCGGCTGTGTGGTGTTATTTGTTTACTTTTCAGTGTTAAGCTCCTTTAAATGTGGCATTTGCGTGGCAGGAAAAAAGGGTCTTTTCCTATGGACTTCTCACATGAACATAGTTTTAAGAATTTAGGGTGGGCGTTACGAATGTTTGATGTAAGAGTCGACCGTCCGAACCTATATTTAGCCTGCGAGACTTTGACTGTTACATAAAATCCTCATCTAACAGCTACCGCAGCACTGCGTATCTATGATCGTACCAAATATTGCATACTGTTCACATACAAATTACTTCCACCACTCATACAGAATGCGTGTTTTGAAGTTACTAGACGACAGAGCAGATAACATCATACGACACTAACATTACATAATTATCACATGAGAAAGCTCTGTGCCACTGTGCATAAATGTTTAACAGGCGACGTTCCTAATTTTGAAGAGTATTTTGAAGTGATATGCCACAACATCGGGACAAGAAACAACCAACACTCCTACGTTTTCCAACAGTTAAGCTCGAATTGACAAAAAAGCGTTTTTTTTCAATGGTGCACTAAACTATAATATACTTCCACTTGATATGCATTTAGAAATTGACACAAAGAACTTCACTGCTAAGTTAAAGAATTTTTTTGTATGAGGTAATTTTGAGTTTTTAGTAATTTACCAGTTTACCAGTTCGGTATGTCTATCATGATATGTGCCCACTTTTGCCTTTTCCTTTTCATGTAAGTGCGTTTCTTTTTTTTCTTTTTTGTTTGTCATTTTCAATTCGCTTTTTAATTTTCACGACAAAATAAATTAGACGCCAAATTCATTGTTTACATTGGTTAACCGCGTTCTGATTGGTCTAATACTAGCAGCGAAACCTTTAGCCGCGAAAAAGTAGGAGCTGTTTTTACGCTTCAGCGAAGCGAATATTTCGATGTAAAATCATTACAAACAAAACTGTGCATGCTCACATACAATTCGCCGTCGAATTCGCCGTTCAATTCGCTTCGTGAAAATCCCCCTGTAAGCGCGTAACTATATTCGGCAGAAATTGTTAATTATACATTATTTAAAGGGGGATTGTTGAGGCTTAATATTTTTGGTGACAGATAATAGTATTTTAGCTATAAAATCGTGACAAGTGTGTTATAACAGAAAAATATGGATATATAGTCTGGAAATAACCTTTCTTAACTAAATAGTATGTAAAAAAAAATTTCTGATTTTTAAAAGGGTTACTGCCACCTTACGCAGGCAAATGGCATTTCACGTCAACATTTTTTTGTCCACACTAAATAGATTAAATTACATATACTGAGAATCTATTGACTAGACTTTAGAATAAGCCCTTTTTCCTGCCACTAAAAAAGACAGCTTGTAGATTAGTGCAACATTTTATTTTATTCATTTTTCATTCATTAAATGTAAACATTCATTGCTATGATGCCAAAAAGCCCCTGAAAAGCCTAAAAAACACTAATCAAAACCTGTGGCAACTCTACTTAGTAAACTTTATCATTTTGACTATGCGCCGTCACTAAGGCAAATTGGCAAAAGTGTGTGAACAGGGCTAGTGTTTGTGCAACGGCAAAACGTTCTTCCTGTGATTTAGTTCTCAATTCTGTGATGTGTTTAATTTAATGTGAGAAGACTATAGGAATATATTTTATGATTGTATTTTATGATTGAAATGATTGCAATACATGCCTTCCGTGCCTATAAGGAAGCTATTATCTGCTTCAAACATTTTTATTTATATTTTCTTCTACTGCTCAAAAAGTGCTGATACTCCTCTGGAAAGGCTGAAGCACACCAAGCCTGTTTTTACATTATTCAATAACTGTGTTGCCTTGATTTTACACCATCATCTTACCACTTTTGTTGTGTAAATGTATGGTTGAAATTAAACATTGCATGCATGCTATCTGAAAGATGGTTACCATCTTAATTCCACTTTCATTTATAATAGTCATCTCACATAGTAACCAAGGTTTTTTTACTAATACTGAGTTTGTTGTATCTACTACTGTTATATAACTTTAGGTGATCCACCAATTCGTTTTTGTGACAGTTTTCTTTTTTATTCAGATGAAATGGGCTGCTTGGGCTGCTGTGTACTGCTCATTTATTAGCTTCGCAAACTCTCGTGCGTCTGAAGATGCCAGACAAATGTTTAGCAGCTTTTTGTAAGTGAATGGTTTGTTTACTGCTTTTCTTAAAGTAGAACTAACGATGTTCTCTTGTCATAAAAACATTCTTACGTATCACGAAAACAACATGGCATAAAAACTTTCTTATTTTTTTATTTTTTTATGTCCAAATTTTGGTTGTTTTTTGGCTATTTTCCGAAATGACATAACGATATTGCTTGGCTAGTATTCAGCGGCAGGCAGACTTCAAAAGTTTCACTTTGACAGGGGTGTAGGCCGAGTAACCAACGTCGAAAATGCGCTAGCTGCACTTTGCGTCATGACCGCATTCTGTTTATGGTTTTTAATAGGAGGCTTTTTCATAGTCTAAAAGGAAGAATAACATTTTAAAGAAGTGTATTTTGCATTTTCCTTCATTTCTCATATGGTATTAACTCGAACTTTAACCCTATCGATATAGTCGGAACAAAAGTGATCACTGCGCACTACTGAAAACATGTTCTGCAAAGCTCCAGCCCTCCTCCTGTGATGCTTGAACCATTCTACTTGAATTTTATAAAAAGTTAAATTGGGATTTTGTGCAACGCCTTCCATCCATTAGAAACACACTCCGCAAGAATATCAGCGCCAGAGATTAGGGATGAGCTAAAAACTATTCACACCTAAAACTGTAATATATCGAAAGAAGATTTGCAAGTAAAGGTGTATAAGGCAACAAACGAATTATGCAACAGACTGATCTTTTATGTTACTTTACTTTCACGACACATCTGCTTTTCCCTGACAAAACATTAAATATTTCTTGAGTGGTAGAAACAATTCAAGCTTTTGTGTCAAACAACATTTAGAGAGTACTGTAGGTAAAAATTCGCCCGTTTGTGCGTTTTAGAGGTCATATGCATGTTATGTAACCGTGACAGGAATACATTTTAAAGGCTAGTTTTTTAAAAAGATTTTATAATTGACTTCAAGTAAAGTATAAGATTGTATAATAAAGGCTGCATTTTTTAAATTTTTTTTATATATTTACCAGGTTATCAGTTTCAGCTGTTGTTATGTCTTACCTTCAAAATCCACAACCAATGGCAGCCAGTTGGTAGTACAGATCGTGGCATGCATTGATAGATACGTACTTACAAATCTGCTGCTGTGAAGAGTGTTGGGGGAAATCATGCTATATTTATATGAACTGCTTAATTTATGCTGCTTTTTTCTGTTTGTTTTCTTTTTTGCTTTTTATAACCATTCTACTCAGCTGGAACATTTGAAGCAAAGTTCAGTTTTTTTAAGTTTCAAACTACCTCTAGGAAATGTTTCGGGGTTTGTTCGCGTCATCATTGAAAAGCTGATCAGTTTATTGTAAATTTTTACGTATGTGACATAAACCTCCTCGGTGACATGCATGTCTACGTAATTAAATTGCTTTCTTAGCTAATTAGAATTAGTGTATATAATTAACCAATCGTGTTTTTACCCTCTTAACTGATAATTCTCCTCTGTCTATTCGTAAGATGTTTTACTACCAAGCACAGTAGGCAACTCTTTGATTTCGTCACTATAACGTTTTATGAGGGCCCAGTCAACCAACGCCCTAAATTTCGCGAATTCTGCGACTTGGGCGATCTACCGCAAAAATTAATTCCCGCAAATTCGTTTATGCGCGAAATTTTCTGTAATAGCATACTGGATCAGAATTTTGACAACGATTAGTGGGAAATGAGCTCTTGGAGATTTGCTGCCGCTCATATTTTGCAAGATGAGTTTAATGACGAAGCGAACGAGACTGAAACACAGTATTTTTGTTTCTGTTAAATTTGTGACTTAAATTCCATATAATCTTATTTTTCTTTACTTAAATATTTTTAAAAAAATAGAATACAAGCTTCAATGAATTTTCCAGGGATTTTTGCTTTTTCGATACAAGATCAAAAAAGGCCATCCGCGAAATTTAATTACTCTGAAAATTTAAAACGTAGTTAGTCATCTGCAAAAAAAACAAGTTTGGTTCGTTTGAAAGATCTTTGGCAGTTACCTATAAATCTTCTCGAGATATTTCTTAAAAGTTTCGCTTATTATGCAAAATTATGACGTCATCAACTAGCTGAAAAACATGTAATTGCTTTTATTAAGCATAATTACACAGTGGAATCTCTCTATCTCGAACTCGCAAGGGACCAAAATTTTGTTCGAGATAGAGAAACTTCGAGATAAAGAAAGGAAAATACCTTAGGCGGACCACAAAAGGACCGAGACTTTAGTTCGAGATAGAGAGAAGTTCGAGATAGAGAGTAGTCGAGATAGAGAGATTCCACTGTAGTAACTAAATATTAAAATTTAAGTAAAATGTTTAAACTGCTAAACTGATTAACTAAAAATATTTTTATCCCTATATCTATGCCTTCTCAAAACTATTAAATTTAACACTTCACTCAAAGCTAGTTCATAACGTCGTGCATAATTTGTGAAATCTCTAAGACCTAAATCTTTGAACCAATTAGGATTTTTCAAAAAAATATATCAACTCTTTTATATGAAATTAACTTGTTTTTTTTTCGTAGGAGAGCTTTAAAGCTTTAAAGTAACTATAATATTAGTACTGCAAAGCCAAAAAATTTATAAATCAAGAAGTAAAGTGCATACATAGTCTTCCTAGAGAAAAAAAAACCTGTTGCACTCTTCCACTGTTTATTGTTCCACCCACAACATATTATATTGGGAAAAAGGGCGGAACTCCAAGAAATTAAAAATCAATCTAACACTCACTGTAAACTTGCGAAAGATCACTTGTAAATGTTCACAGCGGACTTACGCCTTAGGATCCTGGGTTATTTGGTTAGGTTTAAACTTAAAAAAGGGTTAATCTTAAAAAAGGGTGACGTCAGCATGTCCTAATATCACCAAATTTCGGACATTCCAGGTGGTGGAGTGGATTGCTCCATAATGCAGACATATTGTGGAAAGTGCAGCTAGTGTCCACCAGCACGTTTTTAATGATTTTTAAGGGTCAAATATGTTATCGTTTTAAAAATATACAACTTTAAAGACTTACTTTTTTAAACAACGTAAAATGTAGGACAATTTCCTTAACAAAAGAATAAACGACCATACTAATATCGTAAAGACTAAATCTTTAATATTCTTGTAGACAGTTGCAAAGCTACTCTACATAAGGTGAATTTTGTTTTATTTTCCTTTTATATGTCACGGTAATGTAAACTCACTTTTATGTTTTCAAACAATTGAAACTAATGGAAAAAATAAAATAAAACAAACAAAGAGTGCGTAAAACAGTTTTTTAAACATTACGGAGTTTCATACCGCGCAGGTCTGGGGTTTGTAGGGACAAATTTTTATATCCCCCGCAGAGCGTAAGGCATTTGCTAAGAAAATAATGCAGTACGAAGAGAATTAGTCACTTTTTCCTTTGTATTTTTACTTTTTAAACTGGTGCGATATATTGATTTTACAATTATTTAAGGGAAGGATACTCAGTATTGACATAAGATTGTATATTATGAAGGTTTAAGACCTAAACTTGTTATTAATTTAATTGCTTCAAGTTGTGGGGTACACTCATCATGAAAAGTTGGCAGTCAAAAGAGAAAGAAACCTTATTTTGGTAGCTAGTTACATCACAAGTTTTTACTATTGTCTTAAAAATATCACAGTGCTGATCAAAGAGGGATTGCTAGCATGTCATTCAAGATTTATATAGCTACTAGTACATCCAAAATAATATAGCTCATTAAACATAGTAAAGAAAACAATGGGTTTTTTTTCTAAACTAATAGTTTCATGCTCATTAAACAGATACCTAGCTAGCTATAATGTTAAAAAACGATTCCAAAATTTCTTATTTTGTGTTTGGTAGAAACTTTATTTAACTAACCAGGGCGGAGCTAGCTACCTTCATTTTTTATAAACCAAATTGAAAATTGTCAAAAAGCTGGCTGTATCTGTCTCGTTGTAGTTTTTGTTAGCTAGGGGTCACACTGGGTCACTCATATATATCGAAGCCTTATTCATACAGTAATCAGATATATAGGTGGGTAAATACCCAGATGCTAAAAATAGGATCATAAAAACTCATTTCTAATATTACTTAACTTAACCATGCAGTTCAAACACCAACTTAGCTTTAAAAATTGCTACGCCTCAATTTTGCATTGGAATAATTTTAATCTGTAAAGTACAAAGTTTCGACCACTGCGTAATATAAAATAAAATAACATACTGTAGTAGTAGTAGGGAGTGAATATGCCCAGGAATTCGCTCCTTTGATACCTTTACCCCCCAAACCCCGCTTCCACCACTTCCACCCGCACCCCAGCCCCTACCTCCCAAAACCGGAAAATCCGACGTCAAAATAAATCCGATAAAAACCGAAACCCGATAATCCCAATACGCATGCGCAATGAGTAGAGGGAAGTCCCATACTCAAGACCGCGCTAATTGAAATCGAAATCTGTATATAATAAAGATGAGTTGGTTCAGGAAAGCCATAGGTAAACTATATGAAACCCTTGTCAGCACCGGTAGCGGCAACTCGCGACGCTTTCGCTGATCAACTACGGAGCGTGCGGGATACTGTTACTTACTACTATAACAAAGCAAAGGAGCAAATCTCGAGAAGTTCGACGCTCCACGATGAGGTCCAACGGATCACCATCGAAGATGAATACCAGGGAATCGCCGACCTCAAACAAATGTTCGGAAAAAAATTGAAGCAGGCCACGAACCCGGAGGGAATCGAGGACATCCAGAACATATTTGACGAGAATGACACGCAATTTTTGGAAGACGGAAACCGCACCAAGACGTGGCGATTCAATAAGAACCTTAACCAACCACTGACGGAGGCTATCATGCGAAAAATCACACCCCACGTAGACATCCACGTCAAGGTAGTCTACAGCTTTAGCTGTGATATTTACCGAGGTGGTGGCGATGTAGCCGATTACCACAAAACCAAGAGCTCCAAGTCACTATCAAGCATGGCCGAAATCGAAACCTTCATGGAAGAATGCGAGATGAAGCGTCTGGATCTGGAAGATGCGGAGTTCTGGACCAAAGCCTACTTACCACCTGACAGAACCATCGAGACCCCCGGAGCTTACGAAGGCAAGATAGTCTTCAAGCATGTACAGGTCAAGATCATTTCTACGAGGGAGCCCCTACTTGAATGTGGACCTTTGCCGGACTGGCTGCGAGACAAAAGTATCTACGCCATGGACGGTGAAGATGCCAGAACGGACAACCTGTGCTTTTGGAGATGCTTAGCAATAAGGGAGAGGGCCGACGTAAAAAGGGGAACAGAGTTCCTAACAAGACCGGCCCTCAAATTAGCACGCGAGTACTACGAGAATCCCAAGCTAAAGCGGGAAGAGGTACGTGCTACGAAGCTGCTTGACTTGGAGGGTATCGCCAAGCACTTCAAGATCAACATCAGGGTCTTTGAACCCAAGACGAACTTAAACAAGGCACCATGGCGGCTCGTCTATGGTCAAAACCAGTACAAGAAGGGGCGAGACACGATAAACCTCGGTATGCTGAATGGTCACTGCTTCTACATCAAGAAGAAAGATGTTTTGACCCAAAGTTGGGAATGCGAGGCCTGTACCTAAATCTTCACCAGATCCGACAACCTCACGCGACACAAGAATAACGAGTGCAAAGGCGCCAAAACAATGATCATTTACAGGGGTAAAAAAGTCAAGCGCATGCTTAGCAAATCGGAAAAGGTCTTCCACGAGCAATATGCATTCAGCTATGCGGCATGCCAATGGATTAAGACATTGGCAAAGCAGGCGGAAATGCACATACATCACGCGCTCTGCGGGCATGGAGGGGAACGCGTGATTCGTGTGATGGGTCAGGAGGCCTATAGGGTAGATGGATACGAACCTCAGACCAAAACAGTCTATGAATATCACGGCTGCAAATGGCATGGATGCCCATGCCAACCGCAGCGAACCAACGCCGATGAGAATAATCTCAAGCTCAACAAATTTAGGGAGGACCACATCCAAAAACTTGGCTATAACCTGGTCACCACATGGGAGTGCGAGAACCCCCCAAATGTTAAGAGGCTCTTCAAGAAAGAATTTCGACCCTACCCCCACTTCATCGATTTTGATTTTAAAGTTCTCCTGTTACCATTACACCAGCAGCAAACGGCCGATCTAACATATATCTCGGAGCATATCCCGGTAAGTGTTGCCATTCTACAGGAACATCCCACCTTCATCATGCATGAAAGCCCCAAGGTGCTGGTGCGGAAATTCGTCGAGCAATTAGAGCAGAGGCAAGCCCGCATCGTCAAAGAAGTCAAAAGGCTGCACCCCAAGCCCGATGATTTTGATATGCTTCCAGATCAAATCCAAAAAGCTTGGAATGAGTGGGTGAACCAAGTGACGGTGATAGGTTTCAACAGCGGCAAGTATGACATCAACCTGATCAAGCGGTACTTTGTCGAACGAATTGCAGATGATGACGAGGACAAGATCAAAGTAGCGAAGGCGGATAACGAATACATGTTCCTCACAACATCAAAGTTCAAATTCATAGACATTAAAAACTTTTTCGCGCCTGGAATGAGTTACGAGGGCTGCTGCAAGTCATTAGATTGCAATCTCGAGAAGCTCGTGTTCCCGTACGAGTGCCTGCCGAGCTATGACAAGCTGAACCATGTCGGCCCCGTCGATCATGAGGCCTTCTATAGCACCCTAAGCGGTAAAAACACCCTCTCGCCTGAAGATTACAAGGCGTTTCGAGATGAGTTCTACAAGAGGGGCTGCGTCACAATGCTGGATTGGTTAGCCGAGTACAACTTGGCGGACCTACATATTCGTACCAACATTAGAGTGAGAGAGTAGTTTTTGCTAAGGTCGTGATAAGACGTGTTTTGAGAGTTGTTATTTAAAAAGGTTTTTTGTTGTTGTTGTTTTTTACTGTTCATAAAACTTCGAGTTTATAGAGCTTATATTTGTATCATGGATGTGGAAAAGAAAATAACGGAATCTATAAAAGAAATCCATCTGAAGAGAAAAAGAGCGAACACTGACACAATTGTAACGTACACACCAGAAATCGAGCCGGATACAATCAAATCGGTTCTTGAAAGTTTGATCGAGAAAAAAGTAATTTATGTTGTAAAAAAAGGTAGTGGCAATAGTTACCGTTTTTGCAAAGACAAAAGTGTCGATGTTGATGTTGAGAATGTAGCTGAAAATGTTGAATTAGGGGAAAATATTGAAAAACTATCACCGGAACAAGATTCGTTGTTGAGAAAGGAAGTAACAAGTTTTTGTAACTTTGACGCTTTCCAGAGTTTGACCACGCAAATAACAGACCTGAAAGAGTATTTTCAGTATCAAATCAAAAAAATACGAAAAAGTGCTACTGACGATCTAGTTGTACAGCTTAAAGAGGAAAATGCGTTTTTGAAGGGGGAAGTCCGAGCGTATAGGAATGTTGTGGTTAAACTTTGCGAAAGTAGCTTTAATCAAGCTAATGTGTTAAAAGTAGTTGACAAAAAAGATGATTGGCGAACAGTTAACAATGCGCCATCGCGGTTTCAACAAAGGAACCATCAAAATTATGATGTAATTAGTAAAAAAGATGATTGGCGAACAGTTACCAATAGGCCATCGCGGTTTCAACAAGGGAACCACCAAAATTATGATGTAATTAGTAAAAATAGGTTTAATTATTTGTCCCAAGAGGGTACAAACGTCATGGAAAACCATACAAATAATATACATAACACAAACGTAGAATCTAGATCACACCCTGTTTATCCTGTTAATGTTTCGTCGCCGAAAAGACCAAATCCGGTTATCAACCAACACCCGGAAAGAGAACAATACACATACCGTCCAACTTCTAATAATGACAGACATTTTGACAAGAAAAAAAAAATACGTATTATATGTGACAGCATTCCAAAGGGAATAAGAACAAAAGAAATGAGTAACAATCTAATGAATAATGATGTAAGAACAAGGTGTTTTCCAGATTCGAATGTAAAAAATCTGGGCCACCACGCCATTCCAACTTTTATAGATAACCATCCTGATATTGTCGTGATTCATGGTGGGATTAACGATGTGTTGAATTCAAATAATACTGGTATTTCTGAGGAAGATATAGCCCATAGTTTAATTAATTTGGTTGAAAAGTGTAATGAATTTGGTGTAGAAAAGGTGTTTTTATCTGGTTTGGTATGTTGTAGACGTGTGAATAAAGAGAGAATTGATAGTATAAATAAAATTTTGGAAAACAATGCAGCTTTGTACAATTATATATATGTAAATAACGAACTAATTTCTGAACAACATTTGTGGAAAGATGGCTTACATCTTAACGACTCTGGGAAAGAGGTACTGTGTAAAAATTTTTGTACATACTTGGATAGTTTTTTATGTCTGAAAAGGGGTTCTTGGGGTATTCCATAAACTCAAAAAATTGCTCAACTAGTGAGTGTCACAAAAATTTATATGATTTGGATATAGAAAAAGTAAAAAATTTACGTCTTAAAAATCCAGACAATCCTTTTCTTTGTTACTTAAACATTAATAGTTTGAGAAACAAAATAGTAGACACTCGTGAGGTTATAAGTAACATATCACCAGATTATTTTGTTTTAGCAGAAACGAAAATTAGTGAAGAGTTTCCGTCCGCTCAATTTGAAATTTCTAACTATAAAATCAGAAATAGAAGAGACAGAGACACAAATGGAGGGGGGCTTATGGAATATTTCAAGAAAGGTCTTATGTGCAAACAATTAAGAAATCTTGAACCTGAAAATAGCGAAGTTATTTGTTCTGAACTGACAATCAGAAACAAAAAATGAACTATTTTTAGTGTATATAGACCACCTGACCCTTCAAATATAGGTCGATTTTTTGCTGAACTTGAATACTCTCTTGACTTAGCTTTTAGATCTTATGACAATGTAGTTGTTATGGGTGACATGAATATTGATTGTGACGATAAATGTACAACAGGCTTTGGTGATTTAACTACTCTTTGCGATACATATAACCTGAAAAATCTAATTAAAGGAAAACGTGCTTTACAAGTACGCGCTCGTCATTACTAGATATATTTTTAACAAATAGGCCCGCTAGTTTTCAAAACTCTTTGTCTTATGAAACTGGTCTGAGTGACCATCACCATATGATATCCACGTTTATGAGGACTCATATAGTGAGACTTAAGGCAAAAGAGATATCATAAAGGTGTTTTAAAAATTTTAACGAGCAAAGTTTTCTTGAAGAGTTAAGTATGGTCGATTTTAAATGTGATCAAACAGATCCCAATAAAAACTACGAAGAACTTGTATTTATATTTCGAAAAGTCATTGACAAGCACGCGCCATTAAAAACTACATTTGTGCGCGGAAACGAGGCTCCTTTTATGAATAAAGAATTGCGAAAAGCGATTTATTCAAGATCCCGTCTAAAAAATAATTTTAATAAAAATAAAACGAAGGAATATAACACCAAGTATAGAAAGCAAAGAAACAAATGCGTTAATTTAAGTCGAAAAGCGATAGGAGAACATTTTAACAACGTAATGGAAAATGGAATAATAACTAATAAAACTTTTTGGAAAACAGTTAAACCTTTCATTACAAATAAATCTGGAACAGGTAACAAGAAAATAATGATTGTTCGTAATGATAAGATAATAACGCATGATAGTGAACTTGTTGAAGTTTTTAACAACGAGTATATAAATATTGTTGAAAAATGTAGTGGAATTAAACCAGATCACTTAAACAACAAGAGATTGGCAAGCAGGCTCACAGTTATCAATGATATAAAAGAAAAATTTAAAATCATCCGAGTATTGTTGAAATCAAAAATTCTCATCCTAGTGAAAAAAATGATGATTTATTTTATTTTAAAGAAGTGAGTGAATCAGAAGTCTCTAAACTTTTTAGTGACATCAAAGTGGGCATGGCTTCTGGGGAAGACAAAATTACAGCAAAAATGGTTAAATTGTCAAAGCCTTATTTGATTAAACCCATAACAAATGCAATAAACAGCAGCATTCGTCTTTCTGTTTTCCCAGACGGAGCTAAAAGAGCTATTTTGTCTCCATTAGAAAAAGGAGGAAAAGATAAGTGTGAGCAACTATAGGCCAGTTAGTGTGTTGAATATATTTTCTAAATTCTATGAAAGAGTAATTAAGTCTCAAATTGTTACATATATTGAATTTAAACTGTCAGAATTTTTATCGGTTTACAGAACGTCATATGGTACACAACATGTTCTTATTAGGTTACTCGAAGAGTGGAAGGACAAATTAGATAAAAACTATGTAGTAGGTGCAGTTTTAATGGATCTGTCAAAGGCTTTTGATTGTGTTCCACATGATTTACTTCTGGCTAAACTGAGTGCTTATGGTTTTAGTAATGAATCTCTACTTTTCATATTGTCTTACCTTTTGGATAGAAAACAAGCTACTCGAATAAATAACATTTTGAGCTTGTTTCAATTAATTTTATCTGGTGTACCGCAAGGGTCGATTCTAGGACCTATTCTTTTCAATATTTTTATTGACGACTTTATTTATTTTATTAAAAAAGCTAGTGTTCTCAATTATGCTGATGACAATTCCCTTTCCGCTTACTTTAACTCGATTACAAACTTATTAAAATGTTAGAAAGTGAATCAAACACAGATTTAGAGTGGCTGAAATATAACAAAATGATAGCTAATCCTGGAAAATTTCAATCCATTATAATCACACGGAACAAAAATAATAATTGTGACATAGATTTAACAATTGGCGATAAAACTATCAAAACAGAAAATAGCGTAAAGTTATTGGGTGTGACTATTCGGCACAATTAAATGCATTAGTTAGGCTAGATACGTTTCTGACTTACAAAGCAAAGGTTGCTCTTGTTCAAAGTTTTGTACTTTCCAACTTTAACTATTGTCCATTAGTGTGGCATTTTTCATCTACTAAATCTTTGTTAAAAGTTGAAAGAATACAAAAAAGGGCTTTGCGTTTTTTATTTGACGACTCTGATAGTACATACAAGGAACTGCTTTTAAAATCAGGAAGGAATTTCATGAGTGTTTACAGGCTTAAAACGCTATGTACAGAAATTTACAAATCTTTGCATAGCCTTAACCCTTCATACATTCATGACATTTTTGATTTCCAACAAAGTGAAAGATCTGTCAGATCACAAAATGTCAATATTGGCAAGGTTCCAAGAAAAAATACCAGAAGTTTCGGAACTAAAAGTTTAACTTCCTTAGGTCCAAATATATGGAATAAATTACCCAATCATATGAAAACAGCAGAATCTTTGAATATTTTTAAGAAAATGATAAAATTTTGGAATGGCCAGCATTGTTCTTGTGATGTCTGTTCACAATAACATAAATATGTTATTTGTTTTTCTTTTGATTTCACTTACTTTATTTTTATAGTATTTATATTTCTGTCTATATGTCGGTTTGGATTAGCACTTTAATTAGAGCTATTGTATTGTTTGTACATATTTTAACCGACAATAAATAAATTAACAACAACAACAACAACAACAACGTAGTACCCTTTGTCAACGCTGTCGACAGGACCCGCAACACGTATTCCGAGGATGAAATTGACATTTTGAAAGATGCCGTGAGTATACCAGGCGTATCGATGCGCTATGTCCTGAACAAATCCCTGCGCTTGAACCCTGAGATAGAGCTGTATGCACCGGGGGACCCCTGCACGCACAAATGTCAAGACAATTGCTTCAAAGCCCGATGTAAGGCCTGCATAGAGGTTAAAGAAGCGTGCGACGAGTGTACCAAGAACGAGGCCTATGAGCTCCTGCAAACGGCATGGTAGGTGGCCCCGTGATCGTCTTTTGCAGGTACCACGAGAGGGATGTGACAGGTATAAGATCTCACATCTATAACGAGCCCAGCAAATGTAAGACCATTCTCAGGTATGATGTCAACATGCTCTACCCGAGTACCTTGCTGCATGACTTCCCATGCGGTAAGGAGAAGCTTGTTAGGGTTGCTGAACCCACAAAGAGATTGGCAGCTCTAGAACAAGGCATTCTAGATGGCTCACTTTTCGGTTTTGGACAAGTTGATATCGAAGTGCCTCAAGAGCTGTACGACAAATTCAACGAAATGTCTCCGCTAATTGTGGTCAAAGAGATACCCGATGAAGCCATTCCAGAGCACATGCGCGAGTACTTGCTCAAGACTGGGCGCAAACGTGTTCCTGGAACGAGGAGGCTCTTAGGCTTGATGAAAGCAGAGAGGATCTTGCTGTACGCACCCGTGCTCAAATGGTACCTAGGGCATGGGCTAAAAGTCACGGCGTGTTACCGGTTCCTCAAGTACTCACGCGGTAAACCAATCGCGTGGTTTCCGGAAGAAATTGCTGATACGAGACGTCAAGCTAATAAAGACCCCGACAAACATATCGCGGGCGACACTGCCAAGTTGAAAGGGAATAGTTTTTATGGAAAAATGATCGAGGACTTGGCAAGGCATGCCAATACTAGCTTCGCGAGAAATGAAAAAGAGGTCAATGCGGCAATGAGGAGCCCCTATCTCGAAGACCTTGAAGAGATTGGAGATGCTTATGAATTAAGAAGGGGTAAGCAAGGGGTTAGCATCGATCGAGCCTATCAGTGTGGAATTGCCGTATACCAATTGGCAAAATTCGCATGCTGGAATTTTATTATGACTTTCTCGACAAGTACGTGGACCGTCGAGACTTTGAATATGTGTATATGGACACGGATAGCGCCTATTTTGCTATCTCGGGGGAAGAGCTGCGAGATATCGTTCGCCTTGAACTCCTCAAGCAGTATGATGCTGATGTGAAAGACTGGCTCGTCACCGACAAACACTCCAGTCGAACGGGAGGTTTGTTTAAACTCGAATTCAATGGTTGCTTTGACGGCCAAGTGTTACTTCGTTGAGGGTAAACAGGGTACGAAGTTCTCATGTAAAGGAATGTCAAAGAGACAGAATGAAGTAACGTTGGATAGGTATATGGGGGTTTTGAAGGGTAGTTTGAAAAACGTAGGCTTCCGGGTGCACAAACAAGGCATGGTCACGTACCAGCAAAACAAGCTGGGACTCTCGGCTTTTTATGACAAAAGAGTTGTACATGAGGATAACGTGCACACCTCTCCACTCATGTGAGAATAGTGGGGGTTTGTCCAATATTTTATGAAGCTATGCTTCATAAAAGTAACAACAAATTGAGGTTAAAAAATGTACACAATGCAAACAACCCAAATTACTGGGGAATTTCAAAATTAAAAACAAAGGCAAAAACAAAGGCCAGTACACAAAAATGTGCATCAAATGCCTCGATAGTAAGAAGGCCTCGAAAGAGCGTGCAAAATGCCAACATAAAAAAGAAAAATGCCCCATATGTGATTTTCCCAGGTATCAGCACAATCTTATTCTAACCAGGATTAGGCATGCTCTAAATAATGATACAGAGATTGCCTCTCAAGAGTATCTGTGGTGCGGTATTTGTACCTTCATTGGTCATATCCAAGCCCAATTCAAAGACGGTATGTGCTAGGGCAACCGAGGGTCCTGGGAATTTGAACACGGGATCCCGATTAAATATAGAGAAAATGGTGAATATCCAAGCGAAGCGGTACAACTCGCTAGACTCCATTACACAAATATGCAGCCGATGTGGATCGCAGATAATCAAACCAAGGGCAATCGACATATCTGCCTAAAGTCGGTCGCGTTGAATAGATTTTTTTCTTCATAACTTTGAGTAACTTCCCATCGATATGAGGACGATATAAAACAGGTTTAAACTCATTTGCCTCATACATTCAAAAATGTTTATCATTTTTTGAATGGTCGAGAGATTTTCTTTAATAAGCAAAAGACCAAACCGGCGATGCGTGGATTTTCACACAGGTAGTACTCAAGGTGATACTGAATAGATATATACGAAGCTCGATATATATTAAAATTGTGGGAGGAGGGCTTAGGTCCTGGCTGAAGGTTAGGGCGTGCACGGGCGAGGGTACGTACTAGCTGGAGGCGGCCGTCTCGTCCCGGTTTCTCCCGCGCTGTGCCATGACGGGAAAAATTGTGCCAAATGCCGGTTAAATTGCACGACATTCTGTAAAGAGTATAAAGAGCAAGTATGCTCCCTTTTAACCCTCTGGGTTAAAAAACCAAAAAAAAAAAAAAAACCAGAGGGTGGTGCGGGTGTTTTGCTTTAAAAAAACATGCCATGCGAAATATGCCTATATATCGCTATACTGTTACCATACATCTTGATATCCACCTTCCTCTATCGCTATAGACTAATAATAAATACAATGTCCGATCTCGCTAAAATATTCGATGTAGTTGATACACCAGCCTCTGACAAACCAGCTGTTGACAAGCGCCAGGCGCTGAAGGATGTCATACGTCTCGGTACGAAGAAGCACCTCTTGCCTAATAAGTGTACCGAAGCCTTCGTTGATAAGGCCTCACCTGAGGCAGTCGATAAGATCTATACGGAGTTCCTCCAACGTGAGATTCAAGAAAAAGGAGAGACTACCGCCAAGGCCCTCTCCTCGCAAGCTATTAGCCTATACGCGAAAGTTGTCGATAATGTTGTTCCGATATATGCTACCGAACGTCTGCGAAGAGATATTGAAGAGGATCTCATCATCAGAGACTCTATGACTGACCTGGGCATTCTCGTATTCTCTACCTTCGGGAAGTTTCTCGCCCCGCTCTTGCTAGTTGCTCACACTCTTAATAATGTGGATATATCGAAGCTGTCCAAGGTGGTTGAAGAGAAGGTTGATGAAGATAAAGAAAACAATGGGAAACAGTCTTTCGAAAATACGATTGAATAATTATGAACTCTATGAAAGAGTAATAAACGAGGCTAGAAAATTATCCAAAATGCCACCCATGGGCTATTCGGACTGGTGCGGCTTAACTGGGGACGAGTACCCGTGCTGAGATGCTGCATCAAGGCAGAATCTACTACCGGTTATTGCTCTACTTGCCTGGAGAATTTTAGATTTAGAAATGGGAAGTACTATGAAGGTTTTGTATATCCGGATGATGACGAGCTATTAGACAGAGTAGCCTCGGGCAAAAAAACCATGGGCGACAATCCCGACGGAATATATAGATGAGGATCTCGAAGATGAAGTGCTCGGGGCATGCTCTGCCACGAGATCATCAAGGATAAAGACCTAAGGCTCTCGGATCTAGCAGACCTAAAGAAAATAGGCGATATGCTCAACATTCAAATCGAGGATAGGGCATTGGTTGACACCATCGACCTTGCTAGCCAGCCAAATGTTATCAAGGGAATCGTCTATGGCTATCCATTCTACACCCTACATCCTTATGATTATACCCGCCTTCATCCGATTGACTCCAACGATGATGATGACCTTGACGATGATTAAAGGGATGTTGCTCGGGTAGGTATTAACGTGAACCACAGGTTCACGTTAACTGCCACAAAAATTACGCTCAAACGTATCGGTTAAGCGGCGTCGTTATAAAAACGGCACCTATCAAGTGGCCATCAGACTCGAGAAATTTACCATTCTTTAGCATGTCCCCAGAAGGTATATAATACGATATAAGGACGTTAAAAATGCTCTGCATAAGAAGGTTAATATTGACCCCCTTTATCCAGACACGGTTTCAAGGCGTCGAAACCACGCCACGGATCACGCTTGTAAGGGGAGGGGCTCTAAACCCCTCCCTTACTGAGAGTCAAAATTGACATGCGTCGGTGCCACCGACACATATCAACTCGGTTCCCCCGCTGCGGGGGAACCAGTGAAATAACCATCTGACTCGTGAAATTCACCACTCTTTAACATGCTCCGGAGGTACTTCAACATCGTCTGGTATTAGCATCAATTCCTCTGCCACAAAGCTTCAATCAGGCCCGTCTTTCAAATAGTACAGGAGACGTGTACCTGTCACAATACGGTCGAGTCTATATGTCTTTTTGCTCCACTAAGCGTCCGTTGCACGTCTTTAGCATCACCGTGCTCTTCTCCGGGTTGCAGCAAGTACAAGTATAGATCGTCGTCGTGGGGAAGGTTTTTCTTCAGGATGGCCTTTGCTTTTCGTAAGCGGGACCTCGTCGAGCTTGATCGCTTTTGAAGGTTTTATACCAATCATCGCGGTCTTGGTGTTGTTCAAACTTTCACGGTAGTATACTAGTGCTTAACCCATGTACTACTTTGTTCATCACTAATGCGTTTATAGCAGCGCCTGCTACGAGGACGCCGATTGTTGCCATGTTTATTCTGTGATGAAGCGGTTGCTTTTAGATTGTTCTCACTCGCCCACATAGGTTGAGTATTGGTGCAGTGTAACCGTCTCGCTACTTCATCAAGCGTTGGAGCATTACCATTTTCTTGATATTGTAGTGAGATTTTCTGGTAAATATGCCACTCTCCATAATTCTCCCATGTCATGCCCTGAAAAACATCACAATAGTGCGGCGCTGTATGGCTATGCTACTGAGCCTGAACACAACGATTAGCCGCCAGCCGATTCATGAGGGGTGGATGATATATGATATATGATGATATATATACGCGTACGAATAGCCTCGTCCTCGGAAATGGATATACTCTCCCACTCTTCCCTTGTCAATGGTCCTCCAAATGCTCTTAATTTAACCCAATGCGGAGCTGCGGGGCCTTTGTAATATTCTCTCATTAACAAAAACGATAATTCAAATCTACAATCATGCCCCCTTTTATCCAGAATGAACACGCAGTAACACCTATTGGAACAGAACCAACCATATGTGTCGTAATAACCACGCTTGGGATCATGTGGGCTATGTTGTATATCACCACACATGTTCTCGTTGATGGAGTACACCGGTTTTGCAATCACTTTTCAGCGCACCCATCATCATCAGGAAAAACGGCAACGTATTTCAACGTCATGATCTATAACTTTTGAGCACCAGTATCACATGAATCCTTTGACTTGTATTTTTTCCATTTCCATTTTTTTTGTTGTTGTTGTGTCTACATTTAGCAGACACAACCCTTGGCCACATCTTAGTGTTCGATCGAGTGGAGGCGCCCGTCCAGAATATTCAGCTGCGCATCTTGAAGCAAGTACACGTAGCAATTGATATCCCTAGTCCATCTGCCTTCTTAGTTATGTGGTGTGTAATGCCATCGTTACCACGTTGGAGAGGTCTGCCAGTACCGTGCAGGTTGTTATCGCGGCTACTGCGGAAGTCAATGAATAACGCGTATCTGGTGGTGAAAAATTGTCCTACTGTCACTTGGTGCTTATCGTGACTACCAAACAGGTTCACGATCTGTTCAATGTGATCGTTCGGTAACATTCCATGTGAATATAGCTGAGAGGGCTTACCCTTCGCAGTGATCAAGACTTTCATTATTTTTGGATTGTAGAACGCCTCATTCATCCCAGTGTAACGTTTCTGCTTCGAAGGGTCTATAAATAGTAGAAGTATACCCTTGAGGCTCTTGGCGGGGGTATCGACTTGCAAGTTGTAGCTGGTATCACTTTTCTTCATCGTTACTATCTTGTTGCGGAATATACGCTCATAGGGCAGGGCCAATCTCGAGTATCGTGACATCATGGCACTCGCGAGTTCTTCATTGGTTACCTGATCGAACATTAGCTCTATGTTTGAGATCTTATATGTAGCATCCGCTGCCTTAGCCGCTGTAGACCCTACGGCTGGTGTACCAGCATCTTTGATAACTTGATCATAAGGCGCGAACCGTATACTAAATTGGAGCCTATCGTGTAGACCTGCCAGATAGAATGGTAATGCGCTTGCCAGCTCGAAAAATTTGCCGTGTGGGATGCAAAAAGTATTCCCGTAGGCCTCAGCTATCAGCTATCAGCTATCGCATACCCCGAGGTGGAGTAGGGGTTCTCGTACTGGGAAAAGCCTCCTTCGTATGGCATAGGTACCTTCATTCTCGCGAGAATACGCCTCATGTGGTAGTACACGTGGAATTTGAAAATGGATTGAACAAAGGGTACGGAACCACTCATGTGCTTGGCAGAGATCCCCAACGCCGTTGTCGCGCAAAATTCACCTGGATGTTCCAATAGTTCAGGGCTTGCCCCTCCCATTTAAACTCACAGGATCGTTCAGCAGGTTAGTGGGAACTTTGATGGGGTACTTGGTGAACTGTGGGAAGGCCACGGAAATGTGCTGAGTCGTAAACACGTAGAGGTCCTGATGCTCCAAGTTAGTTACACCGAGAGGCCGCTCACCTCTGTTGGACTTGTACTTTGCTCTAGGATTATACGAGTAAATGTTCATGTTTCTTTAAAGAAACATGAGGCAACTGTATGTTACAGACATTTCGAACCCCACGATATTCAAACCTCATCTAAGGGAGGACACGAGGATCGCTCTGAAGTCTCTGAGTATCCGGCCTAGGTGTGTGAACCTCTTCACTAAGAGCGAGATCAACATCCATAAGGCGGGGTCTAAGCCGACGGAAATCTCCATCTCAATTGCGCTGGGTTTGTATAGAATCGAGGATCTCGCGACCATAATCAACGACCAAGCGAGAGGGAGGATCAAGCTCTTCGTACTCAGGAACGGGGTATGTAGACTCCGTGTCAACGATGGATACGATGTCATAATCGATCAAGCACTGCAGGACCTTATGGGACGGGTCTTCGATAACAAGGTAAAGTTTACCAAAGGCGACCACAATAGCATCTACAAGACTGACGTTCACCAGCGGCTGAGACTCGTATGCTCCCAGCCGGATCCGGATTATTCTCTTCTAAATGGTAAGAAATCCAATATACTAGCAATACTCCCTATCAAAGAGCTTACTGCTTGGGGAGATATGGTGACATGGAGTTTCGACACTCTCTCTTAAACGTTCAACGGAAAGGCTGGAGTTCATGCTCATCAACTAGTATCAAGACAATAAGAACCCTTTCGTTGGAATTACCATGCACTTGCTCATAGAACAAATGACAGACATTGCTAACCTTTATCCGAGCCTACCTAGTGGTCCTCATGAGGGGGAGACTGATGAAAGTCAAGTGTACAGACTCAAAAAAATAGAGGAGGTGGAACAATATCTACGTAATGAGATTAAAGAGCGGGACAAACTCGCCAAAAAGTTCAAAATGCACGGTACGTGGGTTAGATACATCGATCATGGTCTGCTGGCCGTAAGTGTCATTACTTCGGGTGTTGGGATTGGAAGTATGTTATCCGGAATTGGTGTATCATTGGCCGTAGCCATGGGAGGCATCACCATAGCTGTGGGATTGGGTCAAGCAGGTCTGAAAAATGCTGGTAAGAGGCTAGATATCAAAAGCGAGAAGCACGAGGGTATAAGGTTGCTGGCGGAGACCAAACTCAACTCCGTTATCGACCTTATCAGTAGAGCTGTGGAGAATGGGGTTATTAGTGATTATGAATTTAGCTTAATTATGCAGGAAAAGCAACGCTATGTGCTGCTCAAGGAGCAAATACGTCAGAGAACCAAAAAAACCTTGAGTCGCTTGATGAACGAGAGAGAAAGCAGCTAGTCGAGAAGGGACGCGAGGAGGGTAAACAGGAGTTTATGAAAAAACTTCAATCTGTTCAACATGTAAGCGGTATCTAGATGAGCCGCCGACTTATTCATAATCTAGTGTGTTGTTCAACATACTAGATTAATTGATTGCTGCGCGAATTGAGCAATTCTCCAGTATCTGCGTCTATCAGCAAGCCTCCATCATGTATCACTCGTCTACGCTTCTCCTTAGGGTCTCTCGACCATTGTTTAAGACGCTTATCCAATGCTATCATTGAACATGGTTCGCAGTAGGGTCCATCGGTTTGAGTGGAGGCATCCTTGTATTTAACCTTACGAATCGCCTCGATAAGGGTGGCCTTATTCATGGTTGAAATGTTACGGATACCTAACGCCTTGGCTTCCTTTTTTAATTCGGTAATGAACATGTTGTATATGGTTGGGAACAACCATATAACGCTTTTTTTTGGTCTAATGCATGAATTCATTGTCATCATCCAAATCATCATCCGAATTCAAGTAGAGGGTTGGCTCGAATTCCTCGATTTCATACTTGCATTCTTCCAGTGTAATCTGCATATAATGTTTTGAACCATTCTTGTAAATGCTCGCAAGTTTAAAAATGGCCTGGCACCTGCAGCTTTTCTTTAAAAGGACTTCCTTGGGATTGAAAGCCGTTCTTATCTTGCCTTCCCCTTCTTTCACTTTTGTGGTAATATATTTACCATTTTTAACAGGTTGGTTATCAAAGTCTACTCCTTTCAAGGCTTGTATTTTATCCATGATAGTGTTAAACTTCTCCAGCCATCGGGATTTATCGTAGATGTCGAATGACATGGTAAGTGAGTTTTCTTTATCGTCATTGTAGCGCGAGGCGCCATTGGAATATAGATCCTTGGGTGTTTTGATCGTTAGATTACTGATCTTGCCATCATTTTTATATCCAATAATAACGCGTTCATCCCTGCCTTTGTTGGTATTAATTGGATCGCTTAGCACTATATTCTTAATGTTCACATTTTTGATATGTAATGGAGCCTCCTTGGCATAAAAGTCTTTTGATTTAACAGTATCTGTACCAAATTTAAACATCCTTTTATTTTGGTAATATTGGGGCTCAACTAGAGTCGGGTACACGGACAGTAGCCGCCGTTATATGTGATATACATGTAGTAACAAGGCCAGCACAGCATTTTTCCGTCTATAAGGAGCCTCCGTTGGCATTGCAGGCACCGGTCGTATTCGTCGAGGATCGCTTCACATTCGTCGCATTGTTCGTTCATCGTTTATTTGTCCCTTTGCCTCTACTCACTGCGCATGCGTTGGTTTTTGGTCATGTCAGCAATATTACTAATAGCGTGTGCGCATGCGTATTGGGATTATCGGGCTTCGGTATTTATCGGATTTATTTTCGGATGACGTCGGATTTTCCGGTTTTGGGAGGTAGGGGCTGGGTTGGGGGTGGAAGTGGTGGAAGCGGGGTTTTTGGGGGTAAAGGTATCAAAGGAGCCAATTCCTGGGCATATTCACTCCCTACTACTACTGGTTAAAATAAACAAATTTAATGGAAAATAACTTTTTAAACAAATTTAGTGACTTTAACTGTTTTCGTCAAATATTTTCGGTTGCCAAATTTTTCTTATGTCAATGTACCAAAATTACTATAGCTGTCACAAAATTGTAAAAGTGGACCTTGCCTAAATTTATTCTTGCATTTTACCAAAATTAAGAACACAGTAATACAGTGTAACATGCTATTTTATATATCCCTTCCTAGCTAGTTATGTAATATTTATATACAATAATTTCTAACGAAAAGTCAAAGCCAGTCATTAGATCATTGAAGTGTGTATTTTATTTTCAGTCGATTTCATCTGTGCTCTTTTTTATATAACTAGTTAGCCATACTTTGCAAATAAATCCTTTATTAAATGCCCTTCCACGTTAATCCATGTCAAACTTGCAGATCCATATATAGCTCGCTAGCTATAGCTTACTGTAAAAAAACTTCCTATAAGTCTTTCTATAGCTAGCTGTAATTTTTATTTCTTCTTGCCAAAATGTAAATACAAAGCTCGAAAATAATGTTTAAGCATTTCTTAATATTCAAGATGGCTAGTTAAAAAAACAATAGCCGCTCCCCGCGTTTTTAATCCACCTAGTGGAAAACCAGCTTAATGCTCTCATTGTTAGATTTTTGTAACATGCAATGACATCAGTTTCTAGCTGTTTTATTGTTTTTATGAGGTCGATCGTTTGGCGCTTTACTTCTTCGATATTGACAAAAGTGCTTCGATTTTTTCATCCACTGATTTAGTCTTAACAGCCTTCCTTTTCTCGTTTAAGTCTTTGTGTTTGGATGATGCGTTTAAGCAAACCACACGAAGCCCATCGTCAATATCATAGTTGTGTGTGGAGCTTTCAGTAGCTGCAAGGTAATCACAGAGGCTTGCGCATGCGCGAAAAAATCAGAAAAATCGACAGGCAAAAAAATGCAGACTCTGGTAAAGCAAGTCAAATTATGGTTAAAAACCTTCATACTGTTACTACCTAGCATCGTTTTACTGATACATGTTCAAATCTGAACTACATGCAAGCTATATTTTAATTTCAAGCCCAAAAGATGCCTCTATTTGAAAATAAAATTTGAAATAGACTGGTCCACGGCTTACAGTCTGCCTTATTTTTCCTGTCGATTTGCGTAAAATGTCTGCGGATTATAAACAAAACGCGTCACGACGAAACTCGTTTATATTGAAGGAGCTTCTAAGTTTTTGACTAACAGATCAGAATTATTATTAAAAGCCCTTTCGATTTGTGCCTGTCCATGACTTAGGGCGAACACAAAGATCATGACTTTTCAAAGCGCACCATCTTTCTTGTTACGGTAAAACTATCTTTTAAGAACTTGTCGAAACGGTCATTAACCATACTGTATGATGAAAACTCATCAGCAACATGTTTTTACTTCGGTATCAGCAAATGATTAAAACCGGTCTTTTCAAGTAGTTATAGACATGGGGGTACGAGGCCAGTTTTAGCAATGCTAAAACTTGCCTTACACCCCCATGTCTATGACTACTTGTACACCCTTCAGCTTCGCTCTATGACGTCACATGTAAAACAGTGCTCATACCCTCATATGGTGTTTTGGAGATATTACAATACACGTATGGCCATTTACGTGTAAAGTGCTATTTTTTGCTATTTGGGAGGGTCTGCAAGTGTATGTTTATGGTGTTAACAAGGGGTGGGGATCAAATGTTTTTTAAGCCTGTGTACACCATTGGATGTTTATAATATAGTATACATCGGATGTCTCTCCAATATATGGAATGGAAAAAGTTCAACCGTCTTATGTCTCTAATATATGGTATAGAAACAGTTCATATGTTGTAATGTCCATACGCATAACTATTTTTGCCATCTTCCAGAATATATCTCTTGTTATCAAAACAATTGAGTAATATCGTCTTTATCTCCTAACTTCCCAACATATGATTTTGAGTTCTTGTTTTCGTTTTATGGCATAATTGTTTGTTTTCAAATAATACATTCCTATAGTCTTCATGTTTGATTATATTTTTGATTATGTTCTTTTTAACACCTTTGGCAGCTTCACCACATTTTTTGTCATATAGCCATACATTTTTGATTTCAATCCTACAAATTCAACTATCGGAACATCTGCTGCCTCATCTTTCATTTTACCAAAAATCTTCTTATTCGATGTATTATAGAATTGTGATGTTTCACGGTAATCACTATTGTCAAATTTATCTTTATCATTCCAGAAATCCATATATCCATCATCAGTTGTAATTTCATATGTTAGTGAATCAGTATCTGTGAATAGTAGTTTTGCATTATTTTTGTATTTTTTTGATATAATTGTAGTGGAAATCGTACATTAATGTTTTGGATAAATCAGGAATACACATTCCTACATATGCAGGTCTGTTTAGGGTTAATGTCTCCTTAATTCTATGTACAGCCACAAGGTCCTCGTTGAATATTTTTGATGATTCAAAGGTTGGTTTTGAGGTTAATTTCATTAGTTTGACCTTATTTGTTACAAGTTCTACATTTACACGTTTTCTTATATATTCCATAGTTTTTCCAAATACACTGTTATTCATAAGTTTGAAGAAATTTTTTTCAAATGCATTCTTACAATAGCTTCTTTTGTTCATTGAAATCAATATATCTTTTCAACCAAGGGCTCTGATCAAATTCCCAAAGACGATGTACTTTTTTATTTTTAATCCTAAACCCAAATATAATTGTAGATTTCGATAGTGTAATACGTATTTTCTTTTTTCCCTAATGTTGGTATTAATTTATTTATCATTTACAATATTTACAATATTTATTTACAATATAGTATATCACATAGTGATATACTATATTGTTCTTGGTTTTTTTTACAATAGTCTGATAACATATTTTTGGTAACATTTATTTTCTCTGGAGCTAGTGGATAATCATTATGTAGATTATGTAGTTCCTTTGGATATTTAAAATAAAATTCAAATATTAACCCTTTTTTACTATCTGTTTCATTTAGCTAGATCACATTTTTGTATTTCCTTTTCTTTTAACCATCAAAATTCACCAGTTGGTAGATATTGTGACATTCCATAACCGTATAGACTGTTAGCATCCATTATGTTAGCATACATTAGATACTTTGACGGCATATCCTTATCATAATTGGTAATGTACTTATTATTGGCTTTCCTATATCTGTTGGCAATATATGATACACCTCTTAATCCCTTTTCAATAAATAAAAACATGTCAACATCTGTCATCAATTCAAGTTCTACTTTTGTCATTTTCAGCATTGAATCCCAAGATAATTCTAGAGATGTATAATAATGGCATGGACCCAATTTATAATATTCTAAACATGTACTTCTAAAGTTTTCAAATATATCTGCCAATAGTATAACATCAGATTTTAGATATAGGTCATGGTAATCTCTCATTGTTTTCAATTCAAACTTCTTCCAAACCCTTTTAGCATGTTTGTATTGCTCATCGGTGATATATTCATCAATTAGTAGACTGTAAAAATCTCTTTGATATGGTAATTGTGTCTCATCAAATTTCTCAAATGAATCCATATAATCGTAGAGATATACACCTTTTTTAGTCATTAGTTCAAATTTCTTTTTATCATCAAATTTCTCTTTCGTATATTTAAATGATGTTTTTGGAAGGTTATCTGCTAAACTAGAACTCATAAATTGGAAACTATCAATAAATTTGAACTGACTACCTAACATTAATGCCATATATTTTTCCATATTGTTTGGAATTACGTTGATGTCCATTTCTTTGAGTTCTCCCCATTTATTTTTATACGAATGTTTTTTAACGATTTTACCAATCTGTTGCATAATAAAATGGCTATCATATCCTCTCAAATTATGGAAAACTACGGGTACTTTGTCTGTTAATCTATAACTTAAATTACAATCATTATGTGCTGATCCTCTATATCTACCTGTTACATGGCAATGATCTCTAACTTTAATATCTGTCTCAATATATTTTTGATTACATATGTGGCAACTATCTGCTGTTTTGAAGTTTTCGATGTCGGTTTTTGACATTATCATATCCTGTTTAAAATTTTTATATTTAATGTAATTACAATATTTAGCTTCCTTTTTCATTTCTTCCATAAATTTTTATACTGCATCTGGACCCCTATATATTCTTAGTGGTTTGCTATATTTGTCATCATATCTACATACCACCTTATAACAATATCCACAATCCACATGTTTCTGGTATGTTTCTGTGTATGATTTACTGTTTTTAGGTGCACATCCATGTACTTTCTCAGTGATGGCTTCAGAATCTGCATATATTACAAATGATGCCTCTAATTGTTTATGGTAGTTTTGGAATTTTAATGTGTTCTCACCCTCGTTTGGCTTATTTATGGCTTGTTTACCATTTATCACCATACAAATTTCAATATGATTGTCCAATATTTTTTTAGTAGAGAAACATTATAGACAGTACATACAAAAGTGTTTTCTTTTCCTATGTTTTGTTTTATTGTACATGAAGCTGTTGAAATCATTATGTTTGTGTTCATCCTCTGTTATTAATAGTAGGAACATGCTATTGTCATATTTCTCTTTTGATACATATATTGGATATGGTTGTTTATCCTCATAGCCGAATACATTTACTCTGATATTGTTCTGTTTTTCAATTTTATTATACTGTTTAGTGGTTACAGGAAATTCAATTCTATTTGTTAAAATGCCTGGTATGGCACCATCTAAAACATTCGTTATTCTTATTTTGCATATTGATTAGTCCCTTTGAACTATTTCTTAATTCTTTGGGTAGTTCTATGTAACTTGATCCGTTTAGTGGATCATATAATGTTAAATTCAAAAAATGTGAATTTACTGATTCAATAGTGCATCCAGATCCTTTAGAAATCTATTGATTTAAAAGATTTATTATTTGCTGAGATGATAGATTTATAGCATAACGGATGTCATTTTCATTTGTGACGGTGTATACTCTATTTTTAAAGTATGCAGTTTTAAACACCATATCACTTGCATTACGCGGTCTTACAAATGTTATTTTTAATTCTTACACATATTTGAAACCTTTTAATTTCAATTCTCTATTTAAAATACCAGATATATTATTTCTTGTGGATTCTAATTGTTTTAATGGATCCATATTATCTTTAATTCTAACCTCAAATAATTTAGTTGCCATCTGAAATGCACTATCAAGTTGTATTATGATGGGTGCTGGTATTGGTTTTATGGGTCTGGGGATTGGTGTTGGTTTTATGGGTCTACGTGCTGGTACATGTTTAGTGGGTCTGGGTGCGGGTGTTGGTTTTATTGGTCTGGGGATTGTTGTTGGCTTGTAGGGTTTTATCTTACCCTGCTTCAAAAGTTTTTTATACATTGGACCATCTATCTTGATCCATTTCTTCGTCTCTAGATTTTTAATATATCGAGATTTCTCATCAGTGGTTTTATTACCACGTATTAAATTAATTAACTGAGCCTTGCTTAGTTTTTTGAGATCTCTCTCACTCATCATTATATTAGGCTTGGAAATTATTTGATTCATTATATGATTAGATATTGGTATTTCTTTAAGTGTTTTTTCTTAAATCCCCCATATCCCAACACTTAACATCTCTTTAAGTGTTTTACGTCATTTCAAATAACTGAAATACGATACTTATAATAACAACTATACGCGCTCATTCTTATTCAAACGCCTGTCATATAGTAATCTCTTATAATTTTCTTTTATTATTTTCACGATTCTGTTTTTATTTACCTGGTGCTTATTTGTTTGTACATGTTGAAGCCTCCTATTTGATTTATAATTTATACCACTTTTACAGATTGGACAATACCAGTCACTCATCTCTTATAATAACTAGTCGAAAAGAACTCTTTATTTAGTAATTATATGTATGGAAAAATTTAATTTATTACACAGAATGAAGAGAATACAAATATAATGAACTAGTCGATAAGGCCCGTGGAGAAATCCACTTAGTCAGAAGGACAATGGAAAATAGGTTGTTTTAGATGTTTTGATGAAGACAGCAACCCATCCACAAAAAAATAAATTAGAACCTTCTTTCCACGTTGCCTCTATTGTATAGAGCTTAAAACGCTGGTCAAGAAAATGTATATGATCATGTACTTTTGATGAACGGTTAATAAGATATAAGACTTGGAAAATTGTGCTGACGTCAGCAAAGTCCCTAATAAAAGTACTAAAAAAATATTTTTTAGGAAATTTGTATACCTGTTGTCTTCATTCTATAGATCTTGAAACGCTGATCAAGAAAATGTATAGGATCATGTACTTTTGACAAACGGTTGCAGAGATATTGGGGTTTCAAGGTTTTTTGATGACTTCATTAACCCGTTAATTCTGAAACGGATTCAGGGACCCAGGTCTGGAAAACTTACCCAAATTGGTCCCAGGTGGTCTTTAGTTACCTACGCGGTAAAGAATCATTGACGATTTTTTTGTGGAGGGGTTTCTGACGTCATCAAAATTCAAATAAGGCTTCTTTTTCATTTTTATACTGCCTCAGTGGATTTTTCCACGGGCCTTATCGACTAGCCTCTATAAAAATAGCCATTTTAGTTTTTAAAGGTTACCTCCCGAGCAAAAACAAGTTGCCTTAAAATGATCCATAATAACACGTTATTTGACAAAAAAACAATATTAGGACCAACAATGAGTATGTTTATTATTTTTTATTGACAATATATTTCGGATTTTTTTAATTTTTTTTGTTGAGGAATTGATATTGCACTCCTTTACAACAGATAACCACAATCAAGTTTCAAAATGGTTATCGCTTGATGAAGCCATAAATGATTGCACCGAGCTTTTATTTTCTGGTAAATACGAACAGCCTCCTGTAGATAAAGAAACCTTTAAAACCTTAGTCTCTTTGTGCAGTCGTGACGTAGTTTTATTATCACACGATGGTTATTACAAGCAAATCGATGGCTTAGCTATGGGCAGCCCACCAGCTCCACTTCTCGCTAATGGTTGGCTAAGCAAGTTTGACTCTATCCTCAAAGACGATGCTGTACTGTATTCAAGGTATATGGATGATGTTTTGAGAAAAATAGAACGTAATAGAATTGACGAAAAACTTCTACAAATTAACGACCTGCATCCGTCACTCAAATTTACCATTGAAAAAGAAGGGAAGAATACGTCTATACCTTTTCTGGATATGTTAATTATTCGTTCAAATAACAATTTATCATCGACATGGTACATGAAAGCTACCGATACAGGCCTGACGATGAACTTTCATTCACTGGCGCCACGGAAATATAAACGGTCAGTCGTATCCGGCCTAGTTCATCGAATACATCGAGCGTGTAGCACATGGTCGAATTTTCACCAAAGTCTAGAAAAAGGTAAAACTGTTCTTGAGAAAAATCAATATCCGAAAGCTTTCTATGACCCGATAATTAAAAGTACGATATCTAAGATTATGGAAAATAATGATAACGAGAATCCTGATGAAGAAAACGAGAAAGAAGAGTCTGAAGAGAAGATGATTTTCATTCAATATCGTGGGCGAGTTTCGGAGAAATTTGAAACTTCTATGAGAAAGTTGAATATACCGTGTAAAATTATTTTCACATTGAAAAAGTTGAAAAGTTCTCTGCCTCCATTGAAACCTGTAATTGAAAAATTTTTCAAAAGTTGTTTGGTATACAAAATAGAATGTCCACGATGCAACTCGTGCTATGTCGGACAGACGAGCCGACATTTAATCAAACGACTTAAGGAACATAAAAGAACTGGTCCGGTGGGAAAGCATTTCGACGATTGCAATAATCTTTTAACAATGGAAAATGTATCAATTTTATGTTCATCAACACGGAACGTTTATCATTTAATGACTCTTGAGACGTTAATGATCAATTACATCAAACCGGTTTTAAATACAAAAGACGAATATAGAAGCAGAGCATTGGTAATAAAAATTTAATTACCTTACTCTCTTCTAAACTCGTTTTGTTTTTAGATTTTCTTGTAAATTTGATTTGTTGTAGTGTGAGGTGTAGTTTATGTATGATATGTTGAATAATTTTATACTTGTTTTTAACTGTTTTTAACATTATTTATTTGCTTTTAGACCTGATGATGGATAATGTTTATCCGAAATATATTGTCAATAAAAAATAATAAACATACTCATTGTTGGTCCTAATATTGGTATTTTATCGTGAAGCCACAATGTTTTTATCTTATTCGTGATTTTCACTATATTTACAGATTAAAGGAGTACCATTGGAAAATAAATTGACTTACTGCTGTTTAGCTCCCTCTCCAACCCTCTAGCCACGCGGGCATTATGAAAACGATAAAACTGCTTATATCAGCAATGCTATGTCATCACGAGATAAGCAACTGACCAGAACGTAAATTGTACTAAACATTATGCAGACTTTTTACTTCCCCCTTCCTGCATTACCAAGTGAAATCTAAAAGCATGCAGAAGCAAAAACCTATTTTTAAGAAATTAATAAGTATATCAACACGTGTGTGAATGAGATGGATATGGCTGAAAATACAGTTTTAGGTTTTCAGTTTGAACCAACGAGAGAGAACTCTGTTCAAGTACTACCGTATGACGAGTGGGAAACGGAATCGGGTGAAGTCACTGACAGAACAAAATTAATTGTCTCAGAGTGGTGCAAATGTGGTGTTTGCATCAAAATGACTACTTCTAAGGAATGTAAATGCTGTAAAGAAATGGATATAACCGAGTTATCGGAATTATGCGGTAAATAAATTTAGTTAGTGATTAGTGTCTGAGTCTGACTTTTTTGTGAAATAATATTTCTTATTGTGTTACTATCTCAGATAAACGGTGTATAACGGAGCTCGATCATTTTTTTCCTATCGTCCTAATGAAAGGAAATCTTTGGACGGAATTAGTTGGAATGCACGACAGGGAAAATTCTGGCCTTCCTTCTTCGTGAGACGATGTACCCGCAAAGTAAGCATACTTTCACCTTTGCTTTCTCCTTTGGTTGCAATTCAGTAAATATATTTTATTTTTAAACAAGACATATCGTTTCGCTGTATACCGCCAATTTACATGGTGGGTACATAACCGTCTTGGCAGATCCGTGCGACGTGTAATTCTGGCCTGTGTTGTCAAGCGAATAAGAGAAGAATTTCCTACTCTAGACGGTAGTTACACCGGATACAAAGACGGAGATTACGTAGATGAAATGAATTTCACATGGGTGCACGAAGTTGATAGCGACGGCGAATAGGAATATTTACAAATAAACTACTACATGCTTATTACTTTGCCTAAGTATATAACAAATGTGTACAACATAACTATATTTACATTCGCGAATACTTTAAGGAGCGTTCTATAATTTCATTTCTATCAGGTCGTTCTGTTGGTACTATGAATTCCTTTCTTTTTCTACTTTCCCTCACCATTTTATCCTCTACATCTTTGTCCACAGCTCGATAATATGATGCGATAGCAATATTCCGTAAAAACTCATAAGATTTGTCCTTTTTTACTTTTACTGCGACAAATCTTTTCGAGTAGCGTGGAAAAGAAATTTTATACCGAGGGACGTATTGACCTTGTTTAGTTTTCTTCTTGGCCTAAAAATAAAAAGAGGTATTATTAATTTTTTGCAGAACTAAGCAGAAAAACATAAACAGAAATGAAAGTACACACTTGATCGCGATTTATGTTGTTGTTGTGATCAAGCGCTGCTAACTGCATGCCAGCAAGCATTTTTTCCTGTTCAAAAAAAATACTTTTCGGCAAGTACCGGATTTTCAGAGCGTGAAAAACTTCCAAATATGTCGTAAATAAATGTCGTTCATTTTCTTCATGTCAGACACCAGTTGGGTGTGTGTAGATAGATAGATAGATGTGCATATTTTACATGGCTAGCCTCACAAATATCGAGGGATATACCCTGTCTATTATTTCCAGGAGGGGCCATGGCGTAGATGGAGAGTCCTAGAGTATTTAATGCTCATTTTGAGCTACGCAGACCCAATTGCTCTACTAGACAACTCCCGGCAACATCCAACGGCCCACACAGTGTGCCATCTTCCCAATTTCCCTCACATGGCTTGGGTTAACCCGGGGCTATGGTAACATTCACTCGCCCATGTTGAATCGCCGTCAAGAGGAATCGAACCCCGGTCTCCCGCACAGAGTACGAAAGCTATAACCACTAATCTACGGCGCCACAAACGATTTTTATTTAACATGATAGATAGATAGATAGATGACGGATTTTAACGCCTTGTGCGCCGGACTGTCAGCTTTTAACCAGTGACACTGTTGCATCATCTCTGGTGTGTACGGATCATGCTCGCATCGCGTGTAAAATTTGTTTCCTGTATGTAACATAACAGAAGCGTGTATGTGAGCAGTATTAGCAATGTCACAATCTTATGTGCAATAAACATACCTGGAAATACATGTCTGTTAGTAATGTGAAAGAGAACAGAAAGGAATCGTTCTTTCAATTCTTCTCCGTTACCCCCACAAGTTTGAATGGACCAATACACGTGGTTTACTTTATCTATAACATTAGTTTGGCTGTCGTCGGACATTTCTATAACAAGCAAAAAAGTATTTTTAACTTCCAGTAAACAACCAGAAACAATATGGTGGTTTCGCGAATCATGGCACAAAAGCTATATGGCTAGTATAAAACTACCGTCCCTTCTTCCTTTCCAGTTTAAAACGCGTAGTCGACGGTTTTTCATTTTTTTATCTGTGTATTTCATTGGAATCGAGCCTGGAACTAATTTTCAGGGAATCTTTTTTTTCACACCTAAAATCAGATATATTATGCAAATACAACGAAATTCACTTTTATCTAATTTTGCAATCACGGTTTTACCATCCATTAATTTATTCTTTAAATCAACCGACTGATCGAACATTTTTTGGTACCTTTGCCCTTCGCAGTCGTACAACCCACGCGTTTGCTATTGTATTGTCTTTTGGGATGTTAAAAAAGGTTAAGTGTGGTGTCTTTTTCTTGGAGTTGTCACAACCCCAAACCGAACAATTCATTTTAAGTTTTCGACTCTTTCTTAAAACAATTTCATATGAAAGGAAGATCGGTGCTTTTTTCCTAGATTGCCAGACTGTCTGCTCGTTTGCAGCGGAAAATTATGCTCAGGGGGTAGAAATAAATCTTTTACTCAGTCTGGATTGCAGTCTTTAAATTAAATTTTCTTCACTTTCCGTGTGACAATCTGGTCTGTGCCGAATCTCGTGAAGACGACACAAGATATATCGCATTTGCTTTTTCGTTTCAAAACACTCGGAAATGGCTGACGCGAAGCCCATGTTCATATGAAAGTGTGGTATTTTTTAATTCCTTATATCTTTCAAAAACAACATTTTTAGTAGAAAGGAATGTGTTTTTTCTTTATTAACTATATTTTACCTACATAGTAAGCACAACTTGTTTTTGCTCGGGAGGTAACCTTTAAAGTAATGGTGGGTCAGTGCTGTTTGTAAGTCTGTTTCACCTTTTTGTCTTCTAAAAAGTGAGAGTATAAAAATGCAGTTTGGCTACAACAATATTCTTAAACAAAAAGTGTTATGCTAAGTGCAGTTAGCTAGGAAGCTACATCTTTTATTATTTTTTCCTCAAAACTTTTTGTGCAAATAAAATGACTGACAGATTATTTTAGCTGATCCAGTAATGACAGGCTGTTCCCTGTGTTTTCATTAAAACCGTAGTTGCAATGAAGTTTTTTTTTGGAAAGGGGTATTACACCTATACATATGTTCAACTCTGTTTAACTATTCTAAGCGGTTAGCCCAGTGTTAACAACAGACTTTTGTTTTTGGTAAAGGCTGTTACGCCTATGGCGCCATGTGTACAACTTGTTTACCTGTACTAAGGGGTCAACCCAATGTGACAATTCATTTATAAACTTTCTCAGTAATCATGTCTGTACGGATGTGCAACAATGTTTACCTGGACTAACCGCTCAGCCCTGTTGTGTTTTTTTTTAAACAGAGTCTGTGAGAAAGTTTTTTCCAAAGGTGTATTATTCCTATACGCCTGTGCAACACGGTTTAACTGTAGTAAGCGCTTAGCCCAGTGTCACGATAAATTTTTTAACTTTCACAAAAACTGATTCCGCAAAATAAAATAATATTGACTGATTGTTTTTGCTATGATAGAGTAACAACGGTTTGTAAACTGTGTTTTTATTTCAGCTATCATTGCAGGGAATATTTTTTGAAAAATATGTTATGTCGCAAGACTATAATGGTGTATGTGCTTCACTTAATTTACGACATACTGTATACCTGTACTAAAGCGCTCCACCTGATCATGTGGCACAGTTTATTAAGCGCTCCACAGAGTGTTAAACGTCAGGTCACACCTTGACTTTGGCTTACCCAGGCGTTTCGACACCAGGGTAAGCCAAATGCGAGACGCGCTTAAGTGGTATAAAAAGGATGGGTGGACCCGTGAATTTTTCCACGGGCCATCGACTGTGGCATTATTACTTTTACGTGGGGTATATTTTGATGGTGTGTACCTGGACGCTATGACAGAAAAAAAACCTTTGAAAGGCCGCTTCACTGAAACAAGCATAGTCTTATTGAACAAAAATATTGTTTAAAAGTCTATGCGTACTTTTCTCCTTTTTTTGTTGCTAACAATAGCAATTTTTAAGTATTAAGTATTTTTTTAAGTATTACTATTAAACCAAAACAATCAGAAAACTAATGAATTAAAGATTGTGAAATTGATTTTTGCGAAGCGAAATTGTGGAGCACGTTTGCTACGCAAAGTATACCAAAACAATTAATGAGATTCTCAAAATTTCGATAGAAAAAAAATCATATAAAATCAGCTTAAGGGAGATATGACTGATATTTTTCAAGAAAGGTAGGTTATTTTTTGTCTAATAGAACAAATAAGTTTGCACCAAGCAGCTCTTATAAATGTTAGCTAAAAATGCCAATAAATAGGCTTTGTACCCCCTTACCCCCGTCTTTCGTACAACCCCCATTATTTCCCAATTTTCCGTTTGCCGGAAGCAAGACTGGGAAGTACACTCAAGCAATCAGAAAACGGCTATTGGCTAATTTGAATTATCGTGTATTTTACAGACCTAACACAAATACATAGTTTATACCAAGTCCTGATAATAATTGGCTTAGCTGGCATGCTAGTTCTCTTAATATTTGGTGTGAAGTCACAAATGAGCAATTGGAATTTTGTTCGATAATGGTGGCAACCGTTAATGTAATTATTATTATTGGGAGATTAAGTTTGGACATATATAAAGAGAAAGTAATTTACAAAGAGGTGGCAAGCCACCGCAATGATGAACTCAACCTGGTCTTTGGAAATAAGCTAGAGGTTGTACTCATCTAGAGAAAATGCCTCTAAAAGCACCCTTTTTACAAGGAAATAATTAAAAAAAATATAAAAAAATAAAAAGGACACAACGCATTTGAAAGGATGAACAGAACTTTATCCATATCTAAAAGAGATAAAAAAAATTTAGGGCTTCATCATTTTCTTTACGACCCTATGTTTTTGCATTGTGTTTCATTAGCTTGCAATAATGTGGTATAGCTAAGTTATGATACGTAAAAACTACTCTTTAGGAATGTGAATCCACATAATACACCTTAATCAAATTTTGTGATTTTCGTAACTTTTGTGTTCAGTATGGTAGATTAGTATGCGTGTCAACTGGCCAAAAAAGCCATAAGTATGAGGGCAACCTTGAGCTAATTGTTAAGTACAATTTGTACTTTCCAAATGGTAAACAGTGCCTTCAATTCTGTTGTCTTGGCCACAAAAAGTAGTGATCTATATTTTATGTGGTTAGCCTCATTAATTCCAATAAATTTACCCTGACAATTTTGTTCCAGGAGGGACACATGACGGTTCTAAAGTGCTAAAAAGCTTCCATTTGAGCTACAAAAACCCTTTAAATTTCTGTTCGTTAAGGAACAGCTGTTATGTGGGATTGAACCCATATGAATATGAAGTGAACGCTATACCGACTGAACTACCAATCCCCAAAAGAAGACAACCCTCAAAGTAAACAGAGACGCATGACTTTATTAATTCTATCAAGCATGTATCAAGCATATTGTACTTATTAAATACTTTTTGAGCACTCTGTCCCAAAAAATGATATATATGTGTAGTGTAGAAATTTAGCTCTAAATATCGTCTCTCAAAGGCACTGGATTTTAATGTATTTAAAGACTTATATAATATAATTATATGTAATATAATATACTATATAAAAATGTTTTCTGTTTCTTTTTAGATTGCGTACAATGAGAGCGAGAGATGTTATCTTTCAATACGTGAGATAAAAAGAAGAAAACGAAACCTCATCCCGCGTTGTTATTGTTTTTCTGCCAAAATTTGAAGGTGTTTAATGAATCTTGATGAAGTTAATAAATTGTTTTCGTTTCTGTAGATTGTTTGTTGTTGTTTATTGTTTCCCGTGAGTTTACAAAATTCATTGCAGCAGATTCATTGGCTTTAAGAAATCTAGTGCCGTTATTTTTACGTGAAAAAAACCCCACATGCTGCTTCGTTCGCCTTCTTATATCCGAAAGTCTCTATTATTATCTGCGTTCCGAGTATTTTTTTCCGGTTGAAAGAGTGTACCTTACGACGCGCATCCCCTTAATTTGTGACATTTTCGCACACTACGGATTGTACAACTCGATGTATTGCATTTCTTTCAAAATAAGGGTTTAACATTATAAAAGTATAACTTTGCATGGATTTTTGGCACTAAGAGCTTCATCAATGTTGGATTTACGTCGGCCACCACTGCCAATATTGTGATTATTATCAATATTTAATTTCATAATTCTGTGAAAAAGAGGTTTTACGAAATTTCTTAGTTATCGTTTTTGTTTAGTTTCGCGCGATCTAAATTTCTCGTACCTTCTGAAAAGAAATATTCCGCATATATATTGTATTTTTGCCAAAAAATCACTACTTTTGCACAACGACTTGTTGTTGTTCCGCGGTGAGTTTTTTTCTTGCAACCCCGTCCCCAGGGTTTTCTACGTCTATGATATTTAGTTTTGGTGTGTTTCCCAGATATCAGCTGCAGTAAGATGTTAGCACCTCGCCGAATTATATCAAAGAGAAACACTATGTAATTTTGATAATAATTATATGCAAAAAGTTCTACGTATCACGTCTACTAACTGAAGTAGGGATACATTCGTTGCAAGTGACACATACTCCCAGGTTAACGATACCAAGCAGCACATCCTCAATGAGAATGTCAAACAATGCAGATAAGTCGCTCTTGATGTAATGGATAAGTAACGTACACTACCCACAAGACACCTACATCATTCCGTTTTTTTGTAGCCTCCAAGCACTGTAGCACAAAACCTCTGACTAATGTAATTTCTAGGGTATTTAAATTGATATTTGGTCAAATTAAAAGCTTTCATAAAAAAAGCTATTTTTATTCCCATGATAAAAGAAAAACATCTCCACATTTGATTTTCAGCACTCTATATACCAACATACCTAACTATCTTTTAATTCATGTATTATCACAGATTCCCTTCCTACTATTGATAAAATTGATAAAATTGATAAAATAAATAATGATAAAAGAAAAACATCCCCACAATTGATCTCAGCTTTCTATATATCAGCATACCTCACAATCTTTTAATTCATGTATTATCACAGATAATTGAACCGTTTTCGACTGTAAAAAGCAAAACAAACTGGGTTTTTCAAATACGTCCGTGCATTAGATAACCAAAGGCGTTAGCAATCATTTTTTTTTTACCAAACAGGGTCTAAAAGACCATATTCCATTCTTGATCTCTAAATGTTTCTTCACCATCGGCAATCTCGTCCTTAAATGTTTCTTCACCATCGGCAATCTCGTCCTTGAACAAGATATTGGCATCCCCATTAGTATTTACCCCTCCCCTTTGGGCCTACCTGTTCTTGTACTTCTATGAAAAACAATTTGTTCAAAAATTTATCTTTGAGAAATTTTTTCGGCAGATGGCAGATGCTGCTTACTAGTCGAAAACTTTATTTTCCCAGCTTCCATACTTTTTAATAGAATGATCAAACAAGGAGGAAAAAAATAAAAATAAAAAATGAAAAAAAATAAAAACATGATCTTCAAACAAATTATTAAAGTAATGCGTTGCTACAATGCGTTTTCAATAAATATAACAAAAACAGTGAAGAAATAATCTCTATAATAATAGCCGTATTCCGTCTGTCTGTTCGTGCGTCAAAAGCGACTTGTGTTAACTACGCACAAAATACCCACCGGCACAGGGACAATTGCCGCTAAAATAAAGGTCCAATCAGGAGCGGAGTTTTATATAAATGACCAATCAGAAACTAAAGCTCTTTATATTTCTTAGCAACGATTTTTACGTTATCGGTCCGAAATTTGGCACCCAGGTGAGTTATTCCGCGACCCCCATTTTTGAGTTTACTGCATCAAGCGTTCCCGCGGCTTGCGGCATTTCCAAGCCTGACGGTGGCTTTGATTTTAGTCGTCCGACATTTTGTTTGATGAGTTAGCACTTGTGTTTATTCTAGTTAGATCTCCCTGTTCGGAATGGAAGGATTTTCAAGAAACAAAGAAAGGGTATGCTTAGCTAGTATATCATTATTTTTTACATGTAATGAACCCATTCTTATTCTCACTCACACCTAAAACTAGCTACCTTAAAGGTTGCCTCCAACGTTATAACAAGTTCATCTTAACCGAAAGAAACCATTAAAACATTATAGAAAAAAGTATTATTTAATGATTTACTTGCAAAATAAAAGCATAAACACGATTTACTTATTCCATGTTTTTATAAAACGTTGTGCGAATTAACGGAAAGGCAGTCATTGCCCCATTTTTTTTTAATTTTTTTTTTGGACGCACGCACCGTGGGCTTGGCCAGATGCGCTTTAGGGGCCTTAAACAAATGCGTGCGTAGCGCGTAGTAAGAAAAACAGAAAAAAAAAGGAATTGGAACATTTTACAATAAAGTTAATTTCTTCTTCTTATAATAATAAGACGAATCTCTCTTTTCACCGCACTCCCATAGGTTTAGAAATAAAAACAACAAAGCATTTTCTGTTATCTTGTGTTTTAAAAGGTTTAACTAGATAGTTGGTAGATCACTTTATTTTATTTTGATTTATTTCCAGTTAAGCAACAAAATGATGATGATCTAAAAAACATTTAAAAAAATTAAAAATAGTGTAAGGTCCCTAGAAATAACTAGAAATAACAGATAAATGTCATCAGCAACGGAAGTTGACTGCTAAATCGGCTTGTTCCGCCGTAAACTAAGCGCATTTGCAATGATACCATTGCGGACATCGTGTACATTGCACCCAGTCAATTTCGTTGTCTTTGGGTTTTTTTTTAGACATGCCTAAAATCAAGAAGAAGAATCATAAAAGTTCGAACTCATTTCGACAATTGATTGCTTGTGTACTCATAAATATGAATATAAATGCACTTACCCGACACATTGAATGTTCTTTCTGAATATTCTTCCATGTACGTGCAGATGGAATACAATTTCCGACAATCGTCTTATATATATGTCTTCTAAAGCCCATTGGATCGCATTTGTCAGTTAGCTTGCCACCTTAACGAAAGTCATAAAATTTTATTAACAAAACTTTCGAAGGTATTTAAATTATACGTCTTCATTTCTTAATTTCGCTTAGACAAGTCCTATAAATGAAACACTTACCTGACATTATCTTTGACGCGTAGAAGCAGCAGTATACACCACAGCTGCGTGCATCTTTCTGCATCACATGTTCTTCTGTTTTGATGGATATGTTGGTTACGTTTTTCCAAAATTTCTTTTGGAGAATTTTCATTGCCACTGATACCGCATCGCTATGGGATTTTAGATTAGGATTGTAGTCGGTTGTCATGGGGTCGAGTACAATGATCGATCCACTTTTCACATCCACAACTGTCAAAATCCAATGTGTGCCGCCGTCGTTGTATGGTATAAGCACGTACTTGATATTATCTAAGTCGATTTTTGAAAATAAGCCTCTGATGGACTTGAAGCGATCTATAGCAAGTACCTCTGCCGGATCAAGATATATCATGTCGGTGTTTTTACAGCGTAGGTGAAACAAATGAGCTGTAATGATCTCATCTTGTAGCCAACCAGGTCTAAAACCACGTTCGACATTCTTGAGTTCGCGCAGTTCAGATTCAGTGAATGTGACCTCCAAAGACAACAATGAAAAAAACGTAATTGTGACACAATCAAACTTCAGCAATGGTATTCGCATATCGTCAAACCCCGACACCCTGGGCGTGACATTAGGGTTAGGGGAATTATTTTTAACGACAATTGTTGACAAGCCGATGCTTTTGTTGGAGGTTGATTTTTTTTGATGTTTTTAGATGATTGAACGGTAGGTGTTTGTTTTTCCAATGGTACTGGAACAACTGTAGGTACATTCATGTAGGTGTTAGATTTAATGCCATCCACAATAATCTGTTTTTTCTCGTAAGACGGATATGAATAATTACTTCTTCGCTTTAGTGGAACCTTTTTGGTCTTTTCAAAACGCCCAGGACGCAACTGTGTGTCGAGTTTTTCATTAGGACTAATTTCCCGTTCTGTTTCGCTGTAAATAGGTGTTAAAGCAGCCATAGAGTCAACGGAATCAGCGGAAAGCATTGCTACAGCTTTGCACTGCGTAATAATGTCTTGCAGTTGTTTGTTGATGTTGGGTAAGCGTAATGATGCAACAACAGGGTTGTGAACGAGTTCTCCTAATTTCACTATGCTCTCTTCATATTTCTCAATTTCAGATCTTCCTATTTTTTGTGGAGTTGTTGCGATAGGTTCCACAAAAGCGAATTCCTCGTCCTCCGTTGATAACGCAGTTGGAACTTTAGCGGTCTTGACGTCAGATGTATATATTGCTACCACTAGTGAATGGACTTTATGAATATGTTTGCATATCAATTCTGTGTCCAGACAATTGCAGGAATATAAATGAGCGCACAATCCAAAGCATGGTAGCTCCAGGCATCTTAAGCGTGAAATAAAAGAATGTTATTACAAAATATATAAATATTATATTTCGCATTAGGAAACAAACAAATGTATGAAATCATTTTACAGCTTTAAGTTTTTAAATTTCTCCTCAATCTTCAAACTTCTAACCTTTAAATTTTTTTTTGTTTTTTTTTGTATTTCGTATTATAACAGTTTTTACTCACCTATCCAAGCAATCGTTGTCGGTGCATTTGTTTTCCAGCATCCTCACGTTGTACTGACATCCATCGCGACTTTGGGACTGTACTGTCCATTCACTTTCTGACAGCTTTTCCACTTTAGCGTCTGATATGTTTAAACCTTTGGTATGCCTTGAGTCCTCAATAGAAATATTTTTTAAATTTCCGTAATAAGTCAGGCTTCTCTTTCTACGCCAATAGTCCTCTTCTTCAATGGTTAGCAGCAAATTGATGAGGTCGTCAATTCTTTTATTCGGTTTTCTTTCCATAACGAATGTTTTCAGTTTGTTATGAAACGATTCAACAAACATATTAGTATCTGTGTTGCAATGTTCAAACTGCCTGTAACACATCGCCAATTTTTCGGCCCTTCGAACATAGCGGTCCTGAAAGTACTTGGCAAAAGCAGGAGCAATTACAGAACATTTTTTGAGGAATCCCCTTTGCAGAATTTCAAATTGTGAAGCATCTTTTTCATTTAAAATAACCAAAAGGTGTTGCATTACTTTATCTTGCTGGCTTTCTGGAACTAATTTCAGATTCCTGCGCCAAGCCCGGGTTATGTGCCACTTACACAGAAGGTGCTTAGTTTCTCCAAAAACAGCAGAAAATGCGTTCCATCCGGAATTATTATCGTCTGTCATCAAACAGTTAACTGTGAAGTCGTCAGGAGATCTGCTTTTTATTTCTTCTAAGAATGGTCGGAGAGTTAATTCGTCATTTCGATTGGATATCAACCAACCCACTGGATAACCTTTATTAAATTCATCCGGCACGATCACAGTTGTCAATGGGAACTCATACTTGTTCGTGCTGTGGGTGCCATCTATACAATGTACTTTGTTTGCAACCTTAATGAACATTTCCAGCTGTTCCCTTGTTTGAATTCCGATTGCAAAGAGATCCTTTTTGATATCGATATCATCGTACATTTTTGGCCCAATAGCAACTGACTGTCCCTGTGGCTTATACACAATAATACAGTTGTAATTTTCCATTTCTAATTTTTTCACCAACAAGTGAGTTGATGTGCTGTCATCAGGGTGTAGCCTTCTACCGTATTTCATGTGTCTTTTTATGTCAGTAACATTGCTCTTACTGACCAGATGTACCCGCGTTATTTTTGAGTTGTTTTCCCTGGTATTACGGTTACACATCCCGTCACGTAACTCCTTGTATACTTCGTTGACTGGTATACCAATAGACAGTTTTGCCTTTATTTCCTGGCGGATGGTTGATGGTATGGGTTGAAAAACAGTATTTTCTAAATTGACTGCGTGGCTATGAGATGTGATATACTCTACTCTAATTTCTTTATTAACTTTGTCCATGTGACAGGTCAATCTAGCTGGGCAAAAGCGTCCTGTTTTAATCTGACCGCGTTTAAATTTTTTCTCTGTTTTTTGAGCTGGTTCACCTTCTTTTCTATGCGATCTTCCGTCCCCGTCATGCTGGCAAACGTAATAAGCGTATTTCGTTAATTTAGAGTCGCCATCCCCTCTGTGTTTTGAAAAATATATGTGTTTATCTAATTCTTCTATTTCTTTCCATTCCATGAACATCTGTTCGTCCTCAAATACCAAGTTACGAACGTTTGTCTTCGTACCATGGAATGTGTTTAGGTGTGATATCATTCTACTTTTGTGGTAAAAAGTCTCTTCACAACCAGGGAATGTACATTTTGAACGCTTACCCTGATCAGTTAACGTAGTGTTATGTTTCTTCAACATATGCGCTTTTAACTTATTTTTGCGTGTATAGTTTGCGTCGCATTCATCACATTGAAAGGTGGTTACATTTTCTGTGATGACCTTTTCAGGGAATTCCGTATTAATTCCATCACTTTGCTTTTCGGCAGGTGAATCTGAAAACATGAGTAAAAAGGTTAGAATAAAAGGAAAATATTTATCATTTAAAACATTTATCTCTATCGTATTTTTTACTTACCCGATCTTTTATCATGGGTAATTATAACTTCATCTTAAAGTGCTTGAAGCTTCTTTTCTCTTCTGCGCTTGTATCTTTTAGTTTGCTCTAAAATAATAAAAACGTGCCTTGCCTAAAAACTCAGAATTTTTTACTTATTTTCTCGCAAGGACGCTACTTTCTAGACGTATTACAAATACGAAAGGTAGTTGGGAAGTGCATACATAACTTACTAGAAACTTCTTTTTCAACATCTGAAAATATTTTATTTAGCTCTGTGTTGCATTCATATTCCGAAGAACTGTCAACTAAAAAAAAGTGTATAATACTGTATATTGGAAACAGTTTGGCGATTACTTTTTAACATTAAGGATACTTTACTCATCTTACTCACTCACCGATTATTGAGTACTTTGCTTTGTTTATATTTTGCTTCAAGCAACCTTGTGAAAAATATTTTTAAAAGACTAAAACATTTTGTGACAGTGTCTATGAAGTAAAAAATTACATTTTAGAGACCTTACCTAATTCTTCGCTAGTTTCCCTTATACTGGCTTTGTATAAAAGCTTCTCCCCGATAACGTTCGAACTTGATTCTTCTACAAACAAGAAAACACTCATTGAAAAAAAGGTAAAACATTTGGCGAGACAACTTTCATAAAGAAAATACAGTTTTTCTCACCTGTTTTTTCTATTTCCATAACTAATTCTTCCACAAACTATCTACAACAAATAGTTTAGCCGAGAACAAGCACCCAGCACAAAGTAAATAAACGTTTTATATATAATTTTTAATATTTCAAAAAATGGACTAGCTTCAAATATGTACTAACTCAATTTCCTTGATGATATGATTTTCCCGCGCGCACGTGGGGTTTGTTTTGATGTTTAAGCCTATGACTTTGAACCCTTGATTCCATATTTGGTGTTCTGATATTAAACTTACAACGGAGTGTAACGATATCTTCATCTGAGAGATTATTTAAAAAATGGGGCAATGACTGCCTTTCCGTTAATTCACCTTGTGCTTCGACCGCCATTATTGCAGCATTAAAAACGCGCTTCAAAATCTTGAAAAAAACATCAGGATACCTCCTGACGTCACAAGAGCCAAAACCACACCGTCTTGCAGCATGAAAACGACGAAGCGAGATTTCTATATGAAATTAATTATTAAGAAGTTGTTCCGCTATCACAATTCTAATTAGCTTTAAAAATATTTTCTTTTTCATATTGTAAACATGTTTTTTGATTGGATGTCCCTACTCTCCAGTGGAGGATTCGAAGTTTCGTATTAAGAAAGGATGTTGTGTGGGTAAAGGGATGACCTAAGAAACAAGGGCTACTTCATCAGACGCACAGGCCTTGTTTCTTATACCGCTTTCTGCTCGGGTAGTGAAATTGATCCGTGATAGAATCAAAACAACCCGACCTGGCGTAAGCGGTCAGTCATTACGAAGGGTCTGTTTATAACGAAAGGGTTACCTCTAAATAATTCTTTCTCGATTTGTTTGTTGACCATGCTTAACAGATTTGGTTAGTGATTGATAACAAACCACGAAAGATTATTAGCGAGGTGAAAAGGAAAGGGAAAAAATGTACTGTCTTGTTGCTAAAGAAGACTAAGTCACGTGATTTTATGGGTAAATATAGTTGGTAGGTGATAGGCACCTGTAATTGCCGTCCGGGAAAAAAAACGAGCCTTCATTACCCCTGCCAAAAGGCCCTGTAGAGAGGATATTTTTGAAAACTCAATTAAATACTCATGAATGACATAATTTTGTTTTACTTTTTATTTTATGTAATTTGTACATTTTTATTTTTTTTATTTTTTTAATTAAGTTAAAATACATTTTCGGCATCATGGAAAACCTATGTTAACTCATTTTTAGAAACTTCACGCCCTTCCATATATCCTGTGTATACCCCGTCAGGCTCTGGATAAGCATCACAAATTTTTGTCTCTACGCAATGACAGCACGGTCATTAACGGCAGGAAAAAAAGTGTGCGCATGCGCCATTATTTGTTATCAAATTTTCTGCCGCAAGCGATTCATAATGGCCACCATTGCACGTGCTTCAAATTTCCCTTAAAAACATATGTTTTTTGAGCCTCTGCGGTAGAAATCATCTCTTAAGAAGATTTTATTTTAGTAGAGCAGGCCTTGGACTATACAAAAACTCTAGATTCGACTACCCGATCACTTTCACTTTTGTTGGGAGGAGACAGAAAGAATAGCAATGTGTTGATCATAAATTTTATATGTTGGTGAAAAATGAAGATATTTGCCTTTCAACGCAAAGTCATGCTTTAAGACATGTTTTTCCTGAAAGCTGATAGCCTGTTTTATCAATTAAAACCAGTGGTTTGTGGCTGCCACATTTTTTCTGAAAGAAATTGGTCCTTGGAAATGACCTTTCACAAGACTTCATAAATCGGTAAATATCATTATTTTAAATGAGAATTGGGCACTCAATAAGATAAATATAAGCAATAAACCAGTGTTAGATGTGAAAAATGTTGCTTTTGGCTACCCCCTAACCTTTCACAGTCAGGGTAAACACTTAATTAGGCGATGGTAGGCTAATCAGGGCATACCACCTACTTAGGCGACTCATTGTAGCCTAGTTACTTTTTTACATCCATAGCAAATTCTATTAGGAACAAAATTCCACCTACATCCAAGAGGTACTCTGACTACCTCAAAAACCCAAACCCAGACTCAATTTTTTTATCACCTGTTACCCAAGAAGAAATCATCGGGATTATTGGCAACATCTCTCCAGGAAAATCTTCTGGACCAAACAGTATTCCAATCAAAATTCTAAAATTGTTGGAAAATGATATTTCCAAACCTATATCAATTTTGATCAATCTTTCGTTTGAATCTGGTATCTTTCCTAGATCTTTAAAAACATCCAGAGTGGTGCCTGTTTACAAAAACAAAGGTTCTTCTATAGATGTGTCAAATTACAGACCAATCTCATTATTGTCAAACATTGATAAAATCTATGAAAAGGTTATGTACAACAGAATCATAGGCTTTCTCAACAACCATGATATCCTATATCCCAAACAGTTTGGATTCAGAAAACAGCATTCAACATCACAGGCTGTGCTTACTATAGTTGAACGCATTAGACATTGCCTTGACAAAGGTGAGCTTGCCTGTGGAGTGTTTGTCGACTTACAAAAAGCTTTTGATACTGTTGACCACAAAATCCTTCTATCCAAGCTAAATCACTATGGTATTCGGGGAAAAGCAAATGATTGGTTCAGGTCTTATTTAACTGGTCGTCTCCAGTATGTCTCAATCGGTGAATTCAAATCTCAACTTAAAGCCATTCTACATGGTGTGCCTCAAGGCTCTGTTCTTGGTCCGCTGCTGTTCTTGTTGTATATTAATGATCTGCATAATTGTATCAAATCGTCAGAGACCTATCATTTTGCTGACGACACTCATCTGCTGAAATTCTCAAAATCACTAGAATCCCTTTGTAGAGGGATGAATGCTGATCTTAAACGCCTTGTGTGTTGGCTTAATGCCAACAAAATATCACTGAACTCCAGCAAAACAGAGTTTCTTGTATTTAGATCCCAATCTCGTAGGCTTGAATTTTTACCTTTTTTGATTCTATGCGGTAAGCGCATTTATCCTAGCAAAAGTGTGAAATACCTGGGTGTTCATGTTGATGAACATCTTTCCTGGAAGTATCATGTCTCATCTGTGGCTACTAAACTTCAAAGAGCCAATGGGATGTTATCTAAAATTCGTCACTATGTTCCCCTAAAATCCCTGCTAAACATTTACCATGCTATCTTTAGTTCTCACTTAAGCTATGCTTGCCAAGTATGGGGCACTCGAGACACCACAGTAGCCCACAGAATACTTACCCTCCAAAAGGCTGCCCTCAGGCTGATCACCTTCAGTGAACCAAGATCCCCATCTTAGCCTATATTTGCAGAACTTGGAATTCTTAAATTCTTCGACCTAGTTAAAGTCCTTAACATTCAATTTATCCACAAATTCCTAAACTCTAACCTCCCATCTGACACACTTACCTTACTCAAATTTGATCGAATCTCACACTCTCATGAAACTAGATGTAACACAATTGGTTTGCTTATTGAACCAACAGTTAACACATCGACGTTTGGATCTTTTTCATTCTCTAGAATCTCCACATTACAGTGGAACAATCTGCAAAGAAATTATCCTGATACTAACCTCACAAACTGTAAATTAAGCACAATCAAATCCCTAGCTACAAGTTTCTACATGAGTCAATACATCAACTAGCTTTCCTCTTCATTATTTTGTCTCTTTACTTTTTTCTATTTGACTATATGATACTGAATTTTCATTTATACTAATTATAATCAATAATGCTTTTTCATTTTAATCTTTGTAAACTTACAGTATTTACTGACATATGAAAATATTTCACATTTTTCTTGGTGGCTTTCTCCTTTGTTTAGCCTTGGCTATCGGGAAAGTCTCCTTCCTAATTGCTAATTTATTCTTTTAGTAATGTAAATTGTCATTTCTTAGGTAAATAAATGTTTACTTACTTACTTACTTACTAGTTAGACTATATGCAATCTAGTTAAGACATTACAATATTTAATGGTTTTTCACACATTCCTAAGAAAAAATCGCAAAAACACTTTGTTCAGAATGGATAGTCTAGCTACGCAACCATGATTCCAAAATTGTCACCTGTGCCTCGATATGTTCGCGCAAGTAAGAATTATGTTAAAATGAAATATATAACCTAATTAGGTTACGTGTTGCCTATTTAGGCGACGATAGTAAAATACGCAATAATTTAATGAAGATATTCTTTCACAAAAAACGCAAAAAAAAAATGTTTTTTTTTAAGATGGATGTGGTAACAATTTGTTCTGTAACGTTACTTTTTTATTCACATCCTGTTTTAACAACGTTGAAATCTTAGTCAAACAATACCACGTTTTCGTCCGCCATATTTTTTCCCCTGTGGCGTGGATGACTGAAATCCATTATTTAAAACAACAAAAATTGCCATACAAGGTTTGGGCCATAAGTTGCCAATGCGCGATGCAAATAAGACAATAATTGGTCAAAATTGTCTGCAAAGTGGACAGATTTGATTCACATAAAAATTGTAGTGTGAAACGCAATGATTTCGACATATTTACAACAAAGTTTCGTTCGCCTAGTTAGACTACGGGTAGTGTAATTAAACTACATCATGTCGCCTAACTAAAAGACTTGCCTAATTAGGTCATGTCGCCTAATAAGGTGTTTACCCTGACTGTTTCACAGTTCTGCAAAAGGGGTTAGGGTTTATTAATAGTTCTGCTAAAAATAATTTTTCGTAGCGAAGGTTTGTTTGTTACTGAAAAATCTCATACAAAAAGAAATCATAATATTTTTCTATAATATGTATATAATTAACACAACAACAAGTAACCATAAACCAGAGACATTCCGGTGCATTTATTTGGACAGCATATCTGTTCGTACCCTGGAAAAATCTTTTGACTTATATAATTGAGGCTTATGCCGAGTTTGTGGTGTCTGATAAATCATGAAAAATTTATGTTTATCTCGGCAAAAAAAAAAAAATAGTTTCATCAGAAAAAAGTCAGGGATTTCACAGGAATATGTTAAACATTAACTCACATGTCTGTACATTTTTCATGCACACTTTGCTATAATTTTACATGCTTTTTATGAGAGCCTCAGGTTTTTTTAAAAGATAAGAGCTTTTTGTAGGCCTTGCCGTCTGCTCAATCATTGTTTTCCAAACCAAAAATAACGTAGCCTGCGGTTGTGGTAAACACTGAAACTATCTAGAATCACCAGAACCACTTAGAATCAACCAGAATCACCCACACCCAGCTGGAATCAGTCAGAATGACCTAGGAACAGACCGAATTAACACGAACCAATCAGCCACTTAAAAAAAATATAAACAACCAGGAAGAAACGCTGGTGTAAATAGTGCGTTAATAATTGGCTCCGTATCGAACGTGTATTCCATAGACTTTAAAGGCAAAGACTCTTGTTAGGTAGAAGACCTTATATTTAGTAAGAAGTTGGGAATTATGAAACTTTTTCGTACAAAAAATTACATTTTATAATTGAGACTTGAAAAACAAAACTTTTCGTTTTTCGGGAAGTCGGCTGTACAAGGTTTGTACCCTGTGTCCATTGAACGTTGATAGCTGGTCCGTTAAATTTTTGAATTATAAAAGATTGAAAACGATTGCCACACATTGGACACGCATGCGTCTTCGTGGTTTTGGGTGGTTCCGGGTGATTCTGGTAGCTTATATTGTACTTTCTGTTTTTTCACATTATAGGGAACCAGTCCCAAATTGTTCTATGATACAAAACATGTTGGCACGATTTCATTGAACTAATTTTGACCCAACAATTCACAATTTTAAGCGTCATTCAAACGTGATTTGCATGTGAAGATTTGTTGACAGAAGCGGTTAAAAAAAATATGGAACAATGATGAAACAGAAGAGCTTGCTGATTTGCTCGATTACCACTTCTTGTTGGATGCGTTTGAAATAAGAATATATTCGTTAAATACAGATTATAAATTGAAATAAATACTTGTAATAGCCTAATTTGTAAAGTATTTTTATATAATTCACTTTCGTGGTGAAAAATCTCACAATTAGGGAATGGTCTAGGCTGAAATGTCTGTGTAAATTGTTAGCTTTTTCGTTTAACATATAGATAGCTATATAACTGTACAATTTTTTTCATTTGCAATCAGTTGCTAGTCTAACAACAACAACAACAACAATAATGATAAATATTTAAAGTGTTTCTAGCCCAAAAAATCACAAAAACCTATTGTTAGTGGATTATTTCCATTGGGGTCCACTGAGTCTGAGTGAAGCTAGCTTTCTCACATTTACGTTTAGTTTAAGCAGGCTTCTAGGTAGAGAAAACTAATCAAGACCAACCTTAGAGCTAGCTAAGGTTACAGATCAGATGAATTATTTTTTTCCTTTTAAAATTTAATTTTAGTAGTAAAATATCGTTTGTTCTTTGTTTATTAGCGTTATTTTACATTTCTAATAGTTGTCAACCATTTTTTTTTGTGTGTGTGAAAACGAAAGTGAAATGTATGGTGTAAAAAAGCTCAAAATTTTAGTAATAAAAAAGTGGCAGCTAATACGATACAGCTAATGCAAACAGGAAAAGTAATTTTTAGGCAAAACCTTGCGTCAGAATGTTGTACAAGAGTGCTCGTGTACTGGTAAATTGTGAACTAGCCATCCGGGCTTTTGTGGACCTTGCCGTCTGTTTAGGCTGCCCCGGGTAGCAACCAAAGGCGAAATAGTAGTCTATGGTCATCCTTTTTTAGTTTTAAAAGAAAAAAAATTAAATTTTCTTTTGTTGGGCAACTAAACAAGATAATAGAGAGTGAGGTCAATATCGATGACGTCATAATCTTATGCCGTAGGCGCTTTTTTTAAAAAAAAAATTTGGCGCGTGCGCACACTTTTTTTCCTTAAAATCGCGGTTTTAAACGACCGTGCAATTGTTGCATTTACACCACGACGTAGCGTCAAGGTTAATCCTTAATTCTGCTATTTCCCCATCCCTATCACTGTCATATGTCACCCACGATGAGTCCGATAAATCCCCCCCCTACGTTTAGGTTTAAACTGGAAGCCAAGTACAACGTTAGAACATTTTAATTCCGACTCATCCGAAGATTACAGTACTTAACAAACGTGTTGCTTTTAAAAGAAAACAAATAATTCTGCATTAAGCAAACAACAAAATTTTTTTCTAGCGCTAAGGAATCTTCTATATCTCATAAATATTTAATACTTCGAAACATATCAACAAGGCATTCTAAACACGAATTAGTCAGTAGAATATATCACCGTGAGGTATCTATCTCTTATAATAATACGCTAAGTGTGTCCGTCTGTCTGTCTGTCACTTTTGCAAAGTCTATTATATTTTCCATAATTTTCTTCAATGAAGTCTATAAAATATCACCTATAAAATTGTTCTGTAATTTACCAAACTTTAGCGTTAAACTAATATTAACGTCAAAGAAAAGTATTTTAAATTAATGAAGCCATTACAGTGCACTTAAAACTTTGAGGCCAAATAACTTAGAAACGAAGTGGTGACGTCAATGATTTTTCATCGAGTGGGTAACTAGGGACCACCTAGAACCAATTTCGGTACGTTTCCCAAACCTGGGTCCCCAAATCCGTTTCGGAATGGACGGGTTGCTGACGTCATCAAAAAACCTTCAAACCCTAATATCTCTGCAACCGTTTGTCAAAAGTACATGATCCTATACATTTTCTTGATCAGCTTTCCAAGATCTATCAGGAAGGCAACGGGTATACAAATTTCTCAAAAAAATTTTTTTGTGTTTTGACGGACTTTGTTGACATCAACCCAATTTTTTAAACCTTATATCTTCTTAGGCATTCGCCAAAAGCACACGATTCTACGGGTTGCTGGCGTTATCAAATTCAAATGACGCCTCTTTTTATTTTTTATCCTGTCTTAGTGGATTTTTCCACGGGCTTTATCGACTAGTCTCTTATAATAATACGCTAAGTGTGTCCGTCTGTCTGTGACAGGCAAAGTGGATGTCTTCTTTTTCCTTTGATGTTGCCGAAAAATGCATCTCTAATATGTCAAATTTTCTGACGTTACGGCGCGACGAAAATAACACTACTTTAACGTCAATATCCTATATTAAATCAATGAAACCATTACAGTGCACCTAAAACTTTGAGGCCAAATAACTTGGAAACGAGGTGGTGACGTCAATGTTTTTTCACCGCGTGGGTAACTAGGGACAACTTGGGACCAATTTGGGAAAGTTTTCCAAACCTGGGTCCCCGAATCCGTTTCGGAATGGACGGTTTGATGACGTCATCAAAAAACCTTTAAACCTTGATATCTCTGCAACCGTTTGTCAAAGATACATGATCATATACATTTTCTTGATCAGCATTTCAAGATCTATACGATGAAGGCAACAGGTATACAAATTTCTAAAAAAATATATTTATTTTGTATTTGCACTGCTGACGTCAGCAAAAAAACTAAAAACAACCTATTTCTCCATTGTCCTTCTGCCTAAGTGGATTACTCCACGGGATTTATCGACTAGTCTCTTATAATAATACGGAGCTTCTGTCTGTGACTTTTGCAAAGTCGATAAAATTTCTTTGATAAAATCTATAAAACATCGTCTATAAATTTGTTCTGTAAATTAGCAAACTTTGACGTTAAAGCAATATTGACGTCAAAGGAAAGTATATTAAGATAAGTGAAGCCATTGCATTGCACTTTTAAATTTAAGGCTAAATAACTTGGAAACGGGTGGAAATAACTGACGTCATCTCCTGCGTAGGTAACTAAGGACCACCTTTGACCAATTTGGGTAAGTTTCCCAAACCTGGGTCCCTGAATCCGTTTCGGGAATGGACGGGTTGATGACGTCATCAAAAAACCTTCAAACCCTAATATCTCTGCAACCGTTTGTCAAAAATACACGATCCTTTACATTTTCTTGATCAGCGTTTCAAGATCTATACGATGAAGGCAACAGGCATACACATTTCTGAAAAAAAAAGTTTTGTGTTCTGACATGTCTCTGCTGACGTCATCAAAATTTAAATGACGGTTATTTTTCTCTGTTATCCTGCCTAAGTGGATTTTTCCACGGGCCTTATCGACTAGTCTATATAATAATACGGAGAGTGTGTCTGTTTGTGTGTCTGTAACAGGCAAAGTTGATATCGTCATTTTCCTTTGATGTTGCCGAAAAAAATCTTTGATGTTGCCGAAAAAATATGTCTTCTTTGTCGTGAAAAGCCGCGAGTTTTGTGTGGTTTGTTAAATGAAGTTCTAGCACAAAGTAACGGAAATTGTGTTTGGAAAAAAGATGGCTGTCCTTTTTAAGCATTTGTCTTCTCTTGCCTTCAAAATAAATCTTTACAAAAGCATTTAAAAAGGGGCATGGTATATAAATGAAGTATGGAAAGGTTTCTGTAAGGTTTGTTTATGTTTTTTAAAGTTGATGATATTATTGATGCGAGACATGTTTGTTAGCTAGCATCAACCACACCAACAACAACTAGCTAGGTAGCTAGGAATTTATAAATATGTAGCCATGTTCTTTATACCTAGCTAAGTCTCCAGTTTATATTTAAGTGACCAGCTATTAGCTGCTGTAGCTACCTTATGTTAGCTTCAGTTTTATGTTGCTTTTTACATGTAAGCTAATCTTAGTGGTCTTTGCTAAGAATGTGACTGTAACTTATTTCATTTGACATTTTAAGCTTAAATTAACAAGCCACAACAACTTTTAAAAAAGTATTACATAATATTTAAGAAGAGTTTAAGGACTGTTTTTAAGCAAATAATGTATTTTTCACATTTTGTGTATGCAAATAATGTATTTTTCACATTTTGTGTAACTAAACTTATATACATCGGTTACATGGAATATGACGAAACGATTTTTATTTAACATGTAGTAGTTCTTGTACCTTAAGTGTAGTGATTTTTGTTGTTCTAGATGTTCTGACTAAATGTTTTTGTTTATGACATTTTGTCTTATTAAGAAAAGTTTCAACTTTTTTGAGGGAGTACAACACCGAAAAAACTTGTGTTTTTATTTATATTTTGTATAAATTCTTACCGGGCAGGACTCTGTACAACATACCGAAATGACTGATCCCTCTCTATTTATAAATTTGATGCGTTCCAAATCGCAGTTTTTTGAAATTTTGATTAATATTTAATGAGTACAAGATACAAATACTGATTTTTGTTGAATCAGAAGTATTTCCTAGAACCATTCTTTTTTTACACTTTTGTGGAGAAAAAGTGTATGCAATATCATCAGAATAACTGATTTTCTTGCAAACTGTTTTTCTTTTTCACATTTTGGATTGAAATATTGTTATAAAGGGCATATATCAATAGACATATATATACCAAAATAATTAAATTCTGCAAACGTTGATTTTGTCGTTTACCTCTCATCTTTTATATTTTGATTAAACTTTTGAGGAAAATCATAGGAATTATTTAGAATATGTATTTTGTGTTGGAAATTTAGTGCAAAAATTGACGTAAAATGAACTGTTAAATTGATTGTTGTTGTTTTAACATGAATTATGACTCAAACTTTGTTTTTGCATTTCTAATTTGACTAATTAGCCTAAAAATTTGCCAATTGGTTTTACACTCTGTTCTTTTTTATATATATTTTATGTGAACATAGAAGTACACAAGTAAAGTTAGAAGCCACAAGAAGTTAATTCGAAAGTGAAGAGTGGAGCTAGAAGTAGTAAAGAAAAGTTAGAAGTAGAAAATGAAAGCTTGGGTTTAAAGTAGATTTGGATTCACAAATAGTAAGAACTTTTTAGATATTTTTAGACGTTATGTTTTTATGTCGCTAGAGTTACGTGTCAGGCAGACTCGCATTTGCCAGGAAAAAGTCACTTAAGAGCTTCAAATTCTTTATATTTTACCGCGTTTTTTTTTTACACTTTTTTTCATAATTAATGTTATCAAACAAATGTGCTAGCGAAACTTTTGGTTTGTTGAACTTACTGCAAATGTCATAATTTTTATATTGCTATTGTTTCTCTTTATATGTGTTTTACTAAGCATAAATAGCTAGCTTGCGTCTTCCCAGTTTAACTATATTTAACTGGGTATCTGTCTTATCTAATGTTACCTTCAAGCTCCATATCTAAACCTAGCTAGCTAACTGATAATTAATGTTGTTATTCCTCTTTTAGCTATTTATATCCACCTTGGGTGAAGGGTCTCCTTAAGAGACAAGAGAGGAGTTAAACGTCCTCCACCATACCTTAGTTTAAAGGGGCGATTGTGGAAGTCCCATAAAATGCCACATAGTAATGGTGTCACTTTAAAAAAAACACCCAGTCCGGTCTGTGAACGGTTGGCGCTAGGAAGGGCATCCAGCTGTAAAACAATGCCAAAACTCTTTATTAATGGCCGTAAGAATAGTTAATCAGACAAACTGCGTAAACGGGGCTGGAACTCTAAGGAGTGAAGGTGTCGCGCACGGTAGGACAGATGTCAGATGTGAGCATCGTCAGACCGTTACCCAGCTATCACATCACAAGGTAGATAACACTAGGTTGAGGATGGCTAGTGTAAATGTTGGTACTCTGAGAGGTAGAGCAGGTGAAGTAGTTGAAATGTTAGAACGGAGATCTGTTGATATGTGTTGTGTTCAGGAAGTTAGGTGGAGAGGAGCTTCAGTGAGATTTGTGGAAGGTAGGAGGGCAAGGTATAAGCTTTTTTGGATTGGTAATAGTGATGGATATGGAGGAGTTGGCATATTCGTTGCAGAGAAGTGGGTAGAAAAAGAAAAAAAGATGTTATGCGTGTTAATAGTCGTATTATAGTGATAAAGTTTTTGATAGGTAATAGGATTGTCACTTTTCTGTCAGTTTATGCTCCACAGTGTGGACTCAGTGAGGAAGATAAAGATAAGTTTTATGATGAGTTAATAGCAGTCACATCAAAGTTTGGAGACACTGAACTTGTCATGGTGGGCGGCGACTTTAATGGTCATGTTGGGAAGTCATCTGAAGGTTATAGAGGTGTGCATGGAGGCTATGGATTTGGGAGCAGAAATAATGAAGGGGAGAGATTGCTTGAGTTTGGAATGGCAACGGACATGGTGGTTTGCAACACATCATTCAGTAAGAGACAGAGTAGGCTGATAACATATGAGTCAGGTGGTTGTAAGACACAGATAGATTACTTTTTGGTTAGAAAGTCAGACAAGAAAGTGGTGAAGGACGTGAAAGTTATATCGGGGGAAGAGTGTGTTTCCCAGCATAGGTTGCTGGTTTGTGATATTATCTTGAAGAGTATCAGAGAAGCCAAGGGAAAGTACAGGCCCCGTCGAAAAGTCTGGAAGCTAAAGGAAGAGATTGTAGCAAGACAATTTAGTGCAAAAGTTCAACAGTTAGCCTACAATAGTCAATGTGATAGTGACAATGTTGAAAGTACTTGGACTACTTTGAAGAATTGTCTTCTAGAAGCTTCTGATGATACCTGTGAGTGGACGAAAGGACCAGCTAGACATAAACAGACCTGGTGGTGGAATAATGAGGTTGACCAGTGTATAAAGGAAAAGAGGAAACTTTGGAAAGAGTGGAAGTCAGGTGGTAGTAAAAATATTTACTTAGAAGCTAAGCGTCGGGTTCGTACAGCAGTGTATAAGGCAAAATCAGAAGCAGAGAGAAACAGATTTGCAGATGTGTTAAGAAGGGAAGACCAGCGCAATGAGGTATTCAAGATAGCAAAGCAAATGAAGAAGACTAATCAAGATATTGTAGGTGAGAAGTGTATACGTAATGATGAAGGTGTTTTGGCTAGCACAGAGGAGGAGAAAAGGGTAGCTTGGAAGAATCATTATCAGAGGTTGCTTAACACTGAGTTTAATTGGGACGAGGATAATTTGTCTGATGATGATGTCGTAGAAGGGCCAGCCATGCAGATCAAGACAGAATGGGTAGTGGAGGCTATTAGGAAAATGAAGATTGGCAAGGCTGCAGGAGTATCAGGTATTGTTGCAGAGATGGTAAAAGCATCTGGATATATTGGAGTTGAGCTTATTACAAGTCTTGCTAACCAGATTATAAAGGATGGTGCTATTCCGAGTGAGTGGCAGTCGAGTGTAATAGTGAATTGTTTCAAGGGCAAGGGTGATGCATTAGAAAGGGGTAACTATAGAGGTTTGAAGTTGGTTGATCAAGTAATGAAAGTTATTGAAAGAGTGATTGATAAGTTACTTAGAGAAAGAATTGATATAGATAAGATGCAATTTGGTTTTGTTCCAGGGCGTGGCACTACAGATGCAATATTTTTACTCAGACAGCTTCAGGAAAAGTATTTAGGAAAGAGAAAGAATCTCTATTTTGCCTTTGTAGATTTAGAGAAAGCTTTTGATAGAGTGCCACGTAAAGTTATTTGGTGGGCTATGAGAAAATTAGGTGTGGATGAGTGGCTAGTTACGATGGTTCAGTCTATGTACAGCAATGCTAGAAGTCGTGTCAGGATTAACGATTCACTTAGTGATGAATTTAGTGTAAATGTTGGTGTACATCAGGGTTCTGTACTTAGTCCTTTGTTGTTTATTCTAGTCTTAGAAGCGCTGTCGATGGAGTCCAGAACAGGTTGCCCATGGGAGTTATTGTATGCAGATGATTTGGTTCTCATAGCAGAGTCGATGGAAGAATTAGTTGAAAAGTTTGAGAAGTGGAAGAAAGGACTAGAAGAGAAAGGGCTGAAGGTAAACACAGCAAAGTCTAAAGTCATGATAAGTAGCATTGCAGCTGAGTGTGACCTTGTAGTTGGAAAGTAACCTTGTGGAGTTTGCAGGAAAGGGGTTAGTAGTAACTCAATTTTTTGTCAGACTTGCAAGGGTACATAAGAAGTGCAGTAGTATTAATGGAAGGTTAAGAGCTGGCATACAGTTTGTATGCAAGCGTTGCAAAGGTGAGATCATAGAGAATGAAGTATTTCCAGCTTTAATGATGTACAACAGTGGCTCGTTAGAGATAGTTAAGAACTTCTGTTACTTAGGTAATATGTTGGGCAGTGAAGGGGGTGTTGGAAGAAGTGTTACTTGCAGGATAGGTTCTGCTTGGAAAAAGTTTAGAGAGTTACTTCCTTTATTGACTAGCAGAGTCCTGTCAATTGAGGTAAAAGGTAGGTTGTATGAGGCCTGTGTAAGAAGTGTTATGTTGTACGGTAGTGAGACATGGGCAGTGAAGCAGGAAGATCTTGACCGTTTAGAAAGGAATGATATGAGAATGGTTAGGTGGATGTGTAATGCCAGTCTGAGAGACAGAAAGAGTTCAGATGAGCTAAAAAGCAGGCTAAGTCTCTGTAGAATTAAAGATGTTATCCAGATAAGAAGATTGAATTGGCTGGGGCACTTGGAAAGAATGGAGGAGGATAATTGGGTAAGAAAGTGTAGAGACTTGATAGTTCCTGGGGCAAAGCCCAGAGGCAGACCGAGAAATACTTGGCAGGAGGTTATAAGGACAGACTTGATAGAGAGGAAGTTGAGTTTAGATCTAACACAGTCTAGATCAGATTGAAAGAGGGTCATTAATATACCCCGTCCAACCCATGCTAGCATGGAAAACGGACGTTAAGCCGAGAATGATGATGATGATGATGATGATGATGATGATGATTAGTAGTCAAACTTAAGGATCTTATTTGAGCACGAATTATGATGTAACAAGCCACAAAATCTTTCAAAGACTTATTGAACTTTTAGGGTAGTGTGAGGAGAAATTTTACTTTAAGAGGAATGATTTTGTAAAACTAAAGTGTGTGCGTTAATTGGAGTAAGTTTTATTGTTTTGTTGTTGACATCCTGTTAAACTTCTGTAAGCTCGCATGTAAATTACAAGGTTATATATTTTTACAAGGGTAGTGGTTGATATTTTTACAAAGTTTGTTGACATTTTTTGGGAAATTTACCTGGGTTTTTTACATTTGTGGTTAAAATTTCTCAGCAGAGAATAGTATGGTTGCCGATTATATTGTTTGTGTTGCAAACTGCTGTTTTTTAAATGTTGTGTAAACTTTTGTGGAAAAAGACCACATGCAAAATACTGAAAGAACAAATTTTTGTACAATTAGACTGTGAGCTGAAGTTGGATTTTTTTTTATATTTTGTTTTATAAACTTTTTTTAAGCTTTAAACTAACTGTAAGTAATGTAATTACGGGAATAAATATTTGGTGATGATAAAAAATTACTGAATGTTCAGACTGAAACTGTTTAACTTTTGTGAGGGAGGACCATATGCAAGTATATATACTAAAAATAATAACTTGATATTTTACACTTTCCAAGTTGTATTTTTGTATGCACTTAAATGACTGCTTTTCTGAGTTGAATTTGATGGGTTTCATATCAATTTTGTGGAAGATTTTATGGGTGAAAACAATATAAAACATGCCAATTGAACTGATTTTTGTTTATATTTTGATTTGCTCCTCATAAACCTTTGTGTTCTACATTTATTGTAAACTTTTGTGAGGAAGGACCATATTTTTATATACAATGTTTTCAAAATAATGATTTTTGTTGATTTGAAATTTACTCCTTGCTCATTGCTTTTTCGACATTTCAGTTTAAAATGTTTGGTAAAGTCAGTACGGATCATGAGACAAAAAAATTGTTTTGTTAACCGGTTAATTTTTACATTTTGTGCTTATTTTTGCAACCGAATAAATGATTTTTCAAAGTTTAACTTTTTGTTTTTTGGTGTTTTGGGTTTATTTAAGTTTGGCTTTTTTATGTTGTTCAGGTTGTATTGTTGTATAAGCATTTAGGAAAAGACAATGTTTAAAATGCATAAAGAACTTATTTCATAGATCTGTGCTTACTGTTGCAAGCCTTTCTTTTCGACATTTCAGATTAAAATATTGAAGGTTTTCAACATAATCACATAATAAGATGTATACATATTTGAGATGTGTTATTTCTGACATTATTATTATTGTTGTCGTAACTGTCTGGGTTGTGACTGTCAATGTTGTAACTTTCTACTAACTAGATTTTACACCTTGCACGCCGTTGTTTTTCATATTTTGTCTGACGTTTTGTTGGGAGGATTTCATGCGATTTGACATTTGATATTTTGTGTTAGATTTTAAGAACTTTTTTGTTAAATTATGACTTATATACTTTCTTTTTATGCATTTTCAGATTATTTTTTTTAGTAAAAGGCATATTCAATATACTGAAATATTTGCTGATGTCATCAAAATTCAAATGACAGAACTTTTCAATTGTTTTTCTGCCTAAGTGGATTTTTCCACGGGCCTAATCTACTAGTCCTATATAATTCTTTGGTCCTTGTGACGTCAATTATGCAGCCATTATGAATTTCAAAGTTCGAGAAGAAGCGTGACCATGATAAAGCCAAATGAAGTGAGGTAGCTCAAAATTTGAAAGTTTATTTACAATTATTTGCTGTACTAAACTTTTCTGTAAAAAACGAATGTTATTTTCTTTAATACTTATATGAATAGAACATTATTAGGTAGCATCATTAAAACGTCGGAGGGAACCTTTAAACCTGCCAATTTAGATGGAATAATAATAGAACTTAGATAGCATATAGCTAGCTAACTAGCATAAAATTAACTACTTTGCTGGGATAAAACCACCCACCCATAAATATAGCTATTTTAGCTTTACCATAAAATCAGTTATACATAGCTAGCTATCATAGAAAAATTCTTTTGTACAGATGTTTCGACTAGCTAGGCCACATATTTACTACAAAGTGAGTGAGATACTTCTACTCTGTATCACATAGCTTGTTCTAGCTACAATTTTCCACAAAATTTGTTGAACCAACAAGTTCAGCAAAGTCAGCAAAATAACATAGCTATAGCTACATATTCTGCAGATAGTACTTTCTGTCCTCACTCCTGATGGTATATATAATCGTTTACGCTGCTCAGCCACAAAGAGCACTTTTTAACGTTGTATGACGTGGAAGGAGGGAGATTAGAGAGCCATCTTTTTGTGGACGATTGTAACTATTATTGTAGGCACGTCACAAAAGACCTGGGGTAGTAGACATTGCCATGTTGTAGTTCAGGTAATCGACTTTCTTAACGCTGACGTTTAATTTTTGATTTTTCATGGGAACTTTTCCCATAAAATGTTGCAGGATTCTTTTTCCTTTAACAGGGTAAAAACAGGTTGTGAACTGTGTTTTTATTTTTAAATGTTACAAAAACTTTTCCACAAAATAAAATTGCTGAGTGATTGTTTTAGCTGCAAAGGGTACAACAGGCTGTTTACTGTCTGTTTATTTGAACCGAAGTTGGGATAGTTTTTTGGAAATGGATATTATGCCAAAACGTATGTGCGACACAGTATATATACCTGTATATAATCACTCATCCCAAAGTTAACGACAAGCTGTTACCTGTGTTTCTGCTAAACAGAAGTTGCGCTATTTTTTTTAAAGGGTATTAAACATACATATATATGGATGTGCAAAATTTTTTACCTGTACGAAGCGCTCACCCTGGATTAAAATTCATTTTTTAAGTTTTCTCGGAAACATTTTGAAAAGATTCGCAATGAAAATAAACTGTATTTTTGTAGAAAAGTTTTTTTTGAAAAATATATTACACCACGATTTACGTACTTGTACTAAAGCGCTGCACATGAATGTGTGGCACAAGTTACAATTACTATTAATCGCTCCACCAGACATTTAATGCCGGGTAACACAGTTACTTGCGACTAAACCAGTAATTTCAACGCCAGGTACCCCGTCTAGTTAGTATAATAATAAAAAAAAATAGAATATTAATATCCATAAAAAAGTTAAGTACGATATGTGTGCTGTAAATCCATAAGCATATATATTATGCACCTGTAAAGTTTTCATATATATTCATGCCCTGTTGGTCTAATGGCTATGACACTCATGCAAATAAGAGATCCAGGTTCAAATCCTGGACAGGGCTAGGAAAAACAATTATCGTGCATCTACAATAACCATTTACATATCACAAAAATGCCACGTTTAAAAATGGCAGTTATATTTGTTCGTCTTGCCATGTTTCACGGCATCTTTTCACAATAAGGCCCACCAAAAATTTTCGCTTGCGAACCTAGAGAACCTTGTCCCACCCTTTCTGTATTCTTCAATAAGTTGCACTCCGCTTAAATCTACCATTATGTTTTTCCAAGCGATATTTCTTAGCAACAAATTTTTTTTTTTAATACTGTACTACTGTCTATTTAATCTGATTGTTCGAGTGATTTGATTGTTTTTGAATTTTAAAATCTCTTCACAGAATAGATTATTGATTAATCGCTGCCTACAATACTTGAAAGAGAATTGGAGAGTTCAATGTCATTGATTGTTGCAGGTTCCCTACCCCACAATGAGCATGCGCCTCTGATGCATAGTAAAGTTGATCTTAACAAACTGAATGAGATCTTCGACCTTATGAAGTTGGTCGATTGTTGAACTGTGACATCCCGCTTTTCAGCAATCATCTCTGATAGTCGTTTGTAAAACGCTCCACACTCACGACCCATTCCTCCATTTGTTGAGAAGACAAGGGGACTGAAGGTCCCATATTCCACGGTGTTTACTCGCTCGTTATAATGGCGTTTCTTTTCATCTTCATTCCTTTTGAAGCACTTGCTGAGCTCCAGACCGCTGTATCTTCGAGCACTTAGGTCAAAGACCCTTATATCGAAAAATGCTCTTTGCCCAGGAGTCCAGAACCCAGTAGCACTGATGTCCAAACGTGCTTCTCTGCTGCGATTGGCAGTACGATATTGAAACTGCTCGCCATCTAGAGCCATCAAGCTTGGTTCGCTTCGAACATTGACACATACCTCATCAATTAGCTTTGCTGTTATGTCGCGAATCTCATTATGTCTTAATGTCACAAACCCTCCTTTCTTACAGGACAGCGCATGTGAAACATCAAAACTGCTTTCACAGATACATTCAGTGAGTAATCGAGGTAGGGTCCAGTTATATCGAATACGCAGTGCATCCTGAAACTGCTCTTTCTTGAGATCGTACGCAAGCTCTTTGATGGGAAGATTTGTTAACCAGATTGAAGAACCGACTAGGCAACTGGAGTCGTTCTTTTTCTTTTGATCTTCATTCAACTCGGCTCTAACTCGCACCAGTTTCTCTTTATTTCGTTGGTTCTTCTTACTTTTAATCATTGCAATTGATTTTATTTCCCCATTTTCAGTGGTGCCAAGTATCTGATTCTGAAGTTTAAATGTAAACTGCTTTGAATTCTCGTGCTCGATCGGTGCAATTTCACAGACATTTTTAAGACCAAGTCCGCCCATCCGAGGCGGGAGGGACAGAAGATCTCTTTCTGTGTCGTTTATGACTTTCCCACCAGTGATGGCTGTTATAAAATGATGTCTCAAAATATCTTCAATTGGTTGGAGGTAATCTTCCATTTGAGGTATCGTTCGAATGAAGTATGAGTAGCGATGCTGAAGCCACTCACATAACATGCATATGCCGCCTGTGGCTGGGTGACTGCAATCTGTGTCAGCAAGGTCAATTCAGACCAGTGTTTGACCCTCTTTTTGCAGTATCGATCTTTGGCTGTTTACTTCCAATAACGGCGCCAAGATGTCTCTCACCATCTTTGGATATTTGTATATTTGTGCCTTCAAACACTGTTTTGGCAAGATCAAAGTGTTCCTCTTTTACAATTAGCCATGATTTCATTAGCTGGGGAAAGTATCCAAAGTGTGGACCGATTGTTGTAATATTGGTCCACCATTGCTTCAATGATTGCAATTTTCCTGTTGATGTAATATCGTCCGCAAATGCTGCCATTTGATCTGGAACATCAGCAATTGTTGACAACATGATGTTAAGGAGTGGTGTAATTCCCATAGCATAAACTGCCATGCCAATTGGGTCTCCTTGAGTGGTCCCTTCATTAGAGCGAAGTTCAATTCCACCAATGACAAACAATCTGGCAGGCACACGATAACAATTGACGACATAATTTGAGAACTCTGGACACAATATTTGCACATTGTGAAGAAGAGCTTTCCGATTAATGTTATTGAAAGCATTAGCGGTATCTACTAGTATCACCGCCTCAGCTCCTTCACTTTCAAATGCTTTCCTCATCGAGTGGATTGCAGCCTCACTTCCTCCTTTTTGACCAGAACACATCTGCACCCTGCTCCCCGATATGATAACATCTCCTTTAACAATTGACATAACCAACTTTCCACAAATCCGCCTTAGCACTTCGCCGACCCCAATGGGCCGGACTCCTGGTTGCTTGTCAAGTGGTACTAACCTTGCAGCTAGAAAACCCTGCAACGATTGATCATTTATTTGTTGGGTGCAAAGTTTCTTTGTGACATTTGCAATGGACGATCGTAAATCCTTGCCACACTCTCCATACATTTTCGATGTCAGCGGCCTTCTCCATCCATCAGCATCAAAACCAGAAGGACACGAATCACCCTGTGTTGCCAATGCAGATTTTAGTACCATTTGCTCATCAATAGCATCAAATATTATCGGATTGATGCGTTGAACAGGGCCATGCAGTAGATTGTAATCATTAGTATTTTGTCCTTTGGGATGTTTCTCCTTCAGTGTTGCAATTGTCGCATCGTCTAATGGAAGCACTCCTCCACTCATATTGTTTGTAAGCAATTTGATTGCGCCATGCACATCACCTCTTTCCATTTTCTCCTTAAACTGTTTTGAGATTGTTTCAATTGTTTTCTTCTCCATAATTTTTGGCAGTCTTGATTGTAGTGTTTCTGCCTCATTCACCAACGCATTAATCTCCCCTCTATGCCATAAACGCAGTCTTCTTTCCAGAGCTTTTACATGGTCTCTGGTTTTGGAGGTTTTGCTTGGTTTTTGGAGTAAAAGGGCTGGCATGATGTGAATCGCCTTCATAGATATCGATCCCAGCGGGCTATCTTCTACCCAAGCATTAAGCAATCTAGTTATTTCCCGGGTAAAGTCTTTGCCAGCGCCTCCACTTGGGAGCATGAAAAGATTTTTCCTCCAGAAAACGATTTTTTCATAGCAGGAATCAATCAGTTTTGTAAAATCACTTCCCTTCACTTCACCCCAGTAAAACTGTTCAGGAGTTGTTACTTCTGTTGCATTGTTGTTAGAATTTTCATGCATAGGAACCTCTTCTTCTGCAGGCAGAAGATCGACTCTGACACAATTACTTTACATTGTCTCTGATGTTGCAGAGCACCTCTCGCCGTACGGAATAATTTTCTGCACTTTACACACGGAACGTCCGTTGATGTCGATGGTAGGCCTTGGCCCATCACTGTCTGCTGCAGTTGCAGGTCTTGAATTTCCGATGGAATCGCCATTCCCCCCATTCATTATTCGCCCTTCTCTGCTTTCAGCTAGTACTATTATTGAAAATAACTATCTTGATATAATCTCAGCAACTCGTTGCGTTATCATAATTTTAAATTCACCAACAGCACTAAAATTCCGTTACGGAAAAGCGTCCGCCATCTTGGGAAGCTATTGCAAAGTTGTTTTTCCGACATTTAAAAAATCCGACATACCCGTCGCGAAAAAACTCCGATCTGGCGTCGAAATACACGTCAGTCGGCTTATCACGATATATTTGACGTATTTTGCTTTCCACACTATAAGGAGTTATCGAGGCATATTGAAAATAACGCTAAATGACGACCCAAACCCCTGTTTTGCGGAAAAAATGTCGTTTATCGATTTTTTGCCCCTACGGCTCTTAATAAAGGCCTAAACTGAGAGTCGGTAAATGGTTAATACGTCATTGTCGACCATTTTTTTAAGATTTTTTTCTGCAACACCTTTTTCTTGTGGAGCAATATTATTTCACATCGACTCAACACAGACAGCAATATGTGACTGGGTCCTTTGTAGTGCGGAAAGCTAAAGTGCTATTCCGGGGTCACGGTATAAGTGACCTGAGCAAGCAGATTGAACCAACTCATTGCTGGAGAAAGAAAAGTTTCTTAACTGTTTGCTTTAAGTTTTCTTTCTGATACTTTTATTTGTATTCTAGCAAGATTGCAGTTTCTTTTACTTTCATGTATTTTTTTATTTGTTTACATGTTTATTCACGTATACTTTATAGTTAGCTAGCTAAAGCTACCTATTCAGCCACCCAAAGATTTGCATTAGTTTTATTTGCCTCTTACTGTCACGTTTTCTAGCCATATAATAATCTTAAACAAAACCAATTTTAAGATTCTGGCTACCAACGTAGATGTTAGCTAACATTTCTGATTTTTGTGTTAACTTTGCCAATGTGATTTTTACTTGGTTGTGAACTGGGGTTAGCTACCTTTAGCTAAAATGTAAAAGTAACCAAATACAGTTGGCTGCAACAGAATTTTTAAGTAATCTTTTTCATACTAAATGCAATTAAGTAGTTAGCTACCACCTTACTGTAATATAAAATTTAGCAAAAGTCAAAAGTTTATTAATGAGACACAGAGTATCTATGCTATGTGCCTATCCCGTGTTGTTAAACAACGGTCTGTTTCCTGTGGTTTTATTTAAACTGAAGTATTTTGGAAAAGGCTATTAAGCTTATAGGCATGTGCGACACATTTTACCTGTACTAAGTGCTAAGCTCAGTGTTAACAATGGACTGTTTTTTTGGAAAAGGCTGTTACGCCTAGAGCATGTGCGATGTGGTTTACCTGTACTAAGGGGTCAGCCCACTGTGACAATTACTTTTTAATCTTTCTCGGGAATCACGTCTGTACGGGTGTGCAACACTGTTTACCTGGACTAACCGCTCAACCCCGTGTTGGTAATGGACTGTTTCTTGTGTTTTTATTTAAACAGAGTCTGCGAAAAAGTTTTTTTAAAAAGGTATTGTCCCCACACGCCTCTTCAACTCTGTTTTACTGTACTAAACGCTTAGCCCGATGTCACAATTAATTTTTTAACGTTTACTGAAACTTATTCCGCAAAATAAAATAATATTGACTAATTGTTTTTGCTATGACGGAGAAACAACAGTTTGTAAACTCTGTTTTTATTTCAGCTTTTGTTGCTGTTTGGGAAAGTTACTTTTTAAAAAATATGTGACAGTTGCAACTCTATAATGGTGTATGCGCTTTACTTGATTTACGGCTTACTGCATACCTGTACTAAAGCACCCACCTGATTGTGTGGCACAGTTTACGACTCTTATTAAGTACTCCTCAGGGCGTTCAACGCATGGTCACACCTTGACTTGAGGCTTACCCCGGCGTTTCGACGCCGGGTTCTCCGGCTAGTCTATATAATAATACGCCAGTTCCGTGTGTCTGTCTGTCACTTTTGCAAAGTGGATTACATTCTTCAAAATTTTGTTTAACAAATTCTATAAAACATCGCCTATAAAATTGTTCTGTAATTTACCAAACTTTACCGATAAAATAGTATTGACGTCAAAGGAAAGTTAATTAAGATTAGTGAAGCCATTACAATGCACTTAAAACTTTGAGGCCAAATAACTTGGAAACGAGGTGGTGACGTCAATGTTTTTTCACCGCGTGGGTAACTAGGGACAACCTGGGACCAATTTGGGTAAGTTTTCCAAACCTGGGTCCCCGAATCCGTTTCGGAATGGACGGTTTGATGACGTCATCAAAAAACCTTTAAACCTTGATAGCTCTGCAACCGTTTGTCAAAGATACATGATCATATACATTTTCTTGATCAGCATTTCAAGATATATACGATAAAGGCAACAGGTATACAAATTTCTGAAAAAATATCTTTATTTTGTATTTGCACTGCTGACGTCAGCAAAAAAACTAAAACAACCTATTTTTCCATTGTCCTTCTGCCTAAGTGGATTACTCCACGGGATTTATCGACTAGTCTATATAATAATACACTTGTGTGATTAAACATGCAAGTCCACGACACGCAAAGTACGGGTCACTTTCTTACGACGTGGCGTTACGCTAAAATTTACCAAGTTAAAAAAAACGCAAATCAGGGGGTTACTATTTAAATATTTAATTCTCTTTTCTTATTACTTTAAAAAATAAAACTCTTTTTCTTTATTTAATTAAAACTAATTTTTATTTTATTATTAAATGTTTTTTATTTATTTTTTTGTTTTAATTGCCCCGTTGGTCGTTATAGATAGAATAATTTAATTTTAATTAGCAAATAATAATTACCCCCAGTCTACCCCCAGTGCGCGCCGTATCTCACGGAAACAAAGTTTATCAACTGAAAAATGAAAACTGAAGCGAAGAAAGTTGTCTCTCTCTCAAAGTAATCCTGAAAATAGTTTTTTCAAACAATGTTTACTCATCATCAGGTTAGATTAAAGCTTATTAATTGTTTCTTCTATCATTTTTGTGTTCTGGGACCGAGGTTTCTTTCTTTTTTAAAAAAACTATCGAATTCGAATGATAATTCGAATCTAAAATGTAAAAAACAAAACTGTTGTTGTAGAGCGATTGTTGTCGAGCGAGTATAAAAAAATTATGTTGTTGTCAGAAATATTTGTTATAAAGAAGAAAAACGTACGATGATATAACGTCAAAAAGAGAACTGATTGGAAATGTATCAGACAATTGTAGCTAGCTATACATTTTAAATTTGTTTTCTTTGGGATGAACGAAGTTTAGTAATCGAAGTAAAAAACTGATTGGACTTTTATCCAGAGAACGTTAGCTACTATTGAGAAAGTGAAAGAAATCCAGGTGTGTTGTTCAGATTATCCTGTAGAGAAATAAATTTAGTTGAATAACGATATTTAAGCCGTTTACACGTCTTTATTTTATTGAGGCATTATATATTTTTGGGTCACGAGGATAGTATTCGTCAAGAAAGTTAAGAACTTTTTTCGTAAGATTATACTCTAAACAATGGGTCAAAATATCCTAACAATATGTCTAAGCTTGATTGTTTGTTCTGATATAAAAATTTGCATGATGCACAAATTTAATTAGAAGTTTACTTTTTTATTGCGTTTATATCTCACAAACTGAACCTTTTTCTCTCCAAAGCAATGGGCAAGTACACCAGGGAAAGTTAAGAACATGAAGGCTGAAACGAAAAAACACTATTCTTATAAAATACAGCGTGTATATCGTAGAGAAGAATTTATATAAAATGTAAAAAGTAATTTTTCCGTTGTTACTGTTTTTAACGCTACGAAGTGTTTGATGTCGTTATAATCTCTTATAATAATACGCTAAGTGTGTCCGTCTGTCTGTGACAGGCAAAGTGGATGTGTTCATTTTCCTTTGATGTAGCCGAAATTTCCTTTCAAGTCTCCGAAGAAGTTATATCCATTTTGCTAGCAGGTTTACTTTGTTTACATCACGTGATCAAAATGGATCAACTTGATTTGCCGAAATAAATTTAACGGCTTTCTGTACAAAAATAGTGTCCCTCGACACCGAAAACAACAACAAAAAAAGAACGGTCCCTTCGTCTTGAAAAAAGTGCAAAAAGTAATTCAGAGAAAGAAAAGTCCAAGAAGTGAATTAAGAAGTGGTAGCTAGAGCTAGAAGTAAAGTAGTAAAGTTAGAATTAGAAAATAAAGGCTAGAGTTTGAAGTGGATTTAAAATCAATAATAGTAAGAACTTTGATGTTTTTAGACGTTTATTTTTTATGTCACTGGAGCAAGCAGACTCGCATTTTCCAAGAAAAGCCTCAAATTCTTGAAGTTTTATATTTTAGCGCTTTTTTAAAAACAAACCTAGCCACCATATTTGTTTATGTTTTTGTTGCATAATTAATGTATCCCCTGGTGCGTAACTAATGTGTTTGTCCTAAAATTCAAAATGCTACATAAAGCTGTTAGCTGACTAACAAACGGAAAACTTTGGTTTGTTGAACTTACTGCTCACTGTTATGTTATTATTTTTACATTACTATTGTTTCTCTTTATATGTGTTTTACTAAGCATAAATAGCTAGCTTTAGTTTTAGCTAAGTGTTCCCAGGTTAAGTATATTTAACTGGGGGTCTTAGCTACTGTTAGCTAGCTAATGTTGGCCTCTCCAATGCCTGCGCTCCTCTCATCCCATGGCTAGCTCTAACCTATGACTTATATTGTTATTCCTTTTTTTAATTATCTATAGCTACCTTAGTTTCCTTAACTTCTTTTCTTTTATGAGCACGATACGAAATCTTTAAAGACTTGAACTTTTGCAGATGTATTTTATATTTCTTTTCGCATTTCCTGTAAACTTTACAAAGGGACCACGTGCAATATGACAAGTGGAATTTTTTTTTCCAGAATTTAAAGCGTGCGTGTTTATTTTTTTTATTGTTTTTTTTCTGACATCCTGTTTAACTTTCGTTAGCCTACATGTAAAATGCCAGGTTATTTTTTCAGGGGGGTGTAGACATTTGATTGGAAATTTACATGGGTTTTTGACTTTATTTTAATTTAGAGAGGATGGTCGTTCGGTTCGGGAAGGTTGTTCGTGTTTTTGTTTGTGTTGCAAACTGCTGTTTTTTAAAATTTTTTTTTTTTTGTGGAAAAAAGACCACATGCAAATATACTGAAAGCACAAATTTTGTAGAATTGGCCTCCACTGAAGGCTGTTATGTAAGCTGTTGGCTTCTTCATAGTTCGTATTATAAACTTTTGTTGGGGAGAATTAAACTGCATGTGATGTCATTTTTGCTGGAAGAAAAGTCCATGGTTTCACGTTTTTGTTAAGATTTTTATAATTGTGGTAATATATAACTGTGTTTGGTGATGATGAAAAAACTTTTTTGTTTTTTATATTTTTTGAAATGCCTGATTTTTCTATAATTTGATGTGTTTCATAACCTTTGTGTAGAAGGTTTATGGACAATAGCAATATAGAACATGCTAAATGAACTGATATTTGTTGATTTGGATGTGCTCCTTAAAAACCGATCTGTTTTACATTTTGTGTTAACTTTTGTGAGGATGGACCGTATATGCACTTTGTTTTCCAAAAATAATATCTTTGTTGATTCAAATTTACTCCTTATTTATTTTTGACATTCACGTTTAAAATGGTTGGTAAAGGTAACTACAGATCATCATACTAAGGAAAAATTTTTTGTGTTCTTAACCTGTTAATTTTTACAATTTGTGTATATATATTTTTGGGATACAGGATAGTATGTAATCGAATAAATGATTTTCCAGATATAAATTTGATGTTTTTTGACACTTCTGATTGAAATATTAAAGGTTTTCAACGAAGTAAATATTTGAGATGTCTTATTTCTGACTTTATTACTGTATTATTGTAAGTGTTGTACTTGATTCTATACATTATTTTGATTAGTGTTTCAAGCTCTACACATAATCTTTGTTGATTCAAGTTTATTCTTTGCTCATTGATTTTTTGACATTTATGTTTAAAATTGTTGGTAAAGGGCAGTACGGAACTAAAAGAGATTTTTGTGTTTTTAACTGGTTGATTTTTACATTTTGTGTAAATTTTTGTGGGAGAGGATGGTATGCAACTGAAATGACTGATTTTTCTAGATTTAAATTTGATGTTTTCCAAACTATGGCTTTTTCATATTTTTGTATAAGCGTAAGGGAAAAACAATATTTAAACTGTGTAAAAAAGTTATTTTTGTTGATTTGTGCTAACTCTTGGAGGCCTCCTTTTTGACACTTCAGAAAAAAATACTGAGGGTTTTCAACATAATCACTTATAAGATGTATATACATATTTGAGATGCGTTATTTCTGACATTGTTATTATCCGTGTTGTGACTGTTGGTGTTGTAACTGTCGGTCTTCTTACTGTCGGTTTTGTGAGTTTAGTGTTGTGAGTGTCGATGTTTGAGTGTCGTTGTTGTAACTTTTTATCAACTAGATTTTACACCTTGCAAGCTGTTCTTTTTTATTTTGTGTAGGATTTGTGTGGAGGATATAATGCGATTTGATATTTGACATTTTGTGTAAGATTTTAAGAACATTTTTTTGTATATGCACTGCTGACGTCAGAAAAACATCTAAAAGAACCTATTTTCCCATTGTCCTTCTGCCTAAGTGGATTTCTCCACGGGCCTTATCGACTAGTAAACCTTAATGTAAACAGAGTTAAATCAATGTTAACATCTGTTACGTTTTGATCGTTTGAATTATTATTCGATTCTTAAATTCGAAAACACTGCATTGTTATCATGCACGGCACGTTTGCGCAATGGGAGGGTTGCTGTATGCAATAGACTAAATAGCTAATTTGGTATGATGCATTACAAACTGTACGTTGTGTAAATTTTGCAATAACCTTTTTTGTGTGACTTAACGATTTTTTCTAATGTCTGGTATACTATTTTCCCTGGTGTACTTCTGGCATGGTAGAGCAAGTATATAGTTTTAGCAGGTTTAGCTTTTTACATAACCGTTGTTAGACACCTTCGATTGTGTAGACCTTTTGCATTTTTATTTTTATTTATTTTTATTTTGTTGTTGAACCTGCTTATATTCTTACACGTTTTCTTTCAGCGGGTATAAATATAATAATGAAGATTGAAAGCAACCTCAATCCCAGGGCTTTTTTTCTCTTTTATTTTTATTATTATTTTTTTATTGTTACACATGCTTATTTTTTTGACGTTTTGTTTCAGCGGTTATAGATATAGAATAATGCAAATTGTGACTTTTAAAAATTCAAATTACTGTGTTCTATGTTTTTATTTTGCACCCATCACATAGACTCGATGAGAGATTCAGTGACTTCTTCCACGGGACTTCGGCTAGTCAACACCATAAACATACACTTCAGACCCTTGGCAACACCATAAACATACACTTGCAGACCCTCCCAAACAGCAAAAATAGCACTTTACACGTAAATGGCCATACGTGTATTGTAACATCTCCAAAACACCATATGAGGGTAGTGGACGGTTTTACATGTGATGTCATAGAGCGGAGCTGAAGGGTTTACAAGTAGTCATAGACATGGGGTGTGTGAGGCAAGTTTTAGCATTGCTATAACTACTTTTCAGCTTGATCTGCTTCCTCTGCATGCAAAAGATTGCTTTTATATAAGCTTGCTACAAGCATAATAAATCTTAACATATGCATCTATCTTCAGGAGTATATTACCAGGAGATAAAACAAGCAGCATTTCTTATTATGTGAAATTCACTGAGGTTTTATCCTTACGCTTCTTCAAAATCGCTTGAATAATGGAACTACAATCTCTTAATAATTTTTCTCTTTGAATATCATCGCGTTTTGCAGCATTTGGAGCAGATAAGGTGACGTTGTAGCTTGATAGCCAAGATTAGTAGCAGATTGTCCTTGTTTAATTAAATGGCAAGTAGAGGTCTGCCCCCCCCCCCCCCTGGCATCCTTAACAACAGAACTTTGCACATTCATCCATTCTATCCATTCCATTCTAAATTCAAAAAATTTGAATGGATCTTCTGCAATTCATCTGAAACAGACGGGACCATTGGATTGTCTGTTTGAAACACCTAAAAAAGACGCTGGAAAGGAAAATTAACCAATAGAAAAACTGAGATAATAGCTGAAGTCAAATTCAAAAACTAGAGGTTCGATGACAAATTTGCCAATATAGTGTTGAAAAATTGTCAATCCCAATTTAAATCCATTGTATTAAAGAAGACTACTAATACATCTTGAAAAAGCATGAACTTTTCATTGTGATAAGTATCATAAGAGGGATTTTTAGCAGGTCTATAAAAGGGTGACAAACTTTGGTAATGCTCAACTATTTTTACAACAAATGGCAAAACGTCTTTTGCTCGTTCAACAACAACTTTGTCTTCGACCCATCTTGTTGAGCAAAATCTAGAATGATGTTTAAGGGAAGTTAAAGTTACATTTAACAAGTAGATTATTAAATAATATCTTTAAATCTTAAAGACATACAGCTAAAACTAGCCGTTTTAGGGAGACATTTAAATTATTGATTGTAATGTGTATGTCTCTTCGTACAGATGATTTTTTTAAAAACTTAGCCATTGATTTTTTAATTTTCTAATTTTCTAATTTTGATTCAACAGGGGTCATTCTTTTCTCAAATGACCATAAACCGAATGTAAACAACAACTGCCAACATTGAAAAGGGAAGCATGATTCAGTTCTTCTCGTTCTCTGTTAATTTTGGTAAAAGTACTCTAGTTTACATTAGGGCCATCCGTTCCTACCCTGATCATACTTGCGGCGTCAAGATCTTTGATTGCGTCTATCTTTTCAGCAGATGGGACATTTACATTTGGTCGAAAGAGGAAACGAGAGTCCAAATAACTGTAGAAATACTTCCTGATTTAAAAACGGAATTGACTATTGTCTAAGACAATCTAGACTTTCGTCACTTAGTAATGTAAAACAGGAAGCCCAGGGCTTGAAGATTTCCGCCATTAGCCTGAAAGATTTTAAAATTTGAAGTAAGACTTGAAAACGGAGAATTAGGGGTAAACAAATCATTGAGTATTATTATTGTAACTAACCTGCAATGTTCAATGCCACGAGCATAGATAAATATGCGATGGCAGAAAAGACATGTAAACACGGTAAAAAAAAAAAAAAAAAATGTTTTGAAGTAGCCTTTAATGTTGTGTAAATTTCTATTCCAGAGAGATTTTAAGCCGGACTGCATCATGGTCACTGAAATAGACATTCTTAACGAAGGTCAAAGATGTTTAGAACATTCTTATGGATATAGATGTGGTCAATAAGTGAACCTGATATATGAGTTGGAGAGGTTACAACTTGTTAATATTCAGTAAGAAAGTCAAGGAAATCATCTTCGCCACTAAATGCATTTACATTAAAATCTCCGAGTATAATATCAATAGTTTCATTTCCCAAAAAATGTTGAGCAAGGTAAAGTGACTGTTCTCGATTAAAACAACTTTTATTATATAGAAGTAGAAAAAATGAAAACGTTCTTTTTGTCATTTTAAAAAATATTGCACCTGGAATTTTTACAATATTGAACAATTCTATAATTTTGTTATGCCGAACTAAAAGACTAGAAAATCTATCGTTGTCATCGTCTATCTATCATCTAGAAAACACATCGTTGTTCAAAATCAAATTAAAGAAACCTAATTTTGTGTCGCATTGGGTGTTACATGGTATCTGGGTTTCTGTCAGGCATAATAAATGACTTTCCATGAGAACGCGGTCGGACCTAACATCGTTTTTATGTTTGTTATACGGCCTTGTATTAAGAAGAGTAACTACAACAGAATTTTCACTTATTAAACCAGTATCTCTTGATATCAACTTCGAACGTTCTCGCATATAATTGTATTGCTCGGTTGCTCGGTTATCTGATTTAATAGCTGACCTGGTAAATGTTTCCGTTCGGTATAAACCCTCTAAACATGTAACTCTACTCAATGCAACATAGATTTCTCCTGAGTGAAAGGCTCTTTGCTTTATTAAATCAAAGCAAACACCAATTTTATCAAATGTTTCCCCTTTAACCTTATAAACAGTGCAGCCCCACGACAACATTAGTGGGAATTGCATTTGTTTCATAGAAGGTGAGGATGGATTATATTTGTTAAACTTGATTTCTTTCTGTATTCGGTTAATTGGAACAACATTTTTTCGCATAGCATATGGATCTGTTCGTATGGCTTAAGTCCTGCGTTTTTGTCTTCCATTTTTAGATATATTTTTATAACTTTTCCTACACTATCGGTTTTTAAAGAATGAACAGTTCCAATCTGTCCGTTTATAAGTTTATCTGATACGTCAATGTTTGACGTCAACATAACTTTTGCGTTAAGTTTTAAAAGAAGGTTTTGAGCAAGTCCACCTGTTTCCATTTGAGTGCGGCTAGAAAGATTTTGCACCATTGACACGGGAATATTTTCTGGAATTTTGTCACTGGCCTCCATATTTATTTCCTCCGATGCTAGACCGTTTAACATTTTTTTGTTGTGCTCAGAGGCAGGTTGGTTTTCGGCAAAGATATGAATCGTATCTTTGGGATAATTTAGATCATTTTGGGAAATGAATTTTGATTTCAATACATTTTCGTGTCGTGTTTCTAAGTTTCCCACTCTGATATTGTTCAGTAATTCAATCAAACATTGATCACCACGCTGCCTCATAACTTCCATCAATTCAGCAATCTTAAAATATTTTCAGCAATGTGAGAGATTTAACATTACATCCTTGTATTCTGCGCAAACTGGCCTTGCTTGAATTGGTGGAAGTTGATAAAAATCACCACATGCTTTCACAGATATTTCTGCAAATGGAATTTCTTTTGAACATCCAAATATTTCGGTTAGGCGTTGATGAATGTGTAAAAGCAGTTTGTTTAAAACCATTGAGATTTCGTCTATAACAATAATGCTTAATTCTGAAAATTTGTTTCGTAGCATGCATTTTTTTATCAACTTAGAAATGTTTTTAGTAAAACTTCTATCAACTGGTATACCTAAGGCTGAATGTATTGTATTTCCCTCTACATTGATGGCAGCATCACCTATTGGCGCTAGAATGAGAATTTTATCCTTTTTTAAGTTCCCTGCACGATAAGAAAGTGCTTTCTTTAGCATGTCAGAAAATGTAGATAACAAATGTGACTTTCCACAACCTGCACTTCCTGTCAAAAAGATATGGATTGGCTCGATTTTATGGTACGCGTTACATGCTAAGCTTTTTATGAAATCTCTAACCCAATCATTTACAACATCAAATATTTGCCTTTGAGTTTTATTTAATGTTCGAATTTTTTCATGGAGTACTTTGTCATCGATATGGTTATTCGTATTACTCATCTCATCAGAAACATCGTCATTTTTTTGTTTTTTTGTTCAAGGTTATTTACATTTGTATGAAAATTTACCATTGCTTCTTCAACAAGTTCACCGAAAGGCTCGCAAATTTTTTTATTTCTATTTATAGCTTCTAATACACCTTCTTTCAATATTTTTCCCGTGTAAGTTCCCAAGTTTTCACTTAACAATTCTGCTTCCTGCCGAAACGGATAGAACATAAAAAGCAAATGATGCGCATATCCTTCTGGATTTTTTTCTGGACTAGGTATATGGTATCTCAAAACGCATTTTTGTTTTCGCAAAGACAACATTCCCTTAGAGGAAAATAAAGGCAGAGTTTTGGGATAAGTAGAATCCATTTGCATTTCAGGTATGATTTCTTCAGGTATTTCCGGTTGACTGTCATTTTCATCTTCTGTTTTTGGTTTTATTTTCACAGAATAATTCGATAAAAATTCTGCATAGCACATTGGGTCCAGCATGCAATATTTTCTGTTTTTGAACTCTGTATTTGATCTTTCCATGTATCTTTTGGACATATTAGGCTTGAAAATATCAGTACTGTCCGGTGGCAAACTTAAAATTTCTTCTTCGTGCCGACATACCCTGTACCGTTTCTCAGGAATGTTACTATTTGCAAAAACAACAACAGGGAATGTCTTTCGTAACCATATTTCTGGCATTATAATAGAAACTGCTTCTTGAACTGACATTTCGCGATGATTTCGATACGCATTTGAATTGACTTTATCTGTTCAAATAACGAACCACGAGTTTCTAGTGCTTGTGATGCGGCTCTTTCGTCGCTTCTGAAGATTCGTCTTCCGCTTTAGACAAGTAAGCACACATGTAAGACACTGCTTTATAATAATCAAGAACAGTTTAAATGTCTATGTTGACTTCCCATGCCATCTTCGATAAAATAATTATTAATAAAACAAGAATCTGAAATGCCTTCGAAAGTGAATTTGAAATCCACTACCAGGCGAGATGCTTAATGCGTTTTCATATTCTTCCTTAGTGATGTCTAAACTTTCAAGTATTTCTTCAATTGTTTTTGGGCGCCTATAATTCGGTTCATCGGAAGTAAGAATATTATTGATTCGTGGATTCAGATTTGAATCTAATGTCTTTACCTTGCCTAGTATCGTCTTCCTTTTCTTTATTATTATTTCCCTTTCTTCTTTAGATATCAGGTAATGGTTTAGCGACAGTTGTACGGTCAGTGAAAAATTTGGCAAAAGAGTATCGACAATTTTTATTCTTGTATTTTAGACAAGATTTTGAGTGAGAATGTGTTTGAAATATTGAAACTAGGAAGTGTACATTTAATTATTTTATCAACGAAAGCGATATACTGCTCTTTATTGTCACTACGTAAGACAGGCGCATTGTGTACCCATAATAAAGAGTGAATGTGTGGACTACCTCCTACCTGAAATTCAACTCTAATGGCGTAGTAGCTTACTTTACCTAACGGTCCGTTGACAACTATTGTTTTAAAAAACGTCTCAACTCTGTATTGGAAATATCTTGCTAAAAGAACTGGATTGCTATTAAGAATCCGGTTCGTTGAAAGTAATTTAGATTTTTAATTTCCTCTTCAGTGATATCATTCCCTTGTAATTTAGTTATAATTTTAACTAGTTCATTCCATTTTAAATCTGCGCAAGACAGGGTCATAAAAAATGGCGGAAGTCCTAACTATTTTACCATGGCTAAAACTTCAAAGAGAAATCGCTCCAATTATGCAGAAGTTCGTTTAATGTGTTCATAAATTTGAAAGCGTCATTACTAGCTATAAATGATTTAACAGTTTGAGGACATCATTCCTGCTGTAATACCGTCAGTTTTTATTTTTTGCATAGCGATGTTAATGCGACTATTCAAATTAAGATGCTGATTTACTGTATAGCTTTATGAGCAAAAAATATATAATCAGTATCCGAGGCAAACTTCTGTTTATAATTTAACAGGCGTTAGTTAAAGTATTTGGTCGGGAAAAGGGGTACTTTTCTTTCTGCATGATATCCGAATTCACCTGTTGGAAATAGATAAGGGTGTGCCAGTTCTTCACAATGTTGATCAAAAATTAGTGGTATGGGAATTTTATCTTGACCCGGAGCAATAACAATACTCCCGTCATCATTATGCTCATCTGGAATTTTAGGGACAAAAGACGTTTCTTGGCATGATAAGCGGTGCTCGTTCAACGGATTTTTACCCTCTTCCTCGTTTTCTTCAAATTTTTCTTCAGGATTAACGTTACTGGTACATTTACTTATTGATTTTACTGTACGTTCGCATACAAAATCAATTTTTATTTCATTTTTACCTTCTTTCATTATTTCACTTTCATTATCAGATGCTAAATTAACCCAGGAATGCGGTATGTTTGCAAGACTAATTTCAGTATTTGCATATAAAGGATTCACCACCAGCAAAGGACATCCCAAATAACAACTGGCCTTACTGATTCCAGGTAAACGTTATATTTGAAATTCAATTTCTTCTTTAATGAAACTTGCACTACGCCATTATTCTCCATTCCTCTTGGCAAGATATTACTAATCTCATCAGCTTTCATTGAAACGTTACAGATTGACCCTTTAATTTTGGGGCACTGACCTTTTCGCATTATTGCAATGCGTTAAAATAAAATTCTTTTGGATATAATAATCTTTTCTAAGCGTCGCAATGCACACATTGCTTCAGGGAGGTCAAATATTTAAAGATTGTTAGATACAGCTTGCGCGGGGATTTTTTCCTTTCTAAGTTTTAAATGACATGTTGTACATATATATTCTTTACTATCAAAACTTTGTACTCCATATAGAAAATGTTCCTGTATATCTTGATCGTGTTCCGTTTTCCTATCTTTGCCTATTGAGTCTTTTTGAGTTGCTTGACCCCGATCTGTTTTTTTGTATTTGGTCTTTGACACTTATGTGTTGCTCGACCCCGCTCTGTTTTTTTGTATTTGGCCATTGACTCCTTTTGAGTTGTTTGGCCCCGCTCTGTTTTTTTGTATTTGGCCATTGACTCTTTCTGAGTTGTGAGATCCCTCTCTGTTTTTTTGTATTTAGTCATTGACTCTTTCTGTCTTGTTTGACCCTGCTCTGTTTTTTATACTTGGCAGTTGACTTTCTTTGTTTCGCCCGACCGAAAGGATAACATAAAGTTACACCTTTTCTCGTCACTTGCTACTATCCTAAAATATTGGGTCTCAAAACACCTTCCTTGCCCAGGGGATACATATATTTCGCGTATGAAGTATTCAACCTGTTGCAACGAGTCAAATTTCCAAAGGACCAACTTGCCGCATTCGGTTATTTGCCCTCGACCGTTTCGACTATGTGGATCGAACAAAAAAATTTGCGGATTCCCCCAAATTATAGCAAAACTTCGCCCCAATAATGCACAACATTCCATGTCCTTTATCAGAACTTGACGAGCAATACGCATGCAGGTTAGAGCTATCAGGTGCATCTCTGATAATACGAGAACTGTTTTCTAAACCTTTTATTAGCACAACTTCATTTTGAAGCGTTAATTGGTTTGGAAGTTGAGACATACTTAAATACTGGTTAGTGTAACCTAGGCCTGTATACAAGTTTGTTCCCTCGGAAAGAACATGATCTAGATCGCCGGTGTTCCAGATCGAGACCTTTTTAATGACTGACCAAACTATTGCAAATAGAGAATTACACATGCATTGTGTACCAATAAACGTTAGTAACCTTGGATCCCCTTGGTGAAATGATCCTTGCACTGACTTTAAAATAGTGTACGGGCCAGGATTTGTTTCAATATCACCGAATAGTAACAGTGTTAACATCGCATAGAAAAACTTTTTCAACATCATATGCTTGTGAAATCTTAAAACATAATTAATCATGATCAAATCAGCCTCACAGCGGTTTCTAACCGTCCATAGGCCCTTTGCCATGATGGGCTTCATTGTAATACCAATCGATGAACAAATCGGGACGGTATATACCAGCATGAAAACAAAGCATGATTTGCATTGCGCCGCATATCCACCACTCCAAAGAAATTTAAATCACACTACAACAGCTTCTAATAACTGACAAATAAACGTAAAACGTGTGCTGTGTTTATGTCTATATGTCTTGTATTTTGTAGTTATTTTTCTGCATAAAGTTTGAATATTATCAATGATATAACTGCCTTAAGTTATCCTTATTAAAAATCTGTCGGACGGATTTTAAAACACAAATTCTGCTTTTAGGACAATCTTCCAACGTAAAAGCATCCTTCAAAAAGGTTTCTTTTGATTAATCTACCTGGGAATATGTAATATCACTGATAATTTCTGTCGGACGGACGTTTGCTATTTGGGTAGTTCTAAATGAAATTATTTTACCTTCAGGTGAAAGAAATGGATGAATATTAATGGTTTATTTGGGTTTTGGCGGTGACAAAACACTTAGTTCTATTCCATAAGATATTCTCACTTTGATTTTCTGTAGGACGGACGAAAATCAAATTCGGTGTATCATATAAAAACTGTAACAGAATGTCAAAATTAATTTCAAAACAACATATTTATTTCTAGTTATCATCAACGCACCATTTTAAGACCTAGGAAGAACTTAATAACACCGAATGACAATTTGTATAAACGTCTGTCCGACAAATAAAATAGATCACCGCACGCTAAAAAATTTCCTGTGTGAAGTTGTTGAGACATTTAAAAGATAAATAAATTTTTGATTCTGATTCGTCAATGTTCATATTTTGGAGAAAAAATCTTAGAATATCGCAATTTCAAAATAAGAGTTTCAACAGTAATGTTACAAATTAAAAAATAGACCCTAACATGCCTATACGTGTCTAAATATGAATACTCAAAACTATTATTAAATCTACTATATCAGAGGGCTATTAAATACTGTTTAATACACTTTAAAAAGTAACGAAAATTTATATGACAATTATCAGATATTTCAAATCTTATATGATAAAATTGAATCAGTAACAAATCGAATGCAAAAATAACAAGAAGCCCAGCTGTGAATAAAATTAAATGTTGCCGCATTTTTTGAGTACATAGTTGTTCCACAAAGTCCTTTTTAAGAGCAACAATATATTTCATACGCTAATACCATCTGCGTTTGACAGCACATTTTAAAACATTGAAAGTGAAACAAACAAACTTTTTTATAAAAGATAAAGATTTTAAGGACTAAGTGTTAAAACAAAGTGACTTATAAAGAGAGTTAACTTCTTCTAAAATTTAACGCTATAAAAACTATTTGTTGAGAAACAAAAATTAGAAGAGTAAGATGATAAGTCTGCTTTATCGAGAGTTGCAAGAAATGCTGGACGGATAGGATTTGGAAATCAAACAATTATCCCTCGCAAAGCGCGCACAAATTGAATTTATTACATTAGTTTATTCCTTTTACACAAAAGAAAATTATGCAGAGAAGGGTATCTTGTATCAAATTAGTAGCTGATTTACATATAAAAAGTAAGGATATAATAAAAATTAAAAAAAAAAACATGCTTGTGTGACGGTGAATTTATTTACTGGGAATAAATACACAATGAAAATAACATAAATTAAATAATATCTATAAAAGTTGAACAAATCGTAGCCAGTGCTGTTTTCTTAAAGGTCGGTTTTCATTAAAGACAATAACTGTTGTAGAGATAGAAAAATTGTTTTCTACAACACTTGTCATCTCGTGTCGTTTTGTTGTCCAACATTTGTTCCCAATAAGGTCGAAACAGCCACTGTTGCACACAACAATTATTGTTAATAGAAACTGACCTTTATAAAAAGAAACGTGTCTTGATGTTTTAAAACATTTTTTTAAAACCCTAACATGCAACGACTGCATTCCTACTTAGCATGATTGTTTGAAATATTTAACACGGTTTGTGCTGGGAGGAGCAGCTGATTCAGGTCGCACTGTTTAACGTTTTCCATAATTTTTTATGTGTTTCTGGTTACATTTGTTATGTTTCACCACATTGTTACTTGAGGCAAGGACAACGCGTATGGTAAATTTCATGTCAAATAAACAACAACTTTAGAAATAACAGAGGTGGTGCTGGAGGGAGGGGGAAGGAGGGAGGGAGGGGGAAGGAGGGAGGGTGGGGGAAGGAGAAGGGGCAAATCAACCATTAAATAGCCCAGCAGGAAAAGCGCTAATAAGAAGTATCATCCAAAAATCAAAGAAAATAGACTCCTAAATTAAGAATGTGAAAAAAAAGAAAAATCAATCATGAACTCGAGAACCATTACAAAAAAGACATTTTCAATGAAAAAGCCGAATTTTAGTACTTCCGTTAAGCAACTTTACATTATCAGATTTTGTCTGACAGATTTACCTAATCGACAAAATCTGATAGTGTAAACAGAAAATTTGAAGCTTTTTTGTGTTGAAATTGTCGTCAGAAACAATCTAAAAAGTTGAAAAATTTGAACTTTTCAGATTTTGATCTTTAAAAAAATTTCAAGAATGCAAAGAATTTCCAGTCGCATCAAAAGCAAAAGTGCTAATTAACTATCAGAATTTAAGATCCTGGTTTTTTATGGATTCCATAGAACTCAAGCCTACATCATGAAGTCGTAGTATTCGGAGTTGTTGGAGTTATTGTCGTGAATAGCTGTTCCATTGCCACAGGAAGCATAATTTTGATAGATTTGAAGAAATACATCTAAAAATAATGTCATATATACACGTCTAATGTTCAGTGGGAGAAGAGCATGCGTACAACCTAAAAAGTTTCTCCTGTTGTTTAAAAGTTCAACAGCACCAAATGACGGAGATTTTACATTTGATAGCCCTATTAATTGTTCTACTTTAAGGAAACTTTCGCGAGTAAAAAAAAATCGCAAAATCAAGGGATTCGCGAATGGCCATATTTTTTTTATTACAATGACTTTTCGCGAGATTAACTCGGCGTAGATGTTGAGTATTTTTGTTCATGCTTGGAGGAAAGAAAAGAGTTAAGGAGGTTTTTAAATAGCGTGAACTTTCACGGACTAAGTGTTTTTATACTTTTGTGGCACAGCATAATTTTTGCGATTACTCTATAAATGCCGAAATCGCGAAGGATTTTTTCTGACAGTAATAAAAATGTTTCTCGGGCTTTAAATCAGAAAAAACGTGCTTTCCTCGAAAACACGTTCCTATAAAAAAAATTCTGTATAAAATTGATCTCCTCCGCAGATCTTATAAATAAACATTTACCTTGAACCCTATAGCTAGTGTTGCATGTAGCACGAGAATCGTCAGTATGGAGAAGGTCGCCACCTAGGCGAAAAAAACATGGCAAAAAATCTTCGGCAGGAGTAATAATAATAGAACACCAACTTTATAATCCCTTTAACAAAAAGCAGCAGACAGACAAACAAAAAAACAAAAATAACCCATACTTTTCTACTGTCGTCTTCTACAGCTCTCCAAAACGTTAAACCAAGAACTGAACCTTAAAGTCAAAAACACTTCAAAACAGATCTGAGACTCCAGAGCACAGCCGTCATGGCTTTACAAGATTTAAAAATACCAAAATGTCAGTATAGAGGCACTTTGTTCGTGATATTAATCCCCGTTTACTGTTTCTCAAAAACACGAGGCCACCAAAACCCTCTAGCTAGTGCGGTGGTACGTGCCCACCACATGTTGTGTACGTGTGCACCACATGTTGTGTACGCATTCCACAGTCTCCTAGAGAGTTCTAACGCAAATTTAAAAAATAAAATACGTCCAGTACCTGAACTGATGACACCTATCAATACAAATATCCAGCGTAACCAATCATACGGAACTACCCACATGATCTAAAAAAAAAGTAACAAGAAAAATTCTGAGCCAGGATTCCACACGAAATCATTACGCGTAAAATTGTAACGAAAATAGAACAAACGTTGATCTACTTTACAGCGTAGAGAGAAAAAAATTGTCCTCAGAGGAAGTATTATACTTTGGTTGCAAAATATCACATATAGCTAGTATTTATGATTCGCAGCTGAGTTTTGAAATGCAAATACATAAAAAACCAAAATGCACTTAAAAACAATAACACATCTATTATAAAACTTTCATTAAAGATTGTTACAAAAATCACTTGTAGCATTAGTAATATGCTTTTCCTTGAATCACTGTTAAATTGAACATCAAAGTCTCAGGTATGCTACGATATTGGTTATCCTAACTCTACTGAAAACTGTCAACACAATCAACATACACTTACCGATATAGGGATAAAAACTGCTAATGAGTAACCATACACACACACTATTTCAAAAAATGTGAAGCCCGCCAGATTGCCACGCCACAAAAAGAACGCCCACACTGCGCCAGGCACAATCCAACCATATGAATAAATAACACATGCCGACAGCGACACTAAAAAGAGAAAGTCATTGTGTTTTGCCCTAAGTTAATAATTTTCGCCAGAAATTTTGAGAATAAATTTTAAATTTCGCGAGAACTAATATTCGCGAAGTTGGCAAGTCCTAATATTTCGTGAGAATTTCGCAAGTTTTAAGAATTTCGCGAAAAAAAGAACATTTTATTTCACAATTTGTAGGAGACATAAAATAAAAAAGTTCAAATTAAAATCAGAAGAAAAAAAATGTAAATCGTTTCTCTGAACGGAGCGAAAAATCCAAATTTAACTGAAATTAATATTGGCGAATTATTCAATGATTTTTGCGAAAATTAGTTCCTACCGCAATTAGTTACTACTGCAAAATGTAATTCCCTAAGGTATCTAAGAAGTAAGAGGAAAAGAATAAAACTTCGGAGCATGCCATTACAAACTTTATTTCTTCAAAATTGCGACTAATCTGTTTCAATCGAACAAACAAGCACTCGTGAAATTGAACGATAAACTCTAAACATTCGAACGCCTTATTAAGTGTGTTGTTAAATATAATGGATCACCTTGAGCAACTGAGAAACTCGCTCAAGTTTTAAATTGGTACCAATTAATTCTGTACTGCCTATATCAAAAGTTCTTGTCGATTTGCATTACAAACAATATGTAGCATTATAAATACATGGAATTGCGAGTCATAACTACAGAATTTCCATAATAAACCTGTATTACAGTTCCTCTTTCTTTTATTTAAAAGTTATCACCTGTCAGGAAAATTATAAAAATGTAACCAAGTAAAAATTAATGTCCAGATAAAGACCTCCTCAATAAATAAGCCTGAAAAGTTAATTGCAAAAAAGTACTAAAAGATTCGCGAAAAAATTTCTCCGACAAAAAACTTCAACATGCCTGACTCGCAAAATTAATTTTTTTGACTTCGCGAAAATTAGTCTTCCCAAAAATTGATCAACTCAAGGTCATCAACCGAATGGTGCGAATGGTTTTCTACACCTCCTAAAAGTAATGTTTGTTCTTCATAAGTAATTACCAAGATTGAAGTCTGATTTCCACTGCGTGCCACCTTCAGAAGCGAAAAAACTTGACAAGTTGCCACAGATTGCAATTGTGAAGACTAATGTCGCACATATCCAAAATGGACCTGAAAAAAGAAAACCAGAAACTAAAAATATTATTTTTAAATTCTGAATATGCTTGTTTAACATTTTTATATAGAACATTTCCTTTAAAGGTTAAAACTTCAGGTGACTGGCGATGTATAAAAACAACGAGCGTGTATGTACCGTAAAGATCAGGATTTGGTCTGATTCTGGTCAGTAAATAATTATCTTTTCTCGGGATCATTGAGTATGCCATCCTATACAAAACCTAAATTGATAAAAAAAGTTGGTTAATTACCACAAACATCAATTAAGATTTTTTTTTACATAAATTACACTTTTGATGATCTAAAGAATCCATTTCACAAAACTTTCTATGATTTTTGCGTTATCTTAGCCAATCTGATTTTTACTTGATTGTGACTGGGGTGAGCTACCTCTAGCTAAAATGTAAAAGTAACCAAATACAGTTGGCTGCAACAGAATTTTTAAGTAATCTTTTCCATACTAAATGCAATTAAGTAGTTAGCTACCACTTTACTGTAATATAAACTTTAGCAAAAGTCAAAAGTTTATTAATGAGACACGGAGTACCTGCGCTATGTGCCTATCCGTGTTGATAAACGACGGTCTGTTTCCTGTATTTTATTTAAAATAAAGTATTTTGGAAAAGGCTATTAAGCTTATTAGCATGTACACATTTTACCTGTACTAAGCGCTAAGCTCAGTTTTAACAACGGACTGTTTTTTTGGAAAAGGTTGTTACGCCTAGGCGCATGTGCGATGTGGTTTACCTGTACTAAGGGGTCATCCCACTGTAACATTTAATTTTTAAACTTTCTCGGGAATCCAGGTGTACGGATGTGCAACACTGTTTACTGGACTAACCGCTCAACCCTGTGTTAGCAAAGGACTTCTTTTTGTGTTTTTATTTAAACACAGTCTGCAAGAAACTTTTTTTCAAAATGGCATTATCCCTATACGCCTGCGCAACACCGTTTAACTTTACTAAGCGTCAGCTCAGTGTCACATTTTTTTGAACTTCCACCGGAAACATTTTCCAAAAAACGTTTTCTCTGCTTTTATTAAATGGTTTTATTCGGCTATTAACTCATGTGTGAGACGGTTTAGCCGTACTAAGCACCCAGTCCAGTGTCACAATTAATTTCTTAATATTTACTATAACTTATTCCACAAAATAAAATAATATTACCCGATTGTTTTTGCTATGACGGAGTAACAACGGTTTGTAAACTCTGTTTTTTTAGCTTTTGTTGCAGGAAAGTTATTTTTTGAAAAATAAGTTACAGTCGCAACACTATAATGGTGTATGCGCTTCACTTGACTTACGACATACTGTATACCTGTAATAAAGCGCTCCACATGATCGTGTGACACAGAGTACGGCTCTTATTAAGCGCTTAACAGTGTTCAACGCCGGGCCACACCTTGACTTGTGGCTTACCCCGGCTAGTTTACTTATAATAGTTGCATAACGAACGGTTTAAGTACACCCTACCTGTTCTGTGTCAACATCAAAAAAAGATTGGTAATATTCAAATGTCCAGAACGAAGGTTGTTTGGTGCTTTTTGACAATAGCTACAGTGACGAAATAGGATTTGGAATATTATAGCAGCACAAAAAATAAGGAAATAAGTAAGTTTTCTAATTTTAATTCTTTTTGAGGAATTTTTTCATGTCACAGGAATTTGTGTACAAAATTAAAGGAAGTTATACAGGAAAATGCATGTTACTTTTAATCAGATGGCAAAAATATTAAGTATTAAAACAGTAATTGCGTAAAAAGAACGATATAAAAAGAAAAGAAATAACTCATGAAAGCTTTTGAGGACTTAATAGGAACAATAGGAAAGATTGACATACCTCTTGCTTGTCGTCATCAACGTCATCATTGTCTATATAGTAATTAGAGCATTAAAGAGGCTACGAACCGGTTAAAATGCTCACATTCTGTATATCCCGCGCACATATTAAAAATCCGGCAAACGCGTTTTGCGCAATAAACAGACCAGCGTACTTTGCTCGCTGGTTCAATATTTTTTTTCGAAAAGTATATTACAAAGAATTATTTCAGCGAGACTTATTCTGGATGAAAACATGACCAAGGCTGGAGAAGATAAAAATTCGAGTCTGTAAATTACATACATGCCGGAAAAATAGCCAATTTGTTTTTCGTCGCCATCAGCTCGACTTTCGTGTAAGTCACTAAAGTCGAAAACCAACAGCCGTTCCGTAGCCCCCTTAATTTGAAAATGAAAGATAGTATCAGAAATTTATGATGAGTTTCGTACACCTCACTGTAAATCTTACTAAATTTCATGAATAGGCAAGTCCCTAAAACACCATTTTATAAAATTAAATACATGCAAAATTTGTGACACTTAAAAAAATGAAAAAATTGCTTCTCAATTCAAAGAAATCATGCCTTTGCAGGAATCATTATTCTCATAAAGTTAAAAAAGGTCAGTGCTTACATACCATTTTGTAGAACAGCAGACGAAGATAAATTTTGTTCAGGTAAATCTGAAGAAAAATCTAAAAACGAATAAGAAATGCAATGCAATGTTGCTAATCCCTGTACATACTAAGGGGCTATTCAATGATTACGTGAAACCCAAATTCGCCATTTTTTACCACCCCACCCCTTGTAACGCATCGTAACAAATATAGTAACAACAACAACAAAACACTATAAAACACTCTGCTTCTCAATAAAGAAAAAGCTAGGTTTGTTAGGTTTGTGGAAAATTGCACACCCAAAATTGTTCTTGCACTTGGCATTTATTTGCACGTGTGATATTGGTTTTACACATAAAAACAGCATACTCAATTCTGTTTTAAGCGTTAGTGGAGGCGTAAAAGAGCGACCGCTAGGCTAGAATAACAAGACTGCACTCCTGATGATGCCTTTTTTAGATTTTGCTGTGATGCATTATAGGCAAGTGAACGTTACCATAGCCCTGGGTTAACTGGAAAGATGGCACCCTACGAGGGACATTGGATGTTGCAGGCAGTTGTTGGTAGAGCACAGACCCTAATTGGGTCTGCATAACTCAAAATGAACATTAAGCACCCTAGGACTTGATATTTGTGAAGCTAGCCATGTAAAATATATACATCTTTTTTTAACATTTTTAATTGCCATAGTGTGGCCATTCTCAGCTAGTCAAATGTGAAAATTTGTAGTTGGAAAAAAATCTTTCACACTGTTGGTGTAAATGCCACCATTATATACAAAAATTGTCTTTTCTTTTGTCATATCCAAGTCCTAGGATCCCATATGGAGTGAGCTTGTGGATACTGCAAAAATTCGTGCTATTACTAAACACTTAGTAAGTTGTTATGTGGGAGTCACTGGAATAACAATTGGATTTTCTTTTTTCTTAAAATTGTGCAACTACTTTAAGCACATGTTTCAAATATTTTATGTTCGCATAAAAATAATTTATGTTTTAATTGATTTTAAAAGTATTTCATGTTATCTTCATACATTTTACTTAAAAATCAGTAAAAACAAGTTTTTAAAATAAGCAAAAGTTTCTCAGAAATCATCACAATTGCACGAAAATATTTTCATATAAAAAGCTAAAATTGAATTCCACCCAAATTGGAAACTTATATAAATGTTTATTTACAGAGTTTATTTACGTTTCATGGGTATTAAAAGCATAAAAATGCAACAAAAAGCATAAAAATGCAACAAAACAAACAAACAAACAACAAAATCAACAAAAAATAAAAATTGACCCTGAAACTTTAGATCTTTGCTATCACCAACAGGATTCAAAATTTCTTCATCACTTTCTTCATCATCTAGAAGCTAAAAAAACAGTTATTTCTATTTTTTAACAAAATCTGGTGTCTGAATATTTAAATAATTGCCAAATATTGTGATTGCTTATTTTTTTATAGTTTTTAAAATATAAACAATTAAAAGCAAAAAAAAGTAGAAAACAATGTCAAAATTTATATAATTTATATATCCTGTCAACAACAAGTGTGTACTCAAAATTAGGAGCAAGTTGGGAGAGATATTAAGAGCTTATTTAGGATGAATCAAGATTTGGAAAGGCCACTAAATTGATTAATTTACGATCAAAAATGAAGTTAAACATTATGGTGTTTCCAGTGTAATATATTTTTAAAAATAACTTTCCACAACTTTAGCTAAAATAAAAACACAGTTTACAAGCGCGAGGAAGCTGGGCCTATTGTAAAAAAAATGAAGAAACAGGTCTTGTTGTTTGGCGCACCAAACATTTTTCACTCTGATAACGGACGTAAATTTGTAGACGCTTCTATAAAAAAAACTTGTTCATGATGTGCTAGGGCAAATACTGATAATCCAGGACCAGCCAAGACATCCACAAAGCCAAGGCATGAAGCAGGCTTACATTAATGTTGAATCAACGATTGCTGCTCGAATGGCACAATTATCCACAAATAAATCAAGATGGAGTACATGGTTGCCACAAATTTTCTGTAGGAGGCATTTAAAATCTGTTTTTACTAAAATCGATACTACGTTTTTTCAAAACAATATATAAATATATGTATTTATAAATTATTTAGACACTATAAACAGCCAAAAATACAGTGTCACTGGTGTTACACCATACAAACTGGTCTTTGGTCAACCACCAAGAACAACAATAGTACCCATGGTTCCAGCACAATCAATTCTTATCACTTTACCAGCACTTGATAATGACAACAGCATTGATTTTTTTCCTTGCCCTTAAGAGAGCAGAATAAACATTTCACCTCAGGGGTTTCAAGTATGTGCACTTTTCTAAGTTATAAAACATCTCATTTCATGCATATGGAATATGTAGATTTATCTTATAGCAGGTGCTGATGACAAAGAAATGATTGGAATACCTTTTACACGCGAAACATCGCATCAAGTGATGCGTCATGTGTGGAAGGGAAATTTCTATATTTTTGTAAAATAATTCACAAATTAGTAGAATCGCCACCTATCATTATTTAAATTTTATCTTAGTTGATCAACAGATTAGAAGAAATAAAAAAATTAATGTCTTTTTAATGTCATTTAAACCAATATGTTTACTCGAATTCTATTAACAAATCTACTTTACTCTTAATAACATGCATGCAAAATTGAATGGTATTCAATCAGAGTTACTTTAAATCAGTCTATTGTTATTAGCCTTACCTGCTACTTAACCCTCTGGTAATGTTTTTAAGGCATTATCTCTTCGACAATTTAGTCGTTTGGAAAACAATGAAATATTATGGCATCAAACCTGAAACATATGCATATCAGGATGTACACAAAAAGTTGTAGCACACGTGAATATCTGCATGAATCTACAAAGTTCTATTACATGTAATCTTATGTACTTTAACGCCAAAATATTAATGGGCAAGAAATCAGTTTATGAAAATTGCAAATTTAATTTCTGCAAGATCATTCTTAGAATAAATGGTACTGCCAGTTTCTGTAAGAACAAAAGCCTTAAATGTAGTATTGATAAATTGCAATTTTTTTTAGAAAAAAGATTTGACCACCCTTTAAACTTTTGGCAGTAAATAGGCGAAGTTACCTTCTTAAATACTTGCATAGTTGACACATGGTTCAATTGGCGCTGGATAATTATTCTTCATTGGTAGACAACAAGAAAATGTCCGAAAAACTGAAACAATTGTTTAATTTTATATCATCTGCTGATTATAATGCAGCAAGAATGTATGTTGTAAAGTCCAACAACTTAACCTAAATAGTGCCGTCAACATCACATTATACAGAACTGCACTCCCAATCTTGTGCATACCATCAACTCACACCGCGACAGTATGTACTGTTCAGCTGTTCCCAGAACTGTGAACCAATGTGAATATCCGTCTATCAATTTTGAATGTCATGAAAACGAGGAATGGATTTTCCCAGATGTTTTCAAGATCACGTATACAATAACGGTTTAATACAAACGGAATTAGTAAATGTCAAACGTTTTTCTGTGATCTCCTGTATGAAAAGTTGCAAAAAAAGGAAGCTATGGTTTTCACAAGAAACAACACAACAAGATACACTGTTTATAATTTGTCAACAACACGAATAAAAGAAGGGCAGGGTTCAGGTTATAGTATACTTTATCGGTTATGCTTTATAAATATTCCTTTAAAGTAAAAGAGAAAACAACCATAAAAAATGTATGAAAACTTTTAATATTTTTGTTCATCTAGAACAAATACTTCATGTTGCAATGATGTAGCAACTGAATTAATGCTAGAATGCCAACGTTATTACCTGTTAACGTACACACTGCAACATAGGATAGTAGAATAGACTACGCTTCCAAAAAATTAACAGTAGAAGTTACTAAGTATTTAATTACTTTTAAAACCCATCTTTTGGTTTATATACCAGCCTTTCCTTATTGGCTTCAGCACTCTCCAGCACACAACATTTTGTTGTGATGTTTTACCAAGATGACCAGTGGTATATTTACGATGGTTTGCGAGAGCCAGTCATCAAAATATCATTTGAAAAGGGCTTTAAACGATATACCGTCCAACACATTGTGTGTATAGTAAATACCAATGACTTTTAAAATTTTTATAAAAGTTTTTGTAATTACGACTTTTTAAATTATTTTTCAGTACTTGCAAACAGCTTTGATATTTCAAATTTACAAAGGCATGAAGAAATGAAAGATGAGACACATTCATGAGAGTGGATTAAAATCATGTTTGCATAAATACAACTTGAATAAAAACAGACAATATTATATTTTTTTAATAATAGGAAATAACTAATGATATGTAAACAACATGCAATGTATGTTTAAGAACTTATTTACTTAATTTACCTATGGCAAACAATAAAGTTAATTGTGTATGAAAGAGCTTGGAAGGTTGTCTAAGAATTTGAACATTTTTTTTCAGGTACAAAACTACAACGAAGTAGAACTGTTTGAAAGACATAAGAAATCGAAAAAGTAAAAAAGCTAAAAAGTAGTATGCATATTATTTCATGTAGAATGCAAGAATGGAGTATTAACAGAAACAGTGACCACGCCTAATTTTTTTAAAGAGCAAGAAATTGGTATAGAAAGTAAGAATTTTGAAACTGTGCACCTGAAGGAAAAAAATGCCTCCAAGTGTGTGCAAAATGCCTAATAAAAATTTCAAATGGACACAGATATGTTTAAATAGCAGAATTAAAATTGTGAAGCAGTAACCTATTGTTTGCTTATACATCTAAAATAAATTTTTATGCCGGATTGATAAAAAAATTGGCAAACGAGACATAGGTAAAATGCGAAATAAACAATTCACAATATGCCTCCTTGTCTCAAAAATGTAGAACATAAGTCTGTGAATACAAGGCAAAAGAAACTCTACGTTTTGCTCAGGCTAATTGTGGTGACAGAAGTACAGTTTTGTGGTTAGTATACATTAGGCAGAGGCACAGTATTGTGGTTAGTATACATTAGGTTCACCTTAGTCATTGAGAATGTCATGTAGAGCGTTGCACAGTGGGGGGTGGTTTCTACCTATAAGCCTGATCTTAAAGGTTGCTAGGGATATTAGTCTCACTTGCCTGTGAAGGAACTGGACCCTACCCAGATCTTGATTATTAAAGGTTGCATATAAAACCCCAATAACCCACACTGCACAAGTTCTTCATACAGCTTAAGTTAATTTTAATTCCACCACAAGGACACAAACACACAGCCCTCACCTTTTGCTGGCCAACAACCTCAGTCGTCATTTCCCTCTTGTGTCTCGGTGGCCAGTTCGCTAGAACAACAATCCAATTATAATGGCAACCCCATTGTGATTCTTCATGAAGGAGAAACTGGGAATGTTGCTGAGCGCGAGACCACTGTTGATGCTGTGCATACTAATTTATCCTCTACTCCTGTACCCAAAAGGGTATTAGAAATAATTAAGAAGTGTGAGTATGTTAACTTCAACCTGCTTCTTCCTCCCACGCTTAATGCCCCTCTGGCCTCATCTATTCCGATGGACAACATTGGGAGTATGATCTGAACGTAAAAATGATGGATGGTTGTCTCAGTGTCTTCCTCGCAAGAAAGACCATGGATAAAGTCTAGCGTGAAGGATTTTAAGTCTTGGTGCTTAGCATGGAGCAATTACCTCAGGTGTGTGTTGTCTTTTTTTCAGCATCTCAGCCACGAGATGATTACCTACCAGACTTTGGTAACTCAGCTTGCCAATCAATACGCGTTTTTGGCGGTTTAAGCATTTGACCACCTCCATTGCATGCACATGGCTAATGATCCATCGCGTTGATGGGACGTCATAGATGACCTTTTGTTCAATCAGCACCTGCGCGGGACCCCATTGCTTACTCCAACATCATCCTCCCAATCCTCTGCCTCTCGCCTGCAGGATGTTTCCTGTTTTTCTTGTTTCAAGAAAGGGCACTTTGCACCAACTTGTTCAAACCGGTTGATAAGTGGATTTTTAAATCGGTTTCGGAATGCCCCCCTCTCCAGTCAAAGCCCTTCGTTAAACCGCCAACACGGTTTAACGAAGGGCTTTGCCGCAGCAGGCCTTGCCAGTAATCCCACAAGTGCTTTCGCTGCTACCAAAAACACCCAGTCATCAATGCTCACCCAGGGTCCCTTGACAAGGTTCCCAATAAATTTTTCATGGTTAAATGTTTAGTTTCTACACCTATTAAATTAATGTTTTGGAAAGTCTTTTGTCCACTTATCCTATAGGGCCTTAGTTGACTTCATTGTGTCTGGTTTTAAACATTGCCTGGGTGATGAAAGTGGTCTTTTAGCAATAAAAATAATAACAAAACTCACATGGCAAAGGTCGAGGAGGCTATTCTTAAGGAATTAAGGAATGTGGACATACGGTTGGTCCTTTTTGATATCCCCCACTATGTAACTTCCATTGTTCCCCTGTAGGTGCTGCTCCAAAAAGGATGGCACAGTAAGGGTTGTGTTAGATTTGTCATTTCTGAAGGGGTGTTCAGTGAATGATGGGATTTCAAAGGATCAATACTCAGTTTTGTACTCTTCCTTTGATGAAGCTGTCAGAATGGTTATCCGTTTAGGCCAGCATTGTTTCTTCATGCTTTCAGATTGTGCCCAGTTCACCCTGATGACTGGAATCTGTTGGGTTATAAATGGAAAGGCCAGTATTTTTTTGATATTGATCTTCCCTTTGGAGGTCGTTCTTCAGCATTTATATTTAATACATTCGCAGACATGTTGGATTGGATCCTTTACTATCTTAAAACTTTTTACATTGCCTAGACGATTTCATAACAGTAGAGAAAAAAAGGCAGGCATGTCTAACAACATTAAAAGTAATTAAAGATGTCTTCTCAGCACTTGGTGTTCCTTTTGTTGGACCATCACAAAATTGATACTAGAAAGTTCATCATACGTTTACCTAATGATAAAATTCAGGAATTAATTAATACATTACAACTGTGACGACAGAAGAAGTGTACAAAAAAAGAATTATTGTCCCTTTTTGGCTTGTTGTCCTTTGCGTGCAAGGTTGTTAAATGTGGTCGCATGTTCTTGGGGCGCCTGATTGACCTTTCCACATCTGTGAGTAGTTTGTTCCATCACATTAATATTCTTACTCTTCCATTCTAGGCAATTAATAATAAGAATCAATTGGTGGTGGGGTTTAATTGTGTTGAATCAATCTTGCTGGTGAAATCATTGTGTTTAATGTAGTAGTGTTCTATTGTGTTGTGTATAAATCAATTAGATTTATTTGGTGTTGCGTTATATGGAGCAATGTTGAAAGTCTTACTGGCCGACTGACATTTTACTTAAATTCAGCGCTTTCAGCAAAAACCAGGTTAACTTATCGCTCTGGTTTCTGTGCATATACAAAAGATTCTGCTATAAATGGTCAACACCTTTATTTCCCCTTCAGGAATTAACTTTACAACTCTATTTGCTATGCACCTTGCTTCAACGGTCAAATACAAAACCATATAAGTTTATCTTGCTGGAGTCCAATATGAGAGCGTTAATGGTCATAACACAATGTCAAATATGAATAGACTAAGATACACTGTGTGGTTTAGAAAAAAGCTTGCCTAACATACCTGTACTCTGCCTACCAATCACCCTGGCTCATTTATCAGAGATTTTGTCACTTTTGGAAGATAGCCATTTTCTTAATGGCGTTGCTTAATATTAATGGCGTTATTGGCCTATTGCAAGTATCCATATACACCTCTCCTACCCAACACAAATGGGATTCTCTCACGCACTTATCATTGCATGATTTTAGCTTTTCAAAGGATAATAACATTCTGTACATTAACATCAAAAGTTCAAAACTGATCCATTTAGAGCTATCTTTAAGATCTGTTTGGCCAGGATTGGTGGACGTCTTTGTCCCATAAATGCATTTGTTATTTCATTACTTGTCATTTCGCGGTTTGGTCCCCGGTCCCTGGTTTATTCTGCAAAGTGGCAAATTTGTGCCATGCCTAATGCAGTGCTAACTTGAACACACACAGTTTTAGAATTGGAGAAGCATCACAATGGCATCCTGTGGCATATATTACCTGATTCAGTTATAAAAATACTAGAAAGGTGGTTTATTGAATGTTATCGCAGATATGCACTTAGGTGACAATGTTTTAGAAAACTGGTGTACTAAAAATGCCAATGTTAATAAGATCACTAGGCTATGGGATGCGATGGCTCTGTAGTGTACTCGATGTAATTTGTTGACATATTTAATTTGTCTCGATGTTATTTAGTTTCTTTATTCAAATAAATCCACAGTTAATGACTGTATTATGTATTATCAGCTTTGAGTGTTGGTGCCATAAAATATGGTTGTGCCAGTCGATATCATTAAATAGATAGATGGATGTGCATATTTTACATGGCTAGCCTCACTAATATCGAGGGATATACCCTGTCTATTATTTCCAGGGGGCCCATGGCTTAGATGGAGAGTCCTAGAGTATTTAATGCTCATTTTGAGCTACGCAGACCCAAAAAGGGTCCACGCTCTACTAGACAACTCCCAACAACATCCAACGGCCCACACATGGAGCCATCTCCCCAATTTCCCTCACATGACTTGGGTTAACCCGGGGCTATGGTAACATTCACTCGCCCATGTTGAATCGCCGTCAAGAGGAATTGAACCCCGGTCTCCCACACTGAGTACGAGAGCTATAACCACTAATCTACGGCGCCACTATATTATATATATCATTGTGAATTTATTATTGTGTTATTACATTGTATCACGTCATATTGGAAAATTATAGCAAATAATGTATTTCTTGTTGTTCATTTTTACGATATTGGGAAAGTTGGTTGTGTTGGGCCTCCTTTGATGGTCTTTTAGGCAAGTAATGTGTTGATACAAGTCATAGTTGAAATGTACCAGACGCTCAGGATGTGTATACATGTGTTAACCATATTTGCTGACGCTCATTGAGGTGTGCCTGACGTTTAGGGCATTTCGAGCAGCAGCACTTCAATAGAAAACATGCACCTGATGCTCAGGGCATCTCAACTGTAATCATCACTTTAATAGGAAACGTGCACCTAATGCTCAGGGCATGTTAATGTGCCTAACGCTCAGGGCATCTCAATTTTCGCATACAACTGATGCTCAGGGTATGAATAAAAACACCAGTAATTAGCATGTGTCTGACGCTCAGGACATGTCGATGCGCCTGTCGCTCAGGGCATCCCTACTGTAATCTTCACTTTGACACTCAGGGCATGTCGATGCGCCTGACGCTCAGGGTATATCTCATACACCTGACGCTCAGGGTACGAATAAAAACACCAGTAATTAGCGTGTGCATGACGCTCAGGAAATGTTGATGTACCTGACAGTCAAGGGATCTCATCTGTTTAATGTGCCTGATGCTCAGGGCATGAAGACGCCTGTTAAGCATATCATAATGTTCAAAATATGCATTAATATATTTGCGCATGTAACGGAGCTTGGAGGGAGGCATCTGCATTCCTATCAATCCCAAAAATTTCTATAAATAGTGCAACACATACAGAACGTGTTGTACCTACTTATTCCAATAGAAATACATTGTTTCTATCAGTTTGTGTTATTACTCTGGAACCAAAAGCAAATAAATGGAGCTAAACTGCAAGTTTTGATTGGGTTAGGGGTCAACTACAAATTTCGTATGACATTTTATACGAATATATACAAATATAATTGCTTATAATTCGTATAAAAATTGTATACAATTCGTATAGTGTTAATTAGTTATACGATTTTTAAAAAATCCTATACGAATTTTATACGATTTTCATACGAATTGTGATACGAATTATATTTTTACTTATATGAATTTTTCGTACAAATTATTAGGATTTTCCAATACGAATTGCGATACGATTTTTTAAACGAATGGTTATAAGAATTTAATTTTCAATATAACTTCTTCATAGAAATCTAACTTTTCGCTATGCAGCTAGCCTTGAAATAAACATTAACAATTTCTAAATGCCATTCTTATTACTTCAAAAGATCAGAACTGACAAACAACCATTTCTAAATGCTATTCGTGCGAATTTCGAAGGATTGGTACTTATAAACAAAATGATTTAAACTTATAATGTGAAATTAAATAAAAATCTCTCGCCGCTTTTCGTTCTTAAACTTTTAAAATGCGATCTAACAAAGCTTTTCTATCGCTGCTTTTCGTTTTTAAAATTTTAAAACGCGATCTAAAAAAGCATTTCTATCGCAACTTTTGGTTCTTAAATTTTTAGGATTTTTTTTTTTTACCAATGTGAATTTTTAACAATTTTTTTTTTAAAAAAAACATATAGTCAAGTCTGGTAATAAATACGCATTTACGGAAATTTAAAGCATAAATGTGTTTAAAATCGCTAACCAAAAATAAATAATATTTTAAAACGCAAGCAGTTTAGTTACTTTAAGATTCCAATTATTAGAATTTGCCTCCGTCTTGTATTACTCCTTTAAGTTGAGAAAAACATTGCGTATCTTTTAACTTCCCTCGCCCTTAGAAAATACGCCGGTTGCCGTTAAAAAAATTTGCATGCGTACTTTATTCCGGTTGAGCGGATATTTAACTGGTCAAATAATAAAACAAATACGCGCTTCCAATTGAAAACTACGCACGGTCGATATTCTAGTTTTTTGAAATTGTTTTTTCTTGTTATAGGTAACAAAATAAACAGTTATGATAATAAAAATCTCAGTTTTGGGAAACAAAGAAGTTAAAAATGCAGTCATTTGACGAGGAAATAGTGTTTTAACTTGGACACACATATTACACCTCGATCATAATCAATTGTTTTCTGTCTATATTTTTCACTCTATTAAAAAACATTTCGATGCTTGGATAACCAGGAACACTCCATTTGTTTCCTCGCTCTGGATACACCTCCAAAGGACCAGCTATTACATCGTGGACCTTAAAAAGTGAAATATCCCGCATGGTTCCTGTATACGACTCTAATATTGTACCGTTCTTAACATGTGGCTTCAGACAGTCGAATTCAATACCACATGCTGGACCATCTGCGTCTAAAAGGAATCGAGTGGTGGCTTTTCCAATGTAAAGAGAAGCGGCTGGCGTTCTTTTCTTTACATTTGCTGACTCGGGTTTAAAGACGACAGCAAACCATTTCCCAACAATCTCTTCCTCCTGAGTTGGTGGTGATAACCACTTCCATAATTTAACAAGTCTTGCTTCGTCTTCTTCCTCGTCAGCATAATCTTCTTCCTTATCTGTATCTTCATCCTCGTCCTCAACTATCTCCTCATCGGTTACAGATTCTATGTCACTATCCTCTTTATCCTTTTCCTCGATCTTTCGACGCTTCGGGGTTGGTTTTTTAGTTTCTTTTTTCTCGACCAACTTTTGCAAATAATCATTTCAATCAACTTTTCGGCGAACTGGCTGTGTCTTCTCAACTGGACCCTTAATTGAAGATAGCAGCTTTTCTTCAAATGTTGATGGAGGATCATCCAGTACCCATTTGGGCACCCAAACCTTTCCAGGGTAGGGCAAAGGCTTAGGCCCAATTAACTTCGATACTTCGCAAAAGTGATTATCAAATGCAGGAAGTATTGGCGTCGATTGATTGGTGCTTGCAGTTGAAGGAGCGTCAATAAAGGATGCTGAAGAAGCGTTAGCAAGAAGCGGCGATTGTGTGGTGTCGATTGATTGCGTTGGCGTTGTCGCGGCATTTACATTCGTTGGCTCTTTTATTTTTTTCGGCGTATTTAAAGCGCGAGCAAGTTCTTCCATAACGTCCTCTGGTTTTCCCATTTCGCACCATCTTCTATATCTTTTAAGTAACCGTGGGTCAAATCTTTTCTCCGGGTACTTCGTTCTGTCGATCGGAAATATCCCTAGATTAAAAACAAGTTGAATGTACTTTTCCACATTTCACAAGAGGAGAAGCAGTTTCACTTAATGACGTTTTTGTAAAATAAAATATATATTATTAATACCTGTTCGTCTAAATCCTGCTTTTATGTTATCTTCAGTAAGTGCGGTTTGCCAACACTGTCCAAGTTTCTCCACAAAGTCAGCTTTTCGAAGAGGACGCTTACCACCGTAAGAAACACACCATTCATTTAAGACACGTTCCCATTCTCTCTTCAGGGGACCAAAACATGCTACATCTAACGGTTGTAGAAGATCTGTCACATGCGGTGGAAATTTCATGATTGTCAGATCTTCCTCCATGGCTTTTAAGATAAGGCTGGCAGACACATGCGACAAATGGCCGTCAAAGAGAAGCAAAAGTGGCCGATCTGTTACTACTCTGCAAAAGTGTTTAAACCATTCGCCAAACACATCAGTAGTCATCCAACCATTATCTGAGCAACCATACAGTGTACCTGGCATACCTGACAAGATCCAAATAATGTTTTAGACAGCGGATACATAAAAAAAAGTGTAGGAGGGAAAGGGGAGCAGAAGATTGGGTGACAATTAAGAATTGTATTTACTGTGTGGGACCTACTTTCAGGTGAGAACCAAGACTCCTGATGATTTTTTCCTGGGAAAACAACAAGTGGTGGTAATGCTTGTCCAGCTGCGTTCTGTCACGGCCTTACGCGCACTGCAGATCATTGTTGCCTTTTTTAGGGAAAGCTTGTTTCGTTCCATAAACAATCTTAGCCATTCCTTCCCAGGGCGGTTTTCAGCGAAAGGGGTTTTCATTTTTCTTGCCTCCACATATTCTTTGACAAGATTTTTGACTTGGTCTCGTGTAGGACTAAATCCGAGGCAGCATAGCCCTGATAAAACATCTTACTAAGATCTTACTAAGATCTTACTAAGAATCTTACCTAGATCTTACAATATTCTTGATAAGATCTTCCAAGATCTTGGCAAGAACGTGCAAGATCTTCCAAGATCTTCCAAGATTCTTACAAAGAATTGTGGTAAGATCTTACTACGATCTTTCTAAGATTCTTAAAAAGATCTTACAATATTCTTGGTAAAATCTTACAAGATCTTTGCAAAAAAGTGCAAGATCTTGTAAGATTTTACAAAATTCTTACTAAGAATTGTGTTAAGATCTTACAACATTGTTGATAAAATATATTTAAAATAAATTTTCAAAGATCTAACAAGTTCTTTCATTATTCTTTGTATGATCATACTGTACAAAATCTTACAGTTGCAGAGATTTTACGAATATCTTAGGGTTTTAATTAGAAATTAGAGAATCCTAAAAAATAATTTGTAACAAAAGCGTTGGACATTCTGATGACAAAAAATAGGATAAATGAGATTCAACAACTATATTTTTTATGAATATATTATATACAAAGAAAGGAAAAAAATCATTCGTTGGAATGTTGAGTTTTTTTCTTTTTCTTATCCTGTCCCATCTGATTTACTGATGCTCGACACATGCACCACATCTTTTCAAAGTCTTTGGATGGGTACATGACTTTTATTAGTTCTAAAATAATACAAATAAAATGTATTTAAGTTATATTTCTAATAGTTTTAAACTGAGTGTATATTTTTTATCATTGTTTTCTAACATTGAGCAAAATATCTACTTTTTTTTTCATTTATAAGGAAATTGAGACTGAAATAAACTTGACTAAATTTAATTAAGTTAAATATTGTGAAGATGAAAAAATTAAAAGCATTTGATCAGAAAAAGAAAAAAAATGTAAATAATAATTGAGTGAAGTCCATTATTCACCTCCTTTGTTTCGATAAGCCCTAAAGAAATAAGGTATCGCCAATGATTTATTATTTTTAGAATGATTGCTATACCTTTCAACAAACCAACTTTGCGAACATCCAAAGTGATTTTTCCAGTTTTGGACTGTTTTTGTGGCTCGATGATGCCATTTAACAATTCCTCATCAGTCCACAATTTCTTGGCCAAATTTCGAGCGTATTTAAGATACTTATGTGGCACCCGAGGAACATCCAGCAGATTTGTGCCATCATCAAGTACCTAATAAAAACAAAGCCTTTATCAACTAAAAAATAGGTTAATTTTTTGGGTGTTTTTCTGGAGGATAAATAAATATATAAATTTCTTCATAATTGATGTACATACATAGTCACCACGGTTCAATTTATCTGCTGGGTCATTTGAAACCTGCCCCACTGTCGAATTATCACCCTAAAATAAAATATACAAACAAATCAATTAAAAACAATTTTTACAAATTCTCTTTTTTTAAAAATATTGTTTAATCAAGTAAATTTAAAATACCTTATTGACAAGCTCTTGTAGCAATACATTTGTTTTCCTACATTCCTCCAATATTAATTTTAAGAGATCAGTCTAAAAATGTATGCGAATAAATATATATATAAAAAAACAAAAAACAAAAACATAAAAGTATATTTTTGTAACAGGTCTCTTTTAATATTATATACACATTCAGCTTACATCTTGTTTCTCTTCAATTTTTGGTCGTGATGACCTTTTTTCTGAGGCAGGTGGCGTTGATGTGTATATAGGTTGATGTCTTCTCTAATGAATAAAATATTTCATTCTAATTAAAAATGCACTATAAAACATATGTTATCTTTTCCGAACTATCCACTTTAATTATTATTATTTTTACTTACATCAGTGGTTTCTTGAAACGGATCCCTTTGATTAATTAGCGCACTCACATTTGCCCCTGGCAATGTCTGTTTAAGCCGTAACTTCTCTTTATTTATTTCTGAATAAATTAAATTTGATAGTCAAACTCATGTGGGAATAACGTTTTTCGTTTTATAAGACCATCATTCAAAATTTAAACAATTTTTTTCCAAATTCATATATAGCTTACCTTCAGTTAGCCTAGATACTTTTGTTGGAGGTTCGTTTACAATAGATTCGTCGTCTGAATCATCTAAATTTAAAAGATTCCATAGAGAATTCATTAAAATAATTTGAAATGACTTGGTTTTAATTATACTTTCGCACACATATTGTCAACATGACATATAGAGAGATTTCTACCTTCAGAACCATGGTAGCTTGATTCTGCTCCTTTCTTTCTCAAATCATTTTCCAAATCTATGCATTTTTTATTGCACTCTTTTTCTGACCCTTAAATAATAAAGGTAAACATTTTATTAATCAATTTTATTGGAATCTTCCATCGAGGTAAATAATATTTAAGTACGTTCTTTGAGCATCAATTTTATTAGCAAAATTTGACTCGAAAGAACAAATGATAGATAATCATATTAAATGACGTTTTTTAATTGAAATGCATTATGTGAATGATTAAATAATCTTCTTTTAGTCATAGTAATCTGTTTTATTGTTAAAAATGATCAAAAAAAGAAAAATAATAAAAATATAAATTAATACCTCTGAAAATGATTTTTGTTGCAAATGTCCTATTATCTTGGGTGAGGGAAATAACATCTCCTATGTTGTACCTCATAAACCGTTTTGTCATTCTCTCATTGAGAACCGTATAGGTTCCCTCCTCAGGAAACAATACAACTGTTCGGATTTCTGAAATTACTAAAGTATAAAAAAAGTTTGGTAAAAGTAACAGCAGATTAAGAATGTGCATCTTGACTACCAAATAAAAATAACAACGTAAAACAACACCTAACCTTGATCAACATTTGAATTGCAAAGCTGTTTAGTTTGTAACCTTTCGCTGACAAATTGAGACATGATGATTGAATAACAGGAACAAAATTATCAGCGTCCGTTTCGTGTAAAATATGCAGCGTTGTGAACGCTTTTTTAAATCGTGCACACTTGATATTCGAAAAAAGAAGCGCGGTTTTTTAAACATTCGAAAAGGAGAAAAAGTATCAATTTTTTAAAGATTTTGCTAAGTTGTACTATCGTGTGCAAATTTCTTTTTATATAAATGTATTCGCGTGTATGTTACAAATGTGATAGATAATTTAACAAAAATCAATTTTATGAAATGGATGACAGTTTCGCAAGTGAGCTTAGCGCACCATCGAGTCCAGAAGTGTAAGTTTATAACTATTTCTTATTAGACGTTACATAACATGTAGAAACCCAATAGCTGATTTTCACAAAAATGGTTTCTACCAAAAGAAAATCAATTAAAGTTTTCTTCTTCTACTCGACTGACTTCATTCCCTCCATGTTATTATTGAACATTTAGGTTCAGGTTTCAAAATGACGGACAGCAGCAACGGTTCACTAGATGTAGACAATCCATGCTTGTTGATATTCCATCAGGGTAAGAGCAAAAAACCGCTTGGTTCCTTAAAGGATTCTTTTTCCAAGTTCGTTCGGAATGTCGTTCGGAATGTTAAGATCACATTTTTAAAGTTTAAAAACGAAAAGCGGCGATAGAAATGTTTTTTTAGATTGCATTTTAAAAGTTTAAAAAAGAAAAACGGCGATAGAAATGTTTTTTTAGATCGCATTTTTAAAGTTTAAAAACGAAAAGCGGCGATAGAAATGTTTTTTAAGATCGCATTTTTAAAGTTTATAAACGAAAAGCTGCGATAGAAATGTTTTTTAAGATCGCATTTTTAAAGTTTATAAACGAAAAGCGGCGATAGAAATGTTTTTTAAGATTGCATTTTTAAAGTTTATAAACGAAAAGCGGCGATAGAAATGTTTTTTAAGATCGCATTTTTAAAGTTTAAAAACGAAAAGCGGCGATAGAAATGTTTTTTAAGATCGCATTTTTAAAGTTTATAAACGAAAAGCTGCGATAGAAATGTTTTTTAAGATCGCATTTTTAAAGTTTATAAACGAAAAGCGGCGATAGAAATGTTTTTTAAGATTGCATTTTAAAAGTTTAAAAACGAAAAACGGCGATAGAAATGTTTTTTTAGATCGCATTTTAAAAGTTTAAAAAAGAAAAACGGCGATAGAAATGTTTCTTTAGATCGCATTTTAAAAGTTTAAAAACGAAAAACCGCTATAGAAAAGCTTTTTTCGATCGTGTTTTAAAAATTTTAAAAAGCTGGACTCTTAGATTTCAAGAACTATTCACAGTAATGACTATTTTTACATATATACATAATCGCTTCCGTATCTCTTCGATCCTAATAATTAGTTTCATTTTTGTTTATTACAGCTCCGATGATGAAGATGAAGTGGTTTGTAGACAGCCAAATGTGAGGTAGGTTATATCATGTAAAGTGTTTTAGAAATATATAAATATATAAATCATTGATTATGCTATTTTTTAAAATGAAAACTTTTTTTTAGGAAAGAACCGTCAATGGAGAATAATCCAGATCATTCTCATGATTATTTGTCAAGCGGCGAAGAGATTTTACCTGGAGATGAATATTATGCCAATAATATACAAAATGGTTAGTTTGAGTAGAGAAGGCATCATAAATAAGTAAAGTATCTCAACGAAATCCTTTTAACAATTTTTTTTATTTCGATGTTTAGAATGCTTCGAACTTCAAGATGCTACGAATGAAATACAAATGCTTTCAGATACAGAAAGTGGATCAAGTACATTTGGAATATCTGAATGCAGTTCCCATGAAACCGATTTTTCTGAAAATGAAATTCTAGCAAATGAAAATGTGGACGAGCTCTTATATGAAAATTCGAATATCACTGTGTTATCTTTCAGTCATTTGCTGCTATTGTTTTCTGTCAAACACAATCTGTCTGGTGAAGCAACTAAAAATTTGTTGAAGTTATTTGCTACTGTATTACCGGAAAACAATAAATGTCCTCTCACTATGTCAAAGCTCAAAAAAATATCAAAGCAATTTCAACATAGAAAAACACATTACCAAGTATGTCAGCATTGCCACAGCCAACTGGATAAACAATTGCATTGTTTTAATGAAGTATGTAGGGAGAGTCATCCAATACAAGATGCACTATCCTTTTACATCCTTGATATTGAATCACAATTGAGAAGTATAGTTACAGGTAAGTTGAATAAATTTGAAACTTTATTTTTATTAGTGTCAGTGTGTTTAAAGTACATACATGAACGAAGTAAAACAAAGTTTTTATATATTTTTTTTTTATATATTTTTTATTTTATATATTTTAATATATGTTTTATTTATATTTAGAGAATCATTCACATATTGTTGACTACAAGAGTAAAAAATCATTTGGCAGAACAACGTAAAGTACATGGATGTCCTTTAGTTTTGTTGTCCAATTTTGTTTTTGAAGGATTCATTGGAACTTTGAAACGACAATTCCATGGCACTAGAGGAATAATTGATCAAATGGTAACCAACATCTCGACCCTCCAAAATGCTCACCTCATTGCAAAAAATATTGGTGGTGATTACAATATGCAGCATCTCACTGCAACTCTATGTGGAAACATTGGGCCTGATAAAATAAAAATTGATACACATACTTATATGTATGGTTGCACAACTCATGTGTTTCCAACAATTCCTGATTATGATTTGCCAGAGGAACTTGACAATCAATTTCCTCCGTTCACTCAATATTGTCAACGTATATTACATAATGGTGCTGTGTATCATAGTTTATCATATGTGTACAAACGAAACTCAAATAGCTACATGGTGGCATATCTTTCCAATAATGAAATTAACTTTGGAAAAATTTTATTTTTTGCAAAAACTGCAACTGGGTGCAGTGTAGTTCTTAGAGTTCTACATGCTACAGGAAGATCATTATTTCCTAACAATATGTTAGGCAGTCTGAATGACACTGTTGATGATTTTATTGAAACTAAGGTGCTGGGAAAATGCTTTTATCACGTAATTCAAACTGATGACATAGTTATTATTTCACACAGGCAACTACACAGTAGAATTATATTTGTACCAGTAAGTAATGATGATGATGGATATGTGTCATTGGTTCTAAACAGCTACCAACATGATTGATATACGATCTTACAAATTAAACTATATTAAAATTGTTAAAGTTATCTGCCACTTATAACTCTCATTTTCTAGTCATTTTGGATACAAGATTTTGACGATTTTTTGTGACAAGAATTTATATGATGTAAGATAAGTGACATCAGTAATGTATAAAGATATATACACTTTAAAATTTATTGACATTCCGTATGTGTCGTAACGTCAGTAATAAATTTTAGCAACCTAAAAGCAACTTGCTGTGAAAAAACACACACATACATTTATACAAAATACTGGCTTTCACTAGTAGATCAAGCTGCAAAGATAATTTAAAACTAATGTATATACATATCTTGAAAGTATCAAAATTCTTATTAATTTAATAAATATTCTTTAATGGCTAAAGGCTTTCAGTATCTTGATAAGATTGTGAGAATTTTAGGTGACTAGAGTTTTATCAGATTTTCAAGAATCTTGATAAGATCTTGACAAGATCTTAGCAATTTTGGTTACAAGAATTTATAAGATTTTTCGGGAATCTTGATAAGATCTTGATAAGTTTGTGATAAGATCTTGACAATTTTTGGTAACAAGAATTTATAAGATTTTTCAGGAATCTTGATAAGATCTTGATAAGTTTGTGATAAGATCTTGACAATTTTTGGTAACAAGAATTTATAAGATTTTTTGAGAAACTTGATAAGATCTTGATAAGTTTCTGATAAGAACTTGACAATTTTTGGTAACAAGAATTTTATAAGATTTTTCAAGAATCTTGATAAGATCTTGATAAGATCTTGTAAGATATTATTGAATAAGATTTACTAAGTTTTCTTAAGATTCTTAACAAGATCTTACAAAGATCTTGTAGGATCTTGTCATAAGTAAGATCTTACAAGATCTTACAGGATCTTACAAGATCCTAATAAGATTTTATACCAGGGAGGACGCGGATTACTTCAGCTAATTCCGATTCAGTTGCTTCAGTAAGGGTGGGTTTTCGGCCAGACCCTACGAATTGTTTATTTTCCTTTTTATTTCTTATTCTTAGGCGAATTGTGGCTTCGTTTACTCCGTATTTTTTAGCTGTTGCTCGGATAGACGAGATTCCGTTTTCGACCTCAGATAACGCGCTTGCCAGGTCTTCCTCAGTCCACTTTTTGATCAATTTTTTGTAAGTTAGTTTTTAAGTGTTTGACAATTTTAAATTTTAATCACAATGGTTGCTTCTATATTAGGCAAACATGTTTTCAAATTACTTACTGTCTTTGACATTTTGATCTTGTTTCGTTCGCATTTAAAAGAAAAAGAAAATGTTTTTTGAATGCACGTGAGCAAATCTATGGTAAATTTAGATCCCAGGCTCTAAAACAAAGGAATCAGTGTTGTCCTTTTGATTAAATGAAGAAAAGACTAATAAAATATTCATGGCGCATATTGTGCTTCTGGGTGCGTATTTTTTAAAAAAAATCGCCCATTTAAAAATACGCATCTTATTTTTGAAAAAGCCAATGCGGGGGAGTGTTTGTTTTCTTAAAATAGTCAAATATAAAGTCTCTGCGGGTAAGAAAAAAATTTAGTTTTTAAAATGGTACCGCTTAGCTGTGCTTACACGCTACTTGTGTTTAGCCATGCTGTGCGTATTTCTTTGTGGCAGAATCAGATAACGTTTTTACATATTGAATTACAAAAAGCTTAGTGGTTAATGATTCAAGAATAAGTAATTAATAAACTGTCACTTGCATGTATTATTATCAAAAGTGATAAAAAATAACAAAACGCAGTGTTTTTATGTTCTTTTCTACTTTTTCTTGAGTGAGTATTTTTTTATGGTTTACATTGATGCGTATATTTTCGGAGACTTGACTATAACGAAAACGCATCTAATTAAAATTCACAAATTTTTGTTTTAATTTAAAACTCATACGAATTTAACTCATACAAATTTTTTTAAACTCTCATACAAATTTAATTTAAAACTCACACAAATTTAATTTAAAACTCATACAATTTTTTTTAAAAACTCACACGAATTTAATTTAAAACTCATACAAATTTTATACGATTCAGAAAACTTTCAGTCTTTTTCAGGAATATTTGAGTGGGTGTGTGATGATTCGCACGTGCAAATCAAGTAAAGCATGCAATGTAAAAAGCACGTGCAAAGGATGTTATGCGTGCGATACAGGCTCCTCTTTGTTGCGCATTCATTTTGCAGTAGAAAATTGGGGGACGTTTTGAATCGTGAATCCCAAACACAATGATCGAGCGTCTAAGTACAGCGACTCTGTCAATCTAACTTCCTTTTCTACATGTCTGAAATAATAGTATGCATGACTATACTGTCATTTTCATAAATTTATTGTTTATTTTTCAGGCCATCACAAGCAAATAGGCAAAAATATGCTTCGCTTTTGTTTTTAAAATTGTTTGAATAAAAATAACACTTGTGGCATAAAGAAAAAATTCAATGAAATTCTGACCTGCTATGGTTTTCAATTGTTTTGTCAAACAAAGAAATTATCTACAATTAAATCCATGATAAATTGTCTAAAAGGATCTAAGAAGGATCTCCCGAAATGTCGCCTACTAAACTATCATGTTCAAGAAATGATAAACTTTCCACAGTAATATGAATACTGAACAGACAAACTGAAATAATATCTTCAATAATAAAATGTCTATTCCCCCTGTTAAGTGCAGTTTTGCAGACTTGCTTTATCTGTGCTCCATCAGCGTTCACCTCCACATTATTTAAGAACCGCATGGCTGGATTTCTTGTGTAAGACCTGGTTACCAACGGCGAAGAGGCCAGGCAAAGGAGATTTATGTCTACGTAGTTCTTTGACTAAGTCAGGAGTCTGTGAATTAGCTAAGATGGTAAGGTTGGCTATGAATAGGCTTGCTCATGGATTAAAAGGACCAGGACTATTCAATAAATCTGAGATTTAAAAGTGTCCAACCAAGACGGAAATCTATCGGACGTATTGTCCGACAAAAGTTTGAAACGAGCTACGGACATGTCACACCAAACTGGAAATGTGGCGGACATTTTGTCTGACAAGTCTCTAAAAATTATTTAGAGGGCTGCCATCGCACACTACAAAATGGGTTTTTTTGGGTTGATTTTCAAAACTCAATATTTACTTTTAAGGCGTGCGATTAATCACATGCCTAAAACAATTTAGGTGTGTGCCAAGGCATGCCCGTGCAATCGCACGGCTCTCCTGAAAAAGCCTGAACTTTCATACGAATTTAATTACCGCATGAAAAAAGAAAATTTGTATTATACGAATTTTTTTAATACGAATTTTGTAGATGATCCCTTAATTGGAGTGACAAAAGTATCATTTTCAGTACTTGTGGTTAGAATACATAAGGTTCACCTTTAGTCATTGACAATGTCTAGTAGAACCTTGCATAGTACGGGTGGTTTCTACCAATAGACCTGATCTTAAAAGTTGCAAGGGAGATTAGTGTCATCTTGTCTGCAAAGGAAATGGACCTACTCAGGTCTTGATTAATAATGACTGACATAAAAACCCAACACCACACTGTTTCTGTTAATTGGTTTTGAATTCTTGTTCACACATTTAAACAAGATAATTATACAGAATCAAATCAAACTCCTTGTCCCTATTTCTTATTTCTTGCTTCAATCATGGTATTTGATCATGCTTGCATTACACACTTGATGAGCTTCTTTCATCAAAAAGTTGGCATGAGTTTAGTTAATACAAATTTTATATCACTGTCATCACACACTTTCCTTTTTATAACTATATTATTCAGGTTTTACTAGGTGCTTGTGGATTAGGCAATAAGTTGATTTAGCAGAGTCCTTGATGGGGGATTGGGGAGCAGGATATATAAATGGTCAGTCATTTTATTTTTAGCACTTCTAACCTCTATTGGAAACATTTATGGTGGTAAGGAATGCGTTTAGTCAATAGTATAAGGGAATGCATATTAGAAATTTGATCCCACTTGCTTTTAATTTGCTTCTTTTTAATTGCTAGAATGGAAGTTTAATGTCACCAATTTTGTTTTACTATCAGTCCTAGTGTTGCTTCTGCAAAATTAGGCCTTTTATTTAGGGTTTTTCTCATATAGCATCTGTGATCATAGAAATTCTTTGAGTTTTCCTAGCATCAGGAAACATAACTTAACCTTACCACCCTAAATTTTTACACACTAATATTGTTTTAATCTATTACAATTTGGGTAATTGCAACGCGTGCGAGCTCATTGTTCTCATTTAAATTTGGTTGAGAAAAAGGAAGGTGCTATTTTGTCGCTGTACTCTCAGTTTATTATTTGTGGGATTATATTACAGCTATTTATGGAATAAATGATAAAAAAAACAGTTTTTTTCAGAAGTGTTCCACTACCACTGCTCGACATTAAAATAATAAAATATGCATGGCAATAAATGTTGTTTCGGGTTGATTTGGGATTCTCCGGGCGAAATTTTGAGTTTTTTTAAAACTCTGGAAGTTATCCGACAGTTGTCTGGTGTTCTGGTAGAGTTGGGTCTGCGCGTAGCTTAAAACAAGCTTTAAATACTCTTGGACTACCCTTCTAAGCCATGTCACCTCCTGGAAGTAATAGTCAGGGTATATGCCTTGATATTTGTGAGGCCAACCATGTAAAATATGTGCATCTATCTATGTAGTTGGTATGGATGGCCAATCTTCAACAAATGCCATCACATCTTTTTACACTTTTTATATTTCTACTTGTGTTTCTTGGAGGCAACGCGGGTGAGCAAAAAAAATTTACAATGGATTTTAAATTCTATTAAGTACGACAGAAAATCAGGATAAATCTGTAGCTAGCTACCTAGCTATAACTCTTAAAAAACATCTGCAATACCTGAATCGTTGAATATCCCTTGCTGGCCATGTTGACAACTTTTCGTATTTTTGAAAAAGTATTATTGGAAACAACAGTATGTATAATTCCCGGAACTTAATTTTGTGTTGAGTTTGGTAAATGTTCTAGTCGTGTAAGTTGGATGAGTTGGCGATGTTCTGCCCGGATAATAAACGCTGCCCTGATAAAAGTACGGCAGCTTGCCCCGGTTAAGAACAGGGCAGAAAATACATAATCAGGGCAACATAATCAGGTCGGGCCGGCTTATTACTCAAAAAATATTATTTGGCACTTATAGGAACATAATCAGGGCAGGCCAGTTTATATACGACAGTCAAATATTATTTCTCACTTATTTTAGAACGCACATAATCGGGGAAGGCCAGCTTATGTATGACAGTCAAACATTATTCGAGACTTATAGAACAAATATCAACGGGGCCGACCGCTTTTATATCATTCGTCATCACTTCTGACAAGCAGATAGCCCTGGTGGCAAAGTTGTTGTTGTTCTCAAATGAAACGAAATTTCGTGGCAAATACTAAATTTTGGGATTCGCAAGTTTAATAACTTTTCACCAAACTTAACTCCCGCAAAAAGAATAATTTAGGTTCCGTGAAATTTAGTTACTTCAAAGTATATTATGTTGAAATGTATTTACTACAAGAGTAGTTTATACTAAGAATTACGTCTAGACTTTTTTCTTTCGCCATGTCTAGTTTTTAGGGGTGTTCTATATTCCAGAGAATGTTTAATTCACAAAAGTTTGAAGAAAATGCCAATCACAGCCTGCCTGGCAAGCCATTTATATCAGCGTTCATAATCCGGTCACCACGACATTGCAAAAAAAACATAATCAGACCATGCGTAATAATCCGGCTGTCCCGGTTGTAAACAGGCCGTTTTCGATTGCGAGAAAAGAATGTCCATAAAATAATCTTTAAGTTTAAGTTCGGAATCCAGGCGAAACAAGAATTCTCAAGATCGAAGCACACGCTTTACAATTTCTTCTGTCAATGCAGGCATTAGTACCACCTAGTGTTTAAATGAAACCGATTTTTAAATCGAAGTTTTGTCTTTCATTTATTTTGTCGAGATATTGTCTGTTTCGCCCTGTTTTAGCTTTTTTCTCGTCCGAAGAATACCGCATCAGTTCTCTGGAAGACGAGTCAGCGTTGCGAAAATTCGCTTTACTCAATCCATACATCTGACCCTTGAGGAACATACGCGGCCAAAAAGTCGCTTGAAATAAAGCATGTTTATTCAGTTATTTGGTTAGGCCTCGAGCAGCAAAATGCCATATTTTACCTATACTTTTCCTAGCAACGGGTAACCATGGCAACCAACCAATGAAATTTTTGACATAATTTTGTCGTACTGTCACATACTATGATATCTTCATCAAGTATCTTCAGAAAAGACAATCCTCTGGGATATAGTTTTTTCCTAGGGGTACCACCTTAACAGCGACAACATATTTGTCCACAGGTTTGTTCAATTTCGCCATAAACCTTTATTTGACGCACTTGTTTCCAAACACTTTTATAGATATGGAAAAAATCACCTTAAACTGAGACTAATATCTCATTTTTATCTAAGTTCGAATTAACGGACATTCGTTAAGTCGAACTGTTTTCTCTGGTCCCCTTGGAGGTTCGAGGTACCGGCAGTTAACTGTAATTGATAAAAAATAATTATATTACTTATATTAAATACAAACAACGATCTTACTGTTAGGTTTCACTAATGAAAACATTCTGAATCCACAAAAAAATTGAACTAAGTTAAGTTTGGGAAACGCTAGACGAAATTCGGGGGACTTTTTGCGCCCACCAGAAACTCCGACAAATCCGACAAATATTTAAGGTACGGGCTCCGACTAGTAATATAATAATTGTATAAGAGCTTGTAACAGTATGAAAGAACCTTATTAATACTAATGATACCAGAATTTAATCCGCAGTAATAAGTACCAAAAGGCAGTATTTAAAGCCCAATGCAAATGTTTATAACAATGTTTTAATTACCAATCTACAAGTCGTACATGAATTATCTCTGAAGTTGTCTCTCTAATTGTCGCAATTGTCTTATTGAAGCTTAAAACGCAAAACTTAGCGGTGTGGATTTGACACTTTGTGATTTCAAATACTAAATCTGATTTAACTACAGTATCTACGTTACTTGGCGGAACAAATCCAATTCGTTTTATTGACTGCTTTCAACGACTGACTAATTTGTACGTTTACTTATCAATTTCCACTTGTTTGTTTTTCGCCAGACCTCTATCGTAACCAAATAAATTTGAAGGCACAAATAGAATGACTATTTTGAAAATTTATACATTACAAAATTTCGGAAAAAATGTTACTGAAATGCCTTGTATCTTCTAAAATTATGTCCTTTTTTATTTTAATTTTACTTATTTCTTGCGTAATACGCGAGTAGTACACTCTTTTTACTTGAAAATTTTTACACGCAAAATCGCAACGCACATGGTAAAGTTTCCCGCTTAAAATGTAAAACTAACTGGGAACGAAGTTGACACTTTAACGCTGTAATTGTTTTTTATTGCGTAATTTAACGCGTTTGAAACGAAGATAATGCTATCTTTAGATAACACGAGTTATCTTAAGTTAGCAAAAATATCGTCAAATTATATTAATAACAGCTCTAATCTCAAGATAACTACAAAATAAAGATATAATTATCACATTAATATGTTATCTTAAGATTACTCAAGTTAATTACAATCAGGATATTAATGTGAATATGCACGCATTCTAAAGTCACAATTAATAGAGTTATCTTAAGATAACTTTTGTTATCTTAAGATAACTCTATTAATGTGACTTTGAAATGCCATAGAGCTGGTAAGTTGCAAAATTTTCCGAATGCGGACATCCGGAAAAATATGCATATCCTTTCCTTGTCGCTCTCCACCGTAGAGTTTAAATTTTAAGAAGTAATAATATCATCATCACATTATATTTTTAGATGTGATCAACGAAAGGTGTTCAGTGACAATTATGTCAAAGCGACGAGTTCGAAAAAGGGGTGAAAGTCGCGAACAGTTATAAAATATAAAAAAAGAATATAAAAATTATAATTTTTTTTCTGTTTTTTTCCTCTCATTAAAAATTAATGCTGTGTTTCCTTTAATCGAATACGGCGTTCTTTTATCTCTTCCCTTCATGGTTTCGAAAAGCAACAAACGTATCAGTGATCACCTTTTACCCCCTTGAATTTAAACATAGTGAAGATTTTCTTCAATATGGGCAATTTTCCAGGGGGAGATTAACAGATACTTCTATTAGGAGAAGACTGGATCGAATTTTTAAGCTGTAATTTTTGACAATGTATATTTTATTTTTGTATATGGTGGGATGGAATTTGGATTCCAGAATTTAGTATTTTCCAGAGGTATGAAAGTACCAAAGGTGTCTTGCGATAATAGTGACAAGGGGTGGAAAGTAATTTAAAAATAACGAGTTAAAAAAACACTTACAACGCTCTCCAACACATGTTACCTTTTTGTCAAATAAAAAACATCTTGCAGGTGCATCAAATCCGTTCACCGCGCAGATAAAAATAGCGTTAGCCTCTGGCACGAAAAGCTTTGGGAGCTAATATCCCATCAGACATCAGTCCAGGTCTATTTTGGACTATTCCAGCGAAAAAACGGGTTAACGTGCTAATAACAATAAAAAAAATTTCCGGAAAAATAACCACATGAAAAAAGAACAGCCGTATATTTTTTAAACTCACTAACTCACCACCTCGCGACTCGCGAACTCACAACTCACTGACTCGAAGATTACCTATACTCTTTTGTATTTTGATAAATGCACCGCATTTGTTCTGTTTATTATTCCGCTTGGTTTAAAAGTGTGACCAAGAATTTCAAAACTAGAAATTTAAAAACAGGTTTGCGAAGCATTACGCAAGTTGCAAGCAAAATTGAAACTAGCCAATAGTTGTCCATAGTGTTTTTTGTTTCTCTTTGATATAATACGGCGAGGTGCTAACATCTTACTGCAGCTGATATCTGGGAATACACCAAAACTGAATATGATAGACGTGAAAAACCCTGGGGACGAGGTTGTAAAAAAAAATCACCACGGATCAACAACAACTCGTTGCGCAAAAGTAGTGATTTTTTGGCAAAAATACAATATATATATATATATATATATATATATATATATATATATATATATATATATATATATATATATATATATATATATATATATATATATATATATATATATATATATATATATATATATATATATATATATATATATATATATATATATATATATATATATATATATATATATATATATATATATATATATATATATATATATATATATATATATATATATATATATATATATATATATATATATATATATATATATATATATATATATATATATATATAAGGTCTTATATATATATATATATATATAGACATATATACATATATAGATATATATATATATATATATATATATATATATATATGCGGAATATTTCTTTTCAGAAGGTACGAGAAATTTACATCGCGCGAAACTAAACAAAAACGATTAAGCTTGGTTCTCACTATGGGCTAACGATGAGCTAACCATAGTGCGCATGATGCGCTAAGACCTTAGCCCATAGTGTGAACGTAAAAGTACCTGCTTAGCTCTTCGCTAAACTCTTCGTTAGCTCATCGTTAGCCGATTTTTTGAAATTAAAATTTTTTGATATTTTTTTTTCGGATCTTCAAAGGAAGCCGACATAAATCGTGCTCAAAGCGATTAATTTTTTACAAATAGTAGTATGCTTCGTTGTAAAAGGTCATTTCAAAACTAAAATGGCTGACAAAATAAAAAAACTTTCGTTTGAAGAAGAAGAAAAGTTAGCATTCAGGGTGAAAGATTATCCCTGTCTTTTTGACAAAACGGATAGGGGGTACAAAGAAAAAGACTGTGTAAAAAATGCGTGGGAAGAAGTGGCTAATTCTCTCGAATTCCTTGAAAATGGTAAGTGCAAATTGGCAATGTGTATTATCTGTTTTTTCAAGTCATACTAGCCTTAAAGTATTCTTGTTAAAAACGCATACTGGAAATTTACGAAAGATTATTGTTTTTACTCCTAGGGAATGCTGCCAAGACCTCCTTTGAGAAGCTTCGAAAAAGGTATAATAAAAAGAAGAATGATTTTAAGAAGTCAAAAAAATCTGGCACATCCACCAAAGAGAGTGAAAAAGCTGAAAAGGCTTTGGAGTTGTACAAATATCTTTCCTGGCTAGATAACTTCATATACGTCCGTGAGGGTAGAAGCAACATTCATTACGGATTATAGTTCTGATGAAGAGGGAGATGAAGACACGGAGTTGCCCGTTGATCTCACCGAAAATGAGGACGATAGCGACGATGGGGCATCTGAAGCCTTCAGTAGGACAAGTTCCTTAACCTCACCTGTGCCACAGCAACAACAGCGCAGTCTAAAAAAAATAGGTCGACCTGCAAACGGACAAGCAAAAGATGACAAGGACGCTGCTAAACGAAGAAGAACAAACAAAAATGAATACCTCGATGACATGGAACTCAATTTAATTCGTGATTTGGGTAAATCAATTAATGCTGATTCCACCGAAAAAGAGATGGATGCAATCGATTTGTATGTGAAGTCACTGGCGGCTGATTTGCGAAAGCTTTCAGAGCGGGAATATATTTTGGTGAAACACGAAATTCAAGGAGTTTTATTTAAATACCAAATGGCACATTTTAGTCCAGTTCACAATAGTATTGTTACACCGACTGCATCAAACCAAAATGATGCAATGAGTACACCGGGGAATGGATTTTACACGCGAATGGTGCATATTTAAGATATTTTTTCTTGTAAATATTACACTAGGCATCAAATGAAACAGTGTACATGTAATATATAACCGTTTTTCATAATATATAAAAACTAAAAACCGAAAGAGTGGTGACTTGTTCTCCTTATATAATCGTATTGCCACGAGACTGCACCAACAGCACTATTAACATAATCTGTAATAGTATTCCTCATTCGAAGGGCATCTTTACTATATCTAGACCCGCGAATCGGATTTAGGTTTTGAAACATCGTTGTAAGATTTTTTCTCATCGACCTCCACTCTCCCTCCTTAATCTGACCATCTTTGCTTTCAGAGTCAAGGAAACCCTGCGGAGTATACATAGCGTTGTCGGTTTGTCTCAAATAGTTATGAAGACTGAGGCAAGCGAGAGTGTAATCTTCCACATTTTTAACGGTAGCTTTGATGGGCTTGTGAAAGATTCTCCATCTGGTGCTAAGGATGCCAAATGCGTTCTCAATTACCCTTCTTGCTCTAGAAAGCCGATAATTAAAGATTCTCTTTTCTTCACTGGTAAGAACAGATCCAGGGTATGGCCTCATTAACCAAGTTTTAAGAGGAAAAATTTCATCTCCAACAAGATAAAAAGGAACTGCTCCGGTGTTTTGATTAATAATCGTGCCCTTGGGAACATTCAATGCATCTTCTTCCAATGCCTTTCCCATTGCTGAATTGGCCAGTACCCCACTGTCATTGTTGCTTCCAAATTGTCCCACATCATACATTGTGAAACAATAATTGGCATCACAAACTGCCATTAAAACTAAACTAAAAAAACCTTTATAGTTATAATATTGTGTGCCTGTGAATTTTGGACATTGGATCCTGATATGCTTCCCATCTATTGCTCCTATTACATGTGGCATGTTCCAATTCGCTTCAAAGGTATCTGCAATTCTTAGCCAATCTTCCTGCGAATTTGGAGCGTTCAAATACTTGATTTTGAGCTGCTCGTAGATTGCAATACACGTTTCCGAAATAATTGATGATATTGTTGATTTGCCAATACGGAAGGAATAGCATAAAGATTGCTGAGCATCACCACTTGATAGATACCTTATGGTAATGACCAGCCGCTGTTCCGCTGATATCGATTCTCTCATATGAGTGTCTTGTCTTTGAATTACTGGACCAACCAACGACAACAGATGTTCGAATCGGTCCGGTGACATGCGCAAGTACCTTAATAAAATTAACACCGATACCCTAATCGTGATATGCAAATACAACTGACTGTAGGATCAGCGAACATAATTTTACCTAAAGAAATACTCTCTGTCGGAAACTTTAAGTTCTTGAAATAAACGATGGTATTCTCCAAGCTCTTTTCTTCTAAGAAAGATTTCTCTGACGCAAAATCTTTTCCTTCTTTGCAATTTTGTTAATGCTCTTCTTTTTAGGCTACGTCGTCTTCTTCGAAGTAACAAGAACAACAAGACTTTTTTTCGTTCTTTCTTTTTCATAGCTCCTTCTCGTTTTAGTTTCGGCTACAAAAGAGCTAACGATGCGCTGTTGTGTGAACGTGGAATGAACATATCAGGTACCTGTAGCTCAAAAATTGAAATCGGCCAACACAACATGCGCACTATGGTTAGCTCATCGTTAGCCCATAGTGAGAACCAAGCTTTACTGAGAAATTTCGTAAAACCTCTTTCCACAGAATTATAAATTTAAATATTGATAATAATCACAATATTGTCAGTGTTGGCCGACGTAAATCCAACATTGATGAAGCTTTTAGCGCCAAAAATCCATGCAAAGTTATACTTTTATAAAGTTAAAACCTTTATTCTGAAAGAAATGCAATACATCGAGTTGTGCAATCCGTAGTGTGCGAAATGTCACGAATTAAGAGGATGCGCGTCGTAAGGTACACTCTTTCAACCGGAAAATAATACTCGGAACACAGATAATAATAGAGACTTTCGCGTTAACGATTTCGGAGATAAGAAGGCGAACGAAGCAGCTTGTGGGTTGTTTTTTTTCACGTAAAAATAACGGCACTAGTTATGAAAACCGATTTCTTAAAGCCACGGTATATGCTGCAATAAGTTTCTAAAACTCACGGGGAACAATAAACAAAAACAAACAATCTACAGAAACGAAAACAATTTATTAACTTTATCAAGATTTATAAAACGCTTCAAATTTTTGACAGAAAAACAATAACAACGCGGTGTGAGGTTTCGCTTTCTTCTTTTTAACTCACGTATTGAAAGATAACATCTCTCCTCGCACTAATTGTACGCCATCTAAAAAGAAACAGAAAACATTTTTATATAGTATATTATATTATATATATAGCAAAGTCTATAAATACATTAAAATCCAGTGCCTTTGAGGGACGATATTTAGAGCTAAATTTTTAAACTACAAATATATATCATTTTTAGGGTGTGTGTTTACTAGATACAATATGCTTGATATTATTAATAAAGTCATTTTGAGGGTTGTCTTCTTTTGGGGATTGGTAGTTCAGTTGGTAGAGTGTTTACTTCCTATTCATATGGGTTCAATCCCACGTAACAGTTGTTGCTTATTGAACAGAAATTTAAAAGGTTTCTGTAGTTTTTTAACACTCTAGAATCGTCTATGTTGTACCTCCTTGAAAAAAATTGACAGGGTAAATTTATTGGAATTAATGAGGCTAACCACATAAAATATAGATCACTACTTTTTGTGGCCAAGACAACAGAATTAAAAGCACTGTTTTTCAATTGGAAAGTACAAATGGTATTTAAAAATTTGCCCAAGCTTGCCCTCATAATTTTTTGGCCAGTTGACACGCACACTAATCTACCATACTAAACACAAAAGTTACGAAAAACACGAAATTTGATTAAGGCCTGTGGTTTCACATTTTTACAGGGTCATTCAAGAGTAGTTTTTACGTATCATAACTTAGCTATACCACATTATTGTAAGCTCATGAAACACAATACAAAAACATAGGGTTGTAAAGAAAATGATGAAACCCTGAATATTTTTTATCTTTTTTAAATATTTTTATATATGTCCAAACTTAATCTCCCAAAAACAATAATTACATTAATGGTCACCACCATTATCGAACAAAAGTCCACTTAGTCATTTGTGACTTCACACGTCGTACATAGCTCACTTGAGGTATATTTAACAGGGTGCTGATAAGCCGCAAACGCACACATATACAAGGGTGAGCTCGGGCGACTTTGCAAATAAAATTGGTGGTTGTCTTTTGAAATCGCAATTGAAATTGGAGCATTCCCGAAATGCAATTTCTTGTAACATACCATCATGCGGACGACAGTTGCAAGAAGGCGCTTGAAGAGAAAGGAGTTAATAAAGTTTATATATAAGTTATTTATAAAGTAAATCTTATCAAAAACCATCAAAAACAGTTCTTTTAAGAACTTCGCTACCACATAGTAAGTTTATTTTAATTTTTATAGTTTGTTGAACCATTGGTGGCTTATATTGGTACTGTTCTGCCCAGATTGCGAAAACGGCCTGTTTACAACCGGGACAGCCGGATTATGTACGCATGGTCCGATTATGTTTTTTTTCACTGGTTATGTCGTGCTGACCGGATTATGAACGCTGATATAATGGCTGACCGCATTGGGCTGCGATTGTCATTTTCTTCGAACTTTTGTGACTTAAGCATTTTTTGGAAGATAGAACACCCCTAAAATCTAGACATGGCGAAAGAAAAAAGTATCGATGTAATTCTTAATATAAACTACTCTTGTAGTAAATACATTTCAACATAATATACTTTGAAGTAATTAAATTTCACGGAACCTAAATTATTCTTTTTGCGGGAATTGAGTTTGGTAAAAAAATAATTAAATTGCGAATTACAAAATTTAGTATTTGCCACGAAATTTTGTTTCATTTGAGAACAACAACAACTTTGCTAGCAGGGCTATTTGCTTGTCAGAAGTGATGACAAATGATATAAAAGCGGTGGGCCCCGATTATATTTGTTCTATAAGTCTCGAATAATAATTGACTGTCATACATAAGTCGGCCCGCCCCGATTATGTGCGTTCTATAATAAATGATATAAGACTGTCGTATATAAACTGGCCTGCCCTGATTATGTTCCTTTTATAAGTGCCAAATAATATTTTTTTGAGTACTAAGCCGCCCTGTCCTGATTACGTTGCCCTGATTATGTATTTTCTGCCCTGTTCTTAACTGGGGCAAGCTGCCGTACTTAATCAGGCCAATGTTCTTTATCCGGGCAGAACAGTACCCTCGTGTATATTTTCCCCTGTTAGTTTTGGATGGATGACTTACATTTATTTCCACGATACAACAAAAAAAAAGAAGAAACTTGAGTTTTAGGAAATATTTTAAAATTGTATAATAAAATTTAAAAAGAAAGAGTTTTGTTAATACTTTATGGATTGAATTTTCTTCTCCTGACTATAGCGCTAGAGGTAGCCAGCCAGGTAGTGATTCCATTGAAAGATGACAGCATTTTCCATGGTGGCTACAGGCACCACAAAGTAATTTAGTTAGCTAGCTACATCAAACGAAGGAAAAAACGTAAAAATAACTTTCAAATCATCCATACCATCGCAACTCACTTTTCTTCTGCTGTATATTGAAAAGGATACCAAACATGCCAATTCAAGCTGATAATTTGGTCCTTTAAAATCTTCTTTTTAATGAAGCCATAAATATAACATGTTTTTGCGCATTATAAACCTTCAAATTAATATAGTGTGCCTTCAAAGAAAAGGTACAAGCTTTCCAACTCGAAGTATTAAGAGAAATAGCAGCTGAGCCAATTATTGCGAAGCAATTGAGCTTTGCGAGCGAAGCGAAATTGTGGAGCACGTTTGCTTCACGCGAGGTTTAATTGCTATGGTTCTGAAGCAACAACACGAAAGCAAACAACAACAATGACAGATAATGTTAGAAGTATATTTCTCTTGTTTCATGTCATAACTACACTTGAGTTTGGGGAAAGGGGGGGGATGTCAGGTTTGGTATCAGGGGGGCCCAAACCAGATGCGTGTGTTTCCATCCTTACCCTTAGTAAGACGTATCTCGTGGAAACGTCTGCGTATCTCGTGGAAACGCTAACTCAGCAACTCAGCAACTCGCTTGGAAATTGCCTATATCTGAGCGACTCACTTGGAAATCGCCTACACCTCAGCAACTCGCTTGGAAATTGCCTACATCTGAGCGACTCACTTGGAAATCGCCTACACCTCAGCAACTCGCTTGGAAATTGCCTACCTCTCCGCGACTCACTTGGAAATCGCCTACACCTCAGCAACTCGCTTGGAAATTGCCTACATCTCCGCGACTCACTTGGAAATCGCCTACACCTCAGCAACTCGCTTGGAAATTGCCTACTACCTGCTATGGCGTATCTCGTGGAAACGCACCTCATTTGTTAGGGAAACAAACGCATCTTCATCCCATTTGGCTGACGAAGGAAGCCCGACATCCCCACCAGCGCGGGTCAACAGTGCTTCTACCTCTGGACAAAAAACTTGGCAATCGCAAGTAGCCGAAATTTGGATCACCAAGAAAACCTTGAGGCAAGAGCACTGGTGTAAGCGAGCGCGCGTCTTTGATGCCAATTGATCCCTCCATCTTGCGTTGTAGATCGTTGCGTGTTGTAGTTCGTAGTATCGTTGCGTGTTATAGTTCGTTGTAGAAGACCCTCTGGGGCTACATCAATTGGTATCGTATGCACTCATCATGTGTCGGATGATGGTCCGGTTATCGAGTTAACATAAGGGTTGTGGTTGATTGTAGAATTAGTTAATATGGTGACAGTTGTGGACATTGATGCCAGTACATGAAGTGATTGATGTACATAAAAGAAAAAGAAAAAATATATAATAACAGGGTGGGTGGGTGGGCAAACCAAACTATAAGCAAAATGTGATGATGGAAACTAGTTGACTTTAGCTGCTCCCAATTTATAGGTAGGCAAGGCAATCTTAGGGGCCTGGATCTACAACAGTATTGGTTAGTTACCTTGAGGGCCCCTAGTGTTCATGCCTTGTGACCACCCTTTTCACTAGTCTACCATTCTAGATTTGAAATAACATTGAGTTTCTAAAGTATATCCTTCAATGATGCTAGTAGCCATCTTTGTTGACACTTGAAATACTGAATGCAATCAAAGCCAAGCCTCTCAACAAGGCATAAGTACTTACTTCAGGAACCGCAATTAACATGTGGTGAACTGTTGGTCCACCACCATTTAATTGCTATGGTTCTGAAGCAACAACACGAAAGCAAACAACAACAATGACAGATAATGTTAGAAGTATATTTCTCTTGTTTCATGTCATAACTACACTTGAGTTTGGGGAAAGGGGGGGGATGTCAGGTTTGGTATCAGGGGGGCCCAAACCAGATGCGTGTGTTTCCATCCTTACCCTTAGTAAGACGTATCTCGTGGAAACGTCTGCGTATCTCGTGGAAACGCTAACTTAGCAACTCAGCAACTCGCTTGGAAATTGCCTATATCTGAGCGACTCACTTGGAAATCGCCTACACCTCAGCAACTCGCTTGGAAATTGCCTACATCTGAGCGACTCACTTGGAAATCGCCTACACCTCAGCAACTCGCTTGGAAATTGCCTACCTCTCCGCGACTCACTTGGAAATCGCCTACACCTCAGCAACTCGCTTGGAAATTGCCTACATCTCCGCGACTCACTTGGAAATCGCCTACACCTCAGCAACTCGCTTGGAAATTGCCTACTACCTGCTATGGCGTATCTCGTGGAAACGCACCTCATTTGTTAGGGAAACAAACGCATCTTCATCCCATTTGGCTGACGAAGGAAGCCCGACATCCCCAATTTACCCCAAACTGGATTTTTTAAAGGAGACAATTTTGCAATCCATCATGTTATTAAGTAACTTTCAAAATCTGATAATACACAACTTTAAATTGACAAATAATAACTACAATTGCCGTCAATAATACAAAATCAATGAATAAGGATTGTACTTTAATTTAGAGTTATAGCAGTAATAGCACTATCAATTGTTAGTGGCAAGAATAAACTGAGGATAATTTGGCGGAATCGGGTGAGGATGCTAGGCTGAAGAGAAGATATTGTCTCAAGCTCACGTGCGTGTTCCCAATAAATTCGCTCTTCTCCACTACATCCGGAGCTTTTCTCCTAGTAGTGTTTTCTGGCTTAACTAATCTCTCAATCACATCCGGAGCTCCTCTCCTGTGATTCCATTTCCTCTATCATACCTCACAAGAACCTACTCTTTATGAGCTCTAGCTTCTTTTGCATTTCACACCTGTTATTAACCTCTTTGTGCACCACCTCTGACTGTCAGCGCCGCATCCCTCTGCTGTTATTTCCCAAGTCATCTGTCCTGCTCGCGTGGTGCACCGTCGTTCATCTCCTCGCACCTATACTTAATTCACCATACTCTTCCAGGGGTACACGCACATCTCTACACTTTGTAGCTACCCAGGGCAGCCCAGCACCCCCAATTCCCCAAATGAAAATTCATTATTTATCAGGCAATATTTTTGACGAGAACTACGACGAGATAATTCAACATGCCATAACAGGCTTAACAAATAGACATGAAAAAAAAATACATGCAAGTGCCTATAAATTAGCCTTTTACAATTCGGGTAATAAAATCCCCATTTGATAAAACGAACAATGGGCCAGCCTTAGCCCTTTCCTAAATGGAGCTGTTTTGGATGCCTTGATGTTAAATGTAAATAGCAGTTCTGAAAATAGAAGCCTGACCTTATTTATTAATCACTCTAGGGCAAATGTATAATGGCTAATATGGAAGATTCTTCATAAAAAACATCAGAAACTTTTTTCATGTGGATTACTTTTACATTAACAAAATTAAAAATTTGAAGATAAACTTTTTGGGATTTTGTCATTCATTAGTTTTCAAATTTCTCCCTGGAAATTTTAAAAGTTTTAACGAATAGCGGCGATAGAAATGCTTTTTTAGATCGTGTTTTAAAGTTTAAAATCGAAAAGAGGCGATAGAATTTTTTAAACGAAAAGCGGTATTTAATAGTTGTGAACAATGCTTCTCGAATGTTTCTTAGATGAAACGCGCTTAAATCAACAATACATTCCCGCGCAATGTATTATAAAACTTCGCGAAAGATTTTTATTATTTGCTCCAATATTTCTTCACGAGCGCATTGTTTTTTAACACGCAAATATAAACTCAAAGGGATTTAATTATAACAAAAGACAAACGACTGCCGTCCTCCACGCAAAGGTGTGATATTAGCGTGTACGCGGTAGATTACATTCAGACTGTACTGTACTTAATCACTCTACAATGACACTTATTTAAATGCCTAATATAAAGGGAATACAATCGGAAGCATAACCGTATTTATATGCCCAACCATTCTAAATTAAGGGCACTGACAATAAAAGCATTTCCAGATTTCCAAATTGCACAAAAGATATAGCCTGATCGAACAATTTTGAGTAGCATTCAAAATACAGCTATGTGAAATGTTTATAAAATTGATCCTAAAGACTGGACACATATTGCAAAAAAAAAATTAAAAAAAACCAACTTAAAGTGAGGTAGGATCGCCTAAGTAGAAATTGCCAATGAGAAAAGGTTCGTTGCGCCCAGGAGTCGAGTTAAAATTTATCTAAACTACTCAGGAGTGTTTCACGAGGCTCAACTCTCTGGTTTCACGGTAGTTTAACTACATTTTGCCGCTTTTTGCCGATTGTTGCGCGATTCCTTGTTTTCTGCCGTAAAATAGTCGACTTCGGCGGCAGCCGAAGTGTGGCCTTTTGACCCTCTTAAACAAACAAATAATTTTGACGACAAGAAGAATCGCGCCGAAGTGTGGACTTTTGGACTCTTGTAAAACAAAGAATATGTGACGTCAAGAAGAATCCCGCCGAAGTCGTCGAAATTTACAGTAAAGAAAGATTGAAATTAATTTACTCTACCTATTGTTATTGCCTCCCGGTAGCCGGTCGGTTGGATAGGGTATGATTCAACATGTCTAAAGGCTAAGAAAGTTTTGTATTGACTTGCAGCAAGTAAATGGAAGGCTTGAATATATGATTGCGGAATGAAATTGAGCAATGTTGCTAAGAAGAAACATGACTGGAAAACATTTATGCTCTGTGTTGCCTGGGATTGCAGAAGAAAGCAGTTTGGCAAAATAAATAGACTTTTTTGAGTTAACAAAATTATAGCATTAACTTTATAATGAAAACGTTTTCAGGTACATCTGTTTACTTTTAATTCCATTGATTCTTGAGCTTCCTATTGCTGTGCTAGCAAGTTTGAGCATGAAACTGTTTATAGTTTCACTTTCAACAACTCTAAAAAGGCCTGTCTCAAACTCAAAGTTCTTGTGTTGTCTTGGGGTACCCACAAGTAACAAGACATTTGATAACAATACAATAAATCGAATAGCTGCATAACAACTTTTATGTTTGATTTGTAGATTCAAAGCTCCTGGCAATAAACACTTTTTAAACGATTTCTCAAAATGCCACAAGGCCACAGACGAGAACACTAGTCGTGACTAGTTTTGGGAGAATGACTTCGACAAGACTTGAAGATAATTGGTTTAAAAGCTCTAATCTTATATCGAGATAATTCCTGGGAACGATGTTAATTATAAAAATTAGGAAAAAGCATGGTTTTAATTAATGGGTGAAATGACGAAAGTTTTTCACATTTCACTAAAGAAGTTATGCTGACAGGCATGGAAAATGTTTGTGGTTCTACCAACATAACGAAATGACTTAGCATATATACACATACAGCGCTATCCTGATTGACACAAAATGTGTAAATGTAGTTAACGATATCTGTTTTTAAATGATTTGTTTTGTTAAAATTTTTTAAGTAGTTAGTGTTTATCGCATAACAGCTAGGTATTTCCAAGTTTGATTCAACATTTTAGAGTCTTAGCCAATAAGGGCTACATATTTTTGACTGAATGTTGTGCTAAATCAGTGGTCATTCACTTGTTGTGGTAGGTTGTGTTGTTTTTAATTAGCTATTGCTGCGTAAAAACCAAATTTTATATAGCGGCCTTTACTTGTGCAAAATCATGATATAATTTTGCTATTTTTATTTTATTTATCTGTTGTTGTTTATGGTGTACTATGATCTAATAATACAAATAAAGCCTATTTACAATGCAGTTTGTTTTGTTGTTGTTGCTTATTTATCTATATTTCTCCTTTTCCATGTGATTAAATGTTTCAAATAGATTAAATATCAAAATTTTTATTAGTAATAGATACCGTTTTGCATGTCTTTTACAGAATATAGTTTCTCCAAATTTATAGCCTGAATATTGCCCCCAAAGCAATTATATTCACCAATAACTTACGAAAACAAGCCTGCAAATTTTATTTTGGATGTGGAAAAAAGAAGTTTTTCTGGCTAGCTAAAGTATAGTCTATTATAAGATTAAAAAGGGAAAACACGAGGCCAAATTTTCACGCAGATACAATTTACTATATACAGGTTGGAGCAGGATCGTATCATGATCGTCTATTGCGGTGAATGACCATAAACAACACTATACATAACATAACGAGTTATCATAATGGCAACCTGGCTACAAGGTTGGCATAACTTGTATAAAAGCCATAATGGCTCTAGGGTGGTTAAAAAGTGACAGTTTCTGGGCTCCTAACATGATATAATATATAAAATGAAACAAACCGACCTGGCTACATGCAATATCTGTCCTGAAGAAATATCTGAAGGTTTCTCCTGATACCAGAGGTACATGATCCAAAATTTGCTAAAGTCATTGGTTGTCATTGGATGCACTGCCATTATAGTAATTGAAGCCAAAAGATGGAGTTGATGATATTTAGTAGGTTGCAGATGATGGAAACTAGTTGACTTTAGCTGCTCCCAATTTATAGGTAGGCAAGGCAATCTTAGGGGCCTGGATCTACAACAGTATTGGTTAGTTACCTTGAGGGCCCCTAGTGTTCATGCCTTGTGACCACCCTTTTCACTAGTCTACCATTCTAGATTTGAAATAACATTGAGTTTCTAAAGTATATCCTTCAATGATGCTAGTAGCCATCTTTGTTGACACTTGAATACTGAATGCAATCAAAGCCAAGCCTCTCAACAAGGCATAAGTACTTACTTCAGGAACCGCAATTAACATGTGGTGAACTGTTGGTCCACCACCATATACCAAGTGAATTATTGAGATTCTCAAAATTTCGATAGAAAAAAAATCATATAAAATCAGCGTAAAGAAATAGGACTGATATTTTTGCACATAAAGCTAGGGTATTTTTTTTTCTAATAAAACAAATAAGTTTGGACCGAGGGGTTAAAGTATAAGTCTAGTAAAAAATGCAATAAGTACGGCTCTTCCCGTCTTTTGGTCCGGATTATACGTCCGCCGAACTTGAACACACACAAAATATGCCTTATATCTTTGTATTATAGCTAATTATTGTAATAACAATTTAGCCCATAATCCTAAGTATACAAATGAGATCCGGCTTCCGTGAAAATCCTATTTCGACTTCCGCGCAACCTACGGAAAGACGTTTTTAATAGAAGTCCACAGAAAACTAGAGTTTTGGCAAATCTGTTTCAAAAAACAAGTACCATAATCTATTATTTACTTAAGCCTATGCTTATATGGTATACTAACTTTTCGTTGGTAATTAAGTTAGCTATATACCAAGTTTGCATGTGTGACTGTGTATAATAAACTTAATTTATAGGAAGAGAATACAATGATCAACGAAGAACGTGATCCTATAATGTGGGACACTAACACCGCTTGCAATGTCTCTGCTGCTGCGACAGGTGTCGACTGCACCAATTTGTTAGAACGAATGTGCACACAGCAGCAAGAAGCAATGATGCAGCTCACAACCTCTGTTAATAAACAGCAGGACCAACTGAACAGTGTGATCCAAGCCATGAATAATTTGGCTAAAAGCATAACACCAGCTAATGCTCTGGAAACTTCAGCTCCTTCTCAGGAGCGTAGAAATGACCCTAATTCTCCAGATGGAGATCGGTCAAACATTACCCAAACTATAGTTGACCTAAATGCAGCACCGCCTGCTCGGTCAACATCTACTATGGAACATTCCAATTCTAATAGGAATGAAAATATCCCACCAAGAAGTGAGCATGAAAATGTTGACACAGATCAACTCTCAATCATGTGATCAAGTATTTGGTTCTCTGGTAACCAATCTGTGGCAGGGCAGTCCAGCTCATCCACAGGGAACAACTCCCAGACAACAGGGAAGCTGGTGGAGACAAAAGATAAAGAACAGGAGTACTGGCAGGAAACAACCAAATAATACGAAGATGATACACTACCAACTGGGCCAGAAATTGCATCCTCCATTGCAGGTGCAGCGAAGATATTTTGGCAAAAGCCAATAAAAGAGGAGGTGCTCAAACAAAAATTGGAAAATGCAGCCGCACCTGCGAATTGTCCCTATCTTGTGCCAAAAAAGGTTAACCTGGAAATATGGAGTACCTTGTCAACTTTCGTTCGAACGAATGACTACAAGCTCCAAGAAATCCAGAAATTACATGCTGCATCGGCAACAATGGTATTGCGTGCAGCATCAGAACTGACTGAATTAAGGAATCAACTTGCACAAAATAATGTGGATGTCAAGGGCCCTCTTACATCACTAAAAGATGCAATATCACTTGCTGGAAAGGTGTCTCAAGCAGTAAACCAACATAGGCGTAACCTCATAAAACCATCCTTACCAAACCAGTATGTAAAGTTAGCGACAAATACTGACGAAGCAGCGGATCAACTATTTGGGTCCTCAATATGTGAGCGTCTAGAAACTTTAAAAAAGGAAAACCAACTTAGAGCATTGTTAGAGAAAGAAAGGCCAAACCTAAAAAGAAAATCAGAATCGTCAAACAGGGGGCTCTCTTACAAGACCACAAAGAGGGCCTACAATCACTACAATCAAGGGCAAAAAGCATAGCAAAACAGCAACAAGATGCACTACAACAACAGGAACAGCTACCAGAGTACCAGCAAGTACCACAATCCAAAAAACAAAAGGCGATAATGCAGACACCTCAGGTAAGAAACCTCGAATTACTAAAGGTGTATCTTCGCCAAAAGGTCGCCAAAGGCAGTGTGTGTAAAACTGCAAATAAAAAACTGGGAAAAAATTACCAGTGACATTGAAGTTTTACAGACAGTTTCAGGTCTGCGAATAGCAGCTGGTGAACTACCAAAAAATGAGCAAGTCCAATATCCCATGAGGCACAAGGAAGACAAATTTGTCCAAAAGGAAATGATTAGCTTGTTATCAAAAGGGGTGATAGCTAGGTGCCATCATGAGCCAGGGGAGTTTATATCACCAATATTTGTGACAGAGAAATCTGATGGTGGCTCCAGGCTAATATTAAACCTGAAAACATTTAATTTGTCGGTTGAAAAGAAAAGGTTTAAAATGCAAACTTTAAACTCAATATTATGTTTAATACGGCCAAATATGTTTATGGCAAAATTGGACATTAAAGATGCATACTCAGCATTGTATTTGTTTAATTTTTGAAAAAATAATTAAATAATTATTTTGCAATTTTGCTTCTAATACTATTATAGTTGTATTTTAATGAAACATAATAGTATTAAAACGGTTTTCTTCTTTTGAAAAAAATTATTGCTAGTCCTGTTTCTAATCGACTTTACTTGTGTATTTTAAGCTTTTTTGTTGCGGTTAGCAATAAATAACAGTAGCCAAAAGTACACTTGTTTCCCGATAAAAATTACGTAATGACAAAATGTGATTACGTAACTGAAACAACACGCGGAAAAGTTGTAGTAAATGGTAGATACAACATGTGCTCTCTGTTAACATTATAAAGAAGAGCGGTCAAGTAACTTAAAAATTTAAAGACTATCACGTTATTCGATTCTTTTTTTAAATAAATACGTATGCAATATGAATGAAGAAGATATTCCTACAATATCGCCATTATCTGGTATGATAAAAATACTTCTATTTTTATATGGAGTTGTTTTCCTTGTTGCAGCTAAGATGCGTTGTATCATAGTCATAAGATTTCTTGTGACTATGATTGTATAAATGTTTATGCACATCGAATAATTCTATAACTAGCACATTTTTTATTATTTTGCGTATTTTATTATAATTATTCTTGAAAATTTACTCAAAAATTTGAATTTTTTTCTATAAAATAATAAACCTTTACTACAACTCTTTTCAAATGCCGAAGGCGAGTCTCGTTCAACTTTGATACTTAATCCTTTGACTTTTTTTAGGTGGCAGCAGTCATACTAAACAGTATCACATTGCTCTGTCTTTGATTGAAGCACTCGATATAATCAAAACACATGAAATTGAAAACACTGTTCGATTTAGTATGATATTCTCAACGAAAGACTTTGGATCCACTGGTAGGCTTTTCTTTTTAAAGAACATTCTAAAGTAAATGCATAATTTGAGACATTATAAAATTAATTCCAGATTTAAGAAAGAAAAAACACAAGGTTTACTGGTCAAGTGATGGAGTAAAGTTTTCCGGTTTGCCATTTATGTTTGTTGGAACAAAAATTTTGGATTGTCATCACAGAAAAGAGAGGAACCTAAATTTGAAACTATCAGTTAAAGAAAAAAGAGAAAAGGAACTGGTAAGGTTCACGATTTTCACTATAATATTGGATTTTAAAAAGAGTTACACAGAATAATATATTCCTTCTTGTTACAGCAAAACGATCATGGGTGTAGAAGGAAACACACTCGGGTTTAAGATTGTAGCTAAAAAGTTTGATTTTCCGGCACAAGTTATCATCACATAAATGATAGAACTTCCAGAGTATCTGGTAGTTTTACATTTTGATTTCTTTTTCTTTAGATAAGAAATTTCTGTAAACAGTAATACAACTTTGATGTATTTTTTATTAAATACTATTTAGGTTGTAAATGACACGGTGCGTAACCGGAAAAAGAAATCCGCAGACCTTCGAACTGATATATCTTCAGGAAAACAGATTAAACAAACTTGCAAATTTCTCGTTAGTATTCCTGATATTAGCAGTCATGAAGGTCATATAGTAACAAAGGTAGAAGTTCAATTGATTCAGACAATATGATTTATACTTCTGTTTAAAAGTGATTTTAATTGTTTTTCTATTTTTCTATTTAGGATTCCGGTATAACCCAAAGAATAGATTCAGAAATTGTTTCTAAAACGATATGTATGTAAAGGAAGGTGTCACGGACACGAAAGAGATGAAAAGATTGTTAAAAATACATGTCAAGAAAGAAATGTTTAAGGAAACAAAACTGCCAGAACCATCAAATAAAAGATTTTACCCACGGAATGCAACAATACGTAACCAAAAAAAAAACATATTAGAAGAAAGTTGTGTCATTCACTTATCGATCAAGAGTGCCTTCAAAAAAAGATAAAAGAATGGACAGATTCAGATCCAACCACTAAAATATACTTTAGACCTAAAGGTTTGTTTTTGTTTTTGTATGTCTATGATTGTTTTTTGTGTTTTAATGTTAAGTTATTACTAGTTAAATACCGGTGTGGAATTGAAACTAATACTTCGAGTGATGAAATTAGTGAAACTGTAAATGACTCAGAAGAAAGCGCTTCAGATGAAGATATTCAGAATAATGTGAAACTCCCTTCAGAGAAAGAAATACCACTTCTATTTGTTTACCAGAATGGTTGGCAAAAAATCTATTGTTAAAGCGAGTTGGTATGAAAAAAGAAGAATCAGTAAAAGCATCTCAACTCAAAATCGCGGTTGAAAATGTTGAGAAAAACGAAAAGATTGAAGTTGAGCAGGTGATACATGACAACAACAGCTATGATGAACCTTCGTTTCATGCACCCGTAATTGTTGTGAGTGATGATGAAGACGATAACGCCACTAATGAAAAGAATCTTGAAAATGATGTTGCACTTTTTGCAAGAACTGTTCTCTCACATAATGACTTGAAGGACATTTCTGGAAAAAGAATGCTTAATGATAACGTGATAAACGTGTTTCAAAATACGATTAAACGAAAGTTTCCAAATGTGGGTGGACTCCAAGACACAGTGCTTGGTCAAACGCTTAATTTCCGCATATATCGTAGCATGCCATTTGTACAGGTATTGCACGATGGAAATCTTCACTGGATTGCTATTTTAACATATGGATGCAAACCAGGTGAGGTTCATATGATGGACAGCATGTTTCGTGGAAAGGTTGCTGATCACACCAAAACCCAAATATGCTCAATTATTAATTGTTGTGAGGATCAACTAAAAGTTAAAGTAATTCCCGTTCAGCAACAAAAGAACAGGGTTGACTGTGGGGTTTTTGCAGTAGCATTTGCATATCACACTGTCGCGACCAAAAAACTCCCTACAGATATCAATTTTGAAACATCAAAAATGAGAAACCATATGCTGCAATGTTTAGCTGCAAATCAAATCACCAAGTTTCCTCAAAGTGATAGCCACATAATAGCTCGAAGATGTGCGTCCAAGGAAATATCCATCAACCTCTACTATTGCAGAGAGCTATATTTTAGACAAGCAAATGGCTGAATGTAGTAACTGTGGAGGATGGTTTCACATAATGTGTGAACGGATACCGGACTCTGTATTTGAAGTGGAAAATTGTAAAAGTCTGTGGTATTGTTATTGTTGTTCCACTAATATAAGTAAAAAAGACGGTTGATGGTAACTAAAAAATAAAACATAGTCTTCGCTAAGTTGTTGTGTATCCCACCTAAGTCCAAGCTTAAGAGCCTTGGGGATGAGGTGAAGGGGCGCAGGAAGCTTAATTTAGCCCAGTAAAATCGGGTTTGTACAAAAAATCCCGTGTACTTTTGGCTACTGTTATTTATTGCTAACTCTTTGTTGCTGTGCTCTTTCTGGAGATTTGAGTTGGATTGGAAAGCTCCTGTGTACCCTTTTCTAAAGAATTATTGAAGTAATTTGTACAATTATAACGCGCCGAGCTGTGTTTTATTTTATTGTTTCTAAGAAGATGTAAGAATACAATATTATCAATTTTAATTGGTTTTATCCAAATCAAGGTAGCTAAGGCTAATCACACGAAAGGTAGCTAGGTAGAGCTCAGTTTTGTATAAAAGAATTGAAAGTAATTTTTGAATACATATGGAGAAGCTGTATTACTACCTAGCTAACTGATAGCCAGATATAGGAAAACCTGTAGCTAGGGCGCAGACAAAACAAATAGCTCTGGGTGCTAGAGTGAGCCGACCAACCGTTTTTTATCACAGTTTTTTATTTATTATATAAACCTGTTACAGTAATTAAAAAAAATATCAACTTTTGCTATCAAACCAACAGCAATGTAATTGTCAATAGGAATTAGTTGTCTGTACACCCTCCCTGAGAACAAGGTTTAAAACGACATTAAAACATTAGAACTGTCATTAAACAGAACTCCAAGGATGCCCAAGCCGCACACGTCCTCTAAATGGCGTGGGCATCTTTGAAACTGCTTGTAATTTTAGAACAAGGGTGCTGATAAGCTGCATACGCCGTATAACGTGCAGGCGTTTTTGGGCAAGTTTAGCGTTTCGAAAAAAATTAAAGTATTCACACAAAAAAACCCGCATAGAACATAAAAAAAACTATGTGGTAGCAAAGTTCTTAAAAAAACTGTTTTTGATGGTTTTTGATACAATTTACTTGATAAATAACTTTTAAACTTTATTAACTCCTTTCTCTTAAAGCATCTTTTTCCAACTATCGTCCACAAGGTATGTTACAAGGAATTGAATTTTGGAAATGCTCCAGGCAAGTTCGGGAAAGTGCGGGCGGTTTTGCCCGAACTCGCCCTCATATATGTGGCCGTTTGCAGCTTATTGACACCCTCTTATTTTAGAATATTCTCAGGAATAATAGACCAAGAGAAATTACATCACAGTTTCTTGTCCACCACCCACGTGTGTTAGAGAACAACCCACATAAAAAAGTTCATTATTTTTTAAATTATATATTTGTGTAAAAATTACTATTTTATTCACGATAAACCATTTGTCAGTCATTTTATTCATTCAACAAAGAATCCTATCCAAGGTGCTTTTCTATTAGTGCTGAATTTAATAATTGACATGATTCAGCATAGTTTTTAAAAGGGTCTGATTGCAAAATATGATTGCCAAAGTTCAGCACAGACAAGAAACATTATAATTTCCTCTGGGTGATTACATTAATGTTGGTAACCTGAGAAGCATATGTTTTTGAATGGGTCTAGGACAATAAACTTATTTAATTTCCCTTTGCCTTGCATCAATTAAATTCTGAAATGATTTTGTCAGATTTGGAAACTGTTGGTATGGGTGGAACTTTGCACATAAAATTGGTAAAGTTGCCAAATTCTTTAGTTTTTTCTTTTATACTTTTCCGAATTAGCCTTAATTATTTATGAGATAAAAAACAGTGCTTTCAATTCCATTGACTTGGCCATCCCTTAAAGGCACTGGAAGCTTCACTATATGAAAATGTTTTCTTTTTCTTTTAGATTGTGTACAATGGGAGTGAGTGATGTAATCTTCCAATGCGTGTGGTGAAAAGAAGGCGAAACCGTTATTGTTTTTCTGCCTTAATTTGAAACTATTTAATAAATCTTGATAAAGTTAAAAAACTGTTTTGATTTGTTTGTTTTTGTTTTAATTGTTTCCCGTGAGTTTTCGAAATTCGTTCCAGCAGATTCTGTGGCTTCTAGTGCCAGTATTTTTATGTGAAAAAAATACTGTTTTGTTGTAAGGTCATTTACGAAATCGTTAACGTTAGGACCAACTTCTGCGGGCTGTACAACTCGATGTATTACATATCTTTCGGAATACTGCTAAAAGTGTAATTTTGTATTGCGCTCTTTACTTTTATCATTCTGTGGGAAAAGGCGGTACAAAATTTTAACACGCGTTATTCGTTTTTGTTAGTTTCGCGTAATCTAATTTCTCGCACATTTTAAAAAGAATATCCCACGCACATCGCGCAGTCTATTCGCAAAAAAAAACTGTTTTTGCGCAACGAATTGTTCTGCAGATCGTTTATTTTCCTACCTCGTCCCAAGGGTTCTTCTATATGATATTCAATTTTGATGTATTTCGAAAGATGTTAGCGCCTAAGAAATAAGAAGCGCTAGGGACAAAGTATTGGATAGTTTAATTTTGCTTGCAACTTGCGAAATGCTTCGCAACCTTTTTTTTAATTTCTAGTTATCAGGACTTGGTATAAAAACTATGCATTTGTGTTAGGTCTGTAAAAATACACGATAATTCAAATTAGCCGATAGCCGTTTTCTGATTGCTTAAGTGTACTTCTCAGTTTTTCGCTCCCGGCAAACGGAAAATCGGGAAATCATGGGGGTACGAAAGACGGGGGCAGGGGGGTACAAAGCCTATTTATTGGCATTTTTAGCTAACTTTTATAGAGCTGCTCGGTCCAAACTTATTTTGTTCTAGTAGACAAAAAAATAACCTACCTTTTCGTGAAAAAATATCATTCTTATTTCTTTACCCTGATTTTATATGATTTTTTTGGAGAAGTATGACTGAACGTCTGTCGGTTTTTTATGTCGATAAAGTATGAAGGTTGTTAGTTATGTTGTACGTCGTGCACGGTCATTCAAAACCGCGATTTTAAGGAAAAAAAGTGTGCGCATGCGCCAAAAATTTTTTTTAAAAAAGCGCCTACGGCATAAGATTATGACGTCATCGATATTGACCTCACTCTCTATTATCTTGTTTTAGTTGCCCAATAAAAGAAAATTTAACATTTTTTTCTTTTAAAACTAAAGAAGGATGACCATAGACTACTATTTCGCCTTTGGTTGCTACCCGGGGCAGCCTAAACAGACGGCAAGGTCCACAAAAGCCCGGATGGCTAGTTCACAATTTACCAGTACAGGAGCACTCTTGTACAACATTCTGACGCAAGGTTTTGCCTAAAAATTACTTTTCCTGTTTGCATGTATCCCTTATCGAGCGTTCTATCGTATTAGGTAGTAGCTGCCACTTTTTTTACTACTAAAATTTTGAGCTTTTCTACACCATACATTTCACTTTCGTTTTCACAAAAAAAAAATGGTTGACAACTATTAGAAATGTAAAATAGACGCTAATAAACAAAGAACAACCGATATTATACTACTAAAATTAAATTTTAAAAGGAAAAAAAAATAATTCATCTGATCTGTAACCTTAGCTAGCTCTAAGGTTGGTCTTGATTAGTTTTCTCTATCTAGAAGCCTGCTAAAACTAAACGTAAATGTGAGAAAGCTAGCTTCACTCAGACTCAGTGGACCCCAATGGAAATAATCCACTAATAATAGGTTTTTGTGATATTCTGGGCTAGAAACACATCATTATTGTTGTTGTTGTTAGACTAGCAAATGATTGCAAATGAAAAAAATTTACAGTTATATAGCTATATATATGTTAAACGAAAAAGCTAACCATTTACACAGACATTTCAGCCTAGACCATTCCCTAATTGTGAGATTTTTCACCACGAAAGTCAATCTGAATTATATAAAAATACTTTACAAATTAGGCTATTACAAGTATTTTTTATTTCAATTCATAATCTGGATTTCACGAATATATTCTTATTTCAAACGCATCCAACAAAAAGTGGTAATCGAGCAAATCAGCAAGATCTTCTGTTTCATCATTGTTCCATCATTTTTTTAACCGCTTCTGTCAACAAATCTTCACATGCAAATCACGTTTGAATGACGCTTGAAATTGTGAATTATTGGGTCAAAATTACTTTAATGAAATCGTGCCAACATGTTTTGTATCATAGAACAATTTGGGACTGGTGCCCTAAAATGTGAAAAAACAGAAAATACAATATAAGCTACCAGAATCACCCAGAACCACCCAAAACCACGAAAACGCATGCATGTCCAATGTGTGGCAATCGTTTTCAATATTTTATAATTTAATAATTTAACAGACCAGCCGTCAACGTTCAATGGACCCCGGGTACAAACCTCGTACAGCCGACTTCCCGAAAACAAAAAGTTTCTATTTCAAGTCTCAATTATAAAATGTATTTTTTTGTACAAAAAAAGTTTCATAATTCCCAACTTCTTACTAAATGTCCTCCTTTTCAATTTCTTAATGTTGGCTTGGAAGGTCTTCTACCTAACAGGAGTCTTTCCCTTTAAAGTCTATGTTATACACGTTCGATACGGAGCCAATTATTAACGCACTATTTACACCAGCGTTTTTTCCTAGTTGTTTATATTTTTTTCAAGTGACTGTTCGTGTTAATTTGGTCTGGAATCAGTCAGAATGACCTAGGGGTCATTCTGACTGATTCCAGCTGGTTCTGGGTGATTCTAGGTTTGGAAAACAATGATTGAGCAGATGGCGGGGCCTACAAAAAGCTCTTATCTTTTAAAAAAACCTGAGGCTCTCATAAAAAAGCATGTAAAATGATAGCAAAGTGTGCATAAAAATGTACAGACATGTGAGTTAATGTTTAACATATTCCTGTGAAACCCCTGACTTTTTTCCGGCGAGATAAACATAAATTTTTCATGATTTATCAGACACCACAAACTCGGCATAAGCCTCAATTATATAAGTCAAAAATTTTTTCCAGGGTACGAACAGATATGCTGTCCAAATAAATGCACAGGAGCATCTCTGGTTTAGTGTTACTTGTTGTTTTGTTAATTATATACATATTATAGAAAAATATTATCGATTTCTTTTTGTATGAGATTTTTCATTAACAAACAAACCTTCGCTATGAAAAATTATTTTTAGCAGAACTATTAATAAACCCTAACCCCTTTTGGGTGACTGTGAAACAGTCAGGGTAAACACCTAATTAGACGACATGACCTAATTAGGCGAGTCATTTAGTTAGGCGACATGATGTAGTTTAATTACGCTAACCGTAGTTTAACTAGGCGAACGAAAACTTTCTGTTGTAAATACGTCGAAATCATTGCGTTTCGCACTACAATTTTTATGTGAATCAAATCGCAGACAATTTTGACCAATTATCGTGTTATTTGCATTGCGCATTGGCAACTTATGGCCCAAACCTTGTGTGGCAATATTTGTTGTTTTAAATAATGGATTTCAGCCATTTACGCCACAGGAAAAGAAATATGGGGGATGAAAATGTGGTATTGTTTGACTAAGATTTTAACGTTGCTAAAACAGGATAAATAAAAAAGAAACGTTACAAAACAAATTGTTACCACATCCATCTTAAAAAAAAACAATTTTTTTTTTTGCGTTTTTTGTGAAAGAATATCTTCATTAAATTATTGCGTATTTTACTATCGTCACCTAAATAGGCGACATGTAATATTTCATTTTAACATAATTCTTACTTGCGCGAGCATATCAAGGCACGAGTGACAATTTTGGAATCATGGTTGCATACACTATCCATTCTGAACAAAGTGTTTTTGCTATTTTTTCTTAGGAATGTGTGAAAAGCCATTGAATATTGCAATGTCTTAACTAGGTTACATATGGTCTAACTAGGCTACAATGAGTCGCGTAAATAGGTGGTATGCCCTAATTAGCCTACCGTCGCCTAATTAAGTGTTTACCCTGACTGAAAAGTTAGGGGGTAGCCACAAGCAACATTTTTCACATCTAACACTGGTTTATTGCTTACATTTATCTTATTGAGTGCGCAATTCTCATTTAAAATAATGATATTTACCGATTTATGAAGTCTCGGAAAGGTCATTTCCGAGGAGCAATTTCTTTCAGAAAAAAAGTGGCAGCCACAAACCACTGGTTTTTTTTGATAAAACAGGCTATCAGCTTTCAGGAAAAACATGTCTTAAAGCATGACTTTGCGTTGGAAAGCAAATATCTTCATTTTCCACCAACTTATAAAATTTTATAATCAAAACATTGCTATTCTTTCTGTCTCCTCCCAACAAAAGTGAAAGTGTTCGGGTAGTCGAATCTAGAGTTTTTGTATAGTCCAAGGCCTGCTCTACTAAAATAAAATCCTTTTAGGGGATGATCTCTACCGCAGAGGCTCAAAAAACATTTGTTTTTAAGGGAAATTAGAAGCACGTGCGATGGTGGCCATTATGAATCGCTTGCGGCAGAAAATTTGATAACAAATAATGGCGCATGCGCACACTTTTTTTCCTGCCGTAAATGACCGTGCGTGTGTCGGGACCACTTAGCCCGGTGCTAAATGAAGTAGTTGCCCTCGCGTGTAGCAAACGTGCTCCACAATTTCGCTTCGTTCGTGAAGCTCAATTGCTTCGCAAAAAACCTTTTTGGACAGCGAGGAAGAAGTACATGTAAAATCAAAGCAGGAGCGGTCTGGCAGCTACGTGACTATTATTCCCAATTTGGTAACGGATATTCGTAGGATGATATCGGATTTAATAATTTGTTGGTAAGTGCTAATTTTTTGTAAAGACACTGCATACGTCCTCATTTACGATGAAAACGTCCTCAACTAGGAATTAAAAAAAGGTTGCGAAGCATTCTCGCAAAATTTGTTCATCAAGAACCAGAGGCTGATACTCACAAGGGTAATTTTTATTTTACCGAAATACCTCTGGTATATAGCTATTTTAGGAATTTTTAGAAAATGTGACAGGACTACGTGCTTTTTTTGTAAACAACTTATAGCTATATAAGGACTGGACCCAAATATTTTTCCGATGAATAGGAACAAAACTGTTTTCACAACTAACAACTGGAGTCTGAATTTTGTTAGAAAATATGAACAAACCAGAATCTGAATTTCTTGCACTTCTTTTGAAACTACTGTAAAGTTTCATAGTGAGAACAAAGTAGGACTGAATTCGGAAGTTGTGTAGGCTTTAAAACAACGCAAGAACAAGTCAGCCGAAAACGGGTGCAGAAAATAATAAAACAAAATCTATCTTCTGGAAATTTTAATTGCGGGGTTTTAAACATTTCTGAAAAGCATTCTAACAATACAAAACATTTGAAATTAACTTCCATTTTTTTGTAAATAAAAAACGCGATTTTGAATCCAATCTTTTAACTCACAAAATAATAATGACAGCATCATATATAGGATTTAATTTGTTTGTTTAATATGTCTCGCACATTAGATTACATTCTTGTCTATATACATTAAACTTCCAGCCTTCAGAGACGTAGCTAGATGACCTTAGAAAAGCAAAAAAACTCGATAAAAACCCATAAAACGACAAAAATTATTTCAAAACATCATCCATGTTACAGGCAAAATCACACTGAAATTTTACAATTTACAATATATAATTGTTTTTATACATAGGAGTGCACACACAAGGCCTAGTTTCCTTTTTATAAATATCTGTTTGTCTGACTTATTGTAAACAAAAAAACGTGTTTTTATTATAAGAAACATGATCATAAGAAACACCAGGCTAATATAACAAGAAATTTTAACTGTAACTTTATAAAAAACAAATTAATAAATCAACTGATTTTGGATGAAAAAATTTTCGCAATTCCTTTTAAAGTGAGTGGCGAATGCCATTCTTCTTATAAATTTTAAGTCTAGTGTGTTTATTATTGCAAAAAATAATAAATGAACTCTTCCCAAGGTTATTTTTTTATTTTGTTCCAAAAATTCGAAATTATAAAAATAACCCCTGCCACAATAAAAACTCAAGAAATTTAGCATTTGACAATAATAATAATGCACCGCTAAAAGTTTTCCTGAGACTGAAATAATCACACGCATACTAATCTATACCATACTGAACAGAAAGTTACTAAAAACACAAAATTTGGTTAAGTCTATTATGTGGTTTACATTCTTAAATGGTCATTTAAGAGTAGTTTTTATGTATCATATCTTAGCTATACCACCTAATTGTAAGCTCATAAAACACAATGGAAGAACATAGGGTAAGATGTGTAAAGAAAACGATGAAGCCCTAAATTTTTTTATCTTTTTAAATATTTTTATATATGCTCAAACTTAATCTCGCAAAAACAATAATTACATTAACAATCGCCACCATTATCGAACAAAAGTCCACTTGGTGATTCGTGACTTCACACGTTGTACATAGCTCACTTCTTAACAAATTTATTGTGAGGTTTAAGTGTTGCAGAATTTAACAACATGCGAAAGTAGGTCAGACATGTCAACTCACACACATTGAGCATGTGACACACGCATTTTCTTTACCTCACACGCCGAAAGAATATTATTAAAGTCACACGCATTTCTTTTAAAAAAGCGAGAACCTCTATTTCTGCAAATTCTTTTTTCATCTCGAGTCTCTGTATGATAAAGAAAATCGATTTTGTCTCTTCCATCTCAATTTCACCCTTTGTCTCACTCATCAAATCGATTTCACCCTTCGTCTCAGATCTTTTTCTATGTACACCAGTTACGAGTTTTCTCGTCCAGCTGTATTCAAAACTGGCGGGTTAAATAATTGTGCGAAAGTAACACCCAATTTGCTATATTTCCCAAATAGTAAAATGGCGGTAAAGGTGTGCGGAAGTGCATTTTCCAACGACCTATAGTGTCTAATTTTCAAAATTTTCCCTATGGCGCCAACCTGGGTATAGTGCCTCCAGGAGATAGTAACAATAATAATTGTCACGCATTAGGATTTATAGAAAGTTGGCGTCTCTGGTAGGTAAACAAAATAAAAGTTCTACGTAAAGGCACTGTTTGATAAAATAGTTCAGATTTAGAACATATATCAATAAAAAGACGCTAGTATCAACAGTACAAAAAAATTTTCCACAAATGAGCAAATATACCTTAAAGAATGAAAAGGTGTATTTTCTCGTTAGTTTTGGATTGGCGACTTAAATTTATTTCCACAATGCAACAAAAAAGAAGCAACAAAAAAATTAGTATATATAATAAAATTTAAAAAGAAAGAGTTTTGTTTAATACTTGTGGATTTAATTTTCTTCTTCAGAGACTGTAGCTTGAGGTAGCTAGCTAATGATTCGATTTAAGGATGACAGCAAAAAATATTTTCCATAGTGGCCTCAGGCACCAAAAAGTAAGTTAGTTAACTAGCTACATCAAATCAAGGAAAAAATGTGAAAAAACTTTTAAATCATCCATACCTTCGCAACTCACTTTTCTTCTGCTGCATGATAGGGATACAACAAACGTCAATTCAAGCTGATAATTTGGTACTTTAAAATCTTCTTTTTAATGCAGCCATAAATATAACACGTTTTTGCGCATTACAAACATTCAGATTAATATAGGTACAAGCTTTTCAACTTAAAATATGAGAAAAAGCATGCCAGCTAAGCCATTTATTATCAGGACTTCATATAAACTATGCATTTGTGTTATCTCTGTAAAATACAAGATAATTCAAATTAGCTGATAGCCGTTTTCTGATTGCTTCAGTGTACTTCCCAGTCTTTCGCTTCCTGCAAACGGAAAATCGGGAGGGGGGGGGGCATTCGAAAGACGGGGGTAGGTGGGTACAAAGCCAACTTGTTGGCATTTTAAGCTGACTTTTATTACAGCTGCTGGGTCCAAACTTATTTGTTCTAATAAAGAGAAATATAACCTGCTCTTTTGTGAAAAAATATCAGTCATATTTCCTTACTTGTATGATTTTTTTCTATCAAAATTTTGAGAATTTCAATAATTCTTTTGTTATACCTCGGCTGTAGCAAACGTGATCTCCAATTTGCCTTTGCTCGCGAAGCTTAATTGCTTCGCAATAAAGTAAGAAAGTTGTGTTTTTTGGGGGGGGCGGGATGGGATTCAATATGGGCGAGTAAGGTTACCATAGCCCCTGGTTAACCCAAGCTATGTAAGGCGGACGTCACAAGTATCTGGTGTTAGAGTCATTTGAGCACAAAAAATAAGTCAGTCAAACAGTCGGCGAATGATAACTCAAAAATTCGAAAAATTGTATCCAACCATTCAGCCTTCACCGGGCGCCATTACACCACCAATATTTAATGATAACTTGGGCACCTTGTTTAAATAGAGTAATAGCTGTGGGGAGACAACAAGCATATAAATTTTTTTTGTCATTGTAGCTTTGCCGACTTATACAAACATTTCGATCAAAAAATAGGGTTGGTCGGGTAACTCTAACACCAAATATTTGTGACGTCCGCCTAAGGGAAATTGGAAAGATGACATACAGTGTGGGCCATTGGATGTTGCAAGGATTTTTTTGCTACAGCGTGGACCCTAATTCTGCGGGTCTGCGTAGCTGAAAATGAGCATTAAACAGTACGGCACTTTTCCCCGATCGGATGAGTGTCCCCCGATCAAAGGAGTTCGAAACTTCCAAATTAGTTGAGACTTACCCGGATCAGGTGAGTACTTTTTGTGAAAAAAATTGTCTTGAAAAAGGGCAAGCTTATATGAAGTCATGCGTGTATTTCGCGCCGATTTACCTTCAAAAAAATTCAGCGTGCCGTTAGGGTTAGGGTTAGAAATATGATACCCTATAGCTAGCTTGCCGTTAAAAAAAGAACACAAGTAAAATGCTAATAAAAGTTACAAATAGATTGGCCTGAGCAAGTAGAAGACACAAATTGTGTTATCATCAAACCCTGTTAATAGTTGAGCTAATTACAGTTCGATTATTTTGTTAAAAATGTAAAAATGTCAAATCACACAAAGACATAATGTACGCCCCCGGATTACGAATGCTAATATAATGGCTGGCTAGGCAGGCTGTGATTGGCATTTTCTTCGAACTTTTGTGAATACAACATTGACTAGGCATGGCAAAAGAAAAAAGTCTTGACATTTATTTAGAAAAATGTTATTAAACTTGGGAATCCCAAAATTTAGTTTCCACAAAATTTTATTTCATTTGAGAACAATAACAACTTTGCCACCAGTGCTATTTGCATGTCGGGTGTGATGACGAATGATGTAAAAGCTGGTTGGCCCCGATTATGTATGTTTTATCTATAAGTGAGGGATAACGTACATAAGTGTTGCACATAATCTGGCCTGCCCCAATTATGTTCGTTCTATAAGTGCCAAATAATATTTTTGACTGTCGTACATAAGTGCCAAATAATATAAAAAGTGTCGTACGTAAGCTGGTCTGCCCCGATTATGTTCGTTCTATAAGTGCGAAATAATATTTTTTAACTGTCTTATACATCAGCCGGCCAATCCTGATTATGTTGCCCTAATTATATATTTTCTGCTCTGTTTATAAACAGGGCAAGCTGCCCTACATAATCCGGGCGGCGTTCATAATCCAGGCAGAACAGGAACATACAATAAATGATTGCAATCACATAAGGGACTGCAGCGTAATCAAACTTGCTTGTAAATTCTTTTTCTGAGAGAATAATCACTATTTTTTAGCATGCATAATATACAAATTACGCTTTAGCCAATCATATGCAAAAAATATGTACAGACACCACCAGACACACGTTCCAAGCTTATGCAGTGGGAAATACGACCAGTGATTGGCTGACAATGGAATCCACCAACTTACTCCTGCAGGGAATTTGTAAACTGAATCCTCGAGGCATAGGAAAAAATAAGTCCAGAAACAATAAAAACATTATTTTAAGTCATGCATGTTAAACCTATATACTGATGGGTCAGAAGATGAATTAATCCATTTACCAATGTATGGTGACACCAATTTTTACATATTGTAGTGTCCACCTATTGGCCCTTACCAATACACTGTCGATAAAAATGGATGCACTATATCTTAGAGCTGAACACATTGTCAATAGAAACGAAACACATGTCCAGTCGATTATGAACGCTAACAAGAAACGTGCATGCCTGTTTGTGAAGTCGTGTCCCCATGGACAAGTCATGGACCAGTTCACAAATTATTTTGAAATACAAGATCATAGCAAAAACGCTAGAAACAACAACAACAAAATTTCGTTCCTAGCATTAACACTGAGTATGGTAGAAAAACGTTAGTTTAATGGGTCAGTTGACATGTCATTTCTTTTCAAAGTTCTTGATCCTCTTGTACACAAGATTACTGATTTCAGTAGCATGAATGATATCTTCGACTACATCTTCCTGTAAATACAATTGACATGGGGGTGTCATGGTGCAGGAGCTATTGATGTTGCACCCGGACATACTTTTTTTCTTTGTGATACACAAGATTGGTTGTGTTTGCATAGAAAAATCTTTGCAATGACTGCTCAGCTGTGGTGGGATGCCAACTAGTGGGGAATGCATGTGGGGGATGGCTTTTAAAGTGGTTAGCCCAGAAAATCACAAGAACCCATAGTTACTGAAACAAAAAAAGAAACAAAAAAAAGATAAACCTTAGACTGCCTCAGCTCAATCAAAGTAACAATTTATAATCTGTAAAAATTGGAAGTCTTAAAAATATTTTTCCTATATATGTTAAGGGTGGCACTCAAGGACTGAAATATGCTAATATCAGCAGTAAAAATCTGAAAATCACAAAGCAGAACCACATTTTTCCGAAATTGCCCAGGATTCTTTGTCGTTGTCCATTGTATGGCTAGCACTGAAACTTGAAAGCAACGCAACTAAACTTCTTAGTTAAAAGCTGAGGAAGTGTGCTAGAGAATGTGACTGGCAACTTTTTAAAGCTCCGAGAATAGCTTAATCCAGTAACTCAGGAACTATGATAGTAAAAAACTTTTAGGTTTTATTTATCAAACTGAAGTCATAGGACTTTTACTGGTATAAAATGACACCAAAATGGACTCAGGGACTGATCGGTTTAAAATTATTTTATAATATGTTAGTAAAAATCTTTTTATGTGTTTTTGTTTTCCTGCAAAAGAAGTTGTTGCATAGATTCCATGACTAGAGGGTAAGAACGAAACATTTACACACTCTGTGGGAAAATCTAAAAATTTCTCAGAAAAAGAAATCTGAAAAATTATAAATCACAAAATCGCAAAAGTTTACCTTGGAAAATATTTAATTTTAGATGAGGCGAAGTAATCCTCGTGAAAATTTTTCTGATGTTCTTTTATAAAGAAATATTCTGTATTTCCTATATCGGGTAACTTGATGAACAATGAATTTTCTCGCAGGTGTTCTCAAATATGTGTAGCTATAAGGCTAAAAACTGTGATGTATTTTCGTCTCATGTTTTGACTTTTGACCCAGCTAAGATTCTCAGCCTTGTCCTTTCGTATTTAGTTTGGCTAGCTAGCCATAACGAAAAAGTTTAATATTCAAACTGGACCCATTTTACTTAGTATTAACTAAGAAGTTCTAGTTTAATCCTAATGGTCAAGGTTTTTCTCCTTTGTAAACTTTCTTGGTAGTATTTCTGTATAAGTACCAAAATTTATGTTAAACTTCTTGTGCATGTGAGTGTAATCAAAGTGCTCTGTACTGTCATTGGCCCACTCCTTACGAATGACACCATGTAACAAAGAAACCGTGCTTTGCTATTTTCCACATACCAAGATTTGGTTGTGATAATATATCAGAATTAATTGTGTTTAAAGAAAGCAGACTTCCATTACAGGTCACTTCATCTGGAAGATTATTCCCCCCTTTGGCAGCTCTAAACACGAATGCTTTTTTACCAAATTCTGTGTTGACCAAGGGCAATGTGAATCTGTTTTCAGAAGCTCCTCTGGTTTGATGATTATAGCAGTTTTTTGCCAAAAGTAATTTTGAATGCATGTAATCAGGTGCAACCTAATCCATGGATTTGAAAACTAACATTGCATCGTTTTTGATGAGTAAATTATTCAATGAATATTCACTCTCTTTCCTATGAGACGGACACATTTTAATCATTTTTCTAGTTTTCCCAACTTGGGGTGGCACAAGCTCATGCTGAGGAGCAGTAGTTAAAAAATGGCACTTAAAAAATTAATGCACTTGTGCTTAAATTAAAATGTTTTTGTTGTGAGGTGTTAAACAAGATGCAATAGTTCTAATTTTAAAATATTTAAGATTTTTCTATTTATGTCATTAATGTGGCCTTCCCATTGCATTCTTTGATCAAATATTACCCTAAGATATTAAACTTTTTCGCTCTTTTTTAAAGAAATGCCCATATAGTTGATAGTTTAATTCTTTTAATGTTTTTAAACTTGCTGTGGTTGCCAAAAAAAGTCAGTATTAATAGCCATTTTGTTATAATTTAGCGAGAGGTTGACTTGGGAAAGTTTTTACTCGACCTATAAGATAAGGGTTCAGTGTCCCAGTTTTTATGGAATGAAATAATTATTGTATCTAGATGGTGGCAGTTTGAATCGATGACACATTTTAAATCAACGATATACAAAAGAAAACCAGGGGCCTAATACAGATCACTGCAGCATTCCATAGGTGTGTTCATGGAGCATATATCTAATATTGTGTCGTTTGCAGCTGCATTCAGCCCGTTAGGTAGGATTCGAGCATCTCTGATGCCAAAACACCATAATTTTTTAACAAAATTTTATAATTAACCAAGTCAAAAGCTTTTTTAAGGTCAATGAGCACAGCACAAACAACGTTTTGTTGATCGAGCTCAATAAGAATAAAATCAGAGACATCAAGACTACAGCAGTTTCTGTGGAAAAGAGTTTTCGAAATATTGTCTGTCATTTAGGAGGTTGTGTGCAGAAATAAATTAAGAAGTGTGCTCATGCAAGAGTTCTGATTCAGTGCCACTGCTGGTTGGAGTAAATTTGTTATTATTTTGAAAAGTGCCCTCTTGTGTGATATTTGTTGCATGTGCGGGAATATGGTAGGCATGATCCTCTTGCATGAGATCCTCCAAAAAAATTGAAGCTATTTATTATTTCTTTTACGGTTTTTGGGTGGATTGTCAGGTAGATCGCTTTTCGACATTGTCTTTGTTTGTTGTTTTGTGGCTTCTATCCTGAATTCCGAAAATCAAGTATTTTATCAAACGTGTATAAAATTCCGCAAATTTGTCATTTTCGTCCTAGCGGGCGGTGAGAAACGAAAAACGTAAGAATGTCAAATTTTCTTCGAGCTTTGAAATATTCATTAAACATTTTGAGGATAAAGTCATAATTCATTTCTTCCGCTTCTGGGAACTCAAAAGTGTTGTATATGCCCTTGGCTGGCTGTCCTATGTAGTGGAGGAGGATAGAAGATTTTATTAAGTCATTCTTACAATCCGATTAAGTGGCTTGTAGGAAGATTTTGAAGTTATTTCTGCAAACTTTCCACGTTTCTACCAAGTTCAAAAATTGAGATTTATGGGCTTCAGAGGCTTGAGGCATTCCATAAGTATGAAGTAACAACAGTAAAAAACCTCTGGATATGGATTAACCACTTTTTGACACCATGTAATAAGATTAGAGAGCTCTTGTCGTATAAGAAGAGATGAAGGCAACAAGAAGAATTCTATGACATTACACAGTTCTTTTTTCTCCATAAGAGGGAGTCTATGTACAGTGTGTATCATGATCATGTGACAACTATTTCAAAATGTAGCGCGGTAGTGTAGCCAGCATTCACACACCCTTTCAATTATCTCTAGGACTGTCTGTCTAGTTTTGCCCAACTAGAAAACAGCCTGCCCACAACTAATTAGACATGAGCCAACCGCTATCTACTCACGGAGCTACTAATTTCTATTTATCAAATTAATCTTTCAATTATGTCTGTGTCAATTTTTAAAAAAGGAGAATTTATGACATGGATATTATTTGTATTGATCATTAGTTTAGTTATATTTGTAATAGATTATATTTTGAGAAAACAGCACACGTTTTCTCATTTTCATGATTTATTCTCTTCCTCCAGACAATTTTTTGTCTTCTTTAGTCCTCTCCTCTGGACACTGCATATGTCCACAGTTGAGCCTGGCCAATCTTTAATGTATTTAAGTTCAAAACAAGGTGTGTCAGTTTTCGGGTCTAGCCCATCTTACATGCCTAACTTTAGTCTGGGAAGTCCTTAGACTGACCCAAGTTTCAGATGTTTCTAAAAAGTGTCAAGTGTCAACAGTAGGGCTTTTCCCATCTTTACACAGTTTTTTAAAGCGTTCTTTTTTTCAAAATCTTGGCCTGTACCAACTGAAGACTAATTACAAACATTTGTCCAGGGTTGGACCGGACCGGGCGTGTCAATAGATTGGCCATCCCAAGGTCTTCTAAATTGTCTGATTTGGATATTGTAAAACTAATAAATAGTTTAAGCACATTGAAAGTTCATTTTTTTAATAAAAAATACTAGTTTATGATATTTCAGGTTTTCTTTTTTTAGACAAGGTTGTAAAACATATGTTAAGTATTGTCATGTTTTGTCAAACACACACTAATAATTAATAAAATTTTAATATATATATATATTAATATATATATATATATATATATATATATATATATTATTATATATATATATATATATATATATATATATATATATATATATATATATATATATATATATATATATATATATATATATATATATATATATATATATATATATATATATATATATATTATATATATATATATTATATTATTATATATATATATTATATATTATATATATATAATATATATATTATATATATATATATATATATTTATAATCAACACGTGACCACGTGACCGCAATTCTAGAATTGTGTTGGTAAATAAAAAATGCTACTAGTTTATTATCAGACCTAAAAAGGATTTTATGCTTACATATACTTATTAATTTAGTTTTAAACAAGTTTATTATGGCGCTGTAGCTTTGTGGAAGACCAGGGTTCGATTCCCCTTGACGGTGATTTAATATGGGCGAGTAAATGTGAACATAGCCTCCGTTTAACCCAGCCATGTGAGGGAAATTGAGGAGATAGCACACTGTGTGGGCCGTTGAATGTTGCAGGGAATTGTTTGGTAGAGCATGGGCCCTAATAATTGGGTCTGCGTAGCCCAAAATGAGCATTACATCATTGGGGATTTTCCATCTAAGCCATAGCCCCTCCTAGAAAGGATACCTGTCACTCTTCCTTGCTCTCGCGCTATTTAAAAATATCTAAGAGGGAAAACTGATGAGTTTAGTTTACTAGCCTATGGCCCCTCCTGGAAATAATAGACAGGGTTATCCCTCGATATTTGTAAGGCTAGCCATATAAAATATGCACATCTCATCTACCATTCTACTGTGAAGTTCTAATGACTTGGTTCCACAACTTCCTAGAAACCGTGGTCACACAGCTGTGATAGGCGTTCTTGCTAAAATTGGTCTTAAAGGGAACCCAAGGTACAAAATGATGTTGGACTTATATTATAGAGCTTAACAAAATTAGCTAACAAGTCTTTTTAAATTTTTTAAAAAGCTCTTTTCGTTCTCAAGATATTCACATTTAAAGAATTTCAGATTTAATTATGCTGCATGAATTATGATCTCATATTTCAGTAATAGCAAATTGAACATTTTCTTTCATCAGTAAATTTAGACCTGTTAAGAGGTGTGCATTCAAACTTTATCAATGCATGGATATTATAAAGGTTAATTGATTAACATAATTTTTTTTGCCAAAATGACACTCGCTTGCTCGGCCCAGGCCTCTTATTTTTTTGCTGACGAACTCATGACTTGGGATCTGAACATATGGGGCTTATACAAGCCTACCCACAAAATTTGATTGCAAAACAAGTGGCAGATCCCAAGTCATGAGTTCGTGAAAAGTTGTCTGGGTATTTGCTTTTTATTGAAAATCTTAATTGTTTCCTGAGTATTTGAACTTGAAAGTTTCACAAATTATGCGTCAACCTCGTCCCCAGGTCATCTTGTATCTTTCTGACATCTGAAGGCAATACGATCTTGGTGAAGGCTTCTCGTTTCTGTGCTGCAATTCGACGAAGTGACATCACTAATTTATGTGTTACGCGGCGAGTTGCCGTAACTGATGGTAAATGATCACTGCGCTAACTAATGGATTTTTTTGCCGGTTTTTTATACATGTTGACCGCTTCGATAAATTATTTCATAGTAAAAGCAATGTCATGTTACATCTGGCGTGCAACACTAGATAAAATTTTCTGTTTATACTTTCTTGTCACCGAAAAAAATTGCATTTCAGTTGTAAAAACACAAATAACAAAATACTTTTTTTAAAAATCAAACAAACTAAACCAGGGCCCTGTTCGTACCGCCGTCCGAATATCAGAAAGATGCAAGATGCCCTTGGAACGAGGTTGATTATCAATGCCATCATGAACTATAACTTTGAGTAAAATGTTGTATTTAACACTTTTGCGGCATGTAGGGTTAAAAATGTTTTTGATCATTCAGTTTGGCGTTTTGAACATTGCACATAAATTTTAATCGACCGCCTGAAAACGGTCACATTAGCGGTGAAAGGACTGAAGTCTCGACTCGCTGCAAACGTCTACCATATTTAAAATGAGTGGCGAAGAATGACGGAGTTAATTAACTCCATAAAAAAAAGCATTATCTCCATCAACTAATGCGTACACTTAGTCCGATGAAACGCTAGTAAAGAAAAAAAAACATATTTGCCGAACCCGCGAAATGTAAAATAAAGCTTTATTCGCGAAAATTTGTTACTGCGAAAGTTGAAACTTGTCAGGTAGACAATTCTTACGCAGTTTCGCGGAAAAAACTTTCGCGAATTTCGGGGGTTTAAATATTTCACACTAGAAAATTCTCGCATATGATAAATGCATATATTCAGAATTTCGTGTACAGCCCGCTGGCGGTCGCCTACCCACGTGTTTTACACTGCACTAGTATTTAGTTACTATTACGCTCAATGGAAACAATCGCATGTTTTAGAACTAGTTGATGACGTCATAATTTCGCATACTTACCGAAACTTTTAAGACATAATCTCGAGAATCAGGAAAGATTTTTACCAAAAAAATAAAAGATTCTAGATAACTTTCAAAGGCCTTTTATATAACTCAACTTGATTGTCCATTAGCTTTAAATGCTAATGGACAATCATTTATTCAATTGGTTTCGTGATAACGAAGAAAACTACTTATACGTAATTTTATTTTTTGTTTTTTAGCACGCTTTTTATCAATGCTTGTGCTATTCTAAATTTTAAACTGTAAGTATTTTATTGACATTATTATTTTTTTGAAATACAGAGATCCTTTTTTGCTAACTGTTGTGCACGCATTTTAGCAAAAAGAAATCAAGTGGCGAGACATTTGGTGAAGAAGAGAGTAGCGCTGGTATGTATTTGTTTCTTAAAAAATGTTATTGTGATATTTTATATGTTAGATTTAAACTGTGACTGGAGGTTATTTAGGTTTAACTGTCTATTGAATATTTGTGTGTTCTGCGATTGAATTTTATACAGGAGATTTTGGTCGTAGAAAAACCGTGAGAAAAAGAAAAAGTTTGTCTTAAAGATGGCTTAGATAAAACATTAAGAAAATATTATTCAAAAGTTGATCGTAAAAATGTATCATGTTGTTTCTACTCGAGCTTAAATTCAGATTGCTGTTTGAATACGTTTATACACTTTTTTTATACACTTTTTTATACATTTTTGTTATACACTTTTTTTTATAGGACTTTTCTAATTTAATACAGCCAGCACATCAGAATTGCAAACTGATGCTGTAGCTTTTTACAATGATTTCCATGTTTACCATTCTGTGGAATTATCTTTTAGGTGATAAGATACGTGAATTTCTGGTCAATCTCAGATATTTCCGTATCTTTATTGGGCTGTGGAATGTTGTTATAATGTTCATGATGTTTGTGTAAGTTTTGATATCCTTAACGTGTTTGGTTTAATGTCAATATTTGGACTATGTCTATACAATGTCATCCATTTTAATTCCATCCTACTTGTGTTTACACGCGCCTAGTCAGAAGGTCACGTGATATTAATTGCGGTTCAACAAATACTTTCTAAAACCTCTTCTATTTCTGTCCCCTTTAGGCTAATTTACTCTTCTTTAACCTTTAAGCTAAATTCCCTTTTTTATTTTAATTTTTCCTATCTCGAACTGTCAAGCCACCTGAAACTTTAGTTCATTGTATATGCAATGTAATTCAAAGCAATTTCATCTCAATGTACCTTCCCTCTAAAACATCCCATTTTAAAGTCACTTCTCATTGTACCTTCCCTCTAAAACATCCCATTTTAAAGTCACATCTCAATGTACATTCCCTCTAAAACATCCCATTTTAAAGTCACATCTCAATGTACATTCCCTCTAAAACATCCCATTTTAAAGTCACATCTCAATGTACATTCCCTCTAAAACATATTATTTTAAAGTCACATCTCAATGTACCTTCCCTCTAAAACATCCCATTTTAAAGTCACTTCTCAACGGCAGAGAGCTTTCAAAAAAAGTATCAGAAATATCTGAATTTTTCCTCACTTTAGCATATTTCTATACATTTTTTATAAGAATATGCTTATAAGAATATCAGGCTGAGATTTTAGGTTAAAAACAATAGGTCTTTTGTTTAGAACAATGAAAAATGACCAGTCTGGTTAGAAATTTGGTATTTTATAAAAGTGTGTATTGAAAAGATAAAGGAATGCCTTAAAGGGAATACCATAGCGTATTTATGTAAATTTATATGGTCCACTAATATACACAACATTTTTGGGGATTTATTAATTACTAAGAACCAACATATCACACTATTCCGTACGTGTGATTAAAAAATCATGTTTTTCCTAATTCACGTTAAATATGCGTCCTCCCCCCTGCTTTTTATTTTTTCAATTTTTTCCAACCCAACCAGAGCTTATTTTGACCCCCTGCTTATTAATTTTTTACTTTTAGGATATTCTCTGGATAATGGGCGTTGTTTATCATTCGTGAAGAAACGTTACCGATCAATACTTATTACTCATTTGTAGAGTTTTATGACTGATCTTGCGCTGGGTTTATTTAGATGACTTGATTTAACAAATAACATTTGTATTTAGGAACTATTTAATTTTGTATAAAGTGTATAAATGGAATATTGTTGTTCTATTTGTTTGGGTAAAGGAACATTGAAGCAGCCCATAATAGCGACTCATGCAATTTTATCACAAGTTTTATTTTATTTATCATGTATCTTTTCAATCTTGGACAACGCATTTGAGACAAAGCCTGTATTTTCGTTATTTTTCAAGTATGTACTAAAGTGTAATGCGGACAGTGTTTTGCAGCAGACGCCTGCACAACGAAATAATTCACGTTGGCCGTGATAACGTCCGCAGCAAGCACATTTCAATTCGCATTTAACTAAATAACCTGAGATCTATGTATCCTAAATCCACTGTAAATATTGACAAGTTGAAAATGCGCGAATGTGACATAGAAATCACCATAAAAATAATGAAATCACTTGTGGTGGCGAACTTTGAAATTAGCTGTCTGTTGAAATATTTTGACCAAGTTTTAGATCTTTTGCCTTGTTCTTTGAAACATCGTGGAAAACCGTGTTACGCTACTGGAGGACTACTTGTTCTTTTGCAAACAACAGTACGCCCTTTATATGCCGAAAGCGAGTTTAAGCGAAGGTAGGTCAAAAATGACGAATAATTTGGCGAACGTTTTTTTTTTTTTTGATAAGGTATCTGCTAAGTTGAAAAAAATATGCGTTCTTATGTCGTTTTTTTCTGCTTTGGACATTTTAATAATTTAAATCCTTTGTGGCACAGCAAGAAATACTTTATACAGTTATTAAAAGACAAACAAGAAAACCAGTCGGTTTGAGCACACAATCCAATCTTATATAAGTATCTGATTTAAAGTAAAGCTAAATAGCAAAAACTCACCTAAAATTACACAATACGACAGGTTGGAAGTTAGAAAACAGAATCTGTGAAAAATTCAGCCCTACTTATGAAGAGGTGACCAGGTGAACGATGTGTTTTCCGTCAAATCAGATTGGCTACACTGGAAAATACGGACCTGTAATTAGTTTAAAAGTATCACGTGACATTTTCCGACCCGGAGAATGCCTAGCAAGTGCAAAAAAGATGTAAACCAAAACTTGTTTATAGCTATATACGATGTAAAAATATAGCTGTATTACATATATATCGTTTCATTACTTCAAAATTTAGCTAAATAAATCAGCAGGATTCTCTGGTGTTATTTCAACTTCACATCATATTTCCAAATGTATCAAGAGACAGTCAATACACGTCGCAACATTCTTCTTCTTGTATAAAAACAAACGGTCCGCTGAAGGGTTACGTAATGTTTTTTTGTAAAGATCCAGTGAAATGCACATCCGCATAGGTGATTAAGTTTAGTACAATAATTGCCAGTGAGACGTTTCTTGCTTTTAATACAGCTTGTTCCACGAAACCATTCATATTTAATTGTTCTTTTTTTGTGACGTTTTTTAATAGAACATCAAACAGTTTTGTTTCAAGTTCGATCCCAACATTGTTAAAAATAACTAGGAGTAACAACCGGACACTGTTTTAAGCGGATAGTGATCAGCAGTAGCACAGAGGCAAGAATTCAAGATTTCGAAAAAAGAAATAATAAATAACCATTCTTATTTCCTCTGAAGGTTTGATGATTGTATCACAATGCCTTCAGCCCTCGTCAAATTTCCCACTTACAGGTTGACATCTTCTGAGTGATCGTTTTGATTAGGCATGTCTGTTTGTAATTTAAATTTCTGAACAAGTTTTTTTTTTTATTTTTCTACGTGAGTCTAATCTAAGACACGGGAAAACGTTTTAGGTTCCTGACTTTATTGTTGGAAATACGCATTTCCTGTAAAAGTATATAAAATTATGTTTACACGTATTCAAGCATGTATCTTGAATTTTGACCTATTAGCGATGCTTTTTCATGTCGAAACGGTAAACGTGACTGATTAGAGTGTATATATGTTTATGAGAGTTTGGACATAAAAATTTGCGTTAATAATGTCGTATAATAATCTCATATCTAGTTATATATTTCCATATATAGTGACTTCATATAAATTTAGAAAATTCTTCTCTTCTTAGAAATATAATATCCTGTATTAATATTGACGTTTTAATAAGCGAGTAAATTAACTTTGGAACTTCTAAATACTTTTTTTCTCCATGATTTTTCTCTTTTGTCTCTAAAGAATAGCAAAACACACGTGAAAAGAGGTTCATTTGGGCTGAAATTCCACAACAGAAGGAATACACGGATTATTGTTTCCTCATCTCAAACCTTATCTCAAACACCTCACTATCTTGAGCAAATATTTCTTGCCGGTTTCGCTTTGTTTTTTAATTCTTATATATTTTGAACTTTCTCAGTGCCAAACATTTATCCTCGCTTCTTTGGAAGATCAAAATAGAGAAGTTCACTATAATATTGCAAATTGAATAGACTTTCTTAGCTTATCTGATATGAGGTAGAACCACAAAAGAAGGTCCTGAGGACGAGGTTGGATTTATCAACCAATTAGATCACTTTAATTTTCCTTCCATTTTAATTATATTCTAAGGTGGGAATCCAGCTTCGGTAAAAGAAAAAAATTGCTGAAGATTCCTTCTTATAAACGGCAGTATCTTGTTATCCACAACTGAAATACTGTAGGGGCAGAATTACAAGTTTGGCGAGGGAAACAAATCGCAGTATTTAAGGCATAAACTTTCGTTAGAAACCATGTTGTTTTTGAAAATTTGGGAAAATAAATTTTGCGAGAAACTTTTACCCATTTTCAAGTTTCGCAATTAAAAAAAAGAGCGGCAAAAATCAAATTTTGATGAATTTTTGTTTATAAATCCAAATACAACAAGTTAGTAGTCTATTTCAATAACTTCTTCCCACTCATTGCTTTTCATCAAGACGTTTGGTAGAAAAGAAGCTTGATAATGACAATAAATAAATTTAGTAGAGAAAAAAAAACATTAATTTTGCGAGGAAAGATTTTCGCGATTTTTTTTACTTGGAAAATATTAATTCTATCCTTAAAGTATAACATTCTATGTGTAAGAAAAATGAAAAAAAAACAAATTTTTTAAGTGCAAGCTTGTTTAAGCTTCTTACCTTTTCTGAGTGCTTCGTTTGATAAGCCTTCTAATATCACTGTTCTTAGCAATATAATATGCTGTTTTCCCATACAACTCTTCAATCTCTGGCTTCGCGCCATACTTTAACAACACACGCACACAAGACTTATGACCATTATTTGAAGCATACATCAACGGAGTATATTGCAGAACATTTTGCTCGTTGATATTCCTGCTGTCTTTATTTAATAAAAGCTTTAAGGCTTTTCCATTTCCGCAATAAGCAGCCCTGTGAAGGAGTGTTTGATTAGAACTGTTTTTGGCATACAACATATCTGGTTGGGAGCTTAGCACGGAGTGAAGTGACTCTAAGTCGTCATTCTGCACCATCTCACTCACCTCTAAAGAAAATAATAATTAACTAGTCGTAACTCTCTTAAACCATTTACGGGTTTCACCACCTATTTATCACATCTTTGCCCATCGTCCTGTTTATGACCAACAACTTTTTTTACCAAACCATGTACATGTTAAATAGTTTATAAATATCGAGTACGCGTTCGCAAATGAATAATTCATATACACAACATAATATAAAAGCAACGGTAAAGTATGATATTCCTGTTGACATCAAAAATTTACAGTCTTAAGCCACGCCATTTTTCATGTTGCTGATATATAGAGCGACTTTCTTTACCTGCGAAACTGTAAACCTTCTGGTTCTCTTCTTCTTCGTCGTCGTCAATAGCGTTATCAAACCTAAGGCAACATAGTCTCATCTAAGACGTGTCTCAAAATTATAATAAATAAAGTAGCTAATATAGCAAGAAAGTTAGTCCAAATAAATCCATCTGTACTCGATATTTAACGCAACGAGATGAAAAAAAATTTTAGTTAATAAAAAGCACATGTGCATTAAAGATTTCCGCCATATTTAGCCTAAAGAAACGCTGCTTCTTGTTCTTATCCATTTGTAACAGGGGCGGCGCCACAAACTCCAAAGTGGGGGGCTTAGTCATAGTGGGAGATTTTGAGATTTTAGTGACAATCAACGAGCGAAGCCCCTGGAAGCCAACGCATTTTTAGAGTCCTAAAACACGTAAAACGGCTATACCTTGGACTTCAAAAAAGCTTGTTACGTAGTGATTTCGTTGGTATGCGTCACCGCATAAAAAATCGCATTATTTAGTGAGGTAGCCTGCAGGTTCTCTGCTTGGATAACATCAGTTGGTAGAAAACGAAAAATTATTACTTAGCAAAAAAGTGAGGGGGACTTTTGTAAGACGGAAATAGCCATGGCGACTATTATATTTCTCACTACAGAATACGAATATGCGAAGTGAGAAGAACCTTTAACTTACTGTGATTCGTTCTTTGTATTTAACCATTCAAATGTTATCGCACTAGTGTTGAAGGTGTCTGAAAGATAACAATTTAAAATTAACAGATTGCAAAGAAAATGCAATATAAACATCAAATATTCCGACTTTTTAAAAGAGATGGCAAGACTGCACAATATTTAATGACAAATCAGGTAGAAGATATATTCGAAGAACAGAAGATATATTAATTAGAACAGAAAGGTCTGCACATTTCTAGAAGGGATCATATATGTGGCCGACTTTGTGACGTCAACTTTGTCAAGGCGTACGGCAATCTGCCGTACACCTTGACAAAGTTGACGAATGCATTGGTAAAAAACGTAGCGATTCAGATTCAGATTTAGTAAAAGGGAAGAAATGTGTCTTGTTAGAATACCATCCAATTCAGTATCCATCTGGTCAAGACATGGTATAAAGGGTTGTTACATTTAATATCTACAGCTCCGACGAATTAGATAACTTACCTTTTGTGATATGCTTATGAGAGCTCAACACTTCATCCATTTTGATTTCAAATTCAAATATACTTGCATTGTTCCAGCAGATGTCCTTTGAGTTAGTGGTTGCAAAATCAACACTTAATTCTCCAAATATACTCTGTGGGAAAGGGCTTTTGTTAAATCGTTGCTTGAACACCATGAACAATTTAGGAAAGTCAATAACGTCGATGCAATGATTTCTTAAGCCGGATTTTATTTTGGGTATCGTGGAAATTATTTCAAAATCTTCTTTACTCTCCAACACTGATACTGAATAATTACGAATCAGATTTTCCTGTTTTGCTTTTGACTTCAAGAAAAGGCCTGTGGAGGAGATTTGCCTTATAAAAAGTTCCACGCTCTCATTAAATTTAGACAATATTTTATTAGCCTCGTTCTCCAACATCTCGTAAGACTCGGCTAATTCACCCGCTGCCCTCTTTTTTAACTCGAACAATAGAGAATCTCGGCAACTTCTAATTTCGCGAAGTGTTTGTTTACATTTTCTTTGTAAAGTTTTTGATAACAAGTAACTCTCCTCGGCCCTGCCAATTTTTGTATACAGCCATTTCCTGCTACGGGCAGCTTGTTCTTCAAGTAAACTAACATCATGTCGGCGATGAACTCGAGCTCTGCAATATGCGCAAATAAATGAATATTTGCAGTTCTTGCAAATGTATGTCGCTCTTGAGGTGTGTAATTCGCAGAACGGTTCAATTTTATCAGTTCTGTTGATGAATCGCATGGATACGTATGTTTTATTTGCGCATAAATGAGACGTCCAACATATTTGACAGGTCCTGAAATTACACATTGTGCAATATCGGGTGATGCTTCTTGTGCAGGCGGGTTGGTGGCAACAAGTTAAGAACTGGAACACTCGAGATCTTAAAAATATAAATATTTCTGTTTTTATAGTTGCGAAAGATTTTTATTTGAGTTTCCAGTTTCTGCAAACTCTTCTTTTCTGTAACGTCTCTGATGACAGAATTTTCATTTGCTCTCGTTTCAAAACTTTCTTTAAAAGTTAGGATAGTCTTACGTCTGGTTCCCATTGGTGACATAAAAATCTCTATGTGAACGCCTTTAATATATATATATATATATATTTTTTTTTTGCCGTTGAAGAATTTACAGTTTTCCGTAAGAATAAAATACAAATCTTAAGCTATTATATCGTATAATCTAAAGATAGGATTGCATATGCTAAAAATATTAGCTAGAGAGGTAAAAAATGGCAGGAGCGAGAAGAAGGCTACAATAGCCAAACATAAACAAAAGAAAATCTCTGTGTGAACGCCTTTAACATAAACATAAGAAAATCTATGTGTGAACGCCTTTAACAGAAGCATAAGAACTCACACTGTAAATGACATAGGGGGGTTCACACTGGAATTTTAAAAGCATGCTATAAATTTAAAGCATGATTTAAAGCATGCTTAATAATGTGAACGCATTTTTGTTTTATTAAAATGTCTTTCAAATTAAGTTTACTTGCTTTAAACATGCTTAAAAATGAAGCAAAAATAAAGAGTGCTTCGAGGCACTCTTTATTTTTGCTTTAGCTGCTATAAGTGCATAAAACAATAGAATAAAAATTATGCACAAATATTTGAGTATTAAAAGTGAGGATTTTGAACGGGTATTATGAAAGGGAAAGTTCATTCCTATGTGAGAAAAACAACAACATGAACGTTTTGTTTTAAATTTGTTAATAATGTTCCCTTTGATGTTACCGGCAACTTGCTTTAGTCAAAGCATGCTTCATTTTTATACTAAGCATGCTTTATTCTAGTCTGAACCCCCCCCCCCCCCCCATAAGATATGAGAACTCGTATTGCTTGCAGCACATCTTCTGCAGTGGAAAGCAGACTTATGAAATGTTTTGTAGGATTTTTTTTTTACTATTTGCCCGACTAATGTGTTTCTTATTTTTGAGCAACAACAATGCTAAAGAAACCCTTAAAGTCCTCTCTCGTCTCTTGTGAAATGTTATGTTTATGTTTTAGGTGAAAACGCGCTTTATTTATGCTTATGTCACTTTTCATATTCATATACTGCGCATGCGTATGTTGCTTACGCTTATGCTTATGTCACCAGTGGGAACAAGGCTAGTGCTTATTTTCTTTCAAACATGTTTCTTTATTTAAAAGAAAACTGTGGATAATTTTGTTATTAGAAATGGTGTATAATTTTGAAAAATGTTGATAATTGATGTTGATAATTGTTGATAAAACCTAAAAACTTTTAAAAAGAAACTTTAAAAAAGAATTACTTCGTTTGAACCACATCAAGAACGGATTGCAAAACATAATTGGTCGGCAAACTCTCAGTAGTCCAGTCCTCTGGTAGTAGAGTAACATCCTCGCATTTATATGGACATTGTATTACTGCCGTACCATCACTGTTGAACTGGATTAAATTATCAAGGCATTCCTTGCAGAATGTATGATGACATACCAAATCTTTGGGTTCAGATAACTGATCGAGACAAATGTTACACTCCAGTGATTTTGCTAACTGATCGTCCATTTCTTCGCCTTAATCTAAAATCTAAATTACAGTAATTGAAATTGATTATCGCTGCATATGACCTTCGTTAGTTAATGAATACATTATAAATTTTATCAACCGTGATTCGCTTTTCTTGATTAAATCCGAATAACTTTTTCCTCAACTTTATTTCCCAGTAACCTTATTGCGAAGAAAACTCGAGTTAAACTATTTAAAACTTTCGGCGCAAAAAAAATTAGAAAAGAACTCAGCCACGCTCGAGGTTGGTGTTTTTTTTTAGCACCCAGCCTTTTTACCATATCTCGTTTAAACTTAACTTTGTGAGACGGTATCATGGTTAAATTATAAACACTGTCCACTATCGTTCTGCATAAGAGCGTTTTATTCTAACAGAAACAAAATAAAGTGGTTAAAAAAAAGTCGCTTTACCTCCTTTTCTTGCTTTTTTTGACGAACAAAATAATCTTCTCAATAAATCTTTTTCCTACTTGATTAATATAAACTAAGATACTATTATGTTAACAAAACTTATAGGCCTTTGTGAACAGACCTAACGCTTAAAAACTCTTATGAGATCCACCGTCATTAGACTTCTCTTATATATCCAATCTGTGATGAATAACTTTACAAATGACATCTTTGTGACGTCACAAGAACACAACTCTAAGAAACCGATGGTGACTCTTGATTTGACACTATGACCCAAGCACAAGTGACGTCATTTATTGTTTCAAGATTTACGGTGAGTTGAGTTTGACATCTTGATTTACTTGTTTGACTATATTTTGAGTTGCTATTTTCGTCGACGCGCTTGCATAACTTGCGAACCAAATCGTCGACAACTTTATTTACCTTCATCATTCAGAAAGCCTATTTGATTTTCTGTCCACTTTTTTTTATATGAAATAATTAATTGAATTACAAGTTCTTAATATTTTATGCTTATCTTTCACGAAACTTTCCTTTGCGGAAAACCTCATTAAGGGTCATTTCCGAAAGTCGCGAGATCAAGAATACTAAGTTATTTAATGGAGAAAGTTATTTTCCTAGTCTCACCAGAATTCTTGTAAAGATAATAAATGCAGAAGTATATTTTGTAAACACAGCATTTTTTTAGCAACAACAAATATGGCGATCAGCATAACGAAGATTTTTATGGCTACTTGTTTGTGAAGAAAATATTTATCAATTCACGTTATTTTTGACTTTCCTTGAATTGTTTACAAATTTATCGAGCCTGATCAAAATTTTTAAACATTACTTTTGTTTTCTCACTGATGGTAAAAGTAACAGCTAAGCTACTTCTCACCTTTTGTTGGGACACAATACTTGTATATATTATTAAAAAACTGCAAATATAATTTTTGTTTTCTTATGCTAAAAAGTACAAAAAAAAAACTTGGTACGTATTCAACTGTTGTGTGTATACTGACTAACTGGCTAGATGCTGTTATGTTGAAGATACACAAACAATTACAACAAAGACAAGTAATTTTTCTTAAAATTCGAACGATATCTTTTAACAAACCTTTGGGACAAAAATACTAGCTAGAGTAAATAAAAATGGATGGAAATAAATTAGAAAATAAAGTATATATAGCTAGCTGTATAAATAAAAAGAAATATATACAAAAAATCACAACTAAATATATTTCTGTTTTTAGGGATAAGAAAGAAAATATCACACAACATAAATTTTATGGTGTATGTGTATGTATGTAGGCTGTGTGCTGAAACTAACTTAAAACGGTTTAGTCAACTTTTTTCGAAAGTATTGGAACCTCAATACAGCTCACAAAAAATACACAAGATATTGTGGGTATCGCAATTTTACAAACTGATAATATTAATAATATAATCTGACCATTCAATACAAATGATGGCAAGACATTTTGTATTTTATTGGTTAAACAGAGATCCTCAAACAAGATCTATACAGTATTCTCCTCAAAATTTAGATCATGTAAAATGTACACCTCTTTACAGTTCAAGTTGTTGCTCACTTCTTGTATTGAAAAAAGGAAGTAAACAGACTAAATTAAATAAGGCGTTATGAATATAATTCATTTTCTGAAGAAATACTTAGTCTCACGACATGAAAGTTTAGTTTGTTATTGTCAGTAACCGTACGTAAAACCATAGTCTTGTGACTATGGTAAAACATATGTAAAGAAATTGTAACTTTTCTTATAAAAAATATATCACAAAAATTATTTCACTTCTTATCATGATCAGAGCCTTCTTAGTTTACTTCTCTCTTTCAATTCTTATTAAGAGCGTTGTAACAAAAGAGAGATTTATTTAAACAATGGTTAACTAAAACTGTGAACTCCTGTACCAAACATTTTTTGTCTTTGATTCTGATGAAATCTGGTTATAGCTAGCTAGCTAATAGTTAAAAAATTAAAGATTTTTCATATTCTTTAGGGAACACTCCGATGACGTTCTGTCCTCGTACTATTGACTCTAGGCACTTGACTTGTTAAGGTCAGGAAAATTTGGGCTCTCTGGAAGATCTCTCGGAATTTTTGCATCTGGTGTAAATTATTCTATAATCTTTATAACTGCTGTAGTTTTTACTACAAATATGATACACCACAAAATGACTAGAAAGCCACTAAGGGTTGCATTTATTCTGTACCTCTAGCTACAAAAAAATCCAGTAACACTTTACAAATTTACGCCACTAAAACACCATCTTTGATCAAAACGTCACGCATACATTACCAGAGAAAATTGTGATTTTGAACTCCCTTGACGACCCGAAATTACTTAACTCAAAAAACGAATTTATCAGTAAATGTCGTCATGACAACAAATACTTGTTAAAGAACGTTAAGAGAATCGGTGTGGGTTAAATATAAGAGTTCAAGATATTAAGATATGTTTATGATTTTGTATTAATGCTTGTTTTGTTTTATCTTATAGATTTAACAAAATATTTGGTAACTTGTACCTGATGATTGTTTAACATGAACATTAGTCGTACAAAAGTACCGTGTATTTTATTGAATCTGACACACATAATATATAGCTCTACCCGTCGAGCACTCTAGAAGCGCGATTCACCTTCACATACTTACTCGTTGATTTATTTATTTTCTTTCTCCCAGCTACGTCACAGTGTCATTAATTTAAGCAATGATCGGTTAACTTGTTCTTTTGCTAATTTACCACATTTTTAATTGTCAATAGATTTTTTATTGTAAAAATTCTGTACATAATCATTTTTAATTGTTTATATGTTAAAACATCCGTGATTTTAACTATGTACATATGCAAATACTTCTCCTTTAGCAATTTATACCCACAGGATTTAAAACTGTTTATGTTATTCTAAACGTATATATATATATATATATATATATATATATATATATATATATATATATATATATATATATATATATATATATATATATATATATATATATATATATATATATATATATATATATATATATATATATATATATATATATATATATATATATATATATATATATATATATATATATATATATATATATATATATATATATATATATATATATATATATATATATATATATATATGTGTATAAGTTAAAACAAAAAGTTTGTAAACCAAAACTCAGTTGATGCTCTCTAACAATTACAGAATTTAATAGAACTGTCATAGTTTGCAAAATTACTATAGTCCTGGAATAACAACTCAAGACAATTTTTCATTGTTGTGCCACTGTTGTTGTGCGGTGTTGCTAAACTATGGAACTACCCAGAACCACCCAGAATCAGCCAGAACCACCCAAAATCACCCAGAACCGCCCAGAATCAGCCAGAACCACCCAAAATCACCCAGAACCGCCCAGAATCAGCCAGAGCCACCCAGAATTAGCCAGAATCAGCCAGACAGACAGACAGGGCAACTCAGACTCAGACTCAAACAGCTAGCTATAATTGCCAACCAAAAAAACCCATGCTTCATGCCTTGAGACGTGTACTACGATAAGGCTTTCAAAACTTGTATATGCACGTTCAGCTAGTTAATTAGACGATATGGATTATAGCAACAAAGAATACCTGATGCTATTCGACCTGCTGGATAAAGAGAAGGCAAAGTTTAAACAAAAAATGTCACAGCACTTTTTTCTAACAACCATAGTAAACAAGTAATGTTTTTCGCTGCTCAATACTGCCTTTATCCAACGGTTACTAATTACTACGTACAGGATTCTTCGATGTGATAAGGCAACATTGCTAAATTTTGGCTGCCTCGGATGTTGTTTGTTTTCATTCTAAAAAAGTGTTTGAAACGTCTGAAAAAACTATTTTGACTTTATTATTTTGGCTAACTCGTGATGACATATTAATTTAACATGTATATATTCCTATACAATTAAAATATGGTGCTCTGCGCGCAATGTTTTAATAAAACTTTCATGCGACGAGAACATCCGCCAAACTTTTTAAAATACCGATTTTTTCTTTGAAAAAAAATTGCGGGTACCTACAATTCTGAACGCTATTCTGGAAGGACAACACAAAGACACTATTAATAAGGCCATGATACACTATAAAATGTCTTAAAAAAACGAGCATTCTAAGTTAAACATTTCATTCATTCTTGTTTCGTTTATTAAAAAAATTTTATGCTCAAAAAAACCCCAGACAGTCGGTGTCTTTGTTGCCGCGAAAACATCTTGGAAAAAATAAAATCATTTTTTTTTTTGCTTTTAACGGCAGAGTTACACTTAAATGATATTGCAAAAAAATTGAAGTAACAAAGAAACTTGTTCGTGTGATTTATTTTCGTATATTACTTTATTTTCGTATATTACTGTTTCAATATAATAGACTTTTTTGTGCTGATTTTGCGTATTTCAAATTAAATTGAAAAAAAATTAATCCAATTCGAAAATCGAATGAATGGAAAACAATTTTTTTCTTCACCTGAAAAATATTTTTAGCTATGATACACAAAACGATTTTGGAAAAATCGAATATTTTTATCAATGTCGCGTAAGTGTAGCTCTGCCTTTAACACTTTTGCTCAAATGTCGCTAGACACACCATGTCAGTATATGCCTAGGAAAAATCTTAACAAAATTTTTATAGTGCATTATGGCCATAGTGTATCAACGGCTTGTGAGAAGCAACATTTATCCGAAATTTTGCGACAGTCTTAGGTTACGATGAAAGAAAATCTTAAAAACGCTCTGGCATTAAAGCCCATTTATGAATTTTTCATTTCTTTTTCATTCAAAGTTTAAAAGACTACCATATGGCACATTAGCGAAGTATATCAACGAGGATGTTGACGAAATATTAGACGTTGGTCACGTAATAGACAGTTTTCTGGTTTCGTGTATGTCAGATAAGGATGAGTTATGGTATGCAGCGGACAGCTACAATATAAACCCACGCCCTTCATGCATAATGTACGATTTTGATGCGTCACTAATACATGAGGCGATGCAAATTCCGTTATCCAGTACCAGTGTTGAACATATTGATGGAATATGGAAATAACTTTATCGTAAGTAATAAAATTTTTTATAATATGCATTGTATATGTTTTATTTCTGACATCTACTTAATAACCGCTGCTTGTACTAGGGAGAATCTCGATCACAATATCGCTGCTTAGAATCAGATAAGGAAACAAGTGTAACTAACTGCTCAGAAGATATATACGAGAATGTCCTCTTATCACCACCTCTTTCTGATTGCAAATATTCTGGATTGGTAAGAAATATAGAATTGGTCAAAACCTGGAATAGGTATTGCCGCATTGTTTTTCTTTACTTTTTTGTAGACTTATAAATGTAATCTCTTTTATAGCAACCGGCTCAATCCATCCAGGAATCATTTAAAACTTTCACTAATAAAAAGGTATACCTTCGTATATGTTTTAAACGAACACGGGAATAGTGTTTTACATTTATGTACTTATGTATATTTATTCCTAGAACAAGGGAATAAATAATACTGCAGCTTTCATCTTTTCAAAAATATTCGCTGAAGTTACTGACTCGAGCCTTTTCTTCAATTCATATGCAGGGCCACCGAAAGGTATTTCATATTATCTTAGTACCAGTCTAAGATCTTTTTTTTATATTTGCCTACTTTCACGTCCATATGCTGTTCTTAATTATAGGTACGATAACATCTGCGACATATTTGGTAAATAATGATCGGAATTCACTTGATTCAATTATGGCCGACGATAATGGTGTGTACAAAAATATTGGAACCCCCACCAATTATTTCTTCTACGCCGATGGTGATTGTCAAAAAGCACATTTTGAGGAGCAGCAATGGCTTGTTAAAAAAAGAGTGGGCAAGAAGTACACCAATGAAGCCGTAGAGAAGGAGAAAATATTTGCTTTGGTTCGAACATATCGTCGTCACTATGTTCAAAAGAGCTTTAGAAACACGATATGCCGCATTAAAAGCATCACAACTGAAAATTTTAAGAAATATTGCCTCGTTATCAACGCGTGGTCAGGCGAAGAATCGACAGACCTTCGTATAGCATGTCATGGTAATGCAAAATGGAATACAGCAAGGTCGACACCATTTATCCGAACAGAGAAAAAGGTTCTAAAGCTAATGGAAGACGATTTGCAAAAAGGAAATAGACCAGAAAGTACTTATGATCAAGGCATTGACAATTCTGGAGGACCATTTCGATATTCTTCGCAATCCACGCAGCCACGAAATCAAAAACAGGTATTACCAGTTTTCTATTTTAACTCTGGCTTAAACGTTAAAATATACAAACAAAATTATTTAGAACTTAATGTTTTTAAGGTGTATAACATACAGCAGAGCATTGGCAGAATTTGTTGTACGAATAATGAGACAGATGTTAATGAAGATAAGCTGCTAATGGTTGTTGTGGAAATGAGGCGGGAAGAACAAAAATTTATTCGCAACGTAGTGTTCATTCAGAAGAATATATTGTCACCGCTTTCGATGACCAACAGTTGAACGACATCGAGAAATTGTGCGTAAATCAAAACAAAATAATTGTGATGGATACCACATTCAATGTGTGTGATATGTGGCTTACAGATATCGGCTATCAAAACCTCCGACTTGTAAACGACAAAGGTAATCATCCTTGGTTTTATGGTCCCGTCCTTTTGCATATGAGAAAAACACCTGAAACATTTTCACGTTTTGCAACAGAATTTCTTTTAGCCAACAGCAAATTACGTAGCCTAACTTATTTGGGTACTGATCTTGAACGAGCATTATTCCAAGGGTTTAAACATGTCTTACCTGATCTTAAAAGTCTGCTTTGTGTTAAAAACATGTCTGATCGAGACAAAAAAAAGTTGACACAGCTTGGTGCAAAGGGGCAGAAAAAATTTTTAGCGGATATCTATGGCATCAATGACGGCGTTGTTATGGAATTAGGATTAGCGTCAGCTGAAGAGGAGGACGATTTTAAAGCCAAGCTTGACTCTTTGAAGGAGAATTGGGAGGACCTTGCTCCAACTTTCCACGACTGGTTTTCGAGGAATCGAGGAAAACAGTTTATTGAAAGCGTGATCGAGTCGGCGAGAGAGGGATCTGGTCTGGATGGGCTATTCTACAACAATGCAATCGAATCACTTCTTTCCATTTTAAAAATGGAAACTGGAAATAAAAAACTTGGAATTATCGAGCTTATTTCAAAAGTGAAGGTCATTATTCAGAGACAAAGAACTGAAGAAGTTCGAGCTGTTTACCAGTCTGGAAAGTACAGATTAGCAAATGATTACAATCAATTTCAGGTTATAATATAATTGTTGTATACACTTTTTTTATAAGAAACAGAAAATTTTGCTTCAGCCTGAAATGCACTTGCCATTGTTCTTTTTTTTCAGCAATTCTGATCCTCATTGTTCTTATAAAATTGTTCTTATATAAAAAAGTGTAATTGTATAATTGGTAGTAACATACTTGTTTTAAAAAATTACTTTTCATAGATGCTGACATAGTATACGTTCACGTCGAATAAAATTTTATTATAAATAATTGCAATATTACAGGTTGATCCAATCACTTGGCACCGTTGGGACGAGGCACGTAGAATGGAGCATGTAAACAGTCGACAATTTTCACCATCGTTCAGTGACCTGTATATAACATCTAAAAACGTTGGGAGGAAGCCAAACCACATTAATCGCAAACGCCACTTCACAGATGCAGTAATAGCCGAGGAAAGGATTGATACAACTCAAACCCCGGTCACACCACTAGTTGTTAAAAAGAAAAAAAATGGCGATTATCATTGCCAGAAGGTGATGCCTGTTGATTTAACTATGATTAACCCTAAACGAAAGACCTCTGGGAAATATATGATGCTACGACTCAAGGCAATGCATAAAATGGTTGCAAGGTATTTTTAGTTCGTGTAATTCTTTAACGTATTGAAAGTGTTAAACTCTTTGTCTAAGGGTTTAAGCTCTATACGTTAGAATGGCTGGCATATGGTATTTTCTTGAAACAAATTGTTTTAATATGTTTTAGATGTGTCTCACCAAGTTGTACCATGAGAATTACGCCGCAAGACTTTCTCATCATCAAGTCTACTGGCGTCGTTACATTCACCGACAAATATAAGAAAGTGCAGAAGAGAGAAGGTCCTGTCTATGTCCATTTTCTCGAAGAATGTTTGAAGGGCTACGTTGAGAACTTTAAGTATGAAAACGTGACCGTATCCGACGATACGAAAAACAATCTCACTACTGCACAATGTATCTTTTTGCTTTCGCTAGGAATACCCATTATATTGTAAATATGTTTTTCACTATATTACAGTAGCTAACTAAGTACTATTAATGTTTCTATTACCATTAAGGTCAATCCAGCGCGTGAGGTTTTTTGTGCGTGTGTTTTGCCGCGCCCCTGACGGTACCAAATTAATAAATTAGTTCCACCGACCATCATGACAGAGAATCAGGGCAGAGGAGACTGGGAGTTAGAAGCTAAATCACTGCTGCGGTATATTAGCATTTCATCCACAGAAATAAAGGAGGTTTTAATATAGAAGGAGGGAATATTGGAGTTTATTTTTTCATCAAAGCATTGCAATTGCTATGCTACTGCTGGATTTACTAGAGAGGCGGAACAACGCTTACGCGCAATTTTTATACTGACTATGTACAGGTCTGAAAAAGTACCCTAAAAAGAGTATATGATATATGATTTTCACACTTGATGTTTTTGACTAAAGAAAATTCTTTACTATCAATTATATTTCTTTGTAGTAAATGATTATCGAAAACACAATGTCCAGTGCAACATACGTGTTCGAGTAAAATTTTTAAAAAGAGTTAAATTTCTCCGTAATTAATTCGAAATCTTCTTTTGGATGTACGCATTCTCACTGTATTTAAGATCGGCGCAGTTTGCGCATGACATTTGAAATCGGCTGGGTGATTCTGGCTGATTCTGGCTGATTCTGGGTGGCTCTGGCTGATTCTGGGTGGTTCTGGGTGATTTTGGGTGGTTATGGCTGATTCTGGGTTGTTCTGGGTAGTTCCATAGTTTAGTAATACCGGTTGTTGTGCAACCTGGTGTACTAATAGAAGTAATTCATAAATATACAGCATTTGTTGTGCTACGCCACTTATATACAACTGTTGTACAATTGTTGCTAATATGTTTATGTTACTGATTAATTAAGAAACAAAATAGAAACAAAAAAATAGAGCAGAAAAGATTACTGGTTCTACCCCACCATTTCCTTTCAAAAAAATGCTGCACCACGAATACGGAAAGTCGTTTAGTTGGACATTGAAGAATGTATTTGTAACTATGCTATGAGATTCAGGATACAGATCCTAAATAATTTAACTTGAGATGAACTGAAAAGCTATACGACAGGAATTGTTTTTTCTAATAAATTTAAGTGTAGAGCAACAAATCACAAAATTGTCTGCTTAGTAAAGATTGGTAGCTATGAATGATTCACTAAAAAAAAAAGAAGGAGAAATACCTTTATTAAAACAATGTTATTTCAAATTATGGCAAACCATTAAAATGTAAAACTTTTTAAACAACAGCAGAAAAAAAAACACAAACTTTTTGTTAACTTTACCATCATAAAAATAGTTTCAAAACTTACCGTAACATCGGAATAATGATTGCGAAATGTGTTTGTAGCTTGAACCTCCGATCAAGCTACAGAATAAAGAATGTTCTTTAAAAAATAATAGTCATTAAACACAGGGGATAGAACCATGTAAAGCTGTCTAGCATCATGTAATATGTTTCGGTAATTTAATCTTATCTTTCAAAAAGTAAAACTAGACCAGAAAGTACTTATGATCAAGGCATTGACAATTCTGGAGGACCATTTCGATATTCTTCGCAATCCACGCAGCCACGAAATCAAAAACAGGTATTACCAGTTTTCTATTTTAACTCTGGCTTAAACGTTAAAATATACAAACAAAATTATTTAGAACTTAATGTTTTTAAGGTGTATAACATACAGCAGAGCATTGGCAGAATTTGTTGTACGAATAATGAGACAGATGTTAATGAAGATAAGCTGCTAATGGTTGTTGTGGAAATGAGGCGGGAAGAACAAAAATTTATTCGCAACGTAGTGTTCATTCAGAAGAATATATTGTCACCGCTTTCGATGACCAACAGTTGAACGACATCGAGAAATTGTGCGTAAATCAAAACAAAATAATTGTGATGGATACCACATTCAATGTGTGTGATATGTGGCTTACAGATATCGGCTATCAAAACCTCCGACTTGTAAACGACAAAGGTAATCATCCTTGGTTTTATGGTCCCGTCCTTTTGCATATGAGAAAAACACCTGAAACATTTTCACGTTTTGCAACAGAATTTCTTTTAGCCAACAGCAAATTACGTAGCCTAACTTATTTGGGTACTGATCTTGAACGAGCATTATTCCAAGGGTTTAAACATGTCTTACCTGATCTTAAAAGTCTGCTTTGTGTTAAAAACATGTCTGATCGAGACAAAAAAAAGTTGACACAGCTTGGTGCAAAGGGGCAGAAAAAATTTTTAGCGGATATCTATGGCATCAATGACGGCGTTGTTATGGAATTAGGATTAGCGTCAGCTGAAGAGGAGGACGATTTTAAAGCCAAGCTTGACTCTTTGAAGGAGAATTGGGAGGACCTTGCTCCAACTTTCCACGACTGGTTTTCGAGGAATCGAGGAAAACAGTTTATTGAAAGCGTGATCGAGTCGGCGAGAGAGGGATCTGGTCTGGATGGGCTATTCTACAACAATGCAATCGAATCACTTCTTTCCATTTTAAAAATGGAAACTGGAAATAAAAAACTTGGAATTATCGAGCTTATTTCAAAAGTGAAGGTCATTATTCAGAGACAAAGAACTGAAGAAGTTCGAGCTGTTTACCAGTCTGGAAAGTACAGATTAGCAAATGATTACAATCAATTTCAGGTTATAATATAATTGTTGTATACACTTTTTTTATAAGAAACAGAAAATTTTGCTTCAGCCTGAAATGCACTTGCCATTGTTCTTTTTTTTCAGCAATTCTGATCCTCATTGTTCTTATAAAATTGTTCTTATATAAAAAAGTGTAATTGTATAATTGGTAGTAACATACTTGTTTTAAAAAATTACTTTTCATAGATGCTGACATAGTATACGTTCACGTCGAATAAAATTTTATTATAAATAATTGCAATATTACAGGTTGATCCAATCACTTGGCACCGTTGGGACGAGGCACGTAGAATGGAGCATGTAAACAGTCGACAATTTTCACCATCGTTCAGTGACCTGTATATAACATCTAAAAACGTTGGGAGGAAGCCAAACCACATTAATCGCAAACGCCACTTCACAGATGCAGTAATAGCCGAGGAAAGGATTGATACAACTCAAACCCCGGTCACACCACTAGTTGTTAAAAAGAAAAAAAATGGCGATTATCATTGCCAGAAGGTGATGCCTGTTGATTTAACTATGATTAACCCTAAACGAAAGACCTCTGGGAAATGTATGATGCTACGACTCAAGGCAATGCATAAAATGGTTGCAAGGTATTTTTAGTTCGTGTAATTCTTTAACGTATTGAAAGTGTTAAACTCTTTGTCTAAGGGTTTAAGCTCTATACGTTAGAATGGCTGGCATATGGTATTTTCTTGAAACAAATTGTTTTAATATGTTTTAGATGTGTCTCACCAAGTTGTACCATGAGAATTACGCCGCAAGACTTTCTCATCATCAAGTCTACTGGCGTCGTTACATTCACCGACAAATATAAGAAAGTGCAGAAGAGAGAAGGTCCTGTCTATGTCCATTTTCTCGAAGAATGTTTGAAGGGCTACGTTGAGAACTTTAAGTATGAAAACGTGACCGTATCCGACGATACGAAAAACAATCTCACTACTGCACAATGTATCTTTTTGCTTTCGCTAGGAATACCCATTATATTGTAAATATGTTTTTCACTATATTACAGTAGCTAACTAAGTACTATTAATGTTTCTATTACCATTAAGGTCAATCCAGCGCGTGAGGTTTTTTGTGCGTGTGTTTTGCCAATTTTATCGTTGTGAACAATCGCTTTTTAACATTGTATATTGTTTTACATGTAAATAAAAACATCTAAACAGAAATCCTATTTTTTCTTAACCCTACGCAATTATAGCTACCTTTTATCCTATTTTACAAAAACCGTTAAAAGTCCAGCATTGTTATTTGCCCAAAGATTTAGGGGCAAGGCGGTTTATGAAATCGCGCCCCTGACGGTACCAAATTAATAAATTAGTTCCACCGACCATCATGACAGAGAATCAGGGCAGAGGAGACTGGGAGTTAGAAGCTAAATCACTGCTGCGGTATATTAGCATTTCATCCACAGAAATAAAGGAGGTTTTAATATAGAAGGAGGGAATATTGGAGTTTATTTTTTCATCAAAGCATTGCAATTGCTATGCTACTGCTGGATTTACTAGAGAGGCGGAACAACGCTTACGCGCAATTTTTATACTGACTATGTACAGGTCTGAAAAAGTACCCTAAAAAGAGTATATGATATATGATTTTCACACTTGATGTTTTTGACTAAAGAAAATTCTTTACTATCAATTATATTTCTTTGTAGTAAATGATTATCGAAAACACAATGTCCAGTGCAACATACGTGTTCGAGTAAAATTTTTAAAAAGAGTTAAATTTCTCCGTAATTAATTCGAAATCTTCTTTTGGATGTACGCATTCTCACTGTATTTAAGATCGGCGCAGTTTGCGCATGACATTTGAAATCGGCTGGGTGATTCTGGCTGATTCTGGCTGATTCTGGGTGGCTCTGGCTGATTCTGGGTGGTTCTGGGTGATTTTGGGTGGTTATGGCTGATTCTGGGTTGTTCTGGGTAGTTCCATAGTTTAGTAATACCGGTTGTTGTGCAACCTGGTGTACTAATAGAAGTAATTCATAAATATACAGCATTTGTTGTGCTACGCCACTTATATACAACTGTTGTACAATTGTTGCTAATATGTTTATGTTACTGATTAATTAAGAAACAAAATAGAAACAAAAAAATAGAGCAGAAAAGATTACTGGTTCTACCCCACCATTTCCTTTCAAAAAAATGCTGCACCACGAATACGGAAAGTCGTTTAGTTGGACATTGAAGAATGTATTTGTAACTATGCTATGAGATTCAGGATACAGATCCTAAATAATTTAACTTGAGATGAACTGAAAAGCTATACGACAGGAATTGTTTTTTCTAATAAATTTAAGTGTAGAGCAACAAATCACAAAATTGTCTGCTTAGTAAAGATTGGTAGCTATGAATGATTCACTAAAAAAAAAAGAAGGAGAAATACCTTTATTAAAACAATGTTATTTCAAATTATGGCAAACCATTAAAATGTAAAACTTTTTAAACAACAGCAGAAAAAAAAACACAAACTTTTTGTTAACTTTACCATCATAAAAATAGTTTCAAAACTTACCGTAACATCGGAATAATGATTGCGAAATGTGTTTGTAGCTTGAACCTCCGATCGAGCTACAGAATAAAGAATGTTCTTTAAAAAATAATAGTCATTAAACACAGGGGATAGAACCATGTAAAGCTGTCTAGCATCATGTAATATGTTTCGGTAATTTAATCTTATCTTTCAAAAAGTAATTTAAAAGTTGGGTAATAGGGCAAGGAATAACTGCATACAGTTAACCCCTGACAAGCGTAATTCCATATGATTGAAAAAAAGAGTTTAACATGACAAATTTTATGTCAACAAGGAAATATACAAGGTTAGTTTTTCCCTGAGAAAGAGGGACACTTATATATATTTGGGAATTGAGAAGGTTGGGTTGGATTTGGGGAGGTGGGGGTTTAGTGGTGGTGTTGGTGTTGGGGAGGGGGGTGTGGTAGGTTGAAAGGAAAGGAAAGGATACTTGATGGAAGTAAATTATGATACATATAAAACATACCAATTTTTTCAGGTAAGTCCAAGACTAAGATAATCATGACGGAAACCATGAGGTGAAACTAGTAGTAGAATGTTAACAAAAATATTCATCTCTTATAATAATACGGAGAGTGTGTCTGTTTGTGTGTCTGTAACAGGCAAAGTTGATATCGTCATTTTCCTTTGATGTTGCCGAAAAAAATCTTTGATGTTGCCGAAAAAAAATATGTCTTCTTTGTCGTGAAAAGCCGCGAGTTTTGTGTGGTTTGTTAAATGAAGTTCTAGCACAAAGTAACGGAAATTGTGTTTGCAAAAAAGATGGCTGTCCTTTTTAAGCATTTGTCTTCTCTTGCCTTCAAAATAAATCTTTACAAAAGCATTTAAAAAGGGGCATAAGATGCAAATACTGATTTTTGTTGAATCAGAAGTATTTCCTACAACCATTTTTTTTTTACACTTTTGTGGAGAAAAAGTGTATGCAATATCATCAGAATAACTGATTTTGTTGCAAACTGTTTTTCTTTTTCACATTGTTATAAAGGGCATATATCAATAAACATATATATACCAAAATAATTAAATTCTGCAAACTTTGATTTTGTCGTTCACCTCTCATCTTTTATATTTTGATTAAACTTTTGAGGAAAACCATAGGAATTATTTAGAATTTGTATTTTGTGTTGCAAATTTAGTGCAAAAATTTAACTGTTGTGAGGGAGGACCATATGCAATTATATATACTAAAAATAATAATTTGATATTCTACAAGTTGTATTTTTGTATGCACTTAAATGACTGCTTTTTCTGAGTTGAATTTGATGGGTTTCATATCAATTTTGTGGAAGATTTTATGGCTGAAGACAATATAGAACATGCCAATTGAACTGATTTTTGTTCATATTTTGATTTGCTCCTCATAAACCTTTGTGTTCTACATTTATTGTAAACTTTTGTGAGGAAGGACCATATATATATACAATGTTTTCAAAATAATGATTTTTGTTGATTTGAAATTTACTCCTTGCTCATTGCTTTTTCGACATTTCAGGTTAAAATGTTTGGTAAAGTCAGTACGGATCATTAGACAAAAAATTGTTTTGTTAACCGGTTAATTTTTACATTTTGTGCATATTTTTGCGGAAGAGGATAGTATGCAACCGAATAAATGATTTTTCAAAGTTTAACTTTTTGTTTTTAGGTGTTTCGTGTTTGTTTAAGTTTGGCTTTTTGATATTGTTCAGGTTGTATTGTTGTATAAGCATTTAGGGAAAAGACAATGTTTAAAATGCGTAAAGAACTTATTTCATAGATCTGTGCTTACTGTTGCAAGCCTTTCTTTTCGACACTTCAGATTAAAATATTGAAGGTTTTCAACATAATCACATAATAAGATGTATACATATTTTAAATATAAAATCCAACCAGAATATTATACTTCAGTTTTGTCATGATAATTTGATATTCTATCTAGCGTCTATATAATAATACGCCAGTTCCGTGTCTCTGTGACAGGCAAAGTGGATGTCTTCATTTTCCTTTGATGTTGCCGAAAAATGCATGTCTAATATGTTAAATTTTCTGACGTTACGACGCGACGTCAATAGCACTACTTTAACGTCAATATCCTATATTAAATTAAGGTGGTTCCCTGGGAAATAAAGCCCTTTTTCATTTTTTTTTCAATATTGAGTATTATATACTGTTGGAAAGGTTATTCTCTCAGCTATAAGGTGGTATAAATGGTTTTCCAAGGTCCTGCAATAATTTTGCAAATTTTACAGAAGTTTCTATACAGGTAGAACCTAAAATTTCGAAAATTTCCTTAGCAACGGTCCTTAGAAACTGATTTAGGCCAATATCTTTTTGTTAAAAAGTCGTAAGGGCGTGAAAATGCCGCCATTTTGACGCCAAAGGGCTGTTCTATCTTGCACGGCAAAGTTTTACTATAAGATATACACCGAAACCATCCTGAAGTGCTTTCAAAGTTAGAGCTCCTGGTGAAAGGTCATAAATTCTTCCTCCATTTTTTAAACACAAATAGCTTGATTCTTTTAACCAATTAAAGTCATGGCTAACAAGAAAAGTTATCAGAAGAGAAGATCAAGGAAGAGAAAAGGTTTTAATGGTGCAAATGTTACAGCCAGCAATACAACATTAAACGGAACATCTTCAGAACCAATCCAAGAACTCACCGAACCTGAACCGTCAACACAAACTGGAGCATCAGCTGCCAAATTAGATTGTAGTACTACCTCAGAAACAATTGAGAAAGAGTTTGTTGCTAACTGTAACATTATAATAGAGAGTGACTTGTTAATGTCTTTGATTTTTATGATAGGAAGATGCCCAGACTGTGCAGCTTCTGTAAGCGTGGAACATCTATTGCAAGCCAAAATGGGAATGGCTCATTTCCTTTTAATCTCATGTGCAGAATGCCCATGGAATTTGAAGTTTTGTTCTTCTAAAGAGTGTGATAAACCAGATCCAGTTAATGGCAGAAAAGGTTATGACATTAATAGAAGGACAGTAGTTGCATTTCGTGAGAATGGTATTGGTTTCAGCGGCATCGAAAAATTTTGCAGATGCATGAATATGCCACAACCAATGACAAAATCAACATTTGAAAACATTAATTCATTGGTCCACAATGCTTATGTACAGACTTCACATGAGTCCATGGCTACAGCAGCAAAAGAAGTGCATGAGAAAACAAAAAGAAATGACCCAAGTAGTGTTGATAAAGAGGATATCGCTAATATAGCTGTCAGCGGTGATGGCGCCTGGCAAAAGCGCCGATTTTCATCCCTTAATGGGGTAATGACATTGATCGCAGATGGAAAGTGTATTGACACTGAGGTTATGTCGAAAAAGTGTAAAGAGTGTGATGTTTGGGAAAAGACAAATGACACCCATTCTGAGAAGCATAAAGAGTGGAAAGAAAATCATGCTGCGTTTTGCTCTATCAACCATAGAGGCAGTTCTGGTGCCATGGAGATTACCGGCTTGAAACGTATTTACCATCGCTCTGTGAAAACTCACAAACTCCGATACACTTTTTACATTGGAGACGGAGACACAAAATCTTTTGTGGAACTTTGTAGTACAAATCCCTACCCAGGACACAGCTTGAACAAAGGTGAATGTATCGGGCATGTACATAAACGTGTCGGAACCAGATTGCGAAAAATTAAAACTGACCACAAGGGTGTAAAGCTTTCAGATGGAAAAGGCATTGGCAGAGGAAAGGGAAGACTCACAGACAAGATCATGAATACACTTCAAAACCATTATGGAATGGCTATTAGACAGAACACTGATAATCTTTATGCTATGCATAAATCTGTTGCTGCTGTCCTTTTTCATTCGACAAATGAACCTGATGAAGAAAAGCGTCACATGTACTGTCCCCGAACTGAGAACTCTTGTGTAAATATCAAAGGGATAAGATAACTGGTGAATCTACTTACAAAGGGCATTTAAACATTGATAAAGTTGTCTCAGACCTCATTGCACCTGTATTTTCAAGCAAAGACCTTGGAAGTGAGGATCTACTTAAGAAATGCCTTCATGGTCAAACACAAAACGTAAATGAGTCTCTCAACAATGTCATCTGGTCAAGATGCCCTAAAAGAGTTTATGTTGGAAATGCTGTTTTCAAAACAGCAGTAGCATCTGCAGTAATAGCATATAACAATGGAGAAACAGGACTGTTACCAGTATATTCCAAACTTGGTTTAGAACCTGGTTATTATACCGAAACTGGTTTTCGTAAAGCTAACACAAAACGTGTGAAAGAGTCAAACCGCAAGTCTACTGACAGAGTTAAAAATGACAGAAAAAGGCAGAGAGCTGCCAGAAAAGGTTATGAAGATAAGAATTTGCTTGAGGAAGGGGAAACATATGGATATGGTGCTTTTGTTGGACTTTAATTATTAGTTTATGAACAGATTAGTTTTTTTTATACAAACTGTTTTTTTTCTTTTACCGATATTTCAAAACAAGATTTTTGCAGATTTTTGAACTCCTAACAAAGATAACTTTTCATTGGAACAAGCTTTTGAGCTGAAATTTTGAACATCAGTTCTTCATTCTATTTAGGAGGGACTGTGTTAATTAGTTTTTCAATTTTACTATTTTTTCTTCTCCTAGAATCTAGTATGTTGTCATTGATATTCTCTTTTCCGGAAAAGTCAAGTTTGGTGGCCAACCCGATGCGATTTAGATAAAAAATTAAAAAAGTAATTCACTCAGTCCCTTCAGCTACTCAATATTAACACATGTGCAAAGTTTTATCTTGATTGGAAAAGTCTACCTAGACATATCCTTGTTAGGAGATACCATATGTTTTTAGCCTATAATTTGTTAATTATGCGCATAATTAGTTTTTTCTTCCTATTTTATTATGATACAACTTTGTGCCAAAGCATTTTGAAAAAAAACCATTTTTTGGAAAAAAATCCTTGTTTCCCAGGGAACCACCTAAATTAATGAAGCCATTACAGTGCACCTAAAATTTAGAGGCCAAATAACTTGGAAACGAGGTGGTGACGTCAATGATTTTTCACCGCGTGGGTAACTAGGGACCACCTATAACTAATTTGGGTAATTTTTTCAAACCCGGTCCCCAAATCCGTTTCGGAATGGACGGGTTGATGACGTCATCAAAAAACCTTTAAACCTTGATATCTCTGCAACCGTTTGTCAAAAGTACATAATCCTATACATTATCTTGATCAGCGTTTCAAGACCTATACAATGAAGGCAGCAGGTATACAAATTTCTAATGGCGGTTGACTGGCCATTGCTGACGTCAGCAAAATTTTAAAACCCTTATATCTCATTAAACGCTTATCAAAAAGACATGATCATATACATTTTCTTGGTCAGCGTTTAAACCTCTGCACAGTACAGGCAACGAATAAATTAAATTTCGCCAAAAATTTTTGTAATTGCACTGCTGACGTCAGCAAAAAATCTAAAACAACCTATTTTTCCATTGTCCTTCTGCCTAAGTGGATTTTTCCACGGGCCTTATCGACTAGTCTATATAATAATACGTTAAGTGTGTCTGTCTGTGTCTCTGTGACAGGCAAAGTGGATGTGTTCATTTTCCTTTGATGTGGCCGAAAAATACATGTCTTTGTTGTTAAATTTTATGACGTTACGGCGCGACGTCAATAACACTACTTTAACGTCAATATCCTATATTAAATTAATGAAGCCACTACAGTGCACTTAAAGTTTTGAGGCCAAATAACATGGAAACGAGGTGGTGACGTCAATGATTTTTCCACGGGCTTTATCGACTAGTCTCTTATAATAATACAGAGAAGAGATAGGAAAATGTTCGTTCTAGCGCAGTCGTCGACGACGACGACAGGGGAAATTCCCCAAATTCCCGAAATCCGAAATCCCAATTCCAACAAATCCGAAAACCAAATCCGATTCCGATAAAATGCCACGCATGCGCAATAGCGACTAACGGGAATAATGCTGAAATCAACAAAAATAGAGATTGCGCAAGTGAGTAAGGGGAAAGTCCCTTACTCAAGGATCCCTTTCCGAGGTCGGGATAATAAAGATGAGTTGGAAACAAGAAAGATGGAAAAAATTGGTTGAAGAGAATCCCCTGGTGGTAAGGTATGTACCGGACCAATTCAAGATCCAGGAAATGTGCAACAAGGTTGTTCAAAAGAACCCCCGGCTATTCAAATATATTCCCGACAAGTTCAAGACCCAGGAAATGTGTGCCATGGCGGTTCGGCAGAAACCAGTGACGCTCTCCCTTGTTCCAGATCATTTTAAAACACGGAAAATGTGTGCCATGGCGGTTCATCAGAACCCATAGACGCTCGAAGATTTTCCGGATCATTTCAAAAACCGCGAAATGTGTACCAAAGCGGTTCAAGAGGTGCCGGAGATGCTCCGGTATGTTCCGAAATATTTCAAAACCGAGGAAATGGCGCTATGGCGGTTCAAGAGGATCCGTTGGTACTCAGAGGTGTTCCGGATCATTTCAAAACCCGCGAAATGTGTACCAGAGCGGTTCAAGAGGTGTCGGAGATGCTCTGGTATGTTCCGGACTGTTTTGTGACACGGGAAATGTGCATGGGTAACAAGGATATGCTCGAAGCCTATCGTTAGCGGAAAGCGAAGAAGTATAGAATTAACAAGGAATTGCTACCAGCGGCTTGGCATCCCGATAGAGCAATAGACTGGTGTTTTTCAGAGGATGAAAAGGCAGACCTTGAGCTCTTGTGGAGTGAATAAACGATGAAGGAACAATGCGATGAATGTAAACGAGTACTCAACGCCTATGACAGATGCTCTTGTGGACGAAGGTTCTTCATAAAAGCTAAGCTGCTCTGCTGGCACTGCTGGCAGGAGTACATCACGTATAATGGTGGTAGCTGTCCATGTGATGCTAGTTGAGGTTTTGTTTTTCTACAAATAAAGAGACATGTCTGACAAAATGAACAAAACACTAAACTTTTCTGGAATCGAAGTACCAACCATGAACATCTTATTCAATGTAGACTCGAAAATCATGAAACCTTCCGAAGTCGATGTGAACAAGGTCGTGATCTCATCGATGGTCAACTTTTCAGTCCATAGCAACACGATCAAGTTCAAGCGCATCTATGTGGGATACAAGGAGTCGGATGACAAGATCACATCCCTCTGCACCCAGCCCCCCCCCCCCCCGCAGAATAGCTATGGTATCCAAAAATATAACGAGACCGCCAAGTGGAAAGTGTGCTTTATCATCGATCCTGAAAACCCAAAGCAGACAGATTATATCAAGTGCATGCAAAAGATCGACGCCCCGATCTTTGAGCACGCCAAGAACTACAAGCACCCCATGATTAGGCACATCTCGGATAACTCCCCGATCAAGGAGAGATCAATTCCCACCTTTTTGCCAGCAGAGCACAAAGAACAAAGACGGCAAGCCAGTCAGGAAGATAACTACGCCATTCTTCAACAGGCACCGGCAGCAAGTAGATCCGGCTATTTATGATGGGAAGAGGCTTTCCATGGTGGCAGTCATAACATACAGAGATGTGTACCTTTCGTCTAACACCATCCCAGAAAGGAGCCTCGACTTTCAGCAATCGATCATCACTGGGGCTCATGACATACCAAAACAGTCGCTGATGATCGATGTGGATGAAGGAGATATTTTAGAAGAAGAAGCCGAAAACTTTGACTCTTCACCATCCGACGACACCGTAGATCTCGAGTAAGAAAACAACGGTCAATCAGGTGAACCTTCGGGTTTACCTGATAAGCGTCCGGAACGTCACTGAGTTGTAGTGGATGGAAAGGTTTGTATGGTTGGTATTCAACCATAGAAAACAAAAGCATGAACGACGTTAAGGCACTGGAAAAGGAAGCAAAAGAACTAAAGATTCTTAACTATTCAACTGTGAATAGGCGTCCTCTTCTCGAATCAATCCGCAAAGTCAAGACGGTCCTTATTGCGAACCTCTCCAAAAAGCAGCGATGTGTAGTACATGATGGAGACCACATCATCGATCGAGATACTGGAGAAGTACTCTAAAATCGTTTAGTATGTTGAACAACACATTAGACCTATGAATAAGCCGGTGGCTCCTCTAAGTACCGCTGACATACTGTACTGCAAGTTTTTTATCAGCTCCCGTTTACCCTCTTCACGTTCTTTCGCTACAAGCTGCTGTCTCACCCGTTCATTAAGGGAATCCACGATTTTTCTAGTTCTTTGACGTATTTGCTCCTTGAGTAACATATAGCGTTGTTTTTCCTGCATAATCAAGCTGAATTCATAATCGCTAATCACCCTATTTTCCACAGCTCTAGTGATAAGGTCGACAACAGAGTTAAGATTGGTCTCTGCCAACAGCCGGATGCTTTCGTACTTTTTGCTTTTGACATCCAGCCTCCTGCCTGTATTCCTCAGGCCTGCTTGCCCTAATCCTACGGTTATCGTGATCCCACCATAGCTACGGCCAGAGGTAGGCCAATTCCGGATAGCATACTACCAATTCCAACGCCCGAAGTAATGACACTTACAGCGAGTAATCCATAATCAGTGTATCTAACCCACGTACCATGCATCTTGAACTTTTTAGCGAGCCTGTCCCGCTCTTTAATCTCATTACGCAGGTATTGCTCCACTTGCTCGATTTTCTTAAGTCTGTACATTTGACCTTCATCACCCTCCCCCCCCCCATGAGGAGCACTCGGCAGGCTCGGATAAAGCTTTGTAATTTCGATCATATTTATTCTATCAGCAAATGCATAGTGTAATTCCCACGAAAGGGTTCTTATTGTTATTATGCTCGTTGATGAGCATAAACTCCAGCCTGTCTGTTGAACTCTTAAGTGGGAGGTATACGGGATTATCGAAACTCCAGGTAAGCATGTCCTCCCGATCAATCAACTCTTTGATGGGGAGCATTGCCAGTATATTGGATTTCTCACCATTTAAAAGACAGTAATCCGTATCCAACTGGTTACACGTTAGTCTCAGCCGTTGGTGAACATCATTCTTGTAGTGGCTGTCATGGTCTCCTTCTGTGAATAGTACCTTGGCATCAGTCCCATAACCCATAATGTCCTGCAGCGGTTGATCAATTACCACACCGTATCCCTTCTTAACCCAGAGTCTGCAGACTCCATTCCTAAGCACAGAGAGCTTGATCTTGCCCTCTGATGAAATGTTGACTATGGCCGCCAGATCCTCGATTCTATACAACCCCGGCTCGATTGAGATGAGGATTCCCCCAGGGCCGGAAACTGGTGGATTTTAGAGCGATCCTCGTGTTTTCCCCCAGATGAGTGTCGAAAATCGTAGGTTTCCCGACATCTGTAATATACAGTTGCTTCATTTTTCTTAAAAGAAAAGATGAGCATTTACTCGTATAACCCCAAAGCAAAGTATGCCCCTAGACATGAGCGTTATCTCGAGAGACTCAAGGGTGAAGGTGAAATTCCCCAGCATTTTCGTCGGCTACGAATTCCATTCCGGTGCAGTGTTGAATACATGGCAAAGCCACCCTTTCAGCCTCTGGTCCACTCAGCTCAATTTTGCTACCTACTGCGCAACTTCAGCTTGTGGTATTTCCATGCAGCATCTAACCACCTCTTTGCCTCTGGGTCGCTCCGTTTACCGCTTCCATGTGTACTTCCAGATTCGTAAAATCCTTCAAGATCTCGACATTTCTCTACCGGGTTTGATAGGTTTCGACGTCTCAACAACCCTTTCAACAACCAAAAATTCCAGCAATTAGCACGTGAATTCGCGGTAAGTAGTAGCGAGCAAGAGTGGAGGAACGAGATACTCTTCAGTAGCTGGCAAGCTATTCGTAAAGACTATCCCGGCAGCGGGTCTAGCTATTTCGATGAAGATTCATGGAGTCGATGGATTCTCGAAACCTCTCAAGGCCTCACTCGTATAAGCATTGAATGGTTATCCCAAAGCGTAAGATTTTACGCTTATCTCATACTTCAGAGCCAAGCCAACGCAAGGTCCAACATTATCGGCAATCAAGGTAGTTCGATCGATGCGCAGCGTCTATACTTGACAAAATTTGAGGACTTGATCACAAGGGCTAGTAACACAGGTGAGGAAATAAGGCGATTCCAAAATATGCTCAAGTATGCGCGCAGCAATGTCTTTTTCTCGGCTGCTTATGGAGTCTACATGATTCCTAGCGATATGGCCCTTCATATCGGGAGTGTCATGAATATCACGAACAAGATACTCATTAGTACGGAGTACTTCTCAATTGGTGTTAACCCCCAGATCAACGCTGGCAGACCACAGAGTTCAAAACATCATCCATCAAGGCAAGAGATTAAAGGGGAGGATACCATGCTTCAGACGCATTCCCCCGACAGACACGAAGATACCAAGGCTACCGTTATCACGGTTGGAGTAGGGCTAATCCTGGATTTCATCTGGATGAAAAAATAGATCTAATGTGTTTATCAACATACTAGACTCTCATCGATCCTTACCACTCCTCTTGCGCCTGTTACCCACATACCCAACCACTATACCCACAGCAGCAGCCATGGCCATGTATAAATGCTTTGCCGCGAATTCAACAACTCTTGCTGCAACTCTGAAAAAGAACGACACCACGCTACAAATGATGCCAGGAAGGGCTGCACTTGCTTTGCCTGCTAAGTACTTCAAAAATCCCCCGAGTCCTTTAAGTTGTTTCCGTACAAAACCTTTCCCCGGCAGTTCCGTACAAAACCTTTCCCCGGGACTTTCAATGGCAGCTCCTTCGACAGTGCCTTCACCTCCAGTAACTGCCAGGACGATGGTAGAGACCAGCAAGCCAACAGCAGAAACGATGCTCGCTATAGTCAGGCCCTGCTCCCGAAAAAGGGTTTGGAGCCTTCCAAGCAGGGTTTTATCGTCTACGGCAATCTTCATCAGCTCGGACTTAATGGACCTCAGTTGCTTAAAAACCTCGGATGAAAGACGGTGCCTATCCAGTTCATCCCTCTTATCTTCATTCAATTTCTTCAATTCATTCTCAAGATCATTAATATCCTGAAGCCTTCGTACCCCGGGCTTCTGCTTTAACTTACCCTCTTTCGTATCTTACTATAATATTGTACAAGTTTATCCTTCACCCCCTTAATAGTCTTCTGCAGGTTTTCAATGTCGAGCTTTAATTTTCTCATATCAGGGGTCTCGATCTCATCGTCGATGCGCGCGAACGAAGTATCTGCATAACCCTTTATGTCACGAGCAAAAGTTTGAATGCTATCAACTGTTTTCATTTCAATCGTCTCACCATCCTCTTTACCCGAAGTCTCCTCACCCTTCTTAACAAGAACATCAACCTCCAGCGCAAGGTTCTGAGCCTATACCCGACCACCATTATTAGGGGTAGAGACATACTTGGTGAAGCCCATATCTCGAATATCTTGAGCCGCAAGGCCCTTTTGTCTTAGTGTACTTAATGGTAGGAACCCGGTCCCATTCTCCTTCGTAACCCTTATACCTTTGAAAAAAAGCTGTTCTCCTTCACGTCTAAAGCTACCCCTGGTGATATTGATATCTATCCGGGTTTAATCCAGAGGTCCCAGGTATTGATTATTTAGATGTGCGTAGAAGGCACTTACCTCTTCCTCTAATACAGATTTCGTTATTCTATCAAGTGTATCCTCCTGCTGCTCCGTCGTGGTATCCCTGTACGTCTTCGAGCCCACGGAACTCCTGCGGCACAAGGAGTTCACTAGGGACATTCCCGGGCCCGAGATCATCCATCTGAATACCTTCAAAGTCTCCTTCATATCCCGGATTATCAGCCATTTATTCAACAAAAAAGTCCCTAATAATAAAGAATGTTCGGTACTCTATTAGATCCGCGTAAGGAATTAAAGACAATGCTCGCGATGAAGGGCTTGAAGCAGCGAGTAAAAATGTCGCACATGCGGACAATGATTAACGAGAATACAGAGCTATGTATTGACATGTTTCAACTTGGACCAAATGATGTCATATTTCCTGGCAGTATCAAATTCCTTTTCGATCTGGACCTAACGGGGACTAATGCGAAACGCACGATCGTTTCGAATATCGGGAAGGCCCTGGTACAGAACCTTCGTATAACACTGGGCAGCAATGAGATCCAGAACATAACCTGATCCTCGAAGGGATCAATGGTAACGATGGGAAAATTCGCGCTCTACAAGTTAAAGCGAGTGATGTAACCGGTAACAAAGAAGAAAAGGCAATTGCGGCAGCTTACGGCAACACGTTTGCTATACCACTTGGCAAGATGTTCGAATTAACATTACCCTTTTATCCAGAAGGTATACACGATAGGCTCCAATTTGCTATACGGTTCGCGCGTTTTGACCAAGTCATCATAGATGCTGGTACGCCAGCCGTGGGGTCTACAGCGGCTAAGCCAGCGGATGCTACATATAAGATCTCAAACATGGAGCTTTGTTCGATCAGATAACCAATGAAGAGCTCGCGAGTGTCATGTTGTCCAGGTACACCCGGTTTGCTTTGCCATATGTGCGCGTACTCCGCAGCAAGATAGTAACGATGAATAAAAGTGCCACCAGACATAATCTCCATGTCTGCCAAGAGCCTGAAGGGTATACTCCTACTCTTTGTGGATCCTAGCGAAGTAAAAGCATATGCTGGTGCTAACGAGACCCTCTACAACCCCAAGATTGAGAAGGTCTCGATCACTGTCAAAGGTAAGCCCTATCAGCTATATTCACATGCAATGTTACCAAACGATCACATTGAAACGGTTGTGAACCTGTTTGGTAGTCACGATAAGCACCAAGTGACTGCTGGCCAGTTTTTCACCACCAGGTATGCATTGTTCATCGATTTCCACAGTAGCCCCGATAATAACCTGCACGGTTCTGGCAGACCCCTCCAACGTGTTAATGATGGCATTACACTGCATATAACTAACAAAGCGGATGGCACAAGCGGTGAAATTAACTGTTATGTGTACTTGCTCCAAGCTGCGCAGTTGAACATCTTGGATGAGCGCTTCCACTCTGTAGAATATTAGAATAAAGATGGCTACAATCGGCGTACTCGTAGCAGGTGCTGCTATAAATGCACTGGCATTTAGCGGCTCGAATTTTCTGTTCAGCAAACTCGTTGGCATGGGGAAGAGGAAAGAAAAAGACATGATAAAGCTATCGAACAACTTCAAGCTGCTCAAGCCCAATGGGTACGTGACAGACAGGCAAAGATCGACTGGTACAATCAGCAACGCAAGCTTAAGCGTCAAGTTGGTGAAAGACTGAAGAAGTTTGATGAGGGCATGAGAGAGTATTACACCGTGACAATCGAGAAAGCTCCAAAGCTCTCGGACTATTATATACCTTCAAAGCAACAGCAGGACGGCGAACTTGGCACTTCTTGGGTTGGCGGCGTATAGGTGGGCCTAGATGCAACGCGGGACGTTTTCGATATGTAATAAACATGTCGAAAGCAACAGAAAATATCGTTGCCCTCAAAGAGGACGAAAAACTAAGCAGTATCTATTACCAACCCGAACACCTTTGGTCTGGTCGAAAAGCGATCAAATTGCTCGCTGAACACTCTGGCTTTTTCTAGAAAGAGGGTTATTCACTGGTTGACTCGTCAACTGCTCTGGCTCAGACATATTCGAGGTCCTAAGCGTATCGACTTCCCACATTTCACAATTACAAAGCCGAATGAAATGCACCAATTTGACTTGCTTTACATGCCCCATGATAAAGTCTATGGAAATACGTATAAATACATCCTCACAGGCATCGACGTGGCTTTGAGGTACAAAGTATCTAGACCATTACAAAGCGGGACCTTTACGATACCCAAAGACCTTCCAAGTGAGATAATGGCTCAGAGCTCAAGTCAGACGGGAGCAAACTGCTGGAAAGCAAAGGGGTCGAGAAAAAGCGTGAATACCACCACACTTTCACGGCCTTCGTCGAATCGTATAACAAGGTGCTCGCGCAGAGACTGTTCAAACCTCAAGATGCACAAGAGTTGGACAGTGATGAACAGAGTGCCACTTGGGTTAAACACTTGTACACTATCGTGAAAAGTTTGAACAACACCAAAACAGCTATGATTGGTATGAAACCTTCGAAAGCGATCAAACTCGACGAAGTCCCACTTACAAAAAGCGAAGGCCATCCTGAAGAAAAGCTCCTACCCGATACTAAGGTGAACCACTGGTTCACCTTAGTATTGCAGCCCTGGCCTCTGTCGGTAAAATTGTATCATAACCCTCTATATATTAAACGAGGCACCATGATGGTGGAACCTATAATGGCAAACCTCCTGATCCAGTTTGCCTGGTCTCGAATTCGGCGCAAATCCCGCGCTATGTCGCCCAACAGCCACCAATGTTTAGCCGTTTCGGATGGTTCCTTGATTGAAATGTTATCATACGCGAGCTCGACCTCAATTCTCTTGATCCGTTCTATAAGCTGCTTAATTGTATCCTCGGTCATATTTTATTTAGGAGATGGGACTCCAAACAGGGCTAATGCGCGCCATTGGCTCACATTTAGGATTATACTCCAAGAGGAAGCAATAAAGGCCTGGTTCTGTCAGTAAAACATGGGTCCGAACCGCCATCCTCCCAATTTCATTAACTGTATACCCAACAGCTCTAACAACATCGCAGGGATCCCGAACACTTCACGTCATGAAATAGGGGTCGTTTGTAACGACCCCCTTGACAAAACTAAAAATCCCCACGATGCTTTCGTAACATTGGAAGGTGCCTTGGAGATAGTTGTCAAATCAAAAAGACCCAAGGCTTTGGGTGGACAGGGCCCACCCCTTGAAGCTTAACAACAGCGTCACCTTTCCGTCCTTGGATGGGTAGATTCAGATCACTCGAGAATCTCCCAAGTCCTTGGATGCGCAAGTATCACGTACAAGCACGCAAGCTTGGGCTTTTTCAGCAGGGTTTTGATCGACTCCCAATCCGAGATCATGTTAGTCTCCTCGTCGATAAGCTTCATGTCGCTGCGCTTGTGGGGGTACCACATAAACAATTGCTTCTTTTGACGTCTTCGGTTCTTTGGCAAGGCCGTATAACACTGCGTTAATAACAAAGCGCTGTGCCTCCTATGCCTCCCACTGATGGCCAGCTCGAGCAGAGGTTGACGCTTCTTGTCGAGGCTCTCTTCGGCGATCATATCATCAACGATAAACAGAGTCTCCTCTCCTGCTAGGAGCTTTGATAGTTGCTCGATCCAGTCGAACAACTGGTTTCGTGGCTCGATTAGGAACACATAGTCATCCTTCCAAAGCGATGCTCTATCGAGATAAGTCTTGTTCCAGCGAATTGTTGGGCAGAGGATGACAACGTTGTGGAAATGGTGCTTGTACTCATTCTCGAGCAAGTTTTACCACAGCTTGTAGGTCCCATGAAGATCGCCGTATGGGGTTGAAGAACCACATCAAGGGTCATATTTATTCTATCTGCCTTGGGCAGACAGAAACCTTGGATGTACCTACTTGGCCTTTGGTACTATGGAGGCGGGAATCCACCCTTTGGAGACGGCCACCTCACGGCTTCCTCGTCCAGCTGAAAAATAAGCGATCATCTTCATCACGTCGCTGGTATCCAGCTTGGTGCTGGGGCTCCAGATCCCGAGGAACCTCTTGCCAACCATGGCATATGCAAATGTAAACCCAAGGTCCACGACTGTCTTATACGGAACGTTGATTATCTCTTTTTGCAGGGGTGTAACGTTAGAACTTATTTATATTATGATTATTTCATCTTGAAAAAGTTGGTATTGGGCTGGACTGTAGGCTCTTGCTGAGGCTGCTTTGGTGCACGTGTTTCGGCAGGCTGTTGGGCCGCTGCAGGTTGCTTACGCGTAAGGTAGTAGACTCCGCAACTGCTATACAAACAAATACGATGCCTCCACCAATGTATACGTTGCCTGAATGTATAGAACTGCCTCCAGAAGAGGTTTTGACCGTAGATTCTACTGTGCCCTCTTGTTGCTTCAGTTTATTCAACTTGTAACTCCACGCGACTCTCCCTGGGTGCTTTGCTGGTTTTGTGAAGACCGTTACTTCTTGTGGTTGTTCAACGCTCATTTCTTTGTAAGTCGCGAGACTTACAAAATCACCTTCAAACCCATGACCTTGATCTTCAAGGAATTTCTTCTTGCTCTTTATCAACCTTCTCTTCAACTACCTTGGACATGAAGAGTTGGGTGTGATTAATCGTATGCGCAGCAATAAGCAGAGGTGTCAATAGCTTAACAAAAGCTGAGTACACTAGAACCCTCAAATCAGCCATACTATCCTTGATAATAGGATCCTCCTCGATATCTTGCCTCAAGCCTTCGGGACTATCGAGGGGCACTACGTTACCTATAGCCTTCGTGTACATGCTTATCGCGTGGGTTGGTAGTGCCTTGGTAGTCTTTAAGCCCTTTTCCTGAATCTCGCGCTGAACGAACTCGGTGTGTATCTTTTCGATCACTTCAGGTGATGCTTTATCAACAAAACCTTCTGTGCATTTCTTGGGTAGAAGGTGCTGTTTACCTTGACGTATTGCATCCTTCAAAGCCTGACGATTGTCTATAGGTTTTTCACGTTGCTCAAGCGCTTCTGCAGGGGTATCAAAACATCGAAAATTTCAGCTAATTCAGACATCTTTATTATTAGTCGTCTGTATCTCAAATAACCGAAGATGATCAAGACGTATGGATCAGTAGCAGAGCTTTCATCATTTATTTGCCGCTAAACGATAACGACCCCTGGCGAGCGTTGTGATCTGGTCCGCTTTCACCTGCCGTTTGTCACCTATCGAGTGCCAGCTTGTTCACTTCCTGTGTGTAGATTTGATGCCCCTTATTCTGGATACAGACCCAGGTTTTGTATATGTCAACACCATCTTCTAGGCAGCGCCGATAGTCGTCAAATGTAATGCACTTGGACGTGACACACTTCTTCACACACTTGGCCTTGCGATCACCACCCTCTTTAGTTAAGGATTTGTACACATAGGCCTTCGCTCTCAATGTTATAAATTCGTTTATGACCTTTCCGTTTAATTGATCCTTTAATAGACCTAGCACATTTTTCTTCTTGCCGATGGGGAGAGGTCAGTTGTCATCTTTGCTGTCGGCACTCGTATCGAAACGTGTCTCGACATCAACGGCAATATCACGATAAAAGTCCTCTGTTCTGATGTGGTATACGAAGAAATCCGTGTCCATATAGCAGATCCGCAGCTTGCTACCATACTTTAGCTGCATGTAATCATAGTGGAAGTTGGACATCACGATTTTCGAGTTGTCCAGAATGGCTTGGCCAATATACACCGGCTTGTTCATCTTTACCTCTGTTTTACACATCTCCACGGCCATGAGGTGGCTGCTGAAGTAGTTCCCGCCCTTGAAGTTGGGCTTTATCACGAGTTTCGTATACTTGTCCTCGTTGTTAACCAACTGGATGTTATGATGATTCCTCAAATTCTCCATTGTCTTTCCGAACACCGAGAGATTCATAAGCTTGTAAAAGTCCTTCCCGAAATCGTTTTTGGCGACCGTTCTAAGCCCCGTGTTGTGGTCGATATAACCCCGCAGCCATGGCTTCTGGTTAAACTGGATGACTCTATAACCTTCTTAAGCTCGAGGCCATGCTTTAAAGCTTGATGAAGAGCTCTGGTGTGCACCACGTACTTCCGCTTGTGCTCGAGATTTGGTATCAGTTTCTCGACTCTGTGAACCACCTTGCGCTCCGGTAGAAAGGGTAGCTCCTTGTGCTTGTCATGTAGGCTCTTTGGATAATCGATGTCAACCTCCAAGATGTAGCCGTGCTTGTTGTCAGCGACAAGTTTCTCGATCCTCTTCTCTGTAAAGGTCTCAACGCTCGACAGCCATTTGAATCCGTGCGTGGGTAGATCTTGACGCATGGCCCAACCATACAAATTGTTGGCATCGAGATACTGCAAGTATGACGACTCGTATTGGTCTCCCATATACTTGTTATTGGCTTTGGCATACCTGTGCACAGCTTGAATACCTCAAATACCTTTTTCAAACATCAGGAGCATGTCAGGATCCGTAAGGAGCTCCAGCTTGATTTCTGTGTACTTCACCGCTGCTTTCCATACCAAGCCTTGTGCGCTGTAGAAGTGGGCAGGATCGAGCTTGTAGTTATCCTGGCATACACTTCGAAAGTTCTGGACGATGTCAGTCAATAGCAGGACGTCTGCGACGATGTACATATCATGGTAGTCACCCATGTTGACCTTAGCACCCTTTGGATTGATGACATTCCAGACTTTTTGAGCGTGTTCATAGTCTTCCTCGCTTATTCCCTTCATGTTCAACTTGCTATAGAAGGCCTCCTTTGGAGGCAGCTCAGTCTCTTTGAATCGTCGCCAGCCATCCATGTACTCGTATGGATATACACCTTTTCTGCGCATGAGTTTAAAGGTGTCATCCTCAGCGAAATACCAACGGAGATTTTTGCACTGTTCACCATCGAGGTTGCTTGCCAATTTCTCCAAGCTTGATGCCATGAATTGACAGCTGTCTATGAATCTGATCTCGATCTTCTTGTGCGTTTCGCCATCACCATACCCCATGCCTGCAATGGGTACGGTGATTTTTACGTTGAAGGAGATATACTTTTCAGTGTTTTCAGCGATGCAACCAATGTCCTGGGTATCATACTTCTCCCCCAGTTCTCGAATGAACAAGTTGGCGTCGTACCCCGAAAGATTATGGAAGATCACGGGTACATGGCTGGGTATCTTGTACTTGAGATTGCAGGTGTTGTGCTCTGTATAGACCTGTGTAGTGACAGTGGTAACTGACTTTGCGGTTCTTTGGGTCATCGTTAAATGGTTTCATGCAGATGTGGCATGTCTTTGCCGCTTCGTGCTCTCTTTGTAACACCTCCGTTAGGGGCAGCATGTCATGCTGCGGGAAGGAAGCGTAGAGCCGCTTTACCTCATCCTCCAGGTGGTGAACGAACATCTTCACACAGTCCTTACCACGGTATCTCTGCAAGGGATATGATGTATCACCATATGCGAAGGTACTATATGTACACCAGCCACATGGTACATGCTTATTCAGATTTTTCGTCTTGGTCTTCTTCGCATCCTCTTTCATTGGGATCAACAGGCTCCCAAAGTCCGTATAGATGGCGAATGGTACCTTGAACTGCTGCTGACCATCCTTGTAGTAGAGCCACTTTTCCTTTTCGCTTGGCGTCGTGATCTTAACCGCTTCGTTGTCCCTGCAGTAGGTATAGTGCTTGTCTCTCGACTTAACCGTTGGAAAGGCTTGCAGACAGTTCATACAGAAGTGCATCTTTGAATGATTCTTTGATGTCTCACTACCCAGGAGCCGTGAGAGATTTTAGATGGCTATATAATGACTCTTTTTATCGTCCGTAAGGAATAGCAGATTAACCTGTTTGTGTGTACATCGACGCAGGATATTAAAAGTCTTCCCCGTCACGTACAAGACGTTCACCGCGATGTCTGGGTTGTTCTTCTCGAATTTAGTGATATCCTTGATGCTCGTGGGAAACTCGATGCCCTGCCAGTTATAGCGTTCCACATATGGTCTCAGCTTGCTGATTCTCTGTAGATCGCTGGTTATATCCTCATGATGCAGAGCAGTTATCATGCTCCACTTGAAACACTCCTTGTCCTTGTTCGCGGGGTTAATGATGGCCTTTTTGGTGGCTATCCACTTGGGTGCTTTGATATATAAGGAACCCCTTGTTAGTCGTAGCTTATGGAAGTCCACGTCGAGATGCATGATTCGACCGATCGTGAAGCCACTTTCGGGCAGCGCTGGGTTCTCCACATGCGTTTTGACTTGGGCAAACATCGCATCTAGCACCTCGTCCACGACGGTACCTTGAAAGACCGGTGTCATGTTGCTGTGGAATACTTTATCGACTTCGATGAACTCGCTGGTACCATCCACTGGCTTCTTCCATAAAATTTAAAGAGAGCACTGCACCTTAGCAGACCCCATGTCTTTAACCTGTTTCTCAACCAGGGTTTTCACGTGTGATCGCACCATCCCCAAGTACCCATCGACATCCGTACCGTCTATGCCGGGGATGCGGAAACTTCGGAAGGTTCTATGGTGAACACGCTTATGTTCTTGAGGTATAAAATCTTGGTTCGGCTGCTGCTCGTCTTCGACATGATCCTCCTTTGCCTCTTCTTCAACTTCACCCATCAGGGTCTTTCTTGCCCCATCATAAAGGGCAAGGATGCGATTATTTGCTGATGCATATATACCTTGCACCGACTTTCTAATACCCTCTGGTACATAGTTTACAAGCCAGTCAGACCACTCTCGCAGTTTACTCTTTACTACTGGACGTGTCGTTGTCATCTCTTGGCGCTCGAAGACATTCATGGCTTCGGGTGTGGGGAGTCGAGGTTCAATCTTGCTCTAAATTGGACGGGTTTTTGCCATCTCTTGACGCGCGAATATATCCAAGGCATCTGGTGTAAATGCTTGTGGCCTTGATTCTGGCGCAGGAACAGTTCGTGGAGATGCCTCTAATAAAACAACAAGGTCGGCTTTGCGTAGCTTGGAATAGCCGTAAGTCCACGGGTTTTCGCCATAGCGTATAACTGTTTCACAGTATATGTATTCATCTTTATTATATAGATTTTTGATTTCAATCAACAAAATTTCTATTTTGAGTAAGGGACTTTCCCCTTACTCACTTGCGCAATCTCTATTTTTGTTGATGTCATCATTATTCCCGTTAGTCGCTATTGCGCATGCGTGGGATTTTATCGGAATCGGATTTGGTTTTCGGAAGCGAAGTGGATGAGTTCATTTTCCTTTGATGTCGCCGAAAATATTACGTCTCAAATGTTAAATCTTCTGACGTTACGGCGCGACGTCAATAACACTACTAACGTCAATATCCTATATTCAATTAATGAAACCACTACAGTGCATTTAAAACTTTGAGGCCAAATAACTTGGAAACGAAGTGGTGACGTCAATGAATTTTCACCGCGTGGGTAGGGACCACCTATGAAAAATTTGGGTAATTTTGCCAAACCTGGGTCCCCAAATTGGAGTGGATGGGTTAATGACGTCATCAAAAAACCTTAAGCCCTAAAATCTCTGCAATCGTTTATCAAAAGTACATGATCCAATACATTTTCTTGATCAGCGTTTCAAGAGCTATACGACGAAGGCAACAGGTATACGAATTTCAAAAAAAAATTTAGGTTCTCAGGGGCCATTGCTGACGTCAGCTAAATTTTTAAACCCTTTTATCTCCTTAGGCGTTTGTCGAAAACATATAATCCTATACATTATTTTGATTAACGCTTTAACCTATACACATCACAGACAACGAATAAACTAAACTTCGCCAAATTTGTTTCGTATCTGCATTGCTGATATCAGCAAAAAATCTAAAACAGCCTATTTTTTATTGTCCTTCTGCCTAAGTGGATTTCTGCAGGGGCTTTATCAACTAGTAATAAATAAGACATAACAAAATGATTCGAAAAAATCAGGTAAAATATTTTATTAACTTCTAAACTACTGTTTATAATGAAAAATCGTTTCTTTTGTATATGTATTTCCAATTGTTGCCAACACGTTCATCTTCACTACAAGAAACTGAATTAAGGCAATTACCAAATGTCAGATGTTAAATTCAAAATATTTCCGTGCAGTAAATTATGCCGTTCAATCCTGGGAAATGATGACGAAATGTATTTAGTAATGTTCTTATATATGCATCATGGTCAGGCTATTTAATTTAACCGGACATCTTGATGTAAAGGAGATCATTCCATTTCCAGAAGTTATCATCTAAGGATGTTTTGTTGCTGCAAAATTGATCTGCCAAACTTATCCATGGTGTATTGAGCCTTAGGTGTACCAATGCTATTAAAAGTTAGTCATTGCAGATCTAATATGAATTTCTGTATCAAAATCCACATCCGTTGAAAATTAACTTTGAGAAGAAAACATGGTAGAAATAATCACAGGAGGTGAAAGTGGTGTAACAATATTTTTGTTTATATTTTGCTTACGAAGTGGTGGAACAAATCTTGTTCTTTTTTGTGAGGATTCAAATCTCCTAATCTTACTTCCTATAGCTGTTGTGCAAAAATTTTATTATTTTTTACTAACTTTCCCGCAATTTTCAGTACGCGTCATCAGGTTGTTTTCACCGCAGCATTTGTTGCTATGCAACAACGAAAAGTCTGATTTGCTGCACGGAACGGAGAATTAGCTACATTTTCAATCACATCTCCTGTTTTAAAGCAGGAAATACAAATTCTTATCTCTATGAAATTTTACTGGCAGCTAAAATTTCTTGTATTACTTTGTAACTGGTAATAAAAAGTTCGAAAGTTGAGTTAAGCAGTACAGCGTAGCAAAAAAAGGTAATAAAAATAGCTGACTAGCTGGAAAGGGGTTGATTTCAAAGAAATAACATCTTCTTACCGTCAAACACACAAGTTAAGTTAATACTCACTTAACATAGAATTAGTGAAACTTGGGAAAAGAAACATCCACCCATCATTCCACCATGTTCTATTCTCTATCAAATTATTCAATGGAAAGTTCATCGAAAAAATATTCGGTTAAAATCCAAACGTTTTTAAAAAAATCCCGCCTTAAATGTCTTCAGGAGTTTTTTCCATTAGCAAGTAGCGATGGGACAGCATGAATTATCCTATTGGCGGTAACGAAATTTGCAACGTAAAGCCAGCTTAAGGCCCAAAATCTTCTTAGTCTGCTGGGTAGTATAGAAAAAAGAAGAAGTATGTAAAAAAATAAGTAGAAAAAAAAAATTCTAATTGGATTATTAATAACGCAGCAAAAAGTAGTTGTTTATAATTGGCGGGTTTCAATGTTACATTTATTATGATTTTTATTTATTACGATTTACTATGTATCTTTTGAATGAATTTGATATCCGCCTGGTGGCATTGTGGTGGGCCGTTCGATTCCAGTGCGGGAGGTCTTGGGTTCAAACCCCGACCGAGTCGTGAGGCTATATTAGTGTAAATAGATCCTTTCTGCTTTACGTTCAGCATGAAAATAGGATTGATATCTTAGGCAGTTGTCTAGTTGAGCGGCTGTTGTGCTTGTACGTCTTTCGTAGCTCAAATGGAAGCTTTAAATACACTAGGACACACTTCGCAGACCCTCATTGATAACAGTTATATTAGGAACTAAATAGGCTATCCTGGGTGAATAATAGTAATAATGATCAGATTAACAGAAGGATTGAAAATCGTAAAATATTTATTTTGCTGGAGTTTATTACGCAGTTGGAAAATTTTTGGTCTACTAGAGGCAATCTGTTCGATGAAGAAAAGAATTGCAAAAATATGATGACTTGGGCCTGTAAAACAACTATATTTAATATATGAAAACTTGCTACAAGGGGTAATCACTTCAAAGTACAATATATGGATATAAGCAAAAGCTCTGTCATAAAGATCTGTTGAAACAAAAATTAAAAATTATATGTACAGTAAAAAAACGCAAAACATAGGCACCATGAACAAAGTGGTGAAGTCTCAGTATATATCAGACTTGACCCTCTTTACAGGACTCCATGCATCTGCAATTAAAAAAATTCTCGAAAAGGTAAAAGGCCAGACTCGAAAGTTAAAGAAATGAGTCACTTAACAAAAATAAATAAATAAATAAATAAATAAATAAATAAATAAATAAATAAATAAATAAATAAATAAATAAATAAATAAATAAATAAATAAATAAATAAATAAATAAATAAATAAATAAATAAATAAATAAATAAATAAATAAATAAATAAATAAATAAATAAATAAATAAATAAATAAATAAATAAATAAATAATTAAATAAATCAATAAATAAATAAATAAATAAATAAATAAATAAAATAAAAATTAAAAAATAAATAAAAATGATAAACAATAAACTTAAACTATCGTATTTACATCATATGATAGACGATAGTTATACGAATCTACTTTATGTAGTGTAGGTGTGATGTCGTATTCGGAGATGAATTCGTCTTTATTTGGTACATAAAAACCTTCTTTACCTAAATGGAAAAAAACAACGATAAAATGCATACTTTGACTCTCTTTTTTACTTAAAAGTCGAGAGACCCAAGATCGTTTTGTGTGAACCATTGCTCGTGGTTTTCTTTTACTGTCAGTGCTTGCATTGTATTTGTCTGGAATAACCTTCCAAAATTATTTTATTCCCAATCAATAATTTTTCAATCTCTTTGAACTTGAAACAAGATACAATTTTGCAATCAGTACGCTCCATCCCGCGTTACCACGAAATATAGTTTGCAGGTACTGATTCTCAACAAAAAATCGATTGAAGCTTTTAAAAATTTTAGCAGTTTCCCCAATAATTTGCGTCCGTTTTGTAGAAGCATCAAAAAATTGATGACCTACTAAGACCTGTTTCCTTCAAGTGTTCTTGTATGCATTTATTATTTGAGCATGCGAAATAATATTTTCTAGCCGCACCGCATGTATTTTGACAACTTTGGAAGTAAAAGAAAGTCAAATTTCAAAGCGTGAGCAGCAAAATATTTTAAAAAGACCACCCTTTGCAGTGTCAATTGAGCACATTGGGCACGCAAGGTTTCACAATATGCTTTGTACAGTTTTATGTGTTTTTTAAGTTAAACTTCTTTATGTACCTACACCTGCTAACTTCCTTGACTCAGAGGCAAGATTGAGAATAAATAGAAACTGACATAACGAACTACACCACTAATCATTTTTTTAACATGCAAAGATTTTTTAAGGAGTCAAGGATCATGCTTATTTGAAAAAAATATTAAAAAAGTTCGAGAGGTTTAAAAAGCAGGCAGGGTACACAATCTATGGATCATGGTGTCTACCAGTGCTTTACACCCAAAGAATTTTCTTTCTATTAACGTAACATCACCTTCGATGTTCTGTGGAAGAACTTGATTTTCAAAGTCGTTCCATTGTCCTGGTGAATATCTGGTCACAATTACCGTCGTTTGAGAGTCTGTGTCATAGGCAATAGCTGATCCAACTAGCTCAGTATCCTTCCACACAATTTGTGAAAAGTGTCCTGCCCGTTGAAATATTTTGTCGCCATTTGAATCAGCGTCTATATATTGGATCTCTGAATACCTGATAAAGAATTTTATAGCACTACTAGGTGAAAAAATCTTCGTAAGCTTGTTTACGTATTTTTAATTTCGAACGAGAAACTTTAAAGCTACTAATTTTTCTTCCTTTGGCATAATAAATGCGTTTCAATAATTCTTAAGAAATAAAATATGGGGGTTAAAGCGACGTCCTTATTCAGATGTACGTTTAGCAAAATTTTATACTAACAAAAATCAACTATTTTCATGTCAAATTTTGAACTTACTGAGCATGTACAGCATCGTATACACGATAAAAATGTTTTTCTTCAGTTGTTATCATATACAAATTCTCCCCTGCTGGAAAGCAATTAGGATTATGTTCAAACAAATCGTTTTCAAGCAGATAAACAGCCCAGTTTTTAGCACCCTCAGCTAAATTATCGCTCCAAGTAAGTGGTGGTACTCCATGATAGCTTCGTGCTTTGTTGTGCGCGTATAAACATGCATCTAAAAACACCAATCTCATTAGGTTCATTCAAACCGCAATGAAGAACCTGATTGCTAAAAAAAGTAAAAATTTCCTTATTGATTTTAAGTCATTTAAAAGAATTTCATGGATAACAATTCGTCGGTGCAATTACAAAAGGATTCATTGGATAATTATCTGTTGCAGAATTTGATTTTGTTTGTATTACTAACCACAGAGAGTGACATTTACAAGGATGGGGGAGCATCTGACACGTTTTTGTTCAAACGAAATGGATCCTTATAACTAAAATCTTTTTTCTTGTTGAGTATAAATTACTTTACTTTACCTTTATCATACGAAACGTGAATATTCTTGAACACTGTTTTCTTGTGCAGTACACCTAAAACAAGAACATTACTTCGTTTTAACAAGAAAAATGTCATGCAATATTGCATGATAAATTAGACTTTTAAATTCCACATCCTAGTCATTATTATAGGTGTTTTGAAAGCTCGACTGGCTTGACCAAAGACTATGCATAACGGTAGAATTTTTTAAGGCATAAAAAACACACATCGCGATTATTAATATAGCATCATATTTTATCATTAAATGTTTATAATACAATCCTGAATCAATTCAAAACCACTAGCCCACAAAAATTCAGAAGTACTAGCAAAGCTGGCTTCTAGGTTGGTATTTTACAATACGTTTCCAGTCGTTTCTAGAATTAAACGACCTGCTAGTTTTAATAACATTATCTGGTGACTGATCTTGTTATGAAAAAGAGGCCGGTACTAACAAATGGAATGGGCGGAATCATGAAACATCGTTGGGAAACCTTTTTGATTTGCAAATTTAATATAGATTTATTTTAACTGCCTACTTGTAGTATCGCTCTTTTCTGTTTCTTCTTTCTCTTCCGCGTTTCTAGAATATATATATATATATATATATATATATATATATATATATATATATATATATATATATATATATATATATATATATATATATATATATATATATATATATATATATATATATATATATATATATATATATATATATATATATATATATATATATATATATATATATATATATATATATATATATATATATATATATATATATATATATATATATATATATATATATATATATATATATATATATATATATATATATATATATATTTATATATATATATATATATATATATATATAAATATATATATATATATATATATATATATATATATATATATATATTTATTAAATCTTCTGCATCTTTACTGACGCTTTCCCTGGAAAACAGATGGCTGATGTTAAAATACCAGCTGTGTAGTATATATAACTGAATAAAAAGGAAATTACTTACGAATGAATGTACTGTATGTTTGACTCATCTTTACCAATAATTGTTTCAGAAATAACTGTGAAATAATATGAAGCATTCAATTTCATATTGTCTACTTTCAGACTGGATTGCTTTATTTTTACTGCCAGTCTTTCTGATTTGGTATTTTCCTCTTTCATCAAAACCGTGTAAACGCAGAATTCGTTTTTCCACGTTACCTTGCATGTATTTTCATTGTTATATACACACCTTAAATCTTGCGCCGGAATGGGAGGTTCATATCTGAAAGCGGAGGTATTGTAATAAATTTTTTAGGTTGCTCTAAACAAATCATTGGGAAGTTAGAATCATTTTTGGAATCGATATTTTTGCCACGTCAAGAAGTTGTTTTAGCGTGTTGAATATAAAATCTGTTAAAATTGTGTTATCATGCTCCTTGATAAAACAAGCGGCAGAAAAATTAAGTTAAAGTTTAGCCACTAGTCGTGCAAAATATAGTTATTATAATATTGGTGTTTTCCTATTTTCACGGCGCAAAATTTATGCGGTCAAGTAAGAGTCAAATTTTAAAAACGTAGGCTCGAAAAATTTTCGCCCAAAAAGTAATACTCTGCACATTTACCGTCTAAGCATCGATAAGTTGAAATTCATGTCTTTGTTATCTTTCAATTCTTTCTGTGAGTTGACCTTTTCCAAATAATCCTCAAACAGTGTACCATCGTCCGAAATATTAATCATCAATACCCTTCTAAAATGTATATTTTTTGCTTGGCGCCCATCAATAACGTTGCTTTCATGCGCAACTCTGTTCCATTCTTTTCCATTCCATTCTTCAATCTGTTCTATGTATGGTGTAGAGCTGTACTCGTCAAGATATGTTTTAATCTTGACTGGATTGATTTTACGTTCCATCGCCAACTGACGCAGTGTGTTATACACTGAACGGTCTGCAATACGTTCCACATCATCGGTTTCTTTGCCAAAGCATATGAAAACTAGTTTTGATGTGGCTCTGCTGCTGTTTTCAACAATGACATGTCGCAGTTCATCCTTCTCATCCACAAAGACAATGACTTCTTCTGCTTCCAACCCCCTGCATCCCTGATGATTTGTAAGGAGAGTGTAGTAAGACGGCAAAACGTTAACTTTCATGTTGTCTTTGTCGACCATCTGCCAATTGGTATGTAAACCGCAGGAAAGATAATTTACCCTCAAGACGGCAAGGACATTCTCGATAATGCTTTGATGATATATGGACTCTACCAACATTAGTCTCGTGCAGTCATCTTTGAAGCAGTAAGCCTTCAAAGCGAGTGACAATAGTGCAACGCTTTTTTGGTAATCTTCTGAATCGAACTCGATGCTGAGAGATATCGGCTTTTGTCCATCAATATTGTGACCAACGATCGTAAAATTTCTGTAGACATACGATGTTTCAGTTTTGATATTATCACTGAAAAGTGACGTATCAATTTTTGAAACGATATAGTCAATATCCATTGTCCTGTCATACAGCATTTCATTCTCCGTCGAATTCGATTTCGGTTGAAATATTTCCGTTGGACGCCACATTTCTACAGATCCTTTATCCACTGGACTCACGTTGTTTTCGCCTTCTGGCGTGGTTAATACAATTTCTTTCTCCTTTGCCTCAAGATTCGGCCTTTCTTGATGTTTAATCACTGAAATGTTTTGGCAGGTCTCTTCTTGCAAAACCTTTAAGACTTCGCTTATATTTTTTGTTATTCTCATGCATTTCTTTAACTTAAAAACTTTCATTCCAGTAAATTTAAAGTTGTATTTCTTGTGTTCTTGCTTCTCTCCATAATGCACGAATGTCCTTTGCTTTTCCAAGGAATGCGGAAGAACAAGGACACACGATTTCGCCAGGGTATCTTTTTCTAGACGCTCTCTAATCGCCACAGCATCCTTCATATCTAGTGATTCGCCATCGAATTCATCAATAATAAGGTGAAATATTTTATCATAGTGCTTGTCAAGCAACAAATCGAGCAAGTAGGAAAGCGATGGAATGTATGAAAAGCCAAACATATACGGAGACATCTCCAACGTAGAAAAATTCTGCAATGTCATCATCGCGAGAAACTTCAAGTTGAAGAATGGAAAAAAGAAATCTTTTGACATCTGTTGTCAACGGACTCGTGTCACTCCAGGATATGTAATAGATCACCGTCTTTTCCGTTGCCAATTCCAAAAGGGCCTGTAATTGATACACACCAACTAACGTTTTACCCGATCCAAAATTTCCAAGTACAACTTTTTTATTTTCAGCACTATGTATTACCTTTAGTTGATTTGGAGTAAGCACAAACATTGATTTAACCTGATCTGTTCCTCCTCGATTTAGAGACGGTACAGCACTCTTAGAATTGCCATGCGAGAAGGCGGTTCTTGTTGCCATAAATGCGGTTATTGAGCTCAGGATCGTCATAAAGCTACCTTGGGAGATTGTGGATGGACTCAAAGCAATGGCTTGACTGATACTCTTTACCAAGTTGTTAAGGTATGATACACTGGATTCTTGGTCAATTAAATTTACCACGTCCATGATGTGGCAATTAGCACAGCTCAAATGATCGCTTTGTTTGATAAAATTAGGGGCAGCAATGATGTTTGCAAATACTGTTGGGCTTTTTTTCACACTATTGTTCAAGATAACTGATAGATGTTTAATATCTTCGTCTCCCTTCCTTATTTCGTCATTAATGGAGTTGACAACTTTTTCATCCGTATATCTGATGTTGAATATCATTAAAGGGTTGGGACAAATTACCAATATCCTTTTTCTGTAGTCGATAGGATTTTCGCTGATAAGACCTCTCAAATCAGAAAGTTGCATGAATTTAAGATGACTAATTGCATCATAATGCCACAACACCGCTCCGACTCCACCACCCAATGCAGCTGCTTCTTTTAGAAAGATCTTTGACCAATGTAAAAGTTTTGAAAATTTATCTCGTTTCACATAATAAGGCGGAAAGATTAGGACAGTTCTGATTGCATTCGCAGTGGGATGTCCGTAATAATCCTTTGTGTACGATTTGCAAACATTTAGCCATTCTTGGTAACTTACTTTTGATTTTAAGCCTCCACCGCAATTATACCATATTTCTGTTGGTAGGACTAATTCATCCAAAAGATCTTCTATTGCTTCGCATACATCCACGCTGAAATGACTTATCACTGCAACAGTTAAGGAATTTAACCTTGACTGATGATCCGAAAGTGCTGTACGTATATCTAATAAACAAAAAAGAAGAGAATTATTTTACTAAGAATAACCTTATCAGCTCTGATTGGTACTGTTATCAAGAAGATTTCTGCGAAGGGGATCTTAGGGCAATTAAAGTTAAATTTGAGCCGCAGAGGATTTACAAGCACAGAAACTGATCAGCTAGACCAGCGCCCAGGATACCCATCATATTTTTAAGCTAAGGATCAATTCACATTTTGATAAGTTCTGAAATAACACGATCGAGGAGGCAAATCTCTGTCACAAAGTCACCAGTAATAACACTCCTACTGCTTTCCCAGTAAAAAACTGGAAAAAAAAAACATTTGAAATTATGTGCAATGTTTTACGTTTTTTTATCATATACTTCTCAACAGTTTGTTTTTTAAGTTGATTTTAATTAATTTTGTTTAAGCATAAGGAATTTCTCTATTTTTGCAAAACGGTAGTTTTGAGAATGCGATTCCAACTGGGATTTCTCAGTGATAAATCTCAAAGGTATTTTCAACTTACTTGGAATTTCGTGAGAATATCTTTTCCCATTGCAATCCACAATTTTGAACTGCAGTTGACTCTTCATAAGTTCTTTGTTAAAGATAAAATAAAAATCGTTTTCGAATTTTCGTTCTTTATATTCTTTATTCTTTTCTATCACAGCGAAAGTGTCCTCTTCTCGTTCTTGTTTTTTAACTTCAATGCTGCGAATTTCCTCTCTCATTTTTAAGTTGATAATGATTTTAGTAGATGTATTCTGATATACGGAATGGCTAAGAATATAATAGGGACAGTTAGAAAAATATAGTTGTGAAAAAGCATTGCGATAGTTAATATTTTTCTTGAGAATATTTTTCTCTGCATTAGAAGGTAAATCATTATTTGTTTAATTACTCTTATTTATACGTATTTTTATTCTTTAAAGCATTCAGAATTGTATTTTATAACCAACTGCTACTGTAACTGCACGTACTTATTAAATGAAAAGATCTCTTATTAATAATACGAAGCTTTCGTCTGTCTGTGACTTTTGCATAGTCGATTTAATTTTTACAATTTTTTTTAACAAAGTCTATTAAACATCGCCTATAAAATTGTCCTGTGTTTTACCAAACTTTGACGTTAAAACAATAGTAATGCCAAAAGAAAGTAGATTAGGACTAGTCTATAAGGCGTGGAAAAATCCACTTGGTCAGGATAACCATGGAAAAAAAGTGTCATTTAAATTTTGATGACGTCAGCGGTGTCCCGTTCACAAGAAGAAAAAAATAGAAAATTGTTCTTACGTTGTATATGATCATATGCTTTTAATGAAGGGTTAATGAGATAAAAGGTTTAAAAAGTTTGATGGCGTCGGCAAAGCCGTGGGGGCTTTGCCGACGCATCAAGTTAAAGAATTTTTTTGACTTCATCATATCATATAGATCTTGAAAGGCTGATAAAAAAAATATATTTATGCGTTTATAACAGGATAAAGTTACAACCGTCATTTTTCATTTCAAAGTCATCATTATCTATGTTATCTAGTAAAGTTACAACTTTAAAAATACGATTGTAAAATCAACATTAGTTATTTTCTGTAAGCAATTTACTTAAACGATTTGTAAAGAAACGCCCTTACCTACCCATTTTGTGCACTTTGTATCCTCATTAACCTTACGTAAGAACTTTTTACTTTGAGCCTAACGATTCTAGAAAACCGACATTTTTAGCCTATAATTTTTAAATTGATTCTGAAAAAAGAGCGTGTAAAATGGAACAATAATAAAAACACTTTAGAAATAAAAAAATGAGATGACATTTAGAACATACTTAACACCATTCGGTCCGGGGGGGGGGGGCGGATTCCGCCCCCCCCCCCTGACGGTTTTTTTAATAACTCCTAATTGCTTTCTTATATGGCTACGATACTTACTGAGTTTCAACATTTATCTATTAGACACCTGTATGCTAAATTTTTAGGTCCCATACTTTTCAGAGGCTTCGATGTTGGCCATTACTCGAAACTACCCCTAAAATCTCTATGAAATCCTTACAATGGGGAAAATATAATAACTCCTGTTAGGATTATCTTTAAAACTTGAAACTTGCAACACAACTTTGTTTCATCAAGAAGAATCATTTTAAATAATTTTGACACGTGGCTAATCCGATTTCCCGATTTTGTCGGATTTTACCCGAAAATCGGAAAAAAACGGATTTTCGGGCAATTTTTGGCAATTTTTTTTCCGATCCATGTAAAAACCGGAAGATATGTTAATAAAAATTTATTTAGCTTTCAGAAACTTCAAACAGAATGTAAAAATTCGCTCTAGAACAAAAGTAATTATATTTTAAGCAGATAGTTGCATTTTTAACAATTTTCAAGCTTCTGATGACATCACAGAAAATGTGCTGACGCAAGCAAAAATTTTTGCCGCTATTTTGTTCCTTTTATGACGTACTATAAGTGTGCCAAGTTTAATTCAATTTGAACAATCCTATGAAAAGTTATTGAGGGGGGGGGGGCGGAATTTGCCCCCCCGGTCATAGTATATTCGAAAAACCCCGGACCGAATAGGGTTAAACGATGGAGGAATTATATCTAACGAAAGAAAGCAAAAAAATGTGAATATATTAAAGTATATCCGTGGGGATAAATGTATAATGTATTCATGATATTTCACCTTTATTATATAACGAACAGTAGTAGTAGGGAGTGATTATAGGTACTTTTCTTTCCTCATACACCTTTACCCCCAAAAAACCCGCTTCCACCACTTTCACCACCACCTCCACCCAAAATCGGCAAATCCGACGTCATCCGAAAATAAAATCAGAGAAATACCGATTCTGATAATACGCAAGCGCAATAGTGTATATAATATATATGCTGACATCAACAAAATTAGAATATGAGTAAGGGAAATTCCCACACTCAATGACCGCGCTAGAAATTTTGTTGATTGAGATCAAAAATATATAAAGATGAGTTGGAGGCAAGAAAGCTGGAAAAAATTGGTTGAAGAGAATCCCCTAGTGATAAGATATGTACCGGACTAATTCAAGATCCAGGAAATGTGCAACAAGGCTTTTCAATCAGATCCCCTTATGTTCAAATTTGTTCCCGACAGGTTCAAGACACAGGAAATGTGTAACATGGCGGTTCAAGAACATCCCAGGGCACTCAGGTATATTCCGGATCATTTCAAGACCCAGAAAATGTGCATTAGAGCAATTCAAGGGAGGGACTGGCTGCTGCGCTATGTTCCGGACTGGTTCGTGACCCGGGAAATGCGAAGGGATAATATTTATTCCCAATTGCTCGAGGAATATCGACAGAGGAAAGCGGCAAGGGCTGAGATTAAAGAAGAGATACTTCCTATTGCATGGCATCCCGATAGAGTGATAGACTTGTGTTTTTCAGAGGATGAAAAGGCAGACCTTGAGTTTTTGTGGAGTAAATAAAACGATGAATAAACGATGTGATGAATGTGGGATTAATCTTGATAAATATGACAGATGCGAGAAGTGTGGACGGAGGTTAATTATATGTGAAAAAATGCTGTGTTGGCAACACTATATCATGTGGCTCACCTACAACGGAGGAATATGTCCTTGTAAAAACCCTAGTTAGAGTCTAATTTTCATAAATAAACGGGATGTTTAAATTTTATGGAAATAATATTGAAACAACGGCTTTTTATAGCAACCTAGCTGCATTTAACATCTTTGATATAAAGATCGAAAACATTGTACTTAGCGATCCAATACAAGCCATCAAAGGCAAGGATGCTAGATTTGTGATAGGTTACAAAAATGATAATAGAATCACCGCCCTACTAATCAGAACACCAAGGGGGCTATATAGCAATGGAGCATCTCGTTATGATGATAGTTCCTCACTTACAATGTCATTTAACTTACGGAAACATCCAGAATGGCTTCAGAAATGCCAAAGCATATTGACATGGATTGAGAAAATATATGGTAGTGAATTCACTACCCCACCAGTTAAAAAAGGCTATGTTAGTACCGAAGTAAAGGAATGGAATAGGGAGATTATTACTGATTTTCATGCTCAACCAGTACCACTGAAGCAGCCCTGCGACTGCATCTGCATTTCAAAGCTATCAAGTATCTATCGGCAAGGGAATAAGAACTATCTGCAGGTTATGCTAGCAGAGTGTAAGTATAAACGAGTGCAACAATCCAGGACACGACACCTTGATTCAGATGATGAGGACATATTCGTCGTAGTATAATATAATAGATAATATATAATAATAATATAAAGAAGCGAGAGATTTAGGTATACGTGGATACTCCACTCTCAAGAGGGCTGATCTTATATCTGCGATTCATAAGGTACAATATAAAGATATTGCAACACAAACCCTTGGGCCTTATTGCAAGCCATGCTCAGATATCGCGGCAATGAAAATACTCGATGAGTACATCAGAGGCCTGGAGGCAAAACAAAAACAAACTGTCATATACGACGGCGATTTTATGGTTGACGCTAGGAACGGTGAAGTGCTTGGTGTGATTTAATGTTTTGTACAAAACATTAAAATTATGAATATTTAGGTGGTGCCTCTAGGTATTTCTTACATATTGTGCAGACTGCAAGTTTTTTAACAATTCTACTCTAGCCTCATCGCGGCCTTTGGCGAAAAGTGCTTGTCTCTCTTGGTCATTGATCTCGCTAACAATCTTCTTCGTACGTTGTCATATTTGTTCCTTGAGCAGAAGGTATTTTTGTTTCTCTTGCATGATCAAACTGAACTCGTAGTCGGATATAGTCCTTGATATGAGGTCCACAATACCATTCAATTTCGTTTCCGCAAGAAGTCTTATTGAGTCGTGTTTTTTCCATTTGTAATTCAGCTTTTTACCCCCTTGTTTTAAGGCCGTCTGCGCCAACCCTACAGCAATAGCGATTCCTCCCATTGCTACCGCTATCCCACTGAGCATGCTCCCTATACCTACGCCTGAGGTGATTACGCTTATCGCTAATAGCCCGTGATCCATGTAGTGTATCCAGGTTCCATGCATTCCAGATTTTTTAGCGAGTTTTTCACGTTGCTTAACTTCGCTTCGCAGAAATTGTTCGATCTCTTCAATTTTCTTCAATCGATACACATGCCCCTCATTTTCTTGATCCGGTGCACTAGGTGGTAAGCTCGGATAAAGCTTTGTAATATCTGTCATTTATTCTATGAGTAAGTGCATGGTTATACCCATAAATGAAACATTCTGATCGTGGTGATGCTCATCCGTCAGCATAAACTCTAGACGGTCTGTTGAACCTTTCAAAGGTAAGTACACGGGGTTATCGAAACTCCACGATAACATGTCTCCCCAAGCACCTACCTCCTTGGTCGGTAGGATGGCCATTATCTTGGATTTTTTACCATACAGCAAGCAATCATCCTCATCTAACTGAGGGCAAACAAGCCTCAGTCGCCGGTATACGTCAGTCTTGTTGACGATACTCGCTAAATCCTCGATCTTGTACAACCCATTCATTATTTCAATTCGAGTAACCGTCTGATCAGGCCCTACCTTACGGATGGTAAAATCGTTGTTGCTGTAGAGGTTCAGCCACGTAGGTCAAATGCTGATCGATTTTAAAGCGATCCTCGTGTCCTGCCCTAGGTAGTCCTAAAAAATCGTAGGCTTGTCAATATCAGTAAAAAACAGCTGCTTCATCTTTCTTTAAAGAAAAGATGAATATTTATAGCTATAAACCATTGGCAAAGTATGCTCCAATCATGGGCGATATCTTGAGAGACTCAAGGGCTCAGACCTTATCCAACAAGATATAGTAATAGACGCGAAGGGCTCGTCATTTAAAGTAAGGCTTCCCGATATCTTTGTGGACTATGTTTTCCATGCTAACCCTCAGGTCGATGAATATAGGACTCACCCTTTCAACCTCTGGTCTACGCAGTTGAATTTCTCTGTATCCGCTGCAACATCGGCTCGTAGTATCAGCATGCAACATCTAACGTCTCCATTACCCTTGTGCGTGCCGTGCATCGATTTCATGTATACTTCCAGATCCGGAAGATCCTAGAGGAACTTGAGGTATCGTTGCCTGGCTCCTCCCGCTTCAATTCAACAAACAATATGTTCAACATGAAAAAATTTAGACGTCTGGCCCATGAATTTGGTGTATCTCCAAATGAGCAAGAATGGAAAAATGAGAGTATTTTCAGTTCGTGGCAAGCCAAACGTAAAGATTTTCCTGGCAGTGGGCCTTCATATTTTAATGAAAATTCATGGAGTAGGTGGGTAATCGAAAATAGTCAGGATCTTACACGTGTTGGCTTTGAAAAGTTATCGCAAAGTGTACGATGCTACGCGTATTTGATTTTGGAGTCCCAAGCCAATGCGTGATCGAAATTATTGGTAATCAAGGCAGTTATATCGATGACCAACGAATATACTTGACAACCTCTGAACAGCTGGTGATTATACCTACAAATACAGGTAGAGAGATTAGTGAATTCGAGAACGTACTCGGATATGCACGAAGCAAGGTCGACTATAGTGTTGCCCATGGCGTCTACATGATCCCAAGCGATATGTCACTGAGGATCGGAAATGTGGCTGGATTTAACAACAAGATCCTGATCAATCAGGACCATTCCAAGACTGGTATCAATCCCAATATTAACGTTCCGCATGCTGTTGTACCAAGGAAGCAAGTACATGATATAACCCTCTCTCCACCACCCTCCGAGGAAGCTGCTGTTCACGAGGATACCAAAGCCCCGCTGGTTACGGTAGGAGTAGGACTTATCCTTGCTTTCATCTGGATGAAGAAATAGGTCTAATGTGTTGAACAACATATTAGACTCTTCATCGATTCTTACTCCTCCTGTTACTTACATACGCAACAACAATACCCACAACGGCAGCCAAGGCCATATACAAGTGCTTTGCTGCGAATTCAACAACTCTCGCGCAACTCTAAAAAAGAACGACACCACGCTGCCAATGATCCCTGGTAATGCAGCCCCAGCCTTGCCTGCTAGATACTTCAGGAGTTTTCCCAGTCTCTCCAGCTCCTTTTGAACAAACCCTTTGCCTGCAGCACTACTTCCTCCAGCACCAGCTCCTGCTGCCCCACTACCAACTGTGAGCGCCAGAACGATGGTAGAGACCAGTAGACCAACAGCTGAGACGATGCTCGCGTTAGTGAGCCCCTGCTCTTTGAACAAAATGGTCAATTTTTCCTATAGGGATGTGTCATCTCCAGCTATTTTCATGAGGGTCTCCTTAATCGCCTTCAGCTGATTGTGGATATCCTTATCCCAAAATTTTTGTTGCTCCTCGGATGCACTTGGTGTAGCTTTCTTTGTCTTTAACCCCTTTAGTTTATCGCTGAGAGTCTGAAAATCGCGCTTAAACCCCCTTCTTTCACGTTCGTCTAAGGCTTCGGTAAAGGGAGTATCTTCCATAAGGCTCTTCGTTTCATCTAGAACATTCTCGAGTACCGCCAACATTTCGATGTCACCAGGGCTGTTATCGACTGTATCAATATCATTCAGGAGTTTTTGAGCCATTGCTTTACCTTTGTTTGGTGTAATATAGTCGGTAAAACCTAAGGCCTTCAGACGCGTAGGTCCTAAGGCCTATAGATATAGGTCTCTATAGATGTAATAGCTCTTAACCCACCGGTCGTAGTCGTAAGCAATATCTCTTTATAGTCACCCAGCGTAACCGCCCTAAAACAAGCTTTTTACCTTCATTGACCCTAAAATAATGATAATTTTTATCGGTTGACAGCCTTAATCCTAAATGCTCGCTAAGTTTAGCATAAAGATCGTCGACAGTTTCCTCTAAATTCTGTTCCCCAAGCCCAACATCCAATCGCCTACGCGCACCTCCCTGCTGTTGTCCTGGTGTTAGGCTGACATCAGGCTCGGGTCTAAGGATCTCGCTCTCGCTACTAAACTCCTCGGCTTCGTCATGAATATCTTCCTCTGGCGTAAAGTCATCTTCATATCCTGGATTATCAGCCATTTATTTCAACCACCAGCTTACCTAAATAAATGAGTGTTTTTGGAGGACTAAGCCCTTATCAGGAAGTCAAGACTATGCTCGCTGTCAAAGGCAAGCGGCAGCGGGTTAAAGTGAGTCATGTACCGTCCACGATTGTCCAGAATGAGGATTTCTATGTGGAAATACCAAACATGGGTCGGGACGATGTTATATTTCCTGGGAGTATCCGGCTACTATTTGATATGGAACTGACCGGCACCGACACGAAAAGAACGATCGTTAGCAACATCGAAAAAACCCTTGTGAGGGACCTTCGTATTACTTTGAATGGTAACGAGGTGCAGCATATTGCGCATTATAATGTATTCAGTGTCTACCGTGATCTAAGGATTTCGAAATTTAATAGGGAGAACAATCTGATTTTGGAGGGAATCAATCCAAATGACGGGACAATTCGCGCTTTACAGGTAAAAGCGTCTGACCATGTAGGAACAAATGAGGAGCGTGCTATAGCCGCGGCGTATGGAAACACCTTTTGTATTCCGTTGGGGAAAATGTTCGAGTTGACGAGAGATCTCCCGTTTTATCAACATGAACTCCACGATAGGCTACAGTTCGTTCTACATTTCGCTTCATACAATCAAGTCATCAAGGATGCCGGTACACCAGCCGCGGGCTCAACCGCAGTCAAAGCAGCTGACGCTACATACAAAATCTCTAACATTTCGCTCGAGTTTGAAAAATTAGTAAATGAGGATCTGGCGGGCGCTATGATGTCGCGATACAGCCGCCTCGCCCTACCATATTAACGAGTATTAAGGAGTAAAGTGGTGACTATGAAGAAAAGTGATACATCCTACAGTCTCCAAGTCGATACCCCTGCTAAATCCTTGGTGGGTATATTACAATTATTCGTCGATCCTGGAGTATCCAAGGCTTATGCGGGTGTCAATGAGCAATTCTACAATCCCAAAATCGAGAAGATTTCTGTCACGGTGGAGGGTGAGTCCAATGAGCTGTATTCACATGCTATGTTCTCTCGAGATCATTTACAGCAGATCGTTGAATTATTCGGGTGCCATGATAGTGAAGTCACCATAGGTCAATTTTTCACCGAGCGCTATGCGCTATTCATTGATTTCAGGGCAACACCTGATCGGGGCCTACATGGTAGTGGGCGGCCTCTGCAAAGGTTATCGGACGGTATAGCGCTGCACATGACGAAAAAAGCGGATGGCAATGGAGATATTAGGTGCTACGTCTTCCTTATCCAAGACGCGCAATTAAACATCCTGGATGGCAGGTTTCACAGTGTCGAATATTAAGAGATCAAAATTTGTTTTTGTAGGCCTTGGGTCTACAAAATAAATGGCAACAATTGGTGTACTCGTAGCAGGTGCAGCGATCAATGCTCTGGCTTTCAGTCGGTCAAATGTTTTGTTCAGCAAACTCAGTGGGCACGGCGAAAAAGAAAGAAAACGTCATGATTTAGCGGTTGAAAAGCTTCAAGCTGCCCAAGCCCAATGGATAAGGGATAGGCATGCGAAGGTTGATGCATACAATAAGAGAAGGGAGGAACAAAGACAAGCTGGGGGGAGTCTTAAAGAGCTCGACGAGGGAATGCGGGAGTATTTCATTGCAACCATAGAGAAGGCTTCAAAGCTCTCAGATTTTTACACACCTAGCAAAGGCCAAAAAGACGGTGAATTCGCTTTTATAGTGGGATCGTTGGCCTTGCTTGGCCTTGCGGCTTACAAATGGGCATAGATATATGTTTTTCGACATCTAATAAAAGATGTCGAAAACAAAAGCACATATCATTACCAGGGAGGAAGCTGAAAAGCTAAGTCAAATCTACTATTCTCCAGAAAATCTCTGGACTGGACGGAAAGCGATCAAACTGCTCGCTGAAAACTCTGGCCTCTCAAAAAAGAGAGTTATGCACTGGCTGAGTCGTCAGTTGCTCTGGCTCAGGCATATTCGAGGGCCAAAGCGTATCAATTACCCGCATTTCACCATTTTATAAGCTTCTCCTCACCACAAGGGAAGTCCTGTAGCAGGGTGCTTGGCTAGAGCATATTGGCGTCATACCCGAGTATAGTCTTGCACTTGGTTGGCTCGGTATAAATATGCGATCTGATACATGTTACATCCCTCTCGTGGTACCTACAAAATACGATCGCGAGGCCACCTACCATGCCAGTTTGCAGGAGCTCATATGCCTCGTTCTTTGTACATATTGTACCTGTTTACAATCCTCGCATCGGACTTTGGTGCAACGAGCCTCACATTTATGTTTACAGGGATCACCCGGAGCATAAAGCTGTATATCATGGTTCAACCGCAAGGATTTTTTCAGTACATACCGCATCGAAACACCCGGAATGCTCACGGCATTATTTAGAATGTCAATCTCATCCTCGTAGTATGTATTGCGGGTCTTGTCGACGGCCTCGAAAAATGGTATTACGTCCGCCATATTGTATTCGGCTAACTAATCCAGCATCTTTTAAAAAAACTCATTTCTGAACGTCTAGTAATCTTCGGGTGATAGGGTGTTTTTACCACTGAGTGTGCTATAAAATGCCTCATGATCGACTGGGCCCACATAGTTCAACTTTTCGTAGCATGTTAGCCATTCGTATGGGAACACGAGCTTCTCGAGATTGCAATCCAATGACTTTCACCATTTTTCATAACTCAAGCCTGGTGCGAGAAAATTCTTAATATCGATAAATTTGAACCTCGAGGTGGTTAGACACATGTAATCATTATCCATTTTCGCTACTTTGATATTATCATCAATTTCGAAATTTTTTCTTGAATAACCTTTTAGCCTTGGGAGGCTTTTCGCACTCCCATGCAGTGACAAGATTGTACCCCAGCCCTCGAATGTGGTCTTCTTTAAATTTGGTACAATTGAAATTATTTTTATCTACGTTGGTTCGCTGTGGTTGACATGGGCATCCATGCCATTTACAGCCGTGATACTCGTATACTGTCTTTGTATGGGGCTCATACCCATCGATCTTGTATACAGCCTTACTACCCTCACGTATCACGCGTTCTCCTCCATGCCCACAGAGTGCGTGGTGTATATGCCTACCTGTTTGCTTTGACATGGCTTCAATCCATTGGCATGCCGCGTAACTGAAACCCGTATAGGGATAGAATACCTTTCCAGAGCTACTCTGCATGCGCTCAACCCTATCACCTTTGCAAATGATCTTTGTCTTGATACCTTCGCATTCGTTATTCTTGTGTCGTGTGATATTTTTGGATCTGGTAAATCTTTGTGTACAAACCCCGCATTCCCAATGCTGCGTCAATACATCCATCTTCTTGATATAGAAACAATGACCCTGAAGCATACCAATATTGATCGTGTCTAAGTCTTTTCTGTATTGGCTTGTCCATAGACGAGACGCCATGAAGCCTTGTCGGAGTTTGTCGTTGGTTCGAAGACTCTGATATTAATTTCAAATCTTTTAGCGATGCCCTCCAAATCCCCGAGCCTCGTAGCACGTACATCCTCCCTCTTTAGATTATGGTCCTCGTAGTACTCGCGGGCTAATTTGAGGGCCTCTTGCGTAATATGTTTTTCACCTGGCTTTCGATTCTCGCGGTAATAAACCGCCAAGCATCTCCAAAAGCATAGGCTGTCCGTTCTTTCGTCTGTCTTGTCAAAACTATAAATGCACCTCTTGATGCGCAACCAGCCTGGCAAAGGTCCACATCCAAGTAGGGGTTCCCTCGTAGAAATTATCTTGATCTGAACGTGCTTGAATATTATTTTACTTCATATGCTCCTGGTGTCTCGATAGTTCTATCTGGTGGCAAGTAGGCTTTCGTCCAAAATTCGGCATCTTCCAGATCCAGGCGCTTCATCTTGCATTCATCCATAAAAGCCTCGATTTCAGCCATGCTTGAGAGTGACCTGGAGCTCTTTGTTTTGTGGTAATTGGCCACATCTCCACCGCCTCGGTAAATTTCGCAGCTAAAGCTGTATACCACCTTCACACGAATGTCTACGTGTGGTGTGATTTTTCGCATGATGGTATCTGTCAATGGCTGGTTAATGTTTTTGTTGAACCTCCATGTTTTGATGCGGTTTCCGTCTTCTATCATTTCAGTGTCATCATCAAAAATATTATGGATATCCTCAATTACATCAGTATTGGTGGCATGCTTAGATTCTTTCCCGAACATGTGTTTGAGGTCCTCATTTCCTTGGTATTCATCTTCGATGCTGACCCGTTGAACCTCATCGTGGAGGGTTGGTGTTCCTGAAAATTTATCCCTGACCCTGTTATAATAGTAACTAACGGGATCCTTCACGCTCCTTATTTGGTTAGCGAGAGCTTCGCGAGTTGCCGCTACTGGTGCTGATACTGTATCATATAGTTTACTGATTGCCTTTTTGAAAAAAATTCATCCTTTTACTATAGGTACATTTTATTCCAACCAGAAAAATTTTTGATTTGGTCAAGGATTGAATAATTGGGGAATTTCCCGTACTCATATTCTGTATACTATTATTTATAGCGTATACGCTATTGCGCATGCGTATTATCGGAATCGGTATTTTCTCGGATTTTATTTTCGGATGACGTCGGATTTACCGATTTTGGGTGGAGGTGATGGTGGAAGTGGTGGAAGCGGGGTTTTTGGGGGTAAAGGTGTATGAGGAAAGAAAAGTACCTATAATCACTCCCTACTACTACTCGAATCAAAATTTTATCGTCAGCTTAACTTTTTTATAAATTCTGAAACCACTAAGAGTTATTTCAATAGGCAACAAACAAGCATTAATCGTTGATATTATAGAACATACGTTGCATGTCAATTTGTTCAATAACAGAATCATCGGTAAAATAATATTTCTTCGGCAAGATCAATTACCTCGAGTGGATAAATTTAATATTCAACAAATTGGCATGTAATGTCAACCTATTATTTGAATTTTTGCTAAAAAATTTGGTGTTTTATGGTCAATTTATAGACAATTCTTGACATATTCTAAAATTTTCTAAAATGTAACGTTAACGATTCTTGTCAAAAGAATTCCTATAAAAACATATGTGTATACTGATAATGTTTACATTTATAGCTACCATTTTGGTTGCTATGAGGTTAAAACTTAAAAGTTATACCGTGCTTTATAAAAGTGCCCGTAGGTTTTTAACCAATCCGCGAAGCGGATTTCCTGTTTAAACCGGTTGAAAATAACTGTTAGTTAATAAACTATGATATAACTAAAGTAAGTAATTTCTCGTTTCGTCTTGTGTGTTGTTATTAATGTTGACACTTAGAGCAGCTAAGACAGAGTGCCATGAGATTCGCCATAAACGATTTGCTGCTTTTTCATGATATGGAAAATAAAGAATTTATCAATTATTATTTATTTATTACCGAAAAATAACATTGCTTTTTAAGTACAGCTTACCTTATTATTTTTTCATGAATATCTATAAAAAAAGTAGAGAAATGTTATTTGTATATATAGTCCACAATCAGTGAATAGGAGTGCAAGTAAAGTCTTTTAGTATTTTTGTCTAAATAATGAGAGCAGCAAAATATGTTATCAATATTTTGATGTCAAATTGATTTTACTACAATACTTAGTACTTGTGTTATGCGTTATCGCCATTTGTCGATAATACACATGGCTGGTAGCCAGATTCTTACGGCTGATTAAAGCCATGTACCCTATTCCCCTTGCATATAAGCTCGCCCTGTTTAAAAGCCCATGGGATTATATCTCACTGGGCCTTTATACGGGAGACTTTTTAAATTAAGGAATAAAAAGGAAGGAGAAATGCATTTATTCCCACAATTTCTTCTCTTCTGCAAATATCTTTTTACATGTTCACCTTTTTTGAGAAAAGTTACTTTTGCTTTAATAACATATTCACACGGTACTTTCAAACCATTCCTTCTTTTGTTTTGCCTTTTTTCAAAAATAATAGCTCTTATCGAGCATTACCAACCTAGTCACATCTTCAAATTTTGACGGCATACTTATAAGCCCATGGGCCTTTATACGGGAACGTTTTTCAAATCGAAAAAAATTCAGACAAAAGCCCATGGGCATTTATGTGGGGGTTTAGGGTAACGATATTGTAGGGTATTTTACCTTCTACTTCACCCAACTGGATAGGGGTTTCCAACATTTGCAATACACCACTTAGATTTTGCCAGGTTTTGTATTCGTTTACCGTTCTTTTCTCCCAGCAATTTAGGACATCAAGTATTCGTTTATTAACATTATCTGGTGAATCGATGTAAATGTTTTCCACATCTTCAAATTTGAGTAAAAAATGAGCCAAATATCTGCACTGGCTGGCTGCTTTTGTTGATATCTCCCAATAAATTCTTTTCCGCACGATTTGCTGAGAGTTGAAAGCCTTTGCCTTTTTATCGTTATCTAAAAATTAAAAATAAATTTTACATTTCTGTAATCCTTAAACATTGTCCATAATTTTTTTTTATTCTGCAGATGTTAAAGTTTAATGAAGTACTGCTTCCATATTTGCCTCTTACACAACCACCATTGAGCGCGTGTAATAGAGATAACTCTGTATATGGAAATGCCAGTCTGTCCAGCCGCTTTCTAAATTTTGGACGTTTTTTCATGTAGCTCTTCTATATTAATACGAAAGCTGTGTCTGTCTATGATGGGCAAAGTTGATTATATTTTCTACATTTTTTTTTTAAATTTTCTTTAAAATTGACATACTCTATAAAAATATTCTGTATTTTATAAAACTTTTGTTTATGTTTTTAGAACAAATCACGTGATAATAAGTAATAATTTCTTTATCTAAGAATTTTGCTATTGTATTTTTTATTTGCCGTGACCAGTTCAAACCCTGGGGAATGTAATTGAAACAGGGAATCACGGGCAATGAAACATTGTTATTGTTGTTGTCGGTTTCGTTAACGTTTTATATGCTGTCTTAACCAACCCTTTTGTAATAAAAAAGTACTTTAACCTAAAAAAAATTTTAAACGGATTAAACATCAAAAGTACAAAAATTCGCGGTTTTAATTGATCAAGAAGCATAGCCACAATTAACTTTTTGCACTTTCCGACGAAGTACTAAATTGAAAGATGTGTTGAAAATTTTGGAAATGGTAATTTTAGTTGTGTAAGTAAAATTGTGAGCATTTACTGTTTATTTTTTAAAATCAGAAACGACACAATTTTTATCAAGCCAAGGAGCATTTATATTGAGTGAAATCCATTGTGGTTTTATATGCAATAACTTCTTGAGTTAGTTCCGATTTTAGAGTAAAACGATTTAAAGGGACTTTTTTAACTTTTTCTTCTGGGAACATGTCAAGCTTTGAACTGGAATTTTTAGTTCACACATCGGAAAGTATGTGCTAAAAAAAATTCAAGACAAATCAGAAATTTGAAAACACACGGGCATTATGTATTTACATACCGATGGATGGGGTAATTTCAGGCCAGTACAAATCCTCCTCCGTTATAATTTCAGAATCAAAATTACATTTTCCCAAGACCTTGTTGATTCTTTTTAACGGATCCGATTGGTCCACACTATATCGAAACAAAAACAAACACAGGACTTGCAAGACTGGATGGTGATGGTTGGGATTATCAAATATCCGTGTAATAACATCATATCTATCTGGCAACAACTCAAAAGAGAATCTTCTACATTGTAATTGACCGAGAGCTAAAAGCCGTCGTTCTGTGATGTACGCAAGCATACGTAGTCGATCTAACTGTTGTTCATAATAACCTGAAATTTAAAACATGTATGTAAACATTAGTACATGAAGTGTTGGTGATGTATACATTATGAAGACAATACCAGTCGCCTTTTAAAGAACGCGTCTTTTACATTAGGCTTCGCGATGTGTATTTATTCTTAAAATTTTATTATACTCATTTTGACTGTCATTAACACAAAAGCCGGTTATTAACAAAATTCCATATAATTATACGTCAGGAAACCCAGGATTTTTGTGTCATGGTTACAGCTATGTCAGCACGTTTTTGTGATGTTATCAAAAACTTGAAATGTTTTTTAAAATACTACTATCAGCTTAAAATTTATTTAATTTAATTCTGAAGCAAGTTTTTACATTCTGTTCCAAGTTAAAATATATTTTCCGGTTTTTACATATTTCGTATGAAAAAATGCTAAAAATTGCCTAAAAATCCTATTTTCGAGGTTTTTGGGTAAAATTTTAAAAAAATCAAGAAATTGGATTATTTACGTGCCTAAAACCTGCACAATGATTATAAGGATTTTGTAGAGATTTTTAGGGGTGGTTTCAAGTAAAAGCCAATATCAAGGACTCTAAGAGGTATGAGATCTAAAAATGTAACATGTAAGTGTCTTATAGATAATTATTAAAAGTCAAAAAGTATCATAACCATGCGGCAAAGCAAAAACCCCCTTTAACCCCCGAACCATATAGAGTTAATGTTTAATAAAGTTACCTGAATCAATTCTTTGCGTTTTTTTCATTTGAAAAATGATCTCCTTGCTGTATATTTACTCCGGGAGTATAACTGTGGATATTGATGGTTTAATTTTTGGGTATGCACCCAAGAATTAAAATTTTTGCATAAGCCTGACGTTTTATGCAAAAGTTGTAGTTTATTTACACTGAACGTTTTCGTACATTATATTTTCAACACATTTCCCTGTGCGATTTATTAGATTAAAACTTAAAGGTTAAAGTTTTGGCTATTTTCTTTAAAGGGAAATAGCAAAAAGGTCTAATAGTATAAGGTGTAAGGACAATTAATGTATTTATGAAGAGAAAGAAATAACTTACCATACTTTGATGCCATTGTGAAATATCCGACGATAAAACAACAATTTTTTTAACAAACGTCTGTATAATCTGTACCCTTCATATCTTCTCACGGCCTGTAAGCAGCATATTATATAAACGAAAATAAAAATACTGTTCAATAAACAAAAATTTATTCATGTGAGTTGAAATGCAATTCAAGTTTCAAAAGTTATTTCTAAGAACGAAATTTATAGAGAGATAGTAGTATTACATTGAACAATTCCTTTATTAATAAATGAACAATAAATACGAACGAAGATATTGTTCAGATTATTATAGTGAGTAACTAAAAGCGGTTAAAGAGATAAATAGTAAACTACTAAAACAATTTATTCGTATAAAAATTTGATGCGTTGTGAAAGCTTGAATGACAAATTAGGTGTATCACAAACATTAAATTGATGTTTAAACATAAAAATCATTTATAACCGATTGTTATATATACTTGCATATTCTTAATTTACATTTCTTTGCAATAACATCAAGTATACACTGTAACGAGGTGACATATTCTTATCTATGGATTTTAAAAGCCCATAAAATCTGTCGCGCTCTGAAAAATAACAAAATATTTACGTATAAATATTTTTCCATTTGAATTTAATTTTGTCTACCTTTGCGGAAGTATCCCAAAACTTTTTCGGGGTTCATTTTGCTATCAAACTTAACAAGAAGCCTAAAGGCTCAATTCCGCCTTACATAATGTAAAAACATTTCTATTGCAAAGACATCCAATTTTGTGCTGAAAGATGTGGCTGTGATGTGGGGAATTTTTTTTACATATATACTATTAGTCGTGAAAAATCCACGGGGTCACCCGCCCTTTATATATCGCATTTTGTGTTTCTGTAACAGACAGGAAAACAGACAGACGACGTGCTTAACGCGAACTAAGTGTAGGAACTTAGCATCTGCCAAATTAATTTTTGTTCTCTGCCAAATCTTTCACGAATGATAAAAACACAGTCACTACATTGTCGCTGTGTTTGTTGGTTGAATTCGCCTATTTTCGTTTTAAATTCGCGCGCAGATGTGTATAGTTTTCTTGCAGCCTTTTTTTCTTGGCCCTGTTCCGTTTTTCATTATTTGCCTATTGAATCAATTTCAACAAACCTTACCTAACGATGACGAGAGTATAACCCGTTCTGGTTTAGTTTGCCCAGTTGAACCTAAAGATGCCAACAAAGAGTTACGAATACTACTGGAGAAGCTTTTGGGTTCTGAAGATGCAGTTAATCAAGCTCTTCAACATGGCACTGTTGCAAATGCAAATTTAAAATATACATGAGAACGGCCTATTCGGGAATTAAAAACTCCTGGTTTTTTTTTACTATGGCATACCCAACGGTTTTTATTAATGGAAATTGTGATTTAACTGTTCCAGGATTGAATAAAATTAACTTTGAGGAATACATCGAACATATATATTATTGTTCTGATAATCGTGTAGCACGTCATCCGTACTTGAAATTTTTCTTATTAAATATGCGTTTGCATTGCAGCAGGGTAGCTTTCTTGTTTCCCAACAATTAAATGATGCTCATCTCACAATTGCTGAACTGAGAGATAATTTACAAAATGATGATGATTCAGTTCCACGAAAAATTATTAGTATTAGAAAAAACCTAGTAAATACCGATCCATACTGGAGAGACCAAAAAAAATTGGATGCCATGTTGTTTTTTAGACGAAATGAATTTGGCGATTTACCAGCATATTTTGATACCAACAGTTGTGGAGAATTTCATTGAAAACCATTGCATGAACTACTTATTAAGAATTATGAGCTAATAAACAATTTAAACGAAGATGATGTACGGCAGCAAATGGAGAGCGACAATAAATTCAAACGGGAAATGATTCTACAAAATCTTCATATTGTGACGCAGTATTTTGATGCAAGGACTATAAATTACTTTGCCACAGTCAGCAAGGAAGTATTTCAATATGATGACTATTGTTTGCGATATAAATTTGCTAAAAGTCGAGGTGAGATACATGGACATGCCATAATATCGTCATCTAAACATGCCCAAAAAGTAAAAACTATAATGGATAGCTTGTCTGATAACGTTGCAGACTCACAAGCATGCAAAACTGCAGCGCATGAACTTCAATATTGGTTACTAAAAACAAATGAAGACAGTAATGACATTTTTTCACCCATGTTTACTTCACTGCATCCTGCCGGTGGAAATGAAATTATAAATACTTCTGGAATTAGAGATTGGGTTCCTAACAAAGATCAATGGGCAAGACCGGAAAGGACTCAAGCTCCTCCAGATCATAACCCATTGGCACAAGAACTTTCAAATGTTGCTAGTCATGAGGGTGGTATAAAGGAGCAACATACCCATCTTGTGAACAGAATTGGCCTCCATAATTGTAATTCTAATTGTTTGCGTTATCGCCGTAAGAACAAAAAATATACTGCTCCACAGAAGTATTGTCGCTTTCATTTTGGCGATCTTGATCAACAAACCAAAAAAAAAGTGGTAAAATGATTCATTCTTTCAATGCTGTCATAACAGAAGGGGAACATCCTAGATATGAGGGAGCACAGGATCATCCTCGCTTGATGATGCATGTAAAAACACGCCTACTTAGTTGGCTAGCAAATTGTGACAGTCAACCCATTATCGATCAGGACCTTCTCGCTCTACAAAAATACATTGCCAGTTATTCTTGCAAAGGGGCTGCTTCAACCGAAGATTTGGTACATGTTTGTCGGCACCTAATTGAAAACACTACTGACGGAAGCACTGTTAAAAATTTGGCTCAACGACTGCTTCAAAAAATTGCTGGTCTAGTTGACGTATCAGGTGTTGCGGCAGATTTTATTATTAGTGGTGGTCGTTTGACTATATGTACCAGGAATTTTCGATACATTGGTATCAGTGGCTTCCAAGCCACTGGTACCAATGCCAACAGGTACCCAGCCATTACGTTTATTAATACAAGGAACAGCTGGTGTTGGGAAAACATTCATCATTACCGCACTCACTAGAATTGTTCGCCGTATTTTTAAGCGAAATTCTGCTGTTATGAACTTGGCCCCAACTGGTGCAGCATCAGTCCTCATACCTAATGGTCAGACTATACATTCAATGACTCAACCACCACACAAACTGAAAAAAGATAATAGTTTAAGTTCTGTCCAACTTTCTGACTATCCGTTGGGTGATGTATCTCTAAGAAAGCTCAGAAAGTATACAGGCATGCATGAAAACAATGAACTGAAATTATTTCAACTTAATATTGATGAACGTAGCATGCAATCAAAGCTTCTTGTGGCCTGGTGCAGCCAAAGATTATGTGGAAACATGAGACTTTGACAATTATTATGAAGGTGTACCAACTGTCAATTTCTTTGGGGACCTTGGTCAACTTGGACCAATTTGTGCTTTCGATCTACATCAGCCACCAAAACACGATGATTCCACAATCAACTTTGCTGGTTATGCAATCTATCGCTCGTTTCAACATGTTATCGTTCTTACAGAGACCATGCGCCAAGGCCCAGATCAGTTGGATCTTTTACAACCACTTCTTAGAATACGTAATGGTTCGATCACTCAACAAGATTGGCAGGATATAAATAGTCGTTACGAAAATGCTTTGCCCCATACTGAAAAATGTAACTTTCTTCATGGTCGCGTCCTTACATTAATGGAAACATGGAATGAAGTTAATGAAGAAAACCACAATAAATATATATATATATATATATATATATATATATATATATATATATATATATATATATATATATATATATATATATATATATATATATATATATATATATATATATATATATATATATATATATATATATATATATATATATATATATATATATATATATATATATATATATATATATATATATATATATATATATGCAACCTAAACAAGGTGCTTTAACATTACAGCATTATGTTTGTTACGATTGCAAAGAAATTCGACATTAAGTCTCATCTGTACCGTACCAATCATCAAAGCCCAATCACCCTACCATTACAACTTACAACAATCAACCTATACCAGCCATCCACACCTCAGTTACTGTAAGTTATTCAACATCAAGTAAACGATTACATCACCCAAATGAGGTAACTCTTTTTTACTTAAAATGTTAATTGCAACATAAATCTGTCCTTTATTTTAGGTGTGACCTGCTTAGTCCTATTGGCTACCTTCTCGTGGTGCAGGTAGTCAAGAAGAGCTTGTAGACATATGAAATTTTTACTTGGGATATTAAAGTTTAACAAATACATGTTGTTTTGAAGTAGAGTAGAAATGTGTCTACACGCTCTTCAACCAACAGCCAGGGCAATAAAACTCTCTTTGCATGAAATGTTTGCAAACATTCTTTTTTCTTTCAGTGCTTTTAACTCACATTAAAAGGTGTTATATTAGAAATTTACCTAACCGCTTAATGTTAGTGTTAAAATTCTGTTTAGTGAAATAATAAGATGGAGATTGAAGTTGCCAATGTAAGTATTTTCATAGTTTGCTTTTTCATTTTTCAATACTTTAATTGGAGAAACTTTAGCAAATTCGCAATTTTTTGCCGGTTACTTTATTCGCGAAAGTTAATCTCGCGAAATTTCCGGAATTTCTTCATTCGCGAAAGTTCATCCAAAAAATTTCGCGATATTTTTTTTCCCGCAAAAGTTTCTCTCGCGAAAGTTTCTTCAATTAAATTACTAAAATTGAATTGCTTTGATGCAAAATTTAGCATTCATATAAAAGGCTTTTTGTATTAAAATTTAATACTGAGGTAGGTTTCAGACACATTTGTGTCCTATGTTTCTGTATTATATCTTTAAAGCAATTGTTAAAGTTTTGCCACATAAAGGCAGTCTTCTATAGACTATCTGTTGTTATTTGGTTGGTCTCCTGATTGCCATAGATTGTATTATGTATATGAATTCATTTTCATCTCATTATACGTAATACATAAAATTATAATTAAAACAGGAAATAAATACTACTTTTAGCAACCAAATGAGATAATATAATACTTAGTTAGATTAGCATACAAGAATTAGCATATAAAAGTACAGTATTAAATTAATAGGAGAGGAATCTTTATGTAGGAGTTAAAACAGCGAGTTGAATTGTTGGAGGGAAAAGTTGCTGAATTAGAGGAGAAGGTTAAAGTAAGTTATGCACTAGAAATAATTGCTAGAATGTGGTAAAACAGTAACAATAACTTAGTGAAAGATTAGAAAAGTTTAGAATGTAGCATTTCCACAAATGTCTTATATTTTAGGAGTTACCAGCTGAGATAACTGATTTATCTTGGGACGCCTTCCGGGACTTTTGTTCCCAAAATAGTGGGAGAAAATTTTGGGAGCTTATATAAGCTCCCAAAATTACAAGTCCTGGAAGGCGTCTGGTGGCTCCCGCACCTTCACGGAGGAGGACGATGTGCGGGAGCGGATGAAGCTAAAGAGGGGCAGTGGAAGAGGAAGAGGAGGAGGAGGAGGGTGTCGCTGGTGAAAAAATAAAAAAAAATGCTAAAACTTGCTGTTCTTAATTCATTCCTCTCAACCCATCCCCAGACCTTTCTTCTTATAAAATTTTTCTTTTGCACAACAGCATGCGGTTTTAATATTTTAACGTAGTATATAGTTATATAGTCAGTTAGCAAGCCTAACTTTAGGTTATAAAATCTTGACTAAGCTATTATAAAACGAGTTTCTTAGCTAACATAAAATTCTGGTAGACTGGTGCGTTTTGTCATTAAACCCTATCAATAGCTAGTAGCTAGCTAATTAACTAGATATGCTAGCTAATCAAATAAAATATTGAGCAGAGGGTTCCGTTGGTATTGTATTTATAACCTATTTTTGTTGCTTCAGTTTTGTTCCAAGATTCTGCATAAAATGTACGTAATTATACTCTCTTGGTCTACCTTGTTCCATGAAATTACCGAGTCATGAAATTAACGCGGTTTTTCAATTTTCGCGTTAATTAATGACCGTTAATTAAATGCAGTGTTAATTTAAGGACTGTTAATTTCATGACTCGTTAATTAAAATACTGTTAATTAGTGACTTTTTTACAATATATAAAATCCCAAAAAACATAAAAATACAAATTATCTCCTCCTTGAACGATAGCTCAACAGTGTTCTTTTTTTTCAGAGATCTTTTTTAAATAGCTTTTGTATCATCTTCATACTCTGATCCAAGTGATAAAATCACTTCTTCTGTCAAAAACATTGTCTTTTCAAACAACAAAAACTTTTATTTTGATTTCCAAACCGCATTGTAATTGAGGAGACCGCTTCACTACGGTGGATTCGACTGTTGCGTATTTTTATTGTTAATTTAATTCGGGTTAGTTTCTTGACTCGTTGATTTCATGGAATAAGGTAGTTTGTTCTGATAATAGTCGTTCCTTTACATTGGGAAAATGTTCTATAAAAATACTTAGTTTCACCTCAAGTTTTGGGATTAAGCCTGAAATACACGATCCTTTAAAACGAAAGGTGAACCTGGATAATGGATGGATAATGACCAATCTTTTTTAAAAGCTTAGTTAATTAGACATAAGCGTAAACATTTCAGAATATGTAATTAACAAAATTACATCATTATTACGCCCTGTTGGTCTAATGGCTATGAGACTCTTGCAAACGAGAGATCCAGGTTCGAACCCTGCACAGGGTATGAAAAACAATTATCTTGCACCTACAACAACCAAGTTGTATTATATTGGCACATAACTCTGCGAAGATGATTCACTATATATTGACCTTATATAAATGTCATACTTTACATTGAGTATATCTTTGAGTTGTAGGGGAGAGAGTTTCTATTAACGTGCCTGCCCCTTCCTTGCCGTCCCCTTGCCATTGCCTACCCTTCCTATGCCTTTTCTGTTGCCTGCCTTTTATGGCCTTGCCTGTGCGTCCCATGCCTTGCCTAAGCCTGTCTTTCTGAATCCTTTCCATCTTTCCTTGGCTGCCTTTGCCGTGCCTTTGCCGTGCTTAATGCCTTTGCCTTGGCAACCTCTCCGCAACACTTTCTATATTGAATAAGCATTATGTGTTAATAATGTAAACGAAGATGCTGTACGCCAGCAAATGGAAAGTGATAATAAATTCAAGCGGGAAATGATTCTACAAAATCTTCATATTGTGACGCAGTATTTCGATGCAAGGACTATAAATTACTTCGCCACAGTTAGTAAGGAAGTATTTCAATATGATGACTATTGGTTGCGATATGAATTTGTTAAAAGTCGAGGTGAGATACATGGACACGCAATAATATCGTCATATAAACATGCCCGGAAAGTCAAAACTATAAAGGATAGCTTGTCTGATAATGTTGCAGACTCACAAGCATTAAAACCTGCAGCACAAGAACTTCAATATTGGTTACTAAAAACAAATGAAGACAGTAATGACATTTTTTCACCAATGTTTACTTCACTGCATCCTGCTGGTGGAATTAAAAATATAAATACTTCTGGAATTAGAACTTGGGTTTCAAACAAAGATCAATGGGCCAGACCAGAGGGGACTCAAGCTCCACCGGACCATAACCTATTGGCACATGAACCTTTTGATGTTGCTAGTCATGAGGGTGGTATAAAAGAGCAACATACCCATCTTGTGAACAGAATAGGCCTCCATAATTGTAATTCTAATTGTTTGCGTTATCGTCGTAAGAATAAAAAAGATACTGCTCCACAGAAGTACTGTCGCTTTCATTTTGGCGATCTTGATCCACAAACCAAAAAAACAAGTGGTAAAGAGATTCATCCTTTTAATGCTGTCATAACAGAAGGGGAACATCCTAGATATGAGGGAGCACGGGATCATCCTCGCTTAATGATGCATGTAAAAACACGCCCACTTAGTTGGCTAGCAAATTGTGATAGTCAACCCACTATCGATCAGAACCTTCTCGCTCTACAAAAATACATTGCTAGTTATGCTTGCAAAGGTGCTGCTTCAACGGAAGTTTTAGTACATGTTTATCGCCATCTCATTGAAAACACTGATGATGGAAGCACTGTTAAAAATTTGGTCAACGATTACTTCAAAAAATTGCGGGTTTAGTAGATGTTCCAGGTGCTGCGGCGGATTTCATTATTAGTGGTGGTCGTTTGACTAGATGTACCAGGAATTTTCGATACATTGGTATCAGTGGTTTTTGAGCCTTTGATATGTCTGGTGAAGATGGAACTGTTACAAAAAGTAGCGCATTAGACAAATACTTAAGTGATAAGCGGAGAGAAACTGAGCCAGAAATATCATTATGGAACTGGAGCAAGAAATGTAATTGTACCTGCAAAGTAGATCACGTCCCACAGTTTTAACAGGATTATCTACAAAACCTGTCTGGCCTGTTACTGAGGACTATGAAAAAGCTATGCTCATTATATTTTCTGTTGGAACGTGGCACAATACCGAAGATTTGAAGGGACAACATGAGTCATTTGCTGCCGCTTTGGTTTCCCTTGTTCAAACTGAAGAAAGCACACCAATATTAATTGATTCATTGAAAAAGGCTAAACAATCATTCGATAAAATAAGCGAGAGAACACAAAGTCACACCCGTGCAATCAATATTGAAACCAATACTCAGTCTTCGGATCAATCATCACAATATACAGATGCAAGTTGCCAATGTTCCCAAAATTCTGCCATTGCACAAATGAACATAGGTAGAGCAATAATGAAAGATATTGCTAGGCACCATGTTGCTGATATCAATGAGCCGAATGTACAAAAGGTTATTCCTGATGGTGGGCCTACATTTGATTGGAATAATTATGCAATTCAAAGTTTTGGTAGTCAATGACCAATGAATGCTGACATATGGTTACAATCTATATCTGAAGAAGCAGAAAAAAATGAATTGCAGCATAATACTGAAGATTGTACCTTACCCCAAATAAACATCTTAAATGCTAATGAATTACAAAGAACAGTCATTGGTATAAATCTTCAGCATTTTTCACAAGTCGCAAAAGGAACTTTGCCAACAGGTACCCAGCCAATACGTTTATTAATACAAGGAACAGCCGGTGTCAGGAAGACATTCATCATTACTGCGCTTACTAGAATCGTTCGTCGCATTTTAAGCGAAATTCTGCTGTTATGAACTTGGCCCCAACTGGGGCAGGATCAGTCCTTATACCTAATGGTCGCACTATACACTCAATGACTCCACCACCACAGAAACTTAAAAAAAATAAGAATTTTAATTCTGTCCAGCTTTTTGACTATCCGTTGGGTGATGTATCTCTTAGAAAGCTAAGAAAATATACAGGCATGCATGAAAACAATGAACTGAAATTGATTCAACTTAATATTGACGAACGTAGCATGCAGTCGAAGCTTCTAGTGGATTGGTGCAGCCAAAGATTATGTGAGGCAACAGGAGACTTTGATAATTATTATGGAGGTGTACCGACTGTCAATTTCTTTGGGGACCTTGGTCAACTTGGACCAATTCGTGTTTTGGATTTACATCAGCCGCCGAAACATGATGATTCCACAAACAACTTTGCTGGTTATACAATCTATCGCTCGTTTCACGATGTTATTGTCCTAACAGAAACAATGCGGCAAGGGCCAGATGAGTTGGCCCTTTTACAACGGCTACTTAGAATACGCAATGGATCGATTACTCAACAAGACTGGCAAGATATAAATAGTCGTTATGAAAATGATTTGCCCCATGCCGAAAAAGTATTCTTATGATTTAGCAAAATATGAGGGTGAAGTATTCTTAATGTATTCTTACTTTTCAGAGTAAAGTTTTTGTCACATGTATGAACAAGAATAACTATTTCGCGACAGCTGAATATGTTTCTTTTTCTAAGCAAACTCACCCTAGAAATATTCTTAAGATATTTTTACAATTTAGGCAATTTTGACCCTGATATTCTTATGGAAGTTGTTCTTATAAAAAAAAAACGTGCAGTTTAGCCATCTTTCTTTGGCACATACATTTTTTGTTAGATTTATTACTTTCATTGTTTAGTTTAGAGAGAAGATAGAGCTATATTGTGGTGTCCTTGATTTTATTGAATAAGTGCCTTATTTTAGAAAAATTAGCACCCATCTTTGAGAACTTAAAATGAAATAAGAGCCGCAGGTACTCAAATACGGTACAGTTAAATTTTAAAAATTTTGTTAACATTTATAAAAGAATATATAAACCATAAAATGTTGAAAAATGTTAAATATTATGTTATGTCAAAAAATGTTTAAATTTCTTTTTGAGAAGTTCCTTCTTTGTTTCACGTTACTAGGTGTCATTCATTTATACCAAAATCATAGTCTAAGCGGCAAAAAAAAATTTTATGGTCAAAAAAGGAAAATTTAAGAAACTCCAATTATTTGAGCCTGTATCTGTTCTCATTTTGTTTTTATTTTTTGGAAAAATTTGAGTGCTTATCTCTTAAGAAATTGTTCTTATAAAAATCCGTATATTTTTTTCGATATGCCGTTTTTACTTCCTAAAACAGTGAATAATTTTATGCCCCGTTGGTCTAATGGCTACGACACTCATGCAAATGAGAGATCCGTGTTCGAATCCTGGACGGGGCTAGGAAACACAATTATGCATCTAACAACGGCCAGGTAATCCGTCGGTATACCTTATGGAGGGAAAAAACGAGTAAATTCGAGGTTTGGTGGGTTTCCCCCGACTAACATTTCCTCCGTGTTTTTTCCCTGATAAGATACAAAGTTAGGGAGCCAGGGGTCAAAATTGGACAATCAAGGAAATTGACTTTGCTTATATTCAAATGCCCCAAATTTAACAAAATTAAATGTTGCCCATCGAACTTTACTTGTAGATTAATTTGTATTTAATTTGAAATTCCCGGACTATATATACCTTAGAAATATTGAGTATACGTAATCTTTGATTTGTAGGGGGAGAGTTTCTATTAAGGTGCCTGCCCCTGCCTTGTCGTTGCCTTACCAGCACTTACCGTGTCTTTGCCTACCCTTCCTATCCCTTTTCTGCTGCTGTCCACCTCATTCCTGTGCGTCCCATGCCTTGCCTACCCTTGCCTTTCTGATTCCTTTTCCTGTTTCCTTGCCTGCCTTTGCTCTTTCCTTTCCTTGCCGTGCTTAATGCCTTTGCCGCAACACTTTCTATATTAATTCTTCTTGGCCCTGTTCTGTTTTTCATTATTTGCCTATAAAGTACAGAAGTCGGTAACATCTTCGTATTGTTGTGGCACTTCCTCCAATGCTTGATCCACAGTCTATAAAATAAAGATAGAATGATATTTAATGCGCTAACACTGATTATATGATTTTGAACGACCACCTAGGTACCAGGCCCCACTCACCTCCTTAACATCCTTTTCTTTCCTCCTGCGTTCAGATACTTCTCTGACTTTTGGTTTTTCCTTATACGGAAAAATGGAAGGGATTGACCCAGGTAAAAATAATGCTTTTTTTCTCCTCCCTGTGTAGGACAATTCGTTCTGAATTCTCCAGGGTCAAAACATTTTTCTTCAAAATGATCAGAGCAAACGTATACTCTGGACGGTAAGCTTGGTCGATTAATCAACTGAATCCAAGCTGATTTGTTTATTTTCGGATCCTTAGGCAGAGAAAAATACTTTTATCCTGGTTTTTCAAACTGTTGTTAGTGCAATTCACAACCCTACCGAATGTGCGACCTGAGTTTAATCATCTCTCTGTGGCGGGACATCTAGTAAAGGGGAAAATAATTTTTAATTTTTGATTGATTGACTTTTAAGTATCTGGAAAGAACTATGCACACCCAAGGCTAAAGTTATATTGGACTTTAAGTTTTTTTAGCATATGATCCTTACATAAAGTTCGTACAGAATTAGCACAGTGTGTGTTCACCTTAAGGTCTTCGATTGTATGATTCCATATGAATAATTCATGAAAAGCGGGCTTTTACAATTCAGGGGGTAAAATTACATAAAGTTTTAAACGTATCTCTATAATAATAGCCGTCGTTTGTCTGTCTCTGCACGGACCCCCTGCTGAGTTAGAAAATCGTGCTACGGAAACACGAATATCAAATGCGATATATTTTATCCACTTTGTTGCCACGGGTAAATACAAAGGACTTTTCCACGGCAACGACTAGTCTCTTTAATAATGTGTGTCCGCGAAAGCGGCGTCCCGTAACGAAAACACGAAAGTTTTAAAATGCGCACGAATATTAAATGCGATACATTTTTATCCACTTTGTTGCGACGGGTAAATTTAAAGGACGAGCGAACCCGTGGATTTTTCCACGGCAACGACTTATCTATAATAAAAGCCGTATTCCGTCTGTCTGTCTGTTCAAAAGGGTTACCGATGTTCCTTTGATCTTTCCGCGACTTTTATAAAACAGGGGGTTGTTTAATCGCAAATCAAATTATTGATTAAAATAAATCCTAAAAATTAATTTATTTCTTTAATTAATTGAATTACTTTAATTTATTACCATAAGTAAGAAAAATAAATTTAGTGATAAAAATGAATGCATTACTTTAATACGCCATTTTTAATAACAATTACCCCCGTGACCTCAATCGCCGTTTTCGCTCAGGAGCTACAGAAAACAAATGGGACAGTTCCGCGAAATATGCATCGAAAATGCAAAATCACATGAAAACGAGAGTGGTTATAACCAGATTTCGGGATGCTGGTTCTTTACATGCAAGATTAAAGAATGTATCAACAAAATGTTCACTTTTATAGCTTTTAACTGGCAGTTTCACATAATCGTAGTTAACACAGTTATAAAGAGGATTTTTGGTAGTTGTAGTTTGGCATAAAAGTTAAAACATTGCAGGTTTTAAGGGCGTATCTTTTGGTATATGTATAGCTAGCTAAACTACCGTAGCCAATAAGTGACATCCATAAAAAGCGACTTGTTGTTATAATAACACGCAAAATATGCAGTATTAATGTGTTATATGATTAACATGCAAATATACCACTTATAACATATGGGAATGTTAGATTTAATATAAATCAGTAGAACGCAAATATTTCACTAGTATATTTAACACGCAAAAATGCGAGTCATTGTTAACATGAAAAAATGCTTGTTATTGTTAAGAAGCAAAAATGCGAGTTATTATTAACCCGCAAAAATGCGAGTTATTATTAACACGCAACAATGCGAGTTATTATTAACCCGCAAAAATGCGTGTTATTATTAACACGCAAAAATGCGAGTTATTGTTAACACGCGAAATTGTTTGTTATTATTAAGAAGTAAACATAAGTGCGAGTTCATGAATGGAACTATTGTTGCTAATGTCGTTCTTACAGGGTACAACGCTCCTCCTTACAGGGTTCCAGTTTATTCGGCGCACGTGGAACTTTATGGCGATGATTGTTTTACCCGATTCTGGCGAAAGTTTTCTACCACACTTTCCCTCACACCACATTCTTTCAGAAATGAACACATGTTGAAAGAGAAGGTAGGTTATTATGTACAGAAACAGAGAAGATCAGAAAGAACGTTTACTTAGAGTGAGAACAGTCACTTTTGGGAATAATTCTATCCAGTATCAATCCATCATCTCCTGGAACCTTCTTCAACAGTTTTTAGAAGTTAATATGGCTACGCTGCCGTTGGGTCATCTAAAGTATCTGGTCAAGTTTTATTTTTTTTCATCATATAGTAGTATTAACATTTAATCCTTTTATTGTTACATATATTGATCGTTATTTATGAGTATATAAAGTTCGTAATTATAAATTTTTCAAAGTTGTAACTTGGTTTGGTGGTCATTCCAACCTATCAGGTATTATCCTATCGGAATGGTCTCCAGAAATAAAAGAAAACAAATAAATAAATACTTACTTACTTACTTACTTACTTACGTAGATCACGACAAAGGAAAAGAGAAGCACCAATTACCTTTTCCACGCTTTCTACATCCGCCATATTTGTTTGTATCATTATCATATGCTCTCCATCACAAAACTTTTTCCAACCACGAGGGAGTGTTAACACGAATTTTTTAGTATCCGGTGTCACCTAAACACATACTCCCCTAACAGTTTACTCCCCAGTAATAATTTACTAGGAAAGAAGTACTCCCCAGTACTTATTTCCCGGGATATTGTTACTCCCGGGAGTATCTATTTATCGGAAAATTATTAGGAAATATTCCCCGCAGGAAATTTTTCCTCCCCTATCTTAATAAATAAACATGACAATTATGATGCTGATAAAAAGAATTTATTAAGAGAACTTACAGTGGACTACCGAAAGAGTTAAAAATCTGGTGAGGTGGGTCTGGCTTCTCTTTTTCAGTGGGACCATCAAAATCTATATACATACAAGCTTTTGTAAGAAGCAAGAGTTGTTTAAAGATATTTCAATACAAAAAGCTTTCAGAATCAAATGATTTTAATTGTTTTTTATAATGGTTGGTATATATCATAGAGATATCTCTATGTATATATGCAGCTAAACTTGACTTTAGAATAATCATTTCAAGATCATTTGATAATTTTTTTTCTCACGATAACTACAACCTTCAACAAAAAGCTGTAATAAAATGAATAGGAAAGATAGCTGTACAGCTATGAAGCTGTGGAACCAATGTTATGACGGAGCTGGGTTTTTTTTGTTACTGAGGATACCCAAAGCCTATTTCTAATCATCAACGCATTGCAAACCAATAAAAACTTAAGCCTCGCTTGCCTAGCATTTGCAACAGGTCATGCTAGACTAATTATTAAAAATCGTTTTTATTACTTTAGAAAAGTTACATCATTTTTTTAAGTAAATAAGGTTTCTAATAAAAGTTAAAAGTTGTACCAGTAAAAGCATGTTTTAATAACACAATATCCCTGCAAAAGAGCTAGTTAATGTCAATAAAATATATACAGCATTGAGAAAACACTTAAAGATAAGAAATTCATTAAGGCAACAAAAAGTTGACTTTGCAATTTATGTAGCATAACTAATGCTTGGTGCTTGTTTTACAGGGGAAAAATTAAACAGGGTGGCTAAATTGTAGAACCCTCCTGTTTAGTCACTGAGCAGTGACCTCAATAATAATACGCATATTTTATTTAAACTGGTAGCCGAATTGTTATTTTGTGCCAAGGACGCCTGTAAAAGGATGACAGGGAGATATATCATGGACGAAAATCTAAAGATATCTGGGATAGTCAACCGTTGTTTTATGGGTTGAAGGCTAGTCCAATAGAACACCCTTTGAGACATGGTCTGCAGAAAATTTCTACAAATCTGAGCAATTTCAGAATAGTTCCATAGTAATGTGGTGTATATTCCGAAGATCTTTTGCACAAATCGACAGGCAAAATAAGCATGCCACAAGCCGTAGACCAACCAGCCTATTACAAACTTTAATTTTCAGTGAAGGCATCTTAATTTGATCTTAAAATTAAAATCTAGTTTTTGCATGCAGATTATAATTTACATTATACATCAGTGAAAAAATGCTACTAGATACTTTTTAACCATAACTTGACCTGTCAGGGTGAACTGATAATTAGCCTTTAACTTTAGTTAGCCATTACAGGATAATTATACGATAAATGCAGTAAAATGAGCTGCTTGTGCGGCTATTTATACGGTAGAGATCTGATTTGCTTAAATTTCTGTACTTTTCTTCGATATCGATATTCCAATAGTCATCTACCTAGTTCCATAGCATGTTATGCTTCAATAAAAAGCAAGAAAAGAACAAGAAACGACTGCGCGTGAAAGATATTTATTTTTAAACTCATATATACCGGCTAATTAACTGTCTAAATTCAGACTTTGCTTTCATCACAACAAAAATGACAGCTGTTACTGTAATTAGCCATATAAATTTTGTATATATATTTAATTAGAAGATTCAATTTATGAATGCTCCTGAAACGACAACGCTGATTTTATGGAAAAACATTGAAAAGACGTAGTCAGGCGTGAAAAACATGGAGAAGTCATACATTATAATATCGACATATTAAAGAAAATTGTGGAAATTTAAGCGAAAAAGATCTCCACCGTATTATAGTCGTATGAGCGTGGACTAACTGTCCTGTTACATGCTAATTATCTGTTCTCCCTGAATGTTAACTTTCTTCTTCTATATAGTCTGGCTCATTTTATAATCTGTCGATTTTTCAGATTTTATGCACAAGCGTGGAAATTCCGTCAAAACGTAAACATCGAACCTCGTTTATATCACTAGGATAAAATATTTTATTCTATTGTTATGTTGAAGCAAACACAATAAATTATGATGATATTGAGTAATAGAAATATTGAGTATACGTAATCTTTGATTTGTAGGGGGAGAGTTTCTATTAAGGTGCCTGCCCCTGCCTTGTCGTTGCCTTACCAGCACTTACCGTGTCTTTGCCTACCCTTCCTATCCCTTTTCTGCTGCTGTCCACCTCATTCCTGTGCGTCCCATGCCTTGCCTACCCTTGCCTTTCTGATTCCTTTTCCTGTTTCCTTGCCTGCCTTTGCTCTTTCCTTTCCTTGCCGTGCTTAATGCCTTTGCCGCAACACTTTCTATATTAATTCTTCTTGGCCCTGTTCTGTTTTTCATTATTTGCCTATAAAGTACAGAAGTCGGTAACATCTTCGTATTGTTGTGGCACTTCCTCCAATGCTTGATCCACAGTCTATAAAATAAAGATAGAATGATATTTAATGCGCTAACACTGATTATATGATTTTGAACGACCACCTAGGTACCAGGCCCCACTCACCTCCTTAACATCCTTTTCTTTCCTCCTGCGTTCAGATACTTCTCTGACTTTTGGTTTTTCCTTATACGGAAAAATGGAAGGGATTGACCCAGGTAAAAATAATGCTTTTTTTCTCCTCCCTGTGTAGGACAATTCGTTCTGAATTCTCCAGGGTCAAAACATTTTTCTTCAAAATGATCAGAGCAAACGTATACTCTGGACGGTAAGCTTGGTCGATTAATCAACTGAATCCAAGCTGATTTGTTTATTTTCGGATCCTTAGGCAGAGAAAAATACTTTTATCCTGGTTTTTCAAACTGTTGTTAGTGCAATTCACAACCCTACCGAATGTGCGACCTGAGTTTAATCATCTCTCTGTGGCGGGACATCTAGTAAAGGGGAAAATAATTTTTAATTTTTGATTGATTGACTTTTAAGTATCTGGAAAGAACTATGCACACCCAAGGCTAAAGTTATATTGGACTTTAAGTTTTTTTAGCATATGATCCTTACATAAAGTTCGTACAGAATTAGCACAGTGTGTGTTCACCTTAAGGTCTTCGATTGTATGATTCCATATGAATAATTCATGAAAAGCGGGCTTTTACAATTCAGGGGGTAAAATTACATAAAGTTTTAAACGTATCTCTATAATAATAGCCGTCGTTTGTCTGTCTCTGCACGGACCCCCTGCTGAGTTAGAAAATCGTGCTACGGAAACACGAATATCAAATGCGATATATTTTATCCACTTTGTTGCCACGGGTAAATACAAAGGACTTTTCCACGGCAACGACTAGTCTCTTTAATAATGTGTGTCCGCGAAAGCGGCGTCCCGTAACGAAAACACGAAAGTTTTAAAATGCGCACGAATATTAAATGCGATACATTTTTATCCACTTTGTTGCGACGGGTAAATTTAAAGGACGAGCGAACCCGTGGATTTTTCCACGGCAACGACTTATCTATAATAAAAGCCGTATTCCGTCTGTCTGTCTGTTCAAAAGGGTTACCGATGTTCCTTTGATCTTTCCGCGACTTTTATAAAACAGGGGGTTGTTTAATCGCAAATCAAATTATTGATTAAAATAAATCCTAAAAATTAATTTATTTCTTTAATTAATTGAATTACTTTAATTTATTACCATAAGTAAGAAAAATAAATTTAGTGATAAAAATGAATGCATTACTTTAATACGCCATTTTTAATAACAATTACCCCCGTGACCTCAATCGCCGTTTTCGCTCAGGAGCTACAGAAAACAAATGGGACAGTTCCGCGAAATATGCATCGAAAATGCAAAATCACATGAAAACGAGAGTGGTTATAACCAGATTTCGGGATGCTGGTTCTTTACATGCAAGATTAAAGAATGTATCAACAAAATGTTCACTTTTATAGCTTTTAACTGGCAGTTTCACATAATCGTAGTTAACACAGTTATAAAGAGGATTTTTGGTAGTTGTAGTTTGGCATAAAAGTTAAAACATTGCAGGTTTTAAGGGCGTATCTTTTGGTATATGTATAGCTAGCTAAACTACCGTAGCCAATAAGTGACATCCATAAAAAGCGACTTGTTGTTATAATAACACGCAAAATATGCAGTATTAATGTGTTATATGATTAACATGCAAATATACCACTTATAACATATGGGAATGTTAGATTTAATATAAATCAGTAGAACGCAAATATTTCACTAGTATATTTAACACGCAAAAATGCGAGTCATTGTTAACATGAAAAAATGCTTGTTATTGTTAAGAAGCAAAAATGCGAGTTATTATTAACCCGCAAAAATGCGAGTTATTATTAACACGCAACAATGCGAGTTATTATTAACCCGCAAAAATGCGTGTTATTATTAACACGCAAAAATGCGAGTTATTGTTAACACGCGAAATTGTTTGTTATTATTAAGAAGTAAACATAAGTGCGAGTTCATGAATGGAACTATTGTTGCTAATGTCGTTCTTACAGGGTACAACGCTCCTCCTTACAGGGTTCCAGTTTATTCGGCGCACGTGGAACTTTATGGCGATGATTGTTTTACCCGATTCTGGCGAAAGTTTTCTACCACACTTTCCCTCACACCACATTCTTTCAGAAATGAACACATGTTGAAAGAGAAGGTAGGTTATTATGTACAGAAACAGAGAAGATCAGAAAGAACGTTTACTTAGAGTGAGAACAGTCACTTTTGGGAATAATTCTATCCAGTATCAATCCATCATCTCCTGGAACCTTCTTCAACAGTTTTTAGAAGTTAATATGGCTACGCTGCCGTTGGGTCATCTAAAGTATCTGGTCAAGTTTTATTTTTTTTCATCATATAGTAGTATTAACATTTAATCCTTTTATTGTTACATATATTGATCGTTATTTATGAGTATATAAAGTTCGTAATTATAAATTTTTCAAAGTTGTAACTTGGTTTGGTGGTCATTCCAACCTATTAGGTATTATCCTATCGGAATGGTCTCCAGAAATAAAAGAAAACAAATAAATAAATACTTACTTACTTACTTACTTACTTACGTAGATCACGACAAAGGAAAAGAGAAGCACCAATTACCTTTTCCACGCTTTCTACATCCGCCATATTTGTTTGTATCATTATCATATGCTCTCCATCACAAAACTTTTTCCAACCACGAGGGAGTGTTAACACGAATTTTTTAGTATCCGGTGTCACCTAAACACATACTCCCCTAACAGTTTACTCCCCAGTAATAATTTACTAGGAAAGAAGTACTCCCCAGTACTTATTTCCCGGGATATTGTTACTCCCGGGAGTATCTATTTATCGGAAAATTATTAGGAAATATTCCCCGCAGGAAATTTTTCCTCCCCTATCTTAATAAATAAACATGACAATTATGATGCTGATAAAAAGAATTTATTAAGAGAACTTACAGTGGACTACCGAAAGAGTTAAAAATCTGGTGAGGTGGGTCTGGCTTCTCTTTTTCAGTGGGACCATCAAAATCTATATACATACAAGCTTTTGTAAGAAGCAAGAGTTGTTTAAAGATATTTCAATACAAAAAGCTTTCAGAATCAAATGATTTTAATTGTTTTTTATAATGGTTGGTATATATCATAGAGATATCTCTATGTATATATGCAGCTAAACTTGACTTTAGAATAATCATTTCAAGATCATTTGATAATTTTTTTTCTCACGATAACTACAACCTTCAACAAAAAGCTGTAATAAAATGAATAGGAAAGATAGCTGTACAGCTATGAAGCTGTGGAACCAATGTTATGACGGAGCTGGGTTTTTTTTGTTACTGAGGATACCCAAAGCCTATTTCTAATCATCAACGCATTGCAAACCAATAAAAACTTAAGCCTCGCTTGCCTAGCATTTGCAACAGGTCATGCTAGACTAATTATTAAAAATCGTTTTTATTACTTTAGAAAAGTTACATCATTTTTTTAAGTAAATAAGGTTTCTAATAAAAGTTAAAAGTTGTACCAGTAAAAGCATGTTTTAATAACACAATATCCCTGCAAAAGAGCTAGTTAATGTCAATAAAATATATACAGCATTGAGAAAACACTTAAAGATAAGAAATTCATTAAGGCAACAAAAAGTTGACTTTGCAATTTATGTAGCATAACTAATGCTTGGTGCTTGTTTTACAGGGGAAAAATTAAACAGGGTGGCTAAATTGTAGAACCCTCCTGTTTAGTCACTGAGCAGTGACCTCAATAATAATACGCATATTTTATTTAAACTGGTAGCCGAATTGTTATTTTGTGCCAAGGACGCCTGTAAAAGGATGACAGGGAGATATATCATGGACGAAAATCTAAAGATATCTGGGATAGTCAACCGTTGTTTTATGGGTTGAAGGCTAGTCCAATAGAACACCCTTTGAGACATGGTCTGCAGAAAATTTCTACAAATCTGAGCAATTTCAGAATAGTTCCATAGTAATGTGGTGTATATTCCGAAGATCTTTTGCACAAATCGACAGGCAAAATAAGCATGCCACAAGCCGTAGACCAACCAGCCTATTACAAACTTTAATTTTCAGTGAAGGCATCTTAATTTGATCTTAAAATTAAAATCTAGTTTTTGCATGCAGATTATAATTTACATTATACATCAGTGAAAAAATGCTACTAGATACTTTTTAACCATAACTTGACCTGTCAGGGTGAACTGATAATTAGCCTTTAACTTTAGTTAGCCATTACAGGATAATTATACGATAAATGCAGTAAAATGAGCTGCTTGTGCGGCTATTTATACGGTAGAGATCTGATTTGCTTAAATTTCTGTACTTTTCTTCGATATCGATATTCCAATAGTCATCTACCTAGTTCCATAGCATGTTATGCTTCAATAAAAAGCAAGAAAAGAACAAGAAACGACTGCGCGTGAAAGATATTTATTTTTAAACTCATATATACCGGCTAATTAACTGTCTAAATTCAGACTTTGCTTTCATCACAACAAAAATGACAGCTGTTACTGTAATTAGCCATATAAATTTTGTATATATATTTAATTAGAAGATTCAATTTATGAATGCTCCTGAAACGACAACGCTGATTTTATGGAAAAACATTGAAAAGACGTAGTCAGGCGTGAAAAACATGGAGAAGTCATACATTATAATATCGACATATTAAAGAAAATTGTGGAAATTTAAGCGAAAAAGATCTCCACCGTATTATAGTCGTATGAGCGTGGACTAACTGTCCTGTTACATGCTAATTATCTGTTCTCCCTGAATGTTAACTTTCTTCTTCTATATAGTCTGGCTCATTTTATAATCTGTCGATTTTTCAGATTTTATGCACAAGCGTGGAAATTCCGTCAAAACGTAAACATCGAACCTCGTTTATATCACTAGGATAAAATATTTTATTCTATTGTTATGTTGAAGCAAACACAATAAATTATGATGCATGAAAAAGCATCATAGCTAAAATTTGCAGGATTATTATTACAAAATCTATATATGCCTCCCTACTACTTTGTGGCTAGCTTCAGGTTGGTAAAAAACAACACAAGAAGTAACAATGGCTAGCTCATAAAACATACGAAATACGCATGTCTTCACTTAAATCCCAGAAGATCAGGATTTTGTTCGAGCTTTCAGCCGAAACTAGAAGCTGTGTGTTCCACAGCTAATAAATTTAACAACTACACAAAAGTACAAACGGTTTTGAGTTTAGAAACAAAATGATTATAGCTAACAAATCACGAAAGAAAAACTTTTCGGAGCTTAAAATCTTATAAAATCTGGAAAACATCGAGCTTAAAAATTCATAAATGAAATAAATAATAGATTATTATAGCTTTTAATAATAGAAACAAACTTTTGAGCTTGAGCTTAAGAACTTATCGGATAAAGTAAATAATAGTATTTTGTTGTAGATAAAATAAACGTTTGAGATTCAAAAATGTACCAAACAAAGTAAAAATACCTGGAGCTTGACACTCTAGAAAAACATGTATAAGAACTGTTTAAGATTAGAAATCGATGAAAGAAAGTATAAAAATCTATAAAATAATACGCCAGTTCCGTGTGTCTGTAACAGGCAAAGTGGATATGTTCATTTTCCTTTGATGTTACCGAAATTTTCTTTGAAGTAACCGAAAAATGCATGTCTAATATGTTAAATTTTCTGACGTTACGGCGCGACGTCAATAACACTACTTTAACGTCAATATCCTATATTAAATTAATAAAGCCATTACAGTGCATGTAAAACTTTGAGGCCAAATAACTTGGAAACGAGGTGGTGACGTCAATGATTTTTCACTGTTTGGGTAACTAGGAACCACCTGGGACCAGTTTGGGTAAGTTTCGCTAATCCTGGGTCCCCGAATCCGTATCGGAATAGACGGGTTGATGACGTCACCACAAAACCTTTAAAACCTAATATCTCTGCAACCGTTTGTCAAAAGGTTACATTTTCTTGATCAGCATTTCAAGATCTATACAATGAAGGCAGCAGACATGCAAATTTCTAAAAAAAATTTTTGGGAGGCTTGACTGCCCATTGCTAACGTCAGCAAAATTTTGAAACCCATATATCTCATTAACCGCTCATCAAAAGCACATGAATATACACATTTTTTGATCAGCGTTTAAACCTCTGCACAGTAAAGCAACGAATAAACTAAATTTCGCCAAAATTTTTTGTATGGGACTGCTGACGTCAGCAAAAAATCTAAAACAACCTATTTTTCCATTCTCCTTCTGCCTAGGTGGATTACTCCACGGGCCTTATCGCGACTAGTCTATATCATAATACGCCAGTTCTGTCTGTGACTTTTGCAAAGTGCATAAAAGTTCTTTGACAAAGTCTATAAAACCTCCCCTGTAAATTTGTTCTTTAAATTATCAAACTTTGACGTTAGAGCATTATTGACGTCAAAGGAAAGTATATTAAGATTAGTGAAGCCATTGCATTGCACTTTTAAATTTAAGGCTAAATAACTTGGAAACGGGTGAAAATAACTGACGTCATCTCCTGCGTGGGTAATTAGGGACTACCTGGAACCAAGAATTCCAAACCTCGGTTCCCGAATCCGATTTAGAATGCCTCAGTGGATTTTTCCACGGGCTTTATCGACTAGTCTTATATAATAATATGGAGACTGTGTCTGTCTGTTTGTCACAGGCAAAGTGGATATCATCATTTTCCTTTGATGTCGCCGAAAAACCTTTGTCGAATATGTTAAATTTTCTGACGTTACGGCGCGACGTGAATAACACTACTTTAACGTCAATATCCTATATTAAATTAATGAAACCATTACAGTGCACCTAAAATTTAGAGGCCAAATAACTTGGAAACGAAGTGATGACCAATGAATTGTCACCGCGTAGGTAACCAGGGAGCACCTAGGACCAATTTGAGTAATTTTCTAAAACCTGGTTCCCCAATTCGTTTCGGAATGGACGGGTTTGATGAGGTCATCAAAAAGCCTTTAACCCCCACTGCAACCGTTTGCCAAAAGTACATGATTCTATAAATTTTCTTGATCATCGTTTCAAGGTCTATACGATGAAGGTAACAGGGATATAAATTTCTGAAAATTTTTTTTTGCATTCTAACGGGCCATTGCAGACGTCAGCAAAATTTTTAAACCCTTATATGTCCTTAGTCGTTCGTAGAAAAGATATGATCCTATACATTATTTTGATTAGCGTTTCAACCTCTACAGGCAACGAATAAACTAAATTTCCACGGGTCTTTATCGACTAGTTATGAATAAAGGAAGCTCGCGCATTCGAATTTGCAGTGGAATGTCTTCATGAGTTAGTTTTACTGGGAAAGTTATTTTTTACTGGGAAAAATGTAATCCTCCATTCATAAAAGAGTGATTTCAAGGGAGTAATAATCTCCGTGTGGGAGTAATAATTTCCTGGGAAATTACCACACCAGAAATAATAATTTCCCAGGAAAATATTACTAGGTGAGTAATTTTTTTCGGGGACTAATTATTTACCGTTGCACCGGCATTTGTGCGTGTTAAATTTTTTGCATGTTAATTTTTAAGACGCATTCTTTTGTTAAGTGGCATTTTTGCGTATTAACATTATTCGTTCGTAGCATTTTTGCTTGTGAATTGTTAACTCGTACTTTGCATGTTATTTGTTAAGATGCATATTTGTGTTTAATAACTCATATCTTTTTTGCGCATTATAATATTTCCAAGTCAAATCTTTGTGTGTTAATTGTTAACTCGCATTTTTGCGTATTATATTATTTGTTAAATCACATATTTGTATGTTAACTGTTAACTCGCATTCTTGTATTTTTGGTAGTTACACAATATAAAAAATAAAGTATATGTTATTGCCATTCTATTAGGCATGGACATATTTTGCGTGTTATTATAACAATAACTCGCTTTTTTATGCATGTCACTGATGGGTCACCGTACTAAACCTAAAACCTAGCCACGTTTTTAGAATGATGTGAATACATTTTTATTTTACTGTTTCCAAGTGAATTTAGAACTAAAACTCAATATACAGTTTACTAACGCTTAGTGGTACTCCATATTACACTGATCAGTTCAAAAAACTAAAAATTAATCTCCTGGTAGCTAGCCAAACAGTTCGGGAGTTGAGACGAAAAGGGAAACCACTACACATGTGGGAAACGGATTCCTATTTGGGAAACTTTAATACGGCAATGGTTTCCCACTCGGGAAACCACCAAAGAGAAAGGAATCCGCGCAAGAGCTGGTTAAGAAGCGCACTACAAATTTTTAACCAATAGAAAGGCCCGCAAATTTCCACCGAATGAAAAAAATTTTGTAGCCTCTTTCCGCAATTCCATAAAATAGTCTTAAGAATGGGTAACGGTTTCGCAAAAGGGAAACACAAATTAAAATAAAAAAATAGTTTAAGAAACGGTTTTCTCTATGGGTTAGATCCTTTTCAGTGTTAGATCCTTTAGAGGCCATATCTTCCATTGATAAAGAACCTTTTGCAGAAGGAACTTTTCGAAATGTTTTCCATGCCACTGATATTAAAAATGTGTATGGAAAATTTGTTTTAAAAATTACAAAGAGGGTGAGATAGTCCAATCATTAAATGAAGCTTTTAATTCAATTGAAGAGCACTCTCGAAAAGTGGTACAAATGCAGTCATTAACCCGAAATTTTACGCTTAAGTTTGAACAGGAGTGTCCAAAGGAATTTGGGAAAACAGAGATAGGGAAATGTATGTTCTAGCGCAGTTGCGTGCGCGCAATGCCGCGACGTCACGGCAAGTCACAACAATCCCCTAATAGTCACCGCACCATCCAAGACCTAGTCCCTATTAATCACTGGTGTGACGTCATCAAGGTTCTAGCGCAATTTCCTAATATTCTACACACATAAGGGAAATTCCCTATCATACAAAAATGAGTAAGGGGAAATTTCTTGAGGGAAATAACAGCGTTAGTTTTGACCATTATGAAATCTTCCGACAATGTTAAAATTCTATATGTTTCAAGACACAAGACGTGTGCAACAAAGCTGTTGAAAAGGAGCCCTGGCTGCTGAGATATGTACTGGACCGACTCAATACGCGAGACATGTGTAACAAAGTTGTTGAAAAAGATCCCCCCTTACTCGAGTATGTGCCGGACCGGTTCAAAACGCGAGACATGTGTAATGAGGTTGTTAAAACGTCTCCCCTTGCGCTCGGGCTTACACCGGATAGGTTCAAAATGCAGGACATGTGCAATAAAGCTGTATCCCACAGTACTCAAATATGTTTGAAACGTTATCTTACTACTATGTTGTAAGAAAGCGGTATAATAAAACATGTGCATTAACCGTCAATATAGTTTAAAAATTATGTTATTTATGACTTTCCTTACTGCCATTGGTCTCTCCCTACCACTTGTAACCCTAGCATGCGTACAAAAGGAGGAGAGGAAGAAGAATAATAAGCAGAGGATCAAAGACCTATGGGAACGTCTTGATGACCTAGAGGATCGTCTTGATGTCCTAATAAATTAATGCACAATGTAATGACTGTAAAAGGGTACTCGATGCATATGACAAATGTACCTGCGGACGTAGGTTTGTTGTAGACGGTAACATATTGCTACCATGAACATATCACATATAACGGAGGAGGCTGCGTATGTACCATGACATGCAATTTTCTGAAGTCGTTCGAAATATACAATAAACAAGATGCTGAAATTTGAAAATGAACTTATTAAATCTAATTCTACATTTTTGCTGCTACCTTCACGGATATCGATGATATCAATGTAAAAAACCTGACAGTATCGGATCCCATGCCTGCCAATAGGGGCAAGGACAAACGATATGTGGTGGGTTATCATACACAGGACCTTGTGGTAGCCCTTAGGGCAAAGACGCCTAAAATCTGGTCCCCGAATGGGGTGACTAAGTATAATGCAAATGCGTCACCGGCAATGAGCCTTATGTGAATGCTAAACTCCAATATTATAAGGACACAATTACCACCAAATTTTATGGTATGCCGGTACCATATGATAAACCCTGCCAAGCCAGTGCAATACTGGCCATTTCATTGGTATATGTACAATGTAAAAGCTACTACCCCTAGACACACATCACAGAATGCCGGTACAAGGACTTAAAAAAGAATGGCTGCTGGGCAAGGACTAAAAAACCATATTTTATAAGATCATATGGGCCTTATAAAATTAAGGCTTATACTCAGGCGGTGACTCTAGGTACCGCTCACATAGCTTACAGATTGAAGTTTTTTGAGGACGTCCTGTCTCCCCTCTTCTCTGCCTTTAGCAACCAACCGGGCTCTTTCCTGTTCGTTAATACTGTTCGCGATCCTATTGAATCGCTGCCGCATTTGCTCCTTCAGCAGCATATACCTTTCCTTTTCCCTGCTAATCAGGCTATACTTGTAGTCGCTGATAACGCCGTTTTCCATTGCCTTGATGATCAGGTCAACGATAGAGTTGAGCTTCGCCTCGGCGAGTAGCCTTATCCCCTCATGCTTTTTAGACTTAACACGCAAGCGTTTTGAAGCATTTCGAAGACCAGTTTGCCCTATTCCGGTAGCAATCGCGAGTCCTTCCATGGCACAGGCTAGGGAACTCCCAGGGCCGACACCATAGCCGCAATGCCAAGCCCTGAAGTAATAAGGCTTACTCCAAGCAGTCCGTGGTCACAGAGGCGTACCCATCCATTGTGCAACTTTAGTCTCATTGCCAGTCTATTACGTTCGTTTATTTCACCCCGGAGATATTGTTCAACTTCCTCAATTCTTTTAAGCCTGAAAACCTGTCCCTCATCCTAATCAGACCCTTGCGCGGGTGCACTCGACAAACTCGGATAAAGTTTGCTGTAATCACTTATTCTTTTATTCTATCAGAATGTACATCGTTATATTGGAAAACGTGGCGTTCTTCTCGTGATGGTAGACGTCCGTTAGCATAAACTCCAGACGGTCCATGGAGCCTTTTAATGGAAGGTAAACAGAACTATCAAAGGTCCAGGTCAACATGTCTCCCCAGGCGTTCAACTCCTTAGTGAGAAGTAGGGCCAGAACCTTGGATTTTTTATCATCCAAAAGGCAGCCGTCTTAAACCAATTGTGGACAAATAAGTCTCAATCTCTGATATGTATCGGTCTTGTATAAGGCATCATAGTCACCCTTCATATAATTCTTTTTTGCGGGGTCGTAAGATAGGCCTAAGAGCTCCTGCAATGGTCGATAAATCACCACCAAGTACCCATCGCTGAAACGGGGCCTGCAGTAGCCGTTTTTCAATACGAAAAGCTTGATCTTGTCCCCTGCCTGGCTGTTGACAATTGCCGCAATGTCCTCGATCCTATACAAACCCTTCATAATTACTTTTCTGATCGTAATGTCATTGTCACTGTATAGGTTCAACCATCCGGGCCTAATGCCGATAGATTTCAGAGCTATACGGGTGTCCTGTCCCAGATAGTCTTCGAATATGGCAGGTTTATCTAAGTCTGCAATATACAGTTGTTTCATCTCTTTTTGTTTTAAGAAATGAACAACATATATCAATACTACCCTGTTACAAAGTACCAAAAGTAACAGTGGGGAATGGCCACTTGGTGTAACCAACTTGGAGCACCAGGACCTCCACGTGAGTGCGGAGTCCCATATCTCTGTAGTATTCCCCAAATTCACGAAGTATGCCATCAAGGTCCCAACGTTTGGAAAGGACAGGCGTTGGGCTACTGAAATATCCAGGTCAATTTTGCCACCCATTGTGCGACCACGGCATTAGGCATCTGTGTCAAGCATATGACGGGCTCTGTACCCCTCATAAACTCGATCTTTAAATTCCATGTCTATTACCACATGCGTCGTATCCTAGCAAAAATGAAGCTACCTATGACGATGGCTTCTCACAGTACAAAACTCCCTACTCCACATCCGGGTATGCACAGGTATGCCGCGAGTATGGTGGAAATCCTAATAGCCTCTACAAATTCAGGGCTGTCATGTCGTCATTGACAGATGGAAGATGGTGGCCGCAGGTCAACGGTGATGGGCCAAATTCATTATGCCAACCAGCCAAGGTCTGACGTCGGAGGGCCTGACCAAGCTGAGAGTATTCGCGTCTACGTGGTCCTATTGCTGGGATCCCAGGTAGGTGCCAAAGCATCCCTGATTGGATCTAATGCAGACAATAATACAGCAAGGCAAATTCTAGTACAGAAATATGAGGCTATGGTCCAAAGGCAAGAAAATGTAAAGCATTTAATGACATCACCGAATTTCAGATTGTACTTCAGTATGCCAGGACCCAGTGAACTTTGCCGTAATGCATCACGTGTATATGCTGCCATCCGACATGAATCTGCGCATAGGAAAAATCGTAGGGTATAACAACAATACTTTGATTGCCCCTGCAAGTGCGATAATCGGTATACAGCTTGACCTGAATAATAAGCCTATTCCAGTGCATGCCGCACCCCTCAAGCATAGCATATCACCTACACCACCAAATCATACCACCGGACATTTGGTGGATACTAAATCATCCCCAGGCAAACAACACCTATTATGCATCCTATTATGCATCCTATACATACTCTCGATCATACCATACAGGCCCTACCATCTATACCTCCAAAGCATAGCATACCCGAACAACTCCAACCAAACCAACACGGGGATACAAAAACCACCGTAATTATAACGGGGGTCGGTCTCATCCTTGCCTATATTTGGTTTAAAAGATAGGGGTTATTTCACGTAAATCACGACAAACCCGACAGCGGCAGCAGCTGCCATGTACAGATGCTTAGCCGCATATGCAAAATAATCGACGCTACCCTCAGAAGAAAGGAGACTACTGTACCGATAATACCTGGCAATGCAGCACCTGCTTTACCTGCCATATATTGCAGGTACCTCCCGAGCCTCTCCATTTGCTTCTGCACGAACCCTTTTTCACCAAACCCTGCAGCACCTGTAACGGCAAAGACAATGGTGGAAATCAGTAGACCCACAGCAGAGACGATGCTGCCAAGGTAAGACCCTGCCCCCAAAAAAGTGATTTAAACATCCCCGGCAATCTTCATTAACTCAAAATTAATATTCCTCAGATGCTTAAAAACCTCGGAGGAAAGTAGACCATGCATGTCTAGTACAGCCTTCTTATCCCCCTTTAATTTTTTAATCTGTTTTTCGAGCTCGGCAATATCCTGAAATCTTCGAACGCCAGCCTTCTTCTTCTTAAGTTCTTTAAGTTTACCCTCCCTATTACTTATTTCGCCATCATATTTCATGATATTATCCTTCTCCCCTTTTATATTCTCCTGCAGATTTTCAATCTCCGATTTTAATACCTTTATATTAATCTCCTCCTCATCGTCGATGCCTGCAAATGAAGTTTCTATATAGCCCTCTACGTCGCGCGCAAAATTTTGAATACTATCAATCGTTTCCATTTCGATCACTTCACGCCTCATCAAAGGGGCCATCTCATCATCCTCATCCCTATTCACAAGTACATTAACATCTCGGATGAGTTTATGGGCCTCCGCCCTACTACTCTTGTTGGGTGTTTGATAATTATTAAACCCTATCGCTTTCATACGCGTACTACCTAACCTACTCTGGAGCTGTTAATGGTTGGAAAGTTAACATCTTGCAACGTGAGTACCACTTCCGGTAGGGATTCTTTCCCCGTCACAATCTTTTTAACGACAATTTGACCATCCTCTCTTAATCTAAACCTGTCGTAATGTATCACATTTGACATAAGTTGCAGCCCGTCCCGAAGGTTCATATATAGACTATCAACCTTCGATTTAAAAAGTATAGTCTCGGTCGACTCTGTACTCAACTACAATTGCCTGCGCACCCTTCCCTGCTGCTGCCCCAACGTTGAGGTCCCGGATGTTCCGGGTAGTTGCGTCAACTGCCGGGTATCCTCCTTATCGCCCTTATCATCCTCATCATGCCTACCTATGTCTTTCTCGTCTGTAAAATCATATCCTGGATTATCAGCCATCTTTATTTACGACCATTTTCACCCCATATAATAAATAACAATGAATACATATGGTATACTGGTGGATCCTTACGCAGAAAGCTACTAGGTATGAAAGGTAGGAGGTAAAGGGTTCAAATTTCCCATACACCATCAACCATCGGCCAGAACATGCCACAAAATGATGTCATTATTCCGGTTAGCCTCAAGCTCTTATTGATTTGGCAATAACAGGAACAAATACAAAACGCACCATCGAGCCGCCTAATCTCAGCACTTTTTATCTTTGGACAAGTTTAGTATCAAGGGGAATGGTCAACCGACAAAAATGTGCATCAAATGCCTGAACGTAGCCAGGACGTCACAGAAACGTGCAATATTCCCCCATCAAAGACGGAGGGCATATTGTAAAGAGTGTAAGGAGAGCGGGATTTGCCCTCATGAAAAACAGAGGGGGCAATGCAGAGACTGCGGGGGAATTCAGATTTGCCCTCATGAGAAATTAAAGTATCGCTGCAAGGAATGCAAGAGAAGTCAAATATGCCCCCATCAAAGGGTGAGATCCAGCTGTAGGGACTGCGGGTGTGGAAGCATACGCTCTCACTAAAGGGAGAGAAATAAAAGCGGGTAAGAGTCTGAGGGAATTAGACGATACTATGTATCAGTATTACATCAACTCGGACAAAAAAGCCCCGCAATTGAAGGACTTTTATGTACCTTTAAAAACCCAACAAGATGGGAAACTCACATTCATCCTTGGCTCCCTATCTCTGCTAGGGTTTGTGGCCTACAAGTATCTGTAACAACGTGCGTTTTTCTGATATATAATAAAGACATGTTAGAAAAATCACCCGTTACAGAAGAGGAAGCAGAAAAGCTCAGTAATATCTACTACACTCCGGAACATCCGTGGGTTGGACGGAAATCCGTTAGATTACTCGCAAAGGAGAGTGGCTTCTCCAAAAAGCTAGTCACTCACTGGTTGAGTAGGCGGCTAAGACATATCAAGGGCCCGAAACGTTCGATTATCCCCATTTTACCATTACAACACCGAATGAGATGCATCAATTCGACCTGCTCTATATGCCACATGACAAGCTATATGGGAACACCTATAAATACATATTAACAGACATTGACGTGGCCTCAAGATACAAAGTAGCAAGACACCTAAAAACCAAAAAAGCTAGCGAGTCGCGGATATGTTTAAGGACATTTACAAAGCGGGACCTTTACACTACCCAAAACGTTTCAATGTGACAATGTTTCCGAATTCAAATCGGATGTAACCAAACTGCTTGAGGGTAAAGGTGTTGAAATTAGACGGGCCACCACAAAGTATCACCATACATTCAGGGCCTTCGTCGAATATTACAACAAGGTCCTTGCAGAAAGACTATTCAAACTCCAGGATGCGCAGGAGCTAGCTTCCAATGGCACTAGTACCACCTGGGTCAAGTATACCATCATACCATTTGTATACCATCGTCAAAATTCTAAATAATTTCAAGACTGCTATGATTGGTATGAAACCTTACAAAGCGATCAAACTGGATGATGTAGCACTCTCAAGGAACGAAGAATATCCCGAGGAGAAACCTCTACCCGAGTATGGATTGTACTTGTGCCTCCTAGAGCACGATGATGCGAAACGACGTGCCACCGATGCTTTCTGGAGTAATAAAACCTATAGGTTGGATCGTATTGTAGCAGGTAGTCGTGTTCTGTACTATTTGAAGGATGCTCCTGAAAGAAGCTTCTTCTCGGAAGAGTTGATGCTTATTCCTGAGGATGTCGAAGTGCCTCCAGAACATGTTAAAGAGTGGTAAACACCCTCAATTTTTACTACCCTGCAAGAGTAGTGAAAATTGTGCCTAATCCGCAAATTCCAGGAGTCTTTCATGTGTATAGTGCTCGCCGAGTCTAAAATGTCTGACCCTCTCCGGGTTGACTTCAATACAACCTCGTTCCCGGAGCCAGTTGTAATGGAAGATGGCATTCGTGGTCTCTGCCAGTACCACGATCTCACCCTTGTGGTAATCAACGAGTTTATTCCCAATCTTCTGTGCTACATATCCCTGTTGACCACAGATTGCAAGGTATTGGAAGGGATCGCCATTCTTCTTCTTGATGATGACCATGCTATTATCCTTGCCGGAATCTTCAAGGTGTGGCACAGCGTGTTGCTATAGCTCCTCAATTTCATTCCCCGACATCATGATTTGACTATCCCTATCCTCAATTTCATCATTGAGTAAGGCAAGGGCTCCATCCCTATCTTCCAGGACTTGACGCTGCTCCTTAATTACATCTTGTAGTTTTTGGACACCTGCCCTGGCCAACCATATAATGACCCTAACTGCTTTTGGTTTCTTTGATCTACGCACAATTTCCAGGGCGCCCTCGAGCGTGACAAAAATGTCATGCCCATTTTTCCTTCCTCCTCGCATACCTGATCAGGGGTCCATGGGAGATGCCACCTTGGACCGTACTATTTCAGACTGACTTCTTAACCTTTTCAATACCCTGAAACCGTCCCAAATCGGCGCGTTTAAACATAGGTTGATCCCGATTATTGGATAGTGTCTCAATGGCTCCTGCGTTTAACATAACTTGCGTTGACATCTTTCTAATATATCAACGTAGGCCGGAGGTTTTCGCCGTGGTCATTTTAATACCCTTATGAGTATTAAAATTGTGTTTGGCTAGGTGTGCACTTCCTATTACGAGACATATCGGTTAACCTTGGCTATATTTTCGCTTGCCCACATAGGTTGAGTGTTGGTGTAGGGTAGCCTTTTCGCTACCTAAACAAGCGATGGGACATCCCCATTTTTCTTATATTTAATTGGTACTTTATGATCGATATGCCACTCCCCATTGTTGCCCCAGGTCATACCCCCAACAAACTGAGCTTTAATATGGGCCTGCAGTATCGCGATATCGCAACCTAGGTACTCCAGGGAACTGGGCTCCTTGTTTCTCTTTAGGGCGTGGTAGGTTTGGCTTTTTACGGCATGGGCAAGATGGCCGCGAGGATCGCATATGGGGCATTCCCGCCTCCGTTTTTCATGGTGGCAGAAGCTTCCACCGCCGCAGTACCTACAGGTGTATCTTATCTTACCATGTTCGCCGCATCTACCGCCATCCCCACAGTTCTTGGACTCCGATCTTCGCCTACCATGTTCCCTGCAGATCTGACTTCCCCCGCACTCCTTACAGATGGATCTCATTCTTTGATGGTGACATATTTCACTTCCTCCACACTCTTTACAGGTGGACCGTCTTCGATGCGCACAATTTGTACGCTCCTGCGACGACTTGAGAAAATTCAGGCATTTGACGCACATTTTTGTTTGTTGGCCATTCACCTTGATCTTAAAATTGTCCATAAATAAAACATGTTTACATTTTGAACATTTCTTGGCCTCCTCCACATTTGTTTAGTAGCCATATCTTCAGGTAGCTTTTTTGTATGGTAATTCGAGGATCTTCCAAGCTCTGGGGTGTTCCAATCTCACATACAAGCACGCATGCTTGGAATTTTTCAGCTCAACTTTAATCTCGTCCCAGTCCAGGATGAGATTCGTTTCCCCGTCTATCATTTTCATGTCACTTTTTTCTCTAGGGTACCACGAAAACAGGGATTTTTTCTGTCTCCTCAGATTCTTGGGCAGGGCAGTATAGTTTTGGGTTAAGAGCCACAGGCTATGCTTGCGATGCATTCCCGAAATAGCTAATTCAAGCAAGGGCTGCCTTTTTTATCAAGGCTTTCGTCAGATATCATGTCGTCAACCACGAAAAGACTCTCCTCACCCGCGAATAACGACGACAGTTTCGCTATCTATTCAAACAGTTGGTCCTTGAGGTCTATCAGGAACACGTATTTGTCGCGGCAGAGCGATGCCCTTTCGAGATAGGCAGCGTTCCATTTAATTGTTGAACACAAAATGACTATGTTATGATAGTGGTGTCTGTATTCGACTTCAAGTAGATCCAAAACACGTTGAGTCTTACCGCAAGACGTCGGACCTGTAAGGATCGCTGTATGCGGGACTCTTACGACATCCATTTACTAATAGTTGCCCCACTTTCGATCGTGAATTTTGGGGTATACCCCGGCGCATGTAGAGCAAATCAATACGCCTCCATGCCGGTTTTCCAAGGACACATGACAGGCAGGGCAGAGCTTAGTCCCTCGAGCCTTATATTTAAGGGGTGGTGGAGTATATGTTAATTTATTTTGTAGGCATCTTAATGCCTTGCGGTACCTCTTAACGAGCCCTGCCTTCTCATGGCTATCCCCGATGAGTTCGGTGTATTGACTTATAATCTGGTGTGTTAGTAGTTCATACAGGATGAGTTAATTCTCATTCTGTTAAACACCTCGAATTCCCACAATAATAGCTATGGGATCCATCTCATGTTCAACGTACCCGATATTTCTGTTTGCTACAGCCCGCCTCTCCTTGGCTCTATCAAGACAACCTATATAGGTCTTGGTTCGACTATTACCCCTAATTTTAAACTTGTGCAGGGGTAATAGTTGCCTACATACTCTACAACATTTGATATCCATTTGTTAGAGCATACTGTGCCCGCCGTAATGCATTAGTGACGTCAGAAAGCGTTGGGCAATTAAAAGTTTCATCGCATCTGAATCGTACCTTGTTATTTACGTGCCTCTCGAAATTTTCCCACCTGTACCCCTTATTAAATTGGGACTGAATATGATCCTGCAACATAATTATCAACTCGTATAGGGGATGCATGTAGATACGACGTTCGGTGTGAAATTCGCCTAAGATCAAGGCAGGAAATGTATGTTTTTGTTAGTTGGCCTTTGCCATTTACCTTAAACTGGTTCAATGGGAGGGATTTTGAACATCCGAAACATTTTTTGGCCTCTTCCATATTTTCTATATCTTACTGAGATATAGAAATTTCACTAGGCGGTCTATTGCTTTGGCACGATACTTGCAGGTAACCATCCTTTGAAGACGGCCATTTCACGACTTGCTCTTCCTGCTGAAAAATAGGCAACCATCTTAATGACATCGCTGGTGTCCATTTTTGTAGATGTCAAAAAATTTCTTACCTGCCATGGCATAGGCAAAGGTGAAACCAAGGTCCACGACTGTCTCGTAAAGCAAAGCTAAAATCTCCTTTTCTTTCGGTGTTACGTTACTTGCCATTTTATTAGTATCATTATTTAGCAAAATTCATTGCATGCTCGGGATAGGCTCGCTTTTGCCATGTTTACCCTGTTGGGGCTCTGGTGCGGAGTTTTAGGGTTTGTTGGATTCCCCATTTTTACCTCTGCTAAACATATACCAGACACCTACTCCTATGGCAATCACGGCTATCGCTCCAATCCATAGATGTGAACACTGTCCATTGATTGTACGGAACTGGTCTCAGAAGAGGCTTTGACTGCGGGCTCTACAGTACCCTCTTGTCGCTTCATTTCTTCCTTCCTCTTCTTCATCAGTGCCGCCAACTTATACCCCTGCGCAACCCTTCCCCGATGCTTTGGTCGCTTTGTAAAGACTCTCTTCTTGTTTATCCTTTTCACTCATTTTTATTATCGCACCGTCTTCGCCTCCTCCACCTCCTCCACCTCCTTCCCCGCGTTCTCTTTCTTTTTTCCCATATGTCGGGCTGTATGGCTTGCCACAAGTAGCGGGGCCAAACACCTCCCAATGCTACAGTAAACGAGGATCCCAAGGTCTGTCATGCTATCCCGGATAATGGGATCTTCCTCGATATCTCTCCTTAGCTCCTCAACGCTGTCGATATCAACTATATTTCCAACCATGCTAGCATATAGACCGATAACATGGGTTGACAGTGCTTTTGCGGTCTTCTCACCCTTCTCCTGGAGTTCCCGTTGCACATACTCAGTATGGACTTTCTCGATAGCCTCCTCCGGAGCCTTGTTAACAAACCCTTCGGTACATTTTTTCGGCAAAAGGTGCCCTTTACCTTCACGAAGTGCCTCCTTCAAAGCCCGACGCTTATCGATAGGTTTCTCAATCTGCTCATAGGTTTCGTTGTCGAATACTTGTGCAATATCCGACAATCCTTTTATTATACGTCTATATCTGAGGAAGCAAAATGCGATCAGAGCATACGGTAGGAGTATGGCGATATCCAAGCATGCCTCCATTTATTCCCTTGCGGAAGCTAGGCGGTAATCACCTCTGGCAAGCGTCATAATTTGATCTTTTTGTACGATCCGTTTATCATCCGCCCTGTTAAGGGCTAACTTGTTCACCTCTTGCGTGTAAACCTTATGCCCCTTGTTTTGAATAAGCACATGGCTTTTGTAGATATCTATGCCCTCTTTTAGACACCGCCGATAGTCATCGAAAGTGATGGTTTTTTCGGTGACACACCTCTTCACACCCTTCGCTTTGCGATCACCGCCTTTTTTGGTAAAGTTCCTATAGGCGTAGAGTTTGGCCCTTAAGGTTATGAACTCTGTCATGATTTTGCTACCTAATTCATCCTTTATCAAGCCCACCACGTTCTTATTTTTACCTATTGGGAGGGGCTTTCCATCATCCGGATTATAGGCACTTGTATCAATGCGTGCCTTAACATACTGCACGATATCCTTGTAAAGGTTCCCCGTTCGGATGTGGTACACAAAGGAGTTCGTGTCCATATAGCAGAGTTTTCTTTTAGAAATATATTTGGGCTCCATATAGCCATAATGGAACTCAACAGCCTGACCTATATACACCGGCTTATTTATCTTCACCTCAGTCTTGCCCATCTCAACATCTACTAAGTTTTTGCTAAACGTGCTTCCACTCTTAAAGTTTGGCTTCATCACAAGCTTCGTGTACTTGTCTTCGTTTGTGACCAGCTAAATATTGCGGTGATTTCTAATATTCTCCGTAGTTTTGCCGAACACCGAGAGGTTCATGAGCTTGTAGAAATCCTTCTCGAACTTGTTCTTTGCGTTTGTTCTCAAATCAGTGTTTTGATCGATATAGCCCGCCAGCCATGCTTTCTGATTGAACCGGATAGCCCTGCGTACACTCTTCAACTTAAGACCATGCTTTAAAGTCTGGTGAAGAGCCCTGATGTGTACCACATATTAAAGCTTATGCTTTAGATTCGGTATCAATTTCTCAACCTTGTGGACCGTCCTGCGTTCGGGCAGGAACGGTAGCTCATTATGTTTCTCATGTAGTCCTCGGGGTAATCAATATCTACCTCCAGAATGTACCCATGCTTGTTCCCTTCAACAAGCTTCTCGATCCGCCTTTCGGTGAATGCTTTGACGTTTGACACCCATTTGAAGCCGTCCGTTGGCAGGTCTTGACACATCACCCGTATAGGTTGTTGGCATCTAGATATTGCAGGTAGGAGGATTCGACCTCGTGATCGTACTGGTCTCCGATGTACTTATTGTTAGCTTTGGCATACCAGTGTACGGCCTGGTTTATACCCCCTCCACTCAAACATCAGTAGCATGTTGGGGTCTGTGAGGAGCTCCAGCCCTATACCTGTAAATTTCAGGGCTGCCTTACATGCCAAGCCGGGTGCACTGTAAAAGTGTGCAGGATCAAGCTTGTAGTTCGTTAGGCAGACACCTCGAAATGTCTCGAAGATGTCGGCTAATAGCAGAACGTCTATTGTCAGGTAGATGTCACAGTAGTCCACCATGGCGACGTTATCACCCTCCGGGGTAATGACATCCCATACTTTTTACATAGGTATAGTCTCTGTCGCTTATCCCCTTTATATTGAGCTTGCTGTAGAAGGCCTCCTTTGGAGGTAACTCCAACTCCTCAAATCGCTGCCATCCATTCACGCATTCATAGGAGTACACGCCCTTTCGAAGAATTAGCCTGAAGACATCATCTTTGTCGATAAAATTGGCCATTGATGGTACATTTGCCTTTACATGATCCCAATTAAGTTGCTTGGTGGTATTCGAATCGCAAGCTTTACACCAAAAACTTGCCATGTATTCGGCGTCTATGCCCTGGAATTCAAGACAGGTATCCGCACACTTCATACATTTCATACCTGCGGCATTTGTTCCAATGAGGTTGCTTGCCAAATTGTCAAGGCTTGAGGCCATAAATCGACAGGAGTCGATGAACCTTATTACGATTGTCTTGTATTTTTCACCATCTCCATGCCCCATATCTCCAAGCGGTTATTCTTGCCGTCATCAAAAGGCTTCATGCAGATATGGCATTTCGATGCCTCGTCATGTCCCCTTTTTAGGACATCTGTTAGGGGCTTCATGTCCTGCTACGGGTATGTATTGTATAGTCTTTTAACCTCATCAGCCAGGTGGTTGACAAAGCGGGTTACACAGTCCTCACCCCTGTATGCTGTTAGTGGATCTGGTACATTCCCATAGGCAAAGGTGCTATAGGTACACCAGCCGGATGGACCATGCCAGCTCAGCTTCTTGATCTTTTTACCTCTTGCATCCTCTACTGGTACTAGTAGGCTCTCGAAATATGCATAGATGGCAAAGGGTACTTTGAATTGTTGCTAGCCATCCCTGTAGTATAGCCATTTTTCGGCCTCATTTGGCATTGTAATCTTGACTGCCCCGTGGTCATTGCAGTAGCCATGGTGCTTATCCCTCGATTCCATTGTGGGAAAGGCCTGTAACCAATTTAGGCAGAAGTGCATTTTTGCAGTATTTTTTGAGGTATCACTACCCAGGAGCCGTGCAAGGCTTTTGACGGCTACGTAATGGGTCTTTTTGTCATCTGTAAGGAGGAGTAGATTCGCCTGCTTCCTACGTCCGTTGTGCGCCGATTGACGTAGGATATTGATCTTCTTCCCCGTTATATAGAGGACGTTTACCGCAATCTTCTTGTTGTTATCCTCGAATTTGCTTATGCTTTTGGTACTCGTCGGGAACTCTATACCCTCCCAATTATAGTGGCCTACATAGGGCCTCAGCGTGCTGATTCTTTGTGGATCTCTTTTAATCTCCACATGATGTAGGCCAGCGATGATGCCCCAATTGAAACACTCCTTATCATCATTTTTCGGGTTAGTAATGGCCTTCTTGGAGGCTATCCATTTGGGTGCTTGTATATATGATGAACCCCTTGTTAGCCTTAATTTGTGAAAGTCTACGTCGAGGTGTAGGATTTGGGATATTGTAAAGCCACTCCGAGGTAGTGCCCGGTTTTTCACGCCTGTTTTGATCTGGGCAAACATCCTATCCACGTCATCTACGTCGTTACCCTGGAATGCCGAGGCCATATTACTATGGAAGACCTTATTCACCTCAATGTACTCCTCATTCCCATTAGCCTCTTCTATATTTGATGATTTTTTCCACATAATCCATAGCGACAGCTGTATCTTCGCTGACCCCATATCTTCTACCTGGTCCCCAACTAAGGTTCCCACATTGGGTCGTACCATCCCGATATACCCGTCAACTTTGGCACCTCCTATACCGGGAATTCGGAAACTCCGGAAGGTCCTGTGAAGAGCATGCTTATGTTCCTCGGGCGTGAAGTCGTGTCCCAGCTGATTGTATATATAGTCTTCATCGGCCTCCTGTTCGACTTCATCATGCAGTGTAGGTTTCGCGCCGGCTGCCCTGCCATAGAGTCCCATAACAGTACGTTTGAAGGCTGAGTAGTTACTCTTGACCCCCTCCTTTATAGGCTTTGGGACAGCATCAACCAGCCAGTTGTACCATTCCCGTATCTTATCCCCTACAATGGAACGATTTTTCCACAGCTCCTGTTTCTCAAAAATATCCATAGCCTCTGGCGTTGGCAGTATGGTTACTGGCCTTACGGGCTTTCGTTGTCCAGCCCTTCTGGGTGGCCTCTGTGGCACATCCAATAAAGAAATCAATTCAGCCTTACGTAGTCTATAATACCCTTTTAGTTCACGGGTTTTTGCGATATCACGTAATTGCTTAGCAGTATGTGTATTCATTCTCTCTTTATTATATAGAATTTTAACATTGTCGGAAGATTTCATAATGGTCAAAACTAACGCTGTTATTTCCCTCAGGGAATTTCCCTTTACTCATTTTTGTATGATAGGGAATTTCCCTTATGTGTGTAGAATATTAGGAAATTGCGCTAGAACCTTGATGACGTCACATCAGTGATTAATACGTACTAGGTCTTTGATCGTGCGGTGACTATTAGGGGATTGTTGTGACTTGCCGTGACGTCACGGCATTACGCGCACGCGATTGCGCTAGAACATACATTTCCCTATCTCTAAAACTTTCTCATTTACGAAGTTGTATTTTGGACAGACTATTCAGACTGGTGAATGTGTTACTATTGAGAAGTTCATACATGGTGATTTATGTATGTATGTATATGTAAACAATGATGGAAATATTGCGCCTAATCGGACTGATGAGGTGTTAGCCAAAGCTGGAACATTAACTCATTACACTTATGACCGTTCAAATAAGAAATTGATGGTTCTTGATTTACAGGGATGTGAATACTCTCTATTTGATCCAGAAATTGCCACTGTTGACTTGCGTGATACATCAGATGAAAATGTTTACTTTTGTGTTGGGAACTGCTCAGTATCTGCTATAAGCACCTTCGCTGCACAACATAAATGCAATAAGTGGTGCAAGATGATGAATCTAAAAGAACTCAGTGATTCTCAGTAGTTCAAGAAACATTTCCACTGTTTATTACATTTGTTCAACTTTTTTGTTTAGAACATTTATCATAAGTTCCATTTATTTTCTGTTCACTAATATAAACTTTAGTTATCATATTTGTTTTGCAAAAAAAGGAATATCTTAGTAAAAACAGATGCTTCTCCAGTGTATTGCAACATCAGTTTATTACATTTCTCTTTTACTCTAAGAGAAACGAAGTCAAAATCTTCTGTAAAGATATCTGATGCTTCGGCTGCCTCAGAGATTTCTTAAGTTGACACTATTTTACCTATGATGAAAAAAAAAACATATTGAAAATCCCCCTCATGTTTTTTGTATGTATGTATATTTGCAACTTTACAAAATCGATGTTGATTTAAATATATATATATATATATATATCACTGTGAGACATCTTTTACAAGTTAAGTTATATAAGTATATAAGTTCATTTTGTGTTACTGTGTATGGAATAAAATTTTTCAATAAGCTTGCTTATTGATGTTAGTATACTACATACCACATTCATTTAGGCCGTATTCTCCAGGAAAAGCATGGATATGATTTGGTATACCATCCGGCAATAAGGTATTCTTTTGCGCACGGATCCTATGGCTATTCCAAATCCTCACGAAAGTGTCTGCTTCCTTTTGAAATAGGGGAATCATGACATATTCAAGAATATCCCTGAATAAAGATCATTTCCTTTAAAAAAAATGCACGAAATATAGACAACTTCCCTGGAATAGTAAAATTATTTTATATAACTATGCAATTGGTTCTTAGAATCGTAGTAACCATGATCTTTCAACCAACCGAGCCGAACCTTGAAGTGTTTTTCTAAGCGCTTGTGTAGTTCCTTCCACCATCTCTCAATCTGAAAGTAATTACACTGAAATGAATCAAATGTATATGTATACTTGTTACAAGACACATCATTGCACATATTAGTCCGGAGATTTCCTCATGAAAATCATGCCCAAAGAAAAAAATTGATATATATAAAAATTATACTTGATTTGATGTGAGGGACCATACATGACAGAATCTGTAGGATTTTCCATATCGATTTGATTTAGAAATGCATGTATTGCAGCCATATGTCCAGTTTCAGAACCTTTATCTACTCTGATAAACTTTGCAATTTCATTTGTTTCGAACAAGTGTTCTAGATAAAATCTGGCTATCAGCTTTAGGGTTAAGGTTACTGCTCCACACTTTGAGCCACATGATTTTACGGCTGCATGTGTCGATCGACCCATATACTGCTATTGGATACGTACTGTTATGATACGTACTGTTATGATTTGTCGTAGCCGTCTAAAGAATAAACCCAATTAGGCCCTTCTGATATGAAGTTTCCCTTTTCCTTTTTCTGTTTGGTACAATTTTCCATAGCTACAGGGTCTGCTTCATACATTGCTGCATGCACCACAGCTCTAGGTCTAGGTAATTTTTGGTGCATGGTTCTATAGCCCAAAAGCTCACCAGGTCCATTCAATTCTAGTTGCACAGCATCTTGAACCTGTTCCACTGTTACTGTTTTGTCAATATAATATACGCTAAAATATCTCAAACGTCTGTCAAGACTTCTTGCACTCCAAGCGTACTGTGGAAAACTCTTTCCCATAAACCCAAAACTTCTTTTCTGGTGAGATTTTGCCCGACATGCCCGACATGCCCGACATAGCGCACTTTTTAAAGAATCATCATCTTTTCACGTGTCGTTACGAATTCGCCTGGACGACATTTTTGTTTGTGTTTATATTTTCTGGGCGAATTGTCCGGTAATCGAATGGCAAAGACGGGCCACAGACTTTTTTAAATCAAAATTTTTTTGCGTTCTATGTGAGTATTGTTTCAGTTGTATTATTTTTTTTCAGTTGTACTTTATGTTTGATTTATATTTTATTTCATTTTTAATTTCAATTAATTTAACTTTAAAACTAAATTGAAATATTTTTTAAAAAATGAAAAAAATTCCTTGTGCAACGATGGGCCACCATACTATTATCCCATTTTATTACCAAATGTTAATAACAATCTGTATGACAAATTAATTTGCAAATATTGCAAGTAAACATACCATATCTGCACAACTTCGCTGCAAACTAAAAATATGCTCATAACTAATATCGTTTTCATGTTATTCGGTATTTTCAAGCGTTTAGCGTATCCACTTGTCAAGCGTTGGCGTATCCATTTCGTTTGATTCCTACATCGCTGAGAAACTCCTCTCAGACATTTGGAATTAATTGATAATAAATTCTAAACGAGCAGTATTAATTGTAAAAAAATCACATGTAGAAGGAATATTAGAACTTATCAAGTTGCTTTAAACTAATTGGCGCAGTTAATTCACCATGTTTTATGCGGGGTTGTTAGAAGAATGTAACTAAAAAAAAGTTTTTATGAAAGTAGATATAATTGCTGTAATAAAAAGATATAATTGCTGTAATAAAAAGCTAATAAAAAATGTTAAAAACAACAGCGATGGAGATGAAAGAATTGCGATGGAGATAGGAAAGCTAAAAACTACGATGGAGTGTAAAAGGTAAAAAGGAGAGCAGGTTTAAAATTTATTAAAAGTCACCAATCGCCAATTAAATGTTTCTGTATACGTTTCGTACGTCGCCAATCGTGAAATCCATTCAAGCCTTGATGAATCGCGCACACCGTACCGATCCAAAACTTCTCCTTTTCGAGCAGGATTTCTTCGATCTTTTCGTTCGAAAGTTGAACAGTATTGTTCACATAATCGATCAGAATGAAGCGAAGAAATTTCGTCATCTCTTTGCAGCAAAGGACCTTCCTTCATTCCATCGCCGTCCAGTATGAATTGGTTACAGCTTCTTAAAGATTTCGATAACTTCAAACATAGATTAAGAAGTCGAGCTTTCTTGGCGATGGAATGAAGGAAGGTCCTTTGCTGCAAAGAGATGACAAATTTGGATCGATGGGCTCATCAGTGTGAGTACCTCTCGTCGTCTTTCTATTGAAAAATTGTTCACGAGGCGTGGTAATTCGCAAAAGATGATCTTAATTCTAATCTCCCTTATTTATATAACTACAATTTAGACGCGTATAAAAGATTACTGATTCTCATTGTTACTGAAAACTTATTCACCAAGACAGCAAGAACCGTGACAAATGTATGTTTTAAAGCGTTGACTCATGAAGTTGGCATTTAGTAATATCTAAAACGTATCTCTGCCTGCTTATAAGTACGTTTAAAAAGAATGTTTTTTTATTAATACTCTGTATAAACCCCCACACGTTCCCTTTGACTACAAAGTAGTCAACAGATTGTAACGTTAATTACACCAATTAAACATCAATATGTTATGTTGACAGTAATTTAGGTCTCTCCTCATCAGAGGATGCGAGTATAGTGCATATTTAACAGATATCTATAAAAGACAAAATATATGCATTGGGGAGAGTTTTTATGCGTTCAATTTATCAGTCCCGTTCGTTTGGCATTTATAATGAAACATACAATACATAAACTTTATGGTGGACATGATTGATAGATAATAGTGAAAAAAGAAAGTGAACTGAAGAAGTGCGCAACATAAAAACAAATATTTACTTCGCATTAAAAACAGTTGAACAATGGAAAAGCTTTCTTTGAACGAATGTTTGGCATAGTTTACCTTCTTTATTGATCTTTAATTCAAGTTAATACATCTTGACCGCATTTATTTTAACGAGAAGCTTTTTATTCTTTTACTGAATACTCTTTTAAACCGCAAAAACACAAAATGGACATTTCTATACATCTTTATGTACTACTGTGCTGTTACTTTCTGAAAGCAGATGGAATAAAGCCACCACAGGGTAAGTTATATAAGCATGTTTATATGTGTGATATGTACAACAATAACAACAACATTAACCACAACAAACAACAGCAACAACAACAAATGGACTAAAAGGAAAACTCACTAGCTAATTTCGCCCTGTTACATGATGCATTTTTCCTGAATTAATTAATATACCCTCAATCCTAAGCAAAAGCTAAATGATTATTGAAAATTTTCAGATTTATAAGCACACAAACAATCTGCTGCAACAGCTTTGTTGAAAGTTGGTAGCTATATATTAACCACCTCTACTTGAAGACAAGATTTAAGTCGAAAATTAACTAAGAATAATATCACCCAAACAGAATTCTCAATTCAAATTTATTGAAAACTTTGCACAAATGAAACCACTAAAATGTCAATATTTTATAAGATGAATATCAAACATTATGTTATATCTTTCAGGCCAAAATCAGTCCAAAATGCACAATTTAACAGAGAAAACAAAAAGGCCACCAATTTTATTATATTCTCCGCAGATTAACAAACGTGACGTAACTGGAAAAGTTTGAACATAATCCTATCAAAAATGCTAACTTTCCGCTCTGAATTTCTGTCTGAAAGTTTGAAAATAGTTTATAATTTATAAATAACTTATAAATTAGTTTTTATTAACAAATCCAAGAAATACTGAATCAGTATGAAACCAGATGAAAAAGAATTGTATATAATAACTTCAAGTTAGCTTGAAACCAAGTCTTTCTTTTTTTATTTCAGTGTGTGGACAACAAACGTCGATATCATTTTTGGTAGACTACTCAAAGTCAGTACCGAAGAGTGTTTACAAAGTTCAATATGATTTTGTTCAAACATTGGTTACTCAAAAATTTGGAACTAATAAACTGCAAGTTAGCCTGGTTGTTTTTCTTAACAGTGGAACTTGCAGTAACACAAATCCCAATTCTAAAATGTACATGAATGTAAAGAATAACGAAATTTTTATAGCTGTCCATTCGGAAATAAAAAATCCAGGAAACAAAATCAGAAACGATTATAACACAACATGTGCGAATAGACTTTTGTATGGAATTCACAACACATCAAAGACATTTGGACAAAGATACACTATAAGTTTTGTTTCTTCGAAATCCCTTTCTGAAGAAAAGTTGACACAAATTATTAAAAATTACGAAAACAATGAGAGATACCTTATAATTTTTATTAGTGGTGCTAACAATGTTAAAGCCACTTATTATGTTAAACTTTTAAAACGTGGAGGAAATAATTACAAATTAAACAACCGAGATGCTGAAAATCTACTAAAACAGTTATTGGAAAAGATATGCAGAGTTTATTCAACAACATTGCCTCAAACGAGAACGACAAAACAAAACAGTCCTTCTTCATTAGCTACGACACAGTCGCTCTCAACTTTTACAAATACAATTAAAACAACTGCCACGTCAGATAATACGACGATGTCAACTAGATCGTCGGTTACAACTTCTGCGATGACGACAACAGAAAAACCAACAAAACCAACCACACTATTCACGCCTGCTGCAAGGAAAAACATAGGTGGGTTGTTAATGTTTTTGTCGTTCTCGTTGTTGTTGTTGTTGTTGTTGTTGTTGTTGTTACTTTTGTCAGTGTTTTAACGTATGCAATATTCCCTTAGAATGTGGCAAACCCACTGGCATCGCCATATTAATCGACTACACTGAAGGCGTACCAGATGCAGTACTCACAGAAATATATCGGATTGAAGTGCGAATGCAGCAAAGATTCAAAGATAACTCATTGGTGAAAAATTCACATCAGTACAATGGAGTTTCTTGTGGGAATACAACTAATCTTCAACTAGATGATCCGGTGAGTAATCCACGTAAAACCTACCGAATGGATAGTGCAAACGTTTGCTTGAAAGAATATCTCAAAAGTCTTACAAATGATGGTAGTAGACGCAGGAGAAACTTTTATTCCATGAACATAGCATTATCAACATCGGTCGAAGAATGGATTCCAGATCACATCAAACAGAAAAATATTGATGCATCTAAATATTTAGTCTTCTTTGTAAATGCATCAGATGGCGAACAGAGAATATTTGATATCAATCTTCCTACAAAGGATAACTTACTTATTAATGACATCAACGACTTATTAGACAAAATAATTTTATTCGTATGTCAATACACTCCAACAGCAACGCCAGTAACAGCAACTAAAAGACAAGGGTCATCGACATTCTACCTTCCAACTACTTCTACATCTCGTTCACGCCCTTCTCAACCAACACGTTCTTCTCGCCCTTCTCGTCCATACTCCAGTTCAAGCACTTCTCGTCCAACACGTCCTTCTCGTCCGTCCACCGATTCACGCACTTCTCGCCCATCACGACGTTCTCGTGCGCCACACACTTCTCGTAAGTAACAATCTTTATAATTTTTTTCAAGCATTGTATGAGTTACTAGTGATTTGATTTTACTGTGTCGTGGTTTCTACTTATTTTAATTCATTTTCTGGGTGTGTTTTTTGTAGAGTTCCCGAAAAGAATAACTGGCCAAAATAATTATATTTCATTTTGTTTAATTTATTTGTAGCAACCAATACTAAACGAAAAAAGTTAAAAAAAGGTAAGAATGCATAATGAAAAAGATTCTGTTGAAAGAAGATTCAGAAAATTTTGTTGTTTCAAATCAAAAATCAAATAAATTTGCAGTTATTCTGATTGGACTTTTAAATATACTTGTATTTTTTTATTTTGTTATGGTGTTCTTAAAAGCTTGTTTTCCAAAGAGGGCGATGAGCTCCTCGACTTCAAGAGATCGCAAAAGACGTCGCTGTACCTCATCGCCTAGCATGATTCTCGTCGCCATTTCATAATAGAATCAATCAAACAACATCAAAACAGGAGGGCGTCTTTTATTCTAGAAACATACTTTTTGGCTTTAGCCTGAATATTTCCTAACTTCAAAGGAGATTTTTTAGAAAATTTATAGAGGATAAAAATCCTGTTTTATCCCTTAAAAATCATTTTTTAGCGAACACTCTGTCAATATATCAATTTTTTCAAATTAATATTTTGCGAGGTTAGCAATAAAATTAAATTTCTTATCAAAAAGTACGTGTTATTACAAAGTAAATAAAAAAAAGAAAAAGAAAGAAGGAGAAAAAGAAGGAAGTATTTTCTCAAAAGTCTTCAGTAGATAAACAAAGAAATCATTTCACATGACTTTATAAATTTTATGAATTTAAATATTAGTTCATTCACGACCAAATTCTTTTTTCAGCTTCCTTCTGATATCACTTTCCTCACTTTTAATAATGATCATGTCTGAATGCAGAAAATTACCATACGCCATTTAAAAAAGAACAAAAGAAGTCTTTCTTTCACTGCCGCAGCGACGAGAAAGGCAACGAGCTCAAAAGTTTCATCTTTTTGTTATTTTCCATCTGTGCGCCAAGGGAAACTTATTGAACACCAGGCCTTAGAGATTATTGCAACGAAAACAAAAGCATTACTGCAGATTATATTTTACTTTTAGCGTAGATGATTTTTCGCATCAAATAATTTTATGTTTGTAGTACCTTTCTAATTTTTCCCTTTTTCCTCACTATTTTAGAAATCAGAAACTTCACATCACAAAATATTACAACTGAGCAGCTTTCAAACACAACTTGGGCAACCGTAAGTTTCTGTGTTCTTTACTAGTGCTCTTTTTTACTTCTGAATAAAAAAAGGTTAATAACATTGTTTTAATCTGTTTATAAAAATTTGTAACGCTTTGAAACGGTAGTTTTCTCTTTTCTCAATTACAATAATTTACAGTCAGAATAATTGACGCAGGACTATAAAGTGAAGGTTACACCTACCATTTAAAATATCACTGTAACAACAAAAAATAATTATGGAGGCGAATATAAGAAAAAGTAAAAACTATAAATAATTATCACGGCTTATCAAATTCGTGTCACACGTGGAATCGCAATGCACATGCTGGCATTTTTGCACATCAAGGTGTTGTATTGCACAGCTATTAATAAATGCTGTCAAAAATGCTTTAAACAAATAAAAATTACAAAAAATATAAGATTTTTTTGTTACAGAATTTCCTACAGTCCTCATCTGAACTGTTGAATCAAACGCAACAAAAAGATACAGATGTGGAGGTAAAGTTTGCTCTATTCCGTATCTGTTGTGCAACTCTTGTGAGAGTATCACCTAGAAGCACCAGGTATGTATACCTGATGTTACTATAAATGATATGTTAAGAAATATTCTCGCTGCAATCAAAATGTTTACCTGTGGTAGGGCGTTATAGTTATAATAACTTTCTGTTCTTACCTTGCTTTTGTTTTTTAACAGGAAGACGAGGCTGAAGAAATGATGAAGTTTATAGAAGAAACATTAGTTAAAGTTGGAACTAGCCTGCCTGTTGGAGCGTCTGTCAGTATTGTGACAGAAAGTCTTGGTAAATGCAATCAATTCTTACTAAATTCTTTTTAAGGGGGTAACTGTGATGTAACGACCAAAAACTGTTGCCTTGCAGTTTGAACCTGCACTGCTACCAATGAAATTTTGTCAAATGTGACTTATATTATATAATGTTTTTTTCTAAGCGTAGGTCGAATAGTGGTGGGGTGATTGCAAATTTGCATCCTTACCTCAGCGCACAATAATAGTAGCAACGTCAAGTTATTAAAGCTAAAAGTTGTAAAAAGCAAACAAGTGCAGCAATGCTTGAATGCTAAAACGTGTGATAAGCCTAAGCATTACGTAAATTTGAACAACAGGATTAAATATGCGTAAAAAACTTTTGAGTATGCTTAACCAAGTCTCTAAAATACGCTTAAATAAAAACGTAGTGATCATTAACTTGAAAAACGTAATAATCACTTTTTTTTATATTACTTACATATTATTTACAACAAAACTTCTGAGATAATGACTTTGAAATACTGTGGTAACAGTTATCTCCTTGGCTGATCCTCACTTTTATACCCAGCATTGCTAATTTGTTTTAGTAAATCTAAACATAAATTAAAAGTGTTAAAAAGAACGTGATAAGTAAAAATGAACAATAAGTTGTGACTCTAACGCGGGTTGAATCCTCGCACTGGAAGTAAAAAAGCTTTCCTAAAATATCTTAGCTTAGTAACTTTTGTTGAAAAGCATCCTTGTTATATTTTGGTAATTTTTTTCTTCCATTTATTTATATCTCTCTTAATTATAATTAGACCTTAAAGGCTCATTTCCATCTGACTGCATTCGCCGCTACTTTCATATCAGCGCGAAAAAATAGAGATTTTATCTAAGTGCGCACACGCTAACAGAAAAGCTCGTGAGCTTTTTTACGTTATAGCGGGGAATACAGTTGGAAGAAAACGAGACTTATAATGATTTGGCTGCTCTTATATGTTTAGTTGCTGATGTCACTGCAGTGGAAACAAAAACATTTCAAGGTTATCTGTTTCCAAATCAGAGTACAACTGAAAACAAAGCATCTTTGTTGAATTTACCACACAATTTATTAAAAAATTCAACTTCAGGTAATTATTCTTAGTCACAGCCTATGACAAAATTCATCTAGATAATGATATGCTTAGGTTTTGCCTAGCTTTCTTTCTGTTTTATAACAGCACTCAGTCAGTCACTGTTCTATGACACCGACAATAAAAGGTACACCAATAAGGGGAGCTTTAAATTATAATTTGACATTACTGTGTTCATTTCAGATAAAACAGGTATCGTAGGAATGAAGTTTAAGCCTTTGGTATCCATGAAAAAAGTTGCGTAAGGCTCTGATTTTTTATTTCGATAATATCTCCACCTTGATCTTAGTTCGTTTTGTGTAATAACCAATTAAAAGTTGCAAAATTTCTGACTGTGTTTAGGAATCATCTTGCAGTTGGAGATGATGTGATTTCTATATCAGTAGATCCTCCAGTTAGGACACCATTTGAAGAACCAATAAATTATACAATGATACGAATACAGGTAAAATCTATTCCATCTCCATCTAGACTCGACACCCTTGTTTATATATATAAACAAAGCATTCTTTGTTTTATTTCTTTATTAGGGTTTCATTTAACTCTTATAGCGTGTAAAATTTACAGCCTTAAAAAAGCTGTTTGCTGAAAAGAAATTGTTTAAATTGCAAATAAACTTTTCAAGGGTTAAGTATTATTTCTGGGTTAATTTAGAACAATTTTAATCATCAACAATGTGTTTATTGGAATACAAGGTAAGTCAGAAATCAAACCTAGTTTGTAAACAGTGGGTCTGAATGCTAGTTAAATGTACTAGTATTCATAACAGTAGACATAGAAATATAAATATAAAAATATGTTGTTGTTATTATGCTTGAACACATGTCATATTACATCCAGATTATTTATGACTAAACGGCTTAATGTTCCTTTTTGCCATGTATTTCGATAAGAGTCATAAAATTGTTTGCAAGCAGCACTTTCCTTACTTGTCTAAAACACTAAGGCAAGTAAATTATTTATCCTACTCAGGCTGCGATTTCGCTTGGTGGGAAAGGGGAAAAAATGTTTTTGGTCCTTGCATTCTGATTGATTAACATGATTGACTTTAAACTCGCAATAGCTGAATTTTACTTTCTATGTCTTTGATTAATAAGAACAGTACAATATATATTTTTGCTGCAGTCAACGTTTAACCCGACATGTGTGTGCCAATTAAGTTTGAAAATAAGACAGAATTTCTGTACACGGTCTTTAACCGGGTTACTTATACCCCAACTTGAACAAAGTTGAGTCTGTCGCTTGTAAGTTTTTTCATTTCCATTTTGCCTGCACAAGAACATCCTGTAAAACAGTAATAATCATTTAAATAACCATCTTCTTATGCTTTCCGCAGTTTGGAGAAATGGGATTCGTTTGGCTGTAACGTCAGTGAAATCAGTGAAGAATATATTACTTGCCAATGCACACACATGACTTCATTCTCCATTTTAATGCAAGTCAAAGATTTCGAGGTAATCGCCTTTACTATATTCGTTAAGACATGGTGTATTCAAAGATTTATTCCTTCAGGACACAATGGCAAATTTAAGTATTTTTCTTTTGAATTCATGCCTTGCAGACCTACTCTATCTACCATTTTGTTGGTATTTTGAATTTTTGTTGCTGTTTTAACTGGGGCATGGATTTGCACCTTTGGATGCAATGTTTGTTTGACTTGAATTCTGATTACCTAGTAACCTCTCGTTTAATTTTATAGATTGCAGATAAACATGTATTTGCTTTAGCAGTTCTCACCTACGTTGGATGTGGAGTGTCAGTCGCCTCTTGTATCTGCCTGATACTGATCTATGTTTGTCTTAGGTAAATGGTTCATAGGAAGGATCACGTATCTTAACTTTCTGACTCCATTTTAATCCAAAGTTCCCCGGTGGGAATTACAATTATTAAGGGCGCATGAACCCTCTACATGCAGCCCTGGATTCATACATACGTTATCTCTATAAGCTCTGCACGTGTTGTTATATTGTCACATGTGATGTAGTTTGTTCGGCTTGCAATTGTGCCGACTGCAGATCGACTCCTAAATATTGTTAGAGTTAACGATGCTCGCGGTATCTTTGTCCTGCATTTAGTTTTAACAGTAATCATGATATAACAAAATGGATTAGTATAAAATAAAGAATGCTTAACAACACTTTTAAAAACATATAGCTTTTCCGCTGAGAAAGGAATTTACTTCTAAACTTTGCAGAAAAATTATTAGGAAAATATGAGATTCCAAGCATTTTAAGACATTTGCGACACAGATAAATTAATAAATTTTTTATTATCGAGCGTTCAAAAGAAATGAATTATGATTACATATATATTACCAGGGTTGGTTATGGTTTCAAAATATCTTTCAAACATCCTTTTTGTTATTTTTAGGCGTATGTTAAGGATTGACCGAAATGTTATTCACGTGAATCTATCTTTTGCCATAGCAATTGCCAATGCATTGTTTTTAAGTGCTGATTCTGCAACTAAAAAAAAGGTGAGGTGTATGACTTTAATAAGTTTGGGAAATAACCTTGACCTTCGATGTGAACGTGCCTGAAACAGTAAAAACGTATTCTTTAATAACCTGGTATAATCCCTGCGTCAACCATTAGCTACTAGACACAAGTTTGAGGGAGGTTAAAAACACATACTGTACCATCAAAACACATCGTACACAATAAAAAGCTTATGTAAACGTTACCTTAGTCAAACTGATATTTATAGCATCCACAAAACTTGTCTAGGCATTTCGTTCTTTTTTAATTCTGCTCAAACAGGAACTTATGGTCCCTTAAATGCAGTCTTTAAAGCCGTTATTGTTTTAACAGTTCACAATCAATATTAAACGTTTACTTGTCTTGGGCCTTCTATTCTGTCACTTTAAAAAATGACCAAATAAAATAACCGAAAAGAATAAGATACAATAGTATTATTCTTTTTTTTTTATCTTAGGATATATGCTTAGGAATATCGATCGGCATGTTGTATTTTTACCTAGCAACTTTTTTCTGGATGTTCGTGGAAGGAGTACACGTCTATCTAATGATGTTCAAAGTTTTTAAAAGCAAAAAGAGAATGCCGATTTATTTATTGATTGGTTGGGGTGAGTTTGTTTCCGGTTTTTACTTATTGGTTAATAAAAGAATAAATGTTTGGTTCCACAAATTCAGCGCTTTTTTTACTTTTAAATCTCCTCTCAGATCCCAACGAAAGGTGGAGATATAGGAAATTATTCTCCATTCCTCTGGCGTACGTTACACTAACTTTTCTTATCAAACGTTCTGAATTTACTCTTTAATTTGTTCAAAATTAAAAAAATTAAAATCGAGCTTAATCTTGTAGAGTTGAATTATTGTTTGAAAGAATCGTTCCAACTGACTATCCATTGCAACTTAGTATAGTTATCTTTTTTTTTAATAGTTTTTCCTGCTTTTATTACTGCTGGAGTTTCTCTGAAATATCACAGCTTGATGACGACGGAAGAATTTTGTTGGTTGTCAACCGAAAAAGGCGTTATATGGGCATTTGTTGGTCCCGCTCTTTTCGTTATAGTTGTCAACACTGTTATTCTGTGTATGACACTGGTGGCGTCTAGACGAATAAGTGTGGGCGACGACGGTGAACCTGAGTTAAAACGTATCGCCCGTTTGACGTTAGTGCTAATGCCTATCTTTGGCATTTCATGGGTCATAGGAGTCTTTGCTATCAACGAGCAAACGATTTTATTTCAGTATATATTCACCGCCGTAAATGTTTTCCAAGGTCTTTTTATTTTCATCGGGTATGGAATGATGAATAACGAAGTGCGTCGGGAGGCTTCGCGACGAAAACAAATGTTCCATTCTGCTGACATCAGCCGTTCAATATCCACAGGGAAAACAAATTATGCATCGACAATGAAATCACACAGGTTTTCATCCGTCGATAACCCGACATATAATGGGGGTTACTTGACATCAACCAGTGATGCAGTTGACACGCCGTCACCTAGCAACAGTTACCGCAGTTCGATTGTTGGTGATGCCCCACAAGATAAAGAACCGGACTATGCGATCAACGAAAGCTATCGCTCTTCCACCTTTCTTACCCAACAAAGATATTTAACCAAGATATGATAGCTGTAACACATTTTCGACTAAATGGTTGCATGTAACAATACTATTAAATTGTTTCGAGATAAAAATATCTAACGTAACGAACAAAAAAGAGTTTTGGACAAAAATCGTTGTCACGTGCTTCTGAGATCATTATATAAACTGTTGAATAAAAACTTTTCTAGAAAATAAAGTTTTATGTTGTTAATAATACTGTACAGCGCAGATTAAAAATTGTATCAAAAAATCTAGTTTTCCCTTTTTTTTCTTAAGATCTGAGCTAATTCATTACCTTATTACACTTTTATAATAGAGGAGATAATCTTAAAAAACAAGATGGGTACACAGGTCTCAGCAGTAATATCCCGACCTCTTTATATAATTGGTTCTTTACTTTCTTAGCTGGTACAGAAGACAGTCTTGTGAAAGCTAAAATAAAAATTATAATTCTTTTTCTTTTGCAGAAATTTTTATAGTGTAAACCTTCAAACTTTACTTTCTCCAGCAAAACACATTTCAAGTTGTTATTGACTACTCGACATCAGAAATGGTGAAATTGGGAAAGTGAAAATCGAGAGAATAAGCGCTGTTTTCGACGTTCTGCGATAAGTCGGGAACGAAGTTTCTTTTCTGATTCTGCACTACAATGTAACCCGACTTTTCGGTTTATGCCCATGCGCATCAAAATAGTATAAATACACGTGTTGTATTGTCGGCCAAGCCTCGGCCTTTGGTTGCGTGGAAAGCATCGCAAACTTTAACTGTCATTAAAATTAATTGATGCAATTTTCGTTTTATGTTCCTCACCGAAGCAAATAATCAAGAAAGTGTAGGCGTGAAGAAGAACAGACGGACATCGACAACTGTAAAGTGGCAAGCTTCACGGTTTTCTTTCTTGGAAAATACGCACAAAAGATGCAATCCAAATTTGGTCGTGGATACTAAGAAAGTTTTTTATCCAGTTGCTGGTCACAAGTCGGTGATGAATATGAAATATGTTTTGATGTACCACTGTATATGTACCACTTGTTATAAACGACGACTAATATCTCAAATAACCTAACTAAATATATATAGGACTGTAACTTCTGCTCCTCGTACTATGTTGTTCTTGCTGGTAATTAGTTCTCATACACGTCCCGTTCTCCATCGTGATCTCTTTGTTTTCGGGTCTCCTATCAAGACAATGTCTCCAACGTTTATTTCGCATTTACTACTTCGCTCGTTTCGTAAACTTCTCTTTTGTTTATCACGTAATTCAGTTAAATGTTCTACAGACCAACGTTTCCAAAACAAGTTCAATAACTTATCAAGTTTTTCATTCATTTCAACAACATCGTTTTCGTTACTGTCACTGTGGTTTTTACCCAATCGTCATCCACAGATGTATAATCTATATAATAATACGCCAGTTTTGTCTGTCTGTCTGTCTGTCACTTTTGCAAAGTGGATTATATTTTTCATAATTTTCTTTAACAAATTTTATAAAACATCGCCTATAAAATTGGTCTGTAATTTACCAAACTTTAACGTTAAAATAGTATTGGCGTCAAAGGAAAGTTAATTAAGATTAGTTAAGCCATTACAGTGCACTTAAAACTTTGAGGCCAAATAACTTGGAAACGAGGTGGTGATGTCAATGATTTTTCACCGCGTGGGTAACTAGGGACCACCTAGGACCAATTTGGGTAATTTTCTCAAACCTGGGTGCCCGAATCCGTTTCGGAATGGACGGGTTGATGACGTCATAAAAAACCTTTAAACCTTGATATCTCTGCAACCGTTTGTCAAAAGTACATGATCCTATACATTTTCTTGATCAGCGTTTTAAGATCTATATGATGAAGGCAACAGGTATACACATTTCCGAGAAAAAAAATTTGTGTTCTGACATGTCTCTGCTGACGTCATCAAAATTTAAATGACGGTCGTTTTTCTCTGTTATCCTGCCTAAGTGGATCTTTCTACGGGCTTTATCGACTAGTCTCTTATAATAATACAGAGACTGTGTCTGTTTGTAACAGGCAAAGTCGACGTGTTCATTTTTCTTTGAAGTAACCAAAAAAGATATGTCTAATATATTAAATTTTCTGACGTTACTGCGCGACGTCAATAACACTACTTTAACGCCAATATCCTATATTAAATTAATGAAGCCATTACAGTGCACCTAAAACTTTGAGGCCAAATATCTTGGAGACGAGGTAGTGACGTCAATGAATTTTCACCGCGTGGGTAACTAGGATCACTTAGGACCAATTTGGGTAAGTTTCCTAAATATGGGTCCCCAAATCCGTTTTGGAGTGGACGGGTTGATGACGTCATCAAAAAACCTTTAAACCTTAATATCTCTTCAACTGTTTCTCAAAAGTACTTGATCTTATACATTTTCTTGATTAGCGTTTCAAGATCTATATGATGAATGCAACGGGTGTACGAATTTTTGAGGAATTTTTTTTTGAAACTTTTGGTAGGGACTTTGCTGACGTCAGCAAAATTTTTAAACCCTTCTATCTCCTTAGGCGTTTGTCAAAAACATACGATACTATACATTATTTTGATCAGCGTTTTCAACCTCTACACATTACAGACAACAAAAAATGACTAAATTTCATCAATTTTCTTTTTGGATATACACTGCTGACGTCAGCAAAAACTCTAAAGTAACCTATATTTCCATTGTTCTTCTGCGCCTTAGTGGATTTTTCTACGGGGCTTTATCGACTAGTTTATGTATAATTGAACGAACTAATGAACGTGCCTTTGGTATATGATATTCAGATCGAATTTCTGTTAATGTCTCGCTTACTCCATTATGTCCAACTTTCTTGTGTGCATCATAAATTATTAATTTTGCAAGATAATGTTTACTTGGTATTAATATTGGGTATTTTGCTGACTCAGGAATTGGGGCATTCCCCATTCTCAACTTATATCTATATACACCATCTCTCTCCAAAATATTGATATTCAGCATACGAAAAAGTTTTAAGATTAACAACAAATAAATTAACTAAGGCTGTTAATCTTGATAGTTTTGTTAAACACCTAAATTTTTCAATTTTATTGATGTTGGTAAAATTAACATCATTATTTACACTATCAAAGGGTGACGCTTAAATTTGCACCATTACCACAACTAACATCTACATCTTCTTCAGTATTATTATTTATTAAACATGTAAATGAATCTCCAACAGATAGAAACGGCCACTCGCTTTCTTGTAGAGTCAGAAATGGAGGACTGTTCATCCACATATAATTTTCCAATAAAATAATAGGTGTAGAACCTCGAGATATAGATTGTCCTTCGATTTAATTAAATGCCAACAATTCACATTCAAATTTTATCTAATTTCCAACACTCTATTTTCTACGAAGACTGGATACTTCTTCTCACAATTTATTATCCAAGAACACGCCACATTGGAGTCCGTCCATGCAAACACACTGGATATTTCAAATATTGTTGCAAAAAATTCTTCTATTTTTGTTAGTAATCGAGACAATAATAAAGTTCCAAGTAACTCTAGTTTCGGTATCGTCAATTTTTTTAAGTGGACTCACTCTTGAACTTGCTGTAACTAACGCAATTTTAATCAACCCTGATTTGTTTACAAATCGTAAATAAACACAACAACCATAACATTTTTCAGAAGCGTCTGAAAATCCACGTAACTCTACTTTCACAAAGTGGTCATTTCTGTCTGTAAAACAATAGTTTCTGTCAAACTTAGTCTCATCAATTCCATATAAATTTTGTAATAAATCTTTCCATTCTGTTAATAAGTCACCAGTTAGCTTCTCATTCCAATCAATTTTGATTGCGCAAGATATGTGAAAAACACTTTAAATTTTACTACAACTGGGTTGAGTAGTACTGGTGGATCATAAATAGATGATATTGCTTGCAGAGCTTCTCTTAGGATTTTCTGATTCGCTAAACACCTCTCTGACTCTTTCTCCAACTCTGAAGAATTCGATTGAAATTTTCGCAAATTAAATGAAGCACCAGCTGAACGTTCTTTACTTTTTAAAAAAATTCAAACGTTTCATCGACATCTATTCCTCCTGAATTCAAATCATCTACATGTAACGACTGTAAAAACTTCATAACGAATTCAGCATGTGTTTCCATAAATTTTTTATGTGATAAATGATAGTGGCTGATAAAAGGAAATCCCTAATGATTTTAGGAAGTTTCGCTCATCTCCAGTCAACATTCTGAGTATCTTCAGTTACATTCACATTTTGGTAAGAGAAGTTGTCAAAATAAGATTTTAAACAATCCTTTAAAAAGCGCACATATGCCGGACCTTCACGCGTTTGCAAGTTACCTTGCTTGTCAGTGAATTTAACAACACCAGTCGATTTAACAATCAAATAATCGTTTGCTGTGATTTTCGATGAACAACTTGGGGTAACACATCTATTGAGAAAATTAACATTATAACTTTGAGTATTGGTACGACTTCCGCTCTTTTATATTTCTGATATTTTACAACTTTGACTCCAGAACATTCATACGATTTCATCAAAATATTCAACATTTTCAAAATCCGAAGTATAGCCATTTGAATTAGCGATGAAATTAACTGGCATATTACATTTTGAAGCAAACTCGTCCCCAACGCTTCTTAGGTTTAAGTTTCCGTTCCAGGGAAAAAAACCTAAGAAGCGCTGGGGACGAGTTTGCTTTTGAAGATAAAAATATACCTGGACACCATTTTATGCAAAGACTTTAAACGTAGCATCATACACTTCCCTTCTGTTTTCCTTTTAGGATCGATCCTGCTAAGATTCATCGGTTTGGCTTTATGACATTCGTAGTCTCCACCTTTCTTTTTTTTCACAACGAGTGGTGTGACAGGTGCTTGGAATGAAGCGCCGATTCTGTTTTCCACTATTGATGCGCCAGTTGACTTTCGTTTTCTGGTAAATTGACCTTGTTTTTTGCCAACATCAAGAGGTTTCTTATACATTGTTGATAATGATGGAGAAAACTCACGCAGTCTAGAAACATGCTCTCTCCTGCATTGTTCATCCAGACTATGCCAAGCTATAGGATTGATCTAAGATAAGAGTCGTACATCAATTTTTATGAAGGCAGCGCTTTTACTCTCTGTTGGGAATCATTTTAATTCTAATACGTATCAAGATGTCTTGTTGATGCTCATTACAACAGACAGAAAATACATTTGCTTACCTGAAAGTGTTTGTAATTGCTAGCAGGACGATATTTACCAGATTGATAAATAGCTCTAAGTTCTTCGGTCCGTCCCTTAGCACTTGAAATTATATCGACAATACTTAGCTTTTTGTTTCCACATTAAACTTTCAACAGTGAATGCAATGATTCGATAGCGTTGTTGTAAAAAAAGATCATCTATCCCGGCACCTTCTCTTGCTGAATAATAACAGATTCAATAAATTGTTTGGCCCGTGTTCTGGAAAACCAGTAATAAAAGTCCCAGGTATCTCGTAGTGACTCCAACTTGACTTTGAAATCTTCTTCATCTTCAGCTGACGCCAAGCCTAACTCCCTTGCTACGCCATCATTCGTCCCGTAGATATCAGCGATAATTTTTTCTTTGTCCCTCCCATTAATTTTAGTTAACTTCTTCTTATCACGATCTGACATATGTTTAACGCACAAAAGACTCTTCAACTTTGGCATTTGAACCCTTGAAACAATGCCTTTTCTAAATCTGTTCCAAGATGTGATAGACCATGTAAATTGTTATTAGCGACGATCAATGCACTAGCAAATTGAGAGAAGGTTTCAACACTTTTTTCATGTGAAGCAGTATTGGACCGAAGAACCATGTATGTTCACCTTTATCATTTACCAATCTCAACTTCTGATAAGCAATGTCTGTGAATCACATGTCGCATACATTGAAAGTGGTGTCCATTACAAAAACCTTCTTTTCTCGCACACAAAAAAGCTCCACGTCATATAGTTGCTACTGGTCGAAAGCAGTGACCAGATACTCATTGGGAGTGAATACCAAATTTTGAATGAAGCTGGTATCGTTATTTCTCACCTCAACAACAACTCTCAGAAGCTCGTCATGTGGCATTTCTTCATCTGTTTCCATGCTGTTGTCGATGTTTGTAACGCGTTGTTGAATGTTGTACACCCAAATCTGATTATAGCTTAACAATCACATGGTATATTTTCTGTGCGGATATTAGGAAGTGCGCTGGCTCGAAAGTGTACTCGGAGTCGAGGCTATATTTATCACGCAAACAATTTGAAAAATCAAGAAACTGAGCATGGCTTTTCAAACCTTCTTAACTAAAAAATAAAAATAAATTTTTTGGCTTGGCTGTGTGAAAAACATACTTGTTTCGGATTGCGTGGCTGTGTTGATGACGAGATGCAATTAAACGGACCACCCGATTCCTCAATGGCGTTGTCATGAACGATTTGTGCTCGTTCACCATTCTTCACCTTTTCAAATTTTTTTCGGTTCCCAAATAAGGCGTAGATCTTGAATTTTCTTTCTTTGAGTTTCCATGACATGATATCTGAAAATTTGGATCAGTAACTTCGTTCTCAGTCCATTTATTGATAACTAAACAAAAATTCAAAAAGCAGCCAGTTTCGATACTTTTCACCCTGCAAACACTATTGGAAAACCCTTTTTGGGTATTGTAAACACGATAACCACGAATCAATGCGAAAATCTTTTGCTTGTCTACATATTCATCGACATATTTTTTCTGATTCTACGTTTTATAAACCAGCTTCAATACCATTCAATACCATTATAGTAAACATAGCTGCATGGAGAAACTTTGTTTGTAGGCTCTATTATCGCCTGCTAAGATTTGATCCAAGGTAAATATGCTGTTATCAACAAGGTAAACTCCTGACGTAACAACACCTGAAGAAAAAATATTTATCGTTTTTTGCATGAAAGACATTTTTTAGGACTTGAGAATAAATAATGAAATAAAATAATTTGTTACCTTTTGGTGGACTAGCATTTGCATCGAAGAATAGACTTTCGTCAGGTGTGTCTGCAAACAGCTTATCAAATATATGCTCAGCACTTGTTGTAGCATTTATTGTTATCTGAGGATAAAATAACCAAAAAATAACATTAACACTAACTATTGCAAGATTAATAAAGCGATAAAAAACAAACCTTTTTGTTCTTTTTTGGGATAAGAAAAGCAGAGGTGAACGGTGTTTGTGTAAGTATCTGTCAAAAATTGAAAGAAAATACAAGAGTATCCCCCAACCCCACCCCTCTGTGGCCCTGGAATCGATGTTGCATAATAACATACTTATTGTTTCAGTGGATTTATTTCACTCATGCAAATACGAAGTTATTCCTGACGAAATGTGCACAATATAATATTTACATGCGCGTTACCAAAGTCATCGCCAGCATCTGGACAATCTGACAATGGCGGAAATAGCAGTGAGTTCTGATAGCAGTCCGGCTAGAAAATCAACATTCATGATTGAAAAAGCAACAACAAAAACAGTAAATCAAAAAATATTGTACTTACTGTCGCAAAAACTTGTTTATGATCATTTGAACTGGTGTTTGTATCGTCCATGTTGAGGTATTTAGATCATACTTTACCCTATAAAGAAGCCAAAGAAACGTCGTAGTAATTGGTCTAACAATTTCTTCCGACAACATGCAAAGAACCCCCTAACTTTATCCAAGAAACAGCCATGTATCATGTCAATTTCTTCTCTCCATAAAATTGATGATGTAAATAAACGTACTCACATAAAAATTATTCGCATATTCCATGAGAATGTTTAACACAGTCACTGGGTAAATTTCGTAATCGCGCACTCCACAGCTTCTGATATGATGGAGGTGTCATAATCATATATTATGCATTCTGGAGCAGCAATATTGTATCTTCTTGTGGTGCTCCAAAGTTCATTTTTGTCGCAAGAAGAGTACACGACGAACGAATTTTTGATGTGACTGACATCAAGAATCATATCCAATTCTTCAGATATGTATTTTCCTAACGGTCCAAATGGTAAACGTGTAAAAATAGAATGGATATCATCATACTGCGATAAGATTTCTGATTAGAAACGAAATAAATAAATAGACCGCCGTGGATCTACCCGTGAAGTGGTCATAAACAACCTGGTACATATCATTCATCGGTGTTTGTGAAATTAAATATTGTAACCCAAACAACAACAAAACGAACTTAAAAAAAAAAGATGGAAGAAAATGCAACTGAAACCCTTGATTATTCTTATCTTTTCTTCGTCTAGTAAGTTGGATAACATATCGAATTCTCCATTCACTTTGACCATGTTTGCTTCAACAAGATTGCAAATTTTGAAAACAGAACACAGACACAGAAAACAGACACACGCGATTGAGGACAGTACACGTGCAGCGAGCAGCGGGGTTGCGCATGGCATTCAAATTTTGGCTGGTTTAGGGTGATTATGGCTGATTATAGCTGATTTTGGGTGGTTATGGCTGGTTTTGAGTGATTAGGGGTGATCTTGGGTAGTTCCATAGTTTAGTAATACCGAATTGTAAATCTTTTAAATGCGAAAACATATTTTTTGCAAGTAAAATATTTTGACCTCTCATTGGATAACTGATTTCGGATAGATAAACTTTTATGGATACATCCTTTGTGTTAGTTTGTACAACCAAGCTTGTTTCTTAGTGTTTTAGTTTCTTAGTGTTTTTGTGTGACAAGCACCACCAAAAGTTTTTTTATACACATTTATTTTTTGTTTTTGACTTGTAAATTTAACAATGATTTAACTCCTGGGGTTATGTACGACATTTTGCTTCCACTGTTAAACAATATTCTCACTTCCATAGATTTACTTTTTAATTTATTTTTCACACAATCCGCAGGGATGTGTATTTGGTTTAGCCTTTCTTCGTCTCGGAATAATGGACACATTGGTGAATATTTTACGCGGAGCCAATTCATGTGCGAGATTACATGAGAAACTAGCCGGGACGGTAAAAATTTTATTTCTTAAGTGGGTTGACATTGATTTTTAAAAGAATATCTTAGATCTAGTGCTCATAATGTTGTATTTATTACAGTGTAGTTAAGTCTAGCTTAAGATAAACGTATTTCATATTCCTGTACAAGTTGCCGACTCACACCTTGGTGGCTAGTGTTTGAAAAAGAAACTTCAGGAACAAAAAGTTGTTTAATGGCGCGCCGTTTATTCATTTTTGTGCAAAAGGCGCATATTTCGCTTTCCGTACAATTGTTTGACTGATTTTTCTGCTATTATGAGTCTTAATCCGCCAGTGTTGGATGTTAGATGGTTACTGGTTACTTGTCGTGGATTTTAATGTATGTATTTGGTCCTTATCTTAGTCTTTCAACTATGGTTTTACATTGATTTAATATCATTTTGGACCTTAAAACATATTAATTGCATCAATTATAAGGAACTTATAGCTAGCTAGCTAAATTAGGTGCATTTTGGAAATTCATTCTGCAGACATTGATTCTATTTTTTATTCCATTTTATTCTATTTCTAAAGGTTTCACCAGTGTTGCTAATGATTTTGTATCTCCATTATGATGATACGATCATCTTGAAATTTGTCATTTCAGACGATTCTTCACCCCAAAAGTCTTGCCATCGACCAAATATAATTGTAAACACAAGGTTTCACTTTATTATAGACAACAACATCATTGGTTACATCACAAATTTACCGCCAATGAAGTCCGGAATTTAGCTTTTGTTATGTTGCTGAGATTTTTCAAAAATATCAAAGGTGTCTAAGAACCGTTACGTAAAGAGCGAAATGCGCTAAAACTATATACTTGCTTTGCCATTCCAGAAGTACACCAGGGAAAAAAGGGATACCAAACATTAAAAAAAAAAATCAAACATTTTTGATACAAAGTCATACAAAATCAGATATTCTACCGAAATATTTCAATCCAACATATTAAAAGAACAGTTTGCTTTACCAGACCCTAACTTATAATTAAGAAAATCACGCATAAAATTAAAGAAGATAACAATGCAGCGTTTTCGAATTTAAGAATCGAATATATTTCAAACGGCAACGTAACAGATGTAAACATTGATGTAAGTTTAGGTTTTAGGTTTAGGTTTTCTAAAACGACATCAACACTGATTCACACAGTCTGTAGTGTTAAAAACAGTAACAACGGAAAAATTACTTCTTACAGTTTATGTAAATTCTTCTCTAGGATATATACGCTGTATTTTATAAGAATAGTGTGTTTTAGTTTCAGCCTGATGTTCTTAACCTTTTTGACAAATGCTATCCTCATTATTCTCAATATGTTCTTAGCATGACTATGGCCTGAAAATATATAATGCCTCAATAAAATAAAGCATGCTATAAGTTATTATAGCTAGCTAATTGCAATTTCTACTACATGTAACGGCTTATTGGTTGGACACAAAAAAGTTCAGTTCGTTTGATATATAATAAAAAAAGTAAACTTTTAATCAATTTTGTGCGGCATACAAATGTTCATACTTAAAACAAATTATCGAGCTTAGACATATTCCTAGGATATTCTAAACTTCTCACCCATTTTTCAGAGTATATCTTGCAAAATAAGGGCTTAAAGAAAATATTTTCCGGCGCAAGACACAACAACAAACTTAATATTTAAGGAGAAATTTAGCTCTGAAAGAAACGGCTAAAATATCTGTATACACCCAAATTCATTTCTCTCCTAAATAATCTAAACAACACACCTGATTTCTTCCGCTTTCTCAGCAGGTAGCTTGCTAGCGTTCTCTGGATGAAAGTTCAATCAGTTTTTGACTTCGACTACTAAACTTCGCTTCATAAATTGGATTACAATTATTTGATACATTTTCAATCAATTCTATTTGTAATGTTATATCATCGCACATTTTTTATTTTTTTTAAAAAAGTATTTCTAACTAACAACACCAACTTCGTTCGACAATAACACTTTCTTCTTTTACATTTTAGATTCTAATTACATTCATATTCGAATTCGATAGATTTTTTATAAAAGGAAGCAACCTCGGTCCCAGAACACAAAAATGAGGCTTACGCTAACCTTATGATGAGTAAAAATTATTTGAAATACTTTTTTCAGGATTACTTTAAAAAAGAGACAACCTTCTTTGCTTCGGTTTCATTTTTCAGTTGATAAACAACTTGTTTCCGTTAGATACGCGCGCACATTGTAAACCGGGGGTAAAATTAAATTATTCTATCTATAACGAACAACAGGGCTTTTAAAACAAAAAAACATATAAAAACATTTAAAACTAAATTAAAAATTAGTTTTAATAAAATAATAAAAAGAGTTTTATTTTTTAGTAATAAGAAAAGAGAATTAAATGTTTAAATAGTAACCCCCAGCTGTGCGTTTTTTTTAACTTGTTAAATTTTAGCGAAACGCTACGTCATAAGAAAGTGACCCGTGATTTCCGTGTCGTGGACTCACAGTTTTACTCACACAAGGGAATTAATATATAAGAAGATATACTTGTATATATAGTTAATTGTGTATTCTTTTGTTATTCATGGTTCTTGAAAACAATTTATTAAAAGAAAATAAATAAAAAATGTTACTGATATTTTTTTATAGTAAAAGTTCTTTATATACGGTGTTTTTTTAATCGACATCACCCTCTATATGCAAGTATTGCTGCTACCCCAATAGCACATTTCCACAAAAGCGTAGATAGTTGAAAATCTTCTTGTTTCAACTGACAGAAGGCCAGAAAAGCCTTCTGGCAGTTGTGAATACTGAGTTCAATTGGTTGTTTGCTAAGGTAACATTTGTCCCCTTCGTTTCATCATTTTTCTCTTCCTTCTCTCTATTTTTTTCTTCCTTTTCTTTATCGAAAGAAAAACATATGCTAACATTGTGTCTTTTATTACACTTAAAACACTTCCCTTTTGAGTAATACTCTTTAACTATATGTCCTGGTTTCAAACACAATAGACAACGTTTTTCCTTCATTAAAATATCCTTTCTTGCCGATGGTTTGCTAACAGTTTTGCACTGATGTGATTTGTGTGACGATTTCTTACAAAATGCACATGGATACGGACGATTTGACGGTCGATTTGAACCTACATATAAGGAAGCACCAGTCGGAATTTTTCCCTCATCTACATCTATTGATCTCACTTTTTCCTTTGCTTCTAATTCTCTCCGTAATGCGTTTAGAACTAACGTAACATCCCATGTATCCTTTCCAAACTGACGACTAATGACAAGTTTAACATCTTGCGGTAACTTAGACATAATCACAGGTATCAACATAGCTCCATAATTTTTCTCTTCTATACCCATAGATTTCAAACTTCTAACTTGTGTGTCTATTGTATCATACAGTTTTTGTAGCTCGATCAAATTCGACATACTATCTGCGCATTCTAAGTTCAAAAGTTTATTCATGAAACTCGATATTAAAATTTGTTCATCCCCAAATCTTTGCTTCAACATTTCTAACGCGATGTGATAATTTGTATGTGATAGTTGTAGTCCCTTAACGGCAGTTGCCGCTTCTCCCTAACATATTAATTAAATAATTTATTTTTTCGACAGGACTCAGGCTTTCACACTTATCCACTGCACACTCGAACGAATCAAAAAACGATGTCCACTCAGTGACATCACCACTAAATTTTTTTATCTTAATTTTTGGTAAGCGTACAGAATTTTTAGTTTTCTCTGGGTTTCTACTTCTACTCTCAGATTTATTTTGTTTCTCCATAGTATTACTAACTCTCTGCATATGTTTGTTGACCTACACTTCAAATTCATCACATTTTTCTGATTCTGCGATTGCTTGTTCTTCACTAACCTGTTCACATATTTCATCATACAATTTATCATCATACAACAACAATATCCGATTTCATTCTTATCACCTATTCTCTCGAACTCAATTCCGATTTACTCTCATCATTTATTTCACCTTTCAAGATTGTTTCATTCTCAACTACAGCTTTTTTAATAAGATTTACTAACAAATTTCTTTTCTTTGACAATTTTTCAACACAGCCATGATTGCAATTAAATTAAACTCTTAAATAATTACTCTTTTTTAAACTTTTTATATTTATAATAATAAACGTTTTAATAATAATAACAGTTTCCGTCTCGGTGGACCATGTTATAAACGACCACTAATATCTCAAATTTTGTTTTTTTAACTAACAAGATTTATACAGAACGTAATATAAATACAAATATGTGTGTCTCGCTCATTCAGTTTTCGACACCACTCTACCTCCATACCAATACATACCTCCATACCAATATATCAAGTTACTCCAATACTGTTGTTTTTTTCTGATCTAATTTATTGTTAGGAAGATATGAAAAGAATCCATATCTCTCACTTATTGCATTATTTAGAATACACTTTTTTCTTAAGCTGTCAGTTCTAGCAAGCCAGTACTGGCAAAACACTTCCCCAATTACGTAAGGCGCGTAGCGCCGCAATGTAATAGAGGTTTTATGAATATAAAATTGAAATACGATTTAATATTGGATAATCGAGCCCATTCTCGCGAATAATGGCACCCCCGGTGTCGCGGAAAATAAGTACTCCCCTAAAAAAGTACTCCCCAGTATTTATTTCCGGGAAAAAGGTACTTCCAAGTATATATTTCCCAGGAAATTGATACTCCCGGGAGTACTCTTATCCTAGGAAATAAAGACTCCTTCGGGAAATAAGTACTTCCGGGAGTATAAATTTTTTAGGAAATAAGCACGCTTAAGACATGAAATAGAAATTGAGGGAATTAATTTTCGCTTATTTGCGGGTTTTCTTTGCCAAGATTTGAACCAGCGAAGTATATTATTTCGAAAAGTTCTTGAAAATTCTTCACAAACCCCTAGGAAAATAAAAGAAACTCGTCCCAAATAGGTCAAAACCAGGAAATTAGCTCACGCAAGATGCAATTTTTCTGATTTTATTTTTTGACCGCGAAAATGGATTCCCCTTCTTAAGTCAGATTTTGTCAGACTTTTAGACCCCCCTCCCCTATGAAGGCTGCCGTCATATGTGAACGATCCCTAAGTACGAGGGTAAACTGAGCCTTGAAGTATAGTTTTGACAATAATTATGAATTGTTATGGAAGCTATCACGTGATGTAAAAATATTTCGAAATTTTTTTGATGACGTCGCGATTTGGGGAATTTTTGGTACTGGGAGAACAATTCGCGATAACTTTTGATTGGATGAACCGATTCGCATGAAATTTTGCACAAAGGATCTTTGTTATGAAAGCTATCACGCGATGTAAAAATATTTCGAAATTTTTTTGATGACGTCACGATTTGAGGAAGTTTTGGTACTGGGAGAACAATTTGCGATAACTTTTGATCGAATATAAGCCGTCATTATTAATTTCTAGCGAAATTTTCGACTTTTCAGTCGTCTTGTTTTTTTTTTGCCATAAACTTGTTTGTGACGAAAGTATTTAATTGATGGCAAAATCATTATGGGAAATGAAAGAATGAAAAAAGAGAAAAATGTTTTCTGTGAAGAATGATTAGTGTTATCCGACATCACAAAAACTCAACATAATAAAGATAAAGAATAAAAGAAAAAGGAAATAAAAACTACTTTAATGCATAATAATTGTTAAAATTTCGCAGTGTAAAAGTCAAACAAGTTGCGAAAAAAATCAAAACTAAAGTCAGATAAAAAAGGGAAATTTACAATCAAATCTTACTCTTTTTCAATTGTTGCTCTTCAGCTCAAAAAGGGGTGTTTTTCGGTATCTAAAAGCGTAAGTAAATTTTGGCATTTTAGCCTTCATTTCAATCAAAAAATGGTAAGTTAAGGTAAGTAAAAAACATATAAAATAATACAACAAATCTAGCGAATGAAACGTACCGTAATTTATATATGATTAGCCTTATCGTTTAAAATAGAAAAACGAAATAGAAATTATTTTTTGTTTTGTTAATCAATTCGAAAATGTGTAGTTCCTGTTCTCAAAGACTTGCAATAAACCAAAACCAAATAAAAGTCTCTCTAGCTATAAAACTATAAAACTATAAAACTATAAAAGGTAATGAAGAAAAGAAAAAATTCAATCAAGAAAAATAATCAACAAATATAAAAAATTATCAAAGATAAAACTAATGTCATTCAAAAGTAAATCAAATTTCGGACACCTTAGGGAAGGGTCTCAGTTTTTGTTCTTCCAGACATGATATCAAATGTGCTCGCATTCTATCAACAACAAATACAGCGTCAGAGGGTGACTTTCCGTCCAGAAGTTCAGCTGCAAACGCTATCGCGAAAAGGCCACAATTATAGGCATCAGGTTGCTTTTGTACTTCCACGAAAGAAATAATCTCTTTTCCAGTGAAGTAATTTTTGTATAAGGATTTGATTGATTTTTTCGAGGAGAGCGTTAGAAATTGATTCAAGCTGTCGCAAACTTGAACGCGACCATTAGAGCAAAAGCTGAGGATCCAGTGATTGCGACCATCATGAAGTAGTTGGATGTGCTCTTGGTTAACGGCTTCATATGGCTCAACATTTTTCTTTTGGGAATTCAGGACTGTCTGGAACGTCAGAGGGGTTCCGATTTCTTGACAAATCAGCTTTTGAGCCGCATCCATTAGGTTGTCGTTCAACCAACTATCTTTAGAGATCAAGATATCCTTATCTTTTTGTTTCAAGATATAGAGACGGTTACGAAGCCACTCGTTTGATTCGGTTTCGGGTAACTGGCTTGTTTTGGGAAACGATTTTCTCCAAAAGACACGATCAATTAGAAACCAGCTGTGCTTTTGCTTCTCAAGAATCAACCAAGCCGATTTCCAATTTTTGTGTGAAATTGCTTTACAGACATCATCGATCGTGCCACTTCCTGAACCAAAATGTCGAGAAAGTTTGATTACACTCACTTTCACTTTGTTTCCATAGAATAGTAGCTTTTCCAGAAAATCACTGTAGAAATCCAGGTAGACGGATGGCAAGAGGCTACTTCTTCTTGGTTGGATGATTGTTCGAAATCTGGAACAAGTATTTGCAATGGATATGAAAGCACCAAAATCATGTTTAGTTGAATATTCTAAAATCAAGACTCTTGCGGTTTACCTTCGTCTCCAAACTCTTGCGGTCCACCTTCGTGCGGTTCACCCTCGTCTCCAGACTCTTGCGGTTCACCTTCGTCTCCAGACTCTTGCGGTCCACCTTCGTGCGGTTCACCCTCGTCTCCAGACTCTTGCGGTTCACCTTCGTCTTCAGACTCTTGCGGTTGACCTTCGTCTCCAGACTCTAGCGGTTTACTGGTATCTTCAAACTCTTGCGGTTCACTTGCATAAAAAGGTTTTACGACGGAAACATTATACTTTTTTTTCAATGTAACCCCTTTTGCATTACTGAGTTCACATAAGCCTCTTTTTGATATCGATGTTAGAGTGTATGGACCAACCCATTTGAATTTGAATTTCCCACCCTTTCGATCTTGTCGTTTCAGATCTTGAAGGAGTACTTGTGAGCCAATGGGTATGGTTGATTCAGGCTGACTGTGGCGTCTATTGTAATCTCTTTGTTGCTTCTTCTGGGCCTTTTCGATGTTTTCCCCTGCAATACAGTGTGATACTTCTCGTAGCTTCAAGCTCGAATTTAGGATATCTTTGAATGACTCAATGTCGAAAGGATCATCAAATTTGCCAAGTTCTGCAGGTTCCTTGATCAAGTCGTACTTTACGTCAATGAGTAAAGTAGGGTGTCGATTATACAGTAAAAAGAAAGGCGAAAATTTTGTCGAAAAGTGAATACTTGCGCGGTGTGCAAAAAGAACACCATCGATAACATCTACCCATTTTGCTGGATTTTCTTCCAAGACTTTAATTAACGTATCTTTAATAGTCCGATTCTGCCGTTCGCACAATCCATTGGCCTGAGGGTGGTAAGCTGAGGTCACCCTTTGGTCTGTCCCTGTCAGTTTAAGCAAGGCATCAGATACTTGGTTCACAAATTCTCTCCCTTGGTCGTTAATTTGTGTCTTAAAACAGCCATGACGACAGATCATTTCGTACAAAAATCTTGCTACAGTTGGGGCAGTTTTGTCTTGAACAGGTTTGGCTTCTAACCATTTTGAAAAATAGTCAATCAATACAATCAAGTGTTTGTAGCCATTCATTTCGGGTAGATTGCATATATTCACCCCAACTTGTTGCATAACATTTGAATCGACATGGATACTTTGAAGTTCAGGTGAGATATTCTTGACTATTTTCCCTTGTTTTTGGCATTTTTGACAAGTTCGAATATAGTTTTTAACATCATCGACCATACCATGCCAATAAAATCTCTCGGATACTTTTTGGTAGGTCGAGTCGCGTCCTCTATGACCACTCATTGCCACTGACTCGACAGTTTCATTGATGCCCTCGTGTATGTCGTGAATGATGGCATTCTTTCTTTGATTTTCAAAAATAACTCTTCTGGTCCCTTTAAACGTCAGATGACCATCAACAATTGAAAAGTTTTTACTCGATTTCCTAAAGTTACTTTTGTCTCCTTTTTTTTTTATATGAGCAGGGTACTGCCCATTTCTAATATAATTCTCAATATCTTGCAATTTCACATGCTTATTCGTCGACATGTTGATTAAAATTAAGAAGCTTGAATAACATAAACATTCGAATTTTTTCATACACATGCAATGGAGAGTCTTCTTCTGGGAGTGCTTTTTTCCTAGGAAAAAAGTACTCCGTAGCTTTAATCGGGGGAGTACTTATTTCCTAGAGGGAGTACTTTTTTCCCAGGATAAAAGTACTCCGGGAGTATTTATTTCCGGGAAATAAGTACTCCGGGAGTACTTTTTCTCAGGGAGTACTTGTTTTCTGGTACACCGGGTGAAGCTAATGTTACAATTAAGAACAAATTAAAAAACGTTGATAAAATGCTATGTTCTACAAATATAAACATTACAAAAGCGTGTCGTCAATAAAAACCAAGTGTACGACTTCGAACAGACCTGTGGTCTGCCACAGGCTTCACCTTCTATAGTTTGAACGATTACCTATCAAGATAAAGGAAAAAAAATCATGCATTACGTTGTCTCTTTGAAGCAACGGCTGGTGGGTGGGACAATATTAAATCGTATTTCAATTTTATATTTATAAAACCTGAATTACATTGCGGCGATACGCGCCTTACGTAATTGGGGAATTTTATTTCATATGAAATTTCCATACGATTTAATATTGGATAGTCGAGCCCATTCTGCCTCATAATGGCACCCCAAGTGCCGCTCTGCCTCAGTTCAAAGCTTATTTTAAAACACCTTGTTCTGGTATATTTTAGCCTTATTCAAAATAGGTCTATGATAATGTTTTTGCCAGGTTGAAGATTTTGAAGACCATTGTCCCCGATCAAGTATACTTTCCATGGACAAACCCATTCCCTTTGCTTTAGATGAAGATGCTGATCGACAGGAGTGTGCTGTGAAACGTTTGATGTCTACCCCTGCGTTTTTAAGTACAGTCTTTATCAAACCTGCAATAGTACTACGAACCACTTCACGATAAAGTTTGACTGGACTTAGTAGCAATTGACATTGCTGGTTACAACGCCAACCCTGGGATCTTACAATGTATTGGTTCAAGCAAGAAACAATGCACAATTTTTTGTTTTCTGAAAACTCATGATACTCAATTGTTGGTGGGGGACTCCCTTTTTTCCGAGTTTTTGTTCTCTCAGAAAGTTCAAAAACGTACGAAGTTTGTATTTTAACCATGTAGCGGGTATCTAATAGTTTCAGTTCTCATCCCCTGGAAGCTGAACATAATGCCAACAACATGACAGTTTTTAAAACTAATAGGCGATTTGTTAGATGTTCATTTTCCGACAAATTTCCTAAATAAGATAAGAGCTGTTGAACATCCCACACAAACACAAATCTGGGTTGTTGAGGTCTCTTATTTGCCACACCCATGGTTAATTCACACCCTCGGATGTTTGCCTACATAAAAACCATCAATAGGGGCATGAAATGCAGAGATAGCTGATCTGTATCCATTAGTAGTGCTATACTGAAACACCTGTTCGAACATTTCAGCTAAAAAATTTAAAATATAATCCAAAGAACATTTAACGGGATCAACCGCTAAGCAACCTGGGTCTGGTTTCCAAGACATGTAACTCGGTACCTAATGAAAAAGTCTTGATGCAAATAGGTCTACGTCTGGTGTGCCCCACCTTTTGCATAGAGTCTTGAATCATCGAGGATCTAGAAGCCATTCGCTCAAGTCCACTAAGTTTCTGTACATCCAGTCTGCCTTCACATTCAGTTTCCATGGTAGATGTTCTGCTGTAATTGTGATCTCCTTGGATAATAGAAAAGTCCACAGGTCTCTTGATAACTGAATCAAGCGAGGGTCCTTGGTGCCCCCCATTTTCATTATATAAGCTAGCGCTGTCATATTGTCTATTTGAAAGTGAATATGTTCTAAGGGCATCATTTTGTAGAAAGTTAGTGTAGCTAGATAGACTGCCTTTATTTCTAAGATGTTGATGTGAAGGTTAGATTCTTGCAGATACCATTGCCCCCCTATATTCCTTCCCTGAAAAACTGCTCCCCAACCTTGTTTGGATGCATCTGTTTGGATTATTACCCCCTGGAGGGATTTTAATATTGATCTTCCCTGGGTCAGTGCCAAATTGTTCAGCCACCACCGGATTTCCCATAGAGCCTGTGGGTCTAAATGAACAACTGCCTGGTAACTTTTGTTTAATTGTAAAGCTTTTATCAAGCACTTTTGCATATATCTTATCTGTAAGTTTGCTGGAATGACCGCTGGGGAGGTTAAGGATAGTTTGCCAACCAGACTGCTCAGTTCCCACACAGTTATTGAGGTTTTTTTCAGTACCTCTTTGCATTTCTCCTCTATTCTTTTCACTTTTTCTTGGGGCACGTTCATGCTCATGTTCATTGAATTTATCTCTACACCCAGGAAATTTATTGTTTGGACTGGCTCCAGAATAGACTTGGGAAAATTGATGACAAATCCCAAATTTTGTAGAAAAAAAATGAGAGTATCTCTTGCTTGAAACAATTTTTCCCTCGACTGGCTTTTCATTTTCATCAATTTGGTGAATATCACTAGAGCAACTTCCTTCTAATTTATTCGGAAGTTCTGAGGTATTTTTAGTTGTTTTGGTTGTTCCATGAAAGGAATCTGCAATCCCGAGACATACTCCAAAATTTCTGGGTCTTTTGTTAGTATTTCCCAGTTGTCTACAAAAAATTTTAGTCTTCCTGCCAATGGGTAATTGATATTTTCGAGACTCAGCGTTTTGTTTTTAAGAAACAAATGCCTCACTGAGGGATGAACGTGTTGCAGATTCCTTAAAGGAATTATTTCTGGACATTTCAGGTTTATTGCTCTCAATGGAGTCAACCTGGTGAAGGTCTCCCTCAAATTTTGATTTCTTACCTCCAAGTCTTGGAATACTTGTCTGCTTGAAGTTACTAATTTGTTGTTGGTTGTGGCGTGGGGCCGGCTTAAAACGCCCCCATTGTTTTTTGTCCAATGAGGGCTCCCCTCGAAAGGGCCGTTTGAAACTGTTTGTTCTTGAAGTCGATGATGAGGACTTTCTTGCCAAACCATAAACTTCTTTTGATTTCTTCTTTGTCTTTGCAGTATCGATTACGTGCTCCTGAAATTTTTTCACAGATTGTCTTCTGTTGGAATTTCCAAAATTTGCGATTCGTCTTTCAACGTGACTTTCGCTTTCTTTTTGTCTGGCATAATAGCCGACAACACATTTCATCTTCGGTGATATGAAACAGTATTAAAAGCTTGTCCCAATAACAGTACAATTTGCTCAACTGATTGAGATAGATCCTTCCAGGAAATTTCCTCAGGGTTTTCCCTTGATGCACCAAGTGACGCTTCAATTGCATACCATGTACGGCTCAAAGGCTCCAAAACATTGCGTATTTTTTGTTGGATTCGCTACAATCCCTCATCCAAAATCAACTCAATACGTTTTCTGCTTTCTTCAAACAATTTGCAGAATATATCCAATTTTTTGGCTTGATGATATTTGTAGGAACTGCATTTTCATCCAGCACACTGTCTTTCAAGCCCCTGTCTAGGACGAAACGCTGCATGTATTTGTTAGCATACTCTGCTAGTTCAATAGGCAGTTCGTAATCATTCATCCTCTCATCAGATAAAGCTTCAAACCGTTTTCGTTTAAAGCAAGGTTCGTAGTCATCAGTATCCTCTTGGATACTATGCTCTAGGGGACGTTTCTCCCCGACTTCGTGGTCTAAATCACCACTAGCTATTCTCCGAAGAAATTTCCGATAAAACGTTTCCATTATCTTCCATTGTGTTAGTCGGAATGATTGCTGAGACAACTTTAGATAAAATTTTAAAAATAACTTTTGTCTGCTTCGCTTGCGAGAATAAGTCGAAAGAGGCAGAGCGGCACTCGGGGTGCCATTATGAGGCAGAATGGGCTCAATAAAATCAACAATTATATAGTATGAGGAAACAAGGATTGTATTGTTTTAATTTTAAAAGATAGAAACAGTCGGTTAGTCTTGTTTTGACACGATGTTGATATTTTATTTTCAACTCAACAGTTAAGTCAGGCAAAAAAGTTTGTCTCGATTATTCAAATGTTGTTCAAGTGACTATAATGAACTAAAATGTTAACATTGCGTAATGGAATGATTGAAAAGTTAAATAATAATTACTGCGGTTGGTTATTTAAAATAATCCTGATTGCTTATCGCTTGCTTAAAAAAGCTTTTATTCTGTACACTGTAATTATGCTATTGAAGTTAATCGTTTACTTTTTTTCTCCTTGTTTTCTGCATAGTCGAAGTTAAACCACTGTAATTAGTTGTGTTGTGTATAAAAAAACATTCACATTTTCTGCGAGTCTAAATGCATCTACATAAAGTAAATATAAGTTTCTAAGAAGTATTTTCCTAATGGCTGTTAAGACTGTTCAAGCAATAACGAGGTACACTGTATACATTTTTTGTATGTATCAATGTGCCAATACTGACGTCAAAAAAATTCAAACGACGGATATTGTCTATCTTTTTCTGCTTAGTTGAACTTTTTCACATGCTTATCGACTAGTATATATATTAATCCTATTCTGAGAGTAGTAAGAATATAGGAAACATTTCTTCATCAGGTACTGAAATAAAAATCTTGCAAGAGATTTTTATGTTTTTTATTTATCTATTCTAATTTGAAGATGTTTTAAAACAACTTGATTTCCTTTTTTAACTTTTTTAAAATTTAAATACGCTAATTTTTTTTTCGTACTTTCCATAGGGATGTCAAAGTATTGATACTGGGAGCTGGATGCTCTGGATTAGGTGAACTAAATATGTTTGTTTATATCATTTTTTGTTTGTTTTTGCTTTGTTTACTTTCGCGTCGTTTATTGCAGTTTGTTATTGCTTTAATTTAACAGGGGCGGCTGTTCATTTCCACAAAAACAACATCAATGATTTTCTTGTTGTAGAAGGAAATGATTACATAGGTGGAAGAGTAAAGTCAGCCACGTTTTCTGGTGAAACAGTCGCCTTAGGGGCCGGTTCTATTCATTCAGCTGACAGGAACCATAAGTTTTACCAATTATCCAAAAAGTATGGCCTGAGAATGGTGAAAGATGACTATTCCGCTAAAAATGTCGTATACAGGTAGGCTTTTGTATGAAATTTATTCGGGTTTCCCATTAGTGCATTGTTTACACAATCAAGATTCTTGCCACTCTCACTATTGGCTAAAAACAGCTTTATTTATAGCTCATTTGTCCAGTGAAATATCCATCTAAAGCTTTACGATGTAATGAATTAGTTATTAGGTTATCTCATAGAAAAATCCACGAATATCCACACATATTTCGGGTAGAACTATGTGGTAGTTTGTACGATGGCCCCACTTCTCTTCTTAATAAAAACCCTTTCTCATCTTAGTCAAAAAACTTCTCTTTTTAGTTAAAACACTTCTCTTCTTTCCTCTAAAATCTTCTCTTCCGTTCAAAACACTTTTTTTCCAAAGTGAGAAACACTTTTCTTCCATGAACTCAAAAAATTTCCGGACCCAATTCCGTTCCGGAATATTGATTAAGCTAGATTTCGCTAACCCACGTTTTTTGAATAAATGACCGACCCGTCACCTCCAAATTTTTTGCGTTTTTCATATATTAGGGAAACGAGAGTGAATAAATGACGTATCCGTTTAATATAATATCTTATAAGAATTTTAACCAGGCTGGCCATTATTTCTTTATTGTTCTAAACAAAATACGTATTGTTTTAATCTAAAATCCTAGCCTGACATTTTTGAAAGGAAATGTGCTTTGCTTGGTTGACACCACCATGATTTTGAGGACTCTCGGTAGCCATCTATTTTGCCATTTATTGTGTCTCTTGATAAATAAAATTAATTACTTTGCTACTGATCTGAATTGATTCGTGATATTATTTTATTCATGCACATGCTTCGGGACCTGCTACAATATTTTAATAATAATATTTTTATTCTTAAATTGAGCACGTGTTAGCCAAGTATGCTTCTTGCGAAAAGTGAAAAGACCATGGGTGTAAAATTGCGGACCAGATTTTTAAATTACTTGTGAAGAGAAAGTTTGGGGCCACATGCAGAGAAGTGTTAAGTGCAGAAAAGATGTGTCAAAATTCAGAAGAGAAGTGTGAGAATACAGAAGAGAACTGTTTGGATCATAGAAGAGAAGTGATTTTAATTTGGAAGAAACGTGAGCCATAGGGGCCATCGTAAGTTTGCTATAAGGGGTTAGACTTGTAGTCAAATCGAAAAAAGTTACCCACACTTCCTATTTTCTGCGTAAATAATTCGTGTATCCTTCAGCACGATCCGAGCTTCGCAAACAGATAGACAAAATACGGCTATTATAAAAGATCAAACAGTAGACCGTAAACACAGCGACGAAATTCACATCGTCCGTGGTTTATGTTTTCCGCATCGCTATTTCGTGCAACCTTAGCACGATTGAATTACTTTGCAACGTCTAAATAATACGGCCATTTTTTAAGAACTAGATCACCAGTGGAAAAAATTACCGGGGTCGCCCGTCCTTTAAATATTGCATTTCGTGTTTCTGTACCACTACGTTTTTCCTGTGGAAAAACAAAATACGGCATTATTAGTATAGAAACTAGTCGTTAGCCCGTGACAAATCCACGGGAATTTACCCGTTGTACATTTCCTGCTTCAGTATTTCGTACATCGTGCCGCCAGAATACTGAAATAATACAAAATTTATATGCCACCATCCTGTGCCGGCCACAATAATTTCTTATCTTGTTTCACCGGCTTTTGGCTGCTCGATTGGCTTACACAAATATTATGCTTGATTCTCATTTTACTTAGCTTGACAATGATTAAGTGGAAAAAGCGCTTTTGTAATAGCAACGCAGAAAAAGACATGTTTTTTCTGACCAAAGGTCTTTCTTGGCACGTGCAGAAAGCAATATTAGAATCTATAATTCACATTAAAATTTTTCAAACCTAGGGATTAGTGTGTGTTTTTCAGTGACTCTAGCCTGATTATGTAATCGTGTACTGCAAACGTATGTCTTATTTTTCGCTTTTTTCAAAGGGATATGAGCAACGGAACGAAGTATGCTGAAGACATTGTCACCAAAGAGCATGGTATTTTTCTGTCGAAGCTAAAGCTGGTGGATTTAATGATGGAAAGAAAAACAAAGCAAGAAGGCTGTTATAACATTGACCTTAAAAAGGCTTTAACAGAAGCAGGCTGGACAGCAAATAACAGGTTAAAAAAAGCAATCGAATATTTTATAATTGAATTTGAAAACGGAGAGGAATCTGTCAATATGAGTGCAAAGAATTATTCGTTTACCGGACAAGGTAAAATAATCGTTTGCGTTGTGAGTTCTATTGATACAAACGAGTATTCTAAGATCAGAGTAATGAGGACCAGATATAAGAAAGCATAATATGGGGATAATATGGCAAAAATATAAGATTTGACTTGGTCACCTAATTGTAGCGAGGTTAATTTTTTGGTGGTACTAAATTGAATAGGAAAAAGGACTTCGCTACATTTGTTGACGTCAGTATACCCATCTTTAAAGGAGAGGCGAACAAGAAACTATTTTGTGGCAGCCAGAAAATAAATTTTAAGCGAGAGAAAAAATATTACAGATTTCTAAATCCTAAAATCTACTAAGGTAACTACTATAATAACAAATAAATAGCTATATTTCATAACTGTCTGTTTGTCTGTCTGTCTGTCTGTCTGTCTGTCTGTCTGTCTGTCTGTCTGTCTGTCTGTCTGTCTGTCTGTCTGTCTGTCTGTCTGTCTGTCTGTCTGTCTGTCTGTCTGTCTGTCTGTCTGTCTGTCTGTCTGTCTGTCTGTCTGTCTGTCTGTCTGTCTGTCTGTCTGTCTGTCTGTCTGTCTGTCTGTCTGTCTGTCTGTCTGTCTGTCTGTCTGTCTGTCTGTCTGTCTGTCTGTCTGTCTGTCTGTCTGTCTGTCTGTCTGTCTGTCTGTCTGTCTGTCTGTCTGTCTGTCTGTCTGTCTGTCTGTCTGTCTGTCTGTCTGTCTGTCTGTCTGTCTGTCTGTCTGTCTGTCTGTCTGTCTGTCTGTCTGTCTGTCTGTCTGTCTGTCTGTCTGTCTGTCTGTCTGTCTGTCTGTCTGTCTGTCTGTCTGTCTGTCTGTCTGTCTGTCTGTCTGTCTGTCTGTCTGTCTGTCTGTCTGTCTGTCTGTCTGTCTGTCTGTCTGTCTGTCTGTCTGTCTGTCTGTCTGTCTGTCTGTCTGTCTGTCTGTCTGTCTGTCTGTCTGTCTGTCTGTCTGTCTGCCTGTCTGCCTGTCTGCCTGTCTGCCTGTCTGCCTGTCTGCCTGTCTGCCTGTCTGCCTGTCTGCCTGTCTGCCTGTCTGCCTGTCTGCCTGTTTGCCTGTCTGCCTGTCTGCCTGTCTGCCTGTCTGCCTGTCTGCCTGTCTGCCTGTCTGTCTGTCTGTCTGTCTGTCTGTCTGTCTGTCTGTCTGTCTGTCTGTCTGTCTGTCTGTCTGTCTGTCTGTCTGTCTGTCTGTCTGTCTGTCTGTCTGTCTGTCTGTCTGTCTGTCTGTCTGTCTGTCTGTCTGTCTGTCTGTCTGTCTGTCTGTCTGTCTGTCTGTCTGTCTGTCTGTCTGTCTGTCTGTCTGTCTGTCTGTCTGTCTGTCTGTCTGTCTGTCTGTCTGTCTGTCTGTCTGTCTGTCTGTCTGTCTGTCTGTCTGTCTGTCTGTCTGTCTGTCTGTCTGTCTGTCACGCAATAAAAATGCTTTCACTTTGTCTCCCTAGCTTGATCTAATCAGTCTTCTTGGAAAGTTTACGTTGAAACATTAGAAGTTTTTAATTTTAAAAAACAAGATTTATGTAAAATTAATTTGTTCACACTTCTTTGTTTTTTTCTTTTTTTCTTTTTGGAAATGAAGAACTCGCAAGATTCAAGTACGACACAAGGTGGTTACTCCATGTAATGTACATACTATAATTTGTCTGAATTTAGGTTACGATGGTACAGACTATATCGTAGCAGATAAACGTGGTTATATCCACCCATTATTAGAAGAAATAAAACCATTTCAAAATAAAATACTTTTAAACCATGGTGTGACCATGATAGAAAAACTACATGGTCAAAAGAAATACATTGCCTACTTTGAAAATGGAAAGTCAATCACAGCTGATTACATACTAACCACGTTCAGCTCAGGAGTTCTGCAATCTAACACAGTTAAATTTATTCCTAAATTGCCAACATGGAAACGAGAGGCTTTTAAAATGGTGCCAATGAGTAACTATTCCAGAATATTTCTCAAATTTGAAAAAAAGTTCTGGGATGACGCAACTTATATAATATTCGCTTCAAACTTCGGTGAAAAGAACTATCATTGGACGAATTTTAAGCAAAAAGGACTTTATCCCGACACAAATATATTATTAGCAACAATAACTGGTGAGGCCAGCTACAAATTACAGCACAGATCAGACAAAGAAATAAAAGAAGAACTCACTCGTGCTTTGAAATGTGTCTATCCTGATACGATTGAGCCGAGTGGTAAGTAGCTGTAATTGTTAGACGCTTTTTATCCAAAGAAATACAGTGAAGAGGACCTCATGTAAAAATTGTATTCCTTTAAGTAAGTCCCACAGGTAGAATATCCGAAGGTTTTTGTTTTTGTTTACTTTTTTTGTTCACATCTTAAAAAAATGGTATATACTAACATTCTGTGTGTTGACTGTTTGTAGTATACAATATCTTCTGCAATTCTTCTTTTTTTTGCCTATAAGATATCTTCTAAAAAATCTATTTTGTATGTTATAAAATGTATAAATTGATGTACGGGGAATGTCACGGTCAATTAACATTGTCTATTTTATTTAAAACGCTTTATTTATAGTTTTTAAAATGAAATTAACAACATACTATTTTATTATAAGCACAACAAATTTTATAACTTTAGGCAACTAGTAAAATTTCATGATGTCCATTAATCTAAACAAAAGTTTCCATTTTAGTGAAATTGTTAACCATTTATCAAGTTTTTAGCACTAAATTGCTGTTTTTTACAGTAAGCTCAAGTGCAATCATCTAATATATTCTATTGAGTGCTTTAGTTTATTTATTCTAGAAATGTTACACCACAACTTCAGCACTGACCCTCGATTTATGGGCGCGTACAGTCACCATGCAAATGACAAGACGCGCGATGATGTAGTCGCTTTGCAACACCCAGTTGACCAGAGACTGTGGTTTACAGGAGAGTACACAGCCGATTACGAACTTGGTTACACGCATATTGCTTACGAATTAGGAGAACAGCAAGCTAGGAATATTATTAAGTGCATGAATGGTCAACTTCCTGCTGCAGAACCTAAATTTGATATGGAAGAAAAATCTGATAACTTAGATTGATTTTACTTAAGAACGAACATTCTTCCGTATGTTGCTTGAGTTTGCGCTCGCGTTGCAAATGTGAATCAGGCTTTAGCAGGGATGAAGCTGTGAATTAATTTTTTTTTTTTTTAGCCAATTTTTATTAAATTCAGTAATATTTCAGTATTCTAGGCTTTTGTTAAATGTAATCTGTAAATAATTAGTGACTATTAACATGGAAACTATCTGGCAAAGAAGATTCACGCATAAGCCAGAAGATTCAGAAAATGATGACAATATACTGGATTTGCAAATGAAAGTTTCCCACCTTGCTTTTTTATGCTACCTTAATGCCTCAATCAAAGGTCACTCTTAAATAACCGCTTTCATAAAAAAGCGCCCAAAGAAGGACGAAAAATATTAATCCGCCCCCTCAATAACTTTTCATAGGGTTGTTCAAATTGAATCAAACGTGTCCAAATTATGCAAAATGATTTTTCTTAATAAAAAAAAGTTGCATTGCAAGTTTCAAGTTCTAAAGATAATTTTAACTTTAATTTTTGCACTTGCCATCTGAGCATTCTCCGTTGCGCTTATATTGAGCGGCTTTGTAATTTGAGACGATTCGATGCAAGCAAAACAGTAGTAACGTGATATTAAACGTAAAACAACAGATGTTTACAAAAGTTTACGGAACCTTGCTGAATTTTATACACTCTCTCAGGTTTTCGTAGGTAGAAAAGTAGGATGACATAGGGTGAAATAGCAATTTTTGAAATTCAAGCAGATGTTAATAGTAATAGATCCAAAAGCCACTGAGATTAATTTTTTAAGTATATTTTCTTTAAAAAAAGTTTGACCAATTTTAAATAAATTGTTTTTTAAATAATTTTATTTGACTTCTGTCACAGAAGTCAAATAGTGGTCTCTTGCTTAGATTTGATACCTACAAGAATGAGTGCACATTGAGTGTTCATTGTTCTTAACGGAAAATCAAATCATTTCGTCGCAGGGAAAGTGGTCCATACAACATAAGTGTAATAAAACGTTAGAACAAAAAACTTTCTTTATTAAACAATGCGTGTTACCCACGGCAACAGCTTTTTCCCTCAAGAAACATAAAAATAATAGACACAGGGGAGCGAATCACAAAGTTGGCTAGTTCCATTTATAAGGAAAATAAATGCTCCGTCTACATAAATCACTCATAAGTAAGATAATTATATTCAAGCTTAACCTTTTGTAACTTCCAAAGTAATAGGTAAACTTCCTGAAGTAACTTAGAAGATGATAAGCATTTGTAAATAGCTACTAAAAAAGTATTTCGCAACTTTGGAGCTGCAAAATTTATTTATTTAACTTTATGCGTATGTGTGCCTGTTCCATGTGACTGTTAATTAAATAAAGTTCTGGAATTGAGTTTATTGTCACCTTTCTGACTCGTGTTTGCTTACAGCTTGCTGTTATTTTTAAAATGCCTCTCGCTCGTCCCAGACCATGTAACTATGACTATTGTTACCGTATCGCTGCTAACAATTAGAATGACGTCATGCCAACCTCATAATTTTGCAAGAAAGAGGCTTTGCATTATTATTACTAGTTTTTTTCGTGAAAATGTTCTTTTCGGCATAAAGTTCGCGCAGCAAATTCAAATTTTATTATCATCTGATTTCCTTGCTCAATTGCTATGAAATTTTTTGGACTATTAATATTTTTATGATTGGGACCCTAAAAAAATTGTGATTCCATCTTATGATGACGTCACGATTTATTAGGCATTACTCAAAACCACCATATTAAACTTAGGAAAATAATGTTGTTACTTTAGTTCTTTTGTCTCATACTACAAATTTATTTTATAAGTGTATCCTTGTGTGTATCCTTGTGTGTATCCCTGTGTGTGTATCCCGTGAGTGTAACCCTGTGTGTATCCTTGTGTGTATCCCTGTGTGTGTATCCCTGTGTGTATCCCCGTGTGTATCCCGGAGGTGCAAAAAAATCATACCAAATAGGGTTAAACTACTCTTTCTAAATCTTTCCACGTATTTCTCTTTCATTACTAATCAAAATAGTAATTAAACTGTTAAAAATCTCTGACAAATTGGGAAACGAAAGTTGACAAATAAAGAAAAGAATTTCCCTCTCACAATTTATACTACTAATTTACACAAACTTTTTCACAAAATACATCAAAACTTTAGAAGAAAATGTTCGGGAAAGTCAAGTTGTCGTCTTCTAAACGTAGGTAAGTGCTTTTCTACAATCAAAAAATATTGCACTTGCACAGAATGTCTCTTCAACAACCACTTGAGACTGGTATGCACTTGATTAGTAATTATAAACAATTATCTATTATTGAGTTATCTCAACGACCATGAACAACGACAACGATTGCGACGACTGCGACATTGAAAACAACAAAAATAACGACAGCTACAACGGCAGGGACAATAAAATCAACTAAACATCACAACAACCACACACACAATAACTAACGACAACAAAAAAATAAATGAATAAATAAGTAAATAAGAATAGAAAGAAACAATTCAAGGGACGTGCAATTTCTTTCTTCACCATATTATCTGTTGACCTAATTCTGCAACAACATCAATTTCCTAAGGAACAACAGATCGAAACTTGCAACAATAATAAAATTCAAATTGTGGTATTTTAATTAGTTCAGGCTAATTTTATAAAGCTAGTTTAAAAAGAAGCTTTATCAAAATTTTCTGTTGATGATATTTCAAGATTATAAGGTCGATTTGTTTTACTTTAAAAACAGGTTAGTTTATCTAGTGTTATTATTTTCTTCTCCTTCTTTCGTTTTAACTTTTCTCAATACCGTCATTATATCATTTTATTATATTTACTATATCACTTCACGTTATACACTACGAGGAACGAGGAACACAATAGTTGTAGCTAGTTACAAAGTTGAGATGTCGATAAGCACTCTATAATCATGGACAAAATATAATGAAACAGAACGGATAATTTTAAATTTAGTCGCCCCAAGTCATCATATTAGTTGTTTCTATATTATAGTCGCGTATTTTGATATTGCGAAGTTCACATGTTAAGAACTTCGGATCTTGATTATTTGGTTTAATCCATACTCTGAAATCTGCTAATTGTTGCTGACATCAGAACAACCATTTTTCCGCCTTTTGCGACTTTCGTATATCCCGTTTTACATTACATTTTACATGACCATTTCACCTTTTTGGCCCTGTTGATAAATAACGAAAAAACTGGCTGCGTTTCATTAATTTCGTAGCTAGAGTGCTTTTAGTTATTCGTATTTAATGATGATATGTGATGATATATAGCATTATTTTCTTATTTAATTTGTTTGACCGGAAATAAGAGCCTTATTGTCTACGTAATCTCTTCAAGACTTAGGACGCTATTCAAGAATATAAAATTTAGTGAGTTCACTAATTTTGTCTATGATTGTAGCCAGGTCGCTTTTGAGCTATTTATTTGTATTTAAAGATGATATATAACAATAAAGATCTCAACATGCTTATGTTAGCAGCGGCAATAAATCATTAAAATAATTTATATAGCTGCGTGATCTGAGACGTGTATTAGAAACTTCAAAATGACTTCAAAATGACACCATGATGTAAATAAACACAAGACAGAACAGTGAGTAAAAAATCAACCATAGACCTTTATCAACATAATATAACTTTGTATACGGAATATATTGCGATAAAAGAATTAAATTTTCAGCTCCGAAATTCCGAAATATTTTATCAGGCAGCTAAACTAGCTATTTGCACTTTTATACTCGCATATTATCTATAACATATGTCGTTTAAGAAAAAATTATAGTTTTCCTTTTGACATTCACATTCCGTATTAAAACATATTAGTTATGCTGCTAGAATTGGAACTAGAGCTTTTCAAACGCAGGTTATATCTCTTGTGCTACATAAAATATGAAATTTATCTTTTATCCTCACAAAGGTTACGAGGTGCCCTAGACGTTTTTGTTGCACGTTGATGGTATTAACAGCTAGAATTCTTGCTCATTTTAGTACTAAAGGAAGGTGCAAGGTGCAGGTGTGGTGTCCTGCCATTTTATTTTCAAATTGATGTTTTTTGCCCTTTTAAAACCAATTCGTTGCACAAATTTAATTGAGTTTTAATGGCGTTTCCAATAATCTAGAATTGCTAATTTTCAAAATATTTTCTTCGCCCAAGCCAAACTAAATGTAAGACCCTCATCTAGAACAAATTGCCGCCTACAATACCGTGTCGAGACAGGCACGGGTTCTGCAGAAAATTTAGTTGGAGGGCTAAGAATAGACCTATTTCAATATCCATTTCCATTCCGCAAAATACACAGCCGGAATAGACGTACTAACATGAAAACGAGGTTAGTTTAGAGACAATTTCAATTTTCCAGCGAAGTGATGCACGCTGTTTACCTTTATTATTTCTCAAATTAACTTGTCAAGTAGGCAAACTATGAACTTTTGGTAAAAGAAATAGAAATTGGCATTTATTTTATACCCCATTGGGCTTATTAAAGTTGCTGGTTTATGTTTTTTTACTAGTGTTTAGCTAGCTCAGGTTGATTGGTTTGGATTTTATATATACTACTAGTTAGCTAGTTGGAGCTTTAAACAATGTTGTTGACATATATATACACTTTATTCTTTGTTATTGGATATCTTTTATTTTTTAAAACATCTGTAAATAACATTATGACTTGGCTATCCTAAGCATGTTGGGTTGGTGGTATTCGGCTGAATACTGGTCTTCATGTTATATATTCAACAAATTGTAATAAGAGCAATGCAATCACCCGATTATTTAAAGATTATGGTCTGTAAGAATGTTACAGTTGCAGCTACAGAAAATTGTTGTTGTTTTACAAATTCACAAATTGTTCTGCCAATGAGTATTGCCAGTAATATTATTTCTATAAGTATTGCCAGATTGTTCTTCCATGTCAGGTATAACTATGGGTATTTTAATTTAATTGTACCTAAACACAAACAACAACTTATGGAAAAATATTTTGTTAAAGGATGCTCTTCTGATAGAATTCTGATAGAATTACCATAAAAACTTTTCTGTATTATACTTCTTGAGTTTCTGAATTTAAGCATTCTACTACTGTAAAAGGCCAATAGATTTTTATAAAGAAAACTATGTACTTTAATCAAATAATAATAAATAGGCATTTATTTTTTTTATTTTTTTTATTTTTATTTTTATTTTTATTTTTTTTAGGGGGGGGGGGGCGATTTCTTTAAAAGCTAAGAGAATTATAAATGAGTAAACCGGTCACGATTTGTTTCAAGTCACACGTTGTTTCAATGCACTCACTTAGATATGTTTAATACTCGATCGATTTACCACAATAACTTAACCAGATGGCCTAAGAAAGTTAAGAAAGTTTTAGATATATATAGACGGCCTTACAATTAATAAATGGATTTTCCTTTTTTTTGTTGACGATAACACAGACAACAACCTTACAAGTTTAACACTGTGATTAATAAATAGAGGCCTAATCTTGCTTTGTCAAGTTAATTTCAAAGAGAATAAGAACAATTTTAAGAACCCTGAACCTATTTTCTTGGAGAAGAGAGCAACACTACACCTACTAAATATTTTCAAAGATTGATAAGCCTACAATACTAATATGATTATGAAAAGTCAAACCGAAAAAATAAAAAAATTGGGAATACTAAGTACACTGGGTTGAGCTAAAAATATGTTTATTAGAAATGTATACTAAACGCAATGGTTAAAGCATATTTAGCAGGGGAGTGTGACAATAATAACGATACATAGCTGGACACCACACCATCTGTGTGTGCATAGCTAGCTAGCTGTAACATCCTACCTATAATATCTGGCAAGGATGAAAAGCTTGGTAACTTTTTTAGGAAAATAATTATAGCCTATATAATTATAATATATAAAAATTATAGTTATATAAGTTATAAAGTTTCAGTAAACTAGGTAAACATTTTAGGCCTTACAGTATATAATATAAACTTTTTGGAGGAGTAAGAAACGAGGCGTTTGTTGGCTATAGCTAGCTAGCCAACATTAAAGTTGCCATAAATACACACGTATTATTAATAAATATTCATAATTTTTGTCACACTACCATTATTAATACCCTCGATATACTTTTATTCACTACAATTGTTTTAATATGGCAGTTAAAAATTATAAAACCAACATTTGTTGATAACTAATGTCAGAACAGCTTGTAAACAACTTGGCATCCTGAACTTTATCTAAACTAACCTCGTTTTCATGCAATGTTTTCATTTTCGCCAACAAACATGAACATGAAAAGGCGATATTGAAATAGGTCAATTTAATTCCAAGTCTCCTTGGTATGTGAGATTCCTGGATCGATTTACCTAAATAAAGTTATGAGGTAATAATTGCCATCTGAATCATCGTAATTAAGGTATTAACACAGGAAATCTGTCTTAATTTCTCAATTATAATTATTCTTTGGCTAAACAGACCAGCTCTATACAGCGTAATAAAATCAGTTACTATAAAACTATTTTTAAAATATAATGTCAAATACATACACAATTTTTCTTCTCTAATTTAGAAGAAGCAACATGACAAAGTTCCAACAAGACGAAGAAGTTCCATTCATTGTTCAATCTTTAGGCCCAGCCATATCAATTTGCACACTTATCGTCAGCATAGGACCATATATAACCCTTTACTATTTCCATATCACTGTTATGACATTTACCTTCTTTTTAATATTTACTCAGCTTTTCTCATCCTTTGGGAAAAAAGATGATGAGGTAGAAAGAATAATCAGCGAAGCTATGTCGGTTAGACGTTCAATTCACGAACAAACGTTAAAAAGAAAGAGTATATTTGATGCTGGAGTGGATAAGGATCGAAAACAACTAGCTAAAGTAGCGAGAGAAACACGAATCGTTCATTAAACTAACAGCAAATTTAAAGAAAAATTATAACCGTCGAAGACAGAATCAACTGCCAACAAAATAAATATTTCTTGCTTACTTACACTTTTTTTTTTGTTGTTAAAATAAACAATGCAGATTTGTCCTAATAAAATTTTAGAGCATTTGCAAAATTCAAATAAAATTTTTTTAAAGAAATAATTCTGATGAATATTGAAAGAGAAGAAGGCACAAGTTTTTAATTTTCGGACCTTGTCTGGGTTCAATTTTTTTAGAATAAATGAGTATCCCATCCCTACAAAATATTATTAGGCCGAGATTTAGATTACTACTATGATTTAGATTATTACTAATTACCTGAGAACGACGTTTAGCCTGTACGGAGATATATTTTCATAGGTATAGTAAAAAATCTTTAGAAAACAATCCTGGTTTCTACACGCCCAAACAAAGTAGCTATTGGTAAATAAATACAAGTTTTTTATCTATTTTTTCCGAGAAATGTTACCTTAGGTTAGCGTATCGACCGCGGGTAATAATTCTTGGTATATAAACAAAACAGTTTTTATTGTCTCTATAATAATAGCCGTATTCCGTCTGTCTGTTCGTGCGTCAAAAGCGACTCCTGTTACGGAAACACGAAATGCAATATATAAAGGACGGGCGATCCCGTGGATTCTTCCACGGGCTAACGAATAGTATTAATATAAACTTCTAATAACTAACTACAATTTCGGACAAAGCGATTGAAAACAAACATCTTTGAAATTTGTATAAAAGCGTCATTTCGTTAATTATGCAAAAAAAGTGTATTTTTTGTGCTACTATCATATAATATCTAACGAAATTCTGAAGCTCCAAACATAAAACGACACAAATATATGCGCAAAACACTACTGAATCACTCATATTTCAACTCCTTTGCAGCTACTTCTAGTTTGTTTGTATTTCGTTCATTAGTAGGCAACGCTTTCAACCTTCGACAAGTTTCACAGTGCCGATTTTTAAATCCTCCGGTCTCGTGTGATTTTTTATGCACCAAGATACAAGCTATTTACAACGTTTAATGACTAAAAAAGCCCACTAAAGGTCAATAGACCTATTTCCATATCCAATTGGTTCCGCGAAATATGCATGCGAAAACGTAGAATAGCATGAAAACGTGATTAGTTATGAGCAAATTTCGGGATGCTGGTTGTTTACATGCATTAACACAGTTATAAAGAAAGTATTGGTAGTGCTGTGACAAAAAAATTAAAATATTGCAAATAAGGTCGTATCTTTTTATATATGTTAGCTAGCTAAACCTAAAACCTAGCCATGTTTTTAGAATAATGTGAATAAATTTTAATTTTACTGTTTCCAAGTAAATTTAGAACTAACGTTTAATGTACAGTAATGTACAGTTAATGCACAGTACAGTACTCAATATACAGTTTACTAACGCTCAGTGGCACTTCATATTACTCTGATCAGTTCCAAAGATAAAATTAGCTTGCTGATATTATAGCTAGTCAAAGTAGCCAGCGCCAAGCTACAAAACCTGGAAAAACATATTGTGAATTTCATTTTGAGCTCTTCATTCCCCAAAAATCAATGTTGAATATTCAATATGCTTGACTGGTGCTAACAGAAGTACTGCAAAAACTTGGAGTACTAGGGAAAAGTAACATTGACTTTTGGGGAAAGTGGAGGGGACAATAAAGAGATTTCAACATCAAGAATAATGAAACAGCTGGATTTTCTTATAGCTTTTTCACAAGTATGTTTTCCATGGTTGTAGCTATAGCTTAGCTGCATGACTAATTAACAAATCATTTTTCAACATTCGTTGTGTAAAATGATATTAAAAAATAATATTTTCAAACTATCGGCTGTTGTGATTATTCAACTGTCGCACTCCCTCTGTCACTACTCCCTCTCTTACTGACTGTCAAAAATTGTACATTTATATCAAGCATTGTGATGGTTAACTTTAATACTTACAGTTTGTAATTGATATAGCAAAGAGCATATCATAAATCTCCATATATAGGAAAAGTAGAGTCTTTTTTTAATATAGAGGTTTTTATCCAAAAAAAGGAAAGTAAAATAATATACTATTTCTTATAAGAATGTCTGGATTTCAGCTGTAAACTTGCTTAATTTTTGGCAAAAGCTCAGTCTCAATGTTCTTAAAAACCAGGTATTTTGTTTTCTTACTTACATGAAATCTTGAAAATTAATCTTGCAGAATTGTTCAAATTGTTTATTAACAGAAAATAATCTTTCATAGTGTTGATTTGTGAAAATATAAAACCAAAAATTTTGTTTTCGCCTCACAAAAAAATTTCACATTGTTTTCACAAGTTGAAGTTCGATATGACAAGCATTTTGTGGACAAAATGTTATCGATTTTTTTTCTAGGCAGTACGTCAGTATTCATTTTGTGTTTTTTACGAACAACAATTTTTAAATTGTTTTGTAAAGTGATCCTCTCAAGGGAAAATTTGTTTTTGACCAATCAAAATTAGTGGACAATTTTATTTGCCTGAAAAAATAAATTTGCCTGAAAGAAGATGGTAACTCTCTGAATACAAAATTTAAGAATTAGGATATCGTCCCTTTTGTCAACCTTATTTTCTGGAATTCTAAATAAATTTTTTTTACCAAATACAATCTACGATAGAGGCTTAAAATGTGACACAAATAAGCAAGAACATTCCAAGGGAAGTTTAAGTTCAACTTTCCCCACCAAGTCATATTAGTATCCTAATTCTGAACCAACAAATGTGCAAAATGTGAGTTATAAATACTTCCAAAACTACCCTCACTTAGAAAGAAAATAAACGAGGTAAGGCACCCATAAGGTCAACTTAACTACTATTGTCTACTATTTAAAAACCACGCCATCATCATTAAGCCTTGCTAATGTTATTTTCACAGATGTTGTTTAAAAAATATGGTAACTCAATAACTGGAGATATATACCAGCAGCATCACCAATTTTGGTAAACAGCTTGAAATTTCACGTTTGTTTGGCACAAATCAGCCAGCCAGCTAGCTAGCTACTCATATTATATTCAAAGCTAGCTCATTTAACACCTAGAATAATTAACAAAAGCATTAGAACGGCCCAATAATACATGCTATTATCCCATATTATCACCAAATGTTAATAACAATCTGTATGACATAATTATTTTCCAAATATTGCAAGTAAACAAACCATGTCTGCACTACTTCGCTGCAAAGTAAAATTTTGCTCATACCTAATGTCGTTTTGATGTTATTCGGTGTTTTGGTATATATATATTCCGTGGAACGAAAATGAATATGAAAAAAATAGGTCTATTTGACATCCAATTAGTAGCTTTTCCTGCCCTCCGATTGTTAGGAGAAAGTAACTGTGATCATATTTTCAGCGAAAAATGCTCAGACGATGATTCCATTGTTATTAAAAACAATACAGAATTTTTTGTATAGCTAGATAACAATAGCTGCGAAATAAGATGGTTCTCCGTCTCTATTTCTAAAATTGTGCTAAAAATCTTGAAGTTCATTGTTGTTAAAACTTTTAAAATTATTAGACGCTGTTTTTTCAATATTGGAATGTATATCGTCTTTACATCCCCTTCATCTTGTTTTCTTCTACTTGCTGCATACGTTTTACCTCTTCAGTGTTAGCTGAGTAATATACAGTATCCTTCCACAACACTTTCTTTCTAAAAGAGTTTTTTTTTACAAGCTTGCATTGTTCAGTTAGCCTTGTGCACCAATAGAAATTGATCTTTAACTTTAATCGCTTTACGTATGTAACTTTCACGACCTGAAAAGTCTCCGTAATAAGTGTTTTGTTTATAATTAGTGTTGTTTGTTTACCTTACATTTATATATTTGTGAAGTCATTAAATAAATAAATTTTCACCTTGGGTGAGTTTATAATTAACACATTTTACAACAGCGCCATTTTGGCAGGAAGTTCTACGGCGTATTACTGATTTAGTAGTTCTGGGGAGTATTTGCTTGGTGCAGAAAAAATGCTCACGTTATTAATAATTAATTATTTTCAACTGGCACAGCAAAAGACGAAAAAAGAAAAATATGAAAGTAGAAAAGTGAAAAAACAACAATTTTTGATTTATTCCGTTTTTTTGCCTATTGATACTCGTTGTAGGAAATACAAATCTAGATTCAGTAAATTCAAGATCACTGCAAAATGATTAATATGTGAAAATAATAGATTTTTGCACCTTGTGCAACGGAGTAGACTAACACTCAAAAACTAATAATTCCCGTACCGCTACACTAGACTGGTATCCTGCCGTGCTTCACTAGTGTCGGTAGTAAAAACAGCGACAGAAAAGGAGCCCATTTTAAAGTTCTACCGGCTAAAGCCGCAGAAAAATTAGGAATTTATGGCCCGAGGTTCATTTATGCCACCCCTCCCCAATCCCTCCCCCCGCAACTAAAATAGGCAAGATATAAAAGTTCAATCACCAATTCTTTTTTTTTTATTATAACTGCTAAAATATTGTTTCAACAATCCTAAAACTTGTTAAATTTTAATATTTATCTCTTTGGCAACGGTGTTGCTAAATTGAATCCCCGAGAGAGAAAAAATTATTTTCCTCTCGGCATTGTTTTTAATCTTTTCCAAGGGTAATATAAATGTTAATAACAGGAACCGTTTTGCAAACAAAATTCTTGCATTAACTAACCGAATCAACTTAACAATGGTCACTTCGTAATAATAGCGCCAAACAAAATTACTGGACAGAATATATTTGCCCGCTTTAAAGGGGTTCGATGTAAGAAAATTGGCGAACAGGACGAGGTTGTCAGTATAGTCCTGTAGAAGTACAGCTAATTTATGCATCGGCAACATAATGCCGGATTCCATTCACGTCGCCACCACCAGGAAATGCTTACGAACTACGTGCGGACAAGTTTGATTTAACAGAGCAAGATAAAGAAATTTATTGGTTACAAATGGAAGAACTATTGCTATAAATGAACACACAACCGTTGTAAAAAGTGTCTGTTCATGGAGGTACCGCTTTAGGGAGGCGTCCGTTTTAGAGAGATTGCGATATGAAAGTTCCTATGAGAATTTCTCATGGCCAAATAGAGCCGGTTGTCTTAGGGACTGTTCATATGGAGGCGGGGTGGTTCGGTTGACCGGGCTGGTTCGGCTGAGCGGGATCTCGCTGTTCTTAAGAAACGCATAGAAAAACTAACAGGAGACTAACAGCAAATATGACTGCCAGTAAACAAAGTCATAAATAGAAGGGTGTGTCTTTTTGTACAGGTTATTTTAAGATTCAAGCGAGCAACTCTTACAAGAATTACTTTATTTATAATTCTGATTTAATCTATATTATGGCAAATATTGTCGGAAATTTTAAAAACTATCAAATTTCCAGAACAGTTACGATAATTAATAAAAATTGCTTACAGTAGACGTCCGTTAATTCGAACACGCAAGGGACTAAATTATTTGTTCGAATTAACGAATGTTCGGATTATCGGAAGTTCAGAAAAAACAAGAATTTTAATAAACGTTTAAAGGTGTTATGCTAATATAACTTTAGTATAACTTTACTACAACTTTTTATAAAAATCTTTTAACGCTGTTTGCTTGGTAATGGGCAAGGCCTCCAAATTCCTGGTAAACTTCATTTAATTGATAAATTAAAAGAAATTTTGCCACCATTGATGCAATAAAAATTTTATTTTCCCTTAAGAATTCATTTATCGATACACATAATTTCGAATTAACGAGCATAATGCATCTTTGGGACTTAAACATTGTTCGAATTAGCGAAATGTTCGAATTAGCGGAGTTCCAATTCCAACGGCGAATTCGACGGCGAATTGCATCTGAGCATGCGCAGTTCGATGCAAAATGAAAACAAACAAAACTGCACATGCTCAGATACAATTCGCCGTCGAATTCGCCGTTCAATTCGCTAAGTGAAAATCCCCCTTAAGCGGCATTCGAATTAACGGACGTTATTTTAAAATATTTTTAAAATTCCACAACGCCGTACAAAATTGCCTTAAGTATTAACTTCATGAAACTTTACACATTTTTCGTCATAATGATTCAAATGGCGCCCTTTTTTTCGAGATCCTTTAGAGTTATAGAGATATGGAAACGGCACAGAGCCTGCACATGAAGTGTTTCTTGTATACGTTAGCGGGTTTATAGATAAAGTCATATTTTATTTATCCAAAAAAAGTGTTTTTTTTATTTGTAGAATACAGAAATCCGAATCCTTATTATTTCAATTTCCAAAGTATAGGAACTGCGGTGCATATGTGAGATATATCCGTATAAGTAAAATTGCACATTAGCTTCTCAAGGTTAAAAAGACAAGGATAGAGTGGAACCTTAACGTACGATCTCTCGCTTGCCGGGCGTCGCAGCTACGACATCGCTGCTATTTCTCTGGTACATACAGTAGATATAGCGACGATACTACCTCCTTGCAAAATATTTTTGTATACTGAGTGATACACGGCCGTACCTCAGGTGGCAATCGACCAATCAAATGTGGCGCACATGTTAAGCGGTATGATCAACGGAGCCCTGTTTTAAAACTAAGTCCATCTACAGTCTATATTATAGGAATATATATATATATAGGAATAACAATCTCCATAGCTCCCAATGAAAAAGGTTCTATCCTCTTCAGGTAGCTAGAACATACCTTGACTATTGCAGGGTCACATTATATGGCGTAATATACTCATATCAGGAGAGCTTGATGAAAGAACTTCCAGGATACTTAAGCTAATGCAAAACAGAATTTAGAACCGAATGTTTTAATGTTTTAATGATATTATGGGAATTTTTCTACGTAATGTTATGACCACTGTGACCAAACTTGAAAATAAGGTAAGAAATTAGAAAAAAAAAAATATTATATGTATAAAAATCTTTTCTAGCAATACTTCCTAATCATCTTTGTTCCTGTACCTTCCACTATAACCGTATCTAACTCCGTGTCCATATTTTCCTCCGTAGCCATATCGTCCTTCATGTCCATATCTACCTCCATAACCATATCGACGTCTACGACGGTATTTTCCACCGTGTCCATATCGTCCTCCATATCCGTATCCTCCATAGCCATGACCATATCGGTAGCGTCTTCGGTAACGTCTTCGGTAGCGTCTTCGATTACATTTTCCGTCATTTGATGCATTAGGATCACTTATCTCGTCATTATCATCACAGTCGTCATTTTCAAGATCATTTTCTTCATCGTCGGAATTCTCTTCAAGAGCGTTGTCTTCTTGTGTTTCTGGTAAATCTAAAATAAATTGACAAAGTAAATAATATTATAAAAATGTGTAACACAAAAAATTAAGAAAAATAGAAATATGTATACTTTACCTGTCACCTCATCTGAGACATCATCATCACTTGGAATAGCATTCCCTGAAAAAATAAATTAAAACTACCATTACATTTTAATTTTAACACATTGAAAATATAAAGTGCTAAAAAGTGGTAAAAAGTAAATTACTAACCTGCAGTAAAGGCAATGCAAATACCCAACAATAACAGTGTAAGCTTCATATTTGCAAGGTTTGATTTACAACTGTTGCTTAAGAACTGCTGTGCGAATGTTTAAGAACTGGTCCCTATTTATGCAAATAATTTAATTAATTTGTGATTGTAATTATCCTTAACGAGCCTCTTTCCCAACCAATTAACGCACGAGGCTTTCGATGATGTTGCAAAATATTTTTTGCAAAAAGTAATCAAAGCTCTTTAATCCTTGAACATACCTTTAATACAATCATATGGATAATTACCATATAACTACTAAAGTATATATTACGCTTAATGGCTGTTAGAAATATCTTGTGTAGATCCATGAAAACATTATTGGCCTTGATTAAAGCACTTGAGAATTTTTTTGTTATCCTTAAGCAAACTATTTATTAGTCGGATTTGCAAAACGTAGTTTTTGTATTTTCCCTGTTTATTTCATCCGTTTGTGACCGCAGTTCGTGATGGTCCTATTATCTCTATAATTGAAGACTAGGAGATCATTGATTTATAGTAAAAGGAATTATTTCATTACCAACGTTTGTTTGTTTGACTGCAAATAAATTACTGTGTGAAATCAAATAGCAAAATTTAAACACCACTTTTAACTAATACGTTCATTTAGTCATACGTCTGCCCTGTTTGTTCTATAAAACGTCATCAGGACCTAATGCTTGTAATCCTGTCCCCTAATTTTTTTTCGATTTGTTAAAATGAAAGAGATTTTTGCAGGAGATGCTTTTTTGCTTATTCTAGGAGGTTATAATCTCAAAATCCTTCCCATCTTGCCCTGACTCTCCGAAAATGTGTGTGTCAACTATGGCCTTGTCCATTTTATCAATGGAAAAATGCTATGATACTTGCCACACAGCGGTTTAGCACTTAAGCTACAAAATACGCCATTTGGCCTCACAGCAAGGTCGAAATACCGTAATGCGATCTAGTGACGGTATATCATGATCATTCCATTCTGAGATATCCAGCATATAAAAGAGGATTTAATTTACTGCGCAGTATTGCTAACTCCATCATTGTTACAGTAGCCCGATAAGGCATTGGCCAGGAAACATGGTTAGATTTTATAAAGATTCAAAAAATGCTTTTGAAAATTAAGGGTTAAAAAAATTCCTTCGCAAACAAATATCGGTGCCTAAAGTTCAAGTTAGAATTTAAAAAGCAAAAAGCCATATTGAACTCTCTTCTTTAAAATAGCTAAACTCTTTTTTCATCACGTTAAATTTAAAAACTTGGACATGAAAATAGCTTGAAAAAAGAATGAGGCAAATGTTTTTCTGCTGAAATGTTGTGCTTTAAAAATGTTCAATCCCCTTCCCAATGTTTTTTAAGGTCACGTACGAAATTGGTGGACAAAAATAACAACAAAAACTATCAGTGATAAAATTTCCAAAACACAACAATTTATGCTATTACATCTTTTGATAGGATGACAAAGAGGGTCAATTGATCAAGCAAAATGGTCTAAATAAATATGTTACTTATCATTTACTCCATTAAATTTTGGCTCAAATCGTTTTAATTTTTTTACTAACGCAGTTAAAGGAGAAATTCGTACTTCAGAATAATTCTTGCCTAACAATTATCTGCCGGAAATTCTAAAAGCTTAGTTAAAATTACATGTATCGGGATTAAAAGGCCTTACGAAAAATGCGTTACTAATTTAGCGACACATTTCATTGCTATTAATCCCGCCATTATTCGGAAATTACAGTAAAAAATTTATGAGTCCTGTGTTGCACATCATTAACTTTTTGCATCATCAGTGCAACTTTATTATAATGTAGTCTATCTTTTACAAATCTATACTTTTCAGACTGTGAATCTTAGATTCATATCTAGAGCAGAAATGTCCATTATTATCCACAAACAGTCTTTCGACTTTAAGCCGGGTTTTTGGCGATGCTAAAATTAAGCACTGCCGGATAGGAAAGTTAATCCTCCTTCGTGCATGTCTATATCTTAATATCTCAAAGTTGGGCAATCACGATTCAAATGGAAAGTTATTGCTTATGTCTATCAAAGTTTCTTCGCCGACATTCGCCGACCTAATAATTTGTTTCATGTTTATCTAAGTTTAACATGAAAAAAGAGCGTACCACGGATACCATTTTGCCCACCCAATTTAAATCAAATGTGGTTATTTATTGGTCACAATAATGTACTGTCTGGAAATGAGCTTTGGTACATGTAAGTATAAGTTCTATTTGAGAATGTTGTTTGACATCACTTATGGTTGTGTAACCTCCTACCTGAATAAAAAGTAGTGTTGCATAACCTAGCAACATCATTTACGGTTTCCTTAACCGAACTGTTCTTTATGCATTAGCGATGTGCATATCGGTAAAGGTGTGGGGTAGTACAATATAAAATATAAAATACTAACAAAACAATTTTTATTTTTATTATCACACTTCAAAAATAAATCCTAACAACAATGTAATAAATTCTAATGACAGCTTTACATCCTGTCAACCGACCTTACTTGGGCTAAATAGAAAATAAAGGGCTAAAATACCAATCATGTTTCTGAATTCCGCTGTTGGGTAGTTAGTGCCTCGTTTTTTAAGAATTTTAAAACAGAAATAAATTAGTATTGTTATTTGTCTGTTAAGATATGTTTCTTACTCGAATGAGTTGAAATTCAAAATCAGTATAAAATACCTGTCGGGCAGTATAAAGGTAGGTTATTGCAATTGAACCGAGTAAGGAAATGATAACACACTCGTATAAATTAATGATAAATCAAAACCCTTTTACCAGTCGTTACATTATTAATTGCAAAGTATTGCAACAGCAACGACAATGCACATGCGTAAACTTATTTTAAAGAGATCGTTAATTTTATTTTGCACAAATTGGAACCAGTTGTTAAACATTTTCATAACAGTTTTTTAAGCAACAGTAGCAAACCTTTGTATTGTCTTTGCTGCTGGTTCGTAATATACTTTTTAACACTTTTTAACACTTTTTAGTACTTATATTTTTAATCTGGTAAAATTAAAATGTAATTGGTAAAAATAACAGCCGTAGTTTATTAATTAAGAAATAATAAAACGAGTTTGAAAGTTAAAAAGTATTTATTTAAGTATCTAATTGAGCATTGATCGTAGGTGTGAACTTTTTTATAAAAAATGCCTCCAATATTTCACGTTTTCTATTGTTAGATGGAGCCGTCCTTTAACACCCTTCAAGAAAAAGCTTAACAAATAAATACTTTTTAACTTTTAAACTCGTTTTATTTTTTCTTATTAAATGTAATGATCGTTTTAATCTATTCTTTCTGGAAAGTGATGACGACTGTGATGATGATGACGAAATGAGAGATCCCAACTCACCAAATGACAGATAATGTTATCGAAGACGTTGCCAAAGACACTATCGTTATGGTCATGGGTATGGTGGACACGGATACGGATAAAAAAATACCGTCATGGACGTCAATATGGTTATGGCGGCAGATATGGCTACAGAGGAAGATGTGGTTACGGAGGGAGATACGGTTACGGAAGACGGTACAGAAGCAAAGATGATTAAAAAGTGTAGTTAACAACAATTATTTGTACTAAAACAATAAATTATATCTAATTAATGATTTTTCTTCTTATTTACATTTCCTGAGGATAAATGCACAGAATAGTTTACCACATCTTCACTATTTTTTTACCATTTTAAAGTTCAACAAAAACTGTTCCACACTTTCCAACGCGTTAGCACCTGACGACCTTGTTGTGCGAAAAATTAACGGTGTCGAACTTAAGAAATCTAGAAATTCAAAGTTTTGAAAAATATTAAAGATTATGAAACAGTGCCTATTCGAAAACTGGTACGTACTAAAAGAGTAGACACTTGCAAATAATAAGTTGCATGTATTATCTCCTATCTTTCGTTGTCTGAAAATATAACTCCTATAAAAATAAGCTATAAATTAAAGTATAATATTCGACGATTAGGGATCTGCCAGTATGACCAACAAAACTGTTGACAAAACACATGTTTTTTAAATTACAATATACTCACGGCAAAGTGCTCAGTTCAGCTACTTGAAAATGCAACAGGAGTTGATCCCCACTATATATGCTTAATTTCGTTGCTATTTCAGAAACAAAACAGAAGAACATAGTTTCTAATCTTCTTCTGGATTAGCTAATGATCTAGGCTCTCTTTGCCTTTATGGTCAGCTATATCACCACCAGATCCACTGTTTGGAAAGAAGGAACAACAACAAGTTCATTATACATTATGCAATTTATAGAGCAGTATTAGAACAACAGTAGTAGAACACAGCACCGGGCATATATACATTATGCAATATGCAAAAGTAAAGATATCGGCGAAAGTGAAAACTTAGACCGACCGGGATTTGAACCAGCGACCATTGACTTAACGCCAAATGAGCTATTGGTCCGATAGCAGAACGAGTTTGCAATTGCCTTTTTCTTACTACAGAATCTAGCCCAGATCTCTCTCTCTCTCCATATATATAGAGAGATAGTGAGATCTTAAGGGTTTTTTTATGACTAAGCAGTTTTGTTATTATATATGCTAAAAAAATTAGTGCTAAACTTACGGAAACTCTTGTATTGATGCATGGAGGTATAAAAGGAGAGGAGATACATTTTCTTTAGAGCTATCGAAACCATGCGTGATGCAAAAACAGGTGCTGCATTAAAGAGAACTAACTCATCTTTAAATTTTTCCGCGGGAGATTAATTTGATTATTTAAAAACGAATTGTGATTGGCTAATTCGGACCAACTGTAATTGATGCAAAAAGTCGCAAAGTGTTGTATGCAGATGTTTCTAGCTAAATTTGAAAAAAATTGCTTTAAAAATTATGAGGACGACTGGAAAATTAAAGTACAGTAGCTCACAAAAACTACGATCGCAATCTTTAAGTCTGTCTTTTAGATATTTAATCACACGGTCTCAAAATGTTAACAATTAAGTACATCATTCTATAAAAATGTTTCTTCTTTCACTCTTTCCCATTTATAATCGTATTCTTCTAGGTTAACTTTAGGTCATTTCTAAAACTCATGCTTTTTTTACTTACGATCTTAAATAATTACAGAAACGAAAAAAAATCATTCAGCAAATCAAAACATTCATAATGGTTCTTGTCCGCGTTTTTTTTTCAAAGAATTTGCTTAAAAGTATGTCAAAAATAAAAGCCTATAATCCGTGCAAACATCAATGGATTGACCTGCCATTTTAAAGACGCTTTCTTAAATATCAACTGTGTCATGGTTGTAACGGCTTTACAATAACGCACGTTTTTCTTACGTTCTAAGCCAGTTTTTGCAACACATATTTTTGATGTTTTTCCACTTTCTCTCAAAAATACAGAAGTTTTCTCGTGGTTTTAATGCTCACATATCCTCTAAAGATGATTGGCCAATAAAATTTAACTAAATAAAACTCAGTCCTTAGGGATTATATATTTAAATGGCTTTTAAAAAACGTAAACAAACGCAAGTATGCCGCAAATTCGTATATATCCAGTGAACTTTACATCTTGCATAACTTCAAAGGACACCACTTTGAATAGAAATTTGAATAGAATTTAAATGGAAGATTCGTGAGTTGTATGTCCTGTTCTTTTCTACCTCCATGGTTGATAATTGCACGAGAACCGCTTGTTTAAAAAATCTAGGTAATTTTTTCGTAACTTATTTTATCAGTCTCCGTTTGACCCAAATTAGTACAATTTATATATGCGGAGAAATTATCACTAACACTATCTTTTTCATGTGAAAGCCATATTTCTTTTAAAAAAATAAGTGGAAATGTTGTCAGTTTTGTGTGGTTTTATGAAATGATTGTTTACTAGATAGCACTGCAGGAGATAGCTAGAAGATCCAACATAATGTTTCTTAACACCAAGAAATCGGAATAGTTAACGTAGGAAAAATTACGCTGGGTCGGAAAAGAATTCTCTGCAGTTACAATGCTGACCTCGCTTTTTATTGGTGCCTTCCATTTGCTCACGTATTCATTATTAGGAAATCCTTTTTTATTTAATCTTTTGACCGAGAATGGTCTCACTTATCTGAACAAACATAATTACCCTGTTAGTTAAAAAGGATAAAATTTATATGCTTTTTGGTTGATTTTAAGGTTGGGGTTTGCTGTGAAAAAGTTTTTTGTGTTTATTGGTTGATTTGAATTTAGGGATTCGCTCTGACACATTGGTTTGCGTCTAAGCTTTTGTATGAGAAACTCATTTTTAGACCTTCAAATAAAGTTTAGTTAGGGTTTACTGAAACAATAGTCATGAATATTACCATTATTAGCCAGCTGCATTATACATCGTAGCATTCAGCCTTTAACAAAATAACTTGAGAAGCTAGCTAACTAGCTATAATATGAGCTATCACTGTAAAAATCCTTGCAATTTCAAGCAATTTAGTAAAAACAAAACACTTTGCTAACCTTTTACAATCACTCTGAAGAAAAGCACGGAGTATAAGAGACGAGGTTGCCACATAGCCGGCACCGTTTTTCTTTCTGAGCTTTTAAGTTTAGGAAATCAGGAAATAACTGTGGGTACAAAAGACTAGGGGTAGTGAAAAACAGCCCACTTATTGACAATTTTATTTCAGCTGGTTGCCACATAGCCGGCACCGTCTTTCTTTCTGAGCTTTTAAGTTTAGGAAATCAGGAAATAACGGTGGGTGCAAAAGACTAGGGGTAGTGGAAAACAGCGCACTTATTGACAATTTTATTTCAGCTGGTTGGGTTAAACTTACTTCTTCTGCTAGAGAAAAAGTACCCTACCTTTTGGTGCAAAAATATCAGTCATAATGTTTTGCGCTGATTTTAATTTTTCCATTTAAATTTTGAGCATCCTATTAATTATCCTGGTAGAGTTCGCGTAGCAAAAGTGCTCCACAATTTCGCTTCGCAAAAGGCAGGGGACTAATACGTCTTTACAACAGCTTTACATCTTATTAAAATTATTTTACCTGGGCTTATCAGAAAATCCCGTTGATGTATGCCTCTTTTTATAAGAAATTTAAAGTAGATATAAATTTATATTATTATCTCTCTATTATAATTTATTACGAATTTGACGAAATTGAATTTCAAGATTATAAAGCACCCGTTAGACAATATTAAGATTCTTTATCGCAATTTAACTGAATGAGGAAATGGTAACACCCTTGTAAAATATTAATGTAAAATCAAAATTAGCATTTATTTTTCATTACATTATTAATTGCAAAGTATTGCAACAGTAACAGCGATGCACGTGTTTAATGTGTTTTAAGGAGATAATTAATTACCTCTATCTCTAAATATTTTCATAACTCTTCTTTAAGCAACATTGCATATTATCTCTTGCAATTATGAAACTTACACTGTTATTGTTAGGTGTTTGCATTGCTTTTGTTGCAGGTTAGCAACTTACATTGTAGCATTTTTTGTTTTTTTATATTTTTAATCTAACGTTAGTTTTGATTTATTTTCCAGGAAATGATATTCCAAGAAACGATGATGTTCATGATCAGGTATCAGGTAAAGTATATTTTTATCGCTTTTGTTGATTTGATTTTGTCTTTCAAACCTTAAAGATAATTAACTCCTATATATACGGAGGTGTGGCACTCAAGGGCTAAAATATGCTGATATCAGCAGCAAAAATCTGAAAATCATAAGGCAGAACCACATTTTTTCAAAGTTACCCAGGGTTCCCCGACGTTGTCCATCACATTGGCTAGCGCTGAAACTTGTGAACGAGACGCAGTTGGAAGCTAAGGAATCGTGGCTTCGAACTGAAGACATGCTGAGAAATGCCATGAGTCGTGCAAGGGAAAGGAGAGGAAGTCTTAAGTAATTTTTTTTCATTGGATTTACAAGAATTTGAGGTACCCCAGAATGAGAAGTAAAGAACAGAAACGCCTTTCTGATGTCTGATGATGAGGGATGGTCACATCTGGATAATATTTATTTTGTGATTTTAAGCTACCTAGCTAATGCCATGCCAGCACTTCAGGGGCACATTTGTTATTAAATAATTAAGTGATAAAGTACAAGAGCTAAATATATTAGTTTTATGAGGCTAGCTATACAAAAGATTTTTCAAGGCATTCTGTCATTTTAAATAAAGATAGCTACTTGCTAGCAATTTGGACCTCCCATAACAGTGAACAGTCAAGACTTGAGTATATAGCTAGTTAGGTGTGCAAGGCATTGCATTTTGGTTAAATATGTTGTCACGACAAACAGAAACCTATATTTCATAAATAAATTTCTGCAAATGTTCAGGTTTCTTTTATCGAACAGAAACCTGTTTTTCATAAATAAATATTTGTAGATTTTCAGGTTTCTTTTATGAAATAACAAAATTTTGGAAAGTATAGCCAGAAGTAATATTCGCTTGGAGCCGGAAGACGTAAAGTCTCTGTCCAGGTTAAGACTTAGTAAAGGGTAAACTGTGTCATACGGAGGACACTTAGTGTAATGTGTTAAATATCCAGTGGAGTGCTTATAGCATAAAGGTATAATACATTTTTCATAAACCAACATTTACAGGACTTATGATGAAGCCTATTGTTACTTCTGCAAAGCAAATACAGTTGTTTAGCATTTTTCATTTTGCATAATAAGTTCCTGTAGATATTCAAAAATTAATTGTGAGTGGCACCAGGCTGAGCGATTAGTGCAAGTAAACGTGTTGCAGATCCAGGTGGACAAAAAAATAACTTCTAACAACTTTGTATTTATAGAGCTGGATAAGGTATATGGTCCTAAACCTGGGACACATTTTATCTGTTTGAATTATTTTAAATCCTGAGAATCACTTTGAATGTTATCTGTACACATGGCTTGTCAAAATAATATGCTTTCAAAAGAGGTTTATCGGCGTCCCCAAAAATGGCTAAATTCAGGAACTCAAGAACTATAATAGTAGCAAAAAAATTTTTTGGGTTCATTTCATCAAACTGGTCTAAAAACATATAATACTAAGTTTCAAGTCATTATTTCAATTTTTACTGAAGTAATAGGACTTTTACTTATTATAGTTTTAGCATAGTTTTTCATACTGCTGACACCAAAATGGCTGCAGGGACTAATCGGTTTGAAATTAATTTATATTATTTTTATAACAACCTTTTTCTATTTATGTGTTTTTATTTTCCTGCAAAAGTTGTTCCATAGCTTATGTATATCACATTATGATAAGTTACTGTGCGACATGGATTTTAAACCTTATAAATTTCCAGCGAGAAATTTGAAAACTAATAAATGACAAAATCGCAAAAATTCATCTTAAAAATTTTCAATTTTTGTTAATGTGAAAGTAATCCACTTGAAAAGGTTTCTGAGGTTTTTTATGAAGAAATCTTCCATATTACCCATATGGGGTAACTTGATGAACAATGAGATTTCCCGCAGGTGTTCTGTAGTATGTGTAATATAATTTTAAAAACTGCAATGTAATTTTCCTCTTAAGTTTTGATTTTAAACCCAGCTAAAAAGCTCAGCCTTGTCCTTTCATACTTAGTCTAGCTAGCTATAGCGAAAAAATTTAATATTTAAACTTGACCTATTTTACTGAGTATTAAGTAATAAATGCTAGTTGAATCCTTAATGTAGCTATATAGGGTAGCTAAGCTACCTGTAAGAACAACAAAACAACGTCGAGACTGTTCTCTTTTGTAAACAAACCCAGTGGTATTTTTGTAATAAGTACCAAAATTTATGTGTGCATTTCTTGCGCTTATGAGTGTAATCAAAGTGCCCTGTACGTAAATCCTAAAAATTTATGTCATTGGCTCACTCTTTACGAATGACACCACATAACAAAAAAAACCGTGCTTTGCTATTTCCCTTAACCTCTACCGAGATTTGGTTGTGATATATATCAGAATTAATTGTCTTTAAAGCGAATTCAGTATTTTATTTGTTTCGCATGTTCTTAACATTACTATTTACACTAAGTTTATTATAGATGAACCAGAAACACAAGAAGATAATCCTCTTGAGGAGAATTTTGAAGACGAAGAAAATAATCTTGAAAATGATGACGACTGTGATGATGATGACGAGATGAGCGATCCTAATGCATCAAATGACGGAAAATGTTATCGAAGACGCTACCGAAGACACTATCGTTATGGTCATGGCTATGGTGGATACGGATATGGAGGAAGGTATGGATACGGCGGAACATACCACCGTGGACGTCGCCATGGTTACGGAGGGAGATACGGTTACAGAGGACGGTACAGAAACAAAGATGATTAAAACGTGTAGCTAATAACAATTCCTTGTAATAGAATAATTTTCTCTACTTGTTGGTCTTCTTTTTTGATACATTCCTTAAGAACGATCGTACAAAATAGTTTATCACGTCATCACCGTATTTGCACATTCTTCTGCTGATCTATTCTATTCTTATGGATCCTTTAAATTCAGAACAATGCAAGATTCACTAAAACAACGGACTAAGTGGATTAACCGTCAAACATTTGTAACGAAATGCTCCACCCTTTTCAGTACAACTGCTCTTGAGAACGTGGTTGGTGTGAAAATTGTTCCTCTTGTTTTGTCAATAAATTGCAATAAATTCTTTTTAAATCGATGCGTATTCTAACAATTTAATATAATATAATTCTTATCTTCCTTAATTTTGGACAAAAAATTTCTAAGGAACAAGATATTTTAAGTTAAAACATAATTATAGAAGATAATGGATGAGCCAGAAAGGTCACAGAAACTGTCGTCCGTGATGGGTAGCTAACAGTCTGCTAAAAACACATATTTATTACATTCCAAATGCACTGCATGTAAAATGACCTGATCGGATAACTTGAACCGGCCCTGAGTAGCTGCAAATCCATTACTTTGGAATAGCAGCAAAAAACGTTTTTTTATTTTCAGTGGGTTTTGCTAACAGGAGTAAGAAAAAAAGAATTTGCTCATTTACTATAGATCTCTTATAATAATACGAAGAGTGTGTCCGTGTTTCTGTAACATCCAAAGTGGATGTAGCCGAATTTCAGCCGAAAAATGCATATCTCAAATGCCAATCAACAAACTCAACTTACTTTGATTAGCGGTTCTAGCTGTGCACAATAGAGGCCACAAGTAAATAAATTTTAAAAAAAAGATTTTTGAGTGTGTTAACGTTCCTCATCAAAATTCGAGAAACGATTCTTTTGCACTTTTATCCTGCCTAAGTGGATTTTTCCCTGGGCTTCATCAACTAGTTGTTTGTAGGTGCTACATTTTGTAAGAATAACGGAATAAAACATACTTTAAATAATAACAACGAGGAATTAGAAACATAGAAGTTATTATTAATAACCTGCAGCAAAGGCAATACAAATACCCAATAATAACAGTGCAAGCTTCATACTTGCAGGATATGATTCGCAACTGTTGCCTGAAGGAAGGTTATGAAAGTATTATGAAAATGGTCTATATTTATACAGAGAGAGAGTGTACTCATTAAACTGTAATTTCCTGTAGCAGGCCGCTTTCCCCTAAATTAACGCACGGGGGTTCTGATGGTGTTGCAAAATATCATGATCCAAATATTATCAAAGCTCTTTAATTTTTAGATACATTATTAATTTACAATAATAAACAAAGATAAGTAATCACCGATAGCTAATAACGTCTATAAAAAAATGTAATCAGAGTTTCAGAAAAAGACATAATAAATCTAAATTAAAATGTTTACAAATTTTATCGACTTTTTAAGAAAACGGATTGCTCAACATGTTTACAAGACGTGTTGTTAAATGGTTGTAATACTACCAGTATTATCTATATTGTATGTAGCTACTTTAACTTTCTGTTCAGCCATAACCATATAGGACAAGCGGCAGGTGTGATACAATCTTTTTTGCTTAGCGTACAGCATGAGAATAGGATTGATATCTTTGGGTGCTTTATTTGCACTAGGACCTAATTCAAAGATAGCAATACCAACCGAAGGAGCTATCCTTGGTAAATACATTTCAATTTTATTATTATAATAATACTAGTCGATAAAGCCCGTGGAAAAATCCACTGAGGCAGGATAAAAATGAAAAAGCAGCATCATTTGAATTTTAATGACCTCAGCAATTCACCCACAAAAAAAATTATATTTGTGTTGCCTCTATTGTGTAGAGCTTAAACTGCTGATCAAGAAAATGCATATGATCATGTGCTTTTGATGAACGGTTAATTAAAAGGGTTTAAAGATTTTGCTGACGTCACCAATGGCCCGTCAAAACCCCCAATTTTTTTGTTAGAAATTTGTATACTTAGTGTCTTTATCGTATAGATCTTGAAACGCTGATCAAGAAAATATATAGGATCATGTACTTTTGACAAACGGTTGCAGAGATGTTAGGGTTTGAAGGTTTTTTGATGACGTCATCAACCCGTCCATTCCGAAACGGATATGGCACCCGGGTTTCGAAAACTTACCCAAATTCACGAGTTACTTTGGTTTTCAATGTTCAACTGAGCTACACACACTAACGGTAATGTTACATTAAACCATTGAGACAAGGATATCCTCTAAAGCCAATATTCACAACAAGTTAACTAATGTTAATGCATGTAGGACATCAGAGCTACTTTACCGGGTTATGAAATGCAATACTAGTTAGAGTGTCAAAATTTCTCAAAATATGATAAAATTCGTATTTAGTATTACATTTTATTTTAGTATCAGTATAAGCCCAGAAAAAATCGTTCTACAAAAAAATTGTTTTTGTTCATATCTGTTTAAAATTTACAATTTTTCTTTACAAAAGATTTATTAGCGTTCGCTAAAATGCACAAACCTTACACAAAAGTATACCCAACACAGATTTATTTGTTACGCTCATTTGATCAAACGCTTCTTTAAGGAAATTTCTTATTTTTCTTAAAAATGGAAATGAGCTAATGGTTTTTACGATTTAAATGGATTATTCACTTAGTGATGAATTTAGTGTAAATGTTGGTGTACATCAGGGTTCTGTACTTAGTCCTTTGTTGTTTATTCTAGTCTTAGAAGCGCTGTCGATGGAGTTCAGAACAGGTTGTCCATGGGATTTATTGTATGCAGATGATTTGGTTCTCATAGCAGAGTCGATGGAAGAATTAGTTGAAAAGTTTGAGAAGTGGAAGAAAGGACTAGAAGAGAAAGGGCTAAAGGTAAACACAGCAAACTCTAAAGTCATGATTAGTAGCATTGCAGCCAAGTGTGACCTTGTAGTTGGAAAGTGGCCTTGTGGAGTTTGCAGGAAAGGGGTTGGTAGTAACTCAATTTTTTGTCAGACTTGCAAGCATTGGGTACATAAGAAGTGCAGTAGTATTAGTGGTAGGTTAAGAGCTGACATTCAGTTTGTATGCAAGCGTTGCAAAGGTGAGATTATAGAGAATGAAGTATTTCCAGCTTTAATGATGTACAACAGTGGCTCGTTAGAGATAGTTGAGAACTTCTGTTACTTAGGTGATATGTTGGGCAGTGAAGGGGGTGTTGGAAGAAGTGTTACTTGCAGGATAGGTTCTGCTTGGAAAAAGTTCAGAGAGTTACTTCCTTTGTTGACTAGCAGAGCCCTATCAATTGAGGTAAAAGGTAGGTTGTATGAGGCCTGTGTAAGAAGTGTCATGTTGTACGGTAGTGAGACATGGGCAGTGAAGCAGGAAGATCTTGACCGTTTAGAAAGGAATGATATGAGAATGGTTAGGTGGATGTGTAACGCCAGTCTGAGAGACAGAAAGAGTTCAGATGAGCTAAGAAGCAGGCTATGTCTCCGTAGAATTAAAGGTGTTATCCAGATAAGAAGATTGAATTGGCTGGGGCACTTGGAAAGAATGGAGGAGGATAATTGGGTAAGAAAGTGTAGAGACTTGATAGTTCCTGGGGAAAAGCCCAGAGGCAGACCGAGAAAGACTTGGCAGGAGGTTATAAGGACAGACTTGATAGAGAGGAAGTTGAGTTTAGGTCTAACACAGTCTAGATCAGATTGGAAGAGGGTCATTAAAATACCCCGTCCAACCCATGCTAGCATGGAAAACGGACGTTAAGCCGAGAATGATGATGATGACTACCCGCAAATATATTTCTGGAGATTTGCAAAAAGTAAATTTTGCAATACATAACGTATTTTTACATTTACATTATATTTTCCATTTTACTTTGATCGCCAATATAAACACAAATGTTTGCAAAAACTACGCCTAACAACGGCTAGACAGGATACCTGTCTCTCTTTTCTGCTCTCGCGCTTCAATGTCTGTCCTGCTTTTTTAATCCTGCTTTTTTTTAGCGCGCTATCGCTGAAAAGAGAGACAGGAATAACCTACCGTAGGAATGCAACTGCTACTTTCTGGTTGACTAATTTTTGCAGGACAGTTGCGCAACAGTTTTGTTGATCCGTGGCCATATCAACTAAACTAACAATGAAGCTACACCCTTTTAATTATACTATAGTGAGGCTGATGATTAAAATTATGGATTTAATTTATTTCATTCACTATTTCGATTTCGAAAGTCATCTCGAACATTGTAGTTCAACTTTATTTTTCGATTAAACCTAAACAATTAAAAGTTGTAGTTAAAAAATTTAAAATGTAGTTGATATCTTGGGTATTCTTATGGTAAAAGTTTAATCTACCAACTTCTACCCAGTGTGTGTTTGAAGTGTACATGTGCGCTTCATGTCTTTCCTGAAAGTTTGCGCTTAAACTTTAAGGACATTAGGCTACCGGAGTGCTTGAAACCATGTTACGTTATACAGTTGTATACTACTTTAAATCATTTTATAACAGGGGAAGAGTGCTGAGCGGAAATAATCGACCAAGATTTCGAGGTGTGGATGCTTTTTCCATGCTCGACACGAATAAGATACCATTCTTTCCTGTTCAGAAAGTACAACCAGGCAACTGTAAACAACGTTCTATCTAAATGTCATCGGTGTTTTAAATGGCGATGGATCGAGCTGGCAGCAGCATGTGCGTTGACTGATGGTTTTCAACAAGTCTGAGTTTGGTGGGATATTTTTAAATGTTCAAACTTATTAAAAATTATTATGCGGTAACTCCATTGTTCTTTCTAAACGTTTAAGCGATTTCTCACTATTTTATTTGACTAAAGCTAGAATTTTTGGTCTTTTAAGTCTCACTATTTAGCTTAGCTAGCTAGCTACTTTAGTCTAATTAATGTTTGTTTTTAATCCGCCATGTTTGAAAGTGACTTCCAAAATAATTATGCGAATATTTAAAAACAATACTGTGAATTTAAAGTGGCTAATATTTTTTCTTTTGAAATCAGTTGTTAGTTTAAATGTTAACTGTCAAGGTAGGTTATTCTAAACTGTCTTTTTTCTCTTCTCTATCAAAAATATCAAAAAGGAAAAAAGGATGAGTTTAGTTTACTAGACTAAACAACGGTCAACTTTTAATGACCTTCTATGAATTGTGTTAACCAAATGCAATTGCAATCATAAAGTTGTGAGTAAATGCAAAATGTTGCAACAGTTTAAGCAATGCACGTGTTTTAACGCACTATAAAAAAAATAATTAGTTGATATCTTCAGATATCTCGTTTGTCAGGAAATAGTAATGTTCATTATTTGTTAACTCATACATGCATTAAATAGTATAAATTTCTTTTATGATTGCAATTAAATGATGATGGACCTTGAACGAAACGAAATTGCAGCTCTCAGTTTAGTAATAAGGTCATCTGGGATATTATTTTCCCTTCCTAAATTGAATAAAATGTAGAAATAATGTGCTGCCTAGTATCACTTTGAAGTAGGAAATGAGCTAAAAATTGTACTTTGAAATTCAGTTTGAGCTCACTTACGGTTGCATTTTGTCTGCTACCCAGATGAATAATAGTGTCGCATAACCTAGCAATATTATTTATTATTTTCTTAACAAAAACTCTTACTTATGACTTGTCCGCCTGATAACATAAAGTAATGAAATTACTCAGACTGGAGCTTCGTTGTACATGTTTTCCCATGGGTATTTTGTGCATTTTGTCTGCCAATTAACACAAAGTAAACAAATCGTGACACCGAACTGATTGCTTAGTACAGGCAAACTGTGTCGCCCAACCATAAATACACATTTTCAGTTTAAATATAAACACAGGAACCAGGCCGCCCTCCCCCAAATTCAAAATCTTTTTATGTTGAAATTTTACAGAATGTTTATGTAGTGAAAAAATGCAGCTGGCAGGCTAGCAACACTTCATACAACATCGAGGGGAAAGGGGATTTCACCTTCATACAAAATTAAGATCATGAGGAAGGGGGTTTTCCCTAAAAATTTATGAAGGGTTGTAGATAGCGACAAGCCAAACATAAGAATAATTTTTAACATACCAGTATATACTTCGAAAGAATAGGAATAAATTTCTCTAGATCTAGCCAGCTGGCTTTACTAGGATGCTGCCTGGAAATGTTTATTGCTAAAATCCTTAAATTGGTCTGTTTGAAATTTATCGATGGCTAAAAAACGTGATGATATATTCATCTAACCATGTTATAATACACAGAAATAAACATTTCTATCAATACAAAGTATTCAGAAGGGAAAAAGGTCAAAAGGAGACCTAAAAATCTCACATCATTACTGACATCATCACCAAACTAAAAAGGCTGTCGTAAGCTTTTTTTTCGGATTCTGCAGTAATTCCAAAATTAAGCGGCGGACAACTGAAACAAAGTTCGTAAAAACCAGGTTCTGCGGAGATTTTGCGAAAAAGCCTGGAACACACAGAATACGGCTATTAATAAAGAGATTTGCCAAGTCAAGCCACAATTACTTGTGTGAACCGGTGAGAAACGCCAGGTTGAGTGTTAATTAGATCCCCAAAATGTACCACACATCGAGCGCACACAGCATTATGGTGTTTCGGGTGTCATATACTTTCAAGAAATAGGTATCCTTCAACTTTAGCGGAAATAGAGACACAGTTTACAACCTTATTGCCCGTCATAGTAAACACAGTTGGTTAACATGTTTCTATTTTGCGGAATAAGCTTCCGCGAAAGTTCCAAAATTATTCGGACCAGCAGGTTGAGCGCTTAGTGCAGGTAAACCGTCTCGTATGTATGTCCGTATGTTTTTTTTTTTAAAAAAAATCTGTCGCAACTCTAGTCAGTTTGTATAAAAACACAGTAACGAGCTAAATCAATCGCACAGTAATTTTATTTTGTTGAATAAAAAATAATTGTGGGTAGAAGTAAACCCAAATATCAAAGGTTAATCGAGAATGTTTTCTCATCAATAAACTTTAAAATTTTGCCAAAGTTTATAATAGAGTAGCTACCTCAAAAGAACTGTATGTGGTAAGAAGAAAATTAATGGCTATGATAAAAATCACTTCTGCCAAATTTAATAAAAACGTTAAAAAAAGACTAGCTGACTGGTTGACTTTAGGATTCTCCCTTAAAATCTACGTTGCTAGCAAAATCTTAAAATTTTTATGTTCAAGATTCGTGCATGGCTAGAAACTATATTTATCTTATAAAATATATAAAAAAGATATAAAAAAAATTATTACAAAAGACAAAAACTTCAATTGAAACAAACTTACTAATCTTAACGCCACAGCTTTTAAAATAGACTTTCGCCAACATGTCGAAGCCGCGAAACACTTCTACTTAGCTAGTTATAAAAGTGGTACTTCGCCATTGGTCAACTTCGTGCGAGCGGTAAGGAAGAGCAGGTTATACCGAAACAAAGCTGCGGCGCTGCTAGAATTCCAAAAATAAAGCTGGGGCGCCACCATTTGGAACAAAATACGGCTATTATCAAATAGATTACAGTGACTTTTGTTTTAATATGCAGTATTCATAAGCAGTCATATTATTTTTTACAGCTGCTACAGTTAAAATCATGTTAAATATGTCATAATTCCAAACACAAGGCATTTTTAACCAGTCTTTCCACAGTTTGTAAACTTTCTAGCCTAGCAATGCATGGCAAAGCTTGTTTACAAAACCCTTGTTAGTCAGAATATCAACGTTGTACAAAACACAAAAGTAAAAAAATGTAAATTTTAGGGTTATATATATTTTTTTAACGATCAATTTCGTTTTCCAGTTATAACTATAGCACAATTCTCTTCAGCGACATGTTACTCTTTTTCCTAACCGTCTCTCCTACAAACCACCTGTGACAAAGCAGCAAATGTCAAAGAAAAGAGCCTAAAATATTTTAAAGTAACTGATTTATACAACCTTCACCTCCATAGTAGTCGCTCACTCTTAACCGGGCAGTTTGGCATTGATTAATGTCATTAACATTAATTACCAAAGCTTTGGTGTGTTAAAAGGTCCTTTTACTTTTTATCAGTTATCTTTCTACCCACCCAACATTCTTTAAATTGCAATATTACTTATTGTTCTAAAAGTTCAACTAGCGTGTGTTTGTGTATAACGTCGACGAAACAGAGCTTTTGTTACTGGATTTCACGACTTTACGTCAATATAGTATGCAAAAACAGCTATTTATAGAAAGCATTTATTTCCAAATAGGATGCACTTATGTTACCTCATAACACTGTTTGTAACAAAACATGGAAGTATTACAACCTTACGACAACTTCCCTATTTTTCAGATGAAATTACTTATGTACTTCAAAGAGAATTATATAAGAACCGTTTTTAGTAGAAAAGTTACAAGAAAATTCTTAATTCCAAAGTGGAATTTTAGTAACGGTAGTCGTGTAGTTATAACATACCGCATGTTACAAGAATCTAAGTAGCAATAATTTTTTATATGACTTGACTATGTTAAATTGCGAAATTATCTTTGAAAATATTTGTGTGGTATTAATGATAAATCGAATATTCTCTTAAACCTGTGATTATACTGTTAATTGCAAAATGTTGCAACAGTTCAGCCAATGCACGTTCGTTACTATACTTTAACGATATAATTCGTTACCTATATTTTGCATAAATAGGGAACAGTTTTTAAACATTCTCACAACAGTTCTTAAAGCAACAGTTGCAAATCATACCGTGGAAATATGAAGCTTACATTGCTACTTCTGGGTATTTGCATTGCCTTTGCTGCTGGTTCGTAAAATGTTTTTACCACTTTTTAACACTTTATATTTTTAATGTGTTAAACTTAAAATGTAATGGTAGTTTTAATTTATTTTTTCAGGGAATGCTATTTCAAGTGATGATGATGTCTCAGATGAGGTGACAGGTAAAGTATACATATTTCTATTTTTCTTAATTTTTTGTGTTACACATTTTTATAATATTATTTACTTTGTCAATTTATTTTAGATTTACCAGAAACACAAGAAGACAACGCTCTTGAAGAGAATTTTGACGACGAAGAAAATAATCTTGAAAATGATGACGACTGTGATGATGATGACGAGATGAGCGATCCTAATGCATCAAATGACGGAAAATGTTATCGAAGACGTTACCGAAGACGTTACCAAAGACGCTATCGTTATGGTCATGGGTATGGTGGACACGGATACGGATACGGAGGAAGGTATGGCCGCGATCGAAAATACCGTCATGGACGTCAATATAGTTACGGCGGCAGATATGGGTACGGAGGAAGATATGGTTACGGAGGGAGATACGGTTACGGAAGACGGTACAGAAGCAAAGATGATTAAAAAGTGTAGTTAACAACAATTTTTTGTAATAAAATAATCTTATCTGCTTAATGATTTTCCTATCCATTTACATTTCCCGAGGATAAACGCATAAAATAGTTTACCACATCTTCACTTTTTTTTTACTATTTTCAGCTGATCTGGTGGATACCAGTAGCAATTTTATTTTAGAAAAAAAGACTTCTCTATATACCACAATTCACCACTTCCATCCAGTACTTTACCGGTTAAACCACGAATATGGGAGGTTTATGATAGAAAGTTGAACAAAAACTGTTCCACACTTTCCAACGCATTAGGCCCTGACGACCTTGTTGTGCAAAAAAATAACGGTATCGAACATTAGAAATCTAGCAATTCAAAGTTTTGAAAGATATTAAAGATTATGAAACAGTGCCTATTCGAAAAATGGTTTAGTTTTTAATCTTCCCCTGGACTAGCTGATAATCTAGGCTCTTTTTGCTTTTATGGCCAGCTATATCACCACCAGATCCACTGTTTGAAAAGAGGGAACAACAACAAGTTCATTATACAATATACAATTTATAGAACAGTAGTAGAACAGTAGTATTACATGTTATATAACTCCTAGGACAGTAGTAGAACAATAGTTGTAGAACACAGCACTGGGCAAATATACAATATACAATATTCAGAGGTGGAAGGGATCTCTATCAGCAAAAGTAAAAACTTGTACCGAGCGGGATTTAAACCAGCGATCACTGGCTAGCGTCAACTCAGCTATCGGTCCGTTGGTAAGACGAGTTTGCAATTACTTTTTCTCTCACTGCAGAAACGAGTCTAGATCTTTCTCTCTATATATAGAGAGTGAGATCTGAAGATTTTAACAACAGATAGATTATAAAGGTTTCAAGAAAGTATTATTTCCCATATCAAAGCAGTTCTGTTATTATATATCCCAAAAAACTTAGTGCTAAAGCTACGGAAACTCTTGTGTTGATGATTGCACGAAAAACGTTTGTTTAAAAAGCCTTGGAAATAACTGGTCATAACTTTTTACTAATTTTATTAGTCAAGGATGAAATCTGTGGTAGAGCTGCGGCTTCATTTGGAGCGGGATCTCTTTCCGATATAGAAAAAGTTACAAGATACTGATTAGAAATAATTAATTGGTTTGCGTCTAAGCTTTTGTATGAGAAACTCATTTTAATATCTTCAAATAAAGTTTAGTTAACTAGGCTACGCGGAAAGAGCTGGAGGTACATGCCTCACTGAAACAATAGTAATGAATTATTTGCATTACACATGGCAACTTTCAGCCTTTAACAAAATAACTTGAAAAGCTAGCTAGCTTTAATATGAACTGCTATCACTGTAAAAATCTTTGCAATTTTAAGCACTTCAGTAAAAACAAAACACTTGCCTAACTTTTACCAGCACATACTCAGTATTTTCTTCTGTAATTTCTGTTCGTTTTTTGGGAAAAAGCACGGAGTAAAAGAGACGAGGTTGCCACATGCCAGCACCGTTTCCTTTTTAAGCTTTTCAGCTTTCCTTTTTAAGCTTTTCAGTTTCCTTTTTAAGCTTTTCAGTTCTTATTTTGTCCCATCCAATAAACGAAAAATCAGGAAATAAGGGGTTACAAAAGTCGAGGTGTAGGGGGATAAAAGTGTACTTATTGGCAAATTTAACTGCCTTTTATTACAGCTGCTTGGTTTAAACTTATTTTTTCCTGCTAGGGATAAAACACCTTACCTGTTCGTGCGGAAATTATCAGTCATATTGCTTTGTGATGATTTTATATGATTTTTTTTAACTAAATTTTGAGAACCACAATATTTTTCTTGGTAGGGTTCGCGTAGCAAAAGTGCTCCACAATTGCTTCGCAAAAAGCAGGGGTCTAATACGTCTTTACAACAGCTTTACATCTTATTAAAATTATTTTACCTGGGCTTATCAGAAAATCCCGTTGATGTATGCCTCTTTTTATAAGAAATTTAAAGTAGATATAAATTTATATTATTATCTCTCTATTATAATTTATTACGAATTTGACGAAATTGAATTTCAAGATTATAAAGCACCCGTTAGACAATATTAAGGTTCTTTATCGCAATTTAACTGAATGAGGAAATGGTAACACCCTTGTAAAATATTAATGTAAAATCAAAATTAGCATTTATTTTTCATTACATTATTAATTGCAAAGTATTGCAAGAGTAACAGCGAGGCACGTGTTTAATGTGTTTTAAGGAGATAATTAATTACCTCTATTAAGCATAAACACTTTTTTAAAATTCTAAAGCTTGACCTTTTTGTTGAGTATTTGTACTGCCTTTACTGCAGGTTAGTAATAATACAAGAATATCCGATTACCCCCGGCTGTACCGCAAAATATTGGCAAAGGTCTAAGCGGCGACCGAGCTTGCATGGTCGGTTTAATGACTGTACCTGGCAGTGTGATGTTTTCCTTATATCTGACGTTTTTATTAGCTAACTAGTCGATAAAGCCTGTTGAAAAATCCACTAAGGCAGGATAAAAATGCAAACGAAACGTCATTTGAATTTTGATGACGTCAGCAACCCATATACAAAAAATATAAGAACCTTGTTTTCACGTTGCCTCTATTGCGTAGAGCTTAAACTGCTGATCAAGGAAATGTTTACGCTCAGGTGCTTTCGATGAACGCCTATAAAGATACGAGGGTTTAAAAATTTTACTGCTTCAGCAATGGCCCGTCAAAACGCAAAAATGTTTTTTAGAAATTTGTACACCTATAGTTTCATCGTATAGATCTTGAAACGCTGATCAAGAAAATGTATAGGATCATGTACTTTTGACAAACGGTTGCAGAGATATTAGGGTTTGAAGGTTTTTCGATGACGTCATCAATCCGTTTATTCTGAAACGGATTTGAGGAAAAATTACCCAAATGGTAATCATTGACGTCACCACCTCGTTTCCAAGTTATTTGGCCTCAAAGTTTAAGTGCACTGTAATGGCTTCATTAATTTAATATAGTTGAAGTAGTGTTATTGACATCGCGCCGTAACGTCAGAAAATTTAATATTTGAGACCTCTCTTTTTCAAAGGAAAATTAACACATCCACTGTGCTTGTCACAGACAAACAAACTCTCTGTATTCTTATATAGACTAGTCAATAAAGCCCGTGGAAAAATCCATTTAGGCAGAAGATTAATGGAAAAAATAGGTTGTTTAGGTCTTTCGCTGACATCAGCAGCGTATTAACAAAAAAAAATTGGCGAATTTTGTTTATTCGTTTTCTGTAATGTGCAGAGCTTGAAACACTGATGAGAAAAATGTATAGTGTATATCAAGTGTAATTAACGAAAGGTTAAGAAGATATAAAGGTTTAAAAATTTTGCTGACGTCAGCAAACTCCATACCAAAAGTACAAAAATTTTGACATTAGCAAATATTTCAGTATATCGAATACTGCCTATTAACCAAAAAATAATCTGAAAAAGCAAAAAAAAAACACTCGCAAGGAGTAAGTCCTATTTAACAAAAAAGTTCTTAAAATCTTACACAAAATGTCAAATGCCAAATCGCATGAAATCCTGCCAACAAAAATCTAGACGAAATATAAAAAACAACGGCTTGCGAGGTGTAAAATCTAGTTGGTACAAAGTTAAACATTGACAGGCACAACACTGGCAGTTACGACACCAATAACGATACGACACCAACAATGTCAGAAATAACACTTCTGAAATATGTATAATACATCTTATGTGATTATGTTGAAGAACTTCAATATTTTATTCTGAAGTGTCAAAAAGACAGGCTTGCAAGGGTAAGCACAGATCTATGAAAATAAGTTCTTTGTGCATTTTAAACATTGTCTTTTCGCTAAATGCTTATACAACAATATCAAAAAGCCATAGTTTGGAAAACATCAAATTAACTGGTTAATTTTTTCCTGATGATCCGTGCTGCCCTTTACTAAACATTTTAAACCGAAATGTTAAAAAAGCAATGAGCTTTGGAATAAACAAAGATCATTATTTTGGAAAACATTGTATACAGTCCATTCTCATAAAGTTTACACAAAAAGTAAAATAAATCGGTTTTGAAAGAAACAAAACAAAAAAAAATCTTTCATAAAAAGATTATGAAACACATTAATTATAGAAAATTATAGAACATTCAGTCATTTTAGTGCATACAGACTTGCCCATTAGATTACACAATATAAGAAATAAAAAAGTTTCACTTAGAACATTTGGTAATTTCTTTACATCACCAAACGATTATTACTACAAAATTTTGTAAAATTCTTAACAAATACGAAAACATGAAACCGAAGAATTTTCTTCCAGTAAAAATGACATCACATTTTCCCAACAAAAGTTTATAACACGAAATATAAAAAGACATCAGCTTACACAACAGCTTACAATAAAGTGTAATTCTACAAAATTAGTTCTTTGAGTATACATATTGCATGTGGTTTATTTCCATAAAAGTTTACATACAAAATTTTAAATAACAGCAGTTTGCAACACAAAAAATATAAATGGACAACCATATCATCCTCTCATAAATTTTTTTAATTCAAAGTCATAAACCCACGTAAATTTCCAATGAAATGTCAACAACCCCTGTAAACATAACTTGGAATTTTACATGTAGGCTGACAAAGGTTTAACAGGATGTCAGAAACAAAACAATAAAAAATAGCAACTCATAGGTTAGAGCTACCTAGCTATGGAAGCCTTGAAGCTAACATTAGCTAGCTAACGTAGCTAAGACACCTAGTTTAATATACTTAAGCTGGGGAGACTTACGTCTATAGCTATTATTAGCTAGTATTTATGCTTAGTAAAACACATATAAAGGAAATCAATAGCAATGTAAAAATTATTTTGAGCTTTCTGAGCGCAGCCGAACCCGTTATGGTAGATTACTACGCGTGTGAGTTTTTCAGTCTCAGGAAATCTTTTTGTTGTGCATTATTATCACTGACAAATGCTGAATTTCTTGAGTTTTTTGATATTGTGCCACGAGTTATTTTTAAAATTTCGAATTTTTGGAAAAAAAACAATAAGTAACCTTAGGAAGAGTTCATTTATTATTTTTTTCAATAATAATTAATATACTAGACTTATTGATTAATTTATAAGAAGAATGTCACTTGCCACCCATACTACTCAGTAAATAAACTAATGGACAAATTTTCCTCCTCCAAAAGGAATTGTGAAAACGAAAGAAATTTTTTTCAGAGGAACTTAAACTTTAATTACTTTTCATCCAAAATCAGTTGATTTATTAATTTGTTTTTTATAAAGTTACAGTTAAAAGTTCTTGTTATATCAGCCTGGTGTTTCTTATGATCATGTTTCTTATTATAAAAACACGTTTTTTTGATTGCAATAAGTCAGACAAACTGATATTTATTAGAATGAAACTAGGCTTTGTGTGTGCATTCCTATGTATAAAAACGATTTTTGTAACTTGTAAAATTTCAGTGTGATTATGCTTGTAACATGTATGATGTGTTGAAATAATTTTGTCGTTTTCTTATGGGTTCTTATAGTTTTTTTTTTAGGTCATCTAGCTACACCTTGGAAGGCTGGAAGTTTAATGACAAGACAAGAATGTAATCTATGTGCGAGACGTGATTAAACAAACAAATTAAACCTTATATGATGTTGTCATTATTATTTTGTAAATTTATAGATTTAAGAGATTGAATTAAAAATCACGTTTTTATGTACAAAAAATGGAAGTTAATTTTAAATGTTTTGTATTGTTTGATTGCTTTCAGAAATGTTCAAAAGCCAGGCAATTAAAACTTCCAGAAGATAGATTTTGTTTTATTATTTTCTGCACCCGTTTTCGTCTGATTTGTTCTTACGTTGTTTTAATGCCTACACAACTTCCGAATCCAGTCCTACTTTGTTCTCACTATGAAACTTTACATTAGTTTAAAAAGAAGTGCAAGGAAATTCAGATTCTGGTTTGTTCTTATTTTCTAACAACTTTCTGACTCAGGTTGTTAGTTGTAAAAACAGTTTTGTTCCTATTCATCGGAAAAATATTTGGGTCCTATCCTTATGCAATTGTTCTTACAAAAAAGCGCGTAGTGCTGTCACATTTCCTAGAAATTCTTAAAAAATATACCACAGCAGGCGATTTGAATTGCTTAATTAGTTCTTGCAAATTTCCCGAATGTTGATGACTGCTCGAAATTAAATTCTAGTGTAGCAAAATTGTATTTCGGCAAAATAAAAAATACGCTAGAGAATAAATAGTGTCAAATGATCCTATGTTTTGTCCCATCCTAACTACAGTGGGAAGGGGGAGGGTGCTAACAGCTTTAAGGCCCACACCCCCGAGAACATTTCAACTTGCGAGAATGCTTTGCAACCTTTTTTTAATTTTTGCGGAGCTAAGCCAGCGAGCGAAACGAGCTGAGCTCAAGCGAAGCCCAATTGATATTTAAGTGAGCGAAAATATTTCTTACCAAGGAACTTTTTTAAAAAGTTAGTCAGGTGTCCACTTATGACCCTTATTCTAGTTCCGCTTATCCAGATTAAAAAGTATTTTGCCTACTGGCGTATTGAAATGTGCAAATCAAAATTGGAAATCGATTACGACGTTCAATATTTTCTTCCTTCAAAGAAGAAAATTGAAAAAAACGTAAACAAAAAGTTAAAAATGGGAAAAGTTATAAAGTTGTGTCATTTTAGCAGAGGGAAATAAAAGAATATTAATAAAGTTTATCATTTTTGCGTGTTTTATGATGTCTTTTTTTAAATCAAGTTTACAGAAAAACAGTCCGTGCTTTAAAGAAATAAAAATTGAAAACACGAAAAATGAACTCAGGTTTGTAACGATAATACTTTAACTTTGTTAGGTAAAGAACTAATTCTCATTTAACTAATCTTTTATATAGCTACAAGCTAACAAATTTTTCCAACAAACATCTGAACCTGCTTTTATTTCTCTTTACCCTACAATAAAACCATGTTATATTTTACATTACTTAACCAATACCTACAAAACGATGGCGATAGTAATAGATAGTTTTAGTATAAAAATATTCTTTAACAAATATTGTAAAGAACTTTAAATATGCTTGCCTGTAAAAAAAATGTTTAAAACTCCCCTTTCATTAATTATGCAAAAAAACAAAAACAAATATGCCAGCCTTTTTTAAAAAACACGCGGTAAAAAATAAAACTTTAAGAACTTGAAACTTTAATAGTTTTTTTTGAGAATACGATTCTCCTTGATAATTATAAGTGTCCTACAAACGTCTAAAAATATCAAAGTTCTTACTTGAAACTCTAGCATTCATTTTGTACTTCTAACTTTACTTTACTACTTCTAGCTCCACTCTTCACTTCCGAAGTAACTCATTGTGGCTTCTAAATTCACTTTTCTACTTTTAATTCTACTTCTTGGACTTTTCTTTCCTTTTTTATATTCTTTTTTCAAGCACCTTAACTTTTCACTTTTGGCACTTTTTTCCTGACGAAGGGACCGTTCTTTTGTTGTTTTTTTGTATGTCGATGGTAACCCTGCTCCAAATTAAATGCTTTTTTAATCCACTCTACTTCTCCACTTTGACTTTTCTTGCTTTTAATATCTGCACTTTTTATGACTAAGAGATCGTCAGAAATGAGACATTTTTTATCCGCTTTTTTAGTTCGCCAGTTGTTGAGAACTTTGTCGAGAAATGTTTCTTTGTTTCTACGCTAAGGAACTTTCTATTCGAATGCCGTTCCGTTCGAAAGTAATCTAAGTCAATCAGAATGCCTAAAATCAGTATTACCCGCTTGCAAAATCCAGATGGTTAACATTATCTTTTGTAATAATTTGCAGTTTTCTTAAAATATCCTGCAATTATAATCCATTGTTGATTTTAAAGTGCCTACGAAACGGCTGTTGGTTTTCAACTTTAGGGACTTACCGTAAATCTCCAAAAAAACGCCCTCCATCTTTTAAAGGCCTCCCTATAATAAACGCCCCCCTAAAATCCGAAATATTTTATAAACGCCCCCTCTTTTAAACGCCCCCTCTATTAAACGCCCCCCTCGAGAGGGGCGTTTTATAGAAGCACTTTTAATGAGCCCCTACTGACAAACGGGTCAACCCCTATTATGTAATAGCTTATAGATGATACAAGAGAAGGAAGAGAAACCAATTAATGATGAGAATTTCTTTTTTTAAGAAATTAAAGGAAACTTCCGGTATAAAGACTTTTTTTGGTGAATAAGTTCCAAGGTTTTGTAAGTGTCCTTTCGTTGATGTAGCTGCTCGTCCAACACACATGAAATCCGTTTGGATTTTGTGAAACAATCAAATTTACCAGGAACGACCAAATCTAAAAAACAACGGGAGTGAAGACAACAAGATTCATTGCTTCAAAAGTACCCAACCTTGTTCTGCCGCTGTATCAGTTTTGGAAGACCAAACTAAGGTGGTAAATAATACCGATGCTAATGAAATTAACCAATTCGAACCTACCGATTCTGACATCGAGGATGCGAATGATCCTGGTAATCTTTCAGATGAAGATGAAGAAGAAGATGATTTCTTAACTGTTGTGTAAAAAAAATATAACTGAAATTAAATAAACTTATATTTCATAAATAAATTTCGCAAATGTTCAGGTTTCTTTTATCGAACGGGAACCTATTTTTCATAAATAAATTTTTGTAGATTTTCAGGTTTCTTTTATGAAATAACAAAATTTTGGAAGGTATAGCCAGAATTAATAATCACTTGGAGCGGGAAGACCTAAAGTCTCTGTCAAGGTTAAGACTTAGTAAGGGGTAAACTGTGTCACACGGAGGACACTTAGTGTAATGTGTTACAAATCCAGTGGAGCACTTATAGCATTAAAGGTATAATATATTTTTCATAAACCAAAATTCACAGGATTTATGATGAAACCTATTGTTACTTCTGCAAAGCAAATACAGTTGTTTAGCATTTTTCATTTTGCATAATAAGTTCCTGTGGATATGTAAAAATTAATTGTGGGTGGCACCAGGCTGAGCTATTAGTGCAAGTAAGCGTGTTGCAGGTCCAGGTGGACAAAAAAATAACTTTCTAACTACCTTGTATTTATACGGCATAAAATTTAGAGTATGTATTTGGCACTGTGTTTTAGAAGCACATTCCCACTTTCTCTGAGCTGGATAAGGTATTTGGTCCTAAACTTGGGAGACATTTTATCTATTTGAATTATTTTTAATCCTGAGAATCACTTTGAATGTTTTCTGTACACATGGCTTTTCAAAATTGATATACTGTCAAAAACAGTTTGTCGGCGTCTCCAAAAATGGCAAAATTCAGGAACTCATACTATGGTAGTAGTAAAAAATAATTTGGGGTTCATTTCATCAAACTGGTCTAAAAACACACAATACTAAGTTTCAAGTCATTATTTCAATTTTTACTGAAGTAATAGGACTTTTACTTAGTTTAGTTTTAGCATAGTTTTTCATACCGCTTACACCAAAATGACTGCAGGGACTAATCGGTTTGAAATTAATTTATAGTATTTTAATAACAAACTTTTTTCTTTATGTGTTTTTATTTTCCTGAAAAAGTTGTTGCATAGCTTAAGTATATGACATTATGATAAGAACGAAAAAGTTACTGTGCGACATGGGTTTTGAACATTAAAAATTTTCAGCGAGAAATTTGAAAACTTATAAATGACAAAATCAAAAAGTTTATCTTAGAAAATTTTTAATTTTTGTTAATGTAAAAGTAGTCCACATGATGTTTTTTTTTTGTTTGCTTTACGTAAATCTTAACAATTTATGTCATTGGCTCACTCTTTACGAATGACACCACGTAACAGAAAACTGTGCTTTGCTATTTCCCGTAACCTGTACCGAGATTTGGTTGTGATATATATCAGAATTAATTTTCTTTAAATAAAAATAAAAAAGTAGCAAATTTATCATAAAAATTAAATATTCATGAACATGTTGTCTAAACGTCTATCTAGTTCTAAAGTGTGTATAATTTCTTGCACATTTTGAGTGGTCTATTGACTACACGCCATTCTTCAGAATGTGTGGCGTGAGCTCATTGAATCGTTTTGTAGCCCCTTTATTATATCCTTTCAGGGAATGCTATTCAAAGTGATGACGATGTTCAAGATTAGATAGCAGGCAAAAGTAATATAATGTTTCGTTTTTCTTTTTTTTATGTTTGTAATGTCCTTTGATGCAAAAAAAAAGTTTACATATACAGTTCCACTTCTGTAACTCGAAACATCGTCTAAACATATTAAGTTATTCTTTCCATTAAATTAAGCATTTACAAGAGTTATTCAATTAATTCGTACTCCCCAATTTAAAAAAAGTTCGAAATCGAATAAGGTTTAGATCTTAATCTATTAAATTCTTAAAATAATTTAAACAAGATTGATCAGATTAGCAATTTTCTTTAAAACTGTAACTACATTATTCTAATTCTCATATTTAAATTGTATAGATTGGCAAAATAACATTTATGTTAACATTTTTTTGTTTAAAATTCGTCATAGACATACCAGAAACACAAGAAGAAAATTCTCTTAAAGATAATTTTATACTATAAAGAAAATGAGGTAGATAATGATAATGATGATGATAATGATGATCATGATGATAATGACGAAGACGGGAGATCGATCTCGATGCATCAAACAACCCAAATTGTATCGATGAGGATACCAAAGACACCACCGATACGGTCGTGGTCATAAAGGATATCGTCATTGAAATGTATATGGTTAGTGTGGCAGTCATGGTTGCGGATACCTCCTCCGTATAGATGGGCATGGAGAAGGAAATGGACATAAAGGACCATATGGCGGAAAACACAAATGCAAACGTTATTAAAAATAAATTTGTTAGAATCGATTTGTTTACAAATAAATACAATGAAATTGTTTTATTTTGTTAGTTTTCTTTTCTTTCATACTTTCTCAAAAAATTACACATAAGAAATTACCACAATATTATATTGTTTTTTAGTTATTGGCAGATGGTCATGCCGTTTTTCCACCTCAAAAATTACTATCCCTCCCTCTCCCTCTTATAAGTCTGCAAACCACATGGCCTGCCAGCTATCTGAAGAGACGTCGGCAAACGTAAATAGAAAATCATTTGCATAATAATAGATAACGATGTTTATAAGTTCACCTAAGAGTGTTGTTATTTTGGCAGATAAAGGCTTCCATGATACGATAATCTTGGAATTTAAGAATATAATATTATAAATTTCATTCTTATCACCTTCATAAAGCTTGTTTTAAAGTATTTTGCTATCACTGTTATTACTGTTTGCTATTGTTATTGAAGACTTTCAAGACTTTTTAATATTAAACACCTGTAAACAATATCACTTATTCTTATACATGCTTCTAGGATATTTCGAAATTGCATTTTAACTGAAGCTGCTCATTTAGTTAAAATAACTTGCGTCCTAATATTTCTTTAAACAGTGAGAGTCATCCACTGGTACGACCACTTCCCACAAATCTAAGACTCAGGTAATTTACCCTTCTCTGAATGGCCAAAAAAAAACAGACTTAGCACTTCGGATCTTAAGTTATTTGATTAGTTTCAAATTCTTAACCCATACTAATTTTTGCTGACGTCAGCATACCCCGTTTCCCCGAATTTTAGCATCTTAGTCGACCGTCGTGTGGATTGTTCCGAAATGCGGACATGGCAGGAACTGCCAGTAGCGCATTTTCGACTCTATTTACCTGGCCTACAAATCTCCCAAAGCGAAGCTTTTGCAGCCTGCCGGCTGCAGCGTTTTGACCAGGCGATTCCATTTGGCCAGTGCAAGAAATAGCCAAAAATCGGCCTTTTCGTATAATACTATATCCAGGATTGTAGTTCTGTAGCTACCTCTGACTAGTAGCCAAATGCAGTTCGGCTACATACAACAAAGTTCTTAATTCTTATGCAAAATGCAGTTAAGTAGCTACAACTTTTTTATTGCTATGAAATCTATGCTGCAAGATAAAATTGCTGAGAATTTTTTTTTAAATGGACAGGATGGATAATGACAGACGGTTTCCTGAATTTTTTTTAACCGATGTTGCAATCAAGTTTTTTGGAAAATGGCAGTACGCTTATACTAATGTGCGACACGGTTTACCTGTAAAGCGCTTAGCCTTGTGTTAACAATGGCTGTTTGTTGGGTTTTTATTTAAGCTTAAGTTGCAATAAAGTTTTTTTGCAAGGCGTATTACGCCTATAGGCATGTACAACATTGTTTACCTGTACTAAGTGCTCAGCCCGGTGTCACGATTAATTTTCACAGGAATTTTTCCTGCATGGAAAAGCAACGTTGCATTAAAAAAGAACGAACGAATCCGTGGATTTATCCACGGGCCACCGACTACTATCTTACGAAAGACTTATTGCTTTTTACAAAAATAAATAGCGTTATAACTTTACGGAAATAGGAGTGTATTTTTATAGCATTTGTTGCTAATTTCTACATGAGAACCAGCGCTTCCCGTGACAATCTGATACAGGTAAATCAAAGCATAAGAGTCGCGCTTTACATATTTCTTAAATAATCCGCAGTGACACCCACTCAAAGATCAATTTTTTGGTAATTGATATGATTCTGTTATCTTGCTAAGCGTAGAAAATATAGAATTTTGAAACTATGCTCAGAATACATTGTTGTTACGGTATTCCAACATTGACGTACATGTTTTGGTAAAAAAAGTCCGTTTGTACGAATATTTATGCACACGATTATAGCAACTACTATCAGACAACTACAATCATAATATAGACTCCTCGTTTGCACAAGGAATCCACGGAAATTCTTTTGTCAAAAAAAGCAATTACAAAAATTTTCGTCGCTGCTCGCAACAACAAATCTTGACTCGAAAATATTTCGCATTTGTTATTTTGTCCGTAGCTCTACATTTTAATAAATAGATAAACATAATACAGCTAACATAAGACATTTAGATATCGTAAAGTTATTATACTGGCTTTGTGACGCGTGAACCAAACTTAATTGCAGGTCTGAAAACGTATATCTCTATAATAATAAGCCAGTTCCGTGTGTCTGTAACAGGCAAAGTTGATATCGTCATTTTCCTTTGATGTCGCCGAAAAAAATCTTTGATGTTGCCGAAAAAAATATGTCTTCTTTGTCGTGAAAAGCCGCGAGTTTTGTGTGGTTTGTTAAATGAAGTTCTAGCACAAAGTAACGGAAATTGTGTTTGCAAAAAAGATGGCTGTCCTTTTTAAGCATTTGTCTTCCCTTGCCTTCAAAATAAATCTTTACAAAAGCATTTAAAAAGGGGCATGGTATATAAATGAAGTATAGAAAGGTTTCTGTAAGGTTTGTTTATGTTTTTTTCAGTTTTGATGATATTATTGATGCGAGACATGTTTGTTAGCTAGCATCAACCACACCAACAACAACTAGCTAGGTAGCTAGGAATTTATAAATATGTAGCCATGTTGTTTATACCTAGCTAAGTCTCCAGTTTATATTTAAGTGACCAGCTATTACCTGCTGTAGCTACCTTATGTTAGCTTCAGTTTTATGTTGCTTTTTACATGTAAGCTAATCTTAATGGTCTTTGCTAAGAATGTGACTGTAACTTATTTTAATTGACATTTTAAGCTTAAATTAACAAGCCACAACAACTTTTAAAAAAGTATTACATAATATTTAAGAAGAGTTTAAGGACTGTTTTTAAGCAAATAATGTATTTTTCACAATTTGTGTATGCAAATAATGTATTTTTCACATTTTGTGTAACTAAACTTATATACATCGGTTACATGCAATATGACGAAACGATTTTTATTTAACATGTAGTAATTCTGGTACCTTAAGTGTAGTGATTTTTGTTGTTCTAGATGTTCTGACTAAAATGTTTTTGTTTATGGCATTTTGTCTCAATTAAGAAAAGTTTCAACTTTTTTGAGGGAGTACAACACCGAAAGTGTTTTTTTTTATATTTTGTATAAATTCATGCCGGGCAGGACTCTGTACAACATACCGAAATGACTGATCCCTCTCTATTTATAAATTGATGCGTTCCAAATCACAGTTTTTTGAAATTTTGGGTAATATTTAATGAGTACAAGATGCAAATACTGATTTTTGTTGAATCAGAAGTATTTCCTACAACCATTCTTTTTTTACACTTTTGTGGAGAAAAAGTGTATGCAATATCATCAGAATAACTGATTTTGTTGCAAACTGTTTTTCTTTTTCACATTTTGGATTGAAATATTGTTATAAAGGGCATATATCAATAGACATATATATACCAAAATAATTAAATTCTGCAAACTTTGATTTTGTCGTTCACCTCTCATCTTTTATATTTTGATTAAACTTTTGAGGAAAATCATAGGAATTATTTAGAATTTGTATTTTGCGTTGCTATTTTAGTGCAAAAATTTAACTGTTGTGAGGAAGGACCATATGCAATTATATATACTAAAAATAATAATTTGATATTCTACAAGTTGTATTTTTGTATGCACTTAAATGACTGCTTTTTCTGAGTTGAATTTGATGGGTTTCATATCAATTTTGTGGAAGATTTTATGGCTGAAGACAATATAGAACATGCCAATTGAACTGATTTTTGTTCATATTTTGATTTGCTCCTCATAAACCTTTGTGTTCTACATTTATTGTAAACTTTTGTGAGGAAGGACCATATATATATACAATGTTTTCAAAATAATAATTTTTGTTGATTTGAAATTTACTCCTTGCTCATTGCTTTTTCGACATTTCAGGTTAAAATGTTTGGTAAAGTCAGTACGGATCATTAGACAAAAAATTGTTTTGTTAACCGGTTAATTTTTACATTTTGTGCATATTTTTGCTGGAGAGGATGGTATGCAACCGAATAAATGATTTTTCAAAGTTTAACTTTTTGTTTTTAGGTTTTTTGTGTTTGTTTAAGTTTGGCTTTTTGATATTGTTGAGGTTGTATTGTTGTATAAGCATTTAGGGAAAAGACAATGTTTAAAATGCTTAAAGAACTTATTTCATAGATCTGTGCTTGCTGTTGCAAGCCTTTCTTTTCGACACTTCAGATTAAAATATTGAAGGTTTTCAACATAATCACATAATAAGATGTATACATATTTGAGATATGTGTTATTTCTGACATTATTATTATTGTTGTCGTAACTGTCTGGGTTGTGACTGTCAATGTTGTACTTTCTACTAACTAGATTTTTCTGCCTAAGTGGATTTTTCCACGGGCCTAATCGACTAGTCTATATAATAATACGCTAGGTGTGTCTGTCTGTGTGTCTGTGACAGGCAAAGTGGATGTCTTCATTTTCCTTTGATGTTTCCGAAAAATGCATGTCTAATATGTTAAATTTTCTGACGTTACGACGCGACGAAAATAACACTACTTTAACGTCAATATCCTATATTAAATTAATGAAGCCATTACAGTGCACCTAAAACTTTGAGGCCAAATAACTTGGAAACGAGGTGGTGACGTCAATGATTTTTCACCGCGTGGGTAACTATGGACCAACTAGGACCAATTTGGGTAATTTTCCCAAACCTGGGTCCCCGAATCCGTTTCGGAATGGACGGGTTGATGACGTCCTCAAAAAACCTTTAAACCTTGATATCTCTGCAACCGTTTGTCAAAGATACATGATCATATACATTTTCTTGATCAGCGTTTCAAGATCTATACGAGGGAGGCAACAGGTACATGAATTTCTGAAAAAAAAATTTTTGTGTTTTCACGGGCCTTTGCTGACGTCAGCACAATTTTTAAACACTTATATCTCTTTTTGCGTTCCTCGAAAACATATCATCCTACACATTATTTTGATCAGCGTCATTCAACCTCTACACATTGCAATAAAATAATAAAATAAATTTCTCTAACTTTTTTGGGATTTTCACTGCTGACGTCAGCAAAACATCTAAAACAACCTATTTTTCTATTGCCCATCTGCCTAAGTGGATTTCTCCACGGGCCTTATCGACTAGTCTTACAATAATACGGAGAGTGTGTCTGTGTGTCTGTGTGTCTGTAACAGGCAAAGTGGATGTGTTCATTTTCATTTGATGTTGCCGAAAAAGTTATTAAATGTAAAATGTTCTGACGTCAATAACACTACTTTAACGTCAATATCATATATTAAATTAAGGAAGCTATTACAGTGCACCTAAAATTTTGAGGCCAAATAACTTGAAAACGAGGTGGTGACGTCAATGATTTTTCACCGCGTGGGTAACTAAGGACCACCTAGGACCAATTTGGGTAATTTTTCCAAACCTGGGTTTCCAAATCCGTTTCAGAATGGACTGGTTGATGACGTCATCAAAACACCTTTAAACCCCAATATTTCTGCAACCGTTTGCCAAAGGTACATCATCATGTACATTTTCTTCGTCAGCGTTCCAAGATCTATACGATAAAGGCAACGGGTATACAGATTTCTTAAAAAAAAATTTGGTACTTTTGCGGGCACTTTGCTGACCTCGGCAAAAATTTTTAAACCCTTATCCCTCATCAGGGGTTCGACGAAAACATATGATCCTATACATTATTTTGAGCAGCGTTTCAACCTCTACACATTACAGACAAAGAATAAACAAATTTCGGAAGTATTTTTATCTGCACTGCACTGCTGACGTCAGCAAACATCTAAAACAACCCATTTTTCATTGCCCTACTGCCTAAGAAGTGGATTTCTCCACAGGCCTTATCGACTAGTCCATATAATAATACGCCAGTTCTGTCTGTCTGTGACTTTTGCAAAGTGGATAAAATTTCTTAGATAAAGTCTATAAAACATCGCCTATAAATTTGTTCTGTAAATTACCAAACTTTGACGTTAAAGAAATACTGACGTCAAAGGAAAGTATATAAAGATTAATGAAGCCATTGCATTGCACTTTTAAATTTAAGGCTAAATAACTTGGAAACGGGTGGAAATAACTGACGTGATCTCCTGCGTGGGTAACTAGAGACTACCTGGGACCAATTTGGGCAAGTTTTCCAAACCTGGGTCCCCAAATCCGTCTCAGAATGGACGGGTTAATAACGTCATGAAAAAACCTTTAAACCTTTATATCTCTGCAGCCGTTTGTCAAACGTACATAATCCTATACATTTTCTTGATCAGCGTTTCAAGATCTATACGATAAAGGCAACGGGTATACAAATTTCTCAAATATTTTTTTTCGTATTTAGGTCCTTGCTAACGTGAGCAAAAATTTAAAACCTTATATCTCCTTATGCGTTCGTCGAGAATATGTTATCGTATGTATTATTTTCGTCAGCGTTTTAATCACTACGCATTACAGGCAAGTGATAAACTAAACTTCGCCAATTTTTTGTACATGCACTGCTGATTTATTACATAATTAAATTCGCTACCCGCGTACGGTTAGAACAAGCGTGTAACGTCATCAAAAACACTTTAAACCCCATTGCCTCTGCAACCATTTGTCAAAGACACGTGTTCCTATACATTTTTTTAATCGGCCTTTCACATATGATGAAGGCATTAGGAATATAAAATTCTGAAAATTCTAAAATAATTTTGGGTGTTTTGACAAGCCATTGTTGACGTCAGCAAAATATTTAAATCCTTTATATCTCATTAACCGCTCATAAAAAGCAGATGATCATATACATTTTCTTGATCAGCAGTTTAAGCTCTACACAATAGAGGTAACAAATAACTAAATTTTGCCAATTTTTTATTGTACCTGCACTGCTGACGCCAGCAAAAATATAAAACAACCTATGTTTCCATTGTCCTTCTGCCTAAGTGGATTTCTCCATGGGCCTTGTCGAATAGTTATAAGTAATTCAGAACAATGTGAGAACACCAAATAACACCAGGACTTATGTTAACTGCGTGGGTGGAAGAAAATCTCGAAGTTGTATTAGAATGGCCAAAATGATATGAGAATAACGTATTTCGCAACCCCTGACTTCCATTGAAGATAATTTTTGAAAGGAAAATAGGCAAAGCTGCTCTTTAGATAAACGTGCTTATAAAACTTACGTGTTTCATTAATGAAAAGATTTTTGCTATGCGCAATGCTTATTGCAACCGTTGCGGGTTTTTTAAAGACGATTGTAAATATGGACCCTGGAATTATCACCAGTGTAAATAACTTTGACAAAATCGCTAAATTAGAATAAAATTAACAAGACGTATGATATACGCAAACAACCTCGCGAATAAAGTTTACAAAAAGCTGTCTATCGAATTGGGATTTTTGTTACGAAGTTAGACACGACATATTTTACTATTCAGATACGCAATAAAATTTGTTACACACTTATTTTTCAAAATTGATTTGTGAGACCTTCCTGAACGGAAAATTCCTCGAACTTTTAATTTTCGATGGGTCCGTTTTGGGTGAACCGACTGACAGGAAGAACAAAGACCACAAACCCACAAACCCCAAAATTTGCGAAATTCATTAATTCAGTTAATTCTGCCTACATTCACTTTTAAAAAGTTTGGTGGAAACACCTTTATTTACTAGTTAGTTAAACAAGTGTTTTAAACACTTGTCTTATCTTTTTAAAAAAGAAAAAAGAAAAAAAAAGTAAAAATAGTTACCAAGATGAGATTCGAACACACGACGACTCCCGTGTCGGTGCTCAGAGAGGCAAAAATTTCCATTCTTGTAGAACACATTTGCGTTTTAATACAAGCTCACGAGCTTGTAAAAATCTATTTAATATAACTAATCATTTTCATTGTTTTTTATATTTCTACAGTTAATAAAAATATGAACTTGCAGACACAACATCAAATATCTTTGTCATTTGGCTAACACATATGCTTTTAATATCACATCTAGCTGATCTTCTTCAACTGATTACGTTCTGAATGACGGGATAGATTTGTTAAGCCAATTTTACTGCGCACTCTAAATTCTTGCTTGCTATAATTAATTTTAAACTACGATCAGTCATAATATTAATTAGACTTTTAGTGATTTACAGTGTTTTTATTGCTTGTCATAGGTTTGTTTTTATATCTTTCCTAACCAAGGCTTTTATTTGAAAAGTACTCCTTCCATCCTTCCCATCCCCAGCATAAATAGGGTTAAGATATTTCAACCTATTTTGACAGATATGCAAGTGCTAAATTTTGGAACGAATTATACAGAATTACATGTAACAATCCAGTTATTATCAACATCAACGTTATGAACCATGATAGTAATCACCTTCTGTTATCACGGCACCTTAGTTCACTTCAGTTTACCATTAAATTCTGCAACCGTTGATGTCAAAAAGCATTCAGGGACGCTTTTGTTGATCACTCCATTTTCCATGACATAAAAATCATTTATTTTTTGATGCAAGTGCACAAGTTTGACTTCAGCAACTTCTAACTATTAATGCTCAACATTTTGAGTGTACTTTTACGCTTGATGCCTACTAACATGGAAACGGATAAAAATAACTGAAAATAACCGCATGAGTAAAAAGTGGCTCTCTGAGACAAAATTGGTTAAATTTTCAAAGGCTGGGTCAACCTGCGTTTTTAGAACGATGTGGAGATTAAAAACCTTTTAACCTCACCTTCTTAACTCACGAGCAAACGATAGAAGAAACATCTAGCCAAATTTCTAAAGTTTTTGCACATGTGCATGCAATGCTGAAATCATCAAAACCTTTTAAACCAATATTCTTTTCGATCGTTCTCCTGCCTAAAATTGTATTTTCCCACGGGCTACACAAATATTCTTTACAACTACTATATACGACAACTAGGCTACACATTAATACGCACATGCCGTGTGCGAATAAGGGTTGCCGAACCGATTCTGCAATTTTCACTTGATAAACATATACATTGACGTCATTACGCATTATTATTTTAATGCGAGTCTTGGAGACTCTTCTCCAACAAGCTCCTAAGAAAGATAGCAGGTTGTTGTTTACATGTTTTTTTATTTTATATTTTATTTGGAAAAAAAGTGTACACACAACCAGCAAAAATAAGCCTGGCTTAACTGCAGTGCTTCTTAACTCTCCTCCGATCTTGTTTTAATCCCATCCATACTACCTGTCTTATTGGTTCATTCAAGAGTTAAAACCTCACAAGATAGCATAGTAGGAAAAAATATATTAATTACTCTTCGACTTAAGGTGGTAATTTTTTCCCAAGCGACATTTACAAAAGAGCGTTCACAGAATTCACTTTCTACAACAACACTTCAATCACAACATAGCTGAAATTCCTTTCTTAGCATCTTCGTGTGTTCTCTTGGAGAAGCGGAGGTTATTAAGCCTATAAGCAATTACATAGCATAGCTTTTAACCTATATATAATTGCCCATGCTTTGTTTTGTATTTAGGAGAGGCTATAGACGAGCTAAATCTGTTTACCTAGGTGTACAACCTTGCTATTTGCGTAAATTTCGTTACATAAGACACAAAAAATGTGTGCAGAATTTAGAAAGAAGGTTAAATGGTGTAGAAATGTCTAGACTTTGTCAAATTATCTGTTATTATGTTTTCTCGTTTAGAGATTTAAATGGATCTTACATGCGCCAAACTCTGATTACAAAGTCGATATAAAAGGGATTCAATTTCCGCTACGCCGCAGTAGGAAGTTCACTACACATGGTGATCATGAAGAAAATGCAAGGTAAGCTTGTTTTCGCTGACTAGTAAATAAATTTTCCAGATTGCAATTGTAGTAGCATTTCGAGTGGAAAAGTGAGTGTTGCGGGTGGCATGTTAAATTGTCGTTTTAATTTTGAAGCAGAAAATAGGATCGTAGGCATCTAAAATAAAAATGTGCTTGAAAAAAATGTGTATCAAAATGTAGCACACTGAGATTCCAGGAATCCCTTTTTAGAAGGCTTTCTTTATGTTTTCGAAAAAAGGCTATTTTCAAGTTACAATCCCTCAATTCCTTTCTTTTTATTAGGAGCTATCGTTTTACTTTCAATATTTATGTGCATGCAGAGGTACACATGTTCTTACGGACTGGTAAGCCTTTTATTTTTTCTATCTATCTAAATAGCAGCAAGGTTGAAAGAGACCTCCTTTGCAAAGCTATATCTGGCATTAATTTCTCAAATCTCATCCACAGGTCAAGATAAAGAAACTACGAACCCTTTAATCCGTATGTGCACTTAAAGACACTTCCCTATCAGTCATTGTTGTTGGATATGGCCGTCCAGTCCCTTTATTATCTTAAGAACTTAATTTGCACGAGGCAAAATTCTGTTCCATCTAAATCCTTTCAAAATCGTCAATTAAATTTGCTTTTACAATCTCGTACTTTCTTTCGCACACACTGTAATAGTTTAATTTCCTTCGTCACTGACAATGTTTCTTAGTTTAATAGCATTCACATTATTGTAACGGAGGAAACGCATTATGCCTAATTACCTATACTACATTGTTACATTTTCATAAGACCTGGTTTTCATTGTCTATACTTTTGAGAAAGGCATCCACCATTTGGAAAAATACTATTCTGTCAGATAATTACAAAAACACCTGGCTACCTAGAAATATAATTTTCAACTTTTTGTCATTTGTCGTGGTAAAACATTGTTAATCCTTTCAAGATGTAATGTCCACTGGAGTTGTCGTGACAAATAAAAAAATAATACATAATCTCGTTTGAAGGATTGGATTGAGCTTGTGATAATTTCTCAAAATATTAGGATAAAGTTTGCAAACACGTCTTTAGTTGAAAATCTTTAGTTGAAGTTGGCAAAGGGTTTTTTTATACGATTTAGCCAGCTTGTGGGAAAATTGAATTATATGTTTTATGTTGTTTTTAAATTTTTTCGCAAAAATAAAAGAAAAATAGAAAATTAAATTAGAAAGACGTTAAAATTTCAGTCGCTTTTGATAGTTGCAATACAGGTTCCTCTTCCAATGCGAGAAATCGTTGCTTTTAATCTTTGGCCAAGTCTATCGAAGAACAATAATGTGATACGTCTTTTTAAGTTGCAAACATAATAACTCATATAATAATTTAATTACTGTTTAGGTTTGTCCTGCAATTTCCGAGTGTTCTTCATTTCTCACTTGTGACTGCACAACTCAAAATTGTTCACCATACTGTCCCTGCACTATCGCGAATGGTGGGTGCATATGTAAATTCAATGCGTATGAAGATAAATACAGATGTGCCCCATTAATGTGGCTTGAATAAAGTTGCTGTTTGAAAGACACTTGTTGATTTGGTTGCAGATCTTATTATCCAATAAGTGCAGTTATTTTTAAAAGCTAATTTTCTCAAGGTATTGATATTCATAAGTATAGGGTGATTTGATTTTAGTTCTCCGTTACCAAATTGAATCATATATCTGTTTGTATTTTTTAAAGCCTTCTTAATTCACGCCTTTATAAAAGATGAAGAATTTCGGAAACAGTTGATAATTTGATGTTTTTTTTATTACTGTTCCTATTATATGCTTTTGTTCACGTAAATTTGAAATAGATACTGTGTAATATTTTTCATTAACATATATTTTTTTCGATATTTTTACTTTTCTTGATGGTGTTTCATAGTTTCTGTTTGCTTCGGTGGAACAAGTAATTTTTTTGAATAAATTTAAGTAAATTTGTCTGAAGAATTCATAATTAACTAGCAAATTTCCTCAAATAAGCGCCAAGAGACTTACTTAATTTTAAAATGTTGGCTCCTAGTCCTTAGTCGAGAGTTAAGGGGAGAGTGGGTTTTAGAATAGTGAAATCTGAGGCAGTGATTGGTGGGCGAATTACTCCTTCCCCTCGCATAAAGAGGATTTTATTCTTTTTGGAGAAATAATTTGATGTGGGCCACTCAATTGAGGAAGTATGGTAGGCAATCATCTTTATGTATCTTGTTTTAAAGATATTATCTTATACATTTATGTGAAGTTGTTGTTTATTAAATTACGCCCCGAAGGCAAATGATTTTATTACAATAAGCTGCTGTCATGGTAAGACCCTTTATTTCGTTCCAATTGTTGACTATGCAGCATATCAGAAAATTAGGACGCTATACCCTTGGTCATACTCCACACCTGTTATCCGAACTTTGTTCTATGGACACATTGATGTTGAAACTTTAAACAGGATATTGAATAGAAAAATACTGAACGAAAAACTGATAAAAATCTCTTAAAACACAAATAAATATAACGAACATTTAATAACAATAAATGAGCTATACAATAACCATGAAAACACTCGACATTTCGCAACAATACAAGACAAAAAAATACTTTGTTCTTAGGCGATGATGACGGGCCATAAATTTAACAAACTCTTACACTTTCGTATGGCACCCTGCTGAAGCACTTTGGGGATGGTGCGAAGAACTTGGTACTAAGAATCATGTAGTTTGATTCAATCAATAGTCTTATCATGTAAGAATTATTGTTTTCCTTATATCCAGCTATGCTACCTTTTGCTAAACTGACTGCTGTCGTCTAGCCATATAGAATTACTAAAAATTGGTAAGTTTAACGTTTGAGTAGCTAATGGTTTGCCAACTGGACTCAACACTTGAATTGTAGCTAGGAGTGCGATTTCTAAAGCTTTACTTCACTGGTTACCATCTATCTCTATAATAATACGCCAGTTCTCTCTGTCCGTAACTGTTAGAAAGACGATATTTTTTACCACTTGAATGCGCGAGTTTTTCGAGTTTTTTTGTTTTGTTTATATTTGTCTCGCAACCGTTAGAGACCACGTGATAGAAAATAAGCAATATGATTCGCTCAAATACGTACTTTCGAACGGGACGGCATTCGAATAGAAAGTTCCTTTGGCGTAAAACAAACAAACATAAAGAATTCTCGACAAAGTTCTCGACAAGAGGCGAACTAAAGAAGTGGAAAAAAATTTTCTCATTTTTGAAGATCCCTTAGTCATAAAAAAGTGGAGATATTAAAAGCAAGAAAAGTCAAAGTTAAAAAGTGGAGTGGATTAAAAAGTCCTATAATTTGGAACAGGGTTAACATCGACATATAAAAATCAACAACAAAGGAACGGTCCCTGCGTCTTTAAAAAATGGCAGAAAGTGATTCAGAGAAAGAAAACTGTAAGTAAAGAAGTAGAAGTATAGAAAAAATAAAGTTGAAAGCCACAAGAAGTTACTTCGGAAGTGAAGAGTGGAGCTAGAAGAAGTAAAGTAAAGTATGTTTCTATGTCGCTAGAGCTCCGTGTCAGGCAGACTCGCATTTGCGAGAAAAAAAATCACTTGAAAGCTTCAAATTCTTTATATTTTATATTTTACCGCTTTTTTTATAAAAAAGCTAACATATTCTTTTACACTCTTTTGCATAATTAATGTATCCCCTGGTGCGTAACTAATGTATTTTTCCTAAAATTCAAAATTCTACATAAAGCTGTTAGCTGACTATCAAACAAATGTGCTAGCGAAACTTTTTATTTTGTTGAACTTACTGCAAATGTCATAATTTTTATATTGCTATTGTTTCTCTTTATATGATGTGTTTTACTAAGCATAAAAATAGCTAGCTGGCTATATGCGTCATCTCAGTTAATTATATTTAACTGGATATCTGTCTTATCTAATGTTACCTTCAAGCTACATAGCTAAACCTAGCTAACTAACTGATGATTAATGTTGTTATTCGCCTTTTAGCTATTTTTATCCACCTTAGTAGTTAAACTTGGGGATTTTATTTGAGCGCGAATTATGATGTAACAAGCCACAAAATCTTTCAAAAACTATAAGTGTGTGCGTTAATTGGAGTAAGTTTTATTGTTTTGTTGTTGACATCCTGTTAAACTTTTGTGAGCCTGCTGGTAAATTACTAGGTCATATATTTTTACAAGGGTGGTGGTTGATAATTTTACAAAGGTTGTTGACATTTTGGGGGAAATTTACCTGGGTTTTTTATATTTGTGGTTAAAATATCTCAACAGAGAATAATATGGTTGCCGTTTATATTGTTTGTGTTGCAAACTGTTGTTTTTAAATGCTGTGTAAACTTTTGTGGAAAAAGACCACATTCAAAATACTGAAGGAACAAATTTTTGTACAATTAGACTGAGCTGTTGTGTAAGTTAATTTTTTTGTATTTTGTTTTATAAACTTTTCTTAAACTTTAAACTAACTGTAAGTAATGTCTTGTTTTGCTGGAAGTCCACGGTTTCACGTTTTTGTTTTTGTTAAGAATTTCACAAAATTTTGCGGGAATAAATATTTGATGATGATAAAAAATTACTAAATGTTCAGACTGAAACTGTTTAACTGTTGTGAGGGAGGACCATATGCAAGTATATATACTAAAAATAAGAATTTGATATTCTACACTTTCCAAGTTGTATTTTTGTACGCACTGAAATGACTGCTTTTTCTGAGTTGAATTTCATGGGTTTCATATCCTTTTTGTGGAAGATTTTATGGGTGAAGACAATATAGAACATGCCAATTGAACTGATTTTTGTTCAATTTGATTTGCTCCTCAGAAAAACCTTTGTGTTCTACATTTATTGTAAACTTTTGTGAGGAAGGACCATATATATATACAATGTTTTTAAAAAAATTATTTTTGTTGATTTTAAATTTACTCCTTGCTCATTGCTTTTTCGACATTTCAGTTTAAGGATACGATAGACCCTTTTGACACATGCTCAGTATATTCAAAATATCTCCTAAACATTTTTATATATTATAAAACATTGATAATATTGTATTGATAAATCTGAAACATGGCCTCTAAACGTACAAATAAAAACGACAATAATAGAAAAATAAGTATTAAATAAGCAGTATGTAAAAGAAAAAGTATAATAGTATAACTTCACAGTATTTAAGAAAAAGCAGAATAATTTACAGGGGCGGATCCAACATTTTTAACATGTCAGTCATAATTTTTCGAAGCAAAAAAAGCTCAGCATTTTGCTGCCCCCAAAACAGCTGGGGGTCATGGGGGGCACTGTAAGCCCCCCATGGCGGGTCCGGGGGCCCCGGAAACTTTCGCTATTTTAAGCCTCTACGCATTAAAAAAGGCCTAAGTAATGTCCAAATTATTAGCTTTGTTAGAGCCGTTTTTTGCTCTAAAGTTTTGAATGGACAAGAAAATAACAAACCATCCTTTAAAGGGTTTCAAAAAAGTGTATGAAAATTAAAAATAACAGTTTAAATTCAAATATTTTCAGACTGTTTCGCCTAATATCAGGGCTCGTCAACATCTAGGTCTAGGAAATGCCTAATAACGTAATGTTAGCTATTCCAGACATGGACAGTCCGCTATATGCTAAAGTAGGCTTAACTAGGGGAAGCTGAATTGTTTTAACCAGAATTACAAAAATAGATGGCTTTAAAATTATCATCACATCCTTCATCAACACCTTGCAGACAAAACAGAATATGAGCTTGAGCATAAGTATTTTTAGCATTTAATAATGTAAATACAGGTTCAACTTTGCACTTTGGACCACAGTTACGAAAATAAGAAAATAGGTTTTTAGTTTTTGATGTATCTGTACAGTCTGGAGGAACAGCATAATTTTTCTTACCACTGGGAAATTAAAGTAATTGGCGAAAGGTGGCAAAAATTTTCTGTGTTCAGAGTACTTACCATGCTATCGCAACTAGTCTACCAAAACAAACTAAACCAAGCCTGATAGTACAAGTAAAAACAGCTTCATTCCCCACAAATTCTATTGTGTTACACCAGTTTAATTGTACAAAGTGTCATCATCATATGTAAGATGGAATACATATATGACTTACCTTGATGTTCTTCTTAGCAAGAAAGTAAAACAGAATTCTTACTATATATATACCTCAGGGTAAAAGAAAAAGCCTAATGATGGAATGTTGCAGCACGTCAACCAGTGTATTGTCACCAGCATGTAGCTAGGATAATTAAGTAAATTGTCAAAACTAACTTCTGCATTATACAACATGTTGGATGTAGCACTACAGAATAAAACATATATGCACCTTTTTGGTTGGTCACTGCCTATTCTGCAAAATGCGTTTGCTCAAATATTATTCAATTCAATAACATAATAAATAAGGGACAAACAAAAATTTTATCACTTAAACCGTAGTCGTAATCATGATTAAGCTTTTATACGTCCCGGTACTTTACAATTTCTTTCGACTGGTTAAAAAATTTGGGATTAAATTAGTTTTATCAATTCCTATTTGACTTATTTCAATCAAAAAAATTGCTTTTAATGGTTTTTGTACTTGTATCCGTGTTAAAACAGATATGCTGTAAAAAATGCCTCATCGGCGTCCCCGAAAATTCCTAAATTGAAAAACGTAAGAACTACAATGATAGGTCAATGTATATTGGGCTCTCTTTCATCGATCTGGTCTAAAACCATACCACATCAAGTTTTAAGCCATTGTTTTAATTTTTGCACAAGTTATTGGACTTTTACCAATAGCAGAAAGTGTGCTTCTTTATACTACCCACATTAAATTGCCACTTTGACTAATTGGTTAGGAATAACGTACACTGGATCCGCCCCTGATTTATAGGTTGCTAATAATAGTGTGCATGGTGAATTATATTTCTAATACTTTAAAGTCTTTAATTTTAGTACAAAGTGTGGGTGTTTAAAATTAAATTAAATTCGTGACTCATATTCGTGGCAAGATCAAAGATATAAAGAAATACATTTTCCCTGTTTTATCCCACCAAAATACAACTTTTATAAAATATTTTTTCTAAAACTTACTGGAAACTTAGCATAGAAGTTACATCCGTGAAAAAAAAATTTGAAAAATTTAACCATAAAGGCCGGTTTCCATACAGCTACATTTTGCGCCCAGTCGTAAAATGCGCCGCGACTTTTATAACATATACCGAACCATTTCCATTTAGCGATTTTTGCTCACGTGTTTTTTGCAAAACATGGATGATGTAAACAGACGATATTTGTTGCTGCAAAATTTGAGAGTAGTCATAGCTATATTTTTATGGCGTAGATATAAACAACGTTGAAAATACGTAAGAAAAACATGTGGATGAGACGACTTTCCATAGAAAGAAGAATCAAAGGACTATACAACGTTTTGCTTATGGATTTAATGTCGTCAGATCACGAGTAGTCTTTATAAGTTTGTTTACAATGTTGTTTCTTTGTGCCTCCACAGACTCATTAATGTTATTTTGTTTTTCATCTACTTCACTTGATTGATATATATTCTGATTCTCTACATTCATTTGGCTTTAACAAAAATTTAACACAGAAACGAGATGTTGCTACCCATATTGAAATGATCTAATTAAAAAATTCTTTCGTAATTCAAGTAGATTGCTACCTTTTGATTGGCTGTTAAGCTGAAGCGCAAAATGTAGCTCGCAAAAAGTAGACTCTGTTCAACTTTTTTAAATCGCCCCAGCGCATGCAAAAGCGCGAGGTCAGCGGCATTATTCTGATAATGCGCATGCGTAGATCAAAAGTCACGGCGCTTTGTACGACTGGGCGCAAAATGCAGTTGTATGGAAAGCGGCCTTAAGAGGCTGGTTACACGTACCCGAAGTGAAAGTTAAACCGAAGTGAAAGTTCAACCTGGTGTAACTGTAAACAATTACTCCCCGAAAAAAATTACTCCAGGAAATTACTCCCCGGAAATTATTACTCCTGGAGTGGTAATTTTCCAGGAAATTATTACTCCAACTCGGAAATTATTACTCCCTTGAAATCTATGACGTTATTTGTAAAACTCACCTTTGTATATATTAGTTCCACAACGAACCGTGGAGCGTTGTTTATATTTTTACGAAATACGCTTTTATGAGTTAGTTGTATTTTAGTTGTAGTTGTACGCAGTCTTTTATCGAGATAAGTATACACTGTTCGTTACATGAGATAATTCTACGTCATTATTACTACATATATATACATACAATCCTCTAAGAGATCGGCCCCAACATTGGTCCACAGAGCCGGATATCAACAAAAATGAGAGTAAAATATATAGTTGAAAAAACGTATTGTGCTTTATTGTAATAATGGCTGATAAATTAAAAAATTAAAAAAGAAAATTGTAATGAGAGATGCTATTATTACTGGTGTTAAAAGTATGATACGAGACGTGAATTATATTTATGACAATCAGGGGCGGATTAGGGTATGGTGTGCTGGTGTAAATACACCAGCAAAAATTCAGCTCAAAAATTTAGGTGTATCTCTGTGAGCCTTTTGCTCTTTGATTCTTACGCCCATTATTAAAATGAACTAGAATAACGGCCGCCCAACGCCCATCGCCGCGCATAGAACTGATTTTTGGGGCCCGACCACCCCCCCGCTGTTTGGGTTTTGTGGTCCTGTTTTTGTGTCAATTTAGCCGCATGCAGCTGTTTCATCCTGCGAAATATTGAATATCCTGATCGGCACCGGCTTCACTATTTACAGCAGTTCAACTGGTGTAAGCTGCGCATTCTTCTGGGCAATATTTAGCCTGGTGTATTTCTCTGGTGTAGCCAACTGGTGTAAAATTAAAATTATACGGCATGACGATCCAGGACACATAATCAGGTGAGTGATCTGCGAACTTTCTTTTACGACCGCTGTGAAACAGATCAGTTTTTTACTTGATTTATGTCTTGAAGAATATTGAAGTGGTGAATTCGATATCAGATAAACAACTGAAGTTAATCGAAGATTTGAGGCGATATGTAAAGCACCATATTTTGACATGTATTGGGGAAGTATCAGATTTAGATACAAGGGTTGGGAAGAAAGTTGAACTGAATCACACAGACACTAGCTACTGAATGCTCACTTGGCAAAATTTCCTACAGAGTCTATTTGTTGATGATTAAGCAGGTAAGAAATTTTATTTGTTTACTTGTGTATTTTTTAATATAAATTTTAAATACAGAAATAGTTACTAGCTGCCTAGCTACTCACATGATAAGTTCAAATACCAGCAAGCAAAGTTTTCAGCAGAACTTTTATAAACAGTGTGTTTTGTTTATATTTGAACTTTTATCCTCAATAAATACATCTAATCAATAATATATATATAAACTTAGTTATTATAGTTTATTTGTTTGCTTTATATTTTTATTTTAACATTTTGTTTTTGCAGAAAGCTTTGTAGCTAACTATCGTCTATAAATAATAATTATTTTTTTTATTTAGATCTACCGAAAACGGCAATTGTTTATAAAATTCTGTTTCCATATTAATTGTTGGAAATGAGAGCCTTTGTTATCTACTTCAAGCTGCTGTTCTGATTGAGCTGCGTTTACATTTAAACTTCTATGCTTCACAAAATGTTAACAATAAGATTGTGGAGAACTTTCCTCGTAATGAAAGAGAACTTTTTGCGTAAATATTTCCTCATGATGTTGCTGATGAATTTACAGGAAATAAAAACGTAGATAGGAAGTCATGTGTCATCAAGAAAGCCATTTATAATCCTAAAAATACAAGATTCTGATCTTTAATGAATATCCTTGCTCTTGCCATAGTTATTGGGAAAATTATTAAAACCATATACCCTCATGATATAGGTGACATCCATGGAAGTTTTAATAATGATTACCTCAAGAACAAGTACAGAATATACGAGCGAATGTATAACCATTATGGGTGAGGTTAGAAAATGCAATTTGGGTTATTTAAGCCAAATAACTTTGTATATACCTCCAACCACCATGAAAAAAGACAAAACGTTTAAGGTTACTGTAAAGGAAAAAACTTACTTGAGCTAGAGTAGCACCCCCGTATAAACAGGTTTTAGGTTTTCGACGGTCAAAGCCCTATTAAAAAACGCTGCTTTTAGACCCCCTAAAACAGCTGTGACAGATTTCATCATTCCTCAAATGAGAAAACAAGTCACGTGATATTCAACAAAACTGCTGATATCATGACGGCACTCGACAAAAACTGCTGACATCAACAAATCTGTTTGAGTAGGGAAATTCCCTACTCAAAATGCGACCGTTGTTAGTTGAAGTCTGAATGTACGTATAATAAATGTTAAACAAGACACCGCAAGATTGGTACACACTTTTTATACTTTTAACGTTTTTTTGTAGGTGTGGGAGCTGTCCTAGCCCTCGCCTCTACCGCGCTTGTGATAGTTGCCCTAGCCCTCACCTCTTTCGCACTTGTGATGAAAAGTGAGAAAGAAGAAGAGTGCGAAATTGATATTAACGCTCTATTAGAGAGAATTAAAGAACTAGAAGAAACAAATGGACAAACTGCGACAAGAAGCTAAAACCTTAGGTCTTAAAGGGTACTCTACGTTGAAGCGAATAGACCTTGTTGAAGCCATATGCAAAGTCAAGTATAAGGATGCGTCGACACAAACGGACGGACCGTACTGCGAGCCTTCTGCTAAAATTGCATGGGAGAAAAATCTTGAACAATATTTGAGGGATCTCGCTAAAAAACAGCGACGTGTCGTACATGATAGCGACTTGCTCATAGATCAAGTTACGGGAGAAGTGATCGAAATTGTCTAGTATGTTGACCAACATATTAGACTCTGTAAGCGGGTGGAGACTCTAAGTAGCGCTGGCATACTGCGCAGATTGAAGTTTTTTCAAAATTTCATCTTTGGCTTCTTGCCTGCCTTGTGCTAGCAACTCTGCGCGTTCATTATCGTTGATGGATTTCACAGCTTTTTTCGTTCGTTGTCGAATCTGCTCCTTGAGCACCATATAGCGCTGTTTTTCCTGCATGATCCATGTAAACTCATCGTCTGAAATTATACCATCTTGGATCGCTCTGGAAATCTTATCGTATACAGTGTCTAGTTTTGATTCAGCTAGGAGTTTGATGCACTCATGTTTGTGTACCTTATACTGTATCCGTTTGGAAGCATTCTTCAAACCTACTTGGCCTATGCCCACTGCAAGAGCCGCGGCTTCAAGACCAATTGCTATAGGGGCTCCGAATCCGGTTGCAAGCGTGGCAATACCTGCTGCGGAGGTGATGACAGTAACAGCAATCATGATCAGCATAGCGAAGCCCCATCCCCCAAAGCTTGAACTTTTTGTAGAGTTTTTCTCTCTCTTTGATCTCAGACCGCAGGTACTGCTCAATTTCTTCGATCTTTTTTAGTCTGTAGACCTGACTTTCTTGCTCCTGCGGAGCCGCCAGGCGATCAGGCTCCTGCTCAGGCGCACTTGGCGGCAAAGTTGGGTAAAGCTTCATATCTGCCATTTATTCTATGAGTAAATGCATCGTAATTCCGACGAACGAAACATTTTTTTCATGATGATACTCGTCCGTCAGCATGAACTCCAGTCTGTCTGTTGAGCCTTTCAAAGGAAGGTAGATTGGAGTGTCAAAACTCCATGTAATCATGTCTCCCCATGCGTTTAACTCTTTGGTGGGAAGCAAAGCAAGTATTTTTGATTTCTTCCCATCCAGTAGGCAATCGTCTTTATCCAGCTGGCGGCAAACGAGTCTTAATCTTTGGTACACGTCAGTTTTGAAGAAGCTGTCATAGTCGCCTTTGGTAAAATACTTTTTTGCAGGGTCGTAGGGTAGCCCCATAAGCTCCTGTAGTTTTCGATGGATTACTACAGTATACCCGTCACTAACCCTAAGCCTGCATAGTCCGTTCTTTAATACAAACAACTTGATCTTGTCCTGTGCTTGACTGTTGACGATGGCCGCGATATCTTCAATCTTGTACAAACCGTTCATTATTTTAATTCGGGTAACAGTCTGATCAGGTCCTACTTTGCGTATTGTAAAATCATTGTCGCTGTAAAGGTTCAGCCATACGGGCCTGATACTTATTGATTTCAGGGCAATTCTCGTGTCCTGCCCTAGGTAATCGTCAAAAATCGTAGGCTTCTCTATATCCGTGACATACAGCTGTCTCATGTTTCTTTAAAGAAACATGAACATTTATAGCTATAACCACAAGGCAAAATACAAGTCCAATAGAGGCGAATGGCCTCTCGGTGTAATTAATCTAGAACATCAAGACCTCTACGTTTCTACAGAATCGCACATTCCCGTGACCTTCTCGATGTTCACGAAATACCCAATAAAAGTCCCCACTAACCTGTTGAACGACCCCGTAAGTGTAAATTGGACCGGTCATGCTCTTGGCTACTGGAATATACAAGTTAATTTCGCTTGTCATTGCGCTAGCACTGCTTTGGGTATATCCGCCAAGCACTTGAATGGCTCCGTGCCTCTCATTAACAGTATCTTTAAATTCCACGTCTATTACCACATGCGGCGTATCCTAGCGCGAATGAAGGTACCCATGCCATACGATGACGGCTTTTCTCAATACGAGAACCCCTACTCTGCATCTGAATATGCCAAGATTTGTCGTGAATATGGTGCCGACCCCAATGCCAAATACAAGTTTAAGGCTCTCATGTCCTCGCTCACAAATGGTAGATGGTGGCCGCAAGTAGATGGTGATTGGGCCAAGTTTATCATGCCTACGGGCCAAGGTCTGACATCGGAAGGTCTGACGAAGCTTAGCGAGAGTATTCGTGTTTACGTGATTTTACTACTAGGGTCCCAAGCTGATGCCAAGGCATCCCTTATAGATTCGGATGCTGAAAATTTCACAGCGAGACAGATACTACTACAGAAATTCGAAGCTATGGTACAACGTGAGGAGAACGTAGGTCATGATATCACCGAGTTTCAAAAGGTGCTTCAATATGCCAGGACCCCAGTGAATTTTGCTTTTTGCAACTTTTGCTGCCACTCTGAAAAAGAACGAGACAACCGTGCCAATAATCCCTGGTAGCGCCACACCTGCCTTACCTGCTAGATATTTCAAAAAATTTCCAAGCCTTTCCAGCCGTTTTTGCAAAAAGCCCTTCCCTGCGGCACTTCCTGCCGCTGCAGCACCCGCTCCTCCACCACCTGTAACTGCGAGTACGATGGTGGAAATCAGTAGACCAACAGCCGAGACGATGCTCGCTATAGTAATTCCTTACTCCTTGAACAAGATTCTAAGCTTTTCAGCCAGAGATTTATCGCCTTCTGCGATTTTCATCAGCGTTTCCTTAATTGCGTTCAGTTGGTTCTGAGTGTCAGATGATAGTAGACCATGTGCTTCTCGTACTGCTTCCTTTTGATCTTGGAGTCGTTCTAGATCTTCCCTAGCCCTTGCAATATCTTCGTTCCAGATAGTTTGCTGTTCCTCTGATACTCCAGGTGTAGCTTTCTTCGTCTCAAGCCTTTTCACCCTGGCTTCTGTTTTGGCGATCTCGCTGTCGTAGAAGATCATCTTGCTTTTCAAGTGCTTCAGGTTACCCCTTAGTGTTTGAAGCTCGAGGTTGAGCCCTCTTCTTTCACGCTCTGTGAAGGCTTGCTCTTGCTGAGCCGCTAGGCGATCGCTGGCGCCAAAGGGAGTCTCTTGCTCCTGCGGAGACGCTAGGCGATCGATCAGGCTTTCCGTTTCATCAAGGATGTTCTCGAGCAGCGGCATTATTTCGATATCATCGGCCTTCTCTTGCTCCTGCTGAGCCGCTAGGCGATCAACGTAAACAATCTCGTTAAGGAGTTTCTGAGCCATCGCTTTACTACCTTTGTTTGGTGTAGTATAGTCGGTAAACCCCATGGCTCGCAAGCGATTTGTACCTAACCTCCTCCGTATCTCGGCAACGCTCCTTAATTCACCATGCCTTTTCGTGATCTCTATACCATCGAAAAGAAGCTGGTTTCCTCGTGCCTCAAACTCGTTGTAATATCTCGCGATTGGCTGCCCCAGCTCCTCACCAAGGTGTTCGTAAATATCGTCGACCTTTGATTTTAGTAGCTCTTTCCTCTGCCTTGTCGTGGTGTTTCGTGCTGAGCCGGATTGTTCCTGATCTTGCTGCTGATCTGGCGCTAGCGTGGAGCTGGCATCAGGCTGGAGCGTACTGAAAGATCCATCCTCGTCTGGAATGTTTTCCTCTGGCGTAAAGTCGTCTCCTTCGTATATTGGATTAACCGGCATTTATTTGAAACGAAAATCAGCTAATAATAAAGCATGAGTAACATATTCGGAACTAAGCTCGATCCCTACGCGGAGATTAAAACAATGATGGCTATGAAAGGTAAGAAGCAGCGTGTGAAAGTAAGTCATGTGCCTAGTACGATTAATCAGAACGAGGACTTGTATGTTGACATCCCCAACATGGGGCAGAACGATGTAATTTTTCCAGGCAGTATCAAACTACTTTTCGATCTGGAACTTACGGGAACAAACACGAAGCGCACTATCGTCAGCAATATAGGTAAATCCTTGGTGCAAAATCTTAGAATCAGCCTGAACGGCAACGAGGTGCAAAATATTAGCGACTACAGGGTGCTCGCTACCTACAAGGTCCTATGGTTGCCCAAGTTTGATCGGGAAAACAACTTGATCCTAGAGGGGATCAATCCAAATGACGGTACAATCCGCGCCCTACAGGTGAAAGCGACTGATCATGTAGGCACGGATGAGGAAAGAGCGATCGTCGCAGCTTATGGCAGCAGGTTTTGCGTGCCTATCGGTAAAATGTTTGAATTGACACGAGACTTGCCGTTCTACCAGCCAGGGCTACACGATAGGCTGCAATTCGTTATACATTTTGCATCATATGGTGACGTTATCAAAGATGGTGGTACCCCAGCTGTTGGAAATACCGCAGCTAAACCACCAGATGCTGCCTACAAGATCACTAATATCGCACTAGAGTTTGACAAGGTAAATAACGAGGGTCTCGCGAGCGCTATGATGTCACGGTATAGTCGTTTGGCGCTTCCCTATGAAAGGGTACTCCGTAGCAAAGTTGTCACGATGAAAAAGGCTGATACCAGCTACAATTTGCAAATTGATACTCCAGCAAAAAGTTTAAAAGGCGTCTTATTATTGTTCGTAGATCCGGGGAAAGTGAAGGCTTACTCGGGTGCTAACGAGGTCTTCTACAACCCAAAGATCGAAAAAATCTCGATCACTGTCGAGGGTGAGCCTAATGAGCTCTACACGCACGCGATGCTCCCGAAAGATCACCTCGAGCAGATCGTAAACTTATTCGGTAGCCACGATTCAAAGGTGACAATTGGGCAGTTCTTCACAGAAAGATACGCCCTGTTTGTTGATTTCCGAGCATCACCTGATCATAGTCTCCATGGTTCTGGAAGGCCGTTACAGAGATTGTCAGACGGTATAACATTGCATATGACAAAGAAAGCAGACGGAACAACGGGGGATATTAAATGCTACGTTTTCCTACTTCAAGATGCTCAGCTGAACATCTTAGATGGGCGTTTTCACAGTGTCGAATATTAAAATAAAGATGGCAAGCATATTAGTACTCGCGGGTGGGGCTATAATCAATGCCCTAGCATTCTCGGGGAGTAACTATCTGTTCAGTAAGCTGTCAGGCCATGGTGAGGCCGAGCGTAAAAGGCACGACAAGGCAATTGAACAACTTCAAGCTGCTCAAGCACAGTGGGTAAGAGATCGGCAGGCAAAGATCGATTGGTATAACCATCAACGAGAGCTGAAAAGGCAAGCTGGAGAGAGCTTGAAGGAGCTCGATGAAGGTATGAGAGACTATTACATCGTAACGATCGAGAAGGCTCCTAAGTTATCCGACTTCTACACGCCCAGCAAGCAGCAACAAGACGGTGAGCTAACGTTCAACGTTGGATCCTTAGCCCTCCTTGGTTTTGCAGTGCAACCACCAAGTATCATCATACGTTCACAGCCTTTGTCGAGTCCTATAACAAGGTGCTTGCGGAGAGACTGTTCAAGTCCCAGGATGCACAAGATTTGGTCACTGATGAGACTAGTACCACATGGGTGAAACATCTGTACACCATCGTGAAAAGCATGAACAATACCAAGACTGCCATTATCGGCATGAAACCTTCAAAAGCGATCAAGATGGATGAGGTACCGCTTACGAAAGATCGCCTGGAGCAAGAAAAGCCTCTACCTAAGGACGGTCTTTACTTGTACCTGCTACAACCTGGAGAAGAGCACGGTGATGCGAGAAGACGTGCTACTGACGCCTGGTGGAGCAAGAAGACGTATAGACTCGATCGTGCTCTTGCTGAGCCGCTAGGCGATATCGAGCAGCAACCAAACAACCGTGTGCTATATTACTTGCAAGACGGGCAAGAGCGGAGCTTTGTTTCAGAAGAACTCATGGAAATTCCGGAAGATGTTGAAGTACCTCCAGAGCATGTGAAACAATGGTAAATTTCTCGAGCCCGAGCCATTTCACAGGTTCCCCTGCTACGGGGGAACCGCTCAGTTGATACCCATAAGCGTAGTTTTTGTAATCTATCAGGGTTACAAAAAAAAATCCTAGATCTCGGCAAGCTCCATCAATCTCTGATGTGTATAATTACGACCTAATCGAAAGTGCCTTGGACGTTCGGGATTTACTTCAATGCATCCACGCTCTCGGAGCCAGTTGTAATGTACAATGGCATTTGGAGTTTCTGCAAGAACGACGAGTTGACCTTTGGGATGATCTGTTAACTTGTTGCGAATCTTTTGCGCTACATAGCCTTGTTGCCCACATATAGCGACATACGGATATTCATCATCGTTATTCTTTTGGATTATAACCATCCCGTTATCCTTTCTAGGGTCTTCAAGGCAAGGAACGGCTCGGTTATGTAGTTCTTCAATTTCTTGCTCTTGTACGGCTATCGTTCGATCCTTGTACTCCAATTCGTCGTTGAGCAGAGCCAGCGCCGCTTGATTTTCTTCTACAATTCCAGCAAGCTTGCGGACCTCTCGAGGTAAAACCTCTTCAACAACCCAATCCAAAAATAGTGCTGCTTCAGGTCTGCCACACCTCAAAAGGAAGCAATAAAGGCCTGGCTCCGTCAGTAAAACTGTATCTTGCTGGGGGTGGACAGATCTGTCCACCCTCTGGAGGTCAACAACAGCGTCACCTTTCCGTATTTTGTACTTGTTGGGAACAAGTCTCTGAATAGCTTTTACTCCCGCTTCCCTCTTATAGCCCGCGGCTTTCCAAACATCGGAGGCTACGATGCATTGACCTTTATCCTGAACAGAGAATGATCGCACTTTCTTTCCTTCAAAGTAATCAACCGTTACAAGAGACATTTTGCTTGTGAGTTTTTTGGAATTCCCGGGATCATGTTGCATGGACGGTGCTCTTTGAAACAACATGTGTAGTTAATGTGAACCTGTGGCTCACATTAATACTTACCTCGTCCCCAGGGCACCATCTAATGGGACGAAGCCGTCGTGCTATATGCATCTATAAGTGCTCGCAGTCTACCTCGAATATCGGGGTCTCTTGTATTGCTTTCCATCCACTTGAGTCCCTCGAGAGAGATGAAGATATCGTGGGGATTGCCGTTGTTATTTCTGAGCTGCTTGCGGGTTTGTTTTAAACGGGCTGGAAGGGATCTGAAAAGACGATTTATCTCCATATTTTTCATCTTGTAGTTTTGAAATAATTCCAACCAGGTTGCTTGGGACAGAACTCAAAAAATTTTCCAAGTCCTTGGGTGCTCAAGTCTGATCCAAAGGCAAGCATGCTTGGACTTCTTGAGCTGAGCTTTGATAGTCTCCCAGTCGCTGATCATGTTTGTTTCCTCGTCGATCAATTTCAAATCCGATCGTTCGTGGGGGTATCACATGAACAACTGCTTTTTTTGCCTTCGAAGGTTCTTCGGCAAGGCGGTATACGACTGCGTTAGTAGCCAGAGACTGTGTTTGCGATGTCTACCACTGATGGCAAGCTCAAGCAAGGGCTGTCGCTTTTTATCAAGGCTATCGTCGGCTATCATATCGTCAACGATAAACAACGTCTCTTCGCCCGCCAGCAATGACGACAGTTTTTGGATCCATTCGAACAGCTGCTCCTTGGGCTCCACCAGAAACACGTAGTCATCCCTCCATAGCGAGGATCTCTCTTGATAGGTCTTGTTCCAGCGGATTGTAGGGCAGAGAATGACAATGTTGTCGAAATGCTGTCTATACTCGTTCTCAAGCAAATCCAGGACACGCTGCGTCTTGCCACAGCTTGTCGGTCCAGTAAAGATTGCCGTATGCGGCTCCTTGACAATGTCTAGAGTCATTTTATTTTAGGTCCTTCGGGTCACTCGTGTTTGCCTTGGGCAGACACAAACCTTGTAGACTTACTTAGGCTTTGGTACGATAGATTCAGGGATCCAACCTTTGCTGACAGCCATCTCGCGACTGGCCCTGCCTGCTGAGAAGTAGGCTATCATCTTCAGAGCATCGCTGGTATCCATTTTAGTGGAGGGACTTGTGATGCCTAGGAACCTTTTCCCTGTCATCGCGTAGGCGAAGGTGAAACCGAGATCGACTACGGTCTCGTAGAGCATGTCAAGGACTTCTTTTTGCTGGGGTGTTACGTTAGAGCTCATTTATTATGTGCTTACCGCATCCTGAAAATGTCGATATGACGCCCTTCCGCTGACACGGCCGCTAGGCGATCGCGTTGCGTGGGTTAAGACGGCGCTGGCGCACCTGTGGGGACGCTAGGCGTTTCAGCAGGCTTCTTACGTATGTAATAGACTGCCACGCAAACAGCAAGTACGGCAGCTAGACCTCCAGCGACATAGAGACTGTCTGGGAACTTGTGAGGACCTGCGATAGGTTCCTGACCCTCTTGCGAAGTACTTTTGCCCAAGTTCTTTTGTAAGTCAGCCTTGTTCTTGCGATTCCATTCAGCAAGTCTCTTGCCAGCAGCAACACGACCCTCATTCTTCTTGGTTATGACTTGGTTAGATTGTTCTTCACTCATTTATTTAGACTTGCCCTTGGAAAAATAGTAGATGAAAAAGCCTTTATCTGAGGTTCTTCGATTGGGGGTAGAGGTGACTGTCGATTCAACAGGGACCTATAATGAAGGAAAAGCCATCGTTTTAAACGACCGAAGGCACGCTTGGGCTAAAAATTTTGTAAAGAGCTTTACAAAATTTCCTTGTAGTGACGAATCAGTGAATTTTCGACTTTTCTAGTAGAGCCAAGTTTTGCTCAAAATTTCTTCGTCTACCATCCAATACTGCCTTTTTAAATTTTTTGTTAAATATCTGACTGCTCCCCATCTTCTTCTTGCTGTTCGTCATCTCGCTTTTCATCTGTCTTGGACACATGAGCCAAAGTGTGATTAATGGTATGAGCAGCAACCAAGAGTGGCGCTAGAAATTTTCCAAAGGCAGAGTACACAAGGATCCCCAAATCTGCCATTGGGTCCTTGATAATCGGATCTTCCTCGATGTCTTTTTTCAGACCCTCCGCACTATCGAGTTGAACAACATTACCTACGGCCTTCGCGTACATGCCAATCGCATGTGAAGATAGTGCCTTGGCGGTCTTTTCTCCTTTCTCGTGAATTTCACGTTGAACGAATTCCGCATACGCTTTTCGATCACCTCATCTGATGCCTTGTCAGCAAAGCTTTCAGTACATTTCTTCGGCAAGAGATGATGTTTGCCTTTGCGTATAGCTTCTTTCAAAGCTTGACGTTTGTCGATAGGTTTTTCTTTGGCTTGAAAGGCTTCCGCAGGTGTGTCTACAACATCAAATATAGCTGTAATCTCACTCATCTTTATTAGAAGCCTTCTATAACGCAAAAAGCAGAGCACAATCAAGACGTACGGAAGAATTATTGCTACAGTGAGGCATAGCTCGCTCAGCATGTTTATTTTTCAAAACAAAACCCTCGCAAGGGAACCCTCTGGGTTTTTGTTGTTTTTGTTGTTTGAACCCAGAGGGTTTTTGATTCTGTGAGTATACCACTCAGAGCCTTTGGTTTACCATATCTAAGGTGTTTTTCAGTGCTGTCCTGCTTTGCAGGCTTAGCGCACCTGCTCTTTATACTCTATACAGAATGTCGTGCTTGTACTACGCATTAACGAAACCCACCTTTTTAAGTGAGCACTTTCAGAGGCCGTTCCTTGCACCGAGATTTAACCGGCATTTTGGCGCAATTTTCCCCGACAGGCACATTGTGTGGGAGAAACCGGGGCGAGACGGCCGCTTCCAGCTAGGACGTGCTCTCGCCCGCGCACCCCTAACCTTCCGCCAGGTTCTAAGCCTGCTCCCACAATTTTACTATAATTTGAGCTTCGTATAAAACTATTCAGTATCACCTTGAGTACTACCTGTGTGAAAATTTACGCATCACCGGCTAGCTCATTTGCCTCATCATGCAGAAAACCTCTTGATTATTCAGAAATGTGTTTATCATTTTTGAATGGATGAGGCAAATGAGTTTTATCTTGTTTCTACCGCTTTATACTGATGAGGAGTGACTCGAAGCTGTCTGAAAATTTAAAAAACACAAATCTTTTCAACGCAACTTACAATTCCAAAGGCACCGTATGTATACCATCCTCGAGCACCTTCCGCCTATCGTATAACGCCGAGAGGCCCAGCTTGTTTTGTTCGTACGTAACCATCCCCTGGTTGCGCACCCGGAAACCTTTTTTTTTTTTCGCAGTGTCAATAGAGCCATTTAACGCGTTCTTATACCTCTCCCATGTCATAGCGTTATGCTTCTTCGACATGCCTTTACAGGAGAATTTTGTGCCCTCTTTCCCTTCGACGAAATAGCACTTGGCTGTCGTGGCAATCATCCGAAACCCCATGAACTCAAGCTTAAACAGACCTCCTGTTCGACTCGAGTACTTATCAGTGACGAGCCAGTTTTTCACGTCTTTGTCGTACTCGTCAAGCAGTTCAGGGCGAACGACATCTCGTAACTCTTCTCCAGAGATGGCAAAATACGCGCTATCCGTATCCATATACACGTACTCAAAGTCTCGACGATCCACGTACTTGTCAATGAAGTCGTAGTAAAATTCCAACATGCGCAATTTGGCCAGCTGGTACACCGCAATGCCGCACTGGTATGCTCTGTCGATATGCACCTTTTTCTTTCCTTCTCGGATCTCGTTGGCATCGCCTATCTCTTCAAGATCTTCAAGGTATGGCGATCTCATCGCTGCATCCACCTTCTTTTCATCTCTCGTAAAGATGGTGTTCGCGTGTCTCGCTAGGTCCTCGATCATTTTCTCATAGAACGAGTTCCCTTTCAGCTTGGCTGTATCTCCCGCAATACGCTTGTCAGGGTCTTTATCGGCTTGTCGTCGTACATCCGCAATTTCTTCCGGAAACCATGCAAATGGCTTACCTCGTTTGTATTTGATGAACTGGTGAAAGGCTGTCACCTTCAGGCCATGGTCGAGGTACCACTTTAGCACCGGAGTGTACAACAAGATCTTTTTAGCTTTCATCAACCCTAGAAGCTTACGTGTGCCTGAAATATGTTTGCGCCCTGTTGCGTTTAGGTACTCGTGCATGTGCTCAGGGATTTGATCGTCGGGTATCTCCTTGACCACAAATAGCGGAGCCATCTCGCTGAATTTGTCATACAGTTCCAGGGGGACCTCGATGTCGACCTGCGCAAAACCGAATAAGCTGCCGCTCTGCACCCCTTCTGTCAACAGTCTGATGTTGTGCCCAGCCGTGGGTGGGTTGATCTTGATCAGCTTCTCCTTCCCACAAGGAAAGTCTTGCATCAACGTACTCGGGAACAGCATGTTCGCGTCAAGCCCCAAAACAGTTTTGCACTTCCGTGGCTCCTGGTAGATATGGGATCTGATACCCGTTACGTCTCTCTCGTGGTACCTACAGAACACGATGGCAGGCCCTCCCACCATGCCCGTTTGAAGCAGTTCATACGCCTCATTCTTTGTGCACTCAGTGCAAGCCTTTTGCACCTTTTTGCACGCCTTGCAACTCTTTCCTTTGCATCCCCCTGCACATTTTTTTCCCTTGCATGTCTTGCACTTTTTACCCCTGCATGTCTTGCATTTTTTTCCTTTGCAAGTCTCGCAATTCTCACCTTTCTTTCTCTTTCCACCACAACCCTCGCATGGCCTGCCGTTACACACCTCGCAAACGTTACCCTCACACTCTTTACACTGTTCTCGAGCTTTCTTGCACGCCTCGCAGCCCTCCCCTTCGCACGGTTTGCTTTCACACTTGTGTTTGCACGGCTCTCCTGGAGCGTAGAGCTCTAGCTTTGGATTTAGTCGTAGAGACTTGTTCAAGACGTAGCGCATCGATACACCTGGAATGCTTACTGCGTCTTTCAAAATGTCTATCTCGTCGTCGTAGTACTGCCGCCTTGTCTTGTCCACAGCTTCAATGAAAGGCTAGATTGTACTCACGCAACCAGTCCATCATGGTGACGCAGCCTCGCTTGTGAAACTCTGCATGGAATGTTTCGTACTCATTAAGAGAGAGGGTGTTTTTACCAATAAGACTGCTATAGAAGTGTTCGTACGCCACGGGTCCGACGTGGGTTAGCTTGTCATAGCTCGTCAGCCACTCGTATGGGAACACCAGCTTTTCGAGCTTGCAATCCAGAGACTTGCACCATCGGTCGTAGCTCATACCAGGAGCGAGAAAATTTTTGATATCGAGAAATTTGAACCTCGAGGTCGTGAGGAACATGTAGTCGTTGTCTTTCTTCGCCACTTTGATCTTATCGCTATCGTATCTGGCAATTTGATCGACAAAGTACCGCTTGATCATGTTCAGGTCATACTTTCCGCTGTTAAAACCAATCACGGGCACTTGGCCCACCCACGCGTCCCATGCCTTCTGAGTCTTGTCTGGAAGCATGTCAAAATCGTCAGGTCTTGGGTACATCATTTCCACTTCATACACGATGTGGGCGTGTCTCTTTTCGAGCTGCTCCACAAATTGTTCAACCAATATCTTTGGATCATCGTGCTCCAAGAACGTTGGATCTCCGTTCAGACTATCGTGAATGGCGACGCTGACCGGTACATGCTCCGAGATGTATGTTAGATCGGATGTTTGTCGCTGGTGTAAAGGTGCTAAGAGGGCCTCGAAATCAAACACGATGTAGTGAGGGTAGGGTCGAAATTCTTTCTTGAAGTACCTCTTGGCTTTGGGTGGGTTCTCACACTCCCACACTGCCACGAGGTTGTAGCCAAGTTTTCGGATGCCTTCCCTATTTGACTTGGTGGCAATATATTGATTTTTGTTCGTGTTTGTTCCTTGGCAGGGGCATCCGTGCCACTTGCAACCGTGGTACTCATAGACTGTCCTGGTCTGAGGTTCGTAGCCGTCTACCTTGTAGACCTCATTTTTTTTCTCCCTGTAGCGTATGACTCGTTCTCCTCCATGCCCACAGAGTGCGTGATGAATGTGCCTTCCAGTTTCCCTCGACATGTATTCTATCCATTTACAAGCGTCATAACTGAAGCCCTCACCGTAAAAGACCTTCTCTGACTTGCTAGGCATGCGCTTGACCTTCTTGCCTTTGCAGATGATAGTCGGCTTTTTTCCTTTACATATCTTCTTATGTTTCGTAAGATCTCCGCTGCTTGCAAACACTTGCTTGCAGGCTTCGCATTCCCATTTCTGTTGTGCCAATACGTCTAAATCCTTGATGTAGAAACAGTGTCCATCCAACATACCAAGGTTGATCGTGTCTAAATCTTTTTTGTGTTGATTCTGACCGTACACGGGTCTCCATGGTGCTTTCTCAGAGTTGGTCTTAGGTTCAAAGACTCTGATGTTAATCTTGAAACGCTTCGCTATACCCTCAAAGTCAACGAGCTTCGTAGCACGTACATCTTCCCGCTTTAGTTTGGGATTCTCGTAGTACTCGCGTGCTAGTTTGAGGGCTGGCCTTGTAAGGTACTCTGTTCCACGTTCTACCCCGGCCCTCTTTTCGATGGCTAGGCATCTCCAGACACATAGATTGTCCGTTCGCTCTCCTTTACCATCCACAGCGTAGATGCACCTCTTTTTTCGCAACCAGTCTGGCAAGGGTCCACAGCCTAACAGGGGCTTCCTTGTGGAGATGATCTTGATTTGCACATGGTTGAAGACTATTTTCTCTTCGTACGATCCTGGGGTCTCGATTGTTCTTTCTGGTGGCAAGTACGCCTTCCCCCAAAACTCGTTATTTCCTAGATCTAATCGCTGCATTTCACATTTTTCGATAAAGGCTTCGATGTCAGCTAGGCTCGTAAGCGATCCTTCGCTTCCTTTGGTCTTGTGATACGGAGCCGTGCCACCTCCTGCTTCGTAGATGGTGCAAGCAAAACTGTAGACTACCTTAACTCTCATGTTTATGTAGGGCGTGATTTTTCGCATGATGGCCTCCGACAGTGGCTGATTAAGGTTCTTGTTGAACCGCCATATCTTGACACGATTTCCGTCTTCCAATATCTGTGCGTCATTCTCATCAAATAATTGCTGAATGTCTTCGGAGCCTTCGGATCGGTTTTTCTCTTGTGGGAACATATGCTTGATGTCTTCGACTCCACTATATTCGTCTTGTATGTCTCCAGCATCGTAAAAGTCCTCTCGCGCTTCTCTCTCGATTTCATCGTGCAGCGTTGTCCTTCCAGCAATTTGCTCCTTCGCCCTATTATAATAAGAAGTAACAGTGTCTCGTACACTCTTCAGGCGATCGGCAAGAGCGTCGCGAGTTGCTGCCACAGGTGCTGAGACAGCGCTATATAATTTACTGATTGCATTCTTGAACCAACTCATTTCTCTTTATTATATACAGATTTTGGACTTTCGGAGTTTTTTTTGAAGTGGACGCAATTTGAGTAGGGGATTTCCCTATTCAAACAGATTTGCGCGTTTGTTGCTATTGTTTACTCATTTGAGGCATGATGAAATCTGTGATTACTCATTTGAGGTATGATGAAATCTGTGACGTCACAGATTTTTTTAGGGGTCTAAAAGCAGCGTTTTTTGATAGGGTTTTGACCGTCGAAAACCTAAAACCTGTTTATACGGGGGTGCTACTCTAGCTACTTGATGAGTAGTCTCAGAAAAACCCTTATAATTTATCAATACTTTTATATTTTTTTTATGTTTTTTTGTTTTTGAATGCTTGATGAAAGACTTTTTTGATGGTGCTTTTGTTGTGAGATGGTAATTTTCCAAAAAGAAAATATAATGAAATAAACACACACCATTTTTTTTTTCACCGTACGTTTTAAAATGGCTTCTTTTTCCGAACGCGTGGTCGCAGACTTCTCGTTTTCGCATATTCAGCATTATATTCAGCATAAATTAAATTCAAAAAGGTTCCCGGTTTTTTTTCCTAACAAAGTCGTTATGAAATTATTTGTAATTATATATAATCATTCAAAAAAATGCATAATTTTTTTCTTTCTGTCGTCATAATTCGCTAATCAGTAATTTATACAAAAAAATCCGGAAACTTTTGTGCATAATTTATTCAGCTTTTCATTACCAAAAATTTCAATGAGCCAATAGGAAGCTTTCGGAAAAAGAGACCACAAACGTAAAGGCATGTATGCGAAAATTTACTATCGAGATATTTGTTTTTAAAGATTTTCATAGGAGTTATAAAAATGTGTGAACTGAGTATGCAGAAAGATGATAGAAGTGCGAACTTTTGGTTTATGCTGAAATGCGTGCACGCGCTCAGAATCATTAATAGACAGAAGTCAGGTTTACAAGAGACAGCTCATATGCATATTCCTTAACTTTGATTTTTTTTAATTCGATAGTAAAAGTAAACTATCTAAAAAATATTATTATGCGTATTTTTATACGAGAATTCCATATTATGCATAATGTTTACAAATAATATGCTCAACTCATTTTGCACATATTTTTTCAAAGGTGTGAAGGATATAACAGCTCTAAAAAGGCCTTTTCCAGAAAGAAGGGATGTTCCAAATATTTTCATAGACTATAAATATGTCATTGGAAAGAGAATTTTTTTTTCCATATGTCATGAATTTTTTACAAAAAACCTAAAAAAAAATTTTTTTTCCTTTACAGTAACCTTAAGAGTTAAGAAGTAATTTATTGCTTGTGTTTTTAAAACAGAAAGTTCTATAGATGACTTGCTATCTTGATAATTTTTTTGTTTTTAATTTTTGGCAGGCAAAATAAAGCAATTTAATTGGCTAATAATTCTTTTTAGAAGATCTGATTGGTTAAAAAACTATTTGCCTGCTGAAATAAAATGTAAACTAGAGGCCTTAGACCTTGAGGTCAGCGCGACTGAGAACTTTAATGTGTGAGTGAGAATTGCTTATCCACGAAACTAAAAAAGAAAATTTTCTTCCGCTACAAGATAGTAAAATTTACCCACTTTCCTCTGAATAACGATATTAGTTCAAATATCGTCTCACTTCTTATGCTTGGTTTCCACTGCGAGATAGCGTGAGATAATTGGCATATTACTGGGCACGGAGAAAGGAAGTAATATTTCTCGAAAGTTCAAATAAATAGCTATCTGACTTTTCAATTTGAACATTCCCGTTTTCAGTTGCAATTGAATTGGGCAGTTCGTCTAAAGCAAGATATTAACTGGTGTAACCTAAAGGCTGACGTAAAGATCATTCCCTAGTGTCAAAATACGATCAAGATCCCATTCAGTCCAGTAACGCACAGACGCAATAAAAGGGTAACAGATGGCCCACAAAGCATTGCACACGCATTGGCTACCCGCTGATTCTCCAAATCTAGAATGACCTTGATGAAATGAGCCCATTACTATTTTATCTGGGTTGACAGGCCCGGGGTTGGACTAAACGTCACTAGCCATTAGAAAAGCCAAAGTAATATTTACACAAAAATTGAACAGAATGGGGCTGGCCTTATTAAGAGCGAGAAAATGTCTTCAGAAACAGTAGTTCTGAACTGAGCTGAGTGGTTGAACCCAAAGTTCCAATAGCAATGCGATATGCTTAGATCGTAAAAATACAACAAAGTAGAATAGTAAAATTATATAGCTAGCTATAGATCTTTTTTATATATATTATTTTTTATCGTAAAAAAAATCTTTTCTATAAGTTATATATATGTAAAAGTATATTGTAAGATCAAGGTAGTGTCCAAGTCTGACAAGAGATTAAATAGTAACAAAGTAAACGTGTGTAAACAAGTAACCAAGTAAACCGTTGTTCTTTCGCTTGACCTATAAAAAAAGAAGAAAAAAATTACACAATATTTTGTAAACAAAGGGAAGAAACTTTTGCAAAAAGGAAAATTTGCGAAAATTAGGGACCATCAAACGCTCCATTTCCGATTTCACAATCCAAATTAATGCCCCATAAAGTAAATTATGAGGATAATGCTACTAAATATATCAAGACCGTATTAAAGAGAAAAAATATTGAAGAACTACTTTGTTCATCACTAACATACTGCCAAGCGGCTCCCAGTTCTGGGGACCGCGGATCGAATCCCGCTCACTGCTTGGCAGTATGTTAGTGATGAACAAAGTAGTTCTTCTTCAATGTGACTTACACGCATTATACATTGCATTAGGAGCAAAGCAGATTTTCACCAAGAACTTCATTATTTTGAATATGACAGACGAAAAGTCTGATGGCTGATAATGTATTTTTACCGATAAATTCTACGGTCCTGTACCAAAATTTTAAATCGGCTATGAAAAACTGTCTTTTTGAAATATCCACCATCTTTGAAAGTCTTTTTGTAAATTGTGTCAAAAACTCGAAATTGGCAAATAATATTTGAAAACTTAAAAATGGAATTATTTTCGCCACAGGCCAATTTTCAAATTTTTGACAGAATTTAATTTTTGCGGATCGGTCACTTTTAGATTCTAAAGTTGCAAAATCCGCCACAATTTATTCCTGCGGTAATTGCAGGAAACATGCCCAGTTATTTCAGCGTGAATATATATATATTGTGCAATATTATGCAATTTTTACATGGCAACAGGGGCACGAAGGCATGGAGAATTAGTGTCTACTGAATCAAAATGTATTCATTCAAGATGACGGAGAGAGTTGTGTGCACTACTACGAGCTTTGAAAGCAGTTTCACAAATAAAATAAATAATCACAAATGCAAAACATGCTATACAAATATCAGGGTGCGAAATTGGCCAGACGACTTCGATTTTAACCGTAAAATACGATCGTTTTATCATATGTATCTCTCCTGTCTCTGGGCCCAAATCTATATTTTTTTCTGCCATGGATATTAACGTCGAAAAGATCAACCCCCACCCTCCTAACGTCGAATCGATACAGGAGAGATATATTTGATAAAACGATCGTATTTTACAGTGCCCGGATCTTGTCTGTTTACGAGCGGAAGAGAGAGGGACCTTCCATGTAGCATCAAACAAACTACATTTGGTCAGAATGTACTTCCGTCATCATGATGGCAGAGCATGCTGGTGGGGGTTTTCAAAGTAACGTTGAATCAATGCTTAGTTTGGCAATGTGAGCATATAGATGCCTACCCATCATATGCAAAAATGACACGAACCGAACATTTTATTGATGTCGGCTTTAGCAGTTAGGACAGTAGGTCATTAACTATATATATAGCTATATTTCAGTTAATATATAGCTAGCTAGCTTATTATATGCAGTGTGACTGGCAAAAATTAGAAACCTGATGAGGTTTGGGAATACTTAAATGCATTAACGATAGCTACCTAATAGCTAGCTAGCTATAAAACAATAAATAGAAAAGTAGAAAAACTTGCCTTGAAAATGATCAGCGAACAACAAAACCAGTGAGATCTTCAGTGTACGGAGACGTGACTACCAGTCAGACAGCCAAAACCAGAAATATATTTTGTTGAGTGGAAACGGCCTTTGGATTAAGTAGGCGGTAATAAGGTGGTCGGGAAGCTGACTAGGGACGGACAGAATAACACACGAACACAAAAAGGCAAACTGAAATGAAAGATCAGCTACCTGACGGCGCTGACCAACAAAGATTCTAGCAAGTCATCTATACATTGCAAGTAAACATTCAGCTTTATTTCTTGGAAATAATTAATAATGTATTAGCTGCACATATTTTTATGTTGTACCCAAACATCTGCAAGATTTTACATATTCTTGCGTTGCCGTAGTGCCAGTAACAACCAGTTTCCTGTTCTATATCAACGCTACGACGAGTAAAGACATTTTCAAGAAACTTGATGACCCAGGTATGTTTCTACAATATGACATTGCGTATTAAGGAGAATGTGACATTTTTAATCTTGTCAATTTTAATCTTGCCAATTAATTTATTGGGTTATCTGTTTTGATTGTGAAACACCACATTAAGTACATTTAATTATAATTTTGAAACTTTTCTTCAGGGTCAATTTAATGGCTTTTTGTTGCTAAATATCCAAAACGAGATGAAAATAAAGTTAGATGACATAATCGATATGCTGGCAAAAAATATCCAAAAAGACTTAAAATGTTAAATATCCTGAACGACGATTAAAAGTGTAGCAGTCTTGATAAAAAAGGAATAAATCTTGTATATTATTATCTGTTGCTTTAATGTCCCCATATATAAATTCCCTAGAAGTAATAAGGCATGACACCAAAATTTTTAAAAAACAACATTTTAATTACTCAAGTTGTACAAAAAACATTCAAAAATATAATCTTCGTCAGCTAAAAAAACATTCAAAAATATAATCTTCGTCAGCTAAAAAACTAAAAAAAACCCACCGTATACCTACTTATCAAAGATAAGTCTGAAAGATGATTTTAAGCTATTTTAGCCGTTTAAGGGCGTTAGCTTTCAGGGCGCTGCTGGACCCGTTGGGGGCTCACAACGCCCCTCAAACCCCCAGTTGTAAGATTACCGCCCTAGCGGGCGGTGAAGCCTATTCGAGTCTTTTTTAAATTAGTCAAAAAAAATCCTAGATCCGCCGCTGACAATTACAGTGAAGAAAATTTGGAGAGTATACTTCAGTCAATTAAATCTTTATCAGAAAAATTAGATGCTATGAGCGAGCAAATAATCGAGCTTTCTACAGAAGGTAAGATTGAAAAAAAAGTATTGGAAACGATGACTTTTAAACAATTTGTCAACCGGGAGGTAATTTTATTAACAAAGTTTATAAAGAAATGTTCAAAGGATTATAGTGTAAGTGTTTCGTCGTCTTCTTCCGAAACTGATCATTTCTCTACAATGAAATTACCAAAATTACAAATCAAATCCTTTATTTATTCCAAAATTTATTCAGAATAAATCTAATGATAACAAAAATGGAGAGTCGTTATAAATAACTTTGGTTGTGGACACGCCCTTTCCGTTGGAGTAAAAGGAGTAGTTATAGCTATGGGGGTTCTAGCACAGTTTTAGCACTAAAACCTTGTTAGAACGCCCCATATCTATGACTACTTGTACACCCTTTGGCTTCTCCTTATGAAACCACATGAAAAGCTGTGCTCATGCCCCCATCATATGTTGCAGGGTTAATAATCCTCAAACATGGAAAGGAATGGGGAATCCATATTTAGGGTTTACTATACCACACATCTTATCAGAGGGCTGTATTTTATCATTTAGGAGGGTCTACAAGTGTATGTTTATAGTGTTGCCAATGCCTGGGAATTGTATATCTTTTAAGGCTGAGTAAATACGTTGGATGATTATTTTGGTGATACTGATGATAAGGATAATAGGGATGATATAGATTGTACTTGTGATGTGGATAAGATTAAGAGTACAACAGCATCAACACTAGTTTGTCCAAAATGTGGTGTAGTTAGTGATATTTATATAGTTTTATATATATTTTATAGATATTTATTCAGTTTATATAAATTTATACAGTGTTTTTCAACGTTGTACATTTCGTAAGAAGTGCAAGTGGGAATTTCACTGTTATCCTAAAACAGTTCTTATGTATGCAAGATCAAGTGGTACCTGATGATCATTTCTATAATTTCTGGTGGCAAATCATCGAAGTTGAAATTGCGAATTAAAGTTTGAATAAAATATATATGCTATTGTTTTTGTTACAGGATAACAATACAAAATGATACAATAACGAATGTGCTTACCTTTCCCTGTGTAGTAAGATAAGCTCCGACTTCCAATTGAATGTCTGAGCCTCATAGGCTTTCTTGTGTCGCGTTGTGGGCGATCTAGGGGAAATTATTATACCAAAAGTTAAGTTGAATAAACTCAGAATTGAATTTTAAAATATGGAAAATAAGACTATTTACCATTCTTTTCACTTTATAGGTAAAACACAGTGACTGATAAGATTTTATTAAACATATAAAAGAGTTTCGATACTTTCTTACCTAAAGTAACAGTTTCGTTCCCTCCTTCGCTACCTTCATCTGTCTCATTTTCCTCTTCCCTGTTTTCTAACGCTTTATTAACCTCTTCTCTCCCTTCAAATGTTTCATTATCCTCTTCGCCACCTTCAACTGTCTCTTTTTCATTTTCACTCAAGACAACATAGTGTTCTCCACAGTCTTCGGCAAAATGTCCTAATGTTATTCTATTAAAAGGGCAAAAGTCTGTTGGTGTTATGGTAACTTGAGCTTCAGGTCCCAGGGTTGAGATAAGCGTTATTTCGATGTTATACATCTCAGAGGCAGTTCTTAACGTTAGCTTATCACCATATGTCCCATTTGAAAACATTCTGTTTGAATATTCACTAAACGGTATCTCAACGTACATTTCGAGTGGCCACCCTTCATTATCATAGGGATTTTCCTCTAAAAACCTCGCAATTTCGGCTCTAACTGTTTGGGCAGATCTGAAAATTCCATATTGAGTCAGCGCATGCGCTATAGCGCTAAATTGGCAATTTCCATCACCAAGGGGGTCGTATGAAACGGAATACCCTTGGTCTTGAAAAACATCAAAGCGATCTTGCTTTGTAAGTGGTACTAACAAATTCTTTTGATATAATTTTTGTTGTTCCTTATGAAGTTGCTTCTGACTTTTTCCATTTTTCTTCCGTTTATGACATTTCTTGAAATCTGCAATGTCCTCCACCAGAAACCATTCGGCCTGTTTCCTGTCAGTCTTTGGTGATTTAAATTCCACAAAATATCTGATTCTGTATTTTCCCACCTTCAACACTTTTCCATGCATAATCGATGCTTGGGTGCTTCTTTATCTTTTCGTTTTTTTCCATGTCTGACCAACACTTCATCGCCGATTTCATACTCTGAACACTTATTTCTTTTACGAAAGTAAGCTACAGTTCTATCAGCAATTCTCTTGTTCTTTGCTTTCACCTTGCCTTTTCGATACGCTGTTTTCGTTTTAGAATTTGATTTAAAGTGAGTGGTGACACAGGTTGAATAACTGGTTTGGCCTGACCCTCGACAGGAAATCCACAATTAACTAATTCATTTGACTTTCGTCCATAATATACCTCGAATGCTGACTTCCATCCAAGTTCCTCTCGCTTGTCGTTATTTAAGCATTTTGCATATTTAGAAAGGTTTTCTACCCAGTTTATGAGATCGTATGATATCTTTTTTCGTAAAGTTCTATGCGATCTTTCTACTTTCCCTTGTGATTGAGGGTGGTAAGGTCTGCTTTTAATCATTTTTATTTTTTTCCTCTTGCAAAACATTTGAACTGATCCATAAAACTCTTTACCCTGGTCACTTTGTAAAATACTAGGGGTCCCATGTAAACTGTAAATTTTCTCGAACTCCATTCTAACCTTGCTTGCATGTTTTGAAGTCAGTGGTACTAACCAGTGAAAGCGAGAAAAGACATCAAGTAAGGACAGTACATAACGATACGTTTTTCTTTGATATTCAACTTGCATATTTTTCATGTCGACCAGATCGATTTGATGGATATGATGAACCTGGAAAGCAAACAATACTTTTTTTAAATTGTCTCATTATCTAGCGTGATTAACACAAGTCAACTGTCGATAACGATAAAGGTAATACAAAAATACAAAGTAACGTCATTTCACAATTATGTAAATCAATTCAGCAACCTTGATCACAGTCTTCTTAAGTTTTGATGATAAGAAAGGGGGACCCAACGTCGCAAATAAACTAGAGGGCGAGGTTTTCTTCCCCATGTCTTTACTTTACTTTAATTTAAAATGATCACAGTATGAATAGAACCTACCTCATTTGCTGTGACTGGTTTAGGAACTGCTTTGTTATTGAATCAGTGAACTTTTCAAACGCAGCATCATTTGATGTTATATTGAGAATTTTTCTGCCACTGATTCCGGCATATCCGTCCGCAGCTCTGTTCCTTAGTTCTTTATATCCAGCGGATTTACTTTTTTTGAATGTTTTCGCTACCACTTTATTTAATTCACTTTCTTTCAAAAATCGTTTACCTCGAAAAAAAATTAATCCATTCGAATCTATTTTCAGATCATTTTTTAATCTCCAGTATTTGATGTACGCGCTTCTGTGAGTGGCAGTCCTGTCTTTCACTGGGATTTTGGATTGTCCATCGTTCATTATCAACTCCGCTATTATCTCATACTCGTCTTCTCGCATTGGATGAATGTAACTTAACAATACGAACCTTAATTTCCATAACAAAATCAAAATAAATAATTTGCGAAACATGTCTGGTCCAAAAACTATTCCTAAAATCAGAATCCGTTAAATTAAGTATATGCCGATGTCCAAAATCTTATCCTATCCAGTCTCGTCCAAAAAACCAAGTTTATTTGATGTAAGTAATAAATTATCTTTTATGCTAATAATGTGCTATAAATCTCTCTATAACCTGCTACAACACAACTAACTTTATCAAAACTCACGGCAGATTGATGGTTATCATTCAGAAGTTATTTCATTGTTTTGACACCTTGATAATAATGGTGACGCGTGTCGCTGCATAACTCATGAGAGAATACTAGCTGGTGATGATAAAATTTTCGAAAATACAAATACAAAGAAACATAAAACTTTTAGTCATTTTTTACTTTTTTACTTTTACTTGTTTTCTGAGTTTTCTTTTTCCAAAAAAAATCCAACTGCAGCTATAATATTTTAATATACTTTATCACGTGTACAAACCTGTAAGCATATATTCACTTTATCATTTTTACTTACTTCCAATTTGAGTACTTTTTCAGTGTGCTTCGTTTTGAATTTATATCGCGCAACCTCCTTCTAAAGCTTTTTTCTATGGGAGCGTTTGAAAGGCTATTGATGAGCAAAATAAATCAAAAATTACAAAGTGGGGCAAGATAATTACAAAGTGGGGCAGATATTACAAAGTGGGGCAATTATTACAAAGTGGGGCATAACACCAGTACATGTAATGTTGCAACGCTTGCTAGTAAAAATTAAAAGTAATCATTCTACTAACGTGTGACACGCGTTTCATTGCAAATAACAAGACAGAGCATCCAGAACATTGATAACATAACAAAAGATGACGGCAGAAAAATTGCATATTTTTCAGCATGCGAAAAATCGAAAATTACAAAGTGGGGCAAGACATTACAGTGGAATCCCTCTAAAGCGGACACCATTGGTGCAAAAAAAAGTGTCCGCTTTAGAGGGATGTCCGCTTTATAGGAAGTTGACCAAAAAATTAGTTTTAGACCTAATTTTGACCAAAAAAGCTTTTTTGTAGTACTGGCGGGTATCATGGGGTGACTTGCAAAATAGACGGCAACATCAATAGATTTAGCTTATCGAGCAAAGAACCCAAGTTGGCTGTGTAAAGTAAGTTTAGCAGCTCAAATTTGTCGGTGTTGCAACCAACCTTTAAGTGTTGCTAAGGTTATAAACTAAGAAACCAAGTTATATTACGAAGATATATTTCATTTATCTTATAGGTCTTTCAATACACGTTTTTCTCCCTATTTGAAATAATCTTTGATTGAGGATTGTTTTCTATTTTGAAGCTGAAGTTCCTCAATCTTTTTCGTAATGGTTGACAACATTTCTTGGCATGTATCATCAAAAATAGTAGATCGCTTAATTTTATCAAGCATAGTGATTAGCTCGGTGAAACCAAGCATTTCTTCTTCAACCACGTCTTCACTCTCATCATCATCCTCGGAGATCTCTTCGACCTGACATGCCATCTCTGGATTTTCAATTGCGTTAATGCTAGCTTCTCGGATTTGATGTCGCCAATTTATTTCTAGTTCGTTAATTCTTGGCTCCGAAGCTGGAACATCGGCGTCAAAATCAATGTATTCTGCAGCAGACATATCTTCAGTTAATTCCTTCACCAGAGCTTCAAATTCCAAGTCATCTTCTTGATCTTCCATCAATTCACTTTCTCCTTGAACTACGCCACATTTCTCGAAACAATTTTTGATGGTCAAGTTGGTTACTTCTTTCCACGCATCTTGAACCCATTGAATAGCCATAAGTATGTCTACGCTCTTGATAATTTCAGTTGCAGATTTATTCTCCTGGATCCTTGCAAGCACGTATTTGACCAGTCTTTTTCTGTACTTCACCTTGAAGTTTTGGATGATCCCCGCATCGAGTGGTTGAAGCCTTGAAGTTGTGTTCTTCGGTAAGAAAATGATTTTGATTTGTGAAAACTGGCCTATCATTGACTCCGGATGACAGGTGGCGTTGTCCAGAAAAAGAATAACTTTTCTGTCCTCAAATAAAAGTTTTCTGTTAAAACGTGCCAGTACAGTTTCCATTACTTGAGATGTCATCCAAGATTTAGGATTTGAAAAGTAGTGAACGTTAGCTGGACGCGATGGATCTTTTCCCCAGCTGCATTTACAAAAAAAGCGACAGTTAATCTAAGCTTTGACTTTTTCCCACCTTTTGCTTGTTTTCCTTTTTCCACTAACGCTTTGGCCGGTAGAGCTTTAAAAAAACAGCCAGACTCGTCCATGTTCCAAATATTTTCTAGTGAATAACCTTCAACCAATTCTTTGATCCTCTCCATCCAGGAAGTAACCGTTTCTGTAGAAACGTCACCAGCTTCACCAACAATACGACGTTCTTTGACGGAATATGTTGTTTTCCATCGATCCAACCAACCGTCAGAGGCGGAGAAATTATCAAAATCGCTGTTCTGAAGTTTTTCCTTAATTTCCAACGCCTCCTCTTTAAGCATTACACCATTAGGGTAGATGTTAGAAGCGCAACATCTTTTGTACCATTCGAATAAGATCTCATTTATCTTGTGATACTTGCCATGGCGGTTACGTTTTTTTGTTTTCTCACGAAAAATTTCATGTTGTTCACGAATTTTCTTTTCGTCTCTTAAAATATTTGCTGCGGCTGTCTTTCCAATCTTGTAAATGTCTGCTAGTTTTCTACATCCAAGTTCTGGATTTTTTTTGGCGAAATCCAAAAACTTGATCTTATCATCTAATGATAAAGTTTTCTTCGCTAGTTTACCAGCAAGCTGCTGCTTCGACATTGCCATGTTGAATGTGCATTAGAAATTCAAAATTCGAAATTCTTTCCAGTTTAAAATTTTACGCTGCAATGTCTTCACGATTCGAATGCTATTTTAAAGTTAAAGAAGCTGAAGAGAACACAGATATGTCGAACGTTCAACTAAATGAGATGCTTCTCAAAAACATTGACCAACAGATTGAGATTATCCTTATAAAACAGAAAGAATATCGCTTCGACTCGTTTATCCGTGGATACCATGCTTACATGGACATATGGAGCCCAAAAGTCGGAGAAGAGAATTTTTGTTTAAAAGCGGAAGAAGATAACGAACATGACAAGTTTGCTGTAGCTGTTACAGATGACGATAAAGTAGTTGGGCACGTCCCTAAAAACCTTAGCAAACTATTCAACAAATTCATGTCGCTTCCTAACTGTACCATCGGATGTAAAGTGACTGGGAAGCGAGTGAACCGTGGTGCTGGCTACGGACTAGAAATTCCTGCCCAGTACCAATTAATTGGTGTTGAAAAGGCAGTTGAGTGGGCCGAGAAAAATATAAGGAAAGTGTTGGACTCGGTAAATAACAAAACTCAAAGATGTACTAAGTAAAATGGTTTAAATTTTAAGAAAAAGTGACATTTCATCTCGTTATTTTTCCATTGTCCGCTTTATAGGGAGTGTTTATAAGGGAAACTGTCATTTGGTGCAAAGATTTTTGTCCGCTTTATAGAGTGTCCGCTTTATAATCGTCCGCTTTATAGAGATTTTTTTATGAGAGTTTGACCTAAATTCTGCCGGTGCAAAAATTTTTGTCGGCTTTAGAGGGCTGTCCGCTTTATAGGGTGTCCGCTTTAGGGGGATTCCACTGTATTACAAAGTGGGGCAGCTCCGAAAATTACAAAGTGGGGAAACGATGAATTACAAAGTGGAGCAGCTCCGAAATTACAAAGTTGGGCAAAAGTTATTACAAAGTGGGGCAGATATTACGAAGTGGGGCAATTATTACAAAGTTGGGCATAACAATATTCCCTTTGATAACAAAGCTCCGATAATGTTAAATCGTGATCTTCGTTTAGCCGAAATAATTGTAAATTATTGTCATTCAAAGGTGTTACACAGATGTGTAAAACAAACATTAACCGAATTAAGATCAAAATATTGGATAACTAAAGGTAGAAGTTTTGTTACGAAGATTTTTTGTCCTTGTACTATCTGTAAACGCTATAATGCAAGACCGTTTCATTACCCTGAACATTCTGATTTACCAAGTTTTCGATTCGAAGGTTCCAACCCGTTTCGTACTACCGGTGTTGATTATCTCGGGCCGTTGTTTTGTTCACCAGTGTTTGGAGAAGACGATTTGCTTTATAAAACTTGGGTTGTAATATATATTTGTGCATCAAGCCGTTCTCTTGTTTTGGACGTTGTACATAATGGACAGTCTCAATCCTTCATTAATTTCCTGTCACGTTTTATTTCTCGTCGTGGGTGCCCTTCAACCATATTATCAGATAATGGATCCGTTTTTACAGCTGACGATAGCCAACAATTTGCTGCAAATCGATTTATCACGTGGAAATTCAATATCAAACATGCTCCATGGGGGTGTGGTATATGGGAGAGACTATTAGCTTTTGTGAAACGTTGTATCAAAAAGGCTGTATGAAAAGTATCGTTAATTTTGTCGAATTACAAACATTGATCAATGAGATAGAACTGATTTTGAATAACAGACCTATTTGTGATAAGTATGATGATGATTGTGAGGATGTATTAACACCTAACCACTTGTTGTACGGTAGACGAATGGAGTGTAGCAGTTTGAGAAGTGAGGAGGTAATAATGGATGATTCGGAATTTAAAGGACGGAAACGTATGTTGCAGGCAATGCTGGACCATTTTTGGAAGTGTTGGTCTCAAGAATATTTGTGTTCTTTACGTCAGAGTGTGAATCACGTATCGAAGGGTGGTGTTGAAAAAATTAGTGAGGGAGACGTTGTTATTGTGTACGATGATAAGTTAACTAGACACATGTGGAAATTGGGTAGAGTGGTTAAGTTGGTTCCTGAAAGCGATGACAAAGTACGTGCTACACAAGTCAAGCTAGGACAAACCGGAACAATAGTGAATCGTCCGGTAAATCGATTGTATCCCTTGGAAACGAAATGTGGTCGCCCTGTTATCGAGAAACAAACGAACGAAGAAGTAGACGAAGACGAAGACGAAAACAAAATCTCTCCCCAAACAAACTGCGGCAATTCTGGGGGAGTTAAAACAACGTTTCGCGAACGAAGAAAGTTACTAGCGTCACGGGGGGATTGTTAAAGATTATTAAATTTTACGCATGCGCTTTATGTGTTGACGGGTTCCTATTTTTGTATAGTTTACGCATACTCTTTGTATTTTTGAGTTCTTGTTGTTTTTTAGTTTTTATACAGTCCTCTAGTAGGACGTGTTTATTTATGAATTACCTCGTGGTTTTATTTCTTGTTGTTCAAAAACTTAATGATTTTTTACGCTGCATATTTATCCAGGGTAACCACATGTTTGACAATTCATAACTATTTCATATTTTAGGATATTTTAACAAAATTTTAGAAAGAAGTAGTTACTAATAATCAAGCCTTATCTTTTTTGAATGCTCACTTTAAATTGGAGTACTTCCCTATCCTTCCCTATAATAATACGCCAGTTCCGTGTCTCTGTGACAGGCAAAGTGGATGTGTTCATTTTCCTTTGATCCTACCGAAATTTTCTTTGAAGTAACCAAAAAATGCATGTCTAATATGTTAAATTTTCTGACGTTACGGCGCAACGTCAATAACACTACTTTACGTCAATATCCTATATTAAATTAATGAAGCCATTACAGTGGAACTAAAATTTTGAAGGCAAATAACTTGGTAACGAGGTGGTGACGCCAATGATTTTTCACCGCGTGGGTAACTAGGGACCACCTAGGACCAATTTCGGTGATTTTCCTAAACCTATGTCCCAGAATCCGTTTCGGAATGCACGGGTTGATGACGTCATCAAACAACCTTCTAACCCTAATATCTCTGCAACCGTTTGTCAAAAGTACATGATCCTATACATTTTCTTGATCAGCGTTTCAAGATCTGTACGATAAAGGCAACAGGTATACAAATTTCTAAAAAAAAAAAAATTCGACGTCAGCAAAATTTTTAAAGCCTTATATTTCCTTAGGTTTTTGTCGAAAACATATGATCCTATACATTATTTTGATCAGCGTTTCAACCTCTACACATTACAAGCAACGAATAAACTAAATTTCGTCGGTTTTTTTGTACCTGCACTGGTGACGCTAGCAAAAAATCTAAAACAACCTATTTTTTTATTGTCGTTTTGCCTAAAAGGATTTCTCCACGGGCTTTATCGACTTGTCTATATAATAATACGCCAGTTCCGTGTCTCTGTGACAGGCAAAGTGGATGTGTTGTTTTTTCTAAAGAAACAGCCGCTGTAACATGTCACTTTTGCTAAACTTTCATTTTTATTCTGTCTTTTGTGTGCTTTTTCGAATTCATTTAAAATTTTTTGTTTTAAAAAAGTCACGGTTAATTTATTTTATTGTTCTCATAAAAACCTTTGTTTAATGATGTCGACAACTATAATCAGATAGGGGTCTTGGGGGGGGGGGGGGGGTGCTGTAAGCCCCTAAGTGGGGTCTGGAGCGCAGTCTCGGAAGCTTTAGCTTATTTACCTATTTCAGCACTTCAAACTGCAGCAGACAGGACCTTTACAAGTCCATTTCTTACATTTTATTTGGAAAAAAAAATTATAAAATTCTTAAATCAAAGCCAAATAATGTTTTCAGAAGAATTAAGGCTAAAATTAGCTAACCAGCAAAACTTCTTCTTTCTTCCACATCCAGAAATTTTTTTCGCAATTTATGGGTGAATATAATAGATTTTAGAGGCTATAAATATTTGGAAACTACATTAAGTAAAAAAGACATATAATTCTTATAATTCGGTAATGCAAAACAGTATATATTACTAATAACAAATTTTTATATTTAATCTATTCAAAACATTTAATAACATAAAAGAGGAGGCCTGAAAGAAAAATAAGCAAAAAACAACAACACAAAAATGCATATGCAAATAGGTTTTATTTGTAATTTTAGATCATAGTAACAACAACATAAACAACAACAGATAAATACAATAATATAAAAATGACAAGATTATATAGCTAATTAAAAACAAACTTACAACACAACAGCCTACAAAAACGAAAGAATGAACACTGATTTAGCACAACATTCAGTGAAGAAATATTTAGTCCTTTAGCCTAATAACAAGAAAAACACTGTTTTTATTTTTTGGTAACAATTTCTGGCTCAGACTCTTAATGTTGAAACAAACTTGAAAATACCTTTTAGCTGTTATGCAATAATTACTATAAATACTTTAAATTTTTACCAAAACAAAATTATTCAAAAACAGATATCATTAACTACATTATTACACGTTTTTGTGTCCATCTGGATAGGATCGTAATAAGTATATATGCTAAGTCATGTTCGCCATGTTGGTACAACCACAAACATTTTTCAAGTCTATCAGCAAGACAACTTCTTTAGTGAAAATGTGAAAAACTTTTGTCAATATCATCCATTAAATAAAGCCATGCCTTTTTCTTATTCGAATTGTATAAAATTAGCACCATTTCCAGGAATTATTTTGATACGAGGCTCGAGATTTTACACCAAAACATCATAAAGTCTTATCAATGTTTTCCTCCTAAAACTAGTGTTCTCTTCCTTGACTTGGTGGCATGTTAAAAAATCGTTTCAAAAGTGTCTACTGCCAGAAGCCTTGAATCTACAAAAGTAAACATAAAAGGTTGTTACGAAGTCAACAAATTGTTATATACATTACACCTTTACCAGCTACAAAAAATAACCAGCTGGCTAGCTATTCGATTTATTGTGATCTTATAAAATGTCTTGTTACTTAAGTAAAAAAGAACCCAAGAAAACATAAAGCTCTTTTAAATTTGACACAAAGCGTTTTCAAATTTGTTGAAAGTGAAACTACAAACAGTTTCATGTTTACACTTGCTAGCACAGCAATAGAAAGCAATTGTGTATCTTACTCTAAGATCGATGGAATTAAAAGTAAACAGATGTACCTTAAAGCGTAGTCATCAAGTTAATGCTATTATTTTTGTAAATTCAAAGCCTGCTTTTCTGCCAAACTGCTTTTCTTACATCCGAGATGTTATCATAGAAATGCTACTGAACAAACGAATAACCAACCGACCGACCGCTTACTTCAGTCTCTTAACAATACTTCTCCAATCTCCAATGGTCCTTATCCATCATTTTACCATCAGAACGTTGATGGAAATTAAAATAAAAAAGCATCTTCTCAACCACAAAGTCAACAACGACAAAGAATGTAACATATGCCTACCACTAATACTCAAATCAAGCAACGGTTGTCTGATTGTTTCAATCTTTCATCAGCAACAACGTTATCCACAATAAACAGAACCTGGTAACCATCCAATTTCCTACTTAAAAGCACAATAGCAATTTATCAACAGGTTCCACCAAAAATACACAATCAGTCGACAACCATTTTCTTTCAAAATAAGTCAAATAAACCTTAAAGTAGAACACAAAACCACGATATACTTAAAATGGCCGCTAAACTCGCTATCCAACAAATCCAAAGACAGCTTAGTCCTACCAGAATCCGTTGGTCTAACGAATAACCATGTACAAGAATTCCACACAAACATTTTAATACAAAAGATTTAAAAATATTCTACCCTAAATATTATTCTGCGCATCCATAAATAAAACATATGTGCGTTCAGATTTCCCTTGCTCTCAACAGTCTTCTCTATCTTCCACCATGAAGCTTATTATCCTCAGTAGCAACCTCGATCCCAGGACAAGTTGTCTCTTTTTGAATATCGGACGGCGAGACGAACATGGCCCTGGTGGAGGCTGGTCAAAAATCTTTGATTTTCGCAGATTTTTAATTAATGCACTCGTGTCTCGTTTATCAGGAATTTTATACTTCCTAGTCTTTGGTAAGCGAGTTTCAATTTAATTATTAGGGTCTGGATTTTATCGTGATCGATGGAAATAGAACTTTTTAGTGAAGACTGGACCTTGAAGGCTTTAGGTCGTGATGGCTCTAACGTATATTGATATTTTAAAGCGAATATCTTTCGCATTAAATAATTACATTTTTCAGTTTTGCCTGAAACCAAAGCAAGTCATATGTTTGGAAGCTTTGTTAAAGGGGAATGATGTGGTGGCAGTTCTGCCTACTGGATTTGGAAAATCAATTATTTTTCATTTACTTGCTGATCTGTTCCCAGTTAAAAATGAAAAGAATATTGTTTTGGTCATCAGCCCTTTAACTTCCATTATAAATGATCAGGTGAAATACTTGAATGGGATTGGTTTTTCTGCTGCTGTATTGAACTTGGAACAGAGGAAGTTTGAGGCAGATGAGAGCTTGTTTGGAAGTAATGATGCAGTGGAGGACGACCATGATGGTACAAATATTACAATTGATTGTGGTATTAAAAACGGAGATATTAAGATTTTATTTGCCCATCCAGAATCCTTTTTATCTGATCAAGGGCGTTCAATTTTAAAGAGCAAAATTTATCAACAAAATGTGGTAGCTTGCGTGGTTGATGAAGCGCATTGTGTTGAAATGTGGTAAGTAAACTAGCTCTAGCTGGCTATTCAAGAATATAGATTATAAAATTATAAAAAAACTTTGGTGGTTTTTAAAATTCATTTTATAAAATAATAATGAAGTACTGTAGGTATGTATATAGCACATATCATATGAAATATTTAACAAAACTGAATATATACAGTATAAAAATCTGTTATATATATATAGCTATATGTAATATATATATGAAAATATATAATGAAACTAATATAAACGAACATATCTTTTGACAAGTTGATAATATATATCTGTTGGTACATAATATAATAAATTGCTAATATATTAGCTATACAAAATTTTAAAAAAAACACTCCATTTATATGTTTTAGGGGTGCTGAATTTCGTGAAGATTTTGGAAAATTATGCACACTGAAAGCTCTTTTTCCAAGCACACCCATGATTGCTTTGACAGCAACTGCACCCCCAAGCAAAATAAAAAATTTAAAAGAGAAACTATGTTTCAGTCCTTATTGTAAGGTTGTTGTTGCAAATCCAAATAGAAAAAATATATTTTTAAAGAAATTGCCAAGACGCGGAAACAACTTTGGCTTAAGAAGCTATAACGATATTTTAGTTCCCATTGCTAAAGAGTTAAATAAATTACGGGATGATTATCCCATGACAATCATTTACATGAAGCTAAAATATTGTGGCTATGCTTATTCGTTATTTCAGCAAACAGTAACTCCAAATAACACAAAACTATTTTGTCAATTTCATGCTCCTCAAACGTCTAGAATGAAGAAAGAAATCTTAGATGAAATTACAAAACAAGATTCGTCTATTAGAGTTGTGTTTGCAACCACAGCACTCGGGAGGGTGTTAATGCACCAAAGGTTACTGAAGTTATCCACATAACGCCTCCAGCCAATATTGAATCTTAAATGCAAGAAATTGGTAGAGCTGGAAGGCGTGGGCAAAACTCAACTGCAACATTGTATTACAATAATGCAGATATTGCTGTTAATAAAAATAATGTTGACGATAGCATGAAGTGCTTCTGCAAAACAGATCTGTGCTTAAGGAAATTTATTCTAAATTTCTTTGGTTTTAAAAAATATGAACAAGATAATTGTTGCTCAAATTGTACAAAGTCTAATTTGCTGATAAAAGAAACAACATTACCTTGCCGTGATTTAGTATCAGAAGATGCTTTTAAATGCTTACAAACTGAGCTGAAAGAAATTATTGAAACTTGGAGACTTTCGCTATTGACTACCCTTGATCAAACTTATGAACTTCCATCTATCAATAAAAATTTGGTTCAAACACTATTGAGTAAACTTCCATTTATAAGATCTAAAAATGATCTGTTATTTGAATATGATGTTTGGGATGATCAATATGCTACCACCATATACGATAAAATAAATAAGTATGCCCCAAAGCATAAATAATTTAGGTATATATATAAATATATATAAACAAACTTTAAAATATATAGTATATAATATTCACTTCTGATAAAACAAACTTGTAAGATTAAAAGCACTCAGTAGACAGAATTTAAAAAAGTTCTACTTTTTCTGGAGGTTTGAATTATCAGCAGTCAATGTTAGCATAAATAATATATATACGTTTATGGAACTCACCTTGATATAACAGATTCTTACTTTATAAAATCCTAGGGAACATATAGCTGTAATTTATGTTTTTCTAACCATTTTTGATGTTCTACAATATTCAAGTAACGTAGTGGGGAACGTTTAATATCAGGAAAACTTTGATGAGCTCTTCCAACAATGTGGCTAAATGGGCGAAGATTAAGCAGGTCGTTTGTCATCTCTTTTTCATCAGATATGGACTCTCGTTTAGAGTGTTGGACCGATGTATCATGAATATTTAGGTTTTGATCATAATTTTCTTTGATTTCTTTTACACCGTTCACAGCCTTGCACACTTTGCTAATGGATTTTATTGTTTTATTTGCTCCCATTCTTTGCACGATTTGTTTTCCTAAACGATTACTGATTTCTTGTGATAGATCATCTTCAATGTTTTGCCCTGCTCCACCTCTCCAATTTGAAAAGTATCCCCATTTGAACTCCTCAGACAATCTAGGTGTCAACAAGCATTCTACTTGTGCAATGCTTACAAACATCTCTATCGCATATTTACTGTATGCACCAAGTGATCGAAATATTGACAACAAAAGCTTTTGATTGATGAGGTTTCTGTCACCATCTCCTTCTTTAGCTGTATCTTTCATCTGAAGGATGAGGACTGTTAAGAAAATGATACACAGACCGTAATTTTTCACTTGATCACCATCTTCAATTGATTTTTGGAGAACAAATTGATCGACAAAATTATCCAGTAAAGTGTTAAAATATTCTTTTTTTACCTCTTTGCTAGCATGCACCAAATTTTTAGGAAAGGGATGTCTTTTTGGTTCATCTTCCAATGTATCCATCTCCAAAAAAGACATTGCTGCTACAACAACATATGCTCTACCAACACTTAAAAACAGATCTTCACTACCTTCGTATGAGTCTAACACTTTACCTGGGGTTGAATTCCTTCTATTCATTTTCTCCCTGAAATACTTCAGTGTTCCTATCTGGTTGACAGAGTTTGCTGAGTAAAGCAGAACAAATGAATATTGAAGTAAAGATGCCTTACAGTGCCACATTGCAGCTTTGAAAGGGGAACAATGCTCCAACCGGTCTGTTGGTGTGTGATTCCCAGCTAATAGGGATTTCGCACCAGCGAAACGGACTCGTGTCAGCTGATCACCACTAAACATTATTTTTATGTCCTTCATTGGATCTTCGTTGGTAAACACAGTATGAGAATATGATTGACCTGGCTCAGCTGTGTTTTCAGGTAATGGTGTATTGTCGATAATTGGCATGTCAGTCAGTTTACCAGCCTTTTGGTATATCTCTGCAATCCATTTCTCATATGTTCGCAGGATCTCGACACAATCTGCATACCTTGCTTCATTTGCATCAATGATCGGCATTGAAATTATTGTTGACTTTTGGGACATTTTGTCACTAAATCTGTTGTCAATATGATCTGGGATTACTTTTTTTAAAAATTTAAATTTTGGGAAAAACTCAACCAGAATTCTTCCAATCAGAACCTTTGTTGTCTGTCTGTAACATTCCCATTCTGCCATATTGACAGCAAATTTCTTCCTGTCCATATATCGAATATCTCCAATTGGCTGGTTGTTTGGAAGATGGTCAAAAGGAATTCTGTTTGCGATTAGATTTGTTGCAAAAAGATGGTAATCTTTGTTGTCAACACCCTTTCTTGTCTCCACTAGTACTTTCAGATCCCAGTTATCGCCGCTTCCTCTGAGTGTTGTGTTGTTTTTCACTAAATCAATCGCCTTTTCCATATAGTGGCTTCCAATCAAGTTTAACAGATTTCCTTTCATCTTGTGTGACAGGCATACTCCTAGTTTGTTAAATCTTTCTTGTAACTAGAATATAAGTACCCAACATAGCTTAATTTAGTTGTTCGTTATGTTTACTTATATCCAAAAACATGTTTTAATGAAAAGTTTTAATATATATATATATACATTTAGAATTTTTTGGATAAATTTTCACCTTTCTATAAAAAGCAAAATAAGAACAGAAACTTTTTCTATTAGTCGGAGTTAAAATCTCAAGAGCATTTCCCATTATTTACATCTTACATCTACTGACTTATATATTACCTTTTTGCTGCATCCACCCTCAATGATCAAAACAGTGTTGACTCTCTGATATAAACTAAGTTCATGCCACCGCATTTGCATCAGTATGGAATATATGAAACAAAATTTGTTTTTAGTTTCAAGTACAATATCCTTTTGCCCACACACAGCACTAAGAACATCAACAAGTAATGGATGATTTTCTTTGATCTCAGCCCACAGTTTTTCAATATTAAAATTTTGCATCTCTTCATACCCTTTTTTGTGTAAAATTGATGGTTTTTTTCTTGTGGCAAGTTTTTTACAGGAACTTTTCAAATTATTAATATAATTATTTTTCAAATATGTAGATATAGTTGGACAGTGGTTAATGATTGTATTTGCTACTACCATATTATTATTGGATTTAAGCGCTGTTTCCAGTTTTAATTTTTGCATTGCTGGTATATTGTCTTCGGGAGAAACAATATTGCGTGGTTGCAGTTGTGTGGTAGGAACTTCAGTTAACTCCTTGTTTTCAGCAAAGTTAAGTTGCTTTCTAGATTTTCCTTTTTCGTTCTTTTTCTCACTTTCAATAGTTTGATTTTTCTCGTTATGCGGAGACAATATGCCACGTTTGACAGACACGTTTTGTCGTAACTGAATTTGATTCAGTTGAACATTTTTCCGAAAGTCTGACATTTTCTTGACAAAGGTGACACAAGACTGACATATAACAGTTGGAAGAGCATCCAGTTCCGTTGTTCTTAACCCACATGTTAGACTTATTTTGTTCTCAATGTTTTTGTTTTTTCCAATATTGCTGAATATTTTTATAAACAAAGATTTTTGTTTTAATTTGGCACATAACCTGCAGAAATTTCCATCATTGGAAGTGTTACGAAAGTAAATCTTCTTAGGAGTAGCTGGCTTAGCCATTCTTCTATACCTTGAATAAAAAAAGAAAATTTTTATATTTAGCAATATAGATGTATATATATAAATGTATAGATAGCTTTGTGTTTTTATCTTATATATAATCCCTTACCATTTTAAGAGTTAACAGAATTCTTGCAATATGTAAAATCAGTGTAATTAACATGGAAAGTACATTCAATCCTTTATCTGTTTTTGCGTTGATGTAGCTAACTGCGCTTACTTTGTATTCTGATGTTCAGTAGTAATAATAATAATAAATAACTAGTAGCTATCTATCTGTAACTATATATATGTCTACACTTCTTGTTTTATAACTAGCTAGCTCTAGACAATCTCTTGGTCAGTTGCTAATATTAATTTGAGCATAAGTAGCATGTAGTTACATACAAGCACATCTGGACTGAGAGTTAACTAGTTAAAACTAATTGAAGCCATAAAAGTTTCTTGCCAAAATGTATTTTTCAAATATTTTTTTCTGATACAAAACATGTATGCACGAATTAAAGGAAAGGCAGTCATTGCCCCATTTTTTAAATAACCTCTCAGATGAAGATATCGTCACACTCCGTTGTAAGTATGTTATCAGAAAACCAAATATGGACTCAAGGATTCAAAGTCATAGGCTTAAACATCAAAACAAACCCCACGTGCACGCGGGAAAATCATATCATCAAAGAAATTGAGTTAGTACATATTTGAAGCTAGTCCATTTTTTGAAATATTAAAAATTATATATAAAACGTTTATTTACTTTGTGCTGGGTGCTTGTTCTCGGCTAAACTATTTGTTGTAGTTAGTTTGTGGTAGAATTAGTTATGGAAACAGAAAAAACAGGTGAGAAAAACTGTATTTTCTTTGGTTGTCTCGCCAAATGTTTTATCTTTTTTTCAATGAGTGTTTTCTTGTTTGTAGAAGAATCAAGTTCGAACGTTATCGGGGAGAAGCTTTTATACAAAGCCATTATAAGGGAAACTAGGGAAGAATTAGGTAAGGTCTCTAAAATGTAGTTTTTTACTTCATAGACACTGTCACAAAATGTTTTAGTCTTTTAAAAATATTTTTCACGAGGTTGCTTGAAGCAAAATATAAACAAAGCAAAGTACTCAATAATCGGTGAGTGAGTAAGATGAGTAAAGTATCCTCAATGTTAAAAAGTAACCGCCAAACTGTTTCCAATATACAGTATTATACACTTTTTTTTAGTTGACAGTTCTTCGGAAGATGAATGCAACACTGAGCTAGATAAAATATTTTCAGATGTTGAAAAAGAAGTTTCTAGTAAGTTATGTACGCACTTCCAACTACCTTTGTAATACGTCTAGAAAGTAGCGTCCTTGCGAGAAAAAAAGTAAAAAATTCTGAGTTTTTAGGCAAGGCACGTTTTTATTATGTTAGAGCAAACTAAAAGATACAAGCGCAGAAGAGAAAAGAAGCTTCAAGCACTTCAAGATGAAGTTATAATTACCCATGATAAAAGATCGGGTAAGTAAAAAATACGATAAAGATAAATGTTTTAAATGATTAATATTTTCCTTTTTTTTCTAACCTTTTTACTCATGTTTTCAGATTCACCTGCCAAAAAGCAAAGTGATGGAATTAATACGGAATTCCCTGAAAAGGTCATCACAGAAAATGTAACCACCTTTCAATGTAATGAATGCGACGCAAACTATACACGCTAAAATAAGTTAAAAGCGCATATGTTGAAGAAACATAACACTACGTTAACTGACCAGGGTAAGCGTTCAAAATGTTTTTTAGATCATCATCATTTTGTTGCTTAACTGGAAATAAATCAAAATAAAATAAAATGATCTACCAACTAGTTAAAATTTTTTAAACACAAGATAACACAAAATACTTTGTTGTTTTTATATATAAACCTATGGGAGTGCGGGGAAAGGAGAGATTCGTCTTATTATTATAAGAAGAAAAAATTAACTTTATTGTAAAATATATTCCTTTTTTTTTTCTGTTTTTCTTACTACGCGCTACGCACGCATTTGTTTAAGGGCCCTAAAGCGCATCTGGCCAAGCCCACGGTGCATGCGCCCAAAAAAAAAAATTAAAAAGAAAATGGGGCAATGACTGCCTTTCCGTTAATTCTGTATGCACAGTGTCGGCCATCTTTATTGTTTACAGTTAGTTTCAGCGTGAATATTTCACGGACCGAGTGACGTTTTATCTTTCGCATAATTAGGTGAAATTCTCGACCAATCACGGCTCGGAATAAAACCAGCCTCCTCCAGGGCCTTTTTCGTCAGACCTATCAATAAGCGCAGCGCCGATGAGAGACAAAAAGCCCTGGGAACGAGGTTGCCTCAGTAGTCCTAAAACCAATCCACACCGCAAACTTACTCTTATAAATAAACTCTTATATCCATTGCACCGTACAACATTTGTTTCTGCTCATTTTAATACTCCTGCAATCGACCCCTAGCAAAAAAGACTCCGAAAATGTTTCACAATCTCTTCCATATCCATCTTCATTTTCCTTCATTTGATATACCCTTTGGAGATCTTGAGGGCATATTAAAACAAAAATTTAACACTATCAGCCTTATCAACAACCACCGCCTTATGCCTTGATACCCTATTATACAATATAGCAGTAACCACGTAATTCAATCTAACTTTATGCCCTAAAGTTATCAATCCGTGTTAAAACAATAATCGTCCAGCCTCAACTCGCAAGTAATTCTTTTCGCTAATGCATATTGATGGAAGTGCATAGTACTATCAATCAACTCAAAATCTATGGAAATACACAAGGTTATTCGCCTTCAAAGCATCTTTTGCGCTCACCCTCAACTTTTGAAGACTATCATTACAGATACCCTGACGAACCTTAACATCCCTCTGTCCATCTGTTATTCACAAATTTCTCCAACACATTAATTTATCAAAATCATCAATATAGACAAGTTCGTGTGATTTTATTCTAATGACAACTTTCCCAACAACCGCCTTACCCAAATTATTACCAGTACCCTTGCTCGTAAGTTCAATATTAAACAACTTCATATAATCATCACTCAACTCACCATCCTCCCCATCAATCAACCTTTTCTGCTTCTCATACTTCAGATCCTTATGTTCCTTTATCATAACATATTTGGCTGTAGCAGTTTTTAACGCACCCCAAAATATCCTGCAAAGACATATCGAGACCCACAACCTCCCTTAAATATTTCCGGAATTCAACGCTTTCGGAGACTTCAAAACCCCGTCTTTATTTGTGAACTTTACGGTACATTTATTACCTTTTATCTCAAAATACATAAATTCTGTAATATTACAGAAGGCTAAACAGAAAAAAAAAACTCACCAGTCGCCTCAGTTCGCATGACAAATATAAGTATTGATTTGAATAAATCAATTGCACTTGCATTTTGAATTCGTATTGACTTTAGTTTAAACATTATATTGCATTCACAATTACTGTGTTACGAATAAGCCTTTTGATTTGTTTCATCGTCCCAGCTGTGTATCCGATACAAATTAAAAGGCTTGTTCGTGGCGATACAACTGGCGAAAAGGTGCCGAAATCAAGTTGGACTTTCAATCAAACGGCTGAACAACCCGTCTTAAATTTGTCAAATCCGCCCGTTATCAAAATTTGTTTGAGAATAGATCACATTTGATTGAGTTTCTTTAAAACTTACGCATGGTTCGCAATTTCACCCAAATTTGATAATATATTTAATTCAATTCTCTTACAGCACGATTCGTTACTCCATCACATTGCTCGTGTTGATTTCGATAAGTAACCACAACTTTTCGAATCCGACCATCTAAACTCGTATGTACATCTGTTACCATTCCGTATGGATACATGCTCGCCAAAACACCGTCACGTTTAAAAAAAAACGTCGCCAAGTTTGGTATCTCAACTAGTTGAAAACCATTCCGGATTATTTGTTAAAATTTAGAACATACGAAAATTTCCAACTTTTAAACCATGATTGAAATATTCGTTAGTTGTCCTTAAAAATTTTCGCTGAGCTGCTAATATCATTCAATGGATCGACAGGGCTTTGATTCTTATTTCTTTCCAGATGAAGTGTGTTGGGCGTTAATTTCATATTTTTAATTATCTGCATACGCCGCTTAAAGCTAAAAACAGATCGTTGATTGTATTAGCGACTTTTGCAGCTTGCGTTTCCCATTGCATTAATGATAGTCCTTCGTAATACATGTTCTTTTCCACAGATGATCGAATTTTCCACATATGTTCACAAATTTTTCGTTCCACCTTTCCATAAAAATTGTGTCCCCCAACAGGACACTTCTCAAAATCAACATTATGGTTCCATAAAACACATTCTTGACATGTGAAAAAATTAAATGAATATCGTGAAAGCGTTTGACAATTTTACTGCCTTCATCGCAACGAATTATTTTTAAATAGCAAAGCACGAGAATCTTATAAAGCATTGGATAACATACAGAAGAGGTCGTTGGACAACAAAATACAGCAAACTATACCTTAACTGTTGCTCTTTTGTTGTGGGGCAAGTGAGATTTGAAATAATCAGCCAAATCCACTTGAGTAATGTAGAAAGCTGATCAGGTCTCGAGATTTAATAACAAAGCTTTTTTCAAAACTGGACAATGGACTGTTTCCACTCCGGAAACCTGGGAAAATAGTAAAGTGAGTAAGTCTAAAACGATCAAAGTGAGAAGGGTGAATGATCCAAATTGGTAGGTGAACATGTATCAGATTATGAAAAGGAGGTTTATATTCAAATAACCGACGTTATAGTTTTTGGATGTTGTAAAAAAATATTTCGATCAGGGCGAATTATTGGTCGTTTAGTTTAGTTATAGCTAGTTGTCAACTGGATTATTGATTGTTATGTTCTATTTCGAATTTTTTGTGTAGGCAGCTATTTAGGTTTTCGTTTTTTTGTTGGATTTTTGTTTTGATTTGTTTTGTAGATAGTTAAATAACTAGTTGCTATCTTCCTGTATAATAGTTGATCAATTACTTGCTGATTGATAGATATGTGTTCAGCTGCTTGGTGGATCATCGTACGTTTTGGGAAACTTTGGAAGGGTGATAAAATTAATGGAATATTTTGTTAATGTTGTCGGTGGTGATATTTCCGTAAAACGTGACAGATTGCTTGCATGTGTTAATTGTGGTGATTATACCGAGAAACAGATTGATACTTTGTCGGGATTTGATGTTGAGACGTTTTATTCACAAAAGACAGTGTAAGCTGGCGCGTTGATGGTAAAATCGTTGGAGGAAACAATTATTAGCTTTTATTTAAGTGTTACTTCAAATGCATGAACACGTATCAAGTGGTACACCAATACTTACGTCATATGGTTTTAATAAGACATATGTTGGTCATAAAGGAAATCTTACATCAACGATATGTGTCTCCTTATTCTCACTGTGAAAGTTCGTGTTTGTGTTCCTTCATCGATTTGAATTTGCCTGTTGGGAGAGATTATGTCCATCCATGTAGGTTATTAGAATCTAGGTATTTTAATGGTTCTTCTGGATTGTCGCCTTTTTTCATGCATTTGTTATTGGCTTTGAGTATTTGATACCATTGATAAACCTCCTCTTATTAATTTTTCAAATAATAGTAGTATATCACCGTCGGATATTAGTTCAACTTTTGTATCTGTTGATTAAAGTAGAACGTTCCATGATAAACCAGGTTGTGTGTAGTACCAACCCGGCTCTAGTTCATAGTTTTTTAGTCAAATAGTGGTAGGAGGCCAGATTTAGATATAAATTGTGATCTTTTCCAATGTGATGTTGAACGTTTCCCATACATCCTTTGAATTAATTTGGTTATGTGCCGACGGATATCTTTTTAAGAAGGATGTGTATTTTTCCTTAGTCACTTGAATGAACTGATGTCTCCTTCCATTTTTCTTAGTTTCTTTATGAAAAGATGTAAGTGATTGTATTTTGTATTTAGACTGTTACATTCCGGGCCTATAAACTTCCCTGTGAGGTTTCCTTTGATTGTTTACTGGTATGTTAAATATGTAGCAGATTTGTGTTGCGTAGTATTCCTTTCAATCTATTATTGAGCTTGATAATTCTATATCCTTTTGTTAGTTCTTGCATGTGTTTAAAAGACTTCTGCAACGTCATGTCCTCCGTAGATAATTGGTTCATAATTTGTGGAAGTGGATACAGAAGCCACATGGTTCATGATGGTGGTGGTATTTGTGGGTGTGCTCACCTGTGATATTTTTGCGTAATGGATCCGAAGTCGGCATATATCACGTAGGGTACCTTCAATAATCTTTTTTTGGATCATTGAAAGACAGTTTTATTTTTTGGTTTTGGTTTCGACTGCTCCCCTATTCGAGCAAAACTTAATGTGTGTTTTTATGCATATTGCAATTGGAAGGGGTTCATAAAACGTCTGCATAAAAGTTTTGCAGTAACGTGTTTATTTATCTGTGACGATACTAGTCTTAGTAGGTTTATCCAACAATAATGATTGGTTTGCTTGTTGGATAATAGCAGTAGGTTGATTGCTTCTTCATTATCTGCAAGTCTTATTGGATATATTGACTTATTATATTCGAACACATATATTTTTTTGGTGCTTTCGATCTTCACGGGGGACTCTATACCGTCGAATTTTAGGTCGCTGGGGTAGTTTTTATACTTTAAGGGTATGGGTTGTGGGTGACGGTTTGATAGTATTAAGTACAAAAAACATTCGCTGTCGTTGTTTTTAACTTTTATTACGCCTTTTGTTGCCTTTATCTTTTGTGGTAATTCGATATAGGCTGATTTTCTCAGCGGTTTAAACAGGTCAATTTCTACATCCATACCTAGAATCCTAGACATAATCAAAGCCGATCCATTTGTTGAATAATAACTTAGTTTTTCTAACCTCGTGAGAATATCACGTACCGATTTCTCTAAAATACCATTATATCCCCTGACATCTAAATATTTTGTCTTAGGTGTACAAAATACCTTATTACAGGAAATCAACGAATTACTTTAATAACAACTAAGAAAAAAAACGCGCAAACAATTGACGCGCTGTTCGGTGGGAAACAACATACGATACGTTCAAAACCTTTTGAATTCGGTTCAAACCAACATAAAGATATACAAGATATTCAAAGCTACAAAAAAAAGAGAATAAATAAATACACCAAAAACACAACTTCAATAAATACAAATAGGACGTAAACTCTTATTATTTTTGAAACAACTCGGATTATCGGCATGCTTCACTATTCGAACTCTTTTTCTTCCTAAGAACTCCGAACAAAAACAACAAATTTACGATGCGTTAGTCAGCTCCTCGCTGATCGGTCTATCAACGGCAACTGATGACAGTGGTCGATTCTACACTTATCAGCGGCGTGGTGTGGTGGAGCATGACGATAATTACCGGAGTATCCTACGCACGAACAAAGTACAATATCCTCCTTCACGGAGTCTCTCCGTTGCAACACTCCCACCCCAGTGAGAATTCCATTCGATGATAATTTCTGATAATAACGTCGTAAATTGATCACGTAGTTTAACCTGATTACGTCGTGTAACTCGATTACGTCGTTTAACTCGATTACGTCGTTTAACTCGATTACGTCGTTTAACTCGATTACGTCGTTTAACTTCATTACGTATCGCTTTTAACTTCATTACGTCTTGACACAACAACGTTGTTTTTTCGTGATACAGTGGAATCTCTCTAAAGCGAACATGGTCTAAAGCGGACACCTCTATATAACGGACACTATTCCTTGGAACGGACCGACTTCAGGTCAAAAGCTCACAAGATAATCTCTATAAGGCGGACAGTTATAAGGCGGACACTTTATAAAACGGACATTTTTTTTCGCACCAAATGACATTTTCTCTTGAAAAAGCTCTGTGTAAAGTGGACACAAGAATGCTGTCATCAGTTACTAAAAAGGCGGAGGAACTCCAAATATAAAAAAGAAAGCAAACTTCAACCCGAGATTTCTTCGAGTAGATTATAAAATACAATGTATTTTTAGTTGGTATTTGTTTTTGTTTGTATAACAGTAGAGCGTATAAGTAATACAAGTTCACATTCATCAAATTATATGTATCATTTCCTTGATTTGAAAGGAATAGAACAAAGAAAAAACGTATATAAACCAAAAAAGTCATGTTTTCGGCAAAATTTTGCTCTAAAGTGATTTTTGGATACAATCTTTATAAAGCGGACACTTTTTTTGAACCAATGGTGTCCGCTTTAGAGAGATTCCACTGTATCATGTAGTCCTAACGTCCTGCTTCTTCCAAAAGAGCTACCGAAGCAGCTGGTCTTGTATAACACCCTTCTTGAGATTTTAACTCCACGACTTTTACAACGCCATCTTTTCCAGGAATTGTTTTTGTTATTCTAGCCAATGGCCACTGACTTCTGGCTTTCATTTTGTCGCAACATACAACTAAATCTCCAACATTGATGTTGTTCTGATTGCTGTGCTACTTTGATCGCAGTGTTAAGGTTGGTAAATAATCCTTAATCTATCTTTTCCAAAACATTTATAAACCATTTCAAGCGAAAGTTTAAATTTAAACATTTTTACATGTATTTACAAATGCCATAATATTTTTTGGTTTCGACTGCTCCCCTATTCGAGCAAAACTTAATGTGTGTTTTTATGCATATTGCAATTGGAAGGGGTTCATAAAACGTCTGCATAAAAGTTTTGCAGTAACGTGTTTATTTATCTGTGACGATACTAGTCTTAGTAGGTTTATCCAACAATAATGATTGGTTTGCTTGTTGGATAATAGCAGTAGGTTGATTGCTTCTTCATTATCTGCAAGTCTTATTGGATATATTGACTTATTATATTCGAACACATATATTTTTTTGGTGCTTTCGATCTTCACGGGGGACTCTATACCGTCGAATTTTAGGTCGCTGGGGTAGTTTTTATACTTTAAGGGTATGGGTTGTGGGTGACGGTTTGATAGTATTAAGTACAAAAAACATTCGCTGTCGTTGTTTTTAACTTTTATTACGCCTTTTGTTGCCTTTATCTTTTGTGGTAATTCGATATAGGCTGATTTTCTCAGCGGTTTAAACAGGTCAATTTCTACATCTATACCTAGAATCCTAGACATAATCAAAGCCGATCCATTTGTTGAATAATAACTTAGTTTTTCTAACCTCGTGAGAATATCACGTACCGATTTCTCTAAAATACCATTATATCCCCTGACATCTAAATATTTTGTCTTAGGTGTACAAAATACCTTATTACAGGAAATCAACGAATTACTTTAATAACAACTAAGAAAAAAAACGCGCAAACAATTGACGCGCTGTTCGGTGGGAAACAACATACGATACGTTCAAAACCTTTTGAATTCGGTTCAAACCAACATAAAGATATACAAGATATTCAAAGCTACAAAAAAAAGAGAATAAATAAATACACCAAAAACACAACTTCAATAAATACAAATAGGACGTAAACTCTTATTATTTTTGAAACAACTCGGATTATCGGCATGCTTCACTATTCGAACTCTTTTTCTTCCTAAGAACTCCGAACAAAAACAACAAATTTACGATGCGTTAGTCAGCTCCTCGCTGATCGGTCTATCAACGGCAACTGATGACAGTGGTCGATTCTACACTTATCAGCGGCGTGGTGTGGTGGAGCATGACGATAATTACCGGAGTATCCTACGCACGAACAAAGTACAATATCCTCCTTCACGGAGTCTCTCCGTTGCAACACTCCCACCCCAGTGAGAATTCCATTCGATGATAATTTCTGATAATAACGTCGTAAATTGATCACGTAGTTTAACCTGATTACGTCGTGTAACTCGATTACGTCGTTTAACTCGATTACGTCGTTTAACTCGATTACGTCGTTTAACTCGATTACGTCGTTTAACTTCATTACGTATCGCTTTTAACTTCATTACGTCTTGACACAACAACGTTGTTTTTTCGTGATACAGTGGAATCTCTCTAAAGCGAACATGGTCTAAAGCGGACACCTCTATATAACGGACACTATTCCTTGGAACGGACCGACTTCAGGTCAAAAGCTCACAAGATAATCTCTATAAGGCGGACAGTTATAAGGCGGACACTTTATAAAACGGACATTTTTTTTCGCACCAAATGACATTTTCTCTTGAAAAAGCTCTGTGTAAAGTGGACACAAGAATGCTGTCATCAGTTACTAAAAAGGCGGAGGAACTCCAAATATAAAAAAGAAAGCAAACTTCAACCCGAGATTTCTTCGAGTAGATTATAAAATACAATGTATTTTTAGTTGGTATTTGTTTTTGTTTGTATAACAGTAGAGCGTATAAGTAATACAAGTTCACATTCATCAAATTATATGTATCATTTCCTTGATTTGAAAGGAATAGAACAAAGAAAAAACGTATATAAACCAAAAAAGTCATGTTTTCGGCAAAATTTTGCTCTAAAGTGATTTTTGGATACAATCTTTATAAAGCGGACACTTTTTTTGAACCAATGGTGTCCGCTTTAGAGAGATTCCACTGTATCATGTAGTCCTAACGTCCTGCTTCTTCCAAAAGAGCTACCGAAGCAGCTGGTCTTGTATAACACCCTTCTTGAGATTTTAACTCCACGACTTTTACAACGCCATCTTTTCCAGGAATTGTTTTTGTTATTCTAGCCAATGGCCACTGACTTCTGGCTTTCATTTTGTCGCAACATACAACTAAATCTCCAACATTGATGTTGTTCTGATTGCTGTGCTACTTTGATCGCAGTGTTAAGGTTGGTAAATAATCCTTAATCTATCTTTTCCAAAACATTTCAGTCACAGCTTGCACTCTCTTCCATTTTTTCCTGCTGTTCAAATCTTTTTCATTTGTTTGAGAAAACCTAGCATTCGTTGACGGTCTGCCCAATAGAAGGTGATTTGGTGTAATTGCTTCATAATCTTCGATGTCGTCGCTCATTGAAGTTAGAGGTCTAGAGTTTACGATCGATTCCATTTCTGCTAGAATTGTGACAAGGACTTCTTCTTTAACTGTCCTGTCTTTCCTGATCGCCTTTAATGCTCTTTTTGTCACTTTGACAAGCGATTCCTAAGCGCCACCCATCCACGGGCTTAGGGGTGGATTGAATTTCCATTCGATTTCGTGTTTCAACAATTCCCTAGAAATCTTTGTTTGATCAAGTTTTCTTAGTTCTTCTGTTATTTCTCTTGCAGCACCAACAAAATTTGTTCCATTGTCGCTACAAATGACACGTGGGTTGCCTCTTCTACATCGGAATCTTGTTAGCGCGAAGATGTAGCTGTCAGTTGATAAATCTCCGGCTAATTCTTAATGTACAGCTCTAGTCGTTAGGCAAGTAAATAATGCTCCGTATCGTTTACCTGTGCCTTGTGTTGATCTGCTACTTCGTGTTAGGTTCACATGCATCGGACCAAAATAGTCAATTCCAGTTGATGTAAACGCTGGTGAACCAATCATTAATCTTTCTTTTGCTTGGTCACGCGTTATTGGTATGTGCAGTTTTGCTCTTAAAACTTTGCACCTTAATAAGGATTTTCGCACGAACTCTCTACCTTTTACGATCTTTAATGTCTGATCTCTACCACTACGGTGACATGTACATGCATAACTATAATAAATGATAGGTGATGTTTAGGTGACAGTATAATTTGATGTTTCTTACCGAATACGACATCTGCTTTTCCTATCCGTCCACCAACACCATTTACACAAATCGGCCTTAACGGTAATAGCGGACTCTGGAGTGATATGTTGTACCCACACCTCAATGAAGTCAGTTCTTCAGGATACAATTCAGCTTGTGCATGTTTCGTTGTTTCCGCGTTTTCTGCAACCGTCAATTTCTTTAAATCCTCACTATACTATCATTTTTCTTTGACTTGGTAAATTTTTTTTTCGTTTTTTTTTTAAAAGATGGATACATAATATCTTAAATAAATATTATGGCATTTGTAAATACATGTAAAAATGTTTAAATTTAAACTTTCGCTTGAAATGGTTTATTTGATAAAGACTTGATAAGTTTGCTTCGTTATCCAAGTTATGTGCCGTAACAATTTTTTCCACGATGAATAATGTTCCCATTTGATAACAGTTGTGGGTTTAATCTTTTTTAATGCACACGCAGTATTTTTTTCTTCGTTTGTTTCTGCGTCGGTTTCACTAGGTGTATTCTCATGTACCGGCCAAGACTTTTCTTGTTTGTACAAAGATTGTGGTGGCACATTCCACTGTTTAACTTTAGACGAAGACGATATGGCGGTTAAGGGTCTTGTGGCTATATCTGCAGGATTGTCTTTCTTTGGTATAAAATTCCAGTCGATCGAGTTAGAGCTATTTCTAATTTCATTAACTTATGCATGACAAAAGGAGGGAATTTTCGGGCGAGATTGCTGATATATTTTAAAACAATTTGGGAATCTGTCCAGAACTTGACTTTGGTAATAATAACATCTAAACTTTCCAGTATGGCTGTTTTTAATCGACAACCGGTTACTACTGCTTGAAGTTGTGGTATCGTAAGTAAACCTTTCGAAGGCGCCAATCTACTTTTGCCCATGATAAAAGAACAGGTCATTTTGTCTTTGCACGCAATCCTTAAATAAGCTACAGCACTGTATGCTGCATTTGACGCATCGGAAAATAGATGAAGCTCTAAATTTATGTCAAACGTTCTAATTCCAAACTATCTTGGAATTTTAACATCTGCCATTGATGCCATTGAACTTTTTCAAATTTCCTATCTCAAATGTAGCTCTTGTGGTATCACTTCATCCCAATTTAAAGAGAGTTGCCATAGACGGTGTATTATTAACTTTGGTTCCAGTAGATAAGGACTGAGGACACCTAACGGATCAAATATAGAACTTATCAAACTCAGCAATCCTCTTTTTGTTGAACTGTGAGATTTCAGTAAAGGCTTGAAGATAAATTGATCCTCATTTGGTTCTCACAACATACCAAGTCTTCTCTGGATTTTTAATTCGTCAAGGTCGAGATTAAGCGATTTTGATTCTTTCTCAACTGAAGATAATGGTCGTAGCACTTCTGTTGAGTTAGACAACCATTTGCACAGATGAAATCCAGTTTCTGCTAAGGCTTTTGTCAGAAGCCGAGCAGTTTCGATCATTTCCGTAATGCAAGATTTCGAACCAATATAATCAACCATGTAGAAACTTCTTTCCACTGTTCTTGGTAGCTATTTCATTTTCAACACTGTTTCTTATGCGTAATTTGAACAGGATGGTGAATCTACCTTTCCAAATAAATATTTGATTTTCAACACTGCTTCTTAAACGTAACTTGAACAGCATGGTGAATCTACCTTTCCAAATAAATATTTGATTTTTAACACTGCTTCTTAAGCGTAACTTGAACAGCATGGTGAATCTACCTTTCCAAATAAATATTTGATTTTCAACACTGCTTCTTAAGCGTAATTTGAACAGCATGGTGAATCTACCTTTCCAAATAAATATTTGATTTTCAACACTGCTTCTTAAGCGTAATTTAAACAGCATGGTGAATCTACCTTTCCAAATAAATATTTGATTTTCAACACTGCTTCTTAAGCGTAATTTGAACAGCATGGTGAATCTACCTTTCCAAATAAATATTTGATTTTTAACACTGCTTCTTAAGCGTAACTTGAACAGCATGGTGAATCTACCTTTCCAAATAAATATTTGATTTTCAACACTGCTTCTTAAGCGTAACTTGAACAGCATGGTGAATCTACCTTTCCAAATAAATATTTGATTTTCAACACTGCTTCTTAAGCGTAATTTGAACAGCATGGTGAATCTACTTTTCCAATTAAATATTTAATTTTCAACACTGCTTCTTAAGCGTAATTTGAACAGCATGGTGAATCTACCTTTCCAAATAAATATTTGATTTTCAACACTGCTTCTTAAGCGTAATTTGAACAGCATGGTGAATCTACCTTTCCAAATAAATATTTGATTTTCAACACTGCTTCTTAAACGTAATTTGAACAGCATGATAAATCTACCTTTCCAAATAAATGAACAACCATTTTGTAATCTTCGATGGTTTTATCCACTGATTTTCGTCGCACTAAAACTTGATGGAACATTTTTGTGATATCTGCGGTTACAGCTTACTGTCCTTCGCGAAAAGACTGAAACAAGATTATTTAAAAGATCTGGACCAGGAAGTAAGTTATCGTTCAAAGATATACCTTTATGCTTAACCGCCGCATCAAACACTACACGCACTTTTTCCTGGTTTATTTGGGATTTATTACTCCGTGATGTGGGATATAATTGATCTTGGTGGTGATGTTTTTTACTTCTGCTTCTGTCAGTTTTACTGCCTGTCCATCGTTTATGTATTGTTCGATTTGCGCATGGTAGATTCTGGAAAGATCTTTTGACAACTTCCGTTGTCCATATTTTCCAGTAAGAAGTGTTCAGGTGAAAACAAAAAATTGGTGGTAAAAGTCTGGTTTCTGTTCATGACACCCATCAAAACCCAACCAAGTTCTGTCTTAACAGCGATCGGTTCTCCTTATCTACCCTTTTTGTGGTTATATTGGACAAGTAGATTTGGTACATTGGTTCCAACGAGTACTGTGACGTCGCTGTCCACAGTAGGCTGTAAATCGATGTCATGGAGATGCTGAAATCTGTTTTTGAGATCTACTATGTCCATCTTCTCGGAAGGTACATTCAATTTTTCGACTACGCATGTGTTTGATACATAAAATGAGTTCTTTTCTTTAATAGAATAAATTTGAAAATTTACTATTTCTGAATTGAGGGATCTGATTCCTGTTAAGGACACGTTTTTTTTTTACTGTACCACATTGGTATATTTAGGGTCCATGAGGAAATTGCTTCCATGAGAATTCAGAATTTTAAATTTAAGATTTTTAACATCTTCGTTCAAAAAAAGATGAATTAATCTTCATGATCACAGAAATCCGAGATCGTATATTAGTATACGGTAGAAGACATCATCAATTCAATCTGGAGTAAAAAAAGAGCAGAAAAATCCTTACCTATTTAAGATGAAAATAATCATCGCAACTGAAATAAGCTCAAATAAATATGTTATCGACTGAAATTTTAAGGGATATATATTAATATATACTAACTACTTACAATAAGAATTATTGCGATTTAAAAATTCGGAGTGATCAAGGATTTTTTTAGTCATTTTTACAAACAAAAACATGCACGATTTGGAAAGAAAAATAAAACCAATGCAGTGTTTTTTAACTGTCGCGAAAGAAGACATTGCAGTGTAGCACACGAAGATTCTGTGTTTTTTTTTAATGTTTTTGTAAGAACTCTTTATACGTGGCAGAAAGAAAGAAAGATCTACATCTACAAGATGTTACAGCATTTTATCCGGTGATGCAATTTGCACTCCGGATGAAGTGTTTGAATTATTTGTCGACGTATCAAATGGTCTAACAATCGAGAAAGAAACATTTAACGCGATTCTTTTAAAAGCAGAAGCATTTTAGGAACACATTTCATTATTCAATTCATAGTTCATACTTTTTTAAGATTCTTTTTGTTCCAATTGTCCAGATTTGAAAAGAAATGACTATTTCCTCTTAAATTACTCCGGTTTTTCAAAATTTGATAAATATCGTTCAAATGCATCAACGTTCTATAAGTGTGTTTGTTAGATTTGTTTACAAGAACAAGTCACTCTTAAAACGTCAGAGTTTGTTATTTTTCTTCATGGACTATTTTGATCATAACTCACTCCAGGTTCATTAAAAATTACTCCTCAAACTTAAATATCACATAATATACCTTTGGCAATGTGTTGAAAATGTTGAAAACATTAAATTTGATGAGAGGAGTGAGATATGCTCAAAAACACTCATTGACTTTTTGATCTTGAAATACTCCGTAGTCACTATTAAAATGTATTTATTTCCATATTTCCATTAATTAATACATTATTCTTCATTGTTTATAACAAATTTATTGATTTTGAAATTTTAGAACATGCAAATTTGGTACAGTCAACAAAAAACGTGTCCTTAATGCATTTGAAATTTGAAGCAATTTCTCAGTTCCTGTTAATCGGAATTTTTCTGCTGCATCTCTCCGAATCAATGTGATATCTGATCCGGAATCTAGTATAGCATTTGTCACGAATATCCCTTTGCCATTGTAGATAACAACTGGTAACATTGGTAAAAATGCGTTACCAACAGGTCTGTCTTTTTCCTTGGTTGACGTTGGAGCTTTTTTGATCGTATTTTTCTGGTGCCGGATCTGGTGGCTTTACAAAATGCAGTAAAGTATGTCGTTTTCCACGGTCTGATACTCTACAAGACTTTTCTGACTTTCATGCTTTTATTTAATGGCCACTCGTCAAGCAATTAAAGCAAAGCCTTTTTTCCTTGAGGATTTTCCTTTTTTCATCTATTGGTTTCTTCAAAACGTCTTGACATTGCACAATTTTATGATCACCTTCGCAATACCAACATTTCACTTTGTAAACGTTGTTTGTTGATGCAGGCCTACGGTAGTTCTTCGTTCGGTTTAGGTCTTTGTTGTCTTGCCTTTTCACTTTCTCTTGGTTTGCAATAAGAGTTGCAATTGGATTGAATTACTCTTTCAGTTTCTGATCCCACCAAATTTCGAATTCTTCGAGATCTCCTTCTTGACCTGAATTGAATCTATCACACCAATTTCTAAAAAAATGATTTCGTAAAGAATAAGGTAACCTACGTACAGCTTTAGACAAATTTTTTGTAGATTTTAGAGAAGATTCGTAACCCATGGATTTTAGCCACGTGTTAGTTGACTTAAGTTGCTGGTGAAATCTGCTCGATCGTTAGCATTAATTTGCGGCAGTTCTAATAAAGTGCTAAGTTTCAGATGGGATACTACAATAGCATTTCCAAAGTCGCGTTCCAACGTTTTAACCCTATTCGGTCTGGGGGGCATATTCCACCCCCCGCTGACGGTTTTTTTAATAACTCCTTGTTGCTATGTTATATGGCTATGAAACTTACTGAGTTTCAATATTTATCTACAAGAAGCCCTGGGGGCTCTAAGAATTTCCGCGCGCTACCAAAATATTTGATGAAAACCTGCTAATTCGTTGTGTTATTGTGCTAAACATTTGAAGGGGTTTGGGGCATGAACCTCTGAAGATAAAGCCCATCAGTGACATTATATCTTAGAACAAACGCAAACAAAACGAAACGTGTCATAATAAACTCACATTTTAAAAGAAATTGCTAACAAAAAATACAGCCTATTATTCATGGTTGAAAGTCTTGCGATTGAAACGTTTATGGTCTTAAACGGCATTAGTTGACAAAAATCAAAATTTTGATGTGACCATCATTTTCAGCATACTTTTTTTATTAACTGTGTCAATTTTTGTCGAAAATAAAGCAGTTTTAATTTTTGGATAGATTTTGGCCTGAAATGACATTTAGGTGACAAAAACCAAACTTTTGTACCATCATCATTTTCAGCATACTTTATTTGTTAACTGTGCCAGATTTAGCCGAAAATGAAGTGGTTTTAATTTTTGGACCAATTTTGGCCTAAAATAGCATTTAGGTGACAAAAATCAAAATTTTGATGTCACCATTATGTTCAGCATACTTTTTTTGTTAACTTTGCCAATTTTTGTTGAAAATGAAGTAGTTTTAATTTTTGGACCAATTTTGGCCTAAAATGACATTTAAGGTGGCAAAAATCAAAATTATTATGTCACCATTATGTTCAGCATACTTTTTTTGTTAATTGTGTCAAATTTTGTCGAAAACAAATACCAATTTTGGCCTGAAGCGTGAACAGTAGTTAAGGAGCTTGGGTACGAAGTTTACATCCGTGACGGACCAACGTGAAATCCCAGGGTCGATTTTTTCTCAAAAAATGCTCCGAAAGAAAAAACGACGGTTTTAAAGAATTTCCTACGCCTTCGGGCGCGGAAATTCAATTAGACACCTGCATGCCAAATTTATAGGTCCCATACCTTTCAGAGGCTTTGATATTGGCCATTATTTGAAACAACCCCTAAGTATCTCTATGAAATCCTTATAATGGTAAAAATTTAACTAGAAATTAAAAAAAAGTTGCAAGCAAATTGAAACTAGCCAATAGTTGTCCCTAGTGTTTTTTGTTTCTCTTTGATATAATACGGCGAGGTGCTAACATCTTACTGCAGCTGATATCTGGGAATACACCAAAACTGAATATCATAGACGTAGAAAACCCTGGGGACGAGGTTGCAAAATAAACTCACCGCGGATTTCTTTTCAGAAGGTACGAGAAATTTAGATCGCGCGAAACTAAACAAAAACGATTACTGAGAAATCTCTTCCCACAGAATTATAAAATTAAATATTGATAATAATCACCCTCTTTCCACAGAATTATAAAATTAAATATTGATAATAATCACAACATTGTCAGTGTTGGCCGACGTAAATCCAACATTGATGAAGCTTTTAGCGCCAAAAATACATGCAAAGTTATACTTTTATTAAGTTAAAACCTTTCTTCTGATAGAAATGCAACACATCGAGTTGTGCAATCCGTAGTGTGCCGAAATGTCACGAATTAAGGGGATGCGCGTCGTAAGTTTCAACCGGAAAATAATACTCGAGACCTAACGTTAACGATTTCGGAAATGAGAAGGCGAACGAAGCAGCTTGTGGGTTGCTTTTTTTCACGTAAAAATAACGGTACTAGTTATGAAAACCGATTTCTTGAAGCCACGGTATCTGCTGCAATAAGTTTCGAAAACTCACGGGAAACAATAAACAAAAACAAACAATCTACAGAGACGAAAATAATTTATTAACTTTATCAAGATTTATAAAACAGCTTCAAATTTTTGACAGAGAAATAATAACAACGCGGTGTGAGGTTTCGCTTTCTTCTTTTTATCTCACGTATTGAAAGATAACATCTCTCCTCGCTCTAATTGTATGCAATCTAAAAAGAAACAGAAAACATTTTTATATAGTATAATATATTATATATATAGCAAAGTCTCTAAATGCCTTTGAGGGACGATATTTAGAGGTAAATTCCAAACTACAAATATATATCATTTTTGGTACATAGTGCTCAAAAAGTGTTTACTAGATACAATATGCTTGATATAATTAATAAAGTTAAGTCATTTTGAGGGTTGTCCTTTTTGGGGGATTGGTAGTTCAGTCGGTAGAGCCTTTACTTCCTATTCATATGGGTTCAATCCCACGTAACATTTGTTGCTTATTGAACAGAAATTTAAAAGGTTTCTGTAGTTTTTTAACACTCTAAAACCGTCTATGTTGTACCTCCTGGAAAAAAATTGACAGGGTAATTTTATTGGAATTAATGAGGCTAACCACATAAAATATAGATCACTACTTTTTGTGGCCAAGACAACAGAATTGAAAGCACTGTTTTTCATTTGGAAAGTACAAATTGTATTTAAAAGTTTACCCAAGCTTGCCCTCATAATTATGGCTTTTTTAGCCAGTTGACAGGCACACTAATCTACCATACTGAACACAAAAGTTACGAAAAACACGAAATTTGATTAAGGTCTATTATCTGGTTTCACATTCTTGAAGGGTCATTCAAGAGTAGTTTTTACGTATTATAACTTCATTATTGTAAGCTCATGAAACACAATGCAAAAACATGTGTTTTTGCATTGTGTTGTAAAGGGTTGTAAATAAAATGATGAAGCCCTAAATATTTTTTATCTTTTTTAAATATTTTTATATATGTCCAAACTTAATATCCCAAAAACAATAATTACATTAATGGTTGCCACCATTATCGAACGAAAGTCCACTTGGTCATTCGTGACTTCACACGTCGTATGTAGCTCAATTCTTGAAAAATTTATTGCGAGGTTTGAGTGTTAAGATTTTAACATGCGAGGTAAACAAAGTAAACTTCCAGGTAAAGGCACCGTTTGATACAATAGTTTGCAGATTTCGAACATATATCAGTAAAAAGACGCTAGTAGCAACAGTAAAAACATTTTTTAACCACAAATGAGCAAATACCTTTAAGAATGAAGTGGTATATTCTCCCCAGTTAGTTTTGGATTGGTGACTTAAATTTATTTCCACGATACAACAAAAAAAATAAGCAACTTGAGTTTTATGAAATAATTAAAAATTGTATAATAAAATTTAAAAAGAAAGAGTTTTGTTTAATACTTTATGGATTGAATTTTCTTCTTCTGATAGCTAGAGGTAGCTAGCTAATGATTCCATTGAAGGATGACGGCAAAAAAAATTTCTATGGTGGCCACAGGCACCACAAAGTATTTTAGTTCGCTAGCTAGCTACATCAAACCAAGGAAAAAACGTAAAAATAACTTTCAAATCATCCATATACCTTCGCAACTCACTTTTCTTCTGCTGTATGAAAAGGATACCACAAACATGCCAATTCAAGCTGATAATTTGGTACTTTAAAATCTTCTTTTTAATGAAGCCATAAATATATCACGTTTTTGCGCATTATAAATGTTCAAATAATATAGTGTGCCTTCAAAGAAAGGGTACAAGCTTTATGTATTTGTGTTAGGTCTGTAAAAATACATGATAATTCAAATTAGCCGATAGCTGTTTTCTAATTGCTTGAGTGTACTTCTCAGTCTTTCGCTTCCGGCAAACGGAAAATCAGGAAATAACGGGCGGGCGGGGTACGAAAGACGGGGGGTAGGGGGGTACAAAGCCTATTTATTGACATTTTTAGCTAACTTTTGTTACAGCTGCTCGGTCCAAACTTATTTGTTCTTGTAGACAAAAAAATAACCTACCTTTTCGTGAAAAAATATCAGTCATATTTCCTTACGCTGAATTTATATGATTTTTTTTCTATCCAAATTTTAAGAATCTCAATAATTCTCTTGGTATACTTCGCGTAGCAAACGTGCTCCACAATTTCGCTTCGCTCGCTTCGCTCGCGAAGCTCAATTGCTTCGCAATAACTTCTTGCAACACAACTTTTTTTATTAAGAAGAAGCATTTTGCATAATTTGGACACGTGATTAACCACTCCAGCTGCCTTCCAGCCATTTAGAATTGTTTCACGCCCTTCATTTTTGAAGTAGTAATAGATCGCTGTCACTTTGGCGTGGATGGTTGATTTAATGGTTGTCACGTCTTTCTCTGGGTCAATTTGGAGCTCCTTCGTTATCGAAGGCAGCTTTTCCCATCTTTTTGAAAGAACTGCTCGTTGTCAGGTCAAGAGGTTAGAGCAAATGGGTTAAGTTCTTTGGCACCATGACCATAACAAGGCTGTAATCGTCAAGCGCATCAATTACTAACTGCGATTGTTGACCTCTAAAAGAATTCCAAAATATTAAAGCCTTTTGGTCGATTGGCATTGGCATCTCTTCTTTTACCTTTTCCACGGGTTGATGGCCTCCTTCTGTAATTTTAGTGATACTGTTTTGTTACTGCAGTGACTTTCGTTGTAAGATAAGGAAAATCCCTCTGGAAATTCCACAGAAGGAAGTGATCTTGCCGTTTTGCCCTTCTAAATTAAATAAATTGGTAGCATTATACGAGTGAGAGTTTCTGATAGAATAATGGTAATCCCTCTTTTGACATTTGCGAATGTGTTTTGTACCTCTAACCAGCCATTGTTATATTATCTGTCTGTCTATTTTGAAGGGGTTTGATCCACATTTGTAATAAGTTCATCTGGAATATCATTACAGCAAACAGCATGTGCGATCTCTTTCTAGAAAATGAAAGAGTTTCCTCCCAAACTGAACGGGTTATTTTTTACCTTGATGTAGTAACCATTCTGAAAAACCTATGTCGAGAACGTTGCCTATCCGGAATATGGCGAGTATTCAGACGATTCAACAGAAATTCTAAAATAAAATCGTTAAAACTTCAGCGAGCGAGAGCGAGGAGAGTGATGTAGAACTAGATGTACAATAAATATGAAATAAAACGTAAAAAGAAACGTTTTGTTCTTATTATTGAATTTATTTTTATTTTTTATTTTTACGCGGTTTTATGCTTTTAAAGGGCGTACAAGGCATGAAAGCGCTCACATGTCAATTAGTTCTCTGTAAACGTTAAAACTGTTTGTCCATAATTTATTCAAAATGACTGAACAACAATAAGCGCTAATGGACACTAATAACGCTGAACCTGACATAATTCAACATTTACCTAACTACTTTGACCGTAAATTTAAGAAAAAAAAATAAAAATACTGGATCAAAAATATTCGAAAAACGTCTCTTGAAGCAGGAAAAGTAAAAATTTAAATGCAGTGGTAATAAAATACAACATCAATTCAATAGCGATTTAATTTAAAGTCTCGAAACAATAACACAACTGGTACAAGATGGTTCAATTACAAGATCTTCCAAAAAGATTAATAATGTCATAGATAATCTCCACAAGCGAAACAAATGTATCCGTTTCGCAGATAAATCTCCAGCCGGATGGACTGCTATCGGCGATTCGCAGGATGACAAGAAGATTAAGGCCGCGAAAAACCGTGCTCTGAACAAGAATAAGGCGACCAAGAGAAAGTCAACTTTCAAAGATTTTCACGTCGTCCGCCATACCAATCTTTCTCATTCACACATCTTTCACAGCATCAAAATTTTATCCCATTCAGCTCACCATTTGCACCTCTGGGGCTATCTCAACAGCAATCAAGATTCGCGAATCAATACCAGCAAATTGACCAGCACCCACAACAACAATCTTTGTGTTTCGGATGCGGAAAACAAGGACATTGGCCAAAGGACTGCCCTGAAATTAAACAACTCTAAAGAAAAGGCAAAAGTGTAGTGTGATACTGTTTCTACTGTATATAGTTTTTTAGAAGCCAGTAGGTCTTATGTGCGCCAAACTAATCTCCCGCATACCGTAAAGAGCAATCTCAGGCGGCATCTACCTATTGGGAAAACATGGGCACTGTTAAAACTATTTTAGAAATTATAAAATGCGGATACAAAATTCCCGTTTCACCACCCCTAAAAAGGCTTCTTTCAAAAACAACTGTTCGGCTCTTGACAATAAAGATTTTGTAAATACAGAATTACACGAGTTACTTAAAACTGGTAGAATAAGAAAGATGTGTACTGCGCCACAAGGTTAGTCTGTAGGACAGACTAACGCTCCACTGAGCGTTAGTCTGTCCTTAAATAAGAAGAGACTTATTCTTGACCTGAGACATGTAAACAAACACGTTGTTCAAACACGTTTACGGCGGCGTGGCATTGTGGTTACGGAGTTTGCTTCGCAATCACAAGGTCCGTGGTTCGCTCCTCAGCGCAGGAATGTTTAACAAGTGCCTTTACCACAGCTACGGGTCAGCCCATGCCATGTGAGGGAAATGGGGTAGGTATTACCGGTGTGTACTTAATGTATACATTCCAAACACAGGACCCACATAATAGTGTTTCCAACACTGAAGTGGCTATATGATTGGAAGATTTTCAGCGAGTTTGGGGAAAAACGGTTTCATGTTTAAATTTGATATAAAACAAGGCATAGAAATTAGGTTTTTCTTGGGTGACAAATGGAGAAAAAAGTTATTTTATTTTTAGTCCTACTGTTTGGCCTCTCTACTGCTCCCTTTATTTTCCCCTTAACAATGTGAGCCCTCGTAAAGCACTCAGGAGATGCTATAAAAATTGCATATTTTGTTGATGACGGCGCTGGCTTAAGAAATCTGAGTTTGTTGAAAACAACGAAAAATCATTGTCGGGTCTAACTCAAAACATGAGGCTCGGTATTAATCTAGATCTAAAGAAAAAACCTTTTTCTATACCATCCAGCGATTAATTTCTACTCTTTCGAGTTTGCAATTCATTTTCGATTCCCTACCGTACACGTCAGCACGAAAATTAGCAAAATTTTGTGGCAAAATCATATCCATGAAATTTGTAATGGGCAATTTGACCCAACTGAAAATTGACGAGATTATTATATTATTGAATCGCGAATATTATGGGACTCCAGAATGAACATGTGACAGGCTTCAGAACCTCTAAAAGAACTGTCATTTTGGAAGAACAATTCGCTAAAACACACTGAGAGACCCAGGACACGGGGAAATACTCCCTGGTTAATCGTTTGTTCTAATGCGAGCGATACAGGATTGGGTGCGCACACGTGGCACAAGAACAGCATGCATATTTCTTTTAAGAATTTTACTTTATAACGGAAAGCCTAATGACTTCACGTGGAGAGAACTATACTCTATACAATATTTGCTACAATCATAAAAACCAATTTTGTGCAACAAAGCAGTACTTTGGAAGACAGATAATTACGCTCGCCATTGTACAATAAAAACAGGCAGCTCAAAGGAAAAAAACACATACACACCTGTAAAGTTTCGAGCACACTGGTGACCCCATGGCCCTCGGCAGCGTTCTGGCATCTTTGACTTACCCAACTTAAGAATTCAAAAAAAAATTAAAAACTTCAGGGTCTTTGAAAATCCCGATTTTTATTTGTTACTCAAGTGCAAGTGAAAGTGCAAAAATACGCCATAGGTTTAAAGCATTTTAAAAGCAAAATAATTGCTTTCAAACGGCAATTTTCATAAACCAAATCCACAGGGACAGCGACGGTGTCGTATCTAGACTAAGACACGCAGTCACTGGACACATAAAGACTCTTAACCCTCTTGATGACATTAAGGTGCGAGTCGGTCTGCATTTTATGTTTGAAACATTCGTGGGGCAACGCGCAATATTCTGTTCTTAAATTCCGGTCTGTGAAGTTACTATGGCTAACGCAAGAATTTCAAAACAAGCTGCCAATGGATAAAAATAGTATTATTGTGCTGGGAAAAAAGAAATGGATGTATCACCGTGTTAACCCCTTCTTCTCTTTTTTCCTTCCTTTCAACATTGTATGCATCCTGACTTTTGTGATGCCAGATAGATGCTTTTATAAAGTACTTCCTAGGGATTGATCATTTGTCAATGTGGCGCCGTAGATTAGTTTGTGGCGCCGTAGATTAATGGGTATAGCTCTCGTACTCTGTGCGGGAGACCGGGGTTCGATTCCTCTTGACGGCAATTCAACATGGATGAGAGAATGTTACCATAGCCCCGGGTTAACCCAAGCCATGTAAGGGAAATTGGGGAGATGGCTCCATGTGTGGGCCGTTGGATGTTGCCAGGAATTTTCTAGTAGAGCTCGGGCCCTAATTGGGTCTGCGTAGATCAAAAAGGGCATTAAATACTCTAGGACTCTCCATCTAAGCCATGGTCCCTCCTGGAAATAATAGACAGGGTATATCCCTCGATATTAGTGAGGCTAGCCATGTAAAATATGCACATCTATCTATCCATCTTGTGACTAGTGACAATCAAAGGAAGGCAATGCAGTAGAGCTTAGGGCAAGGGAAACCAAAACTATCTATACTAAATGCTGTTTACAAGTACTAGTTAGACTGTAAATTGATATTATTTTTCCTAGCTAGCTATACATAGTAAGGTATCAAATTTGAGATCAAATATAAGAAATTGTCACAAAACCTAGATATAGCTAGCTAGCAATAGCTCTATAGCTAGCTAGCTATATCTTTAGCTACCTTTTTTACTTTACGAAAAATGATAATTTCTGCACCCGCGCCTTAATATCATCGAGCTATTCGGTCCGGGTTTTTTCTAACACATTATAACTTTTTATAGTCTTGTTCAAATTGAATCAAACTTGGCACACTTATAGTAAGTCAGAAAAGAACAAGATGGCGACAATAAATTTTTGCTTGCGTCAGCACATTTTCTCTGACGTTATCAGAGCTTGAAATTTGTTCAAAATGCCACCATCTGCTTAAAATCGAATTACTTTAGTTCTAGATCGAATTTTTACATTCTATTTGAAGTTTCTGAAAGCTACATAAAAGTTATTTAACATATTTTCCGGTTTTTACATAGATCGTATGAAAAGCTGCCAACAATTGCCCGAAAATCCGTTTTTTCCGATTATTCGGTAAAATCCGAAAATATCGGGAAATCGGATTAATCACGTGTCCAAACACGGGAAAAGATTCTTTTTAATGAAACAAAGTTGTGTTGTTAATTTCAAGTTCTAAGGATAATTCTAACAAGAGATATTATATTTTCCCCGTTCTAAGGGTTTCATAGAGATTATTAGGGGTAGTTTCGAGAGCAAATATCAAAGCCTCTGAAAGGCATGGGACCTAAATATTTGGCATGCAGGTGTCTAATAGATAAATATTGGAACTCAGTAAGTATCGTAGCCATGCAGCATAGCATTAAAGAGTTATTAATCGGAATCCCCCCCCCCCCTCCCCGGACCGAATAGGGTTAAAATAATCGACAATCTTTTTTAAATTTTAGAACTCTTTGCATAAAATTTTACGCAACATTTGGAAAACGAAACTTTGAGGGACTTAGCAGAAGATTTACTAGAATATATCATAAATTTATAATAATAATAGTTCATAATAACACGAATAACACGTACTATTATTTTTTAATTCATGGAATACATGGTGTAAAAAATATTTCGTATCAAAATTACCAGCTCTACCACTAACAGTTGTGTTGCGCATACTTAACCTAACCCAATTGAACAATTCTTATTCTAAAATCGAAATCGCCTTCTACGTTATCTAGTATTTTCACAATTTGACAGGCTACAATAATCAAATGCGACCACACTTTACCAAAAAATATGCTCGAAGATTAAACATTTGCACGCATTACATGAACAACTTGTTATTATCATCTATTTTAAAAGTTTCCTTTAGATTTTTGATCTTTTTTCCTGATTTTTTATCTATTATACTTTAGGGGAAGAAACTTGTGCGGCAGAAATTTTTGCGATTTTCACGTTTTTTTCGCGAAAGTTGTTGCTCGCGAAATTGAAGAAAATTATTGACTTGTGAAAGCTTTTTCCATCCAATTTTATTTCGTTTCTTTAAATTGATTCGCATTGCTGTTCCTTATTCAGCCCGACCTTTAGTTTCCTGTGCCATAAAACCTTGTAAATTTTCACCGTGACTGTTAAGGCGAAACAGAGGGTAATGTCGCTACTGGGAAGAAACACTTATTGTTTAAAGATCCTGTACTTGTTAGTCTTGAAGTCCAACGTACGCTTTCTTACATTTAAAGACACTAAGATTATGAAAAGGTGAGCTTAGATTTTAGGCTATGTAACAGGGCTAAAATCAATCATCAATCACAATAACTTGTTGTTAATCCTTTCAATTTGAGTCAGAATCTTTTTGTTTTTGCCTATATGGTCCGGCCAGCATCACCCTGGTATCTCTTAAAGTTAAATATACTTCCAACACTGGTTTTCTCATCTGATTCCAAATACAATTCGTTAGCAAAACCTAAAGTAGCGCTCTCTTAACTTGGAATGGAGCATGGTCATAAGTGATTTGAACACTACCTGAAGTTGAATTTTTTAGCCACCCTAATCGAAGGGGAAAGCCGATAATGCTGTTAAGACAACCCGCAATGCATTGTGATACCTCGGTCTAGAAAGTACTTTGTGACTCAAAAGATTTCTTTGGAAAGATGGCGCATTCTCCATTCTTTTTCTTGATGACAAATCTGTCAAATGCATTTCCTGACTCATACAGACATAAAAGCCATTCCTTTTCCTGCGGCTTCTAATATTTTTAGTAGAAAAGAAATTTTCTTACTCCAGAGATGCAAGTCTGTTAATTTTCCATTCAGAATCCATCGAATGCTGTGTGTTCGTAAAATTGAAAATAAACATTCGAAATTCTCATACAGACGACGTGGAAAATTATTATTATTATTATGAATTTTGGTTAAAATAGCTTTTACTGTTTCTTACGAAACTTGGTAAAGTATCCAATTTTCGAATTTCGATTGGCAAGTCATTATAAATCTTTGATCCCATAAATTTAATACGTTCTAATGCATACGAATTTTAATACATATGAATACATTCGAAGTAACTTTAAATAACCTTTTTGCAAGTTGTTCGGTTGCTTTGAAATGTGGTGGGAGTTGCAGTCATGTCGTACTTCGGATTACAAGAAAAAAAGAAAGAAAATATCAAAGCAAAAGAAGTATATCTGTGGAAGGCAGTATATGCTCTGGAACAGAAGAACAAAATGGTAGGTTCTTATAAAATTAGACTAGAGAGTCGATTTTTTTTATTACAAGTTTTTGAGGGATTTGCAACTTCAAGGTTATGCATAGGTGTTCTTACGAATACTTAAACTTTTTCATCAATCAGTTTTCTTTCAATTAGTTCATATATGTGGTATCTAGTTTCAAACATATTTGTTTTCTTTGTACAAAAGTACCTTCGCAACAGTGTGGTAAATGCAGGGGTCCATTGGTACTCTGAACTTGTTTACTTTTGAAACACCCGATTTCGGGAATGAAGGGTAGGGCTTGTCACAAAATTTTATTTTGCTACGACACTGATTACCAGTAGTAATTCGTCTGAATAACGACGACTGCTAAAGCTAACTTATCACATGCATTTCCTAGAATTTACAATTTCTTTTTCTCTTTATTATTTGCAGGCACACCAAAGGTAGTATTATTTTGCCCAGATTGCGAAAACGGCCTGTTTATACACAGGACGGCCCGATTATGCTTTTTTTGCCCTGATTATGTCGTGGTGACCGGATTATGAACGCTAATATAATGGCTGGCTAAGTCAGGCATTTTCTTCGAACTTTTGTGAATAAACCATTGACGAATTATTGTCACATGCCATTTTTCTCTGCAAGATAACACACCATTGAAAACTCGGCATAGCGAAAGAAAAAAGTCTCGACGTAATTTTTCTCTACATGATAAAACACCATTGAAAACTAACTAGATTTTGCGGATGGGTGAGTTCATTTTTACTTTTCGCAGAAATTGAATTCTGGGGATGACCTAAATTATTCATTTTGCGGGAATTAATTTTGGTGAAAAGTTATTAAACTTGCGAATCCCAAAATTGTGTTTTATTTGAGAGCAACAACAACAACTTTTCCACCAGGGCTATTTGCTTGCCACGACTGATATAAAAGCCGATTATGTTCATTCATTAATATCATATAAAAATGTTGTACATAAGCCGGCCTGATTGATGAACTGGTGCAAGCGTACTTAATGGTATTAAACAAACGTGGTGATGTGGACTACTGTTGCTCCAGCCAAAGCATTGATGAGCAATAGTGCTGACATCGACTCTACCCGCTTGAAAAAATCCGTTTTCACCAGAATGCATTTTGTAGGGCATAAAAACGTCATCAGGAGTAGACATTCCAGACCGAGCCCGATGAGAAATTGTATTCCCTTTCCTTCGTATTTTCTATTTCCTTTTTGGTATCAAAAATTAAAAATTAAAAATTCCACCCACCCTCATAATAAATTTTGATCAAACACCACTCAAAAACGTACCTGGAACAGGGGCGGATCCAGTGTAAGTCAGCGCCGTCACGCGACTGACATAAATTTTGCTAGAGGGTTAAAAAACATTAAGGTACCGTGGTCCCTGGGTTCTGCGACTGTTAAACTTTACTTTACGGACCTTTCTCTTCTATAATTGAGTTAGTGGATACGGGAAAAAGCAACTGACTTGCGATCAATTTTTATGCAATTTAATTGGCTGGTTGGCCGACATAACATATCCTGATTGGTTTACAAAAAACTAACGACTTTGTCCCACATTTACAGTATTCGAAGTGTGGCACGGCATGTATTTCCCAATATTCATTGAATTTTTGTAACAGATACCGTTTAATTTGTATTTTAGACCAAACGAAAGAAATTAGGAGAGTTTTTTCGGACCAAACGAAAGCAATCAAGGGCTTTTCGGGCCACCAAATGAAAGCATACAGGACTAATAAGTAACCGGACATATTTTTTCTCTTTAACATAAAACATGAGGTGACTCACGACATGTGTGCTGCAATGAGATGCAATATTTTATTAAATGTGCAAGAAAAATATGTAAAGTCATTACATTAAATAAAGTCTCTATGTCAAAAATATACTTATTGCTTATAGAGATAATAGAACAATATGTATCTAGCTAGGTAGCTGGAAATTTTAATACAGAGGGTTATTTTTTAAAGCCCTTGTTGTTGACGAAAAACTTAGAGAGTTCTGCAATTAATTTGTGGTAAGTTAATGCTTTATTATTCTTCTGTTATCTTAAACACTTGTATAGCTAGGTAAAAGCACCACTTAACTATCATATGAAAAATACTTTTTTATACTATGTTATTGCATTCTTAATTTCTTATACTAGAAATTAAAAAAAAGGTTGCGAATCATTTCGCAAGTTGCAAGCAAAATTAAGCTATCCAATACTTTGTCTTTAGCGCTTCTTGTTTTTCTGGCGCTAACATCTTCCGAAATACATCAAAATTGAATATCATAGCGTAGAAGAACCCTGGGGACGAGGTAGGGAAATGAACGCTCTGCTGCAGAACAATTCGTTGCGCATACGCAAGTATTTGATGTACGTGGGATATTTCTTTTCAAAATGGGCGAGAAAATTAGATTACGTGAAACTAACAAAAACGAATACGCGTGTTAAATTTTGTACCACCTTTTCCCACAGAATGATAAAAGTAAAGAGCGCAATACCAAACAAGACGTATAATATACGTAAACTAGCTCGCCAACAAAGTTTATAAAAAGCTGTCTATGAAATTGTGATTTCTGTTACGAAGCTGGAGTATGCTGACTGACAGGAAGAAGAAAGACCACAAGCTCCACCTAAAATTTTTAAAATTCGGTAAACCCTCCCCCCCCCCCAAAAAAAAAAAAAAAAAAAAAAACGGGTTATAAGAAAGTCACTTAGTGAGAAAAAGCAAAATAAAGAAAAATAATATACGATCTTAATTGTTCGAAAAAGGAAATAGCTTTAGTTAAAAAAAAAAACAAATTACTAGAAAAAAGAAAAATTACAGCCTATCATTCATGGTTGAAAGTTAACATTTTGATGTCACTATCATGTTCAGCATACTTTTTTGGTTAACTTTGCCAAATTTTGTTGAAAATAAAGTAATTTTAATTTTCGGACCAATTTTGGCCTAAAATGACATTTAGGTGACAAAAAGCAAAATTTTGATGTCACTATTATGTTCAGCATAATTTCTTTTTGTTAACTGTGCCAAATTTTGTCGAAAACAAATACCAATTTTGGCCGATGACTTCTAAGTACTTAAAGAGTTTAGGTATGAAGTTTAAATTTGTGACGTTTCAATTGACCATTTGGTTAGTTAGTTACGAGTTGGAAACACATCCTCGCAGGCGAGATATTAAAAAGAAAAAAAAAAGTAAAAATAGTTACCAAGATGAGATTCGAACACACGACTAATCCTGTATCGGTGCTCAGAGAGGCAAAAATTTCCATTTTGGGACGGACAGCTGTATTTGAATACCCTAGCATCTGCGAGCTAGTGTAATTACACTTTTAGCAGTATTCTGAAAGATATGTAATACATCGAGTTGTACAACCCGCAGAAGTTGGTCTTAACGTTAACGATAAATAAATTCAATTTTGAACAGAAAAACCAATAACGGTTTCGCTTTCTTTTCACCACACGCATTGGAAGATTACGTCACTCACTCCCATTGTACACAATCTAAAAGAAAAAGAAAACATTTTCATATAGTGAAGCTTCCAGTGCCTTTAAGGGATGGCAAATTCAATGGAATTAACAGCGCTGTTTTTTATCTCATAAATAATTAAGGCTAGTTCAGTAAAGCATAAAAGAAAAAACTAAACAATTTGGCAACTTTACTAATTTTAGATATTACTAATTCTAATTTATTTTTTTTCAGGATTTGATTGATGCATTCACCACTAATAAAAAAGCACCTTGGAGAGGATTCTTTGTTGGATGAATAAAATGACTAACAAATGGGTTATCGTGAATAAAATGGAGATTTTTACACAAATGATTTTAAAAATAATGAATATTTTTATGTGGGTTGTTCTCAAACATAGGTGGGCGGTGGACAAGAAAATGTGATGTAATTTCTCTTGGTCTATTATTCCTGAGAATGTTCTAAGATTACAAGCAGTTTCAAAAATGCCCACACCTTTTAGAGGACGTGTGCGGTTTGGGCATCTTTGAAGTTCTGTATATATATCTAGTGTATAACTACAGGTCAAATAATTTACCTTCAATGTATTTTTTTTCTGTTTCGAGTAAAATCGTCTGTCTTTACCATGGTGACTACCCATTCTTTTCGCATTAACAACAACGAAAGGTATTCCATCAAATTCCAAACCTTCTTCCTCCCACCGTATTTTTTGCTTTTTTGAGTACATGTCTAAACGTAGTGATGTGTGTGAAAACAAAGTTTTTTTTCTACAGAATGCATTTTTCCTTAATACACATGTCAATACCTGTGTCTCCAAAGTCTTTAGTTGATACTTGGATACTGAACTTTGAAACAGTTTCTATCTCGTAGCTTCGAATTAAGTTATTCGCTTCGAACGTATTCGGCACAACATAAGTAATGTCATCGGTATTTGACGTACATTGAAGCCAGTCTTTCATGTGATCTAAAAGTCGTTAATGTTGTTCTTAACTAAAAATCGGTAATTACATTAATTGTGAGTTTTTCTTCATATCTTTGGGCTAAAGTAGCATACCTGTAGACATACTGTTCCTTCTTATGGGAATTTCCTTACTTTCAGAAACTTCACATAAGTTTGATTCTTTGACTTCCGAGAAAAAATTAAATTTTATACCGAAGGTGATAAAATTAAATGTATGAACAATATTGTTTGTAGCCTAGTTAACTAAGCTTTCTTCTTCGAGTTGATAAAATGAGTTTCTCTCAAACAAAAGCTTAGACGCGAACGAATGACTCAGCGGAAACCCCGAGTTTAAATTGAACAATGTGACTAATCGCTTCGGAGGCCATTTTATTTTATCTGTGAGTTGTTTACCAAGCTTAACCAAATCTGACTCTGGTAAAAACTTTGTAGAATACTAATGTTTGTTAGGGTGAGTGAAACCACTCGCTGGGTATTCGGGATGAAAAGAGCTTTCCCTGATAATAATCACGTGAGCAGAGAACAATAGAATTAGCCAATCACAAAGCGCGGCCAGATTTTGGCCGCAGAAAAATCGTTTGAGACCCAGCGTAATTTTTTCCACCTTAACTACTCCGATTTCCCGGTGGTAAGAAAAATTACGCTGGGTCTCCTGGCTATATTGTTTGCTACTTCGTATAAATGCGATTCAAAAAAATCAATATTTATGTAAAACTTTTGCTTTACCCTGCATATGCTGTACATGGCAGAGGCATCGCTTGAGGACTCTAATGCAAAAAGAATACATAGATAATGCGAGGTAACAAAAACGCATTCACATTAAATAATTAAAACTTAAAACTTTAAAGGGCGTTAAATAAGCACAAAAAAAATAAATGAAATGTAGTAAACGAAATAAATCCAAAAATTATTCACTTTCTTTCCACGTGCTTCAAAAAAATATATTTCTCCCGGACCGAAACGTGTTTTAAAAATTTCTCACCGGTGCACCGAGATTGCGAAAATTATGTTAAAAAATTTAGTCGTAATAATTTATGCGCTGCGTCAAGAGATAAAGAAATGTCTGTTCTGACGCAGTCGACGTCGACGACAGGGAAATTCCCTATAATGCTAATAACCAACACAAAATAATATTAAATGATATATACATTAAATACTAACACAAAATAATATTAAATCATATAACATCAACGCATGCGCAAAGGCATATATACTATATATCCTGACATCAACAAAATTAGAAATGAGTAAAGGGAAATTCCCTAATTGCCAGTTACCAGAGTTCTATCAAATAAATATGACCAAGGAATATTGCGACGAATGCGGGATTGAAATTGATAAGTACGATCGCTGTAAATGTGGTAGAAGGTTAATCATAAAAGGAAAAATGCTCTGTTGGCAGCACTATATAATGTATATCACCTACAACGGTGGGTGGTGTAATTGTGAAAAATCCTTGGTTGGTCCCTGATTATTAAAATAAAAGGATGTTCAAATTCTATAACGACCCCGTATATACCAAGAATTTTTACAGCGAGCCATCAGTGCTTGATATTAATGATGTTCAAATTGAGAATATCGTACTCAGCGATCCCATTACAGCCAACAAAGGCAAAGATGCTAGATATGTTATAGGCTATAAACATGGTAGCAAGATATCGTCACTATTGATCATAACGCCAAAGGGGCTGTATTCAAACGGTGCGTCCAGATACGATGATGGATCCTCCCTTACCATGTCATTTAATGTTGGTTATCATCCTGAATGGCTGGAAAAATATAAGTGTATCCTAGCCAGGATACAGCAATTGTATGGTAGTGAGTTCACGACCTCATCAGTGAAGAACGGTAGATACCTGAACACAAAAATTAAAGAATGGGATGGTAAAATAAACACGCATTTCTACGATCTTCCCTTACCTATGCGACAGCCATGTGAATGTATTTGTATACTAAAAATATCCAGCATTTATCAACAGGAGAATAAGCACTATCTGCAGGTCTTGCTTGAGGAATGTAAGTATAGGCCAGTTTCCAGGACCAGACACCTTATCGATTCAGATGATGAAGAGGAATAGTTCACTTTAGTGTAATAAATATAAACGATTTGAAAAGAGAAGCGAGAGAGCTGGGATTCCGTGGCTACTCCACCATGGAGAAGGGTGAAATTAACAAGATAAAATAGAGAGATATTGCAACGCAAACCCTTGTGCCTTATTGCAAGCAATGCTCAGATATCATAGCTATGAAAATACTCGAGGAATATATCAGAAATTTAGAGGTAAAACAAAAACGAACTGTAATATACGATGGAGATTTGGTTGGAGGTAAGGTTGTGGGTATCGTCTAATTTGTTCATTAACAAATTAGATTATGAATATTTTGGCGGCTCATCTAGATACCGCTTACATGTTGAACAGATTGAAATTTTTTCATAAACTCCTGTTTGTCCTCCTCGCGTCCCTTCTCGACTAGCTGCTGTCTCACTCGTTTATTAAGCGACTCTACGATTTTTCTGGTTCTCTGACGTATATAGCGTTGCTTTTCCTGCATAATTAAGCTAAATTCATAATCACTAATAACCCCATTTTCCACAGCTCTACTGATAAGGTCGATAACGAAGTTGAGTTTGGTCTCCGCCAGCAACCTTATACCCTCGTGCTTCTTGCTTTTGACATCTAACCTCTTACCAGCATTTTTCAGACCTGCTTGACCCAATCCCACAGCTATTATGATGCCTCCCATGGCTACGGCCAATGGTACACCAATTCCGGACAACATAGTTCCAATGCCAACACCCGAAGTAATGAGACTTACGGCCAGCAGACCATGATCGGTGTATCTAACCCACGTACCGTGCATTTTGAACTTTTTGGCGAGTTTGTCCCGCTCTTTAATCTCATTACGTAGATATTGTTCCACTTCTTCGATTTTTTTGAGTCTGTACACTTGACTTTCATTATTTTCTTGATCAGGTGCACTCGGTGGTAAGCTCGGGTATAATTTCATAATCTCATCATTATTCATTTATTCAATAAGTATAACCATCGTTAGTCCTACAAATGATACGTTTTTATGTGAGTGGTATTCATCCGTCAACATGAACTCGAGACGATCGGTGGATCCTTTCAAGGGTATGTATACGACGTTATCAAAGCTCCACCGAAGCATGTCCCCCCATTTGTTTTCTTTTGTGGGCAATACCGCTAGGGTTTTCGATTTTTTTCCCATCTAGCAGGGCATGGCCGTCATCTAATTGATGACATGTTAGCGTTAATCTTTGATACACATCTGTTTTATACGGTGCGTCATAATCGCATTTTTGATAATATTTTTTACGAGGATCGAATGTGAACCCCAAGAAACTGTGAAGTGTTTCACCAAATACTAGGGTATATCCATCACGAACCCTTATTCTGCACAAACCTTTATTTAGCACAAATAGCTGTACCTTACCCTGTGCCTGGGTATTGACAATAGCTGCTATATCCTCAATCTTATACAAGCCGTTTATTAGCTCTATTCTTAATTCCTCTTGAAAAGACCCAGCCTTTCGGATCGTGAAATCATTATTGCTATAGATATTTAGCCATGTTGGTCTAATACTAATTCTTTCAGCGCTATTCTGGTGCCCTCAGTCAAATATTTATCAAAAACTATCAGCTTGGATATGTCGGTTATATATAACTGTCGCATCTTTCTTTAAGAAACATGAATATCTATTTGTACAACTCAAGAGTAAAATATGTCCACAATCATGGCAGGCACCTGGAGCAGTTAAAAGGCTCTGATGTCATTGTGCAATCTATCGTTGTTGATGCGAAGGGGTCCTCATCAAAGTAAGGTTCCCTGATATCTTCGTTGACTATGTTTTCCACAGTAATCCTCCGATTAATGCTTGCAGGACCCACCCTTTCAGCCTCTGGTCAACACAATTGAACTTCGCTGTATTCGCTGCAACATCAGGTTGTGGGATATCGATGCAGCACCTAACGTCTCCATTACCCCTTGTACGTGCCGTGTATCGATTCCATGTCTATTTCCAAATTCGAAAGATCCTCGAAGAATTGGAGGTATCGTTGTCTGGCTCCTCCCGATTTAATTCCACGAACAATCCGTTCAATATGGAAAAATTCAGGCAACTGGCACGTGAATTTGGACTATCTGCAAGTGAGCATGAATGGAAAAATGAAACGTTGTTTAGTAGTTGGCAGGCTACTCGCAAAGACTTCCCTGGCAGTGGGCCTTCGTACTTTGATGAGAATTCATAGAGTAGGTGGGTAATTGAGAAAAGCCAAGGCCTTACCCGTATTGGTATTGAAAAGTTATCGCAAAGTGTACGATGCTACGCGTATTTGATTTTGGAGTCACAAGCCAATGCGCGATCAGGAATTATTGGTAATCAAGGCAGTTCTAGCGATGCCCAACGGCTTTACTTGACGACCTTTGAACAGCTGGTGATTAGACCTACAAATACAGGTAGAGAGATTAGTGAATTCGAGAACGTACTCAGATATGCGCGAAGCAAGGTCGACTATAGTGCTGCCCATGGCGTATATATGATCCCAAGCGATATGTCACTGAGGATCGGAAATGTGGCTGGATTTAACAACAAGATCCTGATCAGTCAGGACCATTTCAAGATTGATATCAATCCCCCACCAGCTCCATCGTCCGCAATAGCTCACGAGGAAACTAAGGCTACCATTATCACTGTGGGGATATTGCTAATTATCACCTATATATGGATAAAACATTAAGATTGTCATCTGGTAAGTTAGGTGGTTTACCAGAATAATCTACGATCTCTTTCCACCTTACTCCTCCTCCCTATATACGCAACAACAATACCCACGGCGGCAGCCAAGGCTATATACAAGTGCTTCGCTACATATTCGACAACCCTCGCTGCAACTCTGAAAAAGAACGACACCACAGTGCCAATGATCCCTGGTAGTGCTGCACCTGCTTTACCTGCTACGTACTTCAAAAATCTCCCGAGTCTTTCAAGCTGTTTCCGCATAAACCCCTTGTCATCGGCACTTCCTCCTGTACTTCCTACGGCGCTTGTGCTTCCTCCAGTGACAGCGAGCACGATGGTGGAAACCAGTAGACCCACAGCAGAAACGATGCTCGCGATAGTAATCCCCTGTTCCTTGAAGAGGATCTTAGGCTTTTCGACTAAGGTTTTATCATCCCCAGCGATTTTCATCAGAGTCTTTTTGATAATCTTCAGCTGGCTCTGAATCTCGGAGGAAAATACGCCGTGTTGCTTTCGTAGGGCTTTCTTCTCATCCTGCAGCTTCTTTAACTCCTCCCTAGCCAAGGATATATTCCCGTCCTCAATCTTTATCTGTTCCTTAGTTATTCCAGGCGTTTTCTTCTTTCTCTCGAGCTTCTCCACCTTTTTTTGTACTTTTTCAATCTCTCATGAGTATCTTGCTTTCCAACATCCTCAGCTGACCACGGATCATTCGAATACCTTGGTCGAGTCCCCTCTTCTCACCATCCGTAAATATCTCGCCTCCTCCAAACGAAGTATCTTCCATCAAGCTCTCCGTATCGTCGAGTACTTTCCCGAGCAGTGGCTCCATCTCGATAGTGTCATCATTTGCCATGATCTGCTCCACATCGTTCAAGAGCCTCCCGGCCGTTGGCGCGATAGGTGTAATATAGCCTTCGAACCCCATACGCCCCAAGCGATTCTCGGGCGTAGCATCCTCAGCAGTGTCGATCCAATAATTCTAAATTCACCATTATCTTCCCTTGTGAGTCTTATATCATCGAAAAAAAGCTGGTTATTGTTCAGCCTAAAATTGTCATAAGGTATCGCATCTAGCTTTGGCTCTTCATTCAACCCCACCGTAAGATGTTTGTAAAAGCTAACAACCTTTTCAGCCTTTTCCCTTGACTTAGCGTAGTGTCTTCTCCTTCCTTCTCCAGCAACCTTTGCAACCATTCCGGTTGACTTAGCGTGGTGTCTATCTCATTCGCTTCTACTAAACTCCTAAAGTTCATCTGGAATATCTTTCTCTGGCGTAAAGTCTCCTTCGTATCCTGGATTAATTGGCATTTATTTCAAATAAACCGCTATAAATAAACATGTTTAACATATTCGGTACAAAGCTAAATCCACACAAGGAAATCAAGACTATGATCGGTATGAAAGGCAAGAGGCAAAGGGTGAAAATATCTCACGTGCCATCCACAATCAACCAGAATGAGGATCTCCACGTGGACATACCGAACCTTGGTCAAAACGACGTGATTTTTCCCGGCAGTTTAAAGCTCTTGTTTGACCTTGAATTAACGGACAGCAATACCAAGCGTACTATTGTGAGCAACATCGGAAAAGCCATTGTGAGAGACCTTCGTATTACTTTGAATGCGAATGAAATTTAGAATATTGCTGACTACAACATACTCGCAGTGCATAAAGACCTCTGTCTACCAAAATTTCAACGAGACAATAATCTGATCCTTCAGGGTATCAACGATAACGACGGAACAATCCGTGCTCTACAGGTGAAGGCCAGTGACCATGTAGGAAATAATGAGGAAAAGGCCATTGCTGCGGCCTACGGTAACACATTCTGCATACCTCCTGGCTCCATGTTCTCGATGACGAGGGGTCTCCCGTGTTATCAACATGGCTTCCATGATAGACTGCAGTTTGTGATCCACTTCGCTCCGTACAGTGATGTTATAAAGGACTCCGGGACCCCAGCCACTGGCAGCACGGCAGCAAAAGCAGCCGATGCTGCATACAAGATCAGCAACATTTGCCTGGAATTTGACAAGGTGACCAACGAGTGTCTCGCAAGTGCGATGATGTCGAGATATTCCCGTCTCGCGTTGCCCTATGAACGTATACTCAGAAGTAAGGTGGTGACCATGAAGAAAAGTTATACATCGTACAACAAGAGCTTAAAGGGTGTTCTCCTATTATTTCAGAATCCAGCCGTTGTCAAATCATATGCTGGGAACAACGAGGCCTTCCCAACTCCAAGATCGAAAAAATCTCGATCACTATCGAGGGTGAGCCTAATCAACTGTATAGCTCAACCATGTTGCCGAAAGATCATCTTGAGCAAGTAGCGGGGATCTTCGGATCCCACAATTCCATAGTGACCATTGGCCAATATCTAACGGAAAGGTACTCATTGTTTTTGGACTTCCGCAGTAGTCCAGATCACAGTTTCCATGGTTCTGGCAGGCCTTTGCAAAGACTTAGCGAAGGGATCACCATGGGATAGCGATGGGATTGAATATTTTAGATGGTAGATTTCATAGTGTCGAGTATTAGACCGAATATTCAGTATCATAACGTTATTCTATGGTAATACCATAGAATAAAACAATGGCAAGCATTATGGTACTCGCGGGCGGGGCGATAATTAACGCCCTAGCATTCTCAGGTAGTCTTTAACAAAATTGGCGGGCATAGCGAACAAGAGCGACGAAGGCACGATCTAGCCCTCGAGAAATTACAAGCAGCACAGGCTGCCTGGGTAAAGCAAAGACAAGATCACATAGATTGGTACAATAAGAGAAGGGAGGAACAGCGGAAGACAGGGCAATCTCTCAAAGAATTGGACGAAGGAATGCGACAATATTTCATAGCCAACGTTGAAAGGGCTCCGAAATTATCCGATTTTTATACACCTTCGAAGCAGCAACAGGAAGGTGAACTCACCTTCATTATTGGCTCCTTGGCCGTTTTGGGGTTCGTAGCGTACAAATACATGTAATACCGAACGTTTTCGATATGTAATAAATATGTCGAAAGTAAAGCATATTGTTACCGAGAAGGAACTGAAAAACTAAGTCAAATCTACTATTCTCCAGAAAATCTTTGGACTGGACGGAAAGCCATTAAACTACTCTCCGAGCAGAGTGATCTCTCTAAGAAGCATGTTATTCACTGGCTATCTCGCCAACTGCTCTGGCTTACAAAGCCGAACGAAATGCATCAATTCGACTTGCTCTATATGCCACATGATACAGTGTATGGAAATACGTACAAACATATACTCACAGGTATCGATGTAGCTTCGAGGTATAAAGACGCGAGATCCCTGAGAACCAAGAAATCCAGCGAAGTCGCTGATATGCTCAAATTTACAAGGCAGGGCCTCTCCGATCTCCTAAGACTTTCCAATGTGATAATGCGTCAGAATTCAAATCAAATAAGAGTAAGCTGTTAGAGAGCAAAAGTGTCGAGATCAAACGTGCTACTACCAAATACCACCACACGCTCACGGCATTTGTTGAAAGCTACAACAAGGTACTCGCCGAAAGGCTATTCAAGCCCCAATATGTGCAACAGCTTGCCTCTGATGAACAGAGTACTATATGGGTCAAACACGTATACAATATCGTGAAAAGCATGAACAACACCAAGACCTCAATGATTGACATGAAACCTTCAAAAGCAATTAAGCTCGATAAAGAACCGCTCGCGAAAAGCGAGGAATATCCAGATAAAAAGCCTTTACCCGAAGACATATTTGTACTTGCTTCAACCTGGCGAGGAGCATGGGGATCAAAAACGACGCGCGACTGATGCTTGGTGGAGCAAAAAGACATACAGAATCGACCATATCGTAACTGGTACGAGGTTGTTATATTACTTGACAAATGGGCCCTCGCGTAGTTTTGTGGCGGAGGAATTAATGTATATTCCCGAAGATGTTGAAGTACCTCCGGAGCAAGTGAAAGAATGGTAATATTTCTCGATTTTTTGTGGCTCATAAGAGCTACAAAAAAACATATACACATTATGACATATCTATATCGTACAATCCTTCGAATAACTCGCGCGTAGCATCGTTGGTCAAACTAAAATGATTTCGCCATGAATTCTTTATCCCGAGATTATCATCCCTGAACCTATTCCATGTATGTACAGCGTTGGGATCATCACATATTGTATTTCTTTCTATCATATTAGGATACATATCCCTTAGTGTACGGAGTTGATCATTTAAAGATCTACGTTGGTAACGAATTATATAGTGGGGATGTTGGCCCTTTTTCCCACATTCATTACCATCATTTTTATCAATAACACAGAGTACATTATCGTATGGATAACCATTAGGAACATACCGGTCACGGAGTCCCGCATTTTCTAAGGTTCGTAGATCTAGCTGTTTCTCTTGCTCTTGAAGGTCATCATTTAATATTGCCAGGGCAATATCTCTCTCTTCGATGGCTTGATGGTGTAGTTGCTCACGGATTTTTGGGAACATTGTATTGCAACAATATTTTCTGACGCTTTTCGCTTTAGGCTGTTGGCTTCCAAACACCAATTCATACATACCCTTCTCATTGATGTAGAGATCATATTTTTGTGAATCCAATGGCCATTTCACCGGTTCCCCCGCTACGGGGGAACTACTCAGTTGCCACTTGTGAGCGTATTTTCCCGACTACAGTGATTGTGGATGGTATCTGAGGTGTCCTTTTTATATTCTAATGCCTGGACTACTTCCTTAGCTCTAATCCAAGGGCGGCCGTTGATATGTATGGTATGTAGCTGGATATTATTAAATTCAACAAGACGAGACATTTTATTTAACTAATGGTTCCAACCAAGGTCCATATAATTAGGACAGATATGAAAAAAAACTTGGTATTCCTTTCCCTTTCTAATGCATCCCTTAGCTCTTAATCAAGATCCTCAATGGTCCGCGTTAAATGTTCTATCCTATTCATTTCTTCATGACAATTTTCCAATTGCTTTTCTAAGGTTCTGATATATGACATATTTATCTAATGTCCTCCAGCCCCGAGGATGGTCCAGTCTAATATACAAACAGACATGTTTGGATTTTTTGAGTTGATTCTTGATCACTCCCCAGTTGTTAATTATGTTTGTCTCTTCACCAATCAATTTTAAATCACTCCTTTCGTGCGGGTACCAGAGGAATAACTGCTTCTTTTGTCTCCTCAGATTTTTAGGCAAAGCCGTGTATGATTGTGTGAGGAGCCAGAGACTGTGCCTTCGATGTCTCCCAGAGATTGCGAGCTCAAGTAATGGTTGCCTGCGTTTATCGAGATTTTCATCGGCTATCATGTCGTCGACGATAAATAAGCTTTCTTTGTCTGCCAGCAGAGACGACAATTTTTTTATCCAATCGATCAAATTATCTCGTGGATCAATAAGAAATACATAAGGATCTCTCCAGAGACTGGTTTGATCGAGATATGTCCGATTGTAACGTATGGTGGGGCAAAGAATTACGATGTTTTGGAAATGTTCCTCGATAATCATTTTCAAGCAAGCCCAGGACTGTTTGCGTTTTTCCTGTGAAAATAGCTGTATGAGGTTCTTTAACAATGTCTGCCATTTATTCTTCATGTATACCACGTGGTACCATATTCATAACATCGCTGGTATCCAACTTAGTCATAGGACTCGAGATCCCAAGAAAACTTTTACCAATCATGGCATATCCAATTGTGAACCCGAGGTCGACAACTGTCTCATAGATCATGTCTATAATCTCCTTTTGCTAAGGGGTAACATTCGAAATCATGTTTATTATAGGCCTATCGCATGTGAAAAATGTCAATATCTGTCTTAGGCTCCTGCCTCACGCTTGGTTGATGAACCGCTGCAGCAGGCTGCTGAGTACTCGCGGATTTTTTTAAAGATAAAATATATGAGACCTCCGATACAGGCGATCGCGAGTAGGCTTCCACCAATGTATATTCCACTTCCTGACTGTATAGAAGAGGTTTTGACTGGAGGTTGTACAACACTCTCTTGTTGTCTAAGATCTTCCTTCCTTTTCTTCATCAGTGCGGCCAACTTGTGACCTTGGGCTACTCTACCAGGATTCTTCACTGGTTTTGTTATTACCCTCTCTTCTTGCGATTGTTCGTTGCTCATTTTTTATAAGCCGCGAGACTTATAAATCACTTACCTTTTACAGAAAGATGGAGGGATAGACCTTGTTCCTCAAGAATCTCTATAGTCTCTTTTATCCCCGTGAATATAGCATCGGGAGTATTTAAATCTCTCTCAAAGTATCTCAGGAACTCCCTAAATGTTATAGGTTCTTTCTTGGGTGGAGCTTTCCCAAGCTTCCTCTGTTGGCGATTCCATTCGGCTAGTCTCTTACCTGCTGCAACCCTTCCTGGGTGTTTTTTGTTTACTTCAACAATTTTTTCAATGGTGTCAGTTTGTTGTTGGTTGATAATAATACTACACGCGCTGCTCATCTTTTTGTTGATCCTCATCAATCTCTCTCTTCTCTTTAATGGACTTTGTGAGCTGGGTATGGTTTATGGTATGGGCTGCAACGAGCAAAGGTGCCAGGAACTTACCAAATGCTGTATAAACGATAATACCAAGATCAGCCATTTTATCCCTAATAACGGGGTCGTTTTCTAAATCATGACGAAGAGTCTCGGGACTATCGAGGGTTACCACGTTGCCTAAGCTAATAGCGTGACACGAAAGAGCTCTGGCAGTAATCTGCCCCTTCTCTACCAACTCGCGTTCAGTAAAATCATTGTATATTTTCTCGATAACCTCGGGTGATGCTTTCTCCAGGAATGCCTCAGTATATTTTTTTCGCTAAAAATTGAGGCTTGGATTTTCGAGCATCCTTGAGAGCTTGGCGCTTATCTATAGGTTGCTCAGGTGCTTCTGGAGTATTGGCAACATCAAAAATATCAGCTAATTCAGACATTTTTATTAGTACTCGTCTACATTTCAAATAACCGAGGATGATACAGACATAAGGTAGTGGCACTGCGATGCCTCCATTGTTTTATTTCTCTTTCAACCGGTAATGTCCCCTAGCCAGTGTGGTGATCTGATCTGTCTGAACAATTCTCTTATCATCGGCCCTATTCAGAGCAATCTTTGTGACTTCCTGGGTGTATAAATTATGGCCTTTGTTATTAATACAACGCCAAGTTTTGTTAATATCGATGCCTTCCTTCAGACATTGCTCATAGTCCTCAAAAGTGATACATTTTTTTGTTACAGCTCTCTTGACACCTTTTGCTTTGCGATCACCCCCCCCCCCCCCCCTCTTTTGTGAGACTCCTGTATGCATAAGCCTTCGGTCTCAATGTGATGAATGAGGTCATGATCTTACCGCCTAGCTCATCTTTCATTAAGCCGACGACCTTCTTGTTCTTCCCGATGGGCAGGGACCTATTGTCATTCTTGTCATAAGCACTCGTGTCAAAACGTGCCTCCGCATCATCGGCAATGTCGCGGTAGAAGTTCTCTGTTCGTATGTGGTATACGAACAAGTCCGTGTCCATATATTGAAGCCGCAGCTTGCTGCCGTACTTTGGCTGCATGTAGTCGTAGTGGAACTAATACATGACGGTTTTTGATTGATCCAAGATAGCTTGACCAATATACACGGGCTTATTCATTTTAAAACCCGTTCTACCCATCTCAATACCCATGAGGTTCTCGCTGAAACAAGTGCCGCTTTTAAAGTATTTTTGCATGGTCAGCTTCGTATATGTCGGCAGTTCTAAGCCTTGTGTTGTGATCGATATAGTCCCGGAGCCAGGCACTATGTTTGAATTAAATAGCACGGTGGACCTTCTTAAGCTCGAGCCGTGTTTCAAGGCTTGATGAAGAGCCCCGATGTGCACTACGTACTTCTGTTTATGCTTGAGATTTGGTATGAGCTTTACAACTCTCTGAATCATCCTACGCTCCGGCAGGAAGGGTAGCTCGTTGTGCTTGTCGTGGAGCTCCTTCGGGTAATCAACATCGACCTCCAGGAGGTACCCATGCTTGTTATCAGATACAAGCTTCTCGATCTTCTTTTCATTGATTATCTCTATATTTAATATCCATTTGAATCCTTGAGTGGGTAGAGGCTGTTGCAATGCCCACCCGTACAGGTTGTTGGCGTCAAGGTACTGCAAGTATGACGACTCCTTATCAGGATCGTATTGATCATCCATATACTTGTTGTTAGCCCTCGCGTACTTGTGAACACTCTGCGTAATACCACCCCTTATTCCGCGCTCGAACATCAGAAGCATGTCAGGATCCGTAAGGAGCTCCAACTTGATTTTTGTGTACTTCAACGCTGCCTTTTATGCCAAGCCTGGTGCGGAGTAAAAGTGCGCAGGATCGAGCTTGTAGTTCTCCTGGCACACGTTTCGAAAACTATGGAAGATGTCAGTCAATAGCAGGACATCCGTCACTAAATACGCGACGTGGTAGTCACCCATGGTAGTCTCTGGTCCCTTTGGAATAATAGCATTCCATACCTTCCGGGCATGATCATAATCGTGATCGCTTATACCATTCATGTTTAAATCGCTATAGAAGGCCTCTCTAGGTGGAAGCACAGTATCCTCGAATCGTCGCCAACTATCCATGTATTCGTAGGGATATATTCCTTTCCTCAACATGAGCCGGTACAAATCATCATCACTGAAATAGTAGCTCATGGCTGGTGTATTGGCCTTAACTCGATCCTTGTCGAGCTGCTTCGAGGTATTTGATTCACGACTGCTGCACCAAAAGCTTGCTACATACTTATCATCGATGCATACGAATTCCAGACATGTATCAGCGCACTGCTGGCATTTCATGCCTGCCGTGTTCGTACCAATAAGGTTACTTGCCAATTTCTCCAATGAGGATGCCATAAATCTACAGGAATCTATGAATCTGATTTCGATCTTTTTATAAAATTCACCGTCACCATACTCCATACCTGCAATGGGTACAATGATTTTAACATTGAAGCTGATGTACTTCTCGGTATTCTCGGCGATGCATCCTATATCCTGAGTGTCGTATTTCTTCCCTAATTCACGGATAAACAAGTGAGCATCATAGCCCGATAGATTGTGAAATATGACTGGTACATGGTTGGGTATTTTATACTTAAGGTTGCAGGTATTGTGGGGTGCTCCTCGAAACAGCCCTGTGTAATGACAATGATCCGAACTTTTCTATTTTCATCGTTGAATGGCTTCATGCATATATGGCATGTATCTTCAGCATCATATCATCACCCTCCGTTAATGGTAGCATAGGCTTCTGGGGAAACAGCGAGTAAAGCCTTTTTACCTCGTCTTCCAGATGTTGAACGAATAACTCTACGCATCCCTCACCCCTGCACTTATACAGGGGATCAAGGACCTCACCATATGAGAATGTTGAATATGTTGCCTACCCACATGGTCATGGTAATTTAGGGTCTTAGTCTCTGTATCCCGAGCATTCTCTTTCGGAATCAGTAGGCTTTCAAAATCCGCATAGATGGCAAAGGGTACTTTGAATTGTTGCTGACCATCTTGATAATATAGTCATTTCTCCTTTTTGTTGGGCATCGTGATCTTTGCCGCTTCATTGTCTTTGCAGTAGGTATAATGATTGTCTCTTGATTCTATCGTTAGAAATCCTTGTAAATAACTCATACAAAAGCGCATCTTCCTAGTATTCCTAGATATCTCGCTACTTAATAATCGAGAAATATTTTTGATTAGCCTGCTTCTCTCTTTCATTAAATGTTGATCGCCGCAAGATATTAAAACTCTTCCCTATTGTATACAGAACGTTTACGGCAATGTCTGGATTGTTTCTTTCAAATTTGTTCTAATCCTTGATGCTTGTTGGAAACTCGATGCCCTGCCAGTTATATATATCTATATAAGGTCAGCTTGCTCATTCTTTGAGGATCTTTTGCTATATCCTCATAATGCAAGGCGGCTACTATAGCCCATCGGAAACATTCTTGATTGTTGTTATTCGGATTAATTACAGCCTTCTTCGTAGCGATCCACTTGGGTGTTTCAATGTATGAGGAGCCTCTCGTAAGCTTGAGCTTGTGGAAGTCCACGTCGGATGTAGGATGCGGCCGATGCTAAACCCAGATTTGGGTAATGCGGGATTTTCGATATGTGTTTTCATTTGCGTGAACATTGTTTCCATCAATTCATCCACGATTGTGCCTTGAAATACTGATGTCATGTTGCTGTGGAATACCTTGTCTACCTCAATAAACTCGTTAGTACCATCGATTTGCTTTTCCATAGGATCCAGAAGGAGCACTGGATTTTCGCAGATCCCATGTCTTCCACTTGGTTTTCAATGAGTGTTTTTACATTTGATCGAACCATGGCCAGGTATCCATCAATATCTGTTCCATCAATACCATCTATACGATAAATTTTGAATGTTTTGTGTAATGCATGCTTATGCTCCTGAGGCGTAAAATCTTGGTTCGGTTGCTCTGACGCATGATCCTCTTTTGCTTCTTCCTCGTTCTCGCCAACCAGTGTTTTCTTAGCACCATCATATAGTGAAAGTATTCGTGTTTTTATCGATGTATATATACTTTGCACTGGTTTCTTGATACTCTCTGGTACATGTGATAGTAGCCACTCTGACCACTCCCGCAGCTTATTCTTGACTACTGGACGAGTTCTCTTCAGCTCCTGGCGTTCAAACTCGTTCATTTCCTCGAACTTGGGAACGTAAGGCTCGATGTTCTTCTTAATAGGACGGGATCTTGCCATCTCTTGTTTTTCAAGAAATGGCAAGATCCGTAATTTTGAATAACCCGTAAGCCCACGGGTTTTCGCTATTGCGTGTAATTGTTTTACGGTATTAGAATTCAAATTCATCTTCTTTGTTATTTATATTTTTGATCTCAATCAACAATTTTTCTGGCGCGGTCATATTTTTGAGTAAGGGAATTTCCCTTTACTCATATTATGTATAATATAAGTATATGCTATTGCGCATGACGTCATATATTTCTAGTATATATCATTTAATATTATTATGTATTGGTTATTAGTATATAATATCATTTCATATTATTTTGTGTTGGTTATTGGCATTATAAGGAATTTCCCTTTGGTCGACGTCGACTGCGTCAGAACAGACATTTCTCTATCTCTCGTCATAGGAATAATAAATCACTGTTCTCGGCTATTTCGCAACCTGAGTTTGCACTATGAAATTCTTCATTAACCACAAAAAGCGTCGCAACAAAAAAAGCCGAAAATACACAAGTAAAGTCAATTAGAAGCAGGATTAGCGATTACCAACTTACTTTAACTTACAAAATACTTTAACCCCTTGGGCCAAACTTATCCTATACATTTTTTTGATCAGCGTTTCAAGATCTATTCGACGAAGGCAACAGGTATGAAAATTTTTAAACCCTTATATCTCATTACCGCTCATTAAAAGCACATGACCATTTATATTTTCTTGGTCAGCAGTTTAAGTTTTACACAATAAAAGCAACGTGAAAACCTGGCTTTTTTGTGGACGGGTTGCTGACGTCATTAAAATTCAAATGACGCTTCTGTTTTATTTTTTTCCTGCCTCAGTGGATTTTTCCACAGGCTTTATCGACTAGTATTATTTATAAAAAGTTACCAAAGTAAAAGTTACCAAAGCCATTGCATTGCACTTTGAAGTTTAAAGCTAAATAATTTGGAAACGGGGTGGTGACGTCGGTTATTTTTCACTGTGTGCGTAACTAAGGACCACCTGGGACCAAAATGGAACCAATGTCCTTAGGCTAGATCAACCCACCCGTTTCAGAACAGATGGGTTAATGACGTCATCCATTAAACCGTTAACCCCATTACTTTGTAACCGTTCATCAAAACTACAAGATCCTATATATTCTCTTAGTCAACGTTTAAAGCCCTACACAATGGCACAGCGGGTTGGAGAATTTCTGAATAAGGAAATTTTCTTTATTGGTGGGTGGGACGTCATTAAATTTTTTAAACCTTTATACCTCCTTAACCGTTCGTTGAAAATACAATATATATTTTTATTTTTTTGTCCATTGACAAGTAATTGCTGACGTCATCAAAATTTAAAAAAAGCATCTTTTTTATTGTGTTACCTACCTAAGTGGAATTTTTATGTTACGTGTTATTGTTCTTATTTTTCCCCAGTAGTTAAAAAGTAATTTTTAGTTTGAGTTAATACTTTATTGGTGTATTCTGGTTTCTTAGCTATACTTAATCTTCATGGTTTTAAGCATGGAAATTTTATATTGATCTGAATCACTTTTTCATCTGCTTTTTCAAACTCAAGATGTTTTTATGACTTTTTATGATATAATAATATAAAATTCCGTTACTTTCCACGGGCCAGACCCATTCACTTCATTTTCAGCTGGCAATATCTGCACATTGCCTTTATGATTTCTTTTTTTCTATCGCTATTAATGTTAAAAGGAAAATATCAAATAATAAGAGTCTTTAAATTTGAATATAAATACATCCCAAATGAAAATATGCCCAAATAACGTTATGACGAAGAACTAAAACACGACAGAAATAAAATAAATATAGGTAGGTTTTATTGTTTTTGTGTTTCTTCAAATTTTTCTACATTCGTTTTAAAGATTAAGTTACGGTAAAAAAATAGCATAAAAAACTTAAAATTAAAATATTAGTTACCTGCACAAAATTTATCTTCTTACTCACATCTTACTGTTCAATTTTTAAAAATTTTTCTTGAGTTTATAAAATGAAATAAGTACATTTTTTTTATAATTTTCATTTATATATGATAATTTCAACTAAAAAGAGTTTTGAGAATATTTCACGAAATAAATTGCTATTAAAAGTGTTGTTTATTACATTAATGTTATTTAGCAATCAACACTTCTGATATTTTAAACGTTTTTTGTCTCTGCGACAGACACACTTTCGTTAAATCAATTTGGAAGTAACAATTTGAAAATGGTTGAAAAATAAGAACAAAGTAAGAACGTAAGCTAAAAATGTAGTGCTATCCTATTTTCTGCTGAGGAGAACATAAAAAACACGGGGAATCTTTCAACGCAAATATTTTCGCAGAATCTTTTCTTGCGGTTTCTCGAAAATATTTGTACTGCGAAATAAGTAACAAATGCCCAAAATACAAAACCGAAATAAAAACAATTTTAGGTTAACTTGTAAAAAAAAGTAAGAACACGTCAGAGCAATTTTCCTGACTCGTGTAGAAAGTTTAATAAACAAAATCACAAGGAAACTAATATAACAATAGAGTTGCAACCTTTTGTTTATCACGTGTTTAGATTTTGCTTCTAAAACCTGACCACTAAAATGTATCGTGGACTAGCAGTTGTCCTACACATCACCATGGTGACTTCCATATACGCAATGTCAATGAGGTTTCCAAGAGCAAAGCAGGATCGCTCTCGTGATTTGAAATTTTTAGCTTACAACCAATGGCTTCAACATATCAACAGACCTGGCCATAAAAATGACTTGCGTTTTCTTATTAGAAGAGCTCTAAAGGTGGATAAAGTATTTGAAAATAACTTCAAAAAGGAAAGAAATTTTTATACGAACTTGGAGAAGCAGTATACTGTATTGAACGAATATCTCAGAAATAAAAAACGGAGTACAGGTGAAGGAGGAAGAAAAACATCATATCTCAATGTAGATAATACTAAAAGGTTGAGAAGAATTTTACTCAGCAGAAGTATTGAAGGTATCTTTTCTGCTTATGACAGTGGAACTGCTGCAGCTATCAAAGCCATTGGAAGACAGTTACAATCATTAAAATCGAATGATAAAATGACTTTTTTACAGTTCTTAAAGGATAGCATTGGAGATGACAACATTCCTCAAAGAAGAGCAATCAGTGCTATACCAATCCGTCGTCCAGGAAAATAAATCAGACACAAACATTTTTGGTATTAACATACACTTTCATGGGTGTGTTCATTTAAAGATGTATGTTTCAAACATGAAAAATAAGAAGTAAACGACCACCTATGCGCCCTCTCATTTCAGCTAAGTTAATACAACTCTTCTTACATCCTCTGTTATTAGCGTTAGTTTCCAAAATATCACAGTCATAGATAGATAAACACCAGTTTTTCTTATATCCCCCGTTATTGGCGTTGGATTCCAAAATATCGCAGAGATAAACACCAATCTTGCTTACATACGCGTTTAATGCGATGTCTAATAATGTCACGTGGTCAAAATCTAGTGCTGTTTAATGTTAAACTAATGTTATTGCCAGTAGTTACTGGCGTTACTTTTTACTTAAAACATGCAATAAAACTTAACAAAGTAACAAACTTACAGCTCAGTTTCTTGGAGCAAATTAAGTATGACGTCACACCTTTTTATATTTGTTATCAATATTTCAAAAAAATTAAAAATATATTTCAATGTGAAACTAAACCACCAAAATCGTAAATATTTGCGGTATGTAGAATAAGCTTCATGATATAACCCGACATTTTAAGTGATATCGCATAATGTTTTCTAGAACTTTATGATGAATTCCTTTCGATATCTGTCTTGTTCAATAGTATAACAGTTGGTACACGATAACTTTCTTGCTGTAGAGAAAAAAATACTATAGCGTCTGTTTAATGTATGTATGTTTTTACTCACGACAATAAAGATGTGCATAAGTGACGTCCTTTTAAAATCCAGCGAAGTTTATACGTATATCAGGTAGTACAAAATTTATCGAGAAATTACCTAACGTGTGATTCCGTGTTTACGTATTCTCAAAATGCCATGCATGCGAAAGAATATCTCTATAATAATAGCCGTCGTCTGTCTGTCTCTGCGCCGACCCTCCGCTGAGTTAGAAAATGATGTTACGGAAACACGAATACCGAATGTGACATATTTTTATCCGCTTTGTTGCGACGGGTAAATATAAAGGACGGGCGAACCCGTGGATTTTTCCACGGACAACATCCGAGCATCAAATTAATAATTGTACCGATTGGTCCAAGATGATTAGAAATATCGGATTCTGGTTATTTAAGAAAAAACTGCTGTTGTAAAAACGTCAGACAAATTCGATGTCCATGTGGTTTGAAAGTAGTCCAGGTGAGTGGTTACCTTACACATCCCGCTAAGTAGAGATATGTCCAAATGGAAGGAAAAGTAATAACATTAGCGTATATGCATTGGACAATACGAGGCGTTTTGTCCTCCGTTGCCACACCCTTATCATCACCGTTGACCATAAACAGCTTCTAGGGTTATTCTCCAACAGATAATCGTCTATAAAATTTGAAGGAAAAAAAAGAAACTTTAACACCATGCATCATATTCCGGGAAGGCAGAAATGCCCACGCAAAAGCCTCCCAAGACATCGCAGTGAGAGGAAAGACCCTGAAATAGCAACACTACCTGATTATAATGCGGCGTTGCATTGTATTTCATGTTAAGTGACGATGCATTATACCCTACATACAAATTATAGAAAAGTATCAAGTCAATCGCTGCATTTACCTTTGAAGCATATTTCAGTCACAGCATGACAACGTAATATCTTCGGCGCTATTTACGAGGTCTACCAAACTGTTACATCGATGGCAGATAAAGCTAAAACTTCTCTGTTTTAAGAAGACACGTAAATTCTTAGAGACTTTAGGAGTCCACCATCACAAATCGTTAGTAGCTTAACCCACATACCAAACATCTTGCCAAAGTTGGACTCAAGACAATGAAACGAAAGATTGTTGGCAAACTGGTCCATATGGGGGGGGGGGGGGGTTCTAACAAGCTATCTCGACCTATCGTAACATTCTTCATCCTGAGACAAATATATCGCCTGACTGATACCTCATTTATGTTTTCTTCTTTACGACAAGTTAAAATTATATTCATGATGTATATATTCAGATTTTTTTTTCCACTGACTTTTTGCAGCTTGAGGCACACTTTACAAAACTGTTGAAAAACAACACCCAAACAAATATTTTTTTAAAAACACACTACAGTCCAGACGGTTCACTTTCCAGATCATAATGTAATCAACCTGAAGTTACCGGGAAGATAGATAGAAGAAATCAGAACTAAGCTCTGTATATAGGTTAATAATCTCCTCCCTCATTAATGGAGGGTAGCTACTAAAATTTTTATTTATTTTTTTAATGGAGGAAAGGTGAGGGAAATAGCGTGTTTTAAAGAGAATAACCACTTTGAACTTAATTTCTCTAAGAATTAGTCCTGATGCATTGCCTTCTAAAGCATTATGTACAATAATTACATTAACTAATTACGAATACGTATATATTGCAGAAACAGTAGAATCATTACCATTTATAATCTCATTCACAAGATGGCTATATTATCTATTGTTAACTTGAATTCCTGTTCAAAATTTAAAGTGTTTCTTTTTAAAAAATTTTAATGTTGGCTTAATGATACTAATTTTTCAAATACGTATTTTGTGGAAGAGGTATTATGCCTATAGGGCGCACTAATGTAAGCACTTCACACCTGTCTCACGGTAGTACACTATTATTAACGAGACTTCGTTGGTGTTGCTGTTATATGATTGATAAGAGTTTTTGATTTTCTAGTCGGAGAAATATGTGTTGTAGTCCAAAAATTTAAGATATCTTTGTATTTCATTGTATTCATTAATAAAAACGAAAATCATATGGCTATTAAATTGGATTTCTTGAAGTTAATATATTATTTACTTCCTGAGTAAATCTTTTCCCCCACTAAAATTACTCATCAATTATCGCGAAACTATCAAATCGTAAAAATGCGTGCCGCGAATGAGTAGAACATTACACCTAAAAAGTATACGCGGAAAAATTTATACCAAAGGATTGATTGTGACTTAATCAAATAACATAAAAAATGAACAGAGGGAAGCCAATGCGTAAAAGATAAAATAAAAAAATAGTTAAAAAGATTTATATCTGACTTAATTAAAAAAACATTTTTTGCTTCGTTAAATTTATAATATATTTACGATTTTTATTTTTCAGTCCAACAAAGCAATTTAAATCATACTCCGGGCGTACAGTTTGTTCCGGATTTCTGAAAAATAAATTTATAAATTTGGTAAAATTGGAACAGTGTATGCACTGTTGTTGGACAGACAGTTTTGATACCGGGATGTTCTGTTGTGGAAGAGTGACAACATGATTGCTGTTCGTGAACACTGAATCCAGTGAAAATCGACGATTTTACGAGCCAAACTCTTGCGTACTTTCTTCAATAGGTTTAAAGTCATAATCACCACGTCCATCCATGTACAAAACGTACTAAAAACAACAAGCTCATCTAGTTAGGTCACATTCAAACTTCTGAACCGGACGGCAAAAATTACCAGCTTTGTTTTCAATAAAAATGCTTAATGGCAGATCTTCTTCGCCCACTCTTCTCATGTCAATTTACTAAGATTAATATGTTACTAATATGGTCGTAAATACGGCCATATTTGAAAAAAAGGAAATAGAAGATGAACAACAAATTAAGATCGTTTTACCTCGTGATATTTCCACAACGATTTCCGATGAGATACTGTAAACAACGTAATACCAACCTAATCACGAGGAACGTAAAAAATAATTGCTGCGAAAGAATTATCCTGTGCTATAATAAAACAGTAAAAAAAACCCAATCGCCTACGGCGCGCATTGCGCATCTACATATCATGAATTTTAACTTAACTGCGTGTCTAATACGCGCAGTTAAGCTTATAAAAGCTTCCTAGCTTATAAACCTTGCGATTCACAAGCACACAAGCGAGACATATTGACAAAAAAAGGTGGACTCGCTTACCTCTCTACAGTGAGTATACATAAAACCTTCCACATCCACGCTCACTGCACTAGTGCATTCATCGAGTATGGCGAATTGTGGTTTGTGGTAAAATAATCGTGCCATCTGAAAGAACGATAGCAGCATAACTTAAATAATCATATAAATAGATATAGTTATATTAGTGTACTAGACACATGTGTAGCTAGTGAACAGTTTATCCCAGTGCTAAAAAATTATCGTTCTTAAACTTTTACACAAAAACACTTGATTTGAACAAATGATTCTTTTTTCACATATAGCACAACCAACGAACAACACTTTATATTAAAACTTAACATTTAAATTTTTAATGGAACTAGTGTGGTTTTCCCAGCCACTGTGGTTTTGACACTAACTGATTGTAGACTCATTAATAATTGTTACCAACTACAAACGAATACAGGCGATTTAAACTAGGTCAACCCTGTCACGCGGCCTAGTAAAAAAAAGCCAAGGATCGAAATCGAATTCTGTCAAATTTACCCGGAATCTGAAGATCGAAATTCCGCCTTGTTTTCGCTACTTTTCTTTACTGACTATCTATCTCATAACTAGAATTGAATCAACCTATGTTGACTTGACCTGTGTTAGCCAGTCTTGACCTGTGTTAGCAAGTCTTGTCCCCTGATGCTTTTATCGTTGACTAAGGATCAAACTATGTGGGTCTGACCTATTTTTAGTCAGAAACTTTGAAGTCAACTAGTCTTGGCTCTAGGTTATCCCGTGAAGCTTTCACCGTAGACTAGAATCAACCTATGTAGGCCTGACCTATTTTTAGTCAGACAGTCTTGAACAAACCTGTCAAAATAGTTTCATGTATTGATAAGGCTTGTAAGCGTTTTGGTATAAATATCAGTAGAGCATACGGAAGATTCTTTCCGTTCTCAACATGGCTTGCAAGAGCTTGAGAGAGCGTGTAAAGTTAGTTTTGATGAGCTACCTCAAATATACGCTGAATTAATTAAGAAGGTTAAATGTAATTCTGTTTTGCCATCTACCTAAGTGTTGCAAAACAACTTACTTATGGTTTTATCCGAAGAAATTGCTATGAAGAGTATACCTTCCTGCCTATGTGAAATCAGAGAAAGATAGTTCTGCAATTACGTCGAAGTGAGTTGTTTATGTTTATCTTTTGTTGTTTCTATAATAGCTATGCGTTTTTGTTACTATGACCACCATATCGTAGTAGCTTTATTAATGTAGCTAGCTAGGGAGCTAATTACTATTTTTTTTAAATTCATGCATTTTATCAGGTAAGAATTAATTTATATACAAGTGGGAAAAGTGTGCTGGCTGGCTAGCTAGCTAGCTAGCTACATCTCAATTTTTGGTGTTGATTTGGATCTCTTTGGTTGGTGCTGACTTTTTACTAGTTATCAAGCTAGCTAGCTAGCTAGCTAGCTAGCTACACAAAATGTGCTCTGAGAGTGCCTTTTTTTCTTAACTCGTCAGCGACAAAAAACCTTTGTTTACGCTTTACGTAGTTTTTCCATGAGGGGTTGGACATCCAACTGCTGTTCTTTTAGGAAAAAGGGGGCTAAAATAACTTTTAAAACAACACTTTGTGATGCTACTTCCATCAGATAAAAAGATATTCGTCACAGGACTTTTTTTATATTTTCTGCAGAAAAGTTGTCAAAGCGTGACAAAAGTTTATTGTTGCTTGCGCCAAACAGTCAGGGTGAACTGATAATTAGCCTGTAACAGAATATAAATTTCAACTTTTTGGATTGGTCAAAAAAAAACAATGACTAATACTTTTCTTCAAAATGAAAAACTGCAACTAATCAGACTCTCCAAAAAGAAATTCAAATTCGAGAATTTGGATAATAAACCATAAAATTTGTTGAATTTAATATTATCGATTTCGACAAAATAATCCTGTATATCGTCCACAGGTTTTACAGTCATGTATCGCCTGCTTAGTATGTTACTTGTTTAATAAAGATATCAAAAACCAGCTTGATTAAATTTATATCCATATATTTATATAATTAATATAATTTGTGCATCACATGGCATTGATTTGTACCTTTTAAAAAAATTCTATCTTTAAATCAAAGAGGCAAAGAGAGGTTAAAGAGGCAATAATTAAACAACCTGGTGTTAGTTTATGGTAAAATTGTATTCATGTTTCTCATTTTTAAAACGTACTTTCTTTTTTAGATCAACTGTTATCAAACCATGCACTATCAGCATTTTTGAAAAATCGTTAACAAGAGAGTAAATTTTGAAGGCCTAAAAACTGAAATATTCAAATGCTAATATGTATTTATTGTTGAATTAATTGAATAGTTTATTAAAATTGAACTTGTTTAAAAGTTCTTATATTCGAATCGTGATGTTCATACATAACAAGATTTGTATCCTGGAATTTCCAGAATTTTCCAGATCAGTTATTGAAAGTATCCAATTAAAGTTTTTACTATTATTTTAGAATACTATATATATGTAAAAATTATTATTTTTAATTTTTTATTTATTAAGTTGTATTTTAACATTGCAAGTTAGTTACAATAATAATTGAGAATTAGGATACTCAATGATTTGTTTACCACATTATTCTCCGTTTTAAGGTCTACTTCAAATTTTAGAATCTTCCGGAATAATGACGAAAATCTTCAAGCCGCAGGGCTTTCTGTTTTCTATTTGAAGTGTTTATGCGGAGCTGCGATGTTTATAAGAAAGTTTCGTTTCTGTTATCAATGTCTAAAACACCTAAAACGTCTGCATACGAGGTTGTTTTTAGTTCCTGTTTAAGCCTATTTCAAGTTTCGCAAAACCCGTTTTAGCGAAAGCTTGTGGGCGCCACCCCCCCCCCCCCCCCCCCCCTAAAGACCCTGCTGCCAAAGCACCCACTAAGAAAATTTGCTAGATCCGCCCTTGAAATATCAGGACTTTTGAGACAAAAATTGTTGAGTATTTTTTTCATATGCAGAATGAAATTTCCTGTGTAATGTCGGTAGTTGGACTACACAATGAAGAATTGAAGAATTTAGAGATTATAATACTAAGGGATATAAATTTTAATAATCAATTCTGTTAAAAATATAAGGCTTATATGCAAGAAAAACTTTGCAACATTACTTTCTCTTTTTGTTATAAGACATATAACTTGGGTGACGTGACGAAGCTTGGAGAAACAGGTTTTTATTACCGTTTATTTTATAACAAAGAAAAAGTGGAAGCCTATTTGAAACTAAAATATATAACAAAGAAAAAGTGGAAGCCTATTTGGAACTAAAATATATAACAAAGAAAAAGTGGAAGCCTATTTGCAACTAAAAATCAATACACATTTTGTCAGCTTTAGCAGAAAGGGAATAAAGTGTGATGTGACCCAATTTTATGTAAAGTGGCTAGATTTAAAGTAAAGTCATTACAAATATTATTTAAAGTTTTTTATACACAGAGTTGGAGTGAAATTCTTTCCAAAAAAAATAACTTCAATTCTATATTTGGAAAATTTTAGTAGAGAGTGTGAAGTGAAGAAAGAGTAAATTGTTTGGCATAATATAAAGTCAAATAATTTGTTAAATGAAAATTTGTTTCTCTGTCAAAACATAACTACCTTTAAAAACATAATTTTAGCAAACAATTTTTTCTCCTTAACACGTTAAGAAAATGCTAAAAAATGTGACGTGAAGTAACAAAAATAAAACCGATTAAATAGTCTTATATGCTACGAAATTTGAAAGCTGAATTCTTTTCATATAGCTTTAGCCTTGGCAAAAGCCTTAGAAACAAACATATGTTCAATTAAACTGCATGCGGGCGCAACAAAATCAAGAAGCTATCTAGGCTAAAGGTAACAAAAACAAAACAAAAACGATACATACAGCAACTCTTTGCTTCTCGCCACCACTTAAGACGTCTATCCAGTCTTGAATGCTGTCCCAGCCCCCTTCTCGATCGAGGATATATCCAAGATGCACCTGAAAATACAAACAGCCGATAAAAATTTGCGTGATTATCAACAATGGGTTAAATAACTGACGAATAAACCAACAACCAGGCTTTCTCAAAAATGCCTTCCATGGCTATCCATCCAAAACATAATGATAACTGGAACTTCTAGTAACTCAAAGTGCCGTCCTTTATGGAAAACTACTCAATCAATTCAAACCGCGAAAGAAAATCTGTAAAAGTTATTTTTAATTGTTTAAAAGAGAAACAAAAGACATTTCGCCACGTAAATTTCAAAGTCACAAAACCTCTTCACTACCCAGATCTTAATCATTCTGTTATAAATACCAGTCTTGTTTACATCTTTGCGAGTGCTGAATTATTTATAATCGAGTATTGTTATACATTTCTCAAACGGGTGGTTTTAATTAAAAAATAATGGAGAAATATGTTCTCTTTATTGTGATGGCCTCGGGTTAAAATAGCAGAAATGCTGAGTTGAATAACAATGGAACGAAGTGAGCTTTGTGGACAAATTAGTGAATAAAGAAAATAAGATTCGTAAAAAACGAAACCACCATTCTGCTCGTTTAATTTTGTTATTGAATGTTTTTAGTCATAATTATCAAATTTGGCATGATCTCATTACACCAAACTTCATCGTTCGAAGTTGGAATTTTTTGAGGGTAAGGGACACAAATCACGAAAAAAAATTATTATAAGCTGTGACAGAAATGTTTAAAGTTAACAGAAGTATTAAATGGTTTTGAAATGCTTTTACTACTATAGTTTGGAAGATAATTTTGGTTATCTGGAGTTAAAGATTTTTCTGTCGCTTAAAATTTATTTTGTGGAAGCCACATAACAGTTAATGTTCTTCCCTCCTTTAAAATAAAACATTTGCTACGTCGAACTGATTTGTAAACCAAAAGTGATTTTTTGAATGTTCTAAAACAGCAACACGAGCTGCTTCCCTGGTCCAACAAAGCTTCCAGTTATCAGGAGCATACTGCAGTAGGACATAAAAATATAGGCCTAAAAAAGTTCAACTAATTCATTTTGAATTTAATAACGTTTTAATCTGAATTTCCAGCACCTTGACGTTTCTTTTGAGGAGAGTTAAAAATACTTACCTTATCGAGAAAATCTTTAAGGTGGTTGTCGGTGAATCCCTTCATTTTCATATTTCCAATCGAGTCAGGGTATATAATTTGATCGCGTAGCGTACCAATCGTCATGTACGGTCGCTGCGGAACATAAAACAGCTTGCCAGCGTGCGGCTTGGTCAGCGTGCCACCGAAAGCAGGCCATAACTTAAATAATAATTTAATTTAATACTAATATTTTGCAAAAAGAAGTCGGTGAAAACAACAAGGCAAGGGAAACAGGGTTCAAGATGAAACTTTCGTTCACAAATATTTATTACAAGCGCGCGAAGAAATAAAATGTCGGATCCTTCTAAGATGGAGAGTGCTTTTGACAGAGATATTAGGGTTTATATGTATTTTAATGAGCTCATCAATCCGTCTGTTCCAAAACGTGTGGGTTAACTTAAATTGGTTTCATTTTAGTCCCAGGTGACCCCTAGTTATTTCCACCCGTTTCCAAGTTATTTGGCTTCAAAATTATAATTGCAACTGCTTCGCTAACTTTACAAATGCTATTGACGTAACGTCAAAAACCCAACAAACAACTCATAACAGACACACAGACATACGTAGCCTAATAACATAGGCCATTTAATTATAACTTTCAACAATTCAACTAGCAAATCGGTAAAAATTTCTGTCACCTCTCCTAAAACTCGGAACAGAGATGATTTCCCACAGCCATTCGGACCACATACAAGTACATTTCGACCGGACAAAACTTCAAAAGACATCTCCTTTATTAAAACGTCGCCATTGGGTGTGACAAGAGGAACGCCGTCAAATTTGATCACGTGGTCTCTTTCAATGACGTCACTTCGCTTTGACATATCGATCACCAGCTTTTTATTCAAGGTCACTTCATCATCCGAGTTTTCTGCATAAATAAAAAGCAAATAAAAATTTATTTTTCTCATAAAAGCGTAATAATGATGTAAGGAATTGATTGTCTGTTTTGCATGACCGCGTATGCCTCTCCTTCTCATCCCCTCCTATAAATTTGAATAGACGCATTTGCATATTCTTTGTCATCTCAACTTGTGTTCATTGAAAGCACATTTCGTAGTTTCGAATTATAGCTATGGGTCTGAGTTCAAAACAATTAAGTTGAGTAACAAAAATCGACAACAATAATGTTTTCATTCAAGCATTCAAGTTTATTCTACTGTCCCTATTAATGTCCACAAAAACACGATCGTTGTCAAAAACCCAGTTACTTTTAAGCGACTTAAAACACCTTTACATACAAAATCAGTTTTCGCAGTGCAGAACAAAAAGTTAGACGTCGAATTATAAGAGCGTTAAACTCAATTACAGAAACAGCAAGAAATAACATACCTCTGTTCGAATTGATTTGTGTTCGCACATAATTGTTGTCCTTCATATCTTTTAACACAGTCATTAACAGCATTACGCGGGTAGTGTAGCTAAAAAAGAAACAGTTACGAAGGAAAAAATGTTTTTTTTTTCAATTCGGTAACAATTTCAATGTAACTACTAAGACTAACTGTTATTAAAGTCAAAAAGCGTAACACAAACAAATAAACAAATAAAACAATATAATAAGAAAAAGACAACTTACCCCGACAATTTGGTCATCTCTCTACCAGCTAGTGACAGTCTTCCTAATGCTTCTGCCATACGAAGTACCATGCGGCCTGTTGCGTAATAATCCTATAAGGAGATTCTGAATGTAAATGATTCTTTTTCTTTTATTTGGCTTGAGTGTCATCTTGGGCTTAAAAATGAGCAGGAAACGCAACTATGTAAATTTACTCAATAATTCTACTTCCAAAAAATCTTCAAATTGCCACGCTCAGTTCAAGGTTGGCTTTGAGTTTTACTTAAATGTAATAGACAAGCTGACTTGCACTATTACTAATTTAACTTTCGCGAAAAGCCTATTTTAACATATTTTGCAGGAATTGACTTTCCTCATTAAGACTTTCAAAACCTTTCGCTATCTAGTATTATACAATTTTTGTCACTTTGTTTTGTTTTATCATGAAGTCGCTGGCGCAAATCTTGTATCACAAAATAATCAAACTTGATAATTACGGATTCGCATGTAACCCCTCCTCATGCAAAGAGCTCGTTTTAAAGTTTACAAGATAAAGAAGCTGCAAAAAACAATCTCGATGTAAAAATTAAATAACTGGTTATTTGGTCAATGAACTTTAAGGACAAAAACATTATATTCAAGGAAGGCTAATTTCGAAGTTAGTTCTATACTAGAGTTGCGCATTTTGGACTTGTTAAGGTTTACTTGTATATGCTCACAGCAGACAGGACTTCGGATCTCAGTTTATTTGGTTAAATCCATAACCTTGAAACATGCTAAATGCTTGACTACTGACCCTTTTGGCAGTGTTTAAAATGTGACGACACATATACCTTGTTTCATTAATTGTAGTTATAAAACTTGGAACCCATGTAGCTATTAAGTTTTTTTATCTTAGAAAAGTATCAGCTGTAAGTGTAATTGGTTTAGCAGTCAACGAAAAAATAATTTTCTTATAAAACTCTTTCATCCAGAAAGATTCAGGAGTTTGTTAATTACTGGATAAGAAAATTGTTGTTAATTTCATTCAGGCGGGAAAAAATAATAGTAATTTGTTACCTTAATTTTAAGAGCGAGGATAAAATATACAACAGTAGACGACAATAGATGCGTAATTAAGGGGACAATAAAAGTTAATTACCTGTGACCTTTGTAAAATATAATTTTTGAATTAAACAAAAGTTTTTACGGGAACAAAGAGAGTTACCGAACTCTGACTACTTTATAATAAAATTTAGAAATTGAAGAGCATGCATACTACATAACAAAAGTAAGAGTTTAGTAGATTTTAAGAAGAAACAACGCATCCACTTCTTGTTAAGTTGCTCTCTCAGATTTGAAGATTTTTTAAATTGCTAACTACTGATATTTTCTGTTACAATTAAAAAAAATTGAAAGCCATAACTCCCTTAACTATTGACAATCATAAAAGAGATAGTAGCTAAAATTCAACATACCTCCATAATTTCAAAGTTTTTCATGTTTTCATGGCGTTTATTTTTAACGAGAAAACTTAAAGCAACAGAACTGAAGCCCACAACAGTCGCCAAATCTAAAGCAACATAAATGTGAATTAAGGACCTTAATCTGTCATTTCAGACAACCCTTTTGTTATGTCATGGGGTAGGCTTAAGATCGATACATCGAAATCTCAATGTTACAAACGTTTAGGTATGACAAGGTATTATTCTATTAGGACCATAACAAATCCACTATTCCCTGCCGGAATAGAAATCGAAAATACATAGTAGACAAACAGTAAAACTACTCATATTGAAGAAGAACTACTTTGTTTATCACTAACATACTGCCAAGCAGTGAGCGGGATTCGATCCCCGGTCCCCAGAACTGGGAGCCGCAGACTCTCTGTTGAGAATGAAATACGGATGTGCTATGATAAATATTCACCTATAAGTAAAACTACTGTTAAAAAATACTACTGAAATTCTTATCTCCCAAAAACAACTTACACTTTGCTACAACGTTATCCACAATTCCTATTGAAAATCTGAAATTTAAGACATCTCGCAAATGCGTTACCTGAAAAGAAAATTATTTTAAACGTGAATACTATAAAAGTTCACAATAAAGAAATCATCGCCGGTTTGCTGCGGTTGATACTCACAATATTTATTATATGCATTAAGAAGACCTAATAAATTATATACAAGGTCCTCGGTAGTGTTATGGTTTAACTTTATTTTCATTTAATTTAACCTCAGTCTCCTTCACATTGAAACAGACTAAAGTACATACACTACTGTCATGAAATAATATCTTTTCTGCTAAATTCTTAATCGCCAAAAATGACATTTCGATATAGTATTAGATAATATTAAAACAAAAATATGTACACTGCAATGACAAAATCTGCAAAAATTCTGAAGTAGAGGGATCCGAGGTACTTCTACTAGTTGGACTGACTTGAAAACTTTGCATGAGAAATCCAGCGCTGTAAATCCATTTTTTATCAAAATCCCGTAATAACAGTTTATCCAAATGACACAAAAACTGGAACTAATTTGAACAAAAGTACGTAATTTAAAAAGCACTATCTTGAGTCACACGAAGTTTTAAGAAAAATTGAATATATCATTAGGGTTTTCTCTTGCAAAACTTTCAGGTAAGTGTAACATTCGTATTCCGTCAATGTCAGTACTTACTAATCGCATAAAGGTTTCTCTCATAGTCTTCTTTTCTCTTTCATGGCCTTGATAAAATGCAATTTCCTCGCTATGAATAAAATATTTTTCTGTTAAAAATTGTGGTATACCTCTACGTAAGGTATAAACAAATTCACACACCTTCACCTGAATGTAATACAAAAAAATTATACAGAAATATAGGAGCATGAGTGTTTTTGTCGCATCAATTAGTTTTGTACAAACACATAAATCACGTTTTGCTGGTTGGGTATTTCTTTAAAGAACACAGAGCAGAAAAATAAGATCGCATCTTCTTCATATGGTACACTGTATAGGATTTTTTAATGTTATTTTATGTATCTATTAGCACGAAATCATGTTGCATCACTGATAATATCCTGGTATTACAACGGAGAAGAGAAGCAAGGAACAAGATGTAGAATTATGAACTCATAAGCTTTCATTTAGCGTTGTTTCTTTCTCAACATGTCTCAGTCACTAAGACATGGAAAACTACGATTCAACCAAGATTTTGCAATAATACATTTTCAAAAATAAAACATTGTGATAAAAAACTAACGCAAGTAATCACTTCTGTGTCACATAGAGCTAGAAAATTGCTAACATTGCTGGATCCAGATACGTATAGCGTTTATGACGTTTTAGGGTTTTTTAAATTAAATAGGTGGTTTTCGGGGCTTGTCTCGTATTTTCTGGATGCATAAAATTTCGGATTCAAAAATTGTGTCTATAAATTCAAAACGAGCAATTGAAGACCACAATATCTAAAATGAATTTCTCATCTTAAGGACAAGGACGCAAGATTATCTTTACTAAATCATGAGTTATTTAAAATTTGGACAACATTTTATTGAAACATTTACTATAATGAAAGACATTAAGGATAGTCTCTATAAGGAAGGTGAGTACTTTCATGAAAGTAAAAAACCCCATTTAAATGTCAATGATGATGGACTGATGCAATAACAGTTTTTTATGCCATAAAAGTTTTTTCCTGAATTTATTCTGCGACATTTTACCATTTTTTGAACATGCTATGTGAAAAGAACATAAACAAAAACGGCTTCGAAAGTAAAAGAGCTTAAAGTTGCAGAATTGACACAAAAAAAGGGATTTTTATTCCCAGTAAAAAATATCGAAAATACTTGGTTGGCACGCTGTAGCTAGTTCATAAAATGATTCTGCATTAAGTCATTTCCGCTAATGCTAGGGTAACTTTTTCGCATCAAAATATTTGTCTAAAACATTACTCAAAACACTTGATATATCCATGGTTAATTTTTAAACAGTACTGACCCGCAAACCGTTACAGCGAAAAAAGCGAAAAGTCCGGTTTGTAAAATAGCGCCTGTGAAAAATCTGACAATTCTTAAGAGTTGTTATGTAGTATATTTATAGTATCGTGTACCATCTACAGTACTGTGGACAAAAATGCAAAACATAAAGGTTCCTAACGATGCTACATTCCACGAAAAAAAATAGTTTTTAAAAAATCTTTTAGTTACTACGCCTAAGTCCTACAGTTACATCAATTCTAATTCTTTTGACGCAAAAGTAAATGTCACCTGTTTGTAATTATCCTTGAATTGACATATCGGAATTCACCCTCTAATTTTTGCTCTTCTGACGTCATCTTGCCAACTGGTTTACGTAGTCTGAAAATTAACATTCACAAGAAACTCATTAAAGTAGATAAAGTCAATTGACCTTTACGTGACATATTAAATAATAGCTATATTTTACAAACTTGTTAAGGTAGGGTTCCATACGACTTCATTTTTCACTCAAGAAAAAAAAAGCTTTTTTAATGAAGTAAAATGACCATTGATTCGACGTAAAACATACTCCAGAGGTTCTCTCACAAACAGTCTTTCGACTTTTTCGGCACATATTTTTTCTCTTGTGCTTTTCAACCAATAAAGTTCAAGGAAATGATTGCGACACTCATTTTATTCAAGGAAAATATCAATATCAGAAAAATAACAATTTCTTTTGCACTTTTTTATTGCTTACGTACAAAAGAAACACAAGAACTGGCGAAGGCAAAAAACAACTAGTTAAATTCATAAACTAACAATAAAAAATAACTGTACCCTCTTTCTTAAAAAGCTTTTCTCATTTTTTTGTTGTTGTTCCTGTTACATCTTCTTTTAATATGCTGCCAGAAAAACAAAGTTTTTTATTTTTAAATTCTGTAGCAAAATGTATCTTCTGTTTAATGAAAACTTGACAGAAAAGTAAATGAAGTCGCATGGAAACCTACCTTAGAACAGCAAAGATTTACAGAAATAAAATTATTAGTGACGTCAGCAATGGCCCATCTATTTACAAATTTATATCTTAAAATTTATTAATCATCTGCGTCTTATGTAAATTTCTTAAAAACTTGTCAAAATAAAGTAAAGAATCTTTTTTGACAATTATTATCAACCCATCATTTCCGAAACGGTGGGTTTGACTCAGTTTAGGAAATTAGCCTTATTTTCCTTGTAAAAGGTTCCTATTTACCCCTGCTGAGTACAATAACTAAAATCACCATGAGGTCACACAAATAAGTTTATTGCTATAGAATAATAAAGTCTATTTTCATAATAAAGACATAGTCAACTGTTATCTATTAACTTTTAAAACTTGTTTACTTGTGGCTCTTAAGGGTTTTAACATGAAGTCTCCTGACTTCTCTACAATAGTAGCTGTATCTATCCAAATCGTTGAATCGCTACTTTGTGCTAGGCATACACAAAAAAGCGATGACTCAGTCATGTACAATGGCTGGTTCTGTGGAATTTTCCACAGGCTAATGACTTAAAAAAATATTAACAGACTTTTGTACAGTAAAAAAATATAAACTTATTAAATATTTTTTCTTATTTTTAAAAATTTTGTAAAGTGAGAGCCCTAAAGGCGGTGATACACGATCCGATTAATCGAATTCGATTAATTGGATCGTGTATCATGTAAAAATCGTATGCTTTCGGCATGCTCAGACTTGTCGAATTCGATTTTTAAAAAGTCGGACCGGTTCAACTTTTTCGATTAATCGAAAGGTTTTTAGCCAATCAAAAGGCTTAAGATCTGTATATTAAATGTGCGTTCGAAAAATATGAGTTTCTATATAAAAAAATAAACATTAGTAGAGGAACTTTAAAAACATCATGTCGACAAAAAAGGATAAAACAAAAATCAACAGAAAATTAACAAATAACACACTCCGTTTCTAACGTTTTATTAAATTTTTAGTTGTTGTAATAATAACTGTAAACGCAGCACGTTTAACTATGTCTTCACTCTCTAAAGACATTTTATCGAAAGGATATTATCAAAAATCTGTTCAGTTTTATATTAATGTTCAATATAATTTCGATAAATCGAATTTGATTAATCAGATCGTGTATCACCGCCTTAAGATGTACAGAAGCATAAGTTCATTTTTGTCACTGTAATATTCTCCACATATGGACCATTTATGGCTGCAAAAGTCTAAATAAATTTGCTACGAAATAAAACTGGTGTGGACATTTATCTGAGCACTATTGTTTAGAAATAAATTATTACAAATGATTGTAGCTGCAGTATCTACTTTGGTAGGTTATGATTTGAGTGACAATTTTAATATGACATGATGACACACCTTCGGTACATCATTAAGGTTTAACATTTGATATCTTGTAATAAAGTTCTTCAACCATCAATTTACGATTCTTATCTACTTAAAATATGACGTTATACATTGGCTAGCTACACTGTTTACCATTGTGCCAGTAAATACATAAAAAATTAATGTGAAATCATACCTAGTTAAAAAAGCTCCAGATATTAAGAGATATCCAATCATTGTTAACGGTGTCTATAATATATAATAAGTAAATATATAATAAGAAACACAGAAATATATAACACAGAAAAATTTAAACCATTTCAATTTCAAAGAATTTATAACAAACCATTTAGAGATAATTTTTTCTTATCAATGTGCTTTTACATTGTATTGCTAACAAACAAAGAGATATATTGATAACGTAAATCACAACGGAAAGCTTATTTAAAAGGTGTCTCTATTTGGTCTTTGTCAGACCACTCAAATCTGGTTAAAAAAAAGATGTAAAAGAGGTCTTTATTTGGTCTATGCAAGACCAGTCAAATCTTGTTCCATACAAACGTCTCAAAAAAGTCTTTGATTTTAGCAAAAAAACTCGTTTTAAAAAGACGGCTTGAAGATGTTTTTTTCCCCTTACCAAGCCGCTAGAAATCGGTCAGAAAAAACCTCTTATACCTCGCTATTTAAGGAATATTTTAAGACTTTTCACTGAATATTTGCTGCGATGTTGTGAAACAAATGACATACAATCTAAGTACCTAACTTAGATTGTATGTCAAATATTTTAAGTTTAAAGAAACATTTCAGCACTTCTCGGTACTGACAAAGCCTTCAATGTTTTAACGTTTTGACCTCTAAAACCCTAGGTTTTTGTATTTATTTATGTATTTAAAAATTAAATTTGGTGGATTACATTGTAGGTGTATATAGAAATATAAATTTTCGGTAAACTACATAACCATCTTTTTCATAAGCGTTTTCTTTTCTGTACTTACAAGCTCATATCAGAATAAAAACAGCTAAAGTCCTAGCAAGCATAGGCTAAATTATTTCAAGCAGGCCTGACATAGCAGTAAACGTTTAAAAAAGACTAAAAACCCTAACCCTAACCTTTTTAATAACTACAAGAACGTCTTTAGGCGTTACGCTTTAGACTGGCCAGTCTCTACTGTACGTTAAAAAACGCTTTAAAGATAATAAAGAGCATGATCGATTTTAAAAAGATATTTTACATTTACAAAATCTAAAATTTGGACTACAAAAGAAAAAAAAATATGAATCAACAGAAAAATTTAAACAAAAGATTTAAAAAGGTTTAGCAACAAAAAAAATATGGAATATAAAATGAGTTTAAACAAAAATACCTTGAATCCAACAGTGGATACCAATGTTTTCACGTAAAGAGCAACATCCAAAAGAGGCTTAAAAATTATATAAATATAAAATTAAGCGAAATTACACACAGTTGTCCCAACTAAGCTTACAGTTGATTGCGTAAAGTCATAATAATTGATGCGTAATAGTCAGTGAACATAATAGGACAGTGTCGTAACTTTCAGTCATTTGGAAAAGAGGTACATACTCTTACCTTGGTTATGTTAGAGTATAATTCAACAGCTGAGTCACAAAATTTGTCAATGTCCTAGAATACATCAAAAATCTGGTTAAAACAATGATAAAAAGATCATAGAAAAAACCTTTTAATGGGTACAAACCAGACCAAATTATTCCATTTTGCTTAATAATATGACAAAAAAATGTTTATGGTATATAAAGGAGGTAATAAGAGCAGTCTTGCCACAAAAGAATTTGGGTTGACGATGATGATGATGTACGATGATGATGATGATGTACGATGATGATGATGATGTACGATGATGATGATGATGTACGATGATGATGATGATGTACGATGATGATGATGATGTACGATGATGATGATGATGTACGATGATGATGATGATGTACGATGATGATGATGATGTACGATGATGATGATGATGTACGATGATGATGATGATGTACGATGATGATGATGATGTACGATGATGATGATGATGTACGATGATGATGATGATGTACGATGATGATGATGATGTACGATGATGATGATGATGTACGATGATGATGATGATGTACGATGATGATGATGATGTACGATGATGATGATGATGTACGATGATGATGATGATGTACGATGATGATGATGATGTACGATGATGATGATGATGTACGATGATGATGATGATGTACGATGATGATGATGATGTACGATGATGATGATGATGTACGATGATGATGATGATGTACGATGATGATGATGATGTACGATGATGATGATGATGTACGATGATGATGATGATGTACGATGATGATGATGATGTACGATGATGATGATGATGTACGATGATGATGATGATGTACGATGATGATGATGATGTACGATGATGATGATGATGTACGATGATGATGATGATGTACGATGATGATGATGATGTACGATGATGATGATGATGTACGATGATGATGATGATGTACGATGATGATGATGATGTACGATGATGATGATGATGTACGATGATGATGATGATGTACGATGATGATGATGATGTACGATGATGATGATGATGTACGATGATGATGATGATGTACGATGATGATGATGATGTACGATGATGATGATGATGTACGATGATGATGATGATGTACGATGATGATGATGATGTACGATGATGATGATGATGTACGATGATGATGATGATGTACGATGATGATGATGATGTACGATGATGATGATGATGTACGATGATGATGATGATGTACGATGATGATGATGATGTACGATGATGATGATGATGTACGATGATGATGATGATGTACGATGATGATGATGATGTACGATGATGATGATGATGTACGATGATGATGATGATGTACGATGATGATGATGATGTACGATGATGATGATGATGTACGATGATGATGATGATGTACGATGATGATGATGATGTACGATGATGATGATGATGTACGATGATGATGATGATGTACGATGATGATGATGATGTACGATGATGATGATGATGTACGATGATGATGATGATGTACGATGATGATGATGATGTACGATGATGATGATGATGTACGATGATGATGATGATGTACGATGATGATGATGATGTACGATGATGATGATGATGTACGATGATGACGATGATGACAAAATAATAGATGTTACCTGTGTTAAAAGTTGGTCTGGGTTGGCTATTCTGTTGTCCAAGTTGTTCATTTTATAATAAGTCATGTTTCTACAAATGACGTTAAAATCAATACTAAGAAAAACTGTCACTACTATACAAAGACTTTGAGATGCGATATAAATTAATTGTTTAAAACTAGTTTCGAAATTGGCACATAAGCACCTTTCGCATCACCAGAATACTTTAATCCTAAATTAAGGTAGTGTCTGCTGCAAAAAAATTTGTTGTATTAACTAATACTAATACGCAAATAAAGAAATCGCATACCTTTTATCAATGATATCTGGAAATAGACATAATACATATAATTTATTTACATATAATACATATAATTTAATAGGCCATTTCCGAGTAAATGTAAATTCGTTCTAAGAAAAGTGTGCAGAGAATTCTTGAAAAAGAACCAAACATAAAAACATGACAAATACCCTGGAAACCAACACATTTGTTTTCCAGGAAGGAGTAATATAGATGTATAAGGTGCACTTTTAACAGAATAACGTCTATAAAACCAGAGACACACAATTCAAAATAATCGCAGAACTGTTAAAAATCCAAGCATTAGGAATTGCTCGCTTCGTTTCAACTCGTTTCATTGTAAATCGTCTCATGAATTTGTTTTATTTGTCATAATTATTCATTATGAACGATTTTTTTCATAATAAAAGTGCAGTGATTAACTGACCTAATTCTTTACAAATCACATTACCAAATAATCGCAATTCATGTCAATATTATGTTTTGCTGTCACGAAATTGAGGACATATTTTGCGATTCGGAAACTCCTGTTTTAATACTCGCGTTGATATAGTGGGTTTTTTCCCTTACAGGTCGAAGGATTAGAGTAAAAAACTTTTTTTTTCAAATGTGATATTCTAACAGCAATGAGAAAGTTTTTAACGTTTATAAGAACCAGCAGCCTTTTTCAGCTTGATTTGTCGTTATTTTGTTTATAATACTAAGAACATGATTGAATAATTCAGCCATCATCGTTTCCAGTGCTTGTTTCTTTAATTGTGTTGAAAATTAATTTCGTCCATATGAATATTATTTCCAAGGTACCGTAAATGCAGTATAGAATGCCCCAGGTGTTTTATTTAATTTTCAATATTTTTTAAGGAGGAAGCGTTTATTGAAAAGGGGCAATAGAGAGAGGTTGTTTATTACAAAAACCTGTAAAACATTTTGACACACTCTATTATTTCCGCTGTGAGGTTAAACAGATGGACCTTATAGAAATTACAGCAGTGAGCAGGATTATTTTTTCAACCCATTCTCAAAAAAGCGGGTTTACTGAAGAAGTAGTAACAGTAATTTGGGAATAATTGAGTAATTATTTTCATTTATATTCAATACATGGATATAAATGGACTGTGGGAGAAAAACTCTAATTACAGGCATTTAATATAAACTTTTTTTGTCTTCATCAACACGCAACTTGGCTGAAATATAGAGTCTCTTATATCCCTCTAATCAGCTTGGAATGGGTTTGCTTCCTCCATATTCATGTAACTGAATTGCTCTTTTAACATTTAGAGACTTTGTGACAAGGTTTACCCTCATTAAAACAGGTAATGTCATCTTGGCTACTATCGTGCATGTCACTGCACAAGAAGCGAACAAATCTCGAATCATTTCCTTGCTCAACTTTCTCTAGGATTTCCGAATCCACTAAACCCCTTTTATTTTTTGGGGTCCATAAATTTCCCACAATTTGGAAACTCATTTAATTCTTTTGCAGTGAAACATTCATCATAAATTTGTTGTTGTTCCAACTCAAACCAGAGGCTGGATACAACGTGTGCACCCTCCTGGAACAAAGACTACCTCAATATTCTTGCATTTCAATAATTCACATGCAGAATCTTCTATGTGGCATGAGTACGTATTCCAAGCCACTAAACGTCTGTCAAAGAATAAAAATTCCAAGAACATTGTTTATCCAGTTGCTTGTGAACTTAGTATTCCTCCATCTGTTAGGTGAAAATGCAACCAGATTCAGATTTTAGTTGTTAAAAATTCTATTTTTTAGGCGCTGCATAAAAAGATTAAGAGAAAAACTTACACTTTGAAAATAAAGGTTTCGTTTACTAATTATCTCTTTCCCAGTAAATGCCCAGGGTAAGCTATAATTTTTTTATTAAACCACAAGAGGTATTTATGCCTAATGCTGTACACAAAGCTAGATAGATAGGCAGTAAGTTGGTACTTTAGTCTGTTCTCCTTTATTGTAGCCAGGGAGTGATTTTTAATGTACAGAGTTACTAATTAAATTAGTTCTTAAAACAGTCTCCATATATTTGGTCCTCTCTCTTTTGACCGTGAACACTGACATAGGCAGAAGCAATTTAGATAAGCCTCATTTTCCTGTAGTATTTACAAGATGGATAATGAATGCATCTACACGAGGAAGGAAGCTCTAAACCTTGAAAAACAACATTGTATAATTGGTACTTTGTTTTTATTAATTTTCATTCTTTATGTAAAATTAACTTTCAGTTTTTGGCAGACACTACCTTTAAACAAAGATTTTTACTGGCTAAAGTCCATGATACAAAAGTTTAAAATGGACGATTAATTCAAAAGACAATATAAAAAATAGGTTGTAATGTTGCATACTGCTACTCTTGTTATCTATTTAAAAAAGAAGTTTTGGTTTGTTGCTAATAACAAAAAGAGCAATATGCATAAACAATAGAACTATATTTTTTTTGCACTATTGCAGCAATATTTTCTCAATTTAAAAATTTAAGAACAGAGGTCTACATACCCCAAATATTGTTCTTGTAGTTTCAAAGTTAATTGAGTGCGAAACCTCAGCTTTAGTTCTGAGATACCATACTATAAGAGAAGTCACGATTTACATTTTTTTCAATGAAGCAAAGATTTCAAAGCTTGTTGTAAAAGTAAGTACCTTTAGCAATTGATTCACAATAGCAATCTATGAAGAAATAAAACAAATCAATAAAAAGACTATAATAAATAAATAAAAAATACATAATCAAACAGAAGGAGTAACAGATAAAACTTACAAGTGGCATTGCTGTTAAGAACTGTGATATTTTCTCTTTAAATGAATCTCGATTTTTTGAAATGATAGTACTAAAAGGAAAAAAATAAAGCTTTCACTTTTAATTCAGTGGTAAATTATTAAACTAAATATGAGTTGTTGGTTTTCTCTATTGTTCACAACTTATACACTTTACGTTATGGTTCTGAAATACACAATTGCATTATTCACCAAATGTTTTGTTGCCTGGCATTGTCTAAACACTTTCTCTGAAATTTTATGAATAAGTACAGGCAAAAATTTATCACATAAACAGCAAAAAAAAAATAAAAAAATTCTAAATCATGGAATAGGTGTAAGCTTTTATACTTATTTATTATTAACAATACACTACCTAAAAAGTAAAAAAAATTCTGTTCTAGCCGTCCTCACCGTTCAATTGTTGTAGTCATTGATATCATCCACACATCACAATATGTTCTTGCAATTAATGAAACAGCAATCAGAAGAAGATAACCTGTCTGAAGAATGTTCAAATACGTGAAGAAATATGGTTATTACCCTTATGGTAAATCAATTTCTGAATAAACTGTTTATATCAATAGCAAAACATGCTGATTACTTGCATATTCAACCACAGAGAAAAAAATGACTTTGTTTTATTATAAAACAGAAGTGTATTCAATCAAAGGACCAGAACTACAATTCATTAATATACCAGCGAAAATTTGGCATACACATGATTAGTAAAACAGATAATTGAAAATTTGACATACTTCTTTACATATAGGATGTGGTATCAATATTTTCAAAATCCTGACCAATTGCCTATAAGAAATGAAACAGCTTAGGAAATAATAAAAATCATAGATGAATAATACATAGGAGCAAATCTTGTATTCTAAGAGCTTATTTTTATCATTGCCCTATGCAATAAATATGGTAATGGTATTGTATACAACACAAGGGTTTTTGTACAAAAAAAAAGTTGCATACCTAAAGAATGTAGAATCTACAGCTCCTTTGTCATTTTTCGTTTTCTAAAACAAAGAAAAGGAAGATTGGTGTACATTATAAAACATAAATGATCTTTTTGACACACCTCAACTAGAAATACATGATCGTATAAACATAGTATTTAATCTTTTGTTTATTTCTAATATCACCATAATTTAGAAGAAAAACAAAAGTAGCTGTAACTCTTGTGTTACATTGATAACATTTTTTAGTCCCAAATTGAAACCTGAATAAAAAGGGTTAGAATATATACCTTATTCCTAAGTGAAACTTAATAATAATTTTAATCCCAGGCATTTTACATCCCATTCTACAGGGTAATTATTGCATACTTTACCTACACTATTACATGTACAATATGTGAACCACAAAAAGAATTTAAATAAACATTGATCCCTTTCATGCTCAATATTTATGCATTGCAAAAGTGAAAAAATAAAATAATAACAGCATCATTGTTGGACCAACCAAAAATGTATCTTTGTCACAATACCTCTCCTCATGTCTAAAGAACAGCCTCGTTAAGTTTTTTTTTCTATAAAATTGCTGTTTACAATTTTTTATTGACTACGAAGGGGCAATTGCATTAGCTATGAATATTTGTGGTTCCTGCCTTATTACTTCAGGAAAATGTTACATTGTGGTGCTGATTTAAATTTATTGTCACAAGTTTTAAACATCAGAAAATGAATTTGCTATATTATAATTAATTACACAAGCAAAGTTATAGACATATGTCGTTTTTATTTGGCCAGGCAAATCTTACACCATTTTACAAAAGAAGTACAAAGATTTTCAATAAGTTTCTTTAAGTGGTGTTTTGCCACGGGTCTAGAGCTTATTTAACTTACTTAGGAAGAAAAATGTGGAGGTCCTTAGCAATTTTGCTTATTTCTATTATTTATACAAAATTTGAGGACTAAAAAAAATTTAAGCACTGGTCCAGAGAGAGAGAACAATAGATCTATTTCCACATCCATATGCGTCCACGAAATATGAATGCAAAAATGTAGAATATTATGAAAACATGATCAAATCTCAGGATGCTATAGTTGTTTATATGCAAGTTTGAAGAATGTATCAACAAAATGTTGACTTTTACAGCTTTTAAACTGGCAGTTTCACAAAATCAAATTTACTACAGTTATTAAAAGGGTATTGATAGTAGTAGTGCATCAAAAAAAATATATTGCTGATATTAAAAAAGCATATTTTTTTGGTATATGTTAGCTAGCTTATCCCAAAAACTAGTCACATTATTAGAATAATGTGAATACATTTTTATTTTACTGTTTTCTAGTAAATTTAGCTGCTGGTAGCAAGCCAGCATAACTTCCAGGCAAAAATCAAGTAATCAGCTAAGCTACAACCCCGGAGAATCATTTTAATTTCATTTTAAGTTCTCCCTTTCCCCAAAATCAATTTCCGATATGCTTGGCTGATGCTAATAGAAGTACTACAGAAAGCTAGATACTATAGTAACATTGACTTCAGGTAAAATGGGAGGGGACAGTAAAGAAATAAACATTAAAAATAATGAAAGGGCTAGATTTTTTATCACATTTTCACAAGTATTTTTTACAGGAATTGTAGTTGTAGTTTAGCTGCACGAGTAATCAACAAAGCATATTTAAGATTTGTTGCATAAAAAATATTTAAAATTAACATTTTTTTAAACTATTGTCTATTGTGATTATTGTAACTATCACACTCCCTCTGTCACTACTCTCTCTTTTACCAACTGTCAATAATTGTACATTTTGTATCAAGCATATGAATTGAAAAAGCATATAGCTTATCAAAAATCTCCATATGCAAAGTCTTTTTTTTAATTAGTACCCTATTTTTTAGGTGTTTTCAAAAAATAGGAAAATAAAATAACAAACTTTTTGTTATAAGAAAGTTTTTATTTCAGATGTAAACATGCTTAATTTTTGGCAAAATCTCAGCCTCTAAAACCAGATATATGCTTACATATATAAAATCTTGAAAATTAATCTTACAGAACTTTGTTTATTCACAAAAAATAATTTCCATGAAATTTTATTTTTGATCTCACCAAAAATTTTACATTGTTTTCTCTGATCAACATAACAAGCATGGCGAGGAATCTTGCAAATATTAATATGTAATATTGCAAATATTACAAGTAAACACTGCAAACTAAAAATTTGCTCATAACTAATCTTATTTTCATTTTATTTGGTATTTTTGTATGTGTCTTCCACGGAATAAAAATGGATATGGAAATAATTCTATTGACTGCCAAAAAATAACAATCATACAGCTTTTATAAAGAACGTTTGGAGAAACTAAATTAATAAAAAAAAGTTCTGCTAATGGTGAATTTCAGCTGAATGTTAAAGGTGTCCTATGGAGAAATTGTGCTATGAAGATTTCTATAAGAATTCGTCTTAGGACAAAACTCAACTATCCATGTTATAGACTTGTCTGCTTAGCAGATATGAAGTTTAGGAATGCTAAACTGTGTTATCCCAAAAGGTAAATTGTACTTCAATTAAGAGTACATACTTCCCAACTGAATGCTGGTCAAAAATAGTGTGACATTTTTTTATTTTGCTTTTTTAGCCTTTTTTACAAAAAAGTGGATATGTGTGGGTTGCATGATTGTGCAGTGTTGAAAATTTAGAAGGACATAGACCTCAATAGTACTAACAACTCCAGTAGTTTGAACTTTGGAATTAGGTGTTATTTTGTGGGTTACAGCTGTTTTTTGATCCTGAACTTTAATGTAACCCATAGAAACGCTCAATTAACATAAAAGACAGTGGGTTGTGATGTTTAATGCTTATTATTTTAACTCACGTAATTAGGTGTGCACTTTTCTGAAGTTCTAAGTGTGTTTTAGTGAGTTACATTTTGGGTACAAGAAACATACTCTGATTATTAGTGTTATTATAACCCACATTATTCAGGAGTAAGCAATGTTGCATAAAATAAACATTATTAAAAGGGAAAGGCTAGTAATAGTTACCAGATGAATTCGCAAGGAAGAATCCACTGAATCTCTCATTAAACTGACATAAGGGATACCAAACAAAAACATACAACACAGTAATTTGTCTCTTTTATAACGGGATGGCAAAAAGAGAAAAAAGCCCTGGGATCGAGGTTGCCCCCAATCTGCATTATTCTATGTTTATAACCGCTGAAAAAAACATCTAAAAATATAAGCATGTGCAACAAAAAAATTATAAAATAAAAATGAAAAATGTCCAAAAAAATCAAAGGCGTCTAACAACCGTTATGTAAAAAGTGAAATACGCTAAAACTATATACTTGCTTTGCCATTCCAGAAGTACACCAGGGAAAAAAGGAAACCAAACATTAAAAAACAATCCAACATTTTTCGTTAAGTCATACAAAATCAGCTATTCAGTCTATTCCATACGACAAACCTTCCAAAGTTATACTCAAAACATAAGAAAATAATAGTTGAAAACACTTAACAGAGAAATATAAAAACTTGAATCATTTGGTATATTGTATATCTACTGAAATATTTCAATCCAAAATATTAAAAGAACAGTTTGCTTTAACAGACCCAAACTTATAATCAAGAAAATCATGCATAAAATCAAAGAAAATAACAATGCAGTTTTTTCGAATTTAAGAATCGAATATATTTCATACGATCGTAACGTAACAGATGTAAACATTGATTTAACTTAATTTACATTTAGGTTTATTATAACGACATCAACACTTCACAATTTAAGTTTAGGTTTTAGGTTTGTTACACAATGGGTAGTGTTAAAAACAGTAACAACGGAAAAATTACTTTTTACAGTTTTAGTTTCAGCGTCGATGTTCTTAACTTTTTTGACAAATGCTATCCTCATTATTCTCAATATGTTCTTAACATGACAATGGCCTGAAAATACCTTTTAATGCCTTAATAAAATAAAGCATGCTAAAGTTACTATAGCCAGCTAATGGCAATTTCTACTACATGTAACGGTCCATTGCATGGACACAAAAAAGTTCAGTTAGTTTGATATACAATAAAAAAGTAAACTTTTAATTTTATGCGTCATGCAAATGTTTATATGTAATGCAAACTATCAAGCTTAGACATATTTTTAGAATATTCTAAACTTCTGACCTTTTTTTCAGAGTATATTCTTTACAAAATAGGTGCTTCAAGAAAATATTCTCCGGCTCAAGGCACAACAACAAACTTAATATTTAAGAAAAAAATTAACTCTGAAAGAAACGGTTAAAAAATTCTTATACACCAAAATTCATTCTATTTGTCTATTAAATAATTTAAACAACACACCTGCTTTTCGTTAGCTTTCTCAGTAAGGTCGCTAGCTAGGGTTTTCTTTGAATAAAAGTCCAATCAGTTTTTTACTTTTATTACTAAATTTCGCTTCATCCCAAAGAGAACAAATTGAAAATGTATGCTACAATTGTTTGATGTATTTCCAATAAATTCTTTTGGTGATGTTATATCATTGTACGTCTTTCTTCGTTTTAAAAAATATTTCCACAACAACAGTTTGTTTTTTACATTTTAGATTCATATTCGAATGCGATACAACCTTGTTCCCAGAACACAAAAATGGAAAATATAGAAAAACATATAAGCTTTATTCTAACCTCATGATGGGTAAACTTTGTTTGAAATAACGTTTTCAGGATTAATTTGAAAAACAGACAACCTTCTTCACTTCGGTTTTCTTTTGTCAGTTAATAAACAACTTGTTTCCATGAGATACTGTGTTACCATAGTAAACCGGGGTAAAATTAAATTATTTTAACCATAACGGCCGAAAACAGCACTGTAGCATAAATGACAAATGGACCCCTGATTTTTTATTTGACGGCTTACTTATTTTTATAGTAAATTTTAGCGTACGGCCACGTCATAAGAAAGTGACCCGTGACTCCCGTGCCATGGACTCATAGTTTTACTCATGCAACGGAATTGATATATAAGATCATCAATACAATTTCTTCTGACTGGAATTAGGTGTTTATGTGGGTTACAGGAACAAGAAATCACAAACTCTAAAAAAACACTAATTGCAAATGTTTTTTATAATACGGGTTTCTCGTATTCCCTCCCTCATTTTCAAGTCGCATTAGAACCGAGGCTTGGAATGGTAGAATATTGTCAAAATGGCTACGGAAAGTGGAAGAAACAGTGCTGTGAGTAAAGAAGAAATGTTGGAACTGTTATTAAGAGATATTGATTTACCAATTGCAATTATTAATGAGTCAAAAAAAGAAGCTGTTGAATTAGATACTTGGGGAAAGTTTTTGTCTCTTCTTCCTGCGTTCACAATAAAAGAAATTGAAGAACATCGTTTATGAAGTGGGAAAACGCCAGAGAGTTCTATAATAAAAACTCTTGATCGTGGGAGAAAGTTTAAAAATGAAAGATATTTAACTTCAGATTCAGTGAGTACAAAATGGGATGAACAATGCTTTTATTTAAAATGTCAGTCTAAGGCAAGCATAAAGAAAGAAAAACGATATGTGTCTGTAGCACTGTGTAGGTCAAGTGGAAAAGTTAGCAATGCAAAATGTTCTCGTCCTGCTGACTTAAGTGGCTAATGCAACCACATAGTGGCATTCCTACTTGAGATTGTGGACTATTCCTTAAACCAGCTCCCAAATGTGCCAAAAGAAATTTCTTGTATAAGTCATCTACGACAATGGAGGGTTCCAGGCGAAGTGTCGAATAAAGCTCTTAAACTTATGGATACAGTTATTCAAAGCCAGACTGCTTCACGAGGAATATCATCAACTCTATACGATCCTAGGAGGGATAAAGATACACTGCAAGATAGCTTGAATTTAATGCAAGCTAAGTTGCAGGAAAGGGACAAAAAAATTGGATTTGCTTGTTGTGTAGCGCCTGTTGGATTGAACCAAGAAAAAATAAATACAAAATTTGGTCAATTTGTTGTTGGTTCACCTCTTTCTTTTCACCTGAATCCAGTTGCTTTTACAACAAAAGTTGAAACAAACATAAACAAAATAAAAAATCTGTTGAGTACGATTACACTGAACTACCCTTATTATTTATAAAAGAGGAAAATGAGCTAGTACCAAAAGATTGGGTCAATACTCCTACAGAACAGAATTATCTTAATTCTATCAAAATATCTAGAGAAAAGTGCAGATTGTTGGAAACTCATACAGTTTCACAAAGTAAGAATGAGCTGTGAAAATTGTCAAAAAAATGGCAGATTGGTTGGTTCAAGCGAAGGTATTTATTCGAAAAAAAAATTTTGAAAGCCTTGTTGACATTTTTTTATCCACAAAAGAAGAAAAAGATCTCCATACCCTGTGCGTGAGAATTTTAAACATGGGAAACTGTATGAACCTATTGCTCAAGAAAATATGAAGATGTTATGCAATTTTACTTAAACCGCGATGTCGAAGTACGAGAAACTTGGTGTGTAATTCAACCAAACCTTTTTTGGCTTGTCGCAAGTCCTGATGGACTTCGATCAGTTGATAATAACAACATATTAGGACTTGTTGAAATTAAATGCCCCAAAAGTAAAAGGAATCACAATATACACGACCTAATTTCCGACAGCTTGTTCTATGTTAATAAAATTGATGGCAAACTTGCTTTAAAAAAAGATCATCCCAGTGGATATTACACTCAAATTCAGATGGCAATGGGCTTGTCAGGAGCTATGTTTTGTGATTTTGTTGTTTTTGTGTTTAATGAATTGATTATTGTTAGAACTCCTTTTGATGTAAATTATTTTTATGAGTTAATTCCCATGCTACAAAAAAACACATGTTGCATATATATAAATATATATAAAATATATATAAATATATATATATAATATATATATATATATATAAATATATTTAAATATATATAAAATATATATAAAATGTAATATAGTATATATAAAATGTATATATATATATATTTATATATATATATATAAGGTTTTCACATACCCAATATGATATTGTGGGTTACAGTACTTTTATTTAAGCTTTTTTAATCAAATATTAATGAACTATTTCACACAAAACTAATAAACTATCTAGATATTTCCAGGACTCTTTATAAAACTTGAAAATAAAAACAACTGAGCAAAAACTACATAAACCATATGAACTAAAGTTAATGACTTTAATAAATTATGCAACTTTTAAATAGCTAAAGAACTGCTGTCATATATATCATAAAATCATTCTGTTCAACATAGTACAATTTGCAGCAAAGTCATTGTTGGGAATTTCGTAGCCTTTTTTTATTCTGTGATGTTGACAAAAGGGTAAAAGATTGAATTCGTGGCTTCGCAGTAACACGCATTTTTGAGATATCCCGGGTGTTAGTTGATTCTTGGCTGTTCTTATGTTAGAAATTCCACACTTTTTTTTCTGAAACTAAATGGAGTAGCTTTTGCCTACTTTTAGTTGGTTTACCAGTGATTGATAGTTGATAAAGAACATTGGGTTGCTTTAATGATAAATCGTCTTGTGGTTTGTATATAGGAGTTAAAAATTGTGGGTTACAATTAAAAAAATTATACTCCTGATAAAAAGTTTCATAATACCCTGTTAAGGCACATATTTTTCTTTTGTTCCTTTTTCCTGGATACTGTGACCAAACTTATTTACTATTGCAACCCACAATTTTGAGTTTAAAGCTAAAAAAGCTGTACTTTTTTTGAAGAAAAAATTATACTAACTGGTACTATACTAAACTACCAATATCAATCAATATGCGGATAATTTGATTAATCACAACAGTTTTTAAGTCATATAACCCACAAAACTGCACCAAGAACATAAAAACAGACACTTATCTACAGCATAGGCAAAGTGAAGGTTCTCTCAGGCTAATAAATATAAAAGTACTACAAGTCTTCTTGGCACCTGTTTTTAGAATGTAATCCACAATAACACACCTAAATATCTTGGTGCTTGTATCTATGTAACCCACATGGCATTGTAACCCACAATTTCACACCTGTCTTATAAAAATAGAACTGGTATAACCTACAGTATTTGGTTCCTTTTCCAAATTAAGCACATATTATCCAGAATTTTTAAGGGCATAAATTTTTTACTGTAACCCACATAATCACACCTAAGCACCATTTTGTTTGGATGTCATTAAAAATGTCACAAAACCCATGTTAATATTTGACTGGCATCACTGGTTAAAAAATTGTTCAAATATTATTTATAACAGGCCTTGCCATGAGCAAAAAACCTCCCGAGCAATTAATTGCTCGCGTCAGAGTGTCTACGCGAGCAATTTTGCTTGCCATATTTTTCGCTAAAAAAACTTTACATTTAGTCTCTTTTTCAGGAGAGGTGTGCGCCTTGGCACACACCTAAATCGTTTTGGGTGTGTGATTAAAACGTCCGCCACATTTCCAGTTTGGTCGGACATGTCCGTAGCTCGTTTTGAACTTTCGTCGGTTAAAACGTCCGATAGATTTCCGGTTGAACACTTTTAGATCTCAGAATTATTGAATAGTCCTGGTCCTTTAAATCCACAAGCAAGCCTATCCATAGCCAACCTGACCATCCTAGCTAATTCACCAACTCCTGACTTAGTTAAAAAACTACGTAGACATAAATCTCTTTTGCCCGGCCCCTTCGTCGTTGGTAACCAGGTCTTACATAAGAAATCCAGCCATGCGGTTCTTAACTAATGCGGAGGTGAACGCCGCCAGAGCACGGATGACGCAAGTCTGCAAAACTGCACTTACAGGCGGAACAGACAATTTATCACGGATTTAATTGTAGATAATTTCTTCATTTGATGAAACAATTGGAAACCATAGCAGGTCCAAATTTAATGGATTATTTTCTTTATGCCGCAACTGTTATTCAAACAATTTTCTTTTCAGTTTCACTTAAAAGACCAATCAATTCTTGAGAAAAATGTTTACACTTATCTCAAAATGTTAATTTTTACGCGAGCAATAGAATGCCCGGGTAACGAGCATCTACGCGAGCACTACGCGGGCGCTAGCAATTGCTCGCGACTCATGGCAAGGCCTGTTATAAATATTAAGTCATTGACCTAAGGTTGTCGGGTCTTTTTTAATATATGAAAATCAAACAAACATAATAATAGCACTGAATATAACATACCTCTGTTGGGATATGAAGATTGGTCAACCCTTTTATCCTACAATAAAAATGTTAAATGTAAATGTACCGTACAAAGTTAAAATATTTTTTACAAAAGTTCAGATTACTTCCTTTGTTGACTAGCAGACTCTTATTAACTGAGACAAAATGAGGTTTCATGAGGATGAAGCAAGACATAGGCAGTGAAGAAGGAAGGTTCTGATTGTTTATAAAGGAGTGACATGATGAGCTAAGAAGCAGGCTAAGCATTTGTACCATTAGAGATTTTATCAAGATAAGAAGATTGAGTTGTTGGAACACTTGGAAAGAATGGTCTTGGATAATTGGGTATGGAAGGGAGACTTAATAATTTCTGGGGCCAATCCCAGTGATAGACTGAGAAAGACTTGGCAAGAGGTAATAAGGACAGATGCAGAGGAATTATTTCAACATAGTCCAGATTGATTATAATATAATCATTAATCCTTTCCTTCTGCCTTTTATTAATACTTTTCTATTTATATCTAATTCCCAAAAATCATTTTAGGAGAACACTTATTTTCCCCTGCAGTTTATTTTCACTGCAGCAGTTAGCGCATGACTGTTACACTTTCCTGATTTTCTGAAATAATTTGGTTTTATACCTAACATGGAACAGGGAACTGCAGGTGGGCGATTGAAGAACCTGCTCTCTGTAGACTTGTACATATTTTTAAAATTCACATCAATACTAAATAGCTTGCTACCTGTTTGATATTACACTTTTAGCTATTTGGTATTACTCTTATTGTATTTTTTCCTTATGCTTTTCTCTGTCTAAATTTTCATCTTTATACTTTTATCTGCTTGCAAGATTGCTGTTTATCTCCTTCAGTTAACCATGAGGCAACAAAGTAAAGTGGTTTCACTTTCTTGAAAATCTGTATGGAAAGCCAAGTTTTTTTGTAGACTCACAATTTTATTTTTATGTTTTAACAACACTCCGTGGCATTTGAAACAGATCAGATTATTTCTAACACACACACTTTATCCTCTTGACAAAGCAACAATAAAAAATGGTGAAGGACATTAAGGTAATATCTAGTGATGAGTGTGTTCCACAAAAAAAACTCCTCATATGTGAAATACAACTAAAATCCCTAAAACATTAAACTAACCCATTTATACGAAGACTTAACTGCTGGAAATTGAATAATGTTACACAAAGGTTTTAGGCGATTGTTTTCTGGGAAGGTTAACACTGTGAAGAGAATACAGAGGACACCTGGAAGCTAAGCTCTCCTAACCTCCACTGATAAAATATGTGGCAAAACTAGGACACAACACCACAGAACGGGTTATGTGGTGGTGAAATTACGAAGTAGTGTTGCTATGGCTAAAAAAGGCAGTGTTGGAAGTTATAAAAGCAGAGTTGTAATAAAGAAGAATATTTATACAAGCCAAATGTAATGCTAAAAGATCTGTATAAACTCCTAAGAAGACTGCTGAGGTAAAAAAGTTTGCTGAACCCAAACCTGGTATGAAAGACATCTTTAAAATAGCAAGCAGATAAGAAATGATAACCAAGATACCATTTGAGATAAATGTGTCAACGATGATTCTGGAAGCCTTGCAACAGATATCAAGGCTAAGAAGGCCTTGCAAAACTATGAGTGCGTTCTAAATATATAGAGTTTCCATGGAATTTCAATAACCTGACCACTAACTCAGTTGCTGGTCCTGCTATTCTTATCACGTTCGACAGTGCTAAAAGCTATTGTCAAAAGGGAACCAGACAAGGCTGCTGGTCCTTCAGGAAAAGAAAAAGAGGAAATTACAGGAGACTAAAACTCCTGGATTATGTCATGAAAGTAATGGAGAAAGTACTCAAAAACATTATCAGGAATAGAATCTTCATAGATAACATGCCAATTTACTGCATGCCAAGATGCGGCACAATTGACGCAATATTCATCCTTTGGCAGTTGCTTAATGCTGCAAATAATATGGTTTCTAAAATACTGTTGTTACATATACCCCAGTCAAGGTTAGTTTAACACTAATTAGATGAGCCATTATTTTTTTTTGCAAAAATGTATTCTTGCAGAAAGCATGCCATTTTAATGCTTTTTTCGTGTTTGTGACTAAAAAAATAGCTGTTTAATTAAGTACTATTTGTTAGTTAGTTATTGATTCATTGTAGACAGTTCCATCACAAAGGTTTACCAAAATGCAACTGTCACGATTTTGTCAATACTAGCTACTCGTTCACTATCGTTTTTATCAGACATAGATCTAATAATTGGGGTTGCTAATAAGCCAGATGACAAAATGTGGTATCTATTTTTAACCAATCCAATTATATACACGTTCGATATAAATACGAACACTTTCAATTGTCTGTTTGTCTTAACTTCTTTCAAACTGAGCTGTTTTGTTCCTTTGGTGAAACTTCAAATGATTAACTCGACACCAGCTGTAGCTGTAAACTCATCAATAAATCTAAATCCCTGATCAGCTGAAATTTGATTGCCCGGATGTTGGTCTCTTATTTTCATTAATTAACTCAACATCACTTATACGCCCATCAAGTGTCTTCAATAAGAAGAATGGAGCCATGTGGAGTACAACCAACAATAAATTTACCAGTAGAATGCTTTTTGTAGTTAGAATAAATTGTAGCTCTATCCTGTAACTTTTTTGATGTTTGATAAATAATTCCGTGAATTACTTATCAAACATCTAAAAAATTAATCTAATCAATTATGCCAGTTAATGCTTAGGAAATATTGCCGAAATGTATTAGGTAATGTTCCTATATATGCTTCATGGTCAGGACATTTAATTAAACCAGACATCCTGATGTAAATAAGATCAATCTACTTCCAGAAGATATTATTAAGAATGTTTTGTTGCTGCAAAATTGATCTGCTAAACTTATCCATGGTATATTGAGTAGCTTAGCTTAGTTTTCCAATGTCATTAAAAGTTGGTCCTTAAAAGTGTGCAGATCTATTTATGGTTGGTAGAAAACGTCTTAGGATGCTCATATATAACACTAAAATGTTTGATTGTTATACCAGTATAAAATTTAACTTTATCAGCTTAGATCTTTGACAGAAGTGTTAGTAATTGTTTTGTAACTTGTTTTCTTTAATTTGTTTTTGTGATAAAATAAAATCATTTGAAATATAAGTCACATAATTTGAGATTTTATAGCAATAATTTAATTATTGTTTAGTTTTTTTTTAGTAAATTTTAAAAATGTCACACAATTTTTGACTGCAATTCTAAAGTTTTGCTTTCTAGCTTGCAACAAGAAAGAAAACATGCTTACCATTTTGAGTGCTGTTTTCCCCATGTAATAGCTCGGACAGTAGCAACTGTGGATGCAACAAAAGATGTAGCTAATACAATATTCTTTGGTGTCAAATTGTTTTTATTGAAAATCTTACTAAAACTTGGTGCCATATTTTGTCAAGCACCACAACACCAACCTTGGACTTTTGACCTACGATAACAATTCGGTCCAAACAGAAGCAAAATAGATTGACTCTGTGTGTGTCAAGATTTAGAGATTACCCCCAACGGATACAACTGCTAAGTTTAGCCGAATTTTTAATTTATTGTGCGAAGGCTAACTTCGCACGTAACTGAGAAAATCTAGCTTGACTAGTGTTTATGGTCCAGCTTCGAAATTCTCAGAAAAGACGAAAAATGCGGGAAGGAAATCGTCCACCTGACCAGAAACCCAAGAACTCGAACATTGTTGGGAAAATGAAAACAATATAAAAAAGAGCCTTGCACACCGAAAAGGCAAAGAGGGCGTTGCAAGATCCAAAGATTGCAATAGTAGCGTCTTAGTTGCAAGAGTTATTTCCTGCTCTAGCAAGTAATATATTTTAGCTATAAACAATAATGATGTGGTGTCACACATAATAGTACGTCAATATAAGGAGTAAGGAGAACAAATTAAAATTTTCAATTTTACGAATATTTAATGGTAGCTCGTTGTATAGTGTAACACCCATTGAAAAGAAACCAGTTTTTGCATATTTGAGTTTTGTGAATGGAATTTGTAATTTATAACCATCATTTCTTGTCCCCATACCATGGGACTGTACTTTAAAGTAATCAATAAAGTTTGCACATGTTTTCCTTTCTAAACATTTTCGCACAAGTAGAATTGATTGTTTCTTTAATACGTTTTCAACAGGTGGTTGGCTTGTTCCAGTGACCGTTTCAGCTAGATTATCAATGGATTTAAGCTTATTTCTTTGCATTTGGCTTAAATTTAAGTTTACCATACAGTTGTATGTTATGCAAGTATTGCTCACTATTGAAAAGGTAGTCAGCAAACTAATTTCAAGCAGAACCTTTGATTCCAACACTTTTCAACTTTTCCAGTAGAATTGAATGGTTTAAAGTGTCAAAAGCCTTTGATAAGTCAATATAAAGTGCACCTACCAAGTTGCCTTTGTCAACAGCTTTGCGAATATTGTCTGTCAGCAGGATGGTAGCTAGCTCAGTTGAACGTCTTTTCCGATTACCGAACTGATTTTCTGATAAGATGTTGTTATTTTCGAGGTAATCAGATAGTTGTTTATGGACAGCCTTCTCGTAGTCTAGTAAAATAAACTCATCATTTTTCTCGAGGATTTTTGATAAGGAAGAAAGTACGGAAATCGGACAATAATTGTTGTTGTTGTCAGTTGCACCTCCTTTGTGAATTGGGCTAATTTCGCAATTTTCCACTCAGTTGGAACCAGTCCAGTGGAAATCGACATGTTGATGAGGTGAGTTAATGGAACCGATAGGGGTTGGGCAGCATCTTTCAGGATTCCTGGAGGTAGGTTGTCACAACCAGCAGCTTTTCTCCGTTTTAGTGATCTCAGTTCTTTTTCCACAAAAATATTCGACTAACGTAGTCAAAAGTAAACACTTTTTCTGAAAATAGAAAAATAGATTCAATAGAAAATTAAGTATCATATCCAGAGTATTTTTCTTTACTGTATGATTCTGGAATTATGCTAACTTAATGACATTATGACAAGAAGACAAACTATTGTTGGACAAAGTTCTTATCATAAAGTAGCAAGTACATTTTACACCTAAAATTTCAAGTTTAAAGAAAAATAGAAGTCACGAGAGTTCTGAAGTCTATATCATATATAATGTTTGGTTCATGTAGGAAATTATTGTAAAGACTATTTTTACAGTAAATCCTTTTCGCGACATTTTTTTCTCTGACATCTTTTGCATTGTTCTACAATATTATTAAATAAAGCAAAAAAAGGTTACTTCCCCTGTGAGATGTGTAGTCAACAGGTTTAGATGCAAGAACTACAAAATAGTCAAGGCACGCATTGTAATCGGACTAAATTAAGTGATCCCCAACAGCACTATTATAACAAATAGAATCTCTCTTACCAGTAAGGTGCGAAACTGCAAGATCCCAAGCCCCTACTTTCAGGTGACGCATAGTCTTACCAATATGAGTGGCAAACACGTGATTACTTGTATTCAACACCAGAAAGCAAAGAATTCACTTTTGAATAAAGAGTTCACAGCTTCTTACGCTTACAAACTAGGTTATACGAAGAAGGAATTATAAAGAGTACCAATACATTCCAGTTTTTTTTACATTATGTTTAAACAAGGTGGTGTTAATAACCACTGGTTGGTTATTTTCATCAAACCTTTATCCTCAGCCAGTTTTGAGACTTTTATGCGCATAACAGCTTATTCTGACTGTTATCATCCCAAAGAAATACAATGCAGGGTTCGAATTACCAGGTTGCGAATAATTCTACAAATTTCATCAATCATTTGTCTCACCTATTTCTATAGCGTTTGCTTACAACATTATAACCATTATCAAGGGATCAATAGCAAGTGGCCTATAATGCTCCCAGACTGCAATGGCAACGAATAGTTCTTTTGTACAATCAGCAAATTTTTGTAAAACTGACTTTATATTTCTAATTCTAACCCTGCCATGGTTATCTATGTTTTTTCTTATAATTCTTTTGACTTTGCATTAATCACACTTGTCTATCCTCATCACAAGATGTTAAAAGAGTGCATTTTCTTCATTATCACATTGTTTCCACCAAGATATTTCCTTCCAAATAATGCTAGTTGAATCAAATTTTTTTCTAGAGCTTCTAGTTGTTTTAGTCCTTCTAGATTGCACCAATGATCTGCTAGTACTACCATCTTTCATCATAAATCGAATCTTTGTATAACTTTTTGGTTTGTAAAAATTATTTGTATTATACATTTCTTCTTCAAGCAATTTGACTTTTTTTTTGTGCATAAATTTCAATTGCCAGAAGTTTAGACTTTTAGACTTTAGAAGTTTTGCATATTATTAAGAAGTATAACAATGTAATAATACTGAATAATATTTTATAGTGGAAATCATGTTTAAACTAATACAGATTGCATCATATGTTGGAGTACTGGTTTGGTTTTGTGTTGTCATCTGCCATTTTATAGCAATATATAGAGCGTAAGTGTATCTATTCTATGTTTAGTTGATTTTCCAATTTATGTAACTACAAAAGTGGAATTTTTTCCATTTTTTCCCAGCCTCAGAAATCTTATTTTACTTTTCAAGACCATGCAAAGGCATAAAATATTAACCAATAAGCTGAACAAGGGATAATCAGCAGAAAATACAACAATCTTTGACAAACTTTGGGTTTTATTAAAATAATTAATTTACTTATAATGCAAAATTAACTTAAGAAAAAGCTTTTTTTGAGTAATGTTGCCTGTTCTACCTTTCAAGGAAGAGGAATTTTAGACTTTGCAAAACATGACACATGTGTGTTCCAATGTTTCATCATAACCATGATTCTTAAGACAGGTTGAAAGCTAACCGTTTTCAATAAACCCCTAAGCTATTTATCTTTGTGAATTTGGCTATATGTGTATATTTTGCATGATACCCATTTAGCTATCATATAGAGCATCAATACAAGCGGGAAAAATATTGAAGATATTATTTCGGTTTGTCTGTTCAGTATTCATATTACTGTGGAAAGTTTATCATTTCTTGATAGTTTAGTAGGCAATGTTTCGGGAGATCCTTATCCCATCATCGGGCAAAGTAAAATGATGTTGAGTATGTATTTATATAATTGCAGAGGATCGAAATTCATAAAAATTAACCAATCAGAAACGAGCAAAGAAAATATCATATCTTCATTACTGAATTATGCCAACAGCGTAGTCAGTGACAAACAGGAGAGGAAAGAAGAAATTCGACGTGTAAGAAATGCATTAATCGCAAATGGATACAGTCATAAAGTCATCAAATAAAATAAAGAGAAGATGCAACGGAGACAACAAGGAAACATCAGAGGAATTTATCGCATCAGCATTCCTACCCTTCGTACCAGGTACCAGCGAGATCCTTCGTCAAGTCTTAAGGCAACACAAGATCAAATGTATTCTTAACTCTAAAGACACCCTAAGAAGCACTTTATCTAAACCAAAAGACAAAATGAACCTGGAAGAACAAAGCAATCTTGTTTACGAAATCCTGTGTAAAGATTGTGATGCAATGTATATAGGCGAAACAAAAAGAAAGTTTAAGCAACGAGTACAAGAACATATGTGCGCAGTGAGAAACGGAGATGTGAAGAAAAACGAAATTGCAGACCACACCTGGAGCAGAAGTCATCACTTTAATTGGGATGAGAAGAAAATCATTGGCAGAGAATCCAGAACAACGGCCAGGAAGATTAAAGAAACCATCAACAGTGTAGAACGTAACAAACACATAAACAGCATCTTGTATCAACTTTCTGAGATTTGGTTACCAGCCCTTCAGAAAAAGTTGTTACCTACATCTAGGTCCGAAAATGTTAATTACCGTAACTAACTGTAATTCTCAGCTCGTTTCTGATTGGTTAATTTTTATGAATTTCTATCCTCTGCAATTATATAAATACATGCTCAACATCATTTTACTTTGCCTACTTTGATGATGGGAGAAGGATCTCCTGAAACATTGCCTACTAAACTATCATGTTCAAGAAGTGATAAACTTTCCACAGTAATGAGACAAAATATGTTTGCTGCATATCTATACGACCTAGAAGTAAGGGTCGTTTGCATAAAGATTGACAAAACTTTGGTTTAGCTTCTCTCTGTTGCATGATTAATCATTGAATTATTTTCATATCATAAAAATGCAGCTAGAGTACTGTTCCAAAGGTGCAAAAAATTAAAACTCTGAAAAATTAAAAATCTGGTTTTTAAGAAACAGTGTCATGTACGAGACAAAGTTTGTTACATACTAGAACAGTTTTTCATCATCCACAATATTTGCATTTTGTTGAGGGATGAATTGGACATAAAACTGTTAACAACTTTTGTATAAAAAAATTCACAATATAGTTGGACTTTCTCTACAAAAAACAGAAATGACTCATATCTGTTGTATTTAACAGGATGAGACCATTTCCCTCAGTGGTCAAGGATTTATGTCCCGTACGTGTCGTTTTTTTAAAAAGCTATTGTTGGATTCTGATAAAACCCCAAAATTGATTACTGTGATTAGAAATGTTCCTTTGTCGTTAGGGTAAATGTTTAAAAAAGTTGTGCTTTTTAGTTCATACCCAAAACACATTAGTTATTTCAATAATGTGCTACACAAGAAATTAAGTTTTAGTAATAGTTTTAGTTTTTACAAGTAGTAGAGATGAAATTATCTAGAAAGGGTTGTAGCCTTTTTAGAAACTATAGGTCTCACCTTTATCCAAGGTAGGTAGTTTCATAATACTACTGTAGCCTGTTTAAAGATGCATGGTCTTCAGTTAAAAGTGAACATTTCTTAATCCATAATATGCCTGAACAAAGATTTTGAATAGACTGCACAATTTCTGGAGGCAAATAAACTTTTATAAACCTTGAAAAAGAAAAACAAAGTCCCTTCTTTTTGGTACAGCCAAACAATGTATCGATTGTCCATTATACCAACGCCACCGAGTATAAATACCTTGAAAATATCGAAGATGCGTGTTATATACTTAGTAATGATTTTGACGAAAAGTACCAGAAGGCCTCAAAAATTTGGTGTTTGCCATTCTGAATTATTTGCAGGTTCTTTTTCAAGGATTTGAATAGCAAAAGTTTTAATGTACTCCCCACCTGCACAAGTAAACTTTTTATAAGTCATAATAGTTCAAAAAGCATATATGCACTTGACTGGATTGAACATGAAGAAAGGAGAAAAACATGGTATTATATCATACTTACTTGTTAGTCTAAAAGTGACAGAAAGTAGCCTAAATTTGGCATAGATAGATAGATAGATAGATAGATGTGCATATTTTACATGGCTAGCCTCACAAATATCGAGGGATATACCCTGTCTATTATTTCCAGGAGGGGCCATGGCGTAGATGGAGAGTCCTAGAGTATTTAATGCTCATTTTGAGCTACGCAGACCCAATTAGAGCCCGCGCTCTACTAGACAACTCCCGGCAACATCCAACGGCCCACACAGTGTGCCATCTTCCCAATTTCCCTCACATGGCTTGGGTTAACCCGGGGCTATGGTAACATTCACTCGCCCATGTTGAATCGCCGTCAAGAGGAATCGAACCCCGGTCTCCCGCACAGAGTACGAGAGCTATAACCACTAATCTACGGCGCCACAATCTACGGCATGTTGTTGCTAATCTTATCATTTTGTTGTATTTCATAAGGGGATATAAAGTAGTTTTAAAAAAGGGTATGTTTTCTACCTTATGTTTTGTCGTTTAGATGTTCCCTGCTGAAATATAGTGAAAAGCCAAAATTTTGATAAATCAGCACATTTTTTTAAAGCTAGTACTTAGTTCACACAATCTGCAGGAATATGTGCTGGTTTAGTTTTCCTTTGTCTACCTAAAAAATGAACTTACTTATGAATTTTTAACACGAAACCAGCAATGGTGCATTCATATGTGAATTTTTTTGCATATTTCTTATTCCCCTGAACTTACTCTGCAGAAACCTTTTTTCTTTGCATTGGCTGCTGATGTATCGTTTTTGCAATCCTAGGTTTTGTTTGAAATTCAACAAAAGATTTTTGAAGAAAGGCTATACAATAATTCGAACTGTCTGTGAGGTGAGATAAGGTGAGGTGAGGTAAAAACATGCTCTATTTAGTCTTTTCTTGTAAAGCTAGTTGATAAATAAATAGCGTTGGCATAATGTATTTAGTAGCCAATGATTAAAAAGTATATATTTTGCATTTTTCATGCTAGCAGCCTGCTCGCTAGTTATGAATATTTGTGAATTTCACTAGCTAGCTCTAGTTAGCTAGATTATATTGCCGGTTTTCTGAGTGAGTGTAAAAGTTGAAGCATGAAAACTCAGAGTTGGACCTTAAAACAGAGCACAAGCAAAGTTTTCTTAGTGTGACCTGCTCAAATCTGTTGTGGTGGATAAAAGTGACATAAGATTTCTTTAGCAAATTTATACATTAAGTGATGTTTGTTCACTGGTGTCTGTTCAGACAGAATTTTATAACTCTCCACACAACTGTTTCCTCTCATCAAGTTCTCAGCACATTTGTCCAGAAGTGTGTAGTTTTAACTTACCATATTTTGCAAATCATCTTATTTTTGTGAAGCATAATTAGGCATTTGTTATCAAAATTAGGCATGAATTTTTAAATTTAAAAGATGCACACTAATAAGAAGTGTTTGCTTAGCAGTTTTCCTCACTGGATGTAAAATTAGTAAAAGTTGGCAGCAGTAGATCCCAAATCTTCCATTGACATTGTTGTTGTATTTGTTGCATGCTAACATTTTTCAACTTGTTTCAATTTGTTCTATAACTTCTATTTCAGTTTGTATTTTTTTTGTTCAGGTAAAAAAAGTGTTGGATTGTTGCTAACTATAGTTACTTTATTTTAAGTAAAGTGTATTACTTCCCCTGTACAGAAAATGTTTATAGAACCGTTGTTTTATCAATAAAGCTGCCGAAGTGTAATTGATACCATAGAATTATTGTCAAACTATTTCAAAGGAGAATCTGCAAGTCGAAGACGATTTGATAAAGTCACTTTTACCCATTTAAGACTATTTAAAAGATCTTATTTAAAAAACAATAAACAAGAAGAAAGATATTGCAGTGTACATTGTCTCTTGTAAAATTTTGAAAAAAATAATGATGTAGTCATTGTAGTAACACCAGAGAATACATATTGTAGCTAGATTTGGAAGTAAATAAACCGCACATGTGTATATAGATATATTTTTTATCATAAACAAGTTGTGGTTGGTTCGTATTTTTTTGCTTTGGCTTTGGCAGACAAAAAAAGCAGAGCTATGTAGCATGAATTCCTTATTTTTGAGAAATAATACAGGTTCCGAAAGACACCGAAATTGATGTTTTAGATCAATTTCAGTGTAGTTTTTCTTTTGTAACTGGACTTCCTTAATTGTGGCAATCTGTTGTTCATATTTTCTGCTTGTGCTGCTGTGGTACCTAAATATCCTGTTTGAACAGTTATTATTACAGTGATGTTGAAATAGCATGACCTTCACTCTGATAAAGTTTGAAATAAACTTCTGCTGTTTTTGGAGTATTTTACCTTTTCACCGATGCAAATTTATAGAATTTAGGCCAACAATGTTGAAAAGTTTATTCATTGCGAGTGTTACATTCAGGGTTTCCTTAAAAAAAATGTTTTATGTTGATGCCTCATTAAAAATACGAAAATGTTATATGGCCGTAGGCAATTTCTAGAAACAATGCCTAATGCAAGTATGCATAGAATGAACAGAATTTTTTGTTGAACACGTATTTCTAATATAAATTTTCTTCGTCATAATTATGTTATTTTAAAAAAAATGTTGTATTTATTATAGTGTATTATTGTTCTCTTGCCAAGTGTATTTCATATTCCTTTACAATTCTTTGCCTTGTATTGGCCCTTTATCACAAGATTAGATTGTGTGTTTAAACCATCTGGTTTTCTTGTTAAATTTAGGTTAATTAATTATTGCTTGGCTGTGATGTAACAAAATGGATTCTTGTTGACCTGTGTTAAGCAGTATAATAATGAAAAATAATTCTTTTTCTAGACTTTTCTATTTGTATTCATGGAGAAAAAGGAAAGTTGATACAATTGAACACAGAGAAGAGATTGGAATATCTGTTGTAAAGGTACTTATTATATTAATACTCCAGTTCTGTCCATCCGTCTGTCTGTCCAGACTGTTAGTTTGTCCGACTATCAGGTGATCTGATACATTTTCTTGATAGCAGTTTTAAAGATTTTTATATAACTTTCTGCATAGTAAAAGTTAAACCATGACAACAAACCCTTTAGTTGTTTCTTTTCAAGCATTCTCTCTAAGAAAAACCAACAATAAGTTAGGATTAAAATGTTTATTAGCGTGAAAAAAAGCTTTAAAATCTTTTATCTTTGTAAGTATTGGTTCTGAAGATTTTTAGAGTCAAAAGGCATTATGGTCGCCACACGATATATCTATATACTTGAGTTGATAGTATTGAAACCCATTGCACCAATTAGAGCTTAGTTGGTCGTACTACATGACACCTGAGTGCCTAATGCACCTAAGGACAGAACTATGAGCTTATGCTTAGTTAGGCTGGTACGCCAACTGTGTTCAATCATGTTTAGGTTTTACAATATGACTTCATCAGATGCACAATAATTACCAAGGCATTTTTAGTTATTGGTTCATATCAATAAGAAACTACCTGTTATTGCATTGCCAAATGTGAACCACCAGTCAATAATGGAGTGTCAGGCTCAGACACTCCTTCCATAATTCTACACTTTCCAGAAGGTTTTGTATAGAAAGCATTTTTGTCATGCGTGTATTTAATTCAAATTTTATCCCTTATTTACAGCTAATTTATAATATCTATGCAATTATTTGTTAATATTTATTTAATTCCAAAGATATCTTTTTATCTACTTGATATATTGTTATTAGTTACATATGATATAGTTTAATATATTTACTTAGACAATTGCTGGTATATCTCAGAAAGCTTTTGAAAATTTGGAATCACTTTTTACCCTAAATTATTCAAAGGTATAACTTTTTTATGGTTTACATAATAATTATCTCAAAGAAAAAAATATTGGCACATTTAAATTTGTATACCTGAAGTAATGACGTGACACTATTTATTGCACCAGGAGACAGTATGCGTTTCTTAATTTTTGTTTTACAGTAATATATAAACACTAATTGACACCTCTTCATATTCTTTTAGTTGTGACAGGTGTGTATGAAAGTCTCATTAAAACCAAAATAATCCAAAAAACCATACATAATTTAAAATAATTGCAGGGACAATCAATGCAACAAAACAATGACTTTTATTTAGGGCATTGATTTAACATGGGTTGTTCTATAATATGTGGTATGTATTGATATATTTATTGTGTTTTACAGTTTGAACTACTGATATGCGTTCATGACAAAGAAAATAACATAATTCCTGGTATTCAAAAACTCATACAAAAATATCCAGATGTGGATGTTCGTGTGTTTCAAGGTTTGTTTGTGATGTTTGTAAATTAAAATATTTTTAAACAATCATTAATTACATTTTGATGTGTTTCATGAAAGGGCTTTTTGATAATCATTTATTGTCTTGTGCCTTTTTCCTCCAGTTTGCTTTGACAGGTTGCTGGTAACAGACTGCTGTAGTTTATAGTTTAGTATAATAGCATGGTTCGCATTTTCCTGAACACCTTCGTAAAACACTGTAACAAACAAATTAAACATTCAAGCAATATTTTTTAGGCGCATGTGACATTGGAATCAACCCAAAAATAAACAACATTATGCAATGTTATGAACAAATTAAATATCAGTATGTATGGATTTGTGACAGCAATATTTTGGGTAAGGTAGTTACAAAATATATTTCACAATCTTGTTTTTTTCATCTTCTAATCAATAATTATTATTTTTAGTTCAAGCGTCATTATTAACTGAATTGGCATCACACATCCAACTAAATGTTGGAATGATTCATCAGGTATACATAGAATTAATCAAGATGGAACTTTTTTTACATGCACCTTTGGAATCTAGGTATTTTAATAAGTTGAATTATGCTCAAGATATTACGTCATAAAGTCAAAGTTCGAAGTTTAGAAACACACTCTGTAAAAAAAAGTAACGTAACTCCAAATCAAGGCTGTTTTAAAAAAAAACTTGTTACACACATCTATCACGATTCTAAATAATTTAGTGAAACATGTATGTGTTTTTCTAACTCTTTTATCTTTTCAAAAAAAAAAAACCAAATAAGTTTTATATCTTTGGACAGGTTATTTGATACACTTTTAAATGATATAAGAATGAAAAAATGTTGGCTTGAATTTTTTTAAGAAATGAATTTAAAAAATCAAGCTTGTTACTTTCCAGTAGCCGTAAAGCTAAAGTACAAGGAAATGATATAAGCTAATATTAGTGTTTTATCCACAATACTTTGATTTTATTTTTGATTTTTCAGAGTTAGATTAGGATCACAGTATTTGTCACCTTTAACTTGAAAAAATGTGACACATATTAACTGTAGTTTTAAATGGTTAAAAATTTTCTAATTGAAATTTTTTTATGTTTGGGTAACAGTTTGTTGAGGTTATAAAACCTGTTTTAACCCGGCAAAGGTCGATTTTTTCAAACTGCTATGTTTGCTATCCATGAATATCGGTTTGAGCAAACAACTTGATGGTAAATAATATAACCAGAAGCTAAAACATTATTAAAAAAAACAAAGTCAAAAAAGTTTCTTTTAAAATTGATATTTCGACCTTACATTCCAAAAGCCATCTTCAGAATGCATATATTTCTACAGTAAAACGTGTAAAAAGTAATAAAGTTTGTTGATAAAAGGTTACATTTAAATGATAAAGTAAAAACAATAACAACAGTTAAATACAACAGTTAAATAGGTTCAAATACGTTGAAGTGTCAAAAAGTGACACCTCGCTATAATTGACTCTATTTATACAAGAGTGATAAAAATAGTTAGTTAAAAAGCTTCAATAGCACTGATTTCCTTTGTGCATTTAGTGTGGGCTTATGTCTTTTAATGGTTATTGCTTCTTTTGTCCTTCTTTTGTAATAATTGCTGAGTTGTTTGTTTTTAAAAAGAATCGTAAAATCGGCCTTTTTTCACTGGTGCATGATCACTCTCCACCGGTTGAGTATAAACTTGTGATTTATGATCTCTCCCACCGTGGTCTTTTATTCTTTCTGCAAGTCTGCGGCTAATTGCTATCCATGTTTATAATAGAAAATAATATGAAAAAATAAATGTCACATTATTTTTGAACTAGTCGATAAGGCCTGTGGAAAAATCCATTTAGTGAAAGAAAGGATGGAAAGCATTACTTGAAATTTGCTGATGTTAGCAAGGACCTGCCGAAATACGAAAAAAGTTTTTTAAAAAAACCTGTTAACCTCATCATATAGATCTTAAAATGCTGATAAAAAAATGTATAGGATGATGTACATTTGCAGAAATATTGAGTTTTAAAAGTTCTATGACCAGGTTTGGGAAACTTACCCAATTACCCTATTTCCAAGTTATTGTAATTGCATTGTCATGGCTTTATTCACTAAAATTAAGATATTGATTTTACATTAATGTTATTAAGGTTGTGCTGTAACGTCAGAAAACTTAATATTTTAGACATAACTATTTCGGCGACATCAGAGGAAAATGCACACGTCGAAATTGTCCCTCACAAAAACACTGTTCTATTATAGAGATATGTTCAACTTGTTAGCGTCTACATTTTATTTAGATTTGTGTCTGTTTGTTTCATTGATTTATAGTTTAGTTGAAATAAAGGGGAAGTTAACCCAAAAAAATTTGATCCAGCTAGTGCATAAATCATGAAAAATATAACTTAGCTCCTGAATGTTGTGTTTTCATCATGCACTAGCTTCTGTCTTGTCTTAAAGAATTTTCTCTTATTATGGAACTTGTTTTATATTGATGGACTGGGCCAAACAACAATAATGACATAAACAAGTTAAAAAACAAAATTTTAAAGATCATGTATATGCAAACGGTGTACGCTGGAATAAGCCTCCGCTTTGTTTATTATTTCTCCAAAGCATCATGCCCAGTTTTAAAAGCTATAAAAGTCATACCTGGGATATACATTGTAATGACTACAAACAGTGAGGTAACATTATAAAGCCATGCAACCAAACTCAATGACACTCGAGCAATTCAAAGAAGATTAGGCAAAGTTATTTAACCAAAACATAGTGCCTTTTCAAAATGAAATTTCTTGCAAGCTTGTTTTATTACCACATGCTACCCACACAGCTCATGTTAAGAATCCACATCTGGACTATGACAAAGAAATATTTGAAAATGAGCCATTCCATACTATTTTGGGGTCACAGAAAACAAAAGAAAGAAAGATGATTGGGTCATAATAATGTCTATCAAACGCAATTAAACGCAAAAAGTCTGCATTCACAACCTGTAAGGATTTCACTAACTCACTTTATGCAATAATTTTTTATTATGATGCTCTATTTCAGTAATTGCAAATTTAGACATTTTCTTTCATCAGTAATTTTAGACCTGTTAAGGGGTGTTCATTCAAACTTATCAATGCATAGATATTATAAAGGTTAATTGATTACCATAAATTTTTTTGCCAAAATGACACTCGCTTGCTCGTCCCAGGCCTCTTATTTTTTGCTGATGATGTTTATACCTCGGCTTCCCTTTAAAAAGAAAAATTAAAATAAGCACCCAGAGCAATCATTGAAGTCTAGAATTTGTGTTTATTTAGATTGACCTTGTAGTTTTTTCTTAGCAGGAACAACTTTCTTAACGCATATGTCATAAACCTTGAATCATCTCGTTTTACTTTCAAAGGGTTCTGAGATTTTGACCATATTTTCAAATGGAAGAATGAAATGCAACTTTTTGTTTTATAAAATATCAAGAAAAATTTGGTTTAATTATGAAGATTAATTAAAATAGCTCTAAGGGATATTTGTTTTTAATAATAGGGTGAGTTTTTTCACGACTCTTTTATGAATAGTTTGAACAGTGATAAAAATAATATCAAGTGATGCCCTGTGATTACGACAGAACATGTGATTAGTGATAACAGTGGGATCTTGGGTGTTTAAATGAACCTTGTATCGAATCATCATAATGGTTCCTTTCTTTCCCAATAATCTGATAATCTAAACTGTTTTAACTGTTTTGAAATTGGTATAAATGAATATAGTCAGATACTTTACTTTGTTTTAGCTACCCTTCAAACAAACAAGTTCAACTAATAACTTTGGGGAGTGTCTTGATAAGGTAAGAATTAACCTGACATTCTGTACTTAGACACCACATTGATTCTTTTTTCCTTTTCTAGATGCAAACCATTCTTTAATCAGTTTATCACTTCCAATGCTTTCTTTTTTGGAGTCCTGACGTGGAAAACAGAAATAAAGTATTCAACTATAAGTGTTGCCAGACTGAGAAAATTCTCATTTAGGCCATCTTAAATGCTTGGCCCACTTAAGCGATAAGGGAATAATACTTAAAAGAATATGCAAAATACCTATTAGTAATTGCTTGAATAACTGTGGCAATGTTCCCACTTATTTCTTTCATTGCAAATTTGTCATTTATATATTCGTGAACAAGTGAAGAGATAGTTATTATCACTTTTAATAATGTAAAATAAATCTTAAAAAAAATAAAAATCACCCTTTTAATTAATAAAGATGATGTTTTTCTACTTCTTACGTTAGTAATTCTCCTTTAAATTATTTTAGTTAAGCCAACCTTTTTTCAAAGTTTTTAGATTATACTTCGATGTCATTTAGTTAACATTCCGCTGCATTATATTAATTAATACTGACAATAAAAATGTGTTGCCTTCAGTGTTTCTCTTTTGCTCTAAACAATAACCGTGACAAGTTTACTAGTTTTTTCAATCGCTGGTCATGTTAGTATTTATCATAATTATTGCCTGGATTTATATCTTAGGTCTATTTTGGAACACAACATGCACGATGGTATCTTTTCTTTGATGCGCTTGGTTTATGTTGCACCAATGGCATGTCAAGTATTTTTGATAAAAAAGCTCTTGATGAAGTGGGTAGGACGTCCCTTTTTCTGCTTTTTGGCATAGGACAATAGTCCTTGAACTTTTCAGACTGCCTGCATAATGAGAATTCACAATTTTCTTTTATAACTGTTTCTTGAGCCTTCCAAATATTTTTTACCCTTTTATAGCTTTTTTATAAACCTCTATACACTAAATCCAGGTTCAACTCAAAAGGTTGTCTATGCCAAGCTCAAAAATGATCCACGCCAGATAAAATTGTCCCCCATACCTTTTAATAATAACACTTTAAAAAACTCATTCTAAATTGAGGAATAGAAACATAAAATAATGCAACTAACTTGTGTATATAATATAAAATGAAAGTTAGTTAATTTGTACTAAAATCTATTTGACTAGTTAGTGACAGCATCAAGATATTGTGTGGTTATTTAGACTAAAAAATATCTTTTGATAGGTGGCTTATCTGCATTTTCAAATTACATTGCAGAGGATCACTTCATGGGAAAATCATTTTTTGAAAGGTAAAATCTTGACTCCTAATATAAACCCCTTTTTCCTTCATTTATGTCGAAACACTCAGATATTGCTTGATACTAACAATGTTAACTTGAAACTCTTTTTGCTAATTCTTTTGTTTTGATCGTTATGAGAGACATTCTAAATTTGAGTTCATCCAAAGTGATAATGGGGAAGTAATTAATGTACAACAATAAATACAACAAACTGTCATTTTAGAAATTACAAATTAGTCTTAAGCACTGAACCAGTTCTACAGAACCCAGATGCATGCACAGCTTCAATATTTGTAAAACGCATGACCAGGTAGAATTATTATTATCAGTTATTTTATGAGTGTCAAATTCATTGTCTAGTTGGTAATTTTAGATTCAGCAAATGTATATAATTATAAGTTTTCTAGTTTCCATTTTTATCATCAATTTTACATTATTTATGAGTGGATAACTGTTTTATTGTTAAACAGATGGCAAAAATTGCGACTAACAATGCTACCTGTTGGTATTCTGGAGCCATTAATAGAGTGTTTTCTTCTTGGTGTGGTTGCATCTTTTTCTTCATCCTTCTTATTTGGTACTTCAATAGTTGGATTTTATGTCAAACATGTTTCCTGTTGGTTTTTATCAGATCAAATATTACTATGGCTTGTGCAAGGGGTAGATTTTTAATACATTTGTATTCTTTAAACCTAAACATACATACTTTACAGCGTTTCAAATTGCATTACTTTTGTTAATTTTATTTTTAAATATTTCAAATTTTTAGTTATAGCAAGCAAATCATTATTAACAACTTATATATTTCTTCCATTACATTCTTTGAATTAGGATTATCAAGACCTCCCTCCACTCTGGTTGCGAACTGCTGCATGGTTTTTTCGTGAACTTATCACTTACTGGGTATATCTGCAAGCTCTTTGGGACAGAAAAATACATTGGAGAATGGGGACATTTGATTTAAAATTTGGTGGCCATGCTAATTTAATACGTAAAACTGATGTGAAACATGCTTAGAATAACTACCGTTTGTATGTAGGTAGATTTTTTTATTTATTTATTTTAGTTATTTCAATTTGGAAAATAGTTATTTTATTTGGAGACATCAAGACTGAAGAAATCTTTACCACACAAACCAGTCTATATAATGACCAAAATCAACTCGTAAAGTCAGATGCTAATTTAATACGTAAAACTGATGTGAAACATGCTTAGAATAACTACCGTTTGTATGTAGGTAGATTTTTTTATTTATTTTAGTTATTTCAATTTGGAAAATAGTTATTTTATTTGGAGACATCAAGACTGAAGAAATCTTTACCACACAAACCAGTCTATATAATGACCAAAATCAACTCGTAAAGTCAGATTTTTGTTAAAATTTTTATATTTGATGTGTAGATTTGTTAAAAAAACTCATCAATTGAAGAAATATCTTTATTATGCAAGGTAAAAATTTTCACTGACTAAATCAAACGTTAAGCTTTTGTTTTTCACTTGTTCTAATAGTACCACATATAAATTGGTTGGTGAGGGTATTTTTATTTTGTGAATAGTGACGATTTTAATAATTCCTAAAAAACCTAAAAAATTCAAATTAAGGATTATACTGTTCTTTTTTATTATTCACATAAAAAATGTAAAATTGATTTCTATTGTTTAAATATATTTAATAAGAGTTTTTCCTAAAGTCCCTAATCATATGAGCACCCTAGCCATACATTCAGACATGGTAGTAAAATTAGTTTTGTATGTAAAGCAACTTGTTTGATAATAATAGCACTGTTAATTAAGCTATTACTTTGCTGCACATTGCATTTTGAGGGTTTTTATGTTTGTTAGGAGAAAATTACAAACAGTCTGTAAGAAATGGTAAATTTTAGTTAAAAAGAGTGGAGTATGTGTTGAAACTATTCTGACTTTGTTATTGCCACTGTGTGAATGAAAATTATGAGGTAATTTTTCAATTTTTTTGAAGGTAGATAAAAGCACCCATATCATTAGAAACTTACTAACGTAACATCACGCTTTTGTTATAGATATAAAACATGAATTTCTAAAATGTCAACTTGGCAGACAAATTTTCGAAAGCCTGTCAGATCAAGATCACAATTACTTGTTTCATCACAAATAAACAAAAAGAAAAAAACGAAAACGAAACCGAAACCAGAATGGGATGTAAGTAGCATTTTCATTTCTCTATATCTATTTTTTTGCTTGTTTCAAATTTTTGTATATAAGAAGAATTAAAAGATCTGAGCAACCAAAATTTTAATCTCCAAGCCACAGAATTAGTCCCTCTCCCCAGTCTAAAGTTAGGTTTCAGGTGAGGAAACCAAAAATATCCAATTGTTACCGTTTGTTGTTGTTTGTTATCGTTGCCTCACCCGTAGTCGTGAAATTTCTTATTTAATATGAAAAATTAGTCAGTTGACTAAAGTATAAAACATAGGTTGATAAGAAAGTTTTAGGAAGATTTGGTAGGGTTAAAGTTAATCAGAGGCATTTATTAGTTATTTTAGGGAACACCTTTCGCTGTGGTAAACTTTAGTCCCCCAACTGAATTTAGTCATTTTTGTCTTGTCTTTGTACTGTAAATTTTACATATTGCAAGTTTGCCATTTTTCTTTGCTGCTGATGACAAATTAATAAAGTTTGCTGAACATGATGGTAGCATTTATTTTTTCATCACCTAATCTGATTTTTAGTTCTAATTATTAAAAATTTGTTAAGAGACTCAAGAGAGTATCGGGTGCATCTTTTTTACGTTTTGCACAAGTGTCGTCTACATAGCGTTTGTAGAGAGCTGGTTTTACAAGATCAACCCTATTTTTTCTGCTTTTATCCTAAGCCAAACTTTTTCTGGAGTTGGATCTACAATCCTACTGCTGGTTTTACTTTCACTATAGTGCAAAGCTCGTACTTGTGCATCCTTGAGTGTGTCAATCCCATGTATTGTAACGCCACGAAATATTAGCCAGCTTTTCAGGTGTTCGACTTTGTACTTTGGCAGCTTTTCAATATCAATTTTGACATGAGGGTCAGATATATCATCCTCGGTTAGAATAATGCTGGCTGGATCTGAAAATATAAGAAAATATGTCTGTCTTAATACAATTATAAACATTTTTTTAGCAAATATATAGTGAATAATAATCCTTGTGTTTTCCCTGTCTAACTTTTTGAAGGTCCATGTATCTATCTGCTATCACTTACCTACTGAGATATCATTGAAGAGCTCTTGAAAATCTTCAACCTCCAGTTCAATTTCATGTTGATCTTCCTTGTCCATTTTTGTTGTATAAAATATATATAATAAAGTACTTCGAAGCGTGAGCCTCGTGTAATGTATTGTTGCTATTAAAATAGCAGTTTTTGATGATTTTAGTTTGAAAAAATAGCTGTAATTTGTTTTGTGAATAACAGATAAACCTTCTCAGAGACCTTCTTGCCAACGAATGATTATTTTTAATGTTTATCACTGAAACGCAGCAAAAAATAATGGAGATAATTCTTTTTGTACGGGAACTTGATAATTAATTAGCGAAACTTATTATTGGAGTTGTTATTATAAAATCCTCCGCCCCAAAGCGGAAAAAATGTGAGGAAAATTCACAACGAGTGTCTCAGTTTCAAGATGAGGCTGGATATTGCGTAATAATTTATGAAAAGGAGTATTGAGAAAAAAAATGTTTTTCACATGTCGAAAATTAAAACTTTTATGATTTCCCCTTTCCCCCTTTTTTTTCTGTCAAATATTTAAAATATTCTACGAATTATAAAGCGTTACAATGATATGGTAATAGAATATTTATTTTGTAGTTTGTTTTTTGTTTTAGAGTACTGCAAAAGATTTGACCATTTTTAAACCTTCACCACAAGAACTGGTAACGATCTTTATTTGAAACAACATACTGTCAGAATATTTTTTACAAAAATATCCTACTTTCATTTCTCCTTACTTTTTCAAGCTAAGTTCTAATTGTTTCCTTTCATAGAAAAGAAACCACGAGCTTCACCAGCCAAAAAAAGACCATGAAAGACTAATTAGGAAAATCGATTGTGCGAAGCAAAATTTGAACAATAGCGGTAAATTAATTGCTAGTTATATTGTAAATATTATAGTCCATCAGGATAATAGTTAGCAAGTCTAAGTAAAACTAGATAGCAGGGTTTGATTGTTAAAAACGCCGTTTTAAGTTAAACCTTGTTGTTTTTAGTGAAGAAGCCAGTTATAAAACATGCACAACTCAGAATCGGTAAAAATTAGGAACATGGCAAAGAAAAATGTTTTTTATTAAGAACAGATAATCATTTTCATTTTGTACATCCTGCATAGATGGACATGCATATTTAAAATGAAAAACCTACGCAACTTTCAATTTTGCAATGTTTTCCATTCCTTTGTCTAGCTATCTTTTTTGTATAGTTTCTAAGGACAAATATGCACATAAGAAATTCCGTTTATAACTGTTAAAACCATTGCATGCTGGGAAAACACACCTTTTCTACAAATGTCTCGAATTAATCATATCAATATAACCTTTATTTTTGAATTCCATAATCGCACTTTTTGCGTTATACATTGTCGCATTTGATGTGTAATTTTGTTCAGAAATTTTATTGATAAAATAAAGGAAATTTTTGCAAACAATGTAACGGATTGTAATTTTGAAAAATAAACACTCTTAAAGGTGCGTATTCACCTTGTTAGCAAATTTTTTGATGTCCTTATTTTATTGTGAAAACTGAAAGATATAGATGAGAAAACATTATCCTGAAAATCTTATTAAAAATTGAAGATGTTGGAATGTTTGTTTATAAATGTTTTCCTAAGATAGCAAACTCACCCTAATTTCTCCCCGTCTACAGAGCCGCCATTAATTCACACGATTATAAACGTACGGCAAAATCTACCACGTGCTCGCTGCTGGACACGTGCTATCAACTAAAAGTTAATCAATGAGGAAGATTATATGTAGCTGCTTTTCCCTTTTCGCCTTGTTTTTGCATTAATTTTTATGGTGACCCATTTTCAAACAGTTAACTGCTTTCTTATGGATCTTCAAATTTTCAGGATAGTCATAACTCGTCCTGAAAAAAAAAATTGTACATGTTAATTTTTTTTTTGATAAGTTGATTATACGCTTTTAAGTGAATTTGGGAGTATGTCTAAAAGATGTGTGCAAGAAAATAATGATGCAAAAAATTTTGCATGTTACCTTCATCCTTCTGTGTGTACCCTTTTATTATGTAATTTCAGATCTGAACTTTTTTGATGCCACTCCTGGCGTTGCTCAAAGAAAGCGAGCATTGATCAAAGAAGTGTTTCGCAACAATGAAAAGGTAAGCTTTTATTAAAATATCTATGTTGTTGTCATTGATAAACTCGTCGCTGATTTTATATTTATATCTGCTACAATATGCTGATCAAAAATAAACTTGATTCATAAGGGAAATGTATAGTGCAGTAGGTGTTTTTATGTGTTTAACTTTGCGTTTAGTGGTGATGCGTTTATTGCGTTTATTATTACGTTTAGTGGTCATTTTTTAAACATCCTAAAGAAGTATATAGTGGATGATTTTTTCAAAATATCTATTGTTATCTATTATTTATTTCTATAGAAACTAAAAAACGTTCTTGCAGAAACAGATCGAGCACTTGCAGATGTAAAAGATATGTTTGGTGATGATGCCGTGCAAGTGAGTCTCGTGAACAATTTTTTTTTTACTAATAAATTCCTGTACCTTTTTTAAATTGTTTTAAAAAAATTGCTGAAAAATATATTTTTTAATCACGGTTCAGGCATGAAAACTGGTTTAATCAAAAATGACTGGCAATCCATATTGAAAGAATTATTCAGCGGGGACAGGTTCCCTAGGTTTTCACCTTCACCATTGAAGTTGTACTTTTAAAACTGATGCATATGCACGTCTTGTGTTATTGTCCAAACACGTTCTGTACACACAAAAAACGTGGCGTGTTCACATCCTCTGTTCGTGTGCAGTTTGGTATACCACGTGTACCTCTCTAACACAAGTGACATATGCGTTCCATTTTGTTTTGTAGATATGTGTAAAATGAAGACCGAAATGACTTTTAGGAAAATTTCTTACCCATAAGTGTGACGAATTGAAGATAACATTGTGTTTTCTGAAAACGATTATTTAGAAATTTTAAATCAAACAAATTGTACCGTTTCTCTAAAAATTCGATGTGGGCTATCAAAGTTTAACCCATGTAAAACATGCATAGTATCTGAAAGAAGGATAAATTTCCACACGTTCTGAAATTGAACTATATTTTTTATTAATATGTGTGCACAATTGATCCTTACAAAAAATATTATCAAAGCTTTCCCATAGATTAAAACAAAGTTTTTAAATAATGTCTGTTGTTAAACAAAGAATTTTAAAAATTTAAAAACAAAAAAAACCCCATGTTTTTAAATTTTAGTAGGCATTTTTCCAGGCACTTGTGTGGTACAAGTCTGTAAAAGCTTACTAGTATATATCATACAGCATAAGTAAAGTAAGTAGCTAAATATGGTGACCGTTAATAGTAGACCTTCAACAACAACAAGCTATGGCAACAACAATGAGAACCAAGATCCCTTACCTTGTGGCAATAATATTTTGCGGAATTCATTATCAAAAATTTGAACTCTACTCACAAACTCAGAAAAATAATCTGTACAAAGGAAAAAGTTGATCAATTGGGAAAATAAGTTCGGAAAGCGTATTGAAAAAGAGAATTTTGAACTTTTTAAGGACGATGCATAGAATGATTTTTTCCCTAATATTTGATTTGGATGCTTTTTTGGAAAATACTTTATGTTTATGAGTAAAAAAAGAACACCTGTCATTTCTTGGATTTCATAAAAAAGCATTCTAAACACAAACAATCCATAAATTAAATAGGGAAGTTATCATTCTTACTCAATTATTTTCAAGTTATTAGGCCTTAAGCCTAATAACTTGGAAATGGGCGTGGTTCGCTAATCTGATTTCTTTAATGCTTTGTGACTCATAAAACACTTTTATAGATAAGGTTTTGTATCCTTTGTAAAAGAAACTAGCAAAAAGGATATTCAATTTTGCAAAAATATCAGACACACCGAGACAATGCATATTAGTATATTAGACTGGTCAATGATCAAAATTTACTTAAGGCAGAAGAACAGTGGGAAAATTCGTCAATTTAATTTTGATGAATTTAGCAATGACCAGTCCATATATTCAAAAAGTTTTTTAGAAATTTGTTTATCCATTGCCTCATTGTTTAGAGCTTGAAACGCTAAAAAACTGTTTACCTATGAGACTTTCACCAATAAAAATTAACAAATGCTTTCAATAAGGGCAGGCAGTATGGTATTTTGCGTCTGTGATTTTATATTTAATGAAATTAATATTTTATCTTTGTTGAATCTTTGTTTCTACAGAAATATCAAGGAAAACCTAACATAGTTAGAGCTCCGTGTCATAAAGAACACAGGTAATGGCGCTTTCTTTAAATTGAGATATATAGGCGTTCTTATATCTCGTTATATTTTAATAATTTAAAACAGTTTTAATCCTGATTTTTCTTGTAGTTTTTTGCACCAACTTGTTCCTCACCAGCCTTCGTTCTATGACGTGCTAAGTGAATCTGTTATGATAACACCTGCTTTGAATTCTCTTTCTGATGAAGATGAAGAGAGTGATCATGATTCTAACCAAGGTAGGGTCACTTGTTTTGTATCTTGCGTTTACATATGTGTATATTGGTGGAAGTAAAGGCTTGTCCTGATGGATTGGAACCACCAACAGGTTAGAGAAAAGGCAAATTGTAAACTCGTCTTACTATCCGACCAGTAGATTAGTTGGCAGCGCAGTGGGCGCTAATTAAATGGTTCGCTGGTTCAAATCCTGCTTCTTCCAAGTTTTTACTTTCGCAAAGAAATATCGCTTCCACTACTAAAGTTTGTATAGTTTATATATTCTTGTTACTGTATTCTACCACTGTTGTTCTACTACTGTTGTTCTACTATTATTCTGTGAATTGTATAATCTTTAATATTACTGTTCTATCATTCTGATGTATAATAAATATAAGTAAAATTATAAAAATGAGTGAAACATGCTATAATTGACTTTTTGGTGCACTAACTCAAGTGTTACAAACTTGTTATTTTTCTTTCTTTGTTATTTATTTGTGACAAATTTATGATGAAAATAATATAGGTATATCAAAAATGAATATTTATTATTTGTTATACGATTTTTTGTAACAATATAGATGAAATGGCGCAAGTAAAATATCATCAGTATGGACGTGAGAAAGACACCAATCCATCATATCAGTCGAGATTGGATATTAATCGCTATCAAGACTTGGTAACAAATTCTGCTGTTTCAAACTCGCATTTATCTGACGTACAAGTTGATTTAAATTCACTATCACATTTTTGCGACGACTTGCAAAGTGATAACGCGGAAGAAAAACAGCCACCTGAAATAAACAAGATGATATCTAGTCGTGACAAAGTACTTTTAGCACGTAATGGAGAAGGTGGGATAATAACGCTATTATCTACAGTATACTAATTTCTGCGACTTTCGCAAGTTAAGTTTGCGAAAATTAAGACAAAATCAATACTATCGACATTCGACACCAATTCGCAAATTAACGCAATAAAAATTTGTTCGGTACTGTTCATATTTGTGACTTCTTGCTCCCATGTCCTGGTTACAAATATTTAAATTTAGCTTGTTAAAGTAAGAGAGAGAATTAAAACCTTTTTTACGTTTAGATGTAGCGAAAAACAGTGATTCTGGGTGAGGTTTTATTATTTATTTTTCTTGTATATCTTTTTAAAAATCTGCTTTATGCAAAATATACTGCTATATGTCTGTTTCTGCGTTAAAGAAAAAATTACATTCAAAGTACGAGATGCTTTTACGCGAAATCACAACTCTCTTTAAATTCTGTTAATTGGAATGCAAGGTTATAACAAAACACGACCACACGGTATACATAGCATATCAACCCAGAAACTAAACCCATCAACCGAGAAACTGGAAAAAATTAGCCATCGATTTTTTTTCTAAGCAACTCGTTTGTTTATAAGTAATCGAACTGGATTTGACAAATTATTATAAAACTTCAGTTCAATACAAATATAAGCACAATCATTATTTTCGTGGCTTAAATTTTTTTGCACCACTGAAGGTAAATGTCAGCCATGTAAAATCACATGGTCAGACAAACAAGATATGTAGTAAACTTGATACGGTTACGCCCATAGTGAGAAACTTTCACGTGATACATTTCCCATATTTATGTGGGATTTTTAAGGGCTTACAACATTTTTTAACTTCTAAAAACACTCTTTTTAACTTAAGACAATATGCATAAACAACGATGAAATAAAAATGGCGGAAATATTTCATGAGGGTCTGTTTAATATGTCGCTTACGGCCAGAAAATTTTTTCTAATATCTTTATTTTATGACAACCACGTGATTCTACTTAGAAGATGAGATGTATCAGTACTACATTCTTCTAGCAAAATTATATAACCTGAGAAGAAAATATTATCTGGACTTTTTTATGATTTATTGAATACGGGGAGCAAAAATAAATAATTTTAGCAAAAATTTAATTTTGCGTACAGCAAAAAAAATGATGGTAATTTAATTTGCAGATGTTAAAAAAAATCGATTTTCGCCAAATTTTTTATCCGTTAAAATTTCGTTGCTTAAGGTTTTAATGATTATTTTTTTGGACTAGTCGATAAGGCTCGTGGAAAAATCCACTGAGGAATAAAATTTTTGATGACGTCAGCAATCCATCCACAAAAAAAAGTTATAACTTTGTTTTCACGTTGCCTCTATTGTATAGAGCTTTAACTGCTGATGAAGAAAATATATATGTTCGAGTGGTTTTGATGAGCGGTTAATGAAATATAAGGGTTTAAAAATATTGCTGACGTCAGCAATGACCCGTCAAAACTTTTTTTAGAAGTTTGTATACTTGTTGTCTTTATCGTATAGATCTTGAAACGCTGATCAAGAAAATGTATAGAATCATGTATTTTTGACAAACGGTTGCAGATGTATTAGGGTTTAAAGGTTTTTTGATGACGTCATACACCCGTCCATTCCGAAACGGATTTGGGGATTCAGGTTTGGGAAAATTACCCAAATTGGTCCCAGGTGGTCCCTAGTTACCCATGCGGTGAAAAATCATTGACGTCACCACCTCGTTTCCAAGTTTTTTGGCCTCAAAGTTTTAAGTGCACTGTAACGGCTTCATTAATTTAATATAGGATATTGACGTTAAAGTAGTGTGATTGACGTCGCGCCGTAACGTCAGAAAATTTAACATAATAGACATGCATTCTTCGGTTACTTCAGAGAAAATTTCAGTAAGATCAAAGGAAAATGAACATATCCATTTTGCCTGTTACAGACACACGGAACTGGCGTATTTTTATATAGACTAGTCGATAGAGCCCGTGGAAAAATCCACTTAGGCAGGAGGAAAATGTAAGAACTGGTTACTTTAGAGTTTTTGCTGATGTCAGCAGTGCATATGGAAAAATAAATTGACGAAATTCAGTTTATCCGTTGCGTCCTATTGTGTAGAGCTTAAACTGCTGATCCAGAAAATGTATATGATTATGTGCTTTTGATGGGCGGTTAATTAATGAGATATAATGGTTTAAAAATTTGCTGACGTCAGCAATGGCCCATGAAGACACAAAAAATTTCTTTAGGAAATTTGTATGCCTGTTGCCTTTATCGTATAGATCTTGAAACGCTGAGCAAAATATGTATAGGGTCATAAACTTTTGAAAAACGGTTGCAGAGATATTAGGGATTGAAGGTTTTGTGATGACGTCATTAACCCGTCCATTCCGAAAAGGATTCGGGGACCAAGGTTTGGGAAACTTACCCAAATTGGACCCAGGTGGTCCCTAGTTACCCACGCAGTGAAAAATCATCGACGTCACCACCTCGTTTCCAAGTTATTTGGCCTCAAAGTTTTAAGTGCACTGTAACGGCTTCGTTAATTTAATATAGTGTATTGACGTTAAAGTAGTGTTATTTCGGCAACATCAAAGGAAAATGTGCACTTCCACTTTGCCTGTCACAGAGACACGGAACTGGCGTATTATTATATAAAGCTAGTTGATAAGGACCGTGGAAAAATCCACTTAGGCAAAAAGCCAAGTTGCTTTAGATGTTTTGCTGACGTAAGCAATGCATATACAAATAAAATGTTCTTAAAATCTTACACAAAATGTCAAATGTCAAATCTTACACAAAATAAAAAAGAACAGCTTGCAAGGTGCAAAATCTAGTTGATAAAAAGTTACAACAATGACACTCACAACATTGACACTCACAACATTGACACTCACAACACCAATACTCACAAAACCAACAGTAAGAACACCAACAGTCACAACACGGATAATAACAATGTCAGAAATAACCCATCTCAAATATGTACATCTTATAAGTGATTATGTTGAAAAACCCTCAGTATTTTATTCTGAAATGTCAAAAGTTGGCCTGCAAAGAGTTAGCACAAATCAACAAAAATAAGTTCTTTACACATTTTAAATATTGTCTATCCCTTAAAAGCTTATACAAAAATATGAAAAATCCATAGTTTGGAAAACATCAAATTTAAATCTAGAAAAATCAGTCACTTCGGTTGCATACCATCCTCTCCTGCAAAGTTACACAAAATGTAAAAATTAACCAGTTAAACACAAAAAATTTCTTTTTTAGTATGATGATCCATACTGCCCTTTACCAACAATTTTAAACCTAAATGTCAAAAATCAATAAGCAAAGAATAAACTTGAATCAACAAACATTGTATATATACGGTTCATAAACAAACGTTTACACAAAATGTAAAACAGATCGGTTGTTGAGAAACACATCTAAATCAACAAAAATAAGTTCATTCAGCATGTCGTATATTGCCAATACCCATTAATCTTCCACAAAAAGGTTATAAAACACAATAAAAAATTAGAAAAATCAGTCATTTCAGTGTATACAGTCCTCGCCCGTTAGATTACAAAATATAAAAAACAAAAACAGTTTCAGTCAGAACATTAAGTATTTTTTTATCATCAGCAAACATTTATATATCCCTATAAAATTTTGTAAAATTCTCAAGAAAAACAAAACCGTGAAACCTGGAATTTTTTTCCACCAAATATGACATCACATACAGTTAGTTCTCCCCAACAATAGTTTATATTACGAAATATAGAGACATCGGCTTATACAACAGCTTACAGTGAAGTCCAATTCTACAAAAATTTGTTCTTTCAGTATATGTTGCATGTGGTTTATTTCCACAAAAATTTACACAAAATTTTAAAAAACAGCATTTTGCAACACAAACAATATAAACTGACTTAATCATACCATCCTCTCATAATTTTTTTTAACCCAAAGTCATGAACCAACGTAAATTTCCAATCAAATGTAAAAAAACCCTGTAAAAAAACCTGGCATATTACATGTAGGCTGACAAAAGTTTAACGGGATGTCAGAAACAAAACAATAAAAATAACTTAACACACACACTTTAAATTCTATAAAATTCGTTCCACTTGTCATATTGTGGCCCCCTTTGTAAAGTTCACAGGTAATGTGAAAAAATTATACTCTATGGGCATAACAATGAGTCACACCATCCTAAAAGTTCAAGAAAGATTTTGTAGCTAGCTTGTTTCATCATAATTCATGTTCAAAAAAGAAGACATAGGTTAGAGCTAGCTAAGAAGCTTAGGATGGGAGCCTTAAAGCTAACATTAGCTATCAGTTAACAGTAGCTAAGACACCCAGTTAAATACACTTACTGGGTCTATAGCTAGCTATTCATGCTTAGTAAAAGACATTATAAAGAGAAACAATAGTAATGTAAAACAAACCAAAGTTGTCTGTTTGTCCAGCAAATTAGTTTGTTAGCCAGCTAACACCTTTATCTAGCATTTTGAATTTTAGTACAAATACATTAGTTACGCACATTAATTATGCAAAGAATTGTAAACAAATATGGCTAGCTTTTTTATTTTCAAAAAAACGCGGTAAAAACTTTAAGAATTTGAAGCTTTAATGGATTTTTTTTGAGAATGCGATTCTGCTTGACAATTTTAAGTATACTACATAAAAAAGTAACACGCAGCTTCACCGACATAAAAACGGAACGTCTAAATATATCAAAGTTCTTACTTTTTCTGAATTCCAATCCACTTGAAACTCTAGCATGCATTTTCTACTTCTAACTTTACCTTACTACTTCCTAGCTCCCCTCTTCACTTCCGAAGTAACTTATTGTGGCTTTCAACTTTATTTTTCTACTTCTACTTCTTTACTTAGAGTTTTCTTTCTCTGAATCACTCTTTGCACTTTTTTCAAGACGAAGGGAACTTTCTTTTGTGTTTTTTTCGGTGTCGAGGGACACCATTTTTGGAAAGTTAGCCGTTAAATTTTTTCCAGCAAATCAAGTTGAGTCGTTTTCATCACGTGACGTAAACAAAGTAAACCTGCTAACAAAATAGACATATTTTTTTCGGTAACATCAAAAATTTTTATGGCGACATCAAAGGAAAATGACGATATCAACTTTGCCTGTCACAGAGACACGGAACTGGCGTATTATTATATAGATTTTAACTGTTTTCTCTTATTTTGTTGAAACTTTTTTATGTCATTTCATTCTTCACAATTGAATTAATTGAAGTACTAGTTCTTGACTAGTTCCACGACAGAATAATAATAATAATAATAAATAAATATGATGGAATTTATGAGTATAAAAATATAGCTTAAAGGTAAAATACATAAAACAATAAAAATTTAGAAATATTAACAACTATTGAAACCTGTGGCAGAATCCACTTCAATTTAGTGTGCTTCTTATCACAATAAGGTTTGTTGATAGTTATATTAAAAAGGCTGAAAAAAACGTAATCCTGTAAAGGCAGTCCACTCAAAAACATTACCATTTATTGTATTTTTCTTATCACAAAATGATTTGTTGCCAATTTCATTTAAAAGACACAAACAAGACATTTAAAAGACACAAACGAAATGGACAACAACAATAACAAGATGCATGCGCTCCATAGACTATCTCGCTTTTAAAAATGCACAACTATAATGAAACATTGACAATGCGACCCGATTCTACAATTTCTGCTAACAAAAAATAAAGCCTATCATTCATGGTTAAAAGTCGCGTTATTAAAACGTGTATGGTCTTAAACGACATTTAGTTGACAAAAAATTAACATGTTCAGCATATTTTTTTGTTAACTGTGCCAAATTTTGTCGAAAATAAAGTAGTTTTAATTTTTTGACCAATTTTGGCCTTAAATGACATTTAGGTGACAAAAATCAAAATTATAATGTCACCATTATGGTCACCATACGTTTTTTGATAATTGTGCTGCATTTTGTCGAAAACAAATACCAATTTTGGCAGGCGAGATAGTATCAACGTCAATTAATTCCTGTGACTTTACCCGTACAATTTATAACAAAGCACGCACTAAAGTTCCCAACTAATGAAAGCACTTTCTTTTATCTCATGATTTGTTCTAGCCAATTAAAATTGTGAACAAAACGTTTATAAATTACAGAACATTTTTATAGGGGATGTATTATAGATGCTTTTAAGGAAAATTGTTATACCTCTATAGGCAGACGGACATACTCTTTATATTATTATATAGATTAAAAATTTCAACAATTTTTAAAAACGCACTTTTAATCCTATTCCGTTCGTCCGGAGTTTAACAATTTTTATTATTCATTTATTAGACACCTGCATATCGAATTTTTAAGTCCCATACTTCTCAATGCCTTATATTTTATAATCGAAAAATACAACAAGTCTCAGGATTATCAGGTAATCTATCAAAGATTGTAATAACAAGACCTAGGTCAGGTTAATCAGGTATTGGCCCAAAGTTATCATAAAAATGTGTACATTTGTTATGATAAATTAGTCTCAATTTCTTTAAAAAAATCATTTTTTAAACTGGTGAACATTGAGATGTCAACTCAATGTTATAGATCACAGAAATATTGTAATGATTACCAAAGAGTTGTGTTAGCTAAGTATTTAATAACAAGCAAAATTGAATTATACCTAACCAGAGGCTTATGAGGCTAGCTACTTAATTTAAAAAATTGCTTTTGTATTCTTATATTATTTACGAGTTATTGTAATTATTTGTTTTCAAATTTATATATTACAAAAATACATGCATGAAGAAGTTGCTAAACTTCAGTATTCTTTTCTTTGCCAAAATAACATTTCTAAAAACATCTGAACTTGTTACCAACAAGCCGCTTTCTTCTGCAGGCATCTTTAAAAAATGTACCATTACATCATAGCGCAGCGTGTAAACCAATCAAATTTAATAAAGATTGTTTTCTAAATAACGATCACGTTTTGATTTTCCCAATTATTACTTTGTTAGAAATTAAAAGCGCCAGATTTAAAATTATAAGCCAAGTAAAGCACCTGTATCAACATCGCGCTTAGCCCAATGGAAATTTTTTATTTTAGTCCCCGTCTCTCTTTCTATCCTTATACTCCCGCTATGCAGTTGCCAATATAGCCGTATTTACATATTTAAACTACTTTTTGTATTCTACTAGGCAAGTTAACTCAATCAACGCTTTGCAATCATTCGCTGACATGAAAACTGTAAGTAATTATACTTAGAATTTGTCATCTACATAGTATTGTCAATTTTGTAAACAGAATTAAAAGACAGACAGACGTATACGGGTATTATAATATAGACTAGTCGTTAACCCTTGGAAAAATCCACGTGTTAACGACTAGTTGTCTGTGTTTCCGTAACAGGACGCATCTTTCGCGGACAGACAGACATACGGGATACGACTATTTGTTAAAGAGGTTATCTTATACACTGAAAGGCAGATTTACCTTTAATTTCTTTTTTTCTGTTTTGTCAAATTAAGGTATCTCGTCTCATCTTTAAGCAAAAATAATTGACAAATAATAACTTGGAGAAAACAACACACAAGGCATTTTTAGATTGACTTTTGCAAAATTTGCCGTGGATTAATTATTAAATTATTAAATTTTCGCACCATCTAAAAATTCCGCGAGTTTTCTGTCGCATTAAATGGGCGTAATGAATAAAATATAAAATCCTTTCATCCGTTTTTACTGAACAAAAAATTTTCTGCGTTTCCTATTTAAAGAATGTATACATTCAATAATTTAGTACAAGTGGTTTTATGAGCGACCGGTATATCTGTTAGGCGGTGTATTATTACAGACACCAAAACAGATATTCCATATGCTAGGCCTCCTTCAACATTCCGACTTTCGCATCACCATAACAAATAAATAGTCATTTGTTTGTATCATATAAGGATCCTAATACGTTTAATTTGCCATAATTACCTTTTACTTCATTTTTCATCTGTTCATATAAAAAACCTGCGGAAAAATCTTAATAATCTTTTACTTTCCTTTCTATTAAAGCTGCAGATTAGAGCATTTACAAAATTTTAATTGTTTTTTTAAAAAAAACGCTCAAAACATTCAATACTGCTGAAATACAGCGTTTGTAGCCAAAAAAGTTTTGAAAGAAAAAAAGGAATTAAGAAAAGCAGGGAATCGCAAATTTAACGTGAAATGTGGGATTGTAATTTGTGATAAAAAGTTTGCTTCTCACCATTGCACACATGCGTGGTCACACTAAAAAATGATGCATTGTGTTCACAAGTAAAAAAGTATAACGAAAAAGGGGTTGGCATATGTCCCTTTATGCTTTTGTTTTGTTTGTTGAGTATCGCGATACGATTTTCTTATTTTTATATTACTATTCTTACCTCTCGTTACCTTTTTTATATTTTGTTTTTTCTGTTTTCTTTCGTTTTGTTCTTGTCTTCTTTTCTATTATATTAACTTGTAAAAAAAATTTGTCGACCAAAGTGTTACAACTGAGAGTGATCATAAATAAATAACGAGGGAAAATGTATAATTATTAACGAGAATCAGATAGCGCACATTGTATGAACGTCTTGATATGTTCACTACCAATGGCAGTGTAGGAGCTACTGGAATTTCTATCTAAGAAAAATGGGCTCTACAATCCACGTGCTAAAGTACATCTCACGTATTTTGCCTTTATTTTTGCATTGTGCTGGTTTTTATTGGCTCCGTACAAGAAGTGCAAATATCAGTGTAACGCAGAAAATCTTGCTTCAAAATTTAAGTTTGTCTGAAATCATTATATGCGCGTCTTCCTCTCTTATGTTTTTACTGGAAGACGTTTACGGTGGGTTAACATTACAACGCCATGTCGCTATGATTATTTTGCATTCCACCTTTGTGACGTACGTTTTGATTATGATTTCTATAACAATCGACAGATTTGCTGAAGTTTATTTAAACATCAAGTATCCGATATACTGGTCCACAAGAAAAACGATTTCTCTCATGATGTTCCAGTGGTTTATATGCGTGGTCGTTGCCGTTGTTTCCACAGCATTTGTTATTCGTTATGGTGACAAAGCATCAAACAAATTCGAGCATATATACGCCGCGTATTTCTTCCCTCTTGCCGATCTTATTTTTGTAACGGTTGCCGTGATCACGTACAGTTATATAGCGACAAAACTGATCAGAAAGAAAACGCAGATAACACCGATCACATTCGCATCTCAAGTCACAAATGAGGATATAGACAAACAAGTTCATAACCAAAAGAAGTCGGGGCCAAAACGACCAAAACCCCTGTTGTTGCCGACGCTTTTAATTACGACGTACGTCGTTTTTTTCGTCATCCCGGATATTATTTATTTTTGTATGGATCGCGGTGCATTCGAAATTGGTGAGACGTTCAGTATCGCTTTGAGTTTTACTTTTTACTGTGGTTATATATCTGATGCTCTCATCTATGTTTTGCTGTCTACAACGATTGGAAAAGAACTGCTGAAACTTATCTGTTGAGTAGCGTACTCTGTATATCAACCAAAAATGGAATGGATAGAAAAAATAAACAACGAGAAAATAATTTAATGTAGAGATAGAAAGCTATTCTTGACTTTCTTTTGAAACTATCCTGTTGTCGAGCTACTTTAGAGTTTTGGCAGATTAATGGAATTGGGTTGCGTTAGGAAAAGGGCAACTCGATTTTCTCTGTGTATATATAAAAATAAGAATTTGCTTACTTTCTTTGCATGTATGTTTATTGACAATTTTTATTTCAGAGATTTTAGTTAATTCTTCCAAACTAAATTTGCAAGTGACTTATTTTTGTTGACTGACCTTTTTTTCACCGACTCAACAAGTAAATCAACCTGCAAAAATTGTGCAGATGAAAGCATCGTACGTACATTGGTCAATGAAAGCTACATACTTTGCAAAAACCGTTCATGCATAGCTAAAGTGTACAAATAAAAAATCGTTCTAAAATAATGGTTTCTTAGCGATTCTAAACTCGCATTATTTTGTTCTTGTAATTTATGACGGAATTCAGGCTAAATTTTTTAATTTTGGCACAAGCAAACCACAAAAACTAGGTTCAAATAAAAGAACTTTATAAGTTTGATTTATTTTATTTAACATTTTTCTTATTGCCGTGTGACTTTATGTTCGTTTATTTTAAATGTAGAAAAGCAAATGCTGAGTCGTGCTGAAGCATGTGCATGACGTTGCCAAAATGCTGATTTAGCAAAAAAATTGTTGTTAAATACAGCTACTATCTTGGAAATTCTGATTGACTGCACAGTTCGATTCGGCAAAAGAATTAGTCGGCAAAAATATTAGTCACTTGAACAATTTTAGGCTCTTTTTTGAATTTAGTCACTTTTGACCGCCTAAATTTCTGAATTCAGTTACTTTTTGCCGACCAATTTCCAGACGAAAATGATCAAGAAAGTTTGGATTTTAAAGAGTTTTTGTTAAGATAAAACAACGACAAAATGGTTATAGCTATAATAAAAAAGTTTAGTTAATTTCAAGAATAATTGCATACAAGTGATAAAAATTAGCAACAAGGAAGGAAAACGACAAAAAGGTGGTCGGCAAAAAATATGCGTTTGTAAAAAATCAACAAAAAGTAGTGTTTGGCAGAAGTTCGGAAAAAAAAGTCTGCAAAAAAGTTTATTCGGTAAGTAAAAAAATTGGCAAAAATTTTAGTCGGTAATTAAAAAAGTTGGCAAAAATTTTAGTCGGTAATTAAAAAAGTTGGCAAAAATTTTAGTCGGTAATTAAAAAAGTTGGCAAAAATTTTAGTCGGAAAAATTATTGTTAGTCATCTAGCCAAAATTTAGTCAGTTATTGACGACTTTTTTTTTTACCGATCGGTGTAACGAACCTAACAGAGGCTTGATGAATATTATGAGTTCAGCACGGCAAAGCTATCTATTCTATCTATTATATAAATTTTATGATAATGGCGAAAGTTTTGTTATTTTTACATCAGTATTTTGCGAGGAACGACTACCAAGACCTCTACCGAAAGAGTATTACGATCTTCTTATAAAATTCTTGAAAGATAACAATAAATTGTCGATGAGGAGCGGCTACAAGGTGAGAAGTAAACGTGTTTATTTGCCTACACAAATATAATCGATATCAACTGAAAAAAAATAAAGGATCCGATCTCAGGACAAGAAGAAACCAAAATTGTGAGTGTAAATAATGTTTTTATCTTGCCAAGTACAATTTCTTTTTTTTTTAAAAGTGTCCTAACTTGAAAATTCCATGTCGCTAATTTTTTTCCCTCTAGGTATTTTTCAGCATCACTCTCGAAAACGTTATTGTACCTGAACAATGTTTCTGGTATCATCGAACAATTCCACATCAAGTTCAAAGGTGAAACAGAGTGAAAAGTTTTAAAAGATTGCAATCTCTATATCGCATTTAAGCATGGATTAATAACAAGGAGAAACACTTCAAACTAAAGTCGAAATCGCAAAATTCTGAGGCTCGATATTAGCACCAAATTGGAATAAACATAAAAGTTTTTACAACATTTTTCTCATACGAAATTATTGTGTTATACATTGTTCATTCATTGGTTATTTTATTGGATATTAGCCTTTTCCTTATTTTCTCAATCATGTTATAAATATTGCATTTTTAACAGATTTAATTAAAATTTGTTCTCTCAAATATTTTAAAATCTTACATTCGCTAAAATTTTTTTAAAATAAGTCATTAAATTTTTGATCCGTCTGAACTTTGTTTATGTATCTCACATCGCACTTCCACAGAGCATATTTTTGCTCTGCGACTTTGCGATTTTCTCGCTTGTGGGATTTCCATTAAGTTCATATGCAATTTTGTTTGTAAATGCGGCAAGACATGTAAAGGGTGATGCAATCATTTTATTTACGAGTGATGTGATAAAAGCTCCCTTACAAAGTTAAATTCATTTAACTTTCGAGGGAGCTTTATTCTATCGCTAGATCACAAAAATCTCTGAACCAGCGGTGTTTTTGTCTATTGCGCATGCGTTAGTGCTGCCTTTGGAAAACCACCTTTAATAACAGAAATAATGTTTTATTTTATCGAAACTCGGTGACTTCCTACCCAGCTCCTAAAAACCCTTACTGTAATGATAATTTATTCTATTAAAGGTATTGAGTTTATCAACAATGATTCACGAACCAAAAAGTACGATTCTTATTTAAAAAATGTGTGTACTTCGCGTAACAAAGAGACTGCGCAAAGTATTGCCCCGCAAAAATGTTGAAATTGTTAACTTCGTGAACTATTTTTATCTATATATTATTGTAAATGTTTATACAGGAAAAGTTATAATAGACGAAATACAAATCTATCCTATTGAAAAATTAGCTTGAAATTAGTAAAAAATTAAGAATAGGAGAGTTTTTACATTCTTTTTAATAATAAAAAAATTGGATTGGGGTGTTAAAATACCCTTCGGGTCATTTTTCACATGATAACTGAAACGTTGCAAAGTGGCTATAAAAGCATGATTTGGGCAGAATTTGTTTTTGTAACCGAAGAACTGTCATGTCTTAATTTATTTTGGAATGAGCTTTTGAAATTTTTTTCTAATGCGCTTATACCAGCAAAAATAGAGAGGCACTTTTCTTCAAAGGTGAAATCACTCATTATGCCAGCTTTCATTAAAAATAGTGGAAGCTGTATAATTCATCTGCTTTTTATATCGGCTTCACAAAAGAAAATGAAAAGCCGTCACACTTTTGAGTTCCAGTGAATATTTAAATCATTTACTTCCTATGATATATTAAGGGGGGCTTAACAATACAGTCAATAAGCGCAGGTGTAATCTTTTTATTTTCACTTAACACTCTACTTAATATTGTGGTAATCCTGTTCATATCCGTGGGAAAAATCATTTAAGAATTGTTCAGAAACTCCGGAAACAGATGTCAGCGTCGAAAAGTGTTTTATTTTTAATATTCTTAAATAAAATATTACCGGACGACCGCATACCCAAAGACATAAGGTTTCAAGTCCGCAGTCGTGTTTGTATTCACACGCATATCAATATCAACTTTATTTTTTCGCTTTGAAATAATTGAATTTCCGCGCCCGAAGGCGTAGGAAATTCTTTAAAACCGTCGTTTTTTTCTTTCGGAGCATTTTTTGAGAAAAAATCGACCCTGGGATTTTACGTTCATCTGAGAGGAGGATAGTATTGAGCTGACTAACTAACCCTGTCCCAAATGGTCAATTGAACGTCACAGATTAAAACTTCGTACCCAAGCTCCCTAAGTACTTGGGAAATCATCTAAATGATGTTTCATGCCAAAATTGGACAAAATTTGGCACACTTAACAAAAAAGGTATGCTGAACATAATGGTGACATCATAATTTTGATTTTTGTCACCTAAATGTCATTTTAGGCCAAAATTTGTTCAAAAATTAAAACTACTTTATTTTCAACAAAATTTGGCACAGTTAACAAATAAAGTATGCTGAACATGATAATGACATCAAAATTTTGATTTCTTGTTACCTAAATGTCATTTTAGGCGAAAATTGGTCCAAAAATTAAAACTACTTTATTTTCAACAAAATTTGGCACAGTTAACAAATAAAGTATGCTGAACATGATGGTGACATCAAAATTTTGATTTCTTGTTACCTAAATGTCATTTTAGGCCAAAATTTGTCCAAAAATTAAAACTACTTTATTTTCGACAAAAATTGGCACAGTTAATAAAGAAAGTGTGCTGAAAATGTTGGTCACATCAAATTTTTGATTTTTTGTCAACTAAATGCCGTTTAAGACCATAAACGTCTCAACCGCAAGACTTTCAACCATGAATGATAGGCTGTATTTTTTGTTAGCAATTTTTTTTAAAATGTGAGTTTATTATGAAACATTGCGTTTTGTTTGCGGTTGTTATAACATATAATGTCACTTGTGTGTTTTATCTTCAGAGCTTCATGCACCAAACCTGTTCGAATGTTTGGCACGATAACACAACGAATTAGTAGGTTGTCATCAAATATTTTGGTAGCGAGCGGAAATTCTTAGAGCCTCCAGGGCTTCTTGTTTATAAGAATTTGACGGGAAAGCAATAACTTTATTCGCAATTATATTGATTTTTAATGTTTTTAAAAACTATAATAAAAATGTAAATTCTTCAAACCAAATGATGGGTTCCAGTCGTTAGGTGGAAATAGGTCCTTAGTTGGAAATTCAGTAAAACGAAAAGAAAAAAACAATCAATTATGCGTGCGTGATCGCAGAATTGTGTTCAGTTTGATCAAATGTTTAAAAGGGTTTCTATATCGCATACGCAATACGTTTGATTTCTAAATAAATAAGAATAGTTTAAAATGAGATTTAATAAACCTTCGGTCATCATTTTTTCAAAAGAGGTGATGGAGAGAAATCATTGGCTGCTAAAACATATGAGATGGCTGTACGACTTTGATATTATACGCTGTCAGAGACTCACTTAGTCAACTTTGGATACAACGAGAATAAAGTGTTTTCAACATTAAAAGGTGGTCCCACGAAAAATCAAAAAAAAAAAAAATTCATCTTATTTTATCGGAAATGTTTTATTTATTATTATAAAAAACTTTTTTTTAAAAAAAAGTTTAAATAGCCGTGACGTCATAGTTCGCGAATGATTTTTTGTGTGTTAAGACAATTCAGCAAATAGAATGATATTCTAGAGAATCCAAGATCGTAATTTCATAATTAGAAATATTTATTTTATTTTATTTTCTATAATTATAATCACATATTATATATTATATATTTTTGTGTTTATTCTTCGAGTAAGGGACATACACACCACCCTCTTCAGGGAAAACTTGTCTTATTTTCCACACGACAAACAACGGTTATAACTCGGCGATTGCCTTTTCCAAGTCGTTAGAAAACAAACCAAATGAATTGCTTGTAAGCAGCAAACCGAAAAGATTTGTTTGTAGGCGTGTCTTGCAGAAATTTCCCTCTTGTCTCGTGTAAGCATATTAAAGCGAGACAAAGTTGCTTGAAATCCTCATTCTCAGTTATACATTTTATTCCTAAAAAAACAACGGAAATTTGTACGATACATATCATTATTATTTGATATTTTAACAATACTTTTTATGTAGCTTAATCATATTTAAAAAAAATATCTTTAAGCACATATACCTTGGAATTGTTTGTCTGTTAATACATCCACTTCCGTGCAACAAAGACAATCAATCTCCCTAGTTTCAATCTTGCAGTTATCGCACTTGCACCATTCGTTTCTCCCAACACGAAAACTTTCCCAATGTTTCACTAAAAATATCGTTTCCCTCTCAGTTACAATGTTTTTATTATCATCTTATTTAGTGGTCTCGAATTAAAAAAATTTGCAGCCCTGTGCCTGTAAAAAGCTCATCAAAGGTTTCCATCTCATTATCACCGTCCTCATCTTCTGTTTGTCATTGTTTTCTTCTTCAATAATATCATACTCTAATTCTTCTTCGCTGTGTCTGTGTTCATATATGTGATCTGAGTATCAAGCTTTTCTTTCTCTCTCTCTGGAAATGCGGTTTGTAGCACTTTCGCAACCCAAACTTCACATGCGCATAATAAGTACCTATAATTGCGCTACCATATCCAGTCCAATCATTTTATGAAGTACATTGTCTAAATGCTGCAGAACAGTGATAGTTTTTTATTATTGCGGAAAATCTAACAAATCTGAGCCAAAAGATGACTGCCCAGGTTTTAAAAGTGCCAGAATCCGTGGTTCCAAATTCCCTAAAAGTGTTTTTGGTCCATACGGCTCCATTCGCTTAAGCTTTTAGAACCACTCGGTGTTACTTTTACCCTTCCGATAACCACTTTATAGTTTTTTGCCCAAATTTTGATTTTTTACGATTTCATAGGTAAGGTGAAGATCGAGTATACATATTTAACCCAATGTTCAACGTCGTATTTTGAAACAAAGCGTTTTTCGTGTTTTTTTACCTTAATATGCTATAAAATCCGCAAAAGAAATCAAATATAGTTATAACTTGGCCATTTAATGGCCAAATCTATTTTCTAAGCCTAAGCAAAAAATTAACTTCTGATAAGAATGTTTTCATGTCGAAAATGATTGATTTTAGGCCTTGGTCCGAATTTTGCAGATGTTGCGAAAGTGCCATATTTGAGAAATGCATGGTCACAGACCACACCCATATTTTTACAAGGAATTTCCTTCACTTTTCTTACATACAATGTTAGCACTAGTGTGAGTAAAAATATAAAACTATTACCTTGAATTATTGTTTTTACATTAAAACCAACATTCTCTTTGCTATAAAATGGCACTTTTACCACCTATAGGATGTATTAATGCCTACGCTATTATGTTGTTCGGATAATATGTTAGTAAAAAGTTGTATAATTTTTTAATATTTGCTTTAGGATTTATTGTCGCGAAACCTAACTTTTGCGAATTTCTCAAATTTTGCAAATTTTGGTCAAAAATCCTGTGAAACGACATTGACAATAATATTTAAGGACTGAAATTGGTCTATTTTTATTGCTTATTTTGCTTAGTGTTAGCTAACCTATTATAATGTTTGCATGCAAAACTTGAAATCTAAGAAATTATTGTAGATCATAAGGGTACCGGAGAAATTATACCAGACGAGCAAAAAATGTACCACCTGCCTTTACTTGGAAATGATTACTTTACTGATAAGATAATTTCTAGTACGTTCTTTCACTTTTCAGAAAAAAGCGCGATATTTTGACGTGAGGAAAGGTATTATTTAGCAAAAACAAATAGTAGCGAAGGGTTAACAATGTTTATTAATATCTACTATAAGAACAAGTAAAGGAGTCTTAAAACCTCGCGGAGTTTAACTTTGCAGTCTACCTAACGTCTAAAATTTATTTTAGGGTGGAGTGCCTTCCAGTATTAGAAGTCCTATATAAAAACGCTATGAGCGCTCGATAAAAAACTTATCGTGTGAAGCCCATTAACAGGCAATTTCCCAACAGAAGTAGTAGCCAAGACTTGCGTTAGCCTAGTTCTAACACTTAGGCGTCACAAAGGAAGAACGGAGACTAACTGACTAATAGAGAATACATAAAGCGTTAACTCAAAAAAATAGATAAGACTAAATGTTACATTGGATAAGTGAAATCTTTCGCCAGTAAACCAAACGCGACTTAATGGTATATAGAACCGAAATTTTTATATATACAGTTATTTCCTGGAACTCGAAACCCCAAGGGACCAGAGAAAACAGTTAAAGACTTAAGCGAAGCTCTCGTTAATTCGAACTTAGACAAAAATGAGATGTTAGTTCCAGTTAAGGCAAACTTACAATTGTTACAACCCATAAAGTTTCACTGGAAGAAATTTCGTATGTCGGCTTGACTTAACCTTGTTGATAGTTCTTGTTCAATAACTCGACTTATTAGGTTGATGTATTTGTAAAGAGAACTATTTAAGAATAGTTTTTTCCAAACTTGTGGCTACGTTACATACCAGTATTCATTTTTCGAACATTTATTTTCTTAGACATAGACACTAAAAAGATTTAGTTATTGGAAAAAATTAATTTAAGGGGGACCAAAAAATGGTTAACATTTATGCTTTAAATTAACATTTATGCTTAGTAGGACTCAAGTTCTTTATCATCAGGAACCTCGGCGACCATTTGCAAATCGCAACCTGCAGTATCATCGTATCTCTTTATTTTTTCCACCAGCGTTTCTTTTGGTATCCCTCCCAAAGTTTGATTGGGATCAAGAGTTATCTTTTTGCATAATGATCGAACTTTATCGTATATTATACGATTCGGATTTCCACACAACAAATTAAAATGACTTTCTTTTTCCACGACTAGCTTCAAAGACACAACCCTTTCTTAATTTCCGCGTTAAAAAACTTGTTCAACTTCTTTAATTTCATCAGTGGACCATTTCCGTCTTGGGCTGTCATTGCTTCAACACAAGATTTTTCAGGAACAGGACTCGATTCCGGATCAACAAATTGTATCTTATTAAATTTCCGACACATTTCGCCCCTCTTGCTGTGCTTAACTCTCTCCGACGAACATCGTAATATTTTTTTTGTGTTTTCTCTGAATGCAGAAGCAAATCAGCCACGTCTTTCGACCCTTGATGGTGATGCTCTAGGACCGCTGTTGAAGCTGATTTTCTAAATATTGTGCATGTCAAGTTCCGAGCATGCTTGTCGCCGCCGTAAACTCCAGCTTTTTGCCAAGAAGCATTAATTTGCCGACTAATTTGTCCAGAGTCCATTTGGCCACCATTAAATGATACAAAAAGGTACGGACTTTGTCCAATAACTTGACTTCCTACGCTATCCACGAAAATCTTCATGTAATCGTAAATATGGCGCTGAAGATAAAATTTAGCTGTTCCATAAGCGCTAGCTGGTTTATGTTTCTTTACACGAATCCGGAACATGTCTCCTTCCCAGCAGCCATTGTTAAACTCTTGCAGAGTCAAATTAGAACAAACGCCAGATCTTTGTGTGTTCTGTAAACATATCATATTGTTGACCCAAGTTGACCAAACATCCTCTAGTCACTATGGGGCAACATTAATTGTTGACCCAAGTTGACCAAACACCCTCTAGTCACTATGGGGCAACATTTTGTGTTGACTGTCTAGAAGCCTTGGTCAACTTGGGTCAACAACAAAAGTTGCCCCATAGTGACTAGAAAGGATCTGGTCAACTAGGGTCAGCAATAAAGGTTGCCCTATAGAAAATAACAACCAGAAACATGGTAAAACTTTTTAATAGCAAAAAGTACACTTAAAAACATATATACATTGCCCTTGGTATTCTTAAATAAACACTGGTCTGATAAAAACTAAATAGAAGATCCAGACAGGATTTGCACCTGTATATTCATGTCTTCAAATTAACAGAATACCAACTGAAAGCTGGATCATAAACACTTTATAAAATTTTGAGCTCTTTAAGAAAACAAAACACCAACACAAGCATATGAAAACTCCTGTGCATGCAAACATGCCCATTTCTGGGAAATGAGATAATAGGTGAGGCATTAATTGCTTTGCTAGTTCTGAAACAAGTTTGTCTAGATGAGTCACTAGATCATTGCACATGCTAAGGCCACCCTCAAAAATATAATTGGTTAGAGTCACCCCACGGACTCACTTTGAAAGGCGAAAGTCGAGTCAGGGAGTCAGTAAATTTGTAAAAAATAAGCCAAACAATCCACGAACAAACTTCAACACACAACAAAATCCACCATTTACCTTTTCAGTGGTCCTCCGAATTACAGTCGTTATGTCCGAATGTTATTTCGATAGGGGACTGCGCTGCACTACTCAGTGCTATATTTTTCTGCTTCGCATTTATACGACAATACAAGCGAAAACCATGGGAACAACACTGACTGATAAAAATCAAACTTGAAATGAAGGCTAAAAATACAGCTGGCGTACATTTAAAACGAATAACAAAATATGGCTTCGAAATATAGTATTTTTATAATTTTTCAGGAAAAATTTTTACACGACCGACCGACTCACTTTTGTAATTAGAAATGATGCTAACCAAACATATTTTCGCCGGTGGCCTAATCAACAATTTCTTACAAAACATAAGTAAAAGATGAATAAAAGACTTTAAAAAATATTCTTTTAACCTTATGTTGTCTAAAAGAAAGAATTTAAAGTGAGCTGGCGTTTGATAACTTATGACAGTGAAGTTTTTTTCTATGTGTACATCAAAAACAATTTTTATTGTGTACAAACCAGAGGGGAGGGGGGGGGGGGACGTGATACTTTTCAACCAAATACATGTCTGTATTTTTTAGTGTAGCCATTATGAATTGAGGGAAAACACGCTGTTCACACAGTCACCTTTTTATAAATAGGGGCTGAATTTCTTGTAGAATCTTTGTGTTTTAACTTCAAACCTGTCATATTGTGTAGTTTTAGGTGCGTTTTTGCTAATTTAGTCTTACTTTAATTCAGATATATAATTGTAGTTCTTGAATAATTAAAGCTTCTTCTGTGAGAGTTTGACTGTGAAAGGTCCATGCTTTCCCTCAACTGAAAGTTGTACCATGTGACATTCTGACTGGAAGAATTCAAGATTCATTTTATAACCCTTGTTGTCCATCACTGACTATTGTACTATTGTTTGAAGAACTCAATGGAAAATGGCATTTGTAGAAAGTTGTAGCTCACTAGCATCTTTTTCACATGCCAGACACATGTTAGAAGAGCCCATAGTTAAAATATAAACAAAGAAATCTAGCAAGCTTAGCTAGCTACAGACAAATATACAACGTTAACCAATCAGATTGGTGGAACAATCAATCGCTGCTGAAAAAAATGCCTTAAAAATACAGTAGAAATAACAAGACAACACAAGATAACATATACTACTTGCATCATGGCATGGCTAGCGATAACTGCTTTCGCAGAAATCAGGACGAAAAGAAGTGCCTGACCCGACCCGCGTTGGTAGAAGCCGAACCGTTTCGACCATTCTCGACTATTCGAAACCTCGGTCAACTTGGAGTAACTGATAACACAGGTCGGATCAGTTCTCAATTTTTCCAAACCTTAGTGTTATAAAAACTTGTTATAAAGCACAAGGTAAATTCAGAACCAATCCGACTTATTTCAATATTAAGAATTACTTAGTATTTTCTGCAAATTTATTTTTGACAAATTTATATGCTGTCATCAGTGCCATAATTCAGGAACTGAACTACATACGTAAAAACATATATACTTGGTTTTTAGATTAGAAGGTAGCTATCAGAAAACACTAGGGCGCCGGTAAGCGCGAATACGCCGTGAAAAGTGCGGGTGTATTCAAGCGAGTTCGGCGTTTTGAAAAAAATTCAAGTATTCGCCCGAAAAACCCTGCATAGGCCCGAACAATGCCCGAAAAAAAAAAAAAAACAACAACAATAATATATGATTCAAAAAAACTATAAAAATTAAAATAAACTTACTATGTGGTAGCAAAGTTCTTAGAAGAACTGTTTTTGATGGTTTTTGAAAAAGTTTATTTTATAATACAGTTAAGGAGTTAATAAAGTTTATATAAACTTTATTAACTCCTTTTTCTTCAAGCGCCTTCTTCCCAATCATCGTCTGCATGGTTTGTTACAAGGAATTGCATTTCGGGAATGTTCCGGGCGAGTTGAAAGTGCGGGCGGTTTCGGGGGACAGCCGCCAATTTTATTTGAAAAGTCGCACCGAACTCGCCTGTAGCTATATATGCGGGCGTTTACAGCTTATCGGCACCCTCTTTCAGAAAACGTCAGACGTATAGTTCCGGCAATACCTAACATTTATATTTCCCTTTAAGAACACTGCAATGATCAAGAAACAAAACTTGAGAGAAATAACATTTCCAGTGCAATTTTTCTCTTATATATAGCTATATATACTACTACTACTTAATGTTAAAGCCTGCTGTCAGTAATGACACTGACAAATGAGACTGTATTATCTCTCAGCTAGCTAGCTAGCTAGCTAGCTATAAAGACAAAATACTTTAGACCATGAAGAAATATGTGTATTTTCAATACAGCTCATTAGATGAGCCGGCTCTAGCTAGCTTGGTAGCAAAGCTTTCTGTTTTTCGCTGTAAAGTCAAACAACCATAAACCATAGAGAAATATGTGTTAACTTACAACAAAGTTTGTTAGACGTTTAATATAAGAAATAACTTCAATAACTTACTAAAAACAGTATAAACAGTTGGTCAAAAGCTGCTAGCAGAATGAAATAAATATATGTCCCCGCTTATGTTTTTAAAAATTTGCCAAACGAGATATCCGCGCATGCGCGTAGGGAGCCCTCGGGTTGCGAAAGTGCCAGGGGACGAAAGTGCCATAGGCGCGGTGGTAAAAGTGCCATAAATAAGGTGGTGAAAGTGCCGTATGAGTTGCGAAAGTGCCATATGAGTGATAAAAGTGCCATACAAGTGGCGAAAGTGCCATAAACAGAGTTGCGAAAGTGCCAATACATATCCCTCTCTATCTCTCTCTCTCTCTCTCTCTCTCTCGAAACTAACAATTATGACGTCACAGCAAAAGGTTCTTAATGAAAAGACAATCTTTGCGCATTGATTAAAAGATCAATAAACAATTTTTCGAAAAAAGAATAAAAACTTTAAACTAATTGAATATTATAATGCCCGTATGCGTCTGTTCGTTCGTCCGTCCGTCCGTCTGTCTGTCTGTCTATTACGCAAAATGGTAGCTTAGCTGCGCAATAACGAGAAGCACGCAATGAGGTATAAAAAGGACGGGCGAACCCGTGGATTTTCCACGGGCTAACGACTATACTAATTGAATAGCAGAGAATCCAAAGAACAAATAAAAAAAATCGAAAATTTCATGGGACCACTCCTTTAATATCTGACCTTGAAATTTTATGTTAAATTCGCAAATGCAACCACGTGAGATTTTCAGCAAAAACTATTCGTGTTCGGGATTACTAAAGGTATAACCCTATTAATGTAAACAATGAACTTCGACAAAAAAAATTAGTCCTGTGTTTTATTAAGTCAAGTAAAAGCTGTAAAGAATCTTAATACCATCTCAAATGAGACATTCAATATACATCCACCAAAAGTAAGGCATTGTCCTTGGTATGACAAAGAAAAGCTGCACTCAACAACCGTGACAAAGCACTGCGTAAAGCATGCCGTACAAAGGACAAAAAGGACTGGAAAATTTATAAGACACTTCGTAACCATTGTAACAATTTGCTGAAATATGCAAAAAGCAGATTCAACAAAAATCTAGTAAATGAAAATTGTAAAAACCCTGAAGGTTACTGGAGAGTTATTAAAATAATCTTCCTTTCAAAAGCACCACCAATGCCACATAGGTTTATCTATAAATGCTCTTCCCTTTTTCAGGCTGAACTAGAATCTGCTCAACTTTTTTATGCTAATTGTTTTTAGTTTATACTTTTATAGGTTTTATGCAAAAGTATATAGTTTATCCTCACACAAGAGACATATTTTAATAGCAGTATAAATTTGTACTGAAATGTATATTAAATCGAATTAAATAGAACAGAAATATTTTAGATTAAAAACAAATATCTATATTATAATGCCCGTATACGTCTGTCCGTCCGTCCGTCTGTCTGTCACGCAAAATGGTAGCTTAGCTGCGACGGGCGAACCCGTGGATTTTTCTACGGGCTAACGACTAGTATATATACAAATGTGAGTAAAGTCACGTGGGAAAAAAATCTTACCATAAACCATGCTAAACCTATATCACTTTTCTTAGAATCATCACCCAATTCAATTTCTTGCAAAAATATGGTGCGCTGTATTTTTTGATTAAGTCCCGAAATATTTCCCTTTAAACTTATTAAAACGCTACTTGATTTTTAAATAAGCTTTTTTAATAAGTTTTGTAAGCAAGTAGGAAACTTAAGAACTGTGGTGAAGACATAAATATCTAAATAATCTTAACGTTTCTTAAATTTTAGTAATTTTGAAGATTCTTGTTAGTGTTGTATGAACTCTATATTTTGTTATCTATATTTGTTATAGAAAAAGAGAGTGTAAAAATCGAACATTTTTATATTTCGACGTTTTCCCTCTAAGGTTTACCCTGGTTCAAAATGCCATTTTATCACAGGGTTATGGCGCATATCAATTAAAGTTTTTCATTGTGTAATAAGTGAAGCCATACTTGCTAGATTGTTTTTAAACCTCTGCATTTTTGTGGATTTCTGATTTATTATTCTTTAACAAATTCTGTGTATTGTAGTTGTTGAGAACGTTTCAGTAATGGTTCTACTGAGAAATTTTCAGGAATGGTTCCATCGAGAAACGTATAACTTCATCAAAGTTAAATGTTTGATGAAGGTTCTAACGATTCGATTACGGTAGAAAAAATATTTTTCTTCTGTATCGTAGATGTTAGACCTGCTTGAAGAAGAGATATCACAATATGAACGAGAAAATGGAAAAGAAAATGTAGTGAAGAATTATCAGGTAAAGTAAATAACTCCCGCATATAACTAGTCCAATCGCTAAGTTGAATCTCCAAAAACCTCTTAAAAATTAGTAACAAGCTGAAGTTTGGTCAGGACATCCCTAATCTTTCAAAGAAGCGAAGTGCTAATGAAATATTGCGTACTGTGGAAAACGATTCAAATGGTCAATGTAGGGTTGTGATGTTAGTACTGTGTTGTTAAAAAATAGGAGTTAACCAACCAGCTAAAAGCAACTTGAGGACAAATAGGCCCTCTACTGTAAAATGAGGATGTTCATAAATTTAGATTCAAATTCGTTTGTATGGGGAAATTAATACTAAAGATCAATCCGTGGTTGAGCTTGGATGTAAACACCATTTGTTGTTTAAATATTTTATGCAGTGGAACCGATTTTTTTACAATAGAGCGTACTTTGAACTATTTGCCGTTGATATGTTACACATGAGCGTTTCTGTGAGCACGGGGTAAAATATAAAGTTTTGGAGTGCGCCCTAATGATTAATAGCACAGATATTTAGATTTATTCGAATAAAGCATACATTGTTCGTACAAAATAAGAAACATACTTTTTATAGATTTTTTCTGCTTTCCTAAGTATTGTTCCAAGTTCTAACAAATAATATAAATTCTTTGATTTCCTTATCGTATACTTGTATAGAACTTCCAGACCGGTATCTGCTTATTTTCTCTTTTTACATCTATATACAACCCTATTAATTTTTCTTCTTCTAAAAGATATCACTTCTTTCCTAAATTTTTTTTAAATTAGGTGAGGCTAAAATCAGTTATAAGTCCATGAGGTTATATGGACGATCAAAAGCAAATTTAACTGTTTTATTCTGCGGATGCGCTTTATCTTGCGGATATGCTTTATATTGCGGGTGCGCTTTATCTTGCGGGTGCGTTGAACGTTTTGTTATTTTGATGTACCTAATATATCGAATGTTGTAAGGAAGTAAACGAAATGTAGCTGTGTATATCTTTTAGACACCTGATACCCTTACTGGGTATACATCGAACCTTCTAGCTGCTGTGATAAGAGTTACACATCACCTGAAAGAGGTTTGTTATTCCCACTTACCACCTTACTAGGTGTTTTGTTGCAAAATATTTTTTTTAATAATAGCCGTCGTCTGTCTATCTCTGTGCAACATGGTGAAATAGCAAGACGGACGAAAAAACTCCGCGACCCTGCAGCTTTATTTCGGATCCCCGGTAGACCTCGTTTTTTATCGGCTTTGTTTTGACCGCTCACGCGTAATAGACCAATAACGAGGCTTCATTTTCACTAATAACCAATCCAAGTTCTTCGCGGCCCCAACATGCCAACGGAGGAAACTTACTACGCTTACGAAGGCCATTTTTGTTTGAAAGTGATGGTGTTAAGTTTGTATGTCTCCTTTCGATCCTTTTTTTCTTCTGAGAACTTTGGATCCTATAGGATTATTTAGTTTCTGTGTGTTTTCACATGTTAAGGTGAATATTTCATCACTTTAGCGATGTATAAATCTTAAACAAACCAATTTTAATCTAATTTTTTAATACACTAAGTCTGTCTGTTTGTCTGCCTTTCTGTCTGTTTGTATGCCTTTCTGTCTATTTGTCTGTCAAGTTCGCTTCACATTACATCAATAACTTGGCAGCACGATTTTGCAATCTATTGTAGAGTATTCCTTCACAATGCCAAAATTCTTGTTGTTGTTTCTCTTCATTATATTTTTCCTTTCTTTCTTTCATACAAATGTACTGCACCTTCATCTCAAACTATTAATATATTCTATTCGAAGCTTCCGTGTGTCTGTCTGTGACTTTGGCAACGTCGATTATGTTTTTTATTATTTTCCTTAGCAAAGTCCATAAAACATTACCTAAAAATTTTTTCTGTAATATAAACTTTGACGTTAAAACAATATTGCCGTCAAAAGAATGTGTATCTTGCTAACTTCAGCATCATCTACACAAAGTATAAAGAAACACACACAGACACACTCTCTGTATTATTATAAAGATACAGAGTACAAGTTAAGTCTTCGGCGTCGGGAGAACAAGTTATTTTTCGTATCGATCGCGTTGAAAGTCCGTTGCGTCTCGTATAAAGTATCTCGTATCTCGTATAATCAATTCACACATCGATTCTACCAACTAATTGGAATATTTCGATGTTTGATGGGTCAGTTGGCATGTCATTTCTTTTCAATGTTCTTGATCCTTTTATACACAAGATTGCTGATTTCAGTAGCGTGAATGATTCGTTCGTAACTTTCTTCTGTTTGTTGTTTACGTGCTAACTTTAACGAAAGTCTCGTAACTACAACCACCATTACTCGAAAACACCAAAGGAGTAAATGATCCGTGCTCTATTTCAATCACTTGTTGGTTGTATTTTCGTTTCTTCTGTTTTTCGTTGTTGCAAAATACCTTCTGAAGATTCTGATGGCCATGGCTTGAAGCGAACGGGTTGAAAACCCTAACATCAAAGAATTCTCTTCGACCATCTTGCCGGAAACTTCTAGCTGTAATATCTAGTCTAGCTCCACCCCCTTGACTGGAATTAGGTGGAAGAGTTTTTGCAGTCAAAGGAATCAGTCGCCGTTCTATCTCTATGTCTTAGCATGTTTCTTGCAACAGATTGACGATCAAATCTTTCATTTCATCATGTTTGAGAGGCCATCTGCATCTGAAATTAGTTGCGTCGAAAAACTCTCTTTTGTTGAGAACAAATTTCTGTGAATCTATGGACAGAGTAGTAAGCCAATATATAACGCCTCTCATGGTAGCCATTTTGTGCGCTCTAATATCCTCTTTATTCAATCATTCTCTCAATTGTAATAGCATTGTTTATCACGATTCCTTTCCTCTATTTCACGTTTCAACTTTTCAGTTTCCCCGAATCAATGGAATTCTCTGGTTTCTGTTGCCTAATGCTGTTAACCAGTTGTTCAGTATATGCAAAAATTGGCAAAGCAAGTCCACCCATTGTATCGCAATTTGAAATCTAGGGCTAAATAACTTTTAAATGTGTGGAAATAACTGACGTCATCTCATCCGTGGGTAACTATGGACTACCTGGGACTAAATTAGGACTAATTTTATAAAGCCGGGTCAACCCGCCTGTTTCGGAACGTACGGGTTAATTAAGTCATCAAAAAACCTCTAAATCCCCATATCCCTTCCACCGTTTGTCAAAAGCACATCATCCTATACATTGATCACCATTTTAAGCTCTGCACAATGGAGGCAACACGTAAACAACTTTCTAAAAAAAATCTTAAATTTTCTGACGTTACGGCACGACGTTAATAACATTGCACCTAAAACTTTGAGGCCAAATAACTTCGAAACGACGCCGTGACATCAGTCATTTTTCACCGCATGGGTAACTAGGGATAACCTGGGACCAAATTGAGTAAGTTTTCCAGACCTTGATCCCCGAATCCGTTTCTGAATGGACTCAATGATGACGTCCTCAAAGAACCTTTAAACCCGTTTTTAGAGTGTGTTTAAAGTGCCTGTAACAGGCATAGTGGATGTCTTCTTATTCCTTTAAAGTCGCTGAAGTTTTTAACCCCAGTTGTAAAAAGCGCTGTGACTTATGATCTACGCATGTGCATTTTTGGAATAATGCCGCTGACCTCGCGCTTTTGCATTTGCTGCAATCGCCCCAGCGCAAAAATGTTTAATGAGCTCTACCTTTTTGCGAGCTACATTTTGCGTTATAACTCTACAGCCAATCAAAACTTTGAAATGAATTAAATTATTTTCAAGACTAGTCGATAAGGCCGTGGAGAAATCCACTTAGGCAGAAGGACAATGGAAAAATAGGTTCTTTTAGATCTTTTGCTGACGTCAGCAGTGCATATACAAAAAAAAATGTTCTTAAAATCTTACACAAAATGTCAAATATCAAATTGCATTAATTCCTCCACACAAAAATTAAAATAAAAAAAACAGGTTGCAAGGTGTAAAATCTAGTTGATAAAAAGCTACAACAACGACACTCACAACATCGACACTCACAACACCAATACTCACAAAGCCGACAGTAAGAAGACCGACAGTTACAACACCGACAGTCCCAACACGGATAATAACAATGTCAGAAATAACGCATTTCAAATAAGTACATCTTATAAGTGATTATGTTGAAAACCCTTGGTATTTTATTCTGAAATGTCAAAAAGGAGGCCTCCAAAAGTTAGCACAAATTAACAAATAAAAGCTTATACAAAAATATAAAAAAGCCATAGTTTGGAAAACATCAAATTTAATTCTAGAAAAATCAGTCATTTCGGTTGCATACCATCCTCTCCCACAAAAATTACACAAAATGTAAAAATCAATCAGTTCAGAACACAAAAATTTTCTCTTTTAGTTCCATACTGCCCTTTACCAACAATGTTAAACCTAAATGTCAAAAATCAATCAGAAAAAACAATAAAAATAACATACACGCTTTAAATTCTGAAAAATTTATTCCACTTGTCATACTGCACATGGTCCCCTGTGAAAATGTGAAAATAATTATACTCTTATGGACATAAAATACATCCTACTATCCTGCAAAAATTTCAAGTATTTTAAAGATTTTGTAGGTAGGTAGCTAGCTTTTACATCATAATTCGTGCTCATAAAAGAAGAGAAGTTTGGAAACTAAGGTAGTTAGCTATAGATAATTAAAAAGATGAACAACAACATAAGTCATAGGTTAGAGCTAGCCATGGGATGGGGAGAGTAGGACTTGCAGGTTAACATGAGCCAGCTAACAGTAGCTAAGACATCCAGTTAAATCTAAAAATAATAACATTACAGTGAGCAGTAAGTTCAACAAAACAAAGTTTTCCATTTGTTAGTCGCCGAACAGCTTTATGTAGCATTTTGAATTTTAGGATAAACACATTAGTAAGAGATCATTATGACCAAGATATAAGAAGAACCTGTTGGGAAGAGTTATCCAAGAAATTTAATAAGCCAGGTAAGATAAAAGCTTGCCACAAAACTTTGAGTCTACAAGTTTATAAAGATTTAACACAGCTAGTAAGCGAATATTTTGCACAATTACAATTTATTTGAAAAAAAGTGATAAACAAGGAACATGTGGTAATATTATCAGCTCACCACCGCCAGTTGATATACTTTCAAGTTTTAAACCAGTTTCAGACTTTTCTGTGGTAGCAGATTTCCCCGCAGGTGCTGACCCTCAAACTAGACGTTATGCGAAACGCTAAATTTCTGAAAGTAGTTTTTTTAGCAGCAGTAAAACGGAACAGACAGCTGCTCAAATGGACATCTATGTCCTCAAAACGCTTAAAAATATTAGTAAAGCAACAAATATCTCTATGCACTTTTGTAGGAGCCCTGTACCCACACTAAGAAAATTTGATTCCTGAAGAATTAAGATGGCCAAAGTCAAAATACAAAAACTGCTGTTCGAACTTGAATTTGGAGAAATTGTATGGAATAAACTTTGTCAAAAAAGGTTGAATTTCATGTTTTCTTAGTGTATATATTTCCGTGTATATTTTTTTAATGTAAGTATTTTATACATCAAATGGATCTATTGTTCTATTGACATAATCCTACTGCCGGCAAATTTGAGAGTTGAAATAATCTTCAAAATCCTCTCGTACCCCTTTGACTGTTTTATTACAGTTGTTCGAGCCTTGTTCTCTAATATCGACTAGGCCGGTGTAACCAAGTGTGTCAAATCTCCATTGGCCATGTTGTACAAAGTCAACATTCTCGTGGTCAGTGTATCCTGGCGGGTAATAATTACTTTCTCTGTGCATTCTTTGGCTGACCATTAAAAAATTGTGCAAAGCAACAACAGCTTTTTGTGATTGAGTTTACAGTATCAACTTGTGCAATTATTGGCCTGCAAAAAATTTTAAACCATGCTGCTGCAGTACCGAAACAGTTTTCAATGATACGTCTAGCTCTTGATAATCTGTAGTTCAATATTTTTCTTTCCTGGCATGCTTCCAAGCGAGCAAATAGTTTTAACATAAAGGGTTTCAACGTGACTAAATACTGTAGTGTTATACACAACCTCTCACCTAAAGTAGTGACATCTCTTATTTTGGATGACGTGCGCGGCCACAAATGAAAGAAGCTCTTCAAACCTTGTTTGGAATAATTCTGAATGACTTAAAAAATACTCATGATCCGATAGCAGTAAATCCTTAACCAAAACGTTATATAGGCCTTTACTTCTTCTTTCTACGGACAATCGTCTTAATCACATGTTTTTCTTACGTATTTTACGACGCTATAAAAGTATAGCTAAGACTAATCTCAGGTTTTGTAACAACAATTATCATCTGTTGACGTCAGCCATGTTTTGCAGCATCATGTAAGCAAATAATAGGTAAATGATAACAGTTTCGGTATATGCAATAAAATTCGCTGCGCTTTTTACAAATGGCCGCAAAATGCTGCTGTATAGAGATCGATCCTATACATTTTCTTGATCAGTGTTTCAACCTCTACATAATAGAGCCAACGGCCAAGTAAATTTCTGAAATATTTTTTCTCTATGGACAAGTCATTGCTTACGTCATCAAAATTCAAATGACGACTTTTTTTTAATTTATCTGGATTTTTCAGCGAACCTTATTAATATAGTAGTCGTCAACCCGTGCAAAAAACAGTGGGGTCACCCTTTCTTTATATTTTGCATTTTGTTTCGGAACAAACAGGCATACGACGGCTATTATTAGGACTAGTCGTTAGCCCGTGGAAAAATCGAGGTCACCCGTCCTTTATGTGTCGCATTTTGTGTTTCCGTAACAGGACGCGCCTTTCGCGGACACACGACAGACGACGACTATTATTAGAGAGACCAGTCGGGTTTGCCTGTCCTTTTTACACCGCATTATTGTGTGTCTCGCCACTTGCAGTACCATGTTGCGCAAAGACAGACAGAATACAGCTATTATTATTGAGACTAGTCTAACCCGTGGGAAAATCCACGGGGTCACCCGTCCTTTATATTAACCCGTCGCAACAAAGTGGATAAAAATATATCGCATTTGATATTCGTGTTTCCGTAACATCATTTCCAACTCAGCGGGGGTCCACGCAGACAGACAGGCGGAATACGGCTATTATTAAAGAGACTAGTCGTTAGCCCGTGGAAAAATCCACGGGTTCGCCCGTCCTTTAAATTTACCCGTCGCAACAAAGTGGGAAAAAAATATATCGCATTTGGTATTGGTGCGCATTTTAAAAATTTCGTGATTCTGGTACGGGACGCGGCTCTCGCGGACAGACAGACAAAATACGGCTATTAATAAAGAGACTAGCTGGGAAACCCGGTGCGAAACACCGGGGTAAGCAACAAGTAACTGTTGTTGAACGCCCTGAGGAGCGCTTAATAAGAACTGCAAACTGAGCAACACGGTCAGGTGGAGCGCTTTAGCATGGGTATACAGTATGTCCTAAAACTGTGCAGCCTAGCGTTGGAAGGCCCAGTGGAGCACGTAATAAGAACCGAAAACAGTGTCACACATTTAGGTGGAGCGCTTTGGGAGGTATGCGTATGTGGTGAATCGAGTAAAGCCCACACAACATTATAGTGTTTCAGTTGTGATGTATTTTTGAAAATATTACTTTACTGCAACATTAGCCATAAAAAAGCTCAGTTTACAGCCTGTTGTTACCCCCATCATAGCAAAAACAGTCGGTCAACCTTTTTTATTTTTTGAAGAATGTTCCCGGTGAAGGTTCAAAAGTGAATGTTACTCCAGGCTGAGTGCTTAGTGTGCAGGTAAAACAATAGGTGTAATAACCTTTTCCGCAAGAAACTTTATTGCAACTTCGGTTAAACAGAAACACAGGAAACAGCCCGATGTTAACATTGGACTGAGCGCTTAGTACAGGTAAACCGTGTCAAACATTAGGAATATATAATACCCTTTTCAAAAAAACTGTATCGCAACTTTCGTTTACATAAAAACACAGGATGAACTCTGTTGTTAACACAGGAATAAGCGCTTATTGGTAAGCCGTGCTGCATATGTCGTTAACAAAAACGCTTAGTACAGGTAAACGGTGTTGCACATATATATAGATGTAATACCCTTTTCCAAAAAAACAGTCCGTTGTTATCATCGGGCTAAGCGCTTCGTACAGTTGAACAGAGTTAAACAGGCGTATAGGCGTAATGCCCTTTTCGTAAAAAATTTTGTCGCAATTTCGGTTTAAATGACAACACAGGAAACAGCCTGTCGGTATATACCCCATTTGAGAATACGCTTTTATGACAATAAAAAAGGTGTAGCTACGAAACTGCATTTTCATTAGGCGTAAGAAAGATTTGAAAATTTTGTAGCTATTATAGCTATCTATAACTGTATTTATTTGGCTACTTTCACTTTTTAGCCAGAGGTAGCTAACAGCTAGCTAGAAAGCCCCCAGTTGCAACTTAGTAAAATCATATTGGTAAAAATAATGCAAATAGAAATAATACTGGCTAAGATAAAAATCTGTTGTATCAAACTGAATGAAAAGGCTAGCTCACTTATATTTACCTTAACATGTAAAAACATATAAAAAACCAAAATAAACAGCTTTCAAAAGACAAAAACAGACCTACGAACTTCACTTCAACGCCACAGCTTTCAAAATGGCCGTATATCTATTTCAGTGAAGCGCATACACCATTGTAGTGTTGCGACTGTAACATATTTTTCAAAAAATAATTTTCCTTCAACAAAAGCTGAAATAAAAACAGGTTTACAAACCGTTGTTACACAGTCATAGCAAAAACAATCGGTCAATATTATTTTATTTTGCAGAATAATTGTCTGTGAAAGTTAAACAATTAATCGTGACACCGAGCTGAGCGCTTAGTACAGGCAAACCGTGTCGCATATGCGTTTAGGCTTAATACCCTTTTCAAAAAAACTGAATATATTGCAGCTTTGGTTTACAAAACACAGGATACACTCTGTTGAAACGCCGGGTTAAGCCACAAGTAACTGTGTTACCCGGTGTTGAACACCCGAATTAGTGATTAATAACCATCAACTGTGCAACACATTCAGGCAAGTATGTAGTAAATCAAGTGAAGCGCACACAATTTATGGTGTTTCCGTTGTAATAAATTTTGCAAAAAATAACTTTCAACATTTTAAGCTAAAATAAAAACACAGATTAAAATCTGTTGTTTTCCCGTCACAGCAAAAACAATTATATATTCGATATAATTTTTTAAAAACACACGAAACAGCCCGTTGTTCAGATTGGACTGAGCTCTTTGTACAGATACACTGTGGAGTATATGTGTAACACCATTTTTCAAAAAACTTTATCGCAACTTTGGTTTAAAAGAAATCAGTGAACAGCCTGGCGTTACCCAGGGGTTAGTTAAAAAAATTACTCAGCAAATTATATTTTGCAGAATAAATTTTTATAACAGTAGCTGTAGCCACCTGACTGTATTTAGCATAATTATTATTAGGAATTTTGTTGGTAACCAAACTGTATTTAGCTACTTTCATTTTTTAGTTAGAGGTAGCTAAAGAGCTAATTAGATAGCCACAACACCAAATACGAATGAATAATAGTATACCAAAGTGAATAAAAACGTTAAAAGAATAGGAATATATAAAGATAATTTAGCTAGCTAGCTAGCTAGCTAGCCAAGCCGAATCAAAAGCTACGGTCCTTTCCAAACTCTTAAAATCGATGATTTAAGATTTGTACGTGGTTAAAAAAACGTAAAAATATATGTGCCTTAACATGTTAAAACAAATACTACAAAATTAAACAACTTAGGGAAGATAAAAAGTTCAAACAGATCTGCAAACTTGACACCCTCACTTTCAAACTGAAATGGCCTCCGTAGCATGTTATTTATTCGGTTCTAGCGTGATTCCGAAATTATTCCGAAATTAAGCACCGTCCAACCGAAAAAAGGAGCTATTTTTCCGAAAAAGCTGCGCGCAACCATTTTGAATACGGCTATTATTATAGAGATTGTGTCAATATTCTGCAAAATTTTATTGTATTGTTAAACGACCTTAGGAACGCCCAAATAAACAAACACTAAAAATTAATCATCCGTAAAATTTTTATAATATTATGCTTTTTATGAATTATACATGGTTAAAAAACTTGATGATATATTTATCTTAGCATTTAAAAATGCATAAAAAACAAATATTACAACACTATAACACTATTAGGAAACAAAAACCTCCAAATCAGAATATTACATTTTCTAAAATGCAGGGTGGCCACAAGTCATGGAATTTCTGGAAATCATGGAAAAGTCATGGAATTTTATTTGGTCTGGAAAAAGTCATGGAAAACAGGATTTTCATGAAAAAGTCATGGAAAAGTCATGGAACTTCTTTTCCTTGACAACCTAAGTTTTTGACTGGCTAAATATTTTTGCAGTTTATATTTTGAAGCATAAATTTCAAGAAAACTTAATTTCAATTTTTTGAACAGTTTAATTGTCAAGCTTTGTTGCAATACAACATAGTTGTGTTTGGTTTTATTATACTATAAATTTGTTTTATTATACATTATGTCATGTGACTGCTTAGTTTACAAGCAATGATAACTTATATTGATGTAATCTGTGTGGTAAAATCGTTTTCAATCAATGTTTCTTCTAAGGAAGGGAGTCCTAGCATAGTTCTAGCATGAAAAAAAGAAAAGTCAACGAAGACAAGAAATCAAACAAAAGAAAATCAATAACAGATGAAATCAACAATGTTAAAAACCATAAGAAAAGATTAATCTCATCCATCAATGCACTAAACACGACATTGAAAAACTCTGCTACAAAGCTGAGGAAAAAGCACCGAAAAGAAAGCTAACATAGCCGAACTAGATAAAGCTGTGGAGAAGCCAACTAAGGATCTTCAGAAAGAAAAGTAACATCAATGCTCACAGTCTCTATATAGGATATTAGTTGATATTTGTTGTTTTTCTAGTCTATTTTTTTCTAAAGTTCTGATTTTATATGAATATTCTGTATGAATATATATGTTCTTTATATTTTGACACGATTTTGTTGTTTTTTATCATGTAGAAAAAAGTACTTGTACTTTTTTCAGCAAAGTTGTTCTCTAAATAATGAAATTTATGGTTTGTTTGATAATTGATTAATTTAGGGGTTTAATTTTTCTTAACGGTTTTGGTCATGCAAAAGTCATGGAAAAGTCATGGAATTTCTTTTACCAAATTCTGTGGCCACCCTGAAATGGCTTTCCGGACACAGGCTGTGATATTTTCGTGTTTTTTTGTCCCAATGCCAAGTTTGCTAATTTTGTGTATATTAAATAATTTTAAAGCTCTACTTTTGACTTTGTCTTATTTTTAGAGTGAGAGACAACTCCGTGCGGAGATGGCAATGCGTCAAACTATTTTAGATGCATTTGAAGAGCAACGTGCATTAACAGACGCGTTGACTGCAGTAAGAGTGTTACTCTTTTGATTGTCTAACATGTTTAAACATCTAACATGTTTTTTTATTCTGGATTTTATTTGGAAATGTAAAGAGAATTACAATCGTTCATATCTAGGTCGTTAAAACCAACGTAGCACGTAAATTTACAGGTGGGGTAAAATTATTAATCAGAAAAAAATGGCCGTTACTTTTATTATTGTCACTTTTCAGCTCTATTGCGAAATTTAACATCTTCGAAATAGATATGCTCGATAGATCCATGCTGAGATAAGAAACTTTCTCATCACCTTTTTCCCAGGATTTATTAGAAACACAAGAAGCAAATGAAACATTAAAACGTGAAGTGGATTTGCAGAAGAAAGCCAACCAAACACGATTCGCAAGTTTGGAGGTATAAAAACTCGTCCTGCTTCCACGCTTTTTTATCATGTTCTTCTTCTCTTGCTGGTATGCTTTCACTCCATTTTTCGTACAATTGTTGCTATCAAGGTTACCCGTTCATTTTGTGGGGTTGTTCTAGTCTCTCTCTTAATTCACGTGGTAATAAGTATTTAAGACTGAAATAAATATTCACAGACATCATGAATAAACCAAAAGGCGCGTACATCTTTCAAATATGTACGTAAATCTTTCATATTTTTTTTTATAGACTGACGTAAAGAAATTGGAGCAAAAAATTCACGAAAGTTTATGCACAAATTCGATTCGATACGATGCGAACACATTAAACGCTAATTTAAAACCGTTACTCGATATAAGTAACCTCGATAGGACTAGGCATAAGTATCACAAAGTGTCTCCCTCTATTTCTCCCATAAGCTTTAGCAACGCACATCAGTGAAATACAATGTTCAGTTCTGTAAAGTTCCTTATTTGCGCCTTGTTTAAGAAAACGTTCTTTCTCCGCTCAGAAGAAATAGTTGCTTCTAAACCTCTAAACCAATCACAGTAGTGATTTACATGCGTAATTAACATCCTTGCAGCGGTGTGAAAAAATCTAAATTTACTCTTTTGTACCATTTGCCGCTCTGCACAGTATTTTGCAACACCGTGTAGACTGGCAACACCGTATAAAAAGACCTAACGTTTTTATTTTGTTTTTAGAAAGTTTAACCATCGGAAATTTTACAATGTGATTGCATGTTCGCTGATTTCGCCAACTAAATAGATAAAAATTACAACATTTTGTCAGGTTTTTTTTTTACCTTTTGATGTTTTTTTTGACCTTGTATTGTTATAACCATAGTCACAGGAAAAAGAATAGTCTGGATACAAGGGCCGTTCCGATTAAGGTCGTGTTCCATGATAATTTAAGGGGCCGTGTAATTTCAGTGCAAAACAAACCGCAGAGCTGGCGGGAACTGTATTGGATCGTCGCGATGCCTGCAGCAAACTGTTCTATTTATCGATGTACAACATCCAGATACACCCCTAACACTGCTATATTTGGACTCCCACGAGGTGATGATAGTTACAATTTCCCATGGAGGTCAAATCTTGCACATATTATAACAAAACATCGAGTTATTCATGCTTCCTTGAGACAGCAAATTGAGAAGAAGAGCCTCCATGTTTGCGAGCTACATTTTGAACAGAACAAAGTCAGAAAGAGAACTACATTAGTACCTGGATCACTACAAACATTAAATCTACCTAAAAAAATCATTCAATCTTCAAAGTAAAATAGCTGTTAAAAAGTATTTATTAAAGTATTTATGATAACACAGCTTCTTCAAGTGTATGGAAAAATTCATGATTTTTTTAAAGCTGACCCAAAACTGAACAATTGTAGACAGCTAGCTTTATAGCTATAGGTTTCAATTTTTTAGCACGACTACTAAACACAGACCATCTGCACAAGTCATTGAAAAAAAGAAGAATGTTGATCCTCCTCCAAAAAAGCACTTGTATCATATTACAAATTTGTTTAAAATTTATACTTACGTATACTTACCATATTTTTACAACAAGACGCGTTGTAGCTCAAAATATGTTTTTTGTTAAATGTGTAGCTATAAAAATAGCTGTTTGATTTATAATATGACTCAGTGACCTTATCTTTATTCGATGATTTTTTTGAGTTCTGTTCGTAGCGATTTGACCTTCAACTGAGCAACACGTATTTTGTGACTCTTCAGCTTATCTTTTACATGTGAAAATGACCTTGTTCGCATGTATAATTTCAACAGACCTTCCAGCAAATCCAGAGCTATCTCTTTTTTCACATCAATAGTCCACAAGCTTCTGATTGACTGAACGGTGTTATCATGGAGTTTTTCAACTATTTCTTTACCATCAATTTTGTTTGGAGAGGTTTCACATGTAACCGAAAAATTGCTTCAGCGGTAGTAAAAAGCTGAAAAACATCTGTCGTACCCTTCCATAGTCCACAACGATTTCGTGTAGCTACTAGTTTATGTTCTGGTAAATCAGAGCCACAATATTTACCAGCTAGAAGTAGGGATAAACACTGTTGATGATAACTGCTTTGATTTTCAGTTGCAAACCTTACACGTCGATACATTGTTCCATATACATAGCCACTCAAATAACAAATGATTGCTTTTTCTTTCTCTGTAAATGTGTTGTGAGTAGAACAGGATGGTACTATGTTGTTTTTAAAAGTGGATCCATTTAAATGGGCTAGTACATGGTTTGCTGTTTCAAAACGAACAAGTTGACATGAGTTTTTACTAAGTCCCTGAAAAGAATTATCTGCATCAATAACACACTTATAGAATGAAGGGTAAAAATTTTCAGCATCACCATTATATGAGACTATTGGTCCTTTTATGAAACTATAAGTGTAATGAACTTTGTCAAGGTTACCAATTTCATAATTTTGAAGTTCCTCAATTACTTCTTCTGGGTAGCATTTGTCTTCCAAAAGTTTGTTGACACTTTTTTCTATCATCTGTTTGAAATACAATGGATGTAAAATTTCTTCAGCAACCTTGCCAACTTTAGATCGCATGTTAACGTCACCAGCAGCATCTTTTGGCTCAGCATGTTTTGTATTTTTGTGGCGGGTGAGACCTTTTTTCGACAAGCAAACTTTCTGGCATATTTCACAAGTAAAAGTAGCAGCAGAGTCAACAAAAGATGCATGCGATTTTTCAAAAGTATACCTTCAAACTTCTATTGTCATTCTAAAATATTATTATCAATTACTGCGAAGATTGCATCCAAGTCTTCCCCACTGAAAAAGTCTTCCTATCGTTCAGCCATCTTCTCCGCAAATGTTTGCATTTAAATTATACGGGCCCCCTAATTTCAACCCCCGCGCTTAATGGTATCAGTAGGATGGCCCTTTTATCCAGACTATTATTTTTCCTGTGACTATGCTGTAATGGATTTATGTGGCAGTAACTCCTTTTTAGCTGTTCAAACAGCTGCATTATTTACTCAGTGTTTATGTATAAAAGATTTTCTTTACTATATTTTCACTTTAAACCATTACGCGTACGAAAATGATTTTGACTTATTATCTAAATTGCTGAGGTCAGCAGAAATTTGCAATTACAAATGTATTATAAACAAGAAAAAAAATCGACTTTTAAACAAGTTCACTAGAGAAGGGATAACATTAAGGACATGTCACTTCTTTTCGTTGAGTATTCATCACTGTAGTATAGCTTAAGTGTGCAAATTTTCGCGAGGAGAAATTTTTTCCTCGCGAAATTTTTGAAAAGCCTCGATTCGCTAAAGTAAATTATAAAAATCACACATTTACCACATATTTTCATAAGTAATGCTTCTTTAAAGATTTCATCGCTATAAAAATTTAGTACCAAGGTGAACAGATAACTTGTAACTTGGTTTGAAATAAAACTTTCCAAAATTAAGCACTGAAAAACATCAACAACCAAGATCCATCGTCCTCGCCGTGTGCAGGTGAAGAACGAGGATTTGATCAAATTGTTTTTCTGGGCTGAAAATTTGTAGCATCGGGACAACTAAATAATTTATAGTAGCCAATATACTGGAATATGAAAAGCAGCCTGTGCCACGGTCTTGTTAAGGCGTCAAAATAAGCGCTAGCGGCTTTGGGATGGGCAACAAGCCCTGAAGACGAGAATGAGTTTTATTTATTCCAGGCGCATTTGACATATATTTGATTCCATATTTTGCCTGTTACGCGAAAATAAATCCTCGCGAAATTTTTGAGAACTCTCGTTTCGCGAAAATAAATCCTCGCGAAATTTTCGAAAACCATCTATTCGCGAAAATAAATCCTCGCGAAATGCAATTTTTTTAGCTCGCGAAAATAAATCCTTGCAAAAATTTGTACACTTGTACATGTCGAGAGTGCTGAAAGTAGCATCTCGTAATTGCAAAACGTCTAATATCATCCCAGAAAAACTCCCTAAAAATGCGAAACCGGAATTTATCAACGATGCTTTTTCATCGCCAACACACCGCCATTTTTATATTTGTGCTTTAGTCATCTTTTGCCTTTTTGTGGTATCTGTGCTTTAATTAAAAAAACTACCTTACATTTACTTTCAATATTGTGCGTTCAGCCATTCATCACGAGGGAGAAATGGTAAAGTCGACATTTTGGTAGCTAAACCAAGCACTCTTACTTTTCTTCGCAGTATGACTCCAGAGAATAGTTTTGTGTGCTGAGCTAAAAAAATAACAGATAGGAAAAGATAATAGAAGTAAAGTGTTTCGGTTCAGTAAGCAACCTTATAAATATAGTGTATTTATTTTAGGCTGATTCAAAAGTATGTTAGCCACTGTTTTAAAACCTCGGAACAAACAACTTTATTTTAGATTTTGTATCAGAAAAGAAGGTGGTCAGAGTACAATTAAAGTACAATTCTTTTAACCTCAAGTAAACGAGACTTTCTTTTTACTTTGTTAAACAACATTTGCTATGCTTCAATTTGACAGTTTAAGACATGTGACACATTAACATATTTCAGTTGTTTTCATACTGAAATTTGAATCGTAGTAATGTTTCTCAGTACATAAAAACACTCGAGCAGAATATCGCAGTCGACATTTCAAACCGCCATGGAGTGGAATATTGCAAAGATCATTCTTGTCGTCTACACTGCAACGAGTTTGGGAAAACCAGGTACTGGAATATTTAAAACACACTTTTTTATCTTAAGAAAATGTTACGTTTAAGTTTTCAGTTCTTATTCTTTTCGCCATATGAACAAGCCTTTGCACGTGCAATCGCCGTGTCTGTGTTTAATAACTGTGAATAGCCAGCAAGATTTTCTTATATTTTTATCAATCCACATCTGGATTGAAAGCTCTCTTACGGGCTGTGTTTATAATGAGGAGCGGGACAGGACGATTGGTTGAAAGGGACGTTTGTCTGGATCCCGCTCTCATTAATAATTGCAATTAAAATTCACTTTGTGTTTTTATGGTAAATTTTATGCAGGTATTTACAGCGTTACAGAATTTCGAGTGTAATGTATTTTTGAAATAATAACCTTTGTGTAATTTAAAATCAATTAAAAACACGCGATGCGGCTTGTTGTAAATCTGTCATAGCAAGAAAACGTACGCCCGTTATTTTCTAGTTAGCAGAAAGTTCCCATATAAGTAATTGATTTGTTTGTAAATGTCTTGTTGTGGCTAACATGGATGGTAGCAACATTTCATCTTAAGCAATATGTTTCGTAGAAGTACTAAAATTAATTGTGAGCACAAACATCGTTGTATAGTGAAACATCTTAGAAAGACTGGTGTTGCATTCAAAAGTGCACCTCAACCAGCTATATTTCAGCATAAAAAAGCCAATATTATTTGTATGTTGTGGCAATTTGTTTATATTACAAAAATAAATCTGTGTCTGCTACTTTTAATTTTTAGCTAACTTCTTAACACGACACTAAGGAGTAAATAAAGAGCAAGAAAAAAGAAAGAATAAGTTGGCTGGAATGAAGCCTATTTACAAATGGCCGTTTTTCAGCTATTTCTTGAAACGACCACGGTTTGTCCAGTACTCTGCGGCATGTAGGTTGCGTTTTAATTACAAAGTTTTACTTTGGCATGGATGAAGGTCAAGTAAACAGCGTTAAATATGCTGCACTGTCCACAATGTCTGCATTAATGAACATCATCAGGAAATTGTGCTTGAGCTAATGTCAATAAATTAATACTGTTCAAGATTTAGGATCCTCTTAATAGTCCTAACTCCACTGTGAGAAATGAGAAGTGAACTTGTCAAGCTCAGAGTCCGTGTTACTTAGCGGCTTGCTCTATTACTTGTGATGACCATCTTCGAATTTCCACCCTTTGTTATGTCTTTGCTTGTAGCCAAAATTTCAAAATTTATAAGATTTATACATGGCTAAAACATTTGGCCAGTTATCTTATCATGTAAAATATATCTAAAATACAAAAGTTTTAGAAATAAAAAAGGGATAAACCTCATCCATCATATCTTTAAGCCAAATCAGTGCCTTTAAAAAGGTTGTTTTAAGGAAAATCTAAAGGCCGCTAAAAAGGCTAATATTAAAAAAGTGGCTTCCAAATACGCGTGCGGTTACAACACTATGCTGTTAAAAATACATCTTAATAGTCATACGCAGCAGTTGAATCATGAAAGGTTTTTTCTGTAGCAAAAAGTAAGCAGGAGAAAGAAGATAAAAGTGTGGAAATTTTTACGTTTAACGCCTTTTGTATTTGTTTATTTATTTTAATTTTTTAAAATTTATAAAACTGGGCTGGTTATATCAGTAATCAGTTTATATTTCTTTCGTGACTAAGAGCACTTCATGGAATTTTAAACTGAGTTAAAAAGCTGTTAACACGAACATGTTTCAACTTCAAGTTGTAGCAATTCTTCAACTGATTAACGAAGAACGTCGCTGCATCAAAAAAGGGGGAAGCGCTGTCGAAATGAGACCGTGCGAGAACAGTTTTATAATGATGGTGATCAATGGTGCAAAATAATTTTAATTAATAAGGGGGTTTGGTGTGGTACGATGAAAGCTGTCAAGACTTTTAAAATTGGTCTGTCCAAAACAAATTCGACGAGGGAACTGTCTATTATCTCCATAAGGTGGGAACGCAGTTTAAAGAAATATTTTGCATTTTGAAATCTCTACATTATTGGAAAATGGCAGTTTTAAACACGTCTCATGTAGAATCTAACTTTTCAGAACATTTTGACTTCATGTTGAACGTGCCACTTCGTAATAACGGATGAAGGACTAAGAGAGCCTGGGGATAAGGATATAATCTGGATATTAAAACGTTCAATGCAAGGCAAATGTTTTTCTGAGTTCCAAAAAAATTTCTAAGTATATCAACACTGACGATCTGCAGAAATTGACTTGTTTAATAGATTACAACAAGATTACACTTATGCTGAGATATTTGTACGAGGAATTATGTACATCGTTTCAAAGGAATAAAAACGGTAAATTAAGCAATGTTAGTAAGTTTTTTAAATGAAAAAAATTGCGTTCGAGTTCGAAACAATTCTGATTTAACTAACCAAACGAAACGTCAGGTTAATCGCATTAGTTTTAGTAAAGAAACTAGTCGATAGTGCCCGTTGAAAAATCCACTGACGCAAGATAAAGGAAGCGTCATTTGAATTTTGATGACGTCAGCAACCCATCTGCCAAAAAATTAGAACCTGTTTTTACTTTGCCTCAATTATGTAAAGCTTAATGCGCTGATCAAGAAAATGTACACGATCATGTGATGAGCGGTTAATGAGATATAGGGGCTTAAAAATTTTGCTGACGTCAGCAAAGTTCATAATAAAAGTACAAAAAATTTTTCTTGCAAAATTTGCATATCTAATGCCTTCGTCGTATAGATCTTGAAACGCTGATCAAGAAAATGTATAGGATCATGTACTTTTGACAAACGGTTACGGAGATATGGGGTTTATGATTTTAGTGACGTCATCAACCCGTCCATTCCGAAACGGATTCAGGGACCCAGGTTTGGGAAAATTACCCAAATTGGTCCTATCTGGTCCCTATTTACCCACGCGGTGAAAAATCATTGACGTCACCACCTCGTTTCCAAGTTATTTGGCTTCAAATATTTAAGTGCACAGTAGTGGCTTCATTAATTTAATATAGGATATTGACGTTAGTAGTAGTGTTATTGACGTCGCGCAGTAACGTCATAAAATTTAACATTTGAGACATACTATTTTCGGCGACATCAAAGGAAAATGACGATATCCACTATGACTGTCACATACACTCCGTATTATTATAAGAGACTTTAGGGCTTCAAATAAGCGCCCCTCCTCAGCTTGTTATTTTTAATTTTTTTTCAACCCACCCGGGGGTTATTTTGACCCTTCATCCCCCCCCTCCTTCGCTCATTAATTTTTTACTTTTGTTTGCATAATAATTTATTTTTTTAAACTCTAATTATCTTTTATAGTTGAAGTTTTAAAACACGTCTAGTAAAGATAAAAAGGCTATTGTAATTATTTGTTTGGTTTTAACAAAAAAAGAAATTAATTACAGTTGACTCTCTCTAATCCTAATCTCTATTATAATCCGAAAACCTCTAATAATCCGAACCAATTTTCAGATTTTTTAAGTGTAAATATACCATTAACACTTTTAAATGTTTTTGATTTTCGTAATTTAAATCTCTGCTAATAAATGTAAATAGGGTCGTTAATTTAGACAATCTTAGGAACAAAAAGCAAAAATTGTTATACTTTGTATGGAATAACAATACAGGCTGTCTAGACATGTTTGGGATAAAATTCTGCCACTGATAAATCTGTTTACCTATGCTTTTAAATTGCTATGCCAAGTTAATAATACAATCAGACGTCTACCTAGGTACATGTTGAGAGTAAAAAGCATTAAGACAAACAGACAGAATGCGACTATTATTATTACAGAGATACACAAAAAGACCAAGAAATTAAGAATGATCAAAAGTATGCTTTTGTAAATGCATAAAAAACCGTTGCCAGAAAGTACATTTGTTGTAAAAAATGTCTTAATAAAATGAATTTTAAACAGGCTTCCAATACTGGCGTATACAGCGATTAAAAAATAAGAGAAAAAATATGTGAACACAAAGGCAGACATTTTAGTGTTTACTTGGTGTCGACTTATTCTAAGATTTTTTGTGTAAAGTCAGCCAAGTCGGCAGAAAAATTGATGCTATGAATGGTATCGTATGGTTTAAAGAACCAGAGTGTGAAATGGAGCCCGTTTTTCAGCTTCTGCTGCTAAAGTGTAAGACACACACGAACCAGGCGTGGAAACAATACGAGTGAGTAATTCCAGAGAAAGGATGTCTATCCTTGCTGTTGATAGAACAATCCATTTATCAATAGAAATATCACTGTATGCGATTTCATGTTGGTACCACAAAACTAGACAAGTGTTTGTGTCTTATACATACGCAGTAGTCTGAAGTTGGATGAGTGCAAGGGAGTAGTTGTGATATTGTTGGGCTTGGTTATATTTGTTTGAAATAAATTGTTTCATGCTGTTGTATGCTTGAAGTTATTCATTGCTCTTTATATATTTCACGATGTTGTGTTCAAGATTTTAAAAATATTATGCTATTAAATAAGAATCATTTTTGAATTAGGCCTTCCCCTATGTGTTTTATATATATTCGTGTTGCCTCAAAATCATTAATGACGTTTTAACCTTTTTAGTACCTTCTGGAGAAATATTTAAGAAGCAAATATCAAATCAATGGTTCAAAGATGGCGAGGAGCTTATACGTAAAAATCTAAGAAGAAAAGTCATATCAAACAAAGCTAAAGGGGTCATTGTGTTTATTGGCGATGGAATGGGAATCAGCACAGTTACTGCTGGAAGAATATTGGATGGTCAACTGAAAAATCAAACAGGTAACATGGTATTATTTAAAATCTCCATAACCCGATTACAAAATAATTTTTTGCTGACAATAAATTTATATATATATATATATATATATATAAATTTATTGTCAGCAAAAAATTATTTTGTAATCGGGTTATGGAGATTTTAAATAATATATATAAATTGTTTCATGCAAAACAGCTAGATAAAAAGGTACATGACATTTGACTATGACATAATCGGTGTTCCCTCTTTGTTGTTCGTAAAATAAGTTGTACATTTCCACGGATAGACCTACGAATTTACTTTACCAACGATCAAATTAACAGTTTGCTTTAAAATGCTGATCAAGAAAATGTATAGTCATGTCGTTTTGACGCAGGGTTATTCAGAGATATTCAGTAACTTCGAAGAAAAAAAAGCATATCCACTTTGGGCATTACAGATAAACACATGACCTAGCCTATTTGTGTAAGAGATAGAGTTCCAAATTTAGTTTTAAAGAATTACGTTAACTCAATGAAATAGGCATATCTGTCGACGTTCGGATGTACGCACAACAACCGTGAACATTGCTTTAATGCACTAGAATTTAGTTTTTCAGGAAACACTTTTATTTTAGTTTGGTGTGAGAAGTTTTTATTCTAGTGAGCATTATTTCTCTTTTTGTTATTCTGTTACCTTAGCCACCTGATTTTTACTAAGCTGCAGCATTGGGCTTCTAATTTTCTTGGGCTTTCTTGTTAACGGAATTATTTAAATACCGTTGGAAAGGTATCCCTCTGCCCTGTCATGTTAGGTAATTCCCCGTGGGAACAAGGCAAAGAACTCTGCCCCACACTCCTCGTTTAGTGCCTTATGGTAACACGATACAGTAAAGAATTATTTAGAAAGATGCTTAGCAGTCATTGTTTAAAACAGCATTCCGTTTCTTTTTTTTCTTTTAAGAAAATTATATCTGATTTCAAACGTTTCTTAAATATTAAGTAGCCTGTTACTAAGTTACTCAGAAATATATATATATATATATATATATATATATATATATATATATATATATATATATATATATATATATATATATATATATATATATATATATATATATATATATATATATATATATATATATATATATATATATATATATATATATATATATATATATATATATATATATATATATATATATATATATATATATATATATATATATATATATATATATATATATATATATATATATATATATATATATATATATATATATATATATATATATATATATATATATATATATATATATATATATATATATATATATATATCAGTAAAACAGACTAAAACCTACATAGATGTCCCTTGAATACGCCACATCATAATTTTTTTTTGTTTTTACCAATTCGAATTCTTTCCGTCAACTCAACCATTTCCACAAAATAATTTACTTCAACTGCATAAAGCCAAACAAAACGGAATACAATGTTCGACATTATCTTACTTTTAGTTTTATCATTAATTAATTATTTGATCACTTTTGTCTTTTTAATTTTGTTGTTCAAATCACAGTTTTAAGTATTTTTTTATTTCTGTGCAAGACTTAAAGCAATAGAATCTACCAAGATATATACTGAAGGTAAGTTTAATCATTAAACTTTTCTTAAGGGGAAGAAAATATATTGAGTTGGGAAGATAACGACAATTTTCCTAACGTTGCGCTTTCAAAAACATACAACACTGATATGCAAACTTCAGATTCAGCTGGCACAGCAACAGCAATCATGACAGGAGTAAAAACCAAATCAGGTGAATTGTTATGTGATTCTAATGTTCCCGTTGTGTGTTTGCCAACCTGAACAAGAAATTTAGAAACTTATAATAAGCAGATATTGAATAGCCGTTCTTCGTATATCAACAGTTAACTGAACGATTTTTTATACCCAGTGCGATATCGATAGGCGACTTTACCTACTGGAACCTAATAATATATGTTTTATGTTAATATTTATGGGAATCTTAAAAGTTGTCATCACTGCAAAGTTAAATTACTACACTATTCAATATGTAAATATTTCAAATCTGTGAACCTACGAATCTATAATTATGTTATAAAAATGCTGACACTATTTTTGTCATCATCAATAATGATATCATAAAAGGTCAGTTAGGAAATTTTGAGCTAAATACCTTAAAAACATCCAAATTCTAAAAACTATTTCCAAAGGTTTAGCAAACGCAAATCTATGCTTATTTTTAGGAGTTATTTCTTTAAACGAAAATGCCAAGAGATCCGACTGCGCTTCAAGTAAGGGCCAAGATGTACTTTCCGTCATAATGTTAGCAGAGATGGCAGGTCTTTCGACAGGTGTAGTCACAACAGCCCGGATAACGCATGCCACTCCAGCAACAGCCTATGCACATTCTGCTGAAAGAAGCTGGGAAGCAGATGTCGACGTTCCTGTTGGATCAAGTTGCAAAGATATAGGTAGAGTATATTTTTTTTCTTGTAAATTAAGATTGCAAAGATAAGCAATGCGGAAAAGAAACGGTAGCACATAGCAAAAACTTTGTTTTGTGAACCAAGTCTTTACTTCTTACGATGATTCCATTCAACGCTTACCTTTTCGCCCTTTTTTGATTAAACTCTTTGGACAAATACCTAACGCCCATATTTTTCACACCGTATTTAAATTGTTTAGTGTGATATTTCCTTTTATACCACTTTGTATTTTTTTGCCATTCTTTTAAATTCGTCACCAGCAACTGGATAATACTCCACATCTTGTGGACTGGCTCTCTGCCGTAACCGATGAGCAGACTGGGTGGGCAATGGTTAATTAGTGCTCATTGAAGTTTTAAATTCTGTTGTAGGACATTCAGGTACTTTTTAAGTATTGATTATGTAAAAATTGTTGTCCGAGGTGAATATTGGAAAGATTGTGAAATTTAGCGTCCGTCGTAGATATTGCATTCCTAGTGAATATTGACAAGTGACAAATTTTAAGTGCGTGTATTTACTGTAGAAAGAATGCAAAAGCTGGTGCTAAGGATCTCAGAATATTTTTTGTTTATAGCTAGTCAACTTATCGACTTTCCGTATGGAGATGGATTAGAAGTCGCGTTTGGTGGTGGTCGTCGGAATTTTCTTCCAAACTCAGAGAAGGACATCGGAGAAAAAGGTTTGTTTGGCAAACGAAGTGACGGAAGAAATTTAGTTCATGAATGGTTAAACAAGTCGAAGCATCATTATTATGTTAACAACGAAAAAGGATTTAAAAATTTGCACCCTGAGAAGGTTGATCACGTGTTAGGTACCTAAAGTGTTCAGTTTCAGTTTTTTGTTCACAAAGGCACACATGGTTTATATATGACTTTACTTTTTCATGATTATATTTCCTAGGATTATTTAATTATGATCATATGCAATACTCATACGATCGAAGGAACGACATCGCTGGGGAACCATCTTTAACAGACATGGTGGAATTTGCAGTAAAAGTTCTGAGTAAAAATGATAAAGGATACGTGCTTTTGGTTGAAGGTAAAGAATTAAGATAAGAACAAAATATTTTTTTACCGGACTGACTTCTTTTTCAGTCAATCAACTTTAAAATTTTAAAGACTATTTAGGCATTCTAATATTTTTGAAGTCTTTCTCCATCCGATTTTCCAATTAACAAGTTTCCATGTATACATGCTATGCGCATTGCACTGAAATGTTCTCGTCATTTATCCATAGCTGGTCGAGTCGATCATGGTCACCACGCATCAAAGCCTTTCCAAGCTTTACATGATACAGTTGAAATGGGGAGAGCTGTAAAAAAAGCTACTTCAATGACAAACCCAGGTTTAAAATTTTAATTTTTTGCATTTACACCTTGCTGTAATTAGAGCTCGAGAAATGCCGCACTTTTAAACTTTGAAAATTAAGCAAGCAGGAATTTCTTTCGTCAAATTGATGCAGGAGAAATGAGAAAAAAATCGCAATCGTCTGTTCATGGCGGTAATGGCAGGCAAATGATTTGATTTGTACGCTAGAAAAATAAAATCTCAGCTTCTAGACTTGTTTTTGTTGATGTTTTGTTGGAAGTTAACTAAACTAATGTTGACAATGTGTGTTTTTTACCTTTCAATCTTGGTGTGGTTTTAAAATCACTACTTTATATACTAAGGATGTACTAAGAAAGTTATACACGATGGCCAAAAATCTCTGTGGATTGATTGTGTAACTAGCTAACGACTAGTTTTTCAATATTTTACGTCGCAGCATGTTTTTAGCAATGTGTAAACATAGTCACTCGGGTTATATTCCGACACTATGGTGTAAAGAATAACATGGGACGAAGTTTTGACATTGCGCCGATATCAAGTTTTAGTAGGCGCAGTTTTCGATATGTTCAATATATTTTATCTATAGAAATAAAAATTTGCAATTATTGTTTAAATTTGAAAACTACTTATCTTTCAGAGGAAACGCTTACTATCGTAACAGCCGATCACTCACATGTTTTCACATTCGGCGGTTATCAGTCGCGTGGGACAGATATCTTCAATTACACCAACGCAAAACGGTTCATTGCTAAAGATGGTCAGAGGTTTACATCGCTTTCCTACGCAAATGGTCCAGGCGGAGGGCTGCGACCGCCTACAAATGAACAGTTAAAAGATAAAGATTTTAAATGGCCAAGTTTAGTGCCTCTGAATAGTGAAACTCACGGTGCCGAAGACGTAGGTAGGGGTAATCCTATACCTTCATTAACAATTTTTTTTCTATTTTTCTTCTGGACAAAGATGTGTTCCGCATACTCAAAACAGTAGAAGCTTTGACTTGATATTTTCTTTTTGTATATTATTTTAGTTATACATTCTATTTAGGTATTTACGCTCGAGGAACGCAATCTCATTTAATTCGAGGAGTTGTTGAACAAAATTATATATTTCATGTCGTCGACTATGCGTTGTGCTTATCACAAAATAAACAAAAATTATGCGCAGAAGAAAAAACCACTACGAAAAGTAGTTCATCGAAAAAAAGTTTGATACCAATTTTGCAGGCTGTTATGCCAGCCCTGTATGTACTTGTGATTCTGTTGTGAGACTTTTAGTGAGAAAGTTACAAATGTAAGTCCCATTGGGTACATGCATTCAGAAAAACATTTCTTGATTCTCAAAGAACGGGTAAATGTTATATTAAAATTATTTTAATTATTTAAAATCGTATAGGTTGACGTAAAATATATCACAGGTAACAGTGCTTTTTCAATAGGCGAGTTCTGCGCGGATTCTTCAGAATTGCATGCATCGGCGAAATATGCCGTTTCATCACTACAATTTAGCCACTAAATTCAAATGCATAACATATCCGTCTATCGACTAAATTGCAATTGTAGAATAAAAAAACGTATTTCAATCATATATCTTGAGTTATTTCTGGAGATCTGGAAATCTCCCCAAAAAGTCCGTCCTAGACAACCTGCGCAATAAGAACAAACTAGCCGTAAGACCCGGCGTCGAAACGCCAGGTTAAGTCACAGCGAATAAACCTTCCCGACGTTGAACGTCAGCGTAAGTGCTTAAGTGCTGGTTTCAGGTTTCGAGAAATAACTTTCCTGCAACTTAAACGGAAATAAAATGTAGTAGATGTTGTTTAACGGTCAAGGCAACAAAATTCGGCTTTGCGAAATGTAAGTTCCTGTAAAGGTTAAAAATAGTCGCTGAGTAGAGGTAAACCATGTCGCACATCTGTGTGGAGTGTTAACAGCAGCAATACCCTTTTTAGAAATTTTATTGCTGCTTCGGTTTAAATAAAACACAGGAAACAGCCGCTCATTGCTCCATCTAGCTAAAGCAATCACTCAGACGATTTTATTTTGCAGAGTAAGTTTTCGTGAAAGTAGCAAAATTAATTACCAGTTTAAATAAAAACACAGATTACAGCCTTTAATTCGAGTATAGGTTTTGATTGTCTGTTACGGTAAAGCGCTAAATGTAGCTCGCAAAAAGTAGAGTCTGTTCAACTGTTTCTTAATCGTCTCAGCGCATACAAAAGAGGTCAGCGGAAATATTCTGATAACGCGCATGCGTAGATCAAATGCTTACTGCGCTTTCTACCACTAGACTGAGCAATATTTTGCCACTACATTTTGATATTCTCATAGTGGTTAATTAACATATGTTCCGGTCCTGAAAAATCTGATAATTTTATATGTCGGATTAGAATCGTGAAAATTTTGGAAAACGGATTCGGCATGTGGCAGCACTTAGTCGAAATGTTTGATTTAATAACAAAAACAATTTAAATATATGATCATTAGATCAGGGTTTATACCTTTGAGAAAAATAAGTGTTGTAACGCCACTGTTTTGTTAAATACATACAGTATTCTCTCCCATTAGCGGACACCGTCTGTGCAAGAGCAAAGGGTCCGCTTATTGTTCGAAAAAAGGTAAACTAAATATCTTTGGCCTTTAACTTTCTCGGACTGTCTGCTAATTGAAAAAAGGCATATTCACTATTTTGTGCAAAAGATATTATCCACTATTTAGAAAGTTTTTGAGAACTTTAAGTAGAAAACGGCCAGTAAAAATTTTTTCCCTGCTAATTAGAGGTGTTCGCCGTTCAGAGGGCCCGCCATTCAGAGGGTCCGCCATTTAGAGGGTCCGTTAATTGGAGAGAAAACTGTATAAAAACTTTTATAATTTGATTTTAATTTCACTCGAAAGGCGGAAATAGAATGGTTAACAAACAATAAACCCACTTATAAAAAGTTCTAAAAATTATTGTTCTTCTCATTGTTTCTTTTAATTTCTTTAAATAGGCGCGAATAAGTTAAGTGGATAAAATTTCGCGCGGATTAAATTTCGTGGTTTTTTTTTGCAACAACAGTTAAATTAAATCCACGCGATTTTTTTTAAGGGGTAGAGTGAAGTAGGCATGATTTTTAATCATTTTTTTTTATGATATTCTTTCTTTGTTTACATGATAAGCACGATAAAGACTATAAAAAACAATTTTTAATCAGTTTTTATTATATTAACTCCTTGATTAAATGTACTTTTCACATATTTTGATTTTGTGAAAAATTTTCTAATATCTTTACAACATGACTCTTCCGATTGTTGGGTATTAACGGATTTCTGGCTTTTTCTCTTCGTTTTGTTGATACTCCCCCCAGACGTTAGTGAAAGAAACATTCTAATAGTGAGTATACCAGGACGAAGATGACAAAGTCATTGAAGAAGATTAGGATGAAAAAACAATAAGTTGAAAACAACCTTTTTTCGCTTGTATGCAAAATCAAATCTACGCGAAATCTTCCAGGAAGGGATTAAGCACGAAATTAAATACACGCGAAATTAAAATTTTTCGGTCGACCGCGAAATTAGATCCACACGACATTTTATCTAGTTAAGGTAGTAATCACATGTTTGGTATCGTGAAATTTTGGGATAAATTTACCTTGTTCGATTTTTGAAATTTACAAAAATTTCAAAAATCAAACGAGGTAAATTTAACCCAAAATTTAACGGTACCAAACATGTGATTACTAGTTAGTCAAGCTTTCAATATACGATGTTTATCTGTATTTTTAAATTACTAGCTTCTAGTAAGGGCGCTGGGTAGGCAAAATATTTGTGCAAAAGAGATGGGCATTACGAAAACCACCTAAATCCTTCGTAATGATGTACCACCAGCGACATTTTTTTCCTCGAGAAAAATAATTGCATTGACGACGTAAAATATATTTCATTGAAAGAGTGATTGCGTTTATAACGAAGAAAAAATACGTCATATCTGCCAAAAGTCGCACCACTACTTTCACAGTTTCTTTATGATGTCCTGCGGATCTGTAGGACGTCCTAAGGATGTCTAGGACGTCCAACGGGCCTCCAGGACGTCCTACGGGGCTCTAGGATGTCTTAAGAGTCTCTAAGACGTCCTACAGGCCTCTAGGACGTCCTAAGGGTCTCTACGACGTTCTATAGGTTCTCTAGGACATCCTAGGAAGATCTAGGACGTCCTATGGGGCTCTAGGACGTTTTACAAGTCCTCTAGGACGCCTTAGGAATATCTAGGACGTCCTACGTGGTTCTAGGACGTCCTAAGGGTCTCTAACACGTCCTAAGTATATTTGGGACGTCCTACGGAGCTCTAGGACGTCCTAAGGAATAACCACATGATTTTGTGGCGTCTAAGTATAACTAATAATATTTGAAGCAAAGAAGATTTCTTAACCTTATATTTTTTATACTAATGTCGTATTTGCTCTAATGGCTGCGATTTCGAATAATGACATTGTGACAAATTTGAACAAGATATTGCTTTCCTTCGACGCAGGAAGGACTATATTAATTATGGCAACAGTGTCAATCGAAGAAATAAGTAATTGAGGATATAAAGTGTGCCATTTCCGTATTGAGATATCCAAATCTTGTGATTTGCTTTGTAGCTGGCTGTATAGCTATCAAAACTGAAAAGTTGAGCTAGCTAAACTGTCCTGTCTGATCCCCCACTTTTGTTTTTTTATAGATCTGCCAATTTCTGATTAAAAGAGGTGTGGACAATCCTGCAGTAGATACTTTGAGAACCAACAAGGTATTAGTTACTACTAGTCGTTAGCCCGTGGAAAAATCCACGGGTTCGCCAGTCCTTTTTATACCGCATTGCGTGCGTCTCGCTACCTGCGCAGCTAAGCTACCATTTTGCGTGACAGACAGACGGACGGACGGACAGACGTGTACGGGTATTATAATATAGATTAATTTTATTTTCTTGCCACTTGGTGCACAATAATATATCTCCAAACATTTTATTATTATTTCTATTGTCTGTTTCAGATGGATGGCGAAGCTATTAATGCATCCACTGACGAAATGATTAAATCAATGGCTTTGACAGCAATAGGAGATATCCTGGCTCTCAGAGCTTATACAAAACATGGTAAAGCCAAATTAAGCCAAGTTAAGGCTGAATTAGCTGCTGCCATTAAAAATGGTCATGCTGTTCTTCCCAATCTTAGGACACTGCCCAATAATTGGACATAAAAATGCTCATTCTTAAGACTGGGCAAGGCGTCACAAGATTGGGCAGGAGACCATGTTAGGCCCATCTTTTGACGCCTTTAAAATTTTAAAGAATTGATGTGCCACATAAGCTCTGTTGTTTGCAAGACCCAACAACCATTCTCAGGCACATTAAAACATCATATTTGGAGTATATGATAACAAAAACCGAAAGACAAAAAACTGTTGAATTGACCAGGCCAGTTTTTGGGCGTTGTAAAAATCGTAGCTAGCTAGCTAGCTAGCTACGATTGAGCGTGAATTATTCGATTGTATCAATTTGTTTTTGTTAACAAACATATACTTAACAAAAAACAACGGAGTCTTATTAAACCACGTAACCTTATTGTGTACTTTTGAATCTTGTCGGTGATAACTCAACCAAAAGAAATGTCACAAGTTAAAGAGGTCATAGCCAAAGAAAAGCAAATGTTGAAAAATTTCTTCGAAACCAACAAGAATAATCTATCGTTATAAAATCATACACATTCAAAAATAAAGCAAAAATAGAATATACTTTCCAAAATACGCTGTTTCATTTTGCTAAAACTATTTCCTTTCAAAAGAAGGTAAAAATACTACACAATGTGTCAAGCAAATACTTAAACCTATGTATAAAAATTTAAACAAATGAATGTTAAAGACTAAAAAATAACATACTCTTTTCCGTAAGTTAACAAAAAGATTCGTAAAAGACTAAAAAGATATTGCGTCAATAAGAACAAAAAGTGTGTTCACATAAACAGAGTGTATCCAAAAAGTATGAAATTCAAAATCAATCAAGAATACTTAAACCATCATGCACAGACAAATGGTCATTGCTGTTGAAATGGACATTCAAACTGGTTTGAAATTGCGTAAATGATTGAAATTGACGTGGTAGGATTAAAATTTTGAAGCATGCTTTCGCTAGAGGATACAAGTATTTTGGATTCTCATCAACAAATTCAACTTTTATTGAAGACGTAGGTAACAAACTTGACGATCCTGTTATAAATCTAACCAAAAAAGGAACTGATTTTGTACAACTTTTAATATAGCGATTAAGATATGTGCTGATTATTCAGTCCTGTAGGCATGTCTCATTAAAAAAAATCTGTTCAATTAGTGATTTTGCAGTTGGAGTACAAGTTGAATAAAATGAATCAATCATACTTTCACTCAAGTTCTGCCAAAATGACCCCATACCTTTAACAATATATTGCATTGGTTGATATAGTTTGTTTATCAAAGCAGTGTTCGCAGCTTTCAAACATAATGCCAATACGTTATTTGGTTTTGGCATATCGAAAACGTTATAACTGTAAAGGACGTCGACTATAGGTTGATCACTTGTCTCTTCTTCTTTGGAAAATCGCAATATTGTTTCTGTCTCATATGGTGTGACGAAATTGAGAAAGGAACATAGTAATTGTTGTTTATCAACACGATCAAACAAAAGTTTCTTCACAGTGCTTTTACACAGTTGCAAAGGGAAAATAGCATACTGAATGAAAGCATGGTTTACAATACTTCCAATTATTTCCAACTCCTCTTCATCAACACAGTCATCAAGTGGTACTTTTTCCATAACACCGTCCATTTTCTCAAAAAGCTTTTTATAAAAGTCAGCATATCAATCCTTTATAACACCATCGCCATAAGCTATCTCACCGCTAAATCTAAATGTAGCTTTATGTGAAATATATTAAAAATTATCGCTGGAAATATCAAAATACAAAGTAGAGTTATTTAGCTTTGATAGTTCATTTGCACGAAACTCTTGCAGGCTATCAAACTCTTGACCCTTTTTATAATCATTAGATTTGAATTCCAACAACATTTCTGACTGAAGATTCCTATTTTCGACAAGATGATCATGCGTATTATTCTTTTGTTCAGCAACAGTCGGTGAAACAACATCGTCATAATCTGATATAGTGATTGTAGCAAAACCACGAAGCTAACTGTTCCACCTGGTGTCATGGGTGTTGGTGTTTCCTCTTCATTAACATCAAATATGCCAGAGAATACTTTTTCATCTAGAGAAACTTTTTGTCGATCATAATTGATTAGGGTAAAATGCTCTGGCTGTAAAGATAGTCACCCAACCCAATCATACACCTGAATAATTTTAGCAGTATCATGAAATAGACGTGCTTTATTTCCTAAAGGACGGGAGGCGTATGGATATTGTGACATGTGCCACACTAAGATCAGGTTCTGGCATGACTCGATTCTTTCTTATGTTCATAATATCAATTAACTGACGTTATTTTACTGCTACAGCATCCTCTATTTCTTCAGTTTCATTTAACAATGATTGTGGTTGTTTATTTTCGTTTTTAACATCACTTTTCTTTTTATCGGCCTCTAGTGACGTATTATAAGCTTCATCAATTTCATCTCTCAATCTTTTGCGTTCTATGGGTGAACCTAACAGAATAGGACGGTTATTATCTTCATCACCAACTAAATTAATATTAGCGACTTATTGATTATTGAAAGGACTTTCAAATAAAACATCGTCGTCTTGGTCATCCTCAAAGATATTGCTCTTTAACTTTGTGAACAAACTGGACAAAATGGATTTCTTTTTTATTTTGAGATAAATGCGAATAAGTTTCAGATTATGTTCTTAAACATAACTCTCTAATGTCAAATCATCACTTAGCTTGTCACCAGAGAGACTACCAACATATGTTTCAAACAGTGACAATGAACCCAAAACTGGATTGTTATCCTTTGAAAAAAAAGTTTTATGCAATTTTTCTTTTATACCACTCATAGTAATGTCTTGAGGTAAGGAAAGTTTTCTGGATCCACCAGTACATTTCACATAAGAATATTTTTTTAATCTCTCATTAAAGTTCTGCAAAACAGCATTTACAGTAAATGAAAGTTTATTTGGTTTCTCCCTTGCATTGTTCTGCCCAATCTTGGAACGTGCCCCGTCTTAAGACTGGCCAGGCCAATCTTCTGACAGTGACAAATGGGTAGCCAGTCTTAAGACTGGACTGCCCAATCTATAGACATACATGTCCACTCTTAGAACAATTGTGGAAAACAAAGATTGTATCATTTTGTTTTTGTTCTTTTTACTACTGAAATACATTTTTTTAAGATATAAAATTGTACGTATTTTTCATTTCTATTTCACACAAAATTTATCTTCTAGAGCAGGTGAAAACATTATTTTATAAATAAAATTTAAAATTGCAACATTTCTATTGTCAATACAAGGTATAAATAAAGATGTTCAGCCTCTTCGCGTGAACGCGGATGCTGCAAATTATGCTCTTCCATCAAAATGTTTGATAGTTCTATAAACTCATTCTGACAAGGAATAGCTCGAGGTTTTTTCGACTAAAACTGTCGATTTCACCGATACAAAAACCGAAGGCTTTAAATTTATCGTTCCCGTGAATGTGCCAGACATCGTTCGGACTATTTGTTCTATATTCCCTTCTTTTCAATCGATACTTTCTTCTCCTTTCAACACCAGATGGGTCTAGCTCTTTTAAAGCTGCTCTAACTAACCTGGTTGGTATTTGTATTCCTTTTTCTAACAAATGCTGATATATACTACGGTATCCACGGTTTTCTCTAACTTCCTGAATCTCTTGTTTGACTTTGTCTAATATTGTGGATGTTGATACATCAGCTCCTTTAAAAGGCGATGCAAAGTTCTCATACTTATTGAAATATCATGGTACCGGCGCCAGAGTTCTAAATTGTCATTATACTGATATCCACAACGAAAAAAGATGAATGATAATGTTTCTTTTGGAGTTCCCAATATCTGAACTATCCATACCTTTTTCTAAAGTTAAAGAAAATACAAATGATGCATTTACTGATTGAAGAAAAGAAACTGGAAAAATCATGATAAACCGCTCACCACAATCCGTTCCTTGTAAGTCCCTTCTTCTTCTTTCTTTTACATTAATCAAAATCCATACACGAAGTCGACATAACAGACAAAACGCACTGCCGATAATATCCCCTTTGGTCGAAAGCTAAAATGCTATACTTTAAACCTGGTTCCACGTGACAGGACGTCCTAGAGGTCTGCAGGACGTCCTAGAGGTATTTAGGACGTCCTAGAGACCCGTAGGACGTCCTAGGGATCTTCAGGACGTCCTAGAGGTATTTAGGACTTCCTAGAGATCCGTAGGACGTCCTAGGGATCTTCAGGACGTCCTAGAGGTATTTAGGACGTCCTAGAGGGCTGCAGGACGTCCTGGAGATTTTTAGGACGTCCTAGAATTTGTAGGACGTCCTAGACACCCGTAGGACGTCCTGGAGATTCGCAGGACGTTATAAAAAAACAGTGAAAGTAGTGGTGCGTTTTTTGGCAGATATGACGCTCCGTAAGAAAAGAATGTTAGCGGTTTTGGACTTGGAAAAAACTTACTTGCTCCTTGACCGGTACTGTCATCGGAGTTACTGAGCCCGGGGACAATTTTGAAGTCAAGCAAGTTTGTGATTACCAAAAAGGGAAGGGAAGGGGGTTGTCTATAAGCAACTTAATATATAATTACTTAATGTTTACGTTTAGAGGTTAAAAAATAATTTCAAAAAATACTTTACTATTTTAGAATTAATATATTAAAAACAAATACCACATTTTAGACTTGACTTTGACATAACTTTATAAGGTATACCATGGAGTTTAGTATAATTTTTTAAAGATATTTGATTGTCTGAGGAAAATGTATGTATTAGTTCAGTTACATGAAGTTCTAACACTAAATTTTGATGAGAGAGCGCATCTTACTTAAAATCTAATCTCCTGCTCTTAACAGCAAACTCATCGATGACTGATGAGATAGATGGTACAAACTTTTTGTTTATATGTAACAAAGCTAAACCATTCAACCTATCGGCCACCGTTGTACTGCGATTGTAGTTCTTTAACCTTCTCAAAGAAAAAGGGTGTTCACATTCGCAGGACGTCACGGACAATATTGCAAGGATTGTTAATGCTACAGTCAAATTATTAAATTGAAGTGATGGTATTGCTTCAATAGTGTCTAAAATATTATCAGGATAGCTATTATTTTTGCCGAAAATCTAACTCTGCATCAAGAGCTAAATAGTTTGGCATATCATCAGAATAAACTTACAAAAAGCAGTAAACTTGTCCTTCCATCCAAAAAAGACTATTCTTTATCATCTTAGATGGAATAATCGACAAGCTCTGATAAGAAATAACTGCAGATATGTCAAAACGTAGCTTCAGTTCCGGGATTCCGGGTTTCATTTTAAAAACTGGGATTTATCTCGGAGATTATTTCTCGTAGCGTAATAGATCGGACATTTTCTACTATGTCGTGCGATAGGGTCGCGCCTGTATAGTAACATTCGTCGTTAGAGAAAGGTTTTTTTAAAAGCATATGTAAAAATGTAATTCTCCAAAAACATGGTCCGGTAAAACAGGGTGCACCACGAGATGTAAGCCATAGGATTTTACACCCAACCTACGAGAGAAAAAATTATTCACTATGAAATGTGGTACCAGCTATCACAGGTGTTGTATAGAGAACAACATTGTTGTAAGTGTCGGAGATAGAGGAGTTCTGCAGCAAGACCCCGTTCGACAATCTTGTATCGCAAAACAGCAAGTAGACGCGGAAAAACATATGCTTTAATCATTTCAATTGAGAAACTTTGCATAATTAAAGTATGAGGCCTTCTAAAACTGTCCACGTGCCGGTAAAGACAGTAGTTACCTGGAAAGCATTTTACCATCGCTTTGACGATATACAAGTTTAGCACAAACTTAAAACAACTAGGGAAGTGTATAAGGCAAAGATTGTACAACGCTTACGTATGCAATTCACAATTTTTTTATAAACAAAAGTGAAAGGACAGAAGCAACTTTGTGTAGCACTGACACTAAATCGTTATTTTAGGTTTCCCAATAAAATTGTGTTAAAATTGGATTATTGCTTACATATAACAATGTAGCACTAACCGATACCTGGTACCATAGTATTGCATGAAATCAAAACATTGAAATATTTACAAACTTGTGGAAAAACCACATCCTTTGTGAAATACATATTTCCTACATAGCCTTTGTACTTTAAACGGCTTGAAATGACCGAGCACGTGAAAATGCAAGCTCTACGTAAAAATATAAAAACTTTCTTAAGTGTTTGGCACGGACTCTTATTTATAGCCAACGCATAAGGCAATCTTAAAGGAAATTGAGTGCGGTTGATTTAAAAAGGTTTATTAGTATCATTTAGCCAGAGGGATACTCTCGGAATTAACACACATATATCAGTAAGAGTTCAGAATCGATAACATTCGTCAATATTGGAATGGAAATTACATGTACAACCTCTCTAAAACAGGGACTAATACTTAAACAGCATGTTGACAGTCTTAACATTCTGCAAAAACGTAGCAGGAATACTTCCCAGGCATAAACAGTAACACAAAGACTTCTCGCAATAACTTCCTTAATAATTTAGTTATATGTAAAAGTTTTGTCTGTGCCACCTGGTCCATCTAGTAGAAAGACATTGGTAATATTATTGATATTATTAGTCGGCGCATTCAGAATGAAATCGGCTATACGAAGGTTCTCAGAAGGCCTGATGTTTAGAGCCTCCTCTGTCTCATTTCTTCTGCATTTGGCAAATCATCAGGCAAAGCTTCCTTCAAGCAGGAAGACTAAAATCAGTATAATTTTTATCAAACTTCTGAATAACACCTTGAATTTTGCCTATCACCATTTGTTGGAAACCAAAGATTGTCATCAGCTAGCAATCCTCGTGCTAAGCATGCATTCCTAAAAGAATTATATATAGTTTTTGCAAATGCCTTAAATCGCCAAAGGAAGTAGCACCAGGACCGTGCAATAAAAGGACACGCAAAAAATACCACCTTCGCGGATGCTGGCATTATGCCTAACTACCACCATTTTTGTTGTTGTGTATTCCGAAAGGCAGTTGATTTAATGAAAACAAGGCTGTTAATATCGTCTTAGAAGAAGCTAAACATAAACATAATGGGAGCATGCGGAGAAGGCAAAAACTGCTTTGTCTTCAAAAAAATGGCACACTAAACAAACAAAAAACGGATGCAGGTTTTTTGACAACTGGGGATTAAACAAGATGATTAAACAAGTTTTTGAAAAACAAATGCATTTTTTACTCGCACTGCTTGGGTGCTTAAAACGCAACGCGTACGTACCGATCGATTCTTATGTATCATATCACCTTCTTGTGCTTCAGGGACTTAATGAAAAAAACAAGAGAAGATTTCATACAACATGCAAAGGATAAAAACATGCATGCTTCGTTCAAGCCAAACGAAATAGTACAAAATGTACAATACATAAACAAAGATATTAACAAAGTTGCTGAATAGTCAAGGGGAAATAACCTCATGTTCAACACTTCAAAGACAAAGTCTTATTTGACACAAATGCTGAGAACATGGATGATCCAAACCTGTAGAAAATGAGTGCTAATTGCACAGCTTATGAACGAACTTTCAGTTTCAAAGTTCTCGGTGTTATTCTCTGCGAAAATCTGTTGTGGAAACAGCCTATTAACCATGCTATCCTTTTCAAACTAAACGCTCCGAGTGTTGTATAGAATAAAAAAAATCACACCATATCGTCTGCGGAAACTAGTCGAAGTATTAGTTTAAGCAGAATCAACTATGGCAATGCAGTTTTTTACAATGCGCCGAGATAATTGATGTTTTTTTTTCTTCAATATTGCCCAAAAAAGCATGTCTCAAATGTTAATCGACGTCAATAACATTAACGTAAATAGTTTAATTCAAAGCTTACAACCTACGAAAAATCAAGTTGACTTCATATGAAGGAGCTTGGAAAGTGGGCTATGAATCTTTTTATTTTGTTAACAACAGCTTTTTCATCTGAAATCAATTTTCGCATAAGGTCTTTTGAAACCTGCAACAGTAAAATGCTGGTAATCTAATCGAGCAATCTCTGCCTAAATTTATCAACCTATATGATGACTGAAAAAGCGATATTTTACACGCTTTTTTATATAGCAATATAAGAATATTCATGCTGAAATTAGACAAAACGTTAAGAATATCCTAAGAATAAACTCATTTAGGAATTTTGCTGACATTATAAATGGAATATTAGCAAAAAACTTTCAATTCCCTTTTTTTCACAAACACAACCAAATGTTATCTTGCAATAACTTTATTGGCTGTTGAACAACAAAATTAATGAACAATCGTCTACCAAATATCAAATTACAATGATTTATGCGAATCAAATAAGCATTAATTTTACTTATAATGGAAACGCGCTAAATATGATTAATTCTGCGGTCAGAAATTAGCGTGAAAAAATTAATGCGGTTTAATTAACGTCAGACGGAAACTTAGTTCTCAGAAAAACTAATCATTGAAAAAAAAATTAAAAATCATTGTTTCTTTTTAATCCCCAAAAGAGTGCTCACATTCATCCTAATTTTTTTTTGTTTCGCCGCCGAATTCTTCATTCATAATTCGATTCGTGAAGAAGTATTTTTAGGAAAGGAGGACGAATAAAGAAAGTTAATATTCCCATTATCATAGTAGCATAAAGAAAGATCTTGTTACAAGTAAGTATATCCAAAAAATAATCATCTCAGTTCTTTCGCCAAGTAGCTAGAAAAAAATTACGTTCCTATGCCTCACATAAATCAAAAAAAGTAAATACGAAATTATAGTCCTTATACAAGTATGGAAAAGAAAATTAAAAAAAAGTCAAAATAAAATTACAAGATATATATACACCAAATTAATGTTTTCTTCCTATTTTAAAGAGTATTGTATTAACGCCGTAATCCAATAACCACCTTACTTTACCGAAGTGTTAATTGCAATAAAAATTTAAGGGTGTCGAAGACAGTAATATTGGGAAGAAAGAGACCACGTGATACTTAAAGAGGTGATTCCGTTTTATTTTCTGGTATTACCTCTGGAAACAAACAGCGCACTTAAAGTTTGTGTCACAGCTTTATGAACAAAACACTGATACACTTTGGAACAGTACTAATATAGAGCAACATGATGCACGTGCTAAATTTCGAAATATGAAAAGAAAAAAGTTCAAATTTAAGGAGGTCAAGGAGGAAAAGAAAACTCAAAGTGGTGGGCCATCATCCTATGAAACACATCACAACACTGTCCTTTTAAATTGTGTATAATTTACATGAAAAATTATAAATATCAAACTCTGCTAGGTAACTTTTCTTGAAATTAAATCATGGACCACTTACATAGATATATTATTACCAATTATAATTTGTTTTATCTTGCTCCAGTTGCACAAAAAGACGCAACAAAAGAGAATATTTGCTTACAACGAAAACATTATTAGTACAGTAGCATAAGTTTCAGCGATTCACAGAATTCAACATCCCTCCCCTACACAAAGGACATTTACAATTTATTTATATAACATTAAATTATAGAACTATATAACTTAAGGGATTAATTTTCGCGAGAAATTTTTTGAAAACAATATTTTATTTTCGCGAATATTTTTTTTATATTTTTAATTCCGCAAAAAAAAGAATTTGATGACATTTCGTTTTTCAAAGACTTCTATGCGGGAGGCATTGAGTAAAAATTGCTCAAGTTGATATTCGTATATATCTTACATGTAGTTTCAGGTAAATCAGAAGAATAAGAAATGAGTGTAAATCGTTTTTTAAAAAGGCAATTTCTGTGAAAATTAATTTCCTGAAGGTAATTAACTGCAAATGTTAAGTAACATTTTGATCTTACAACCCTCCCTGCTTTTGATCATATTCGTACGCATCGACGGGTGGGCAGGAACAGACTAAATGAGAGTCTCCATGCACGTCGTCCACCCGACCAACACTAGGCCAAAATTTGGATCGCAAAGACCATGGCTGAAAAAAACACATCAGATTATTCTTATACGATTTTTTATATAATAATGGCGACATTACTGCTGACTTTTTAAGTTACTGAAAGTCAATTGAAAAATCTTCCCAAAAAGAATTTTATAAACAGGGGTCTGGCCTTTAATAAGGTCTGTTACAAAGTACACTGGTTTCATAAAACGCATGGTAACAAACTTACTGCTGGGAAGGCTGCTGTTTCACGACTGTATGGTTTGTCCCATTTCTCCTCAAGAAGAACTGCTTGCGTATGGGGTGAGTTCTAGAAGAAACAAATTGAATACGTTGTTTAAACTGATTCAATCAGTCAATTTCTAAGATTTTGTGAGAATTTATGTTAAGGTTAAGACTTTTGCTTTAGTAAAATAAAGTATTCACGCCCACCTATTTTACAAGTACAAAGGGCTTAGTATTAAAAGCTCTGGTACTGGCCAGTGAGAAAACCCACCTATAGTGGGTATTTTAAAAGAGGCACTTGCTTTGTTTGTCTAGTTTTTGCCCTAGGACATACGAACAAAAAATGGGTAGAATCTGTCTAACAAATCTGAAAGCAGTATGGAGATAAATAGTTAACTAGCAATCACCGACATGGAATGCCTAATAGTAATGGAAAATGTAATCCTTTCGCTGAAAAGAAATATTTTATATCTTTATTTCATGGCTGTGAACTACCTGTTTTTTAAATTACCCTTGCATTTTTTATAAGCTCTAGTATGGCCAGAAATTTTTTGGATGGTTACGTAGTCATGAAAGTTTATACTGGCATAAAGTCAGTGTAGTTCCATGTACAGATTTGATTGCTAGCATGAAATGTCTTGCAGCGTTATTTTCATTTCGCTTTTATTACTCGCAAAATACGTTGATATTGCTATACAACTTTCGTAGGGTTTGTGATCGTCACATCGTCGTCAAATTCTTTATAATTTAGCACGATAAATGTGAACCAGCGTAAAAGACACGATGCAAGTCCAAATAATCATTTTGTAATAGTAACAAGAAGTCGTTGTCACAAGAAGTCGTTGCCACCAGAAGTAGCTGCAACTCAAATGTACTTAAAAATAAAAAGTCAAGCCCTATTTAATTAAAGACATTTGTAGACAGTTGTGCATAGCGGTAACAGACGAGTGGACGATTCCCGCTGTTTAGATATCCTAAGGGTAAATCGTCAACTGTAAAAAAACTCGTTAATATCGTGACGAAGCTGCTACGCGCGAAATTATTTCTAGAAAGTGTAAGGACTATGAATAATTATTCTACTTTGTAAATCTAAAATAAGTTAGAAATGTCTTTTTCGTTGCAGTTGCTGAAACGACTGACCAGCAGCAGCACATAAACTTTGTAACAAGAAGGATAACCTGATTATATTAACTTAACCTAGAGGTGCAAGAGGTATTCTGTCAGCCTAGATATTCTACTCATGTGTGGAATGTTAAACGTATTTTCATAAGCAGCTTGTCTTTTGACCCAGTATCTGAGCTGCTCAATATTATAGGCTTTTAAATTTGAAATTTCAATGAAGAACAAACAACATCTAACATCTGAAAACAGAACACTGTGAAAAGTTACCTAAATTTACTCGGAATTCATTTTATTTGATGTTTAATCCTACATAATAAACGTTTTTACTGATAGTGCTATAATTTAAAAAATAAATAAATTCGCAAAGCAGTATGAGAAGGGTATTTTTAGTAGTTTCGGAGAAGGTCTTATTGTAAACATTGGTGAAGAAAATTTCATTAGCGGTGCAACAAAAATTCAGAAAGTTAGATTTTTGAACATCATGGCAGAAATGGTTTTAAACATAAATATATGTTACATACAAAGCTACGCAGTTTTAATTAAATGGCTTTTGTAAAAGCCACACAATTAAATTTTACAAATCGAAATCTCACAGTCACAGGAGATATGAAAATTAAATCCAGATTTAATACGTAACGGGCTTTTTATGTGTGTTCCTGCTTTTATTGCTGCTGTAAGTTTGGCACTGTATTTGTTAACTGGCTCAATTCTAAAAATCTTGACGCCCTGTTTGTTTTTTCAGTCGACTAACATAAGCGGCGTATTAAGTTTAAACTACCATAAAAAAATTAAAAATTGTCCACAATTGTCTACATGCGAGGTAGATTTAGAAAAGCAAAGGAAAAATTACAGATTTCACCAAAAGTAATTTCTGCAAAAATAAAGTCATTGAAGTCCACAAGTCATCAGAACCGCGATGGAGGACTTACCTTTAAAGGGTTGTTGACAGTGTCCATGCGACCTTCTTCGATATCTCTGATTTCTTCACGTATAGCTACGAAATAAAAATAATTTTTAAATTGTTACCTCATTACCTTAAGGATGTCAAATAATGCAGGCACACGACATGCAGTCCAACCGCCAATGTGCAACCAACTCAAATTTACTGTCAAACATAAAATGAGTGAATATTTGTTTGCATTTTCGCAGGTTTGCTACTAAAAATATCCCAGATACACGGTAACACATCTACAGTTAACAGAATATTGAAAATTAAATGATAAACACCAGACTAAGAAGTACGTACTGCAGAAAGGTATTGTAAATATTTTTTTGAAAAAAAAAAAAAAAAAAAAAAAAAAGATTTTCGTACTAATACGGTTTTTAATTTAAAGAAAGTTTTCGGGAGTTCCTCGAAAATTAGGAGTAAAACTTTAAAGCGTAAAAAATCGTAATAAAAAATGTCGAAAATACTTCTTTACTCTTACACAATCAGTAGCAAAAGCAACTGGAAACTTGGTTGACTTACATATCAATGCATCGCATAGTCGATCACATTCGGCTTTATTTTCACTTTCAGTTGGTTCAATCATAAGAGCTGTGCTGATTGGCCAAGCCATGGTGGGAGCATGAAAACCTGATAAGACGTATGATTATAGCATTTACGGCAGACTAAAAAAAAGAATGTATATTGTTGTAATAGCCACCTACCGTAATCTTGAAGGCGTTTTGCAATGTCGATAACTTCAATGCCAGCAGATTTTTTAAACTGACGACAATCCAGTATAAACTCATGAGCGCAAAAACCTAAGAAAAAATAAATAAACGAATAAATATATAACAATAAAAATATGTAAAACATCGTGATTTGCTTGTTTTGATTTTTTCTAACAAGGAGACATCAATTGAACATATGGAGAGTGTTTGCAATGGCTACTGCGAAGTAAAAAAATCACATTGTAGAAAAACTATGATAGCAATAGAAAAGAAAAAGGAAAAACAAAATACGAAATGACTCTAACCATTTTTTCCACGGTATCTCAGCTCGTAATGATCCTTAAGTCTTGCCATCATGTAATTTGCGTTCAATATGGCTAACTAAAAAGAGTTAAAAACCGGATACAACGACGACGTTGGTGAATTTTTATAATCGCATGTGTAAATATTTTTTTTCATCAACACGTATCCGTTACCTGGGTAGCTTTTCGCAAGCCTTTGTGTCCCATCATCTTTATGTACGCCCATGAGATGCTAAGTACTGCAGCTGAACCGTAAGGCGCTGCAGATATCGTTCCAAATGGTTTGGCTGACGGTAAATCAGTGCCCACTGGAGGGACGACTGGATGCGACGGCAAAAATGGAATTAAATGTTTTTTCCTGAAACGAAATCGTACTAACTATACAAATGGGAAAGAGACTGCTAAAATGGACGAAGCATGCATGCAACAAAAACTGCCCGACATGACATGTTATGGGAATACTTACACACAGATTGGACCCATGCCAGGTCCTCCGCCGCCGTGCGGTATACAAAAGGTTTTGTGAAGATTGAGGTGGCATACATCAGCACCATAATCGCCTGGACGACACAAACCAACCTAAATAAAATAAAATTTCATCGTTGAAAGCATCTTTATGACAGTCCAGCTAAAATTTTGGATACGAGTACAACAAAAAATATAAATTAGAAGAACAAAACAATTTTAACAAGAGGGACATATTTTTTCCACCTGTGCATTCATATTTGCTCCATCTAAATACACTTGCCCACCATTGTCGTGAATTAATTGACAAAGTTCTCTAAAAAACACGGCCAATTATTTTAGTTACTATGGCAGAGGAAAAATGTATCCCCATCACAAAAAAATATATTCACTTTCAAAAAAAAAAAGAAAAAGAAAAAGAAAAAAAGTACTTAATATCTTCTTCAAATACACCACTTGTTGATGGGTAGGTCACCATAATTGCTCCAAGGTTGTGCTTGAATTTTTCAACCTAAATCGGTAAATAAATGAACGAACGAACAAATGAATGAATGAATTAACAATTACGCATAAGAAGAAACATAGATGTGAGAAAAAAATGGAGTAAAAAAATAGCAAATGCGTTGAACTAATTCACAGGAAATGAGTTACACAGTGGTATTCTTGATTTTCAAAGTCTAGAGGACTTAAAAATAAACTCATTCAAATTCTCTATTTTGCCGACCGTTGTTCATTATTTTAAACAGGAAAACAGAAAAAAGGTACCTTCTTTCTCAGATCAGTCATATCGATTCCTCCTACTTTGTCCATTTCCACTGCTATGATCTTAAAACCAGCCATAGCTGCACTAGCAGGATTAGTACCATGCGCACTTTTAGGAATAATACACACCTAAGAATAAATAGAAGCAAGCAGGGAATTTTATGAAAATGCACACACCAATACTATCGAGATTCATGGAGGGCTAATTGCGACATCATGCAATTAAGATGTCGTGAAGTATTATACTATTGTGTGATTGATTGTAGTAGGGGGTGTAAAAGCAAATGGTTGGGTATTTTTCAAAATTTTCATACAATTGGAGGGTCATAATAAAATGTTCGTGGGAAGAGATCGCAAAAGTACCCTTAAAATAGGGGATCAAAATAAAATACAAGGGTGAATAATTCTTTCTATTTGGAAGTGGACGACCTTACAGTGCAATTTTATGGTGTAAACGGTACTTTGGTGTCGAAATAATTTATTACAGTCCAGGCGGGAAAAAAATAACAGGTGATGTTACAATTGCGCAATACATTCCATTGAAAATGTGTGTGAATGTAATATCTAATCTTCGCAGTTGTTCTGTTTGTTTAAGGTCAATGTGCAATTGAATGAAACATACTGTGTGGCAAAAAGTGTAAATTTTCTTGCTTCGATCATGTGCCATGTGCGGGTTGTAACTTGAATGCGTTTGGTTAGCGATGCTATAAACACAGATATTTTATTTAGGCGTTTTTTGGTGCATTGTTTGTCACACTAAATCACACTGGGTGTTCTCTTCTTCTGCTTAGTGTTTGGTGAGATTTGTGTTGGTGAGAACAGTTGTTAAAGTATCATTTACTATCATATGTATGAAAAGTCTGCTTCCTTCTATATGTAGTGAACTAATAAGAACGATGGAGTATAAAACGAACAAGAAAAAATTCTCTCTCGCATTTAAGAAAAAAGTGGGAGAAGCTGCTGTTGCCAATAAACGGAAACTTGAAGCCGAAGGCCTGCCAATATTTGGAATGGAAAGAAAGGCAAATGGACGAAAGCAAGCAATCAAATGGGTTATAAAGCAATGACAGTACGAGAATTGTTTTCTGACACACAAAAAAAAGTGTGAATGTTTCTACTTCAAAAGTTGCGTGCAATTTGTCAGAAGATCTATTAGTGAGAAGGAAATTCGAAGTCGAATGGGATGTTGTTGAGAACAAGTTTCGCAATATTGGAGCGCCCCAAGAAATTATCTCAGTGTGAGGAAGGAACTTTTTGACTTTTTTATTGATATACAATCCTTACTCAAGGCAAGATTGCCAAAGAAGATATTCCTAGCGAAAGCCGAATCTTTACACTGCGATTATTGTGAGTGAAAAAGTAAAGGTGTTGAAGCTGAATAACTGAGCTTTAATAATCGATAGTTAAAAGATTAGTGCAAGAGTACCAAATTTTAATTAAGAAACCAAACAAGAGATTATCCATCACAGCAAGTGCAAGAAAAAAAAGAATTACGGATTTCTTAAAGAGCATTGGGACAGTTAGATATACTTTAAAATCGTGATATCTGACCAAATGCATTTGGAAGGAATGAGTCCTCAAATTAAAAAAAACTCAACTTTAAAGATGCACGACAGACCACATATGTCAAGAAAAATATTCTCTCTCCAAAGAGCGAATTACGCTATGAGATCGTTAGCTTCTGGACGCCAATCTTCTGCACCTGAGTTGGTATTCGTTTTTAAAAGAGTCGGCAAACGAGTGAAGCTGAATCCCCCGTCTGGTGTTACCGTTTAATGACAAAGGGTGTTACAGGCAAAACATGTGGTAAAGTTTTGTTACCAGGTTGCCTTATCCCCGCAAAAACCCGCAATATACCGCAATAACAACAACAACATCAAAAATTGATGTCCGTAATGCTTTCAAAAGAAATAGTTTGACAATCAAAATTGATGGCTCCGAAGGCCACCTGTTCTCAAGTAAGCTAAAAACATTGGTCTGGAATAAAATGAGAGAATTCCGTTAAGAATTGTTATGCAAGCCACACCCAACAACACTAAACAAATTTGAAGGGGTGATGATGGGGTAAATTAGATGGAGTGGCTGACAGTGTTCCACCTGAGGAGGACAATAAAGTGCTTGGTGGAGAATTAACGAATAAAGAATGGGATAAAAATAAGAATGAAACTGTTGTTAACAGTGACGATGAAGAAGATATTATCGTTGATCCTGAATTTAAAGATGACTTGGACTGTTTAAGTCAAATTGAAACTTCTATTAACACATAGAAGAGAAGTAACTATCCCAACCTTCTTTCACTTTTGGTCAGAGTTGAAAATATGTTAGCTGGAGAACGACAGCGGCGTAAAGCACAAGAAAGAAAGACAAGAAAACTTACTGCATTGGAAAACAATATGATGACAACAACAACAATGCTTTTGACATTTTTACCAAGTAGCATTTGTTTATATTGGAGTAGTAAGAGTACTTGATATTTTGTTTGTTCTTATTAAAAAGGAGTTTTGTCTTATCTTAAAAGTTGAACGTTTCCTGTGAAATACAAAAAAGCCTAATATGTGGGGGTTGAAAACAAAATTGGGATTACGCCCTATATTCACATTTTGGCATAATAGGGGGGTCATTATAAAATTATAAATAATTTTTGGGGTTAAATATTTAAAAAGAATGCAATTCAACCTCCCCCCCCTCTCTACTACAATTAAGCAGACAATTAAGAGTACTAATGAAATGTTTTTAACTCACTTCCTCATTTTGTAAGGAATATTTTGTTTGTCAGATGGACAATTTTGAATTGAAAGTACTAGTTTACTTTCCCCCAAAAAGCATTTTTTTCTAATGACAGTGTATACATACGTTTCTATGCTCATCCCCTGTACTTTTCAAATACGATTTAATAACCATCAAGCCAGCGTATTCGCCCTGCGCACCACTACGATCAAAAAAAGAAGCAAATAAAACATACCACAGGGTATTTATCTTTAGTTGTACTGTAAGGGATGGATAAATATGTTTTAACTAATTATCTATTTAGAAAACACATAAAAATATAGTTTTTTGCCTTTTTATGCGAAAAAGTGGGTCTTTTTTATGCGTCTTTTGATTGTTTTAGACATAATTATGTTTTAGTGGTATAAGCAATAAAACAGAGCTGATTTTAGTAAGCGATTAATGAAAGTAAAAAATTAACAGCCAACCTGGACGATTAATCGGTCATTCAAAGTATATGTCACTTTTATAACCTTTCTATAGCATGCACTAGCAGCAGTAGAACGAATAGAAAATGAATCGTACTGATTATTTCATTTAAAAAAAGTTTAAAAAAAGAAAATTTAAAATCACGAAAAATAACGATTGGCCGGATTTATATTTTTTTTTACGAGAAATAACTTTTGCGATAGCAGGGGTCCCAGGGCAAAAACACAGATTTTATTTATGATTTTATGCCAATTTACTTCTAATTTTATGCCATTTGTTATAAAAATTTAGCTGACTTTATGCCAATGCTTAATTTTTACTAATTTCTCACAGATTTGACAAATTTCCTACATAAACTGGATAGCCCTTGCAAAACTGGGTACACATAAAAAGTGCTTTGGATTTTGACAACAGTTACCACCAAGGTTCATTGCTAAACAATGGGATAAATCAATCAAGTCTAAAGGTTTGCCACTAAATTTGTTTCTGGTTTTTATCAACTATTTGCAAAGCTTGTAACATTTCTGCCTTCGTTACCAAATTTTCTAGGCTTAGGAATAAACTGCCTTGACTAAGACTTAACTTGCCATCTTTGGTTTGGTTGTAAATGTCCTCCGGTTGATAAGATCTTTTTATGACAACAGTGGGTTATCTCAAGTAAAATCAAAAGCAAAGTGTCATGACACAATTTTGTCAATTTTGAATGCTTCAACACAAATTTACAATAAGCTGAAAATTTATCATTTTTAACAACACTGAGCCTAGGATAGCTTTTTCCCCACTCTGGACGGTGTTTCATCAATCACTATTGTAATTACTAACCTTGAAAAAAGTTGCTCTCGACATAAACAATTGCTACAAACTCTGGGAAATGTCATAAGAATAAGAAATGCTGAGTAAAGAGCAAACAAAATTAAAAATAACTGCGTAAACAAAATTTTGGAGAACACATGTACAAAAAGTATGATTTATTATGCCAAAAAATCAATTTTATGCTAATTTTATGGTTTTTGAGAAAAAATTGCTCATTTTATGATTTTTTATGATTTTATGCCGGATGGGACCCCTGCGATAGGCATAGGCATAGGACCATAGAAGGAATGATAAAGGATTTTGAATCGATTTAAAGTGATGATTACCAGTTATAACACGAAAACTTACTTTAATGGGATAAATTTACGCGGGGTTAAAATTTCGCGGTTGAGGGATGTTCTAATTTTTTGCGGGAACTTAATTTCGTGGATTAAGTCATAATAGCAAATTTTTAAAAAAAGTAAATTAAGTTGTCAAAAGGGTTCGGGGCCGAATGGCGCTGTCTCATGGACCGTCGTTGCACCGTTTATTTCTACACCGACCGAAACAAAATGTGGTTTAGCCTGTTTGCAAATTTTCGAAGGAAGATATTTTTGCGGATAGTACCCAAATCCGTGAAATGCGCGAAATTTAATCCAGCGAAAATTTATCCCATTAAAGTAACCCAATTCGGTTGACGGTATTTCGAACATTGTGACCAGGCGTCTATTCCGACCCCTCAAAACCTTTTATAGGCATTTCAAAATGGACTCAATTTTGGCATACCTATTTAGTACGTCATAAAAAAGGAACAAAATAGCAACAATTTTTTTTGCTTACGTCCGTACTTTTTTATGACGTCATCAATAGCAGAAAATTTGTCCAAAATGCTTCTATCAGCTGAAAATTTAATTACATTAATTCCAGAATGAATTTTAACATGTTGTTTGAAGTTTCTGTAACATATTTTCCAGTTTTACATAATTCGCGTAAAAAAATGTCAAAAATCGACCGAAAATCATATTTTCCCTTGATTATCATGTAATATCCGAGAAAATCGGGAAATCGAATTTCGAAATATTTCACGAGCGTTAGGTTCAGGTCCGAGATTTAGGCTAAAAACACAAAATCGCACAAAAAGTTTCTTCCCTAAAGTACCTGCAAGTGTGAAAAAAAAAATTTCTTGAAAACTTGAATTTCTTATCATTAATCATCAATCTCTCTGAAACAGAACTACAGTAGTAAGCATAAACCCACCTGTTCGGCTGTAGAGAGGTAGCGTCAAAACCAGTGATCTCTGACAAATCGTCCTCAAGTTCCTTGAATAAATTGTAATATCCTTGTGCTTGCTCTTTTGGTGCAAACGGGTGAATGTCAGTAAATTTGGGCCAGGTAATTGCCTAATAAAACGAAATACGATTAAATAAATACTTGTGATGTTGACAGATGGCTAAATTAAAGTTCTAATTGCCACGTCACTGAAGAAGAAAAATACACACATGTTCGATTTTTATAATTTGGAATTCAAGATCATTCGATTTTAAACTTTCGTCAGTTCGCAAAACAAATTCGAACAAGACGTATGATACACGTAAACAACCTCGCGAAGAAAGTTTATAAAAAGCTGTCTATCAAATTGTGATTTCTGTTACGAAGTTAGACACGACATATTTTGCTATTGGGACAGGCAATAATATTTGTTACGCACTACGCAGTTATTTTGAAAAATTGATTTGTGAGATCTTCTTGAACGAAAAATTCCTCGAAATTTTAATTTTCGTTGGGTCAGCCTGGAGTTGACTGACTGACAGGAAGAAGAAAGACCACAAGCTGCACCTAAAATTTTCGAAATTCAGTAATCCCCCCCCCCTCAAAAAAAAGGACCGGGTATAAGAAAGTCACTCAGTGAGAAAAAGAAAAATAAAGAAAAATAATATACGATCTTAATTGTTTAAAAAAGGAAATGGCTTTAGTTAAAAAAATATATTACCAGAACTGTCACTCCTGTACGCTTATGACGCAGAGACAAATAAGAGGCAGGGAATCGAAAAATTTACGTTTTCCGGAGTGTTTCCGAAATCATATTTCACTATGTTGGCGTGTCATTAGCGTAGCGAAAAGAATTTCGATCTTGTCATTAATTATATAAGGTGTAGCGTCTTCGTTTTTCTCTTACGTATTTTTGTGGAAATTTTATTTTTTGCAGACTACTTTCCAGGCATTTGGGGAGACCTTAACTCTGCCTACATTCACTTTGGAAAACTTTGGTGGAAACACCTTTACTTTACCAGTTAGTTAAATACATCTTTTCAAAACTTATCTTTTTAAACAATATACAAGATGCAGGAGGTGCTTAAGCAATCTCGCTATTAAAAATGCACAACTATGAAACGTCGAAAATGCAACCCAATTCTACAATTTCTGCTAACAAAAAATACAGCCTATCATTCATGGTTAAAAGTTGCGCGATTGAAACGTTTATGGCCTTAAACGGCATTTAGTTGACAAAAAATTAACATTTTGATGTCACTATCATGTTCAGCATACTTTTTTTGTTAACTGTGCCAAATTTTGTCGAAAATAAAGTAATTTTAATTTTTGGACCAATTTTGGCCTATAATGACATTTAGGTGATAAAAATCAAAATTTTGATGTCACCATCATGTTCAGCATACTTTTTTTGTCAACTGTGCTATATTTTGTCGAAAATAAAGCAGTTTTAATTTTCGGACCAACTTTGGCCTAAAATGACATTAAGCAAAACTTTGATGGCACCATCATGTTCGGCATACTTTTTTTTAACTTTGTTGAAAATAAAGTAGTTTTAATTTTCATACAAATTTTGGCCTAAAATGACATTTAGGTGACAAAAATCCAAATTATGATGTCACAATCATAATTTTTTTGTTAATTGTGCCAAATTTTGTCGAAAATAATACTTATTTTGGCCTGAAATGTCATTTAGATGAATTCCAAGTACTTAGAGAGTTTAGTTACGAAGTTTAAATCTGTGACGTTGCGATTGACCATTTGGTTAGTTAGTTACAAGTTGGAAACACACCCTCGCAGGCAAGATAGTAAAAAGAAAAAAAAAAGTAAAAATAGTGACCAAGATGAGATTCGAACACACGACTACTCCCATGTCGGTGCTCAGAGAGGCAAAAATTTCCATTCTTGTAGGACAAATTTGCGTTTTAATACAAGCTCACGAGCTTGTAATTATTGTTTATGTGAATTAAAACGAGAAGATGGTTTTAGTTGAGCGACTTCCATTTTTTTCTGTTTTTTATTTGTTTATATTTTTACGGCACCATTTTAGTGATGGCTTCCCAAGCCCGTTAGTATGGCTCCATGTTTTAAAGACTTAGAAACGATTTAAAATTTTGGGTTTTTTTCATAATAACTATTTTTGTACCAAATAGGTCATCTTTAATAAGGTAATAAATTTTTTTACACACATTAATTATTACTATTTTTGATAAAAAAAATAAAAAAAATATATAAAAAAAGGGTGAAATTACTACAAAATGTATAAAGGAGCTTAAAAAGGTGTTAAAAGTGGAATACGCCACATAGGGCAAACTTTATATTACATAAATACGATATAAAATATCCAGAAATGGTAAAGTTTTTCTTGAAACCACTCACCATCATTTCTGTAGTACTGTTCAATTTCATTGTGCATGATCCCTTTTAAAAGAGAGAAAATATATTACACACTTTATGAGAAATATTGAACGTGTCTTTACATTTGATATGACTTAGTAAAAAATAAGCATTGATATTAAATACTGAATACTACATCAACTTTGATTAGGCTCGTCACCTTTCTCGAAACGGTGCAAGTTTCAAAATGTTACACAATATGAAAACAACAACAACAACAACAACAACAAATTGGGTTAAATACTCACAAGTGGTATCATGGAATGGACGAGAGATAAATCTTTATTTTCCAACATTTTCATGTAGCGAACAATCTTCGTTTCACTTTGATAACTAAATATTAGGACGTTTTACGATGTTAGGCTCGGTATTATACCACAAATGAGAGGCTTTTATAAATACTTTAAAACTGAAATACAGACAATTTTAAAACAGCTTTTTTATGTAGAACCTCTACATAAAAAAGCTGTTTTAAAATCGCGTGAAAGAAATCAATATTTCTGCGAGAGTTTGTCATATATAACATAAGTATCACTGAACTTTTTCAACTTTTTAATACAGTAAAATTTATCTAAGATTTTTTTTCTCTCTCTTTTAAGACGAAACGCGAAAACCTATTACTCATGCTGAAAATACTGGCTATATTTCATAAACAGTAAAATACAAAGTATATAAAACTATATAATTCTCAAAATTTTTTGCTGTTTAAAAGATGCAGGCATTTAAAGGTTTTCGCATAAAAATCGCACCATTAAAATCTACTTCCTTGTTAATGTCTAGTCCTGAATTTATATCAAAAAGTTGCTTTCGTACTATCCGTTTTACATTTTCTCCTTCACACTGTGATACCTTACCAAATTAACAATTTTTAAGAAAAAACAGACAACGTTTAAAAGCTCAGTAATGTTCAGAACACTAAAATTTTAGTTTTGCCTCTATATTCATAAATCCTTTAGTGTAAGAGGTATATCAAACAAAAATTGATTTATTGAGATTAAAACTTTGTAATAGAATTTTATTAAAAAAATAACGCCACAACAAGAAATAACAGCTAGAAAGGGAATGATAATCAGATGACTCAAACAGCACTGACAATAAACCCAAGTCGATTAGGGTCGATTTATCCTTATACTAAATAAAACAATGTGCAGTGTGCAATAATTTTTTATTGGAAAAGTTAAATAATACAGAGTTTACCTTTTAAGCTTGGTTTCTACGGTGAAATAACTTGAATTAATTTTTGAACATAATTTATTACTTCATTTTAGTTCACAGTGGAAACATGTTTAATTATTTCAAACTCACATTTTTATTTCATAAAATAACGTGGATCGGACATCAAAACTTTTTGATAGCAAGTTCACTTTTATTTCATAAGGTATACCAATATTTTCATGCAAATGTGAATTACAAAACATGCAGTGGGAGAAACTGTGAGATAAAGGCGTTTACAAAATGCATTTTTAAGGTTTAAAATTTTATGGATCGTTTTTTTATCTGAAACATGACTTCTACCTCATTTCCTAACAGAATTTAGAAAAGACAATGGTACTCCCCTTATTTCACTTTTTTGAAAATGACCCTTATTAGAACTGGAGGTGAGAACGTTAGTTTGGTATGGTTATATTTTGTGTAGGTTTGCGAAAATTTTGTACTTCAGAAACACACGAAAGAACGATGTACGATAGACGAAAATACCTGTGGATGTTTCCATGGCGTGACAACTATTTTAACTAAGTTTTGTTTTCTTTATATTTTTAACGAAAACAACATTATCAGTGACATTTCTTTTTCAAAAATGCCATGCATTTGTTGTTTTTCTTACCGTGAAATAAGCTTTCTCTTCAGTGGAAACTATGCATAATCAACAAGATGTTGCAAAATAAAAATATGTGTCCTAAAAACTATTTCACGTTACTTTACGTAAGTCGCCAGTGGAAACCAAGCTTAAACGTCAACGTGTTTTCTTATTTTTCAATTTTACACTTCGTCAATCCTATGCTAAGAATCTTGGTCTACAATTTTTGAGTATTTTAGAAAAAAAAGGTGAGCAATCTAATTTGTAAGTGTTGTTGTATGACGCTGTAAAATTGTTTGTAATACTGTCAACAAGTTGATCAAGAGTACGAAGAAAAAAAATCACATATAGCTAAATGCATTTAATAAACACATTGTGTACCGGCCTCTTTTCCTTACAGGAGAAAAAAATGAGAAAAGTACAGTTTTTACAGAAAGCACGTTATTTACATCTACTAAATCATCTACTAAAATATTGACTGTTCTGTCTTCCCAAGAAAACAATTTTAACATATTCTCCATCTTGGTGATTAAATCCCTGCGTAAAGTTACTGTTGCAAGAATGTACCTTTGAAAGACTGGATGCTGAAGGAACTCTGTTTTTCTTTTCAATTCACTGTTAGCAATACTTTTACTTGGCGGACTGTTCATGTTTGATGCAATCTCAGCCTACAAAATAGAAGAACACAATGATTATTTCTAAATAATTTTTTCCCCAAATACTTAAAGAAAATAACTTTGGCCATGGAAACAAGGTATCATCTTAGCAACTCCTACTTTTATGAGTAAGGATATCCCCAAAAGACTGCCCCTTGTTTAATACACATTACTAACTTCCACACTCATAAAAACAGGTAGTCAGACAACAAATTTTCGTTACAACCTAAATAATTCGAAAATGCAATTTAAAATTTCCAATATCACGTTAGTGCGAAGTACGTATTTAAAACAGTTTTGCATTGACATTTCTTTTGCATTAGCTACAGAAAAATGACGACAAAAAATTCAAGCACAAGTTAAATGTTATAGTTTTCATAGAAAAAAAATTGACTTATTTTCACGTTCACAGTAGGAGGGTAATGTCAACACCTTTACTTCCTTAGGAGCTCGATAAAATCAGCCTCTGCATTTTATTTACAGCTATGACTGAAAAAGCATTAAGTATTTCAATAAGCTAACATCAATTCTAATTCGCTTGTCATACTGATGGAAATACTGCAAATATTTTGGACAAAAACTTTAAAAAAATGCCTCTTACTGCTTTACTTCCAGTGCTAAATATCCAAAACAAGTCATCTAAGTCCTGTTCTGTTATAGTTTCATCCATTGATATACCAAGCTAAATAATTTTTTTTGAAAAATAAAAACAAACGATTTTTGTAAAGTATATATATATACTAATCCAAAGTACATTTTGGATCATTCTTAAATTCTGTACACAATCATGTTTACAAGACTTACTGATGTACCATCACTGAATCTTCTTAAGTTGATTTCTTTTGACGCAGCTCGATCTAAAATCCATTGCATGTCCTTTACGTTGAGAACCTTTGAACCAGAAAAAATATGATTTCACTAACTGGCTTATACAATTACTGAGATAACAGCAGCAACAGCATGTTATACATGAGGTGCTTGCCACAATCTAAATAACAAGTCTTATCAAACTGTTTATCGACGTAAATAGTCTAGACAGAGTAAATAAAAACTTACTTTAACAGTGTCAAAGAATTCACCTTCAGCTAGTTCATGTCCACTCTCTTTCATCCCTTGAAAAATTAAAAAAGGCTGGGAAGGGGAGAATTAATGGAGGCAATTAGCCAGGGAGCCCTGCTAAATAAGCATCCCTAAGGAGTGATACTAAGAAAGCCTTAAAGGTTACTAAAAGGTTACTATTCAAGCAAAAAGTTTTATGTTTTATTAAGCATTTGTTACTTGCTGATTCACATCAAATCTCAAAATGTATATTTCGTTTTAATGATCTAATCAGAACTAAAATATAACCTCAGTTATTCTTATAAACAAAATAAATATAATACTTTAAGTGCAGAAATTTGCATGGACAGAAACTTTCTGTTTCTACCAAGGAAATTTCTGCGCTTTAAATTATATTGATGTAAAAGAATTACAAAATTTGATCCCTAAAAAGATACTAAAAATTAACATTTTGCAGCGGTGGTCAATAATTTTTGAGCATTGCGTAGTGACACTTAAATTCGCTTTAATGGGAAAAAGGAAGCAAAAACGTTTTGGTTTTTTTGGTTTTAAGTTAGCTAGAATGCTGAACTAATTTCACCATTCAAACATTTTACAACAGAAGATCAGAAGGCAATACAGAAACTCAAAAACTCTGACAAAAACATGTAACGTTACTGATGTTCACAGTTTAATACGCTAGATTTGCTGCATGTGTCAAGTACAATATTTCTGAAAAAGCAAACAAACAGACAAATACAAACCTTCTGCTAGTATCAACGCAGCATTGTGCACTCTTTTGGCAATATTTAATAACCCTTTTGGTCCATGGTAAACACCATACATTGCAGACATATTTGCTAGCAGGGCTTGAGCAGTACAAATATTACTTGTTGCTTTATCTCTTCGTATATGTTGCTCTCTTGTTTGCAATGCTAGGCGATAACATGGGTTTCCATTTGAATCTCTATATTTACAAGTGCAGAAAATAACAAATACGAATATCAAAGGCTTGTTTCAGACTTATTACTGCTACAAGAAGAAAAACTGAAAAAAACTCTCGTTGGCTACCCCAATATATTGTTTAACGTCTGTGGCAGGGTGTGTTTATTTACATTTAAAAATAGGAGGTGAACACAATTAAATTTTCAGATCCTAATATTCGAAATATACATATTAAATTTTAATATGGCAATATAGTAAGACATAAAGTTAGACATGGCTTTGTTTTGGTTTTAAACTGGAAAGACCATGTAGTACCCTGTACAGGCATTTTGAACCATTTATTACTGATTTATCCATCTTCTGCATACCAAGTAGAAATCCAAGAAAAATGACAACCTACTTTGAAACTCCCACAACTCTGCCTGGCATTAAACGTTTTAATTTGTCAGAAACAGCAAAGAAAGCAGCATGTGGACCGCCATAACCTGAAACACAATGTTACAGCACTACTACGTTGTTACATAATAGTATTTTAATTCACTTTATCTTTCACACAGTTCACTTTAAGTGAATTTTGCAAATTTCATGACTTTCTTGAAAATTAAAGTTGGTCCATAGTCGGTCGTTATTTTTTTTGTGACTTAAATTTTTGTTGTCGTTAAAATACAAAATATAAAATACAATAAACTGCTTAATAGATTTGTAAAAGTAATTCTCTCAAAAAATCTATATAAATGGTCTGTGAGTAATTAATAATAATGGCAAGAAAATGACTATTTATAGGGAATTTACCGTTTGCGAAATGTATTTTTTTACCTCACGAAAATATCAGTTTTTGCAAAAAAATTAAATTCAGTTATTACAAATCAGAGCAAGTGAATTACTAAGAAACATTAAAGTCTTAATGCAACAATACCATTAATTTTACTAATGAGATTGTTGTATTCTGCAAAAAAACATTAGGTTGAAGAAGCCTAATAGTCTTTTAGAGGATATTCGGTGGCACAACCATGTTCTGTAATTTAGCTATAAATTAATTAAGGTCAAGCTTTATCTCAAACCTTTTATGAATGAGGAATAAAATCAAGCATTGATCCAACATGTGACAAATGTAGCACTTAACTTCAGCTCAAACTCTACTCCCAATTTTTAGCACATTGGTTCATGAGGGACAGGTGAAGACCTGACATTACATAGTAATATTTAGCTCAGCTTGCGTTTTAAAATGGCAGACTTAACTTTCCAAATAGTTGCTGGTCTACCAAAACTCCAATTATATCAAACTAGGTGCTTTATTTAGCTTGTCCTGCGCATATAAAAACGTTTATAATAAAATATTTAAAAATTTTTGTACGGTGAAATTTAGTTCCAATTGCATATTCATTTTTTAAGAAATGTACAATAAAAAATTTGTACACATCAGCAATTTTTCAACATTTATTTTTGTAAATAGAGAACAAGTTACCTAAGGGTACACCAAATCGCTGAGCATTACCAAAGGCTATGTCGCAACCAAACTCGCCAGGAGGCTTCAGCATTGTTAGTGCCAACAAGTCAGTAGCGCAGCAAGTTAATGCCTATGGCAAAATAAAAACTATAACGCAATTCTTGAATAAAACATTGACCGATACATTTCTGACATAATAAAATACGTGGTTGATTTTTTGCTAAAATTAGCAAGATTTATGTTACAGCCTGATTTATAGTCCGTTTTATATAGTCCCTCGACTCTAATTTTATGACCTCAGTTCATCCTTTGTAACCTTCTCATATGAATTTCTCCTTTTTATTTCTCCCTTGTATTTTTTTAGTCCTGTGACAAGCAAGTACATACCTTTCCTGCATGTGCTCTTTCCACTAGATCAACAAAATCTTCAATTTTTCCATTTGTATCTGGATACTGAAATAACACACCTGCAATGTCGTTTTGAGAAAAGTCAAAATCTTTATGATTGGCAACAATGACCTCCATGCCATCTGCGATTGTGCTAATAGTTAAAAGTTAGAGAGATTACTATTGTTATATCAAAGGTGAAGAGATGTGTGGGAGTGTATTGTTTTATTCTAATTTATTATATCTGTTAGGTATTTATTTTAGGCAGAATCTACTCCTTAAGTTTATCCTCTAATATTTTTCCATCCAATTCTTTAATTTTTAATAAAACACAAGTGAAAAATCTTTTTACCTAATTACACCAAAAGATGAATAACTAATGTGAAAGTAAGAGTTATTGAACCTTCAATGCTGAGCCATTGTAGGAAACTTTAAGTGAAAAAACGTTAACTTGAGTGCAAGAAATATAAGAATGTTGACGTATTCAAAATACACCATTTTTAAAAACAAGCATGAAAGTACAGAAGACTTGGTGCTTGTAAGTATAACAGTTCATAACATTAAGCTTGCTACTATGAAGTCACATAACAGCACTGGTCCTTTGTATCTACTGTAATTTAGCAACCTGTTAATAACAGCGTTTGACTTTCTAAAAAGAAAGTGATCAAAATCATTTTTTTGGGCAATAAAATGTAAAAATTTATTTTTCCTGAGAATGTAGTGATGAGTTTTATTTACAATACCAAAAAATTGGGTAGAAAATCAAAAGAATAGCTATTTGCATTAATATCGTTGGTTTGTGTATTTTTCTGTATTATGTCAGTATGAAGATTCTGGAGCTAGGCTGAAAATGTTAAAGAGACAAACTTTTAGCTGATTGGTGATACGAAGGACAATTTTCCTTTAAAAGCAATCTGCAAAACATGCTTTGAACAAATATAAAATTCAATGTAATTTGTTTTTTAATAGAAACAACCATTGTGTTTGTAATGAAATTGACTAAGGCTTTTACAAAACACCACTGCATCTTGTTATTTCAATCTTTTTGTTACCTTTGCTTAAACAGAAAATACAAATTATTTACCCAATATTATCATGAAATGGGCACAACTACAGCAAACACCTAACTATGCTTTCTTAACTATATTACATTATAATTCAAACCCAGTAAAGCTTTTTATAAGGTAAACTTTTTTATTTAAAAAGTGTAAATCATTCGGCTTTTTTCTGTTGTGCCAATTAAATTTGAAAAAGATATGACTGAATTTTCACATCAATGTTCATAATTGTGTGCATTACTATTGATAGTAAATGACGACCAAGGCAAGCACTCTATAGATAACAAGTTAACGAACGCTTATTCTTCTCAAAAACTCTAAACACAAGTCTGTTTAGTGCAACTAATCAACATCTTTCCTAACCTTGCTCTAGTTAGCACTAGCGATATTGTCTGCGGATGACAATTGATGTCAACAAAAAATTTCTTTTTCTTTGTATATCTAAATCAAAGAAGACAAAACGCATTAAAGAAAAAGTAAACCTATGTTAAAAAACAAAATAAAAAAAGAGTAAAAAAATTACTGCTGACAGTCTTTCCCAGGTTCTTTTTCTTAGAATAAGAAATTTTAAATTGTTTTTGACATGATGCACAAACTGAAGAAGGCTGAGCAGGGTGGGTAAGAGTCAAACTTATACTGACATACCTCTTTAGAATGTAAAATCTTGTATTACTAAACCTTAAAAGTGTTTGATGGTTACATACCTGTAAGCAATTCCTAAAGCTTCTGCTGCAGCTGTTGCTTCATCAAGAAGAGAAGAATTTGCTAAATCTAAACCAGTGAGATCCGAAACCATTGTTTGAAAGTTTAGTAGAGATTCTAGACGACCCTGGGCTATTTCGGGTTGGTACGGTGTGTATTGAGTTGTCCTACACGAAATATATTTTGGAGAAATTGCTAGAAACTGTAACAGGAATAGTGTAAATGGAATATACATTAAAAAACATGATAGTAGAATACTTACCAACCAGGATTCTCCAACAAATTTCTCAAAATTGTTGGCGGGACAATGCAGTTGTAGTACCCAATACCAAGGTATGATCGCCACACTTGGTTGGTGCGTGCAAACTCTCTTAACCTTACAAGACATTCAGCCTCAGCTAAATGTGGAAACAAGTGTAATAGGATTTGTGTATGACATACAAATATTTTTTAGAAATACAAGGAATTTAAGATATATGTTCAATAAATAGGACTCTTTGTTGTCTTTTCTTTTGATTTATAAGAAAGTCAGGGTAACTAGTTGTTAGCCAACGAAAAAATGGATGGGAATTAACCCATCAGAAAAATCTACAGGAATTCACAGATAGACAGCAAATATTATTTTTTTAATTAACAAAACTACAACAATTTCTTATCCTTTTTCTATAAGACATGCTGCCCTATTAGTAACAGCATCTTAAAGGAGTTACAAGTACAATTAGAAAATGTTAAAATTAAGTTGCAGAGTTAGATAACAAATTGTTTAACCACCTATTTTTTTTTTCTAAGATATTCACATTTTAAGATTTTAATGTGCTGCATTAATGTCATATTTGAATGAGTCATTTTTGACAATTTATCTAATCAGTAACTTTCGCACTTGTTGATCTGAGTGAGCAGTCACATCAATGTTTCTATAAATATATTTTTTTGCAGTCATGCTCAGTACTCTCCAAAAAAAACATGACCTTTCATTTTCAGCTTTAATACACAAATTGATAAGTTTTGGTTTTTCAATTCTTATTTTAAATTTCAGAATGATTTCCAAATTGGACCACATATATTACCTTCTGAAACTGAATACATGAAAACTGTTTACAGTTAATTCTGCTGCAAAAAAAGAATGAATGCAAAGTTAATCTATCACTTTCCCTTGCTCCTTAATTAAACACAGCATTCATAATTTTTACTTGATGATATAAAGCCTCGTTGATAAAGTAGAGGCTAGAGTGTGGCAAAACACATTCCCAAAATTGTTTATAAGGTGTGCAACTTTTATTTTTTCAATTTTCCGGCTAAAAGGACACTGGTGATATTGGTTTTAAGCGTGCAATTATGGCCTGAAAGCAGCACACTCAATTGTATGTTTCTGTGGAGGTGTGTAAGTGTGATCGCACACGCTAAAATGAGAAAACTGAATATAGTCCACACCTTTTCCTAGGATTTAGTTAGATATTGAAACTAACCTATTTGTTACCTTGCAATACATTTTTTGCTTGCTTGTGATCATTAACCTTTGGGATGGCACTTGACTAGACTAGGGTAAACGATGAATATTTTTACGACAAAAAAATCTAGGGAAATCAGGTGAAGCTTATTATCAGCATTGTTAAAGAGATTCTAAAAAAAAAAAAGATTTTAAAATCTTCACACTGGTGACTAATTGTGTTTCACATTGGCAATTTATATTTTCCTTATGATCGCGTTCTTCACGCCTATCAATACAAAAAAAGAACATGACCGATAAATTGCGCGCCTAAAGCTTTGTTACTTTTGTTTGTGCGAACAATCCTAAAAAAAAAATCCTAAACAAAAAAAAGTTGAAATTCCTTTGGCCCTGTACACAGTACAGGGGTTGCTGTTTTGGTGTGGGGGACAATCACAGTACAAGTTCCAGCAATGTTTACGGCTAAGAATTTTAACCAAGATATTGAAAGTTGGAAGTCAAGTTATTAATAAACTTTGTGACTACTTGGGGAGCAAACAATATATATAAATTAAATTAAAGTTGAATGGCTGCTAACGAAGACAAGGGTAACAATGGATCATAAAAATCATTGCTTAAAATAATATTTTGTTACTGTCAAAGATTCTTTTTTACTATTTTATTTTGCTCTAAATTACGACCATTAGCAGCACTTCAAATAACATTTTCAAACCTGACAATTGTAAGATTATTTCAAAATCCATGTGATTATATTTTTCGAAGAAAAAAATATCATTCACCCCCTGGTCCCGGAAATTGTAATCATTTTTGTTCTAAATGTAAAGAAATTAACTTACAAAAGTGTATTTAAAGCCACCCTGCACATCCTAGCTAATAACTCACTCCTGACCCAGATAAAGAATTCTGCAGAATAAGATATCATTACCCCAGCCCCTTTGTAGTTAATAACTGTGGGTTACAGCTGATACCTATAGCCATGTGATCCTTTACTGGTTATTTTTTTTAATTTCGAAACTAAAATAATTTACATATTAGGAAAACAATTCAGAGTACCAAATTCAGAAATCAAGATCGCTCAGCTAGCTAATTTTTTGGGGGAACTGAGGGAACAGTTTATTGTCATTATGTTCATTATATCTTTTAGGTTTAGATACACGGCTTTATGCCATAATTAAGAATAAAGATCTGTTTACATTCAGGTAGCAGGTTGTAGTTAATAAGATGGCAACTGGAGCAATCACGATGGCACAAAAGTGTGGATTGCCCCAATTTTCTAAAGATGGGGATAAGCATAGAACAAGTAATGTTCTATGCTTATGAAAAATTTGAGACCTTTCACCATTCAAGACAATATCGGATGGTGATTATGTAAATGAATTTGAACAGCTTAATAACAGTAAAGACAGTAATGATATCGATGTTGAGCAAGAAGTATTATATGGTCAAAAGTTTGACAGACGACGTTTTAACAGCACTCGTGGACATGGCAGAGGTGGTAAATATTTCAATGCTAAAAGAAGCCGGTAAAATCCTAATGGTCCTAATGGACATCCATTGCAATGTCACTATTGCAAATCTATAATGCATTTCATGAATGACTGTCCTGATAAGAATAAAGGAAGAAAAGGACAGAATGAAGTACATGTGCAGTTTCTTGCAAAGGGTGTGGAACAATGCTTTATGGAGCAAGTGGTGTCTGAGTCTTTGAACTGTGCTTTACGAGACTCAGGATGTTTATCGACAGTTTGTGGTAAAAATTGGCTTGACTGTTACATAGACACTTTGCCAGAAGGGACAGCTTTAGCTGAAAGTAAGAGTAACAAGTCCTTTAAATTTGGGCCAGGTGGAAGCTTCCCCTGAGTTAAACAAGTTAATATCACTGTTAATATGGCTGGAATGCAAGCCCATATTCTTACTGATGTTGTCGATTGTGAATTACTGTTATTGTTATCAAAACAGAGTCTGAAAGCAGCTAACAGTCAACTTGATTTTGTTAATGATAATGTCACTGTTTGGAAGGGACATTCCTTTACAACACGTGTCAAATGGCCATTACTGTGTGACGCTTCACGCGCTTGGTATGAGACATAATCTAACGACTTCGATTAAGTTGGAGCTAAAAGAAGCATTTATGAGAATGCACTATTTTTCTGGAGAAAAGAAACTTCACTCGAAAGTGTAATTTACTGTCATGTTGACGATGCTTCTTCATTGGAAGTGATTTGTTTCATGACACTGTCATTGCATATTTACGTATGACATTCTCACTTATTATAGAGAACTCAAAGTCGTTTAACTTTTTGGGATTAGAAATTGAACAAGAGTGTGGTGCAGTAATTATTCATCAGCATAATTACATTAGTAACATTCCATCAATTAATTTGACCAATAGTATGTCTACAATTTCACTTACAAAATATAAAGCATGTCACTTAAAAGCCTTAGTTGGTCAAATTCAATGGGCAGCACAAAAAAACTACACCTGATAATGCTTACGTTCCTTGTGATTTAAGCACTCGCATAAAACATGGAACAGTTGCTGATACTCGTGAAGCTAACAAGCAGCTCAAGCGTCTGCAGCAAACGGAAGTAAAGATTGTTATTTCAAACACTGGAAATGTTAAAGTATCATCGCTAGATGTTAAAGTATCATCGCTACTTTTCAGTGATGCATCACATAGGAATTTAATTAACGGCGGGTCACAAGGTGGATTTGTTCTGCATGGTAAAAGGAAAATTGCGTCACTTACTTGGAGATCTCACAAGGTAAAACGTGTAGTTAAAAGCGCCATGGGTGCGGAAACCATGGCTCTCTTAGGTGTGGAACATGCTACTATGTTGATCAGAGCCCTAATTAAAGAGATTTTTTCAGTTGATATACCAATTATCTGGGTATAAGACAATAAATCGGTTGTGGAAGCAGTCAAAAATACCAACGTCATAGAAGATAAACGACTGCATATTGATATTTGTGCACTTCGTGAGATGGTCGAAAAAAAAAAATCAAATGATTAGATTGCTGACTGCCTTATGAAAGGCACTGCTTCAGCTGAAAAACTGCTTTGTTTATACTATCCTGTAGGGAACAGTTGAAATACCGTTGAGTTTTGGTCAATTAGAACAAAGATAACAGTATGCGAAATGACACTTCCAAATGTTTGACGACATTGTCTTTAAGAACATTCTTACATTGTGTTCCTGCTTCTTGCAGTTTCTTTTGTTAAAAATACTTTATGAATTTGTTTTATTGACAGAGAATGTAGTTGCAAGATTGTCATTATGATTATTATATCTTTTAGGTTTAACAGCTTTATCCCATAATGGAGAATAAAGATCTGTTTACATTAATGGCTCAGCTATTATCTTATTTCTCAGAATTGGATGCATCTATGGGTGTGTGAGAGCATCACTGGCCCCTAATTGATAGGCCTGGTTTTTCCATACACAAACAATTGTAAAACTGCTGGCTGCAATGCTGAAGACTATCTTGAAAAAATATTATTAAAATACACATTTTGGCCACAGAGAGAAATTATTTTCTGTGAAATTGTCACCCGCAAAATTAATTTAGTGATAGTGCAAGAATTTCTTCCTTTTAAATAAAATTATTTTCCCAGACAGTTTAAACAGTTGTAAAACAAGGTAACAATGACAATTAAAACTTGGTAAATGTAAAAGCAGTTTAAAACAAAAAAAAATATAGATAACCTCAAAGTTACTTTTAAGTTTATTAAATGATAAATCATTTAATAAACTTAAAAGGGCGGAAAGAGATTAATAAGATTAGGATAAAAAATGATTTAGTTAATTTTACTTAAAATGTCTCCATGATGGTTTTTTTTTTGAAAATCCAATAATGTCACTTTCTACCATTTATTGGTAACTAAGTTACCAAGAAAAGATGTGAGAAACAGAGCTAAGAATGCAAAAGAACCAACCTATTTTTACTTAATTTTTGCCTGTTCTAGATCCATTGCTTAGCAAACAGACTTCTTGGCATACAAGACTAAAATATAAATTAAAAAAAATGCCAATATTATAATTTTTTTAAAAAACTCAAAAAATGTCAATTTGTAGTATTTATTGGTAACTAAGTTTTTGCAAAAAATCAGAAAACACTAATGAGCAAACCCTAATCCCTAAAAAAAGCGTGTTTGACCATGTTAAGTTAAAAAATTAATAATTCAACTTCTGCTGAAGTTACACCATGTTCATATATGTTCTTTTTGTCTACTTAAAGATTGCTCTCACCTACCATAGTAAAGTAATAAAAAGCTTATTTTGTATATCCAAAACTGATTATTGGTTCATCGCTAGAACGCATCCTACATTTTTAGTGCTTTCAAGTTAATCTATAATCATTATAATAAAAAAACTAATTTTTTTTAAAAACAAAAACTGTGTGATCAATTTTTCAATGTTATTCTTGTTCTCTATAAATTTGGAAAATTGGCCAATACCCTTTCTATGTTAAAACAGAACTACAGAAAGGTACTAAAAAATCTAGATATTTTAAGAAGGTACAAAATGTTGTTTAAATAAATTAAAAAATGCCTGAAATGAAATGAACCCTGGAAGAAAATGTGTTAAACTGACTTGCAATCAAACTCACATCACAAAGACTTACTTTTAGGTGGGTCTAGTTTGAGATCTTCTTTGACACGAATAATACCTGGGATTGTTTTGTCAATCAGCTCATCGACGCTCTATGAAGAAAAACTAGACACCATTAACAGTCATGGATTTAAACAGAACTACACTTTTAAGAACTCTTTAAAGCTCTGATAAAAATATTTTACCTTTTTATCACTACCACTGTCTTACTTATTATATCCAATTTTCAGGAATAAAATAGACAGGGTCAACTTACATAGATATTTTTAATGTTCCACTTGATTTTTAAAAAATAATTATACTCTTGAACAGCTATGACGTGTTAATGCAATCCTGGGAAAAACCATGACAGTAAATTTTAAACCTGATTTCTTCCTTATTCTCAGGCCTTTTTGAGGCATTATAATAAATTATAATTACATATGTATAATATATAATCATAAACCACCTGTTATTTTTCTAATAATGCAAAGTGGTTACATAATCATAAACGTCTCTATCACTACCTTTTTTTACATGCACCTAATTGATGAGACATTGATGTGGCTACTGTCAAATATGCAGTTACATAGAAAAATAAGTCAAGAACAAAAGAAAGAAAGGACTTAGATAAACTGAATAAATTGCAACTTATACATCAGACTAATTCTATTTGAACTTATCTCCAAGTTGCATCTAGAAAAAAAGGCCTACCTCAAGGGATAAAATTTTCACAGAACTTAATTTTATGTGTACATTATAGTTATCACATTCACAGGAACTTTTGCTAGTGTCAGAACTTTCATTGCTATTGTTACTTATTGTTAAATACATGAAATATTTTTGCATGTTTATGTCTCATTCAGGAACATTAAACAGCTCATGCAATACTTTGTGTAATCTATATTGTCTATATTAATATCTACATTGTCTCTGCGTGATTCTATAGTTGTATTACCCACAAATTACAGACTAGTTTAATTACATTAAGGAAACAATTAAAGAAAATAATGTGTAAAAAATAACATAACTAAAATTTTACTGTTTACATACACGCGAAAACTTTATAAACGCATTTTTATTACGGCTCATCCAAGTGTGTATTCTCTAATGAGAATCGTTCACCCAGGTCGTACCTCAGTTCATGACAGACAAGTACAATATGTGATATTGCATTGCAAAGTAGCTTTACTTCAATTGAATAACCTTAACTAGTCGATTAATTTGTGAGAAAATCCACTTATGCGGAAGAACAATGGAAAAGATGCCAATTTTGACGAATTCAGCACCGAACTGTTGATTTACAAACAAACTTTGGAATGCTGATTAAGAAAATGTATAGGATCATATGCGTTTGATGAAAGAAGATGTGAGGTTTAAGGGTTTTCAATGACTGAACCACCGAGAATGTAAAATGGCTAGTCAAGTCTATTTTTTCAGTGGTAAAAAAAAATCAAAGTAGTAAAGTGGGATTCTTTGTAACTACTTATAGGACAAATTTATTAAACATTACCAATTTCCATGTAAAAAAAAACATGCACATATTTTGCATATATAATGAAAATACTTTAAAATATCTAGTTACAAGGGTTAATTTGCCAAACTTTTAAAACATTAAATTTGCAAACATTTTTGTTAGCATTATCCAAAGTTTTCTTTGTGAAATGTAATATTTTATGCTTTGAGTGCCCCCTAATTGTATGCCTTTTTTAAGTTTGTTAAGATCGTGTTCTTATGCAGGATCTGTAATAAACAAAAGTAACAATACTTTAAAAAAATTGAAAAAAGTAAAAAAAGTATTTTACAAGGATAACCCACAAATATTGAGGGATATACCCTGCCTTTCATTTCCAGAAGGAACCATGTCTTAAGTGAGGAGTACTAGAGTGCTTAATAGTCATTTTAGCTATGCAGATCCAATCAGAGTTTTGCTTGCTTTTCAATTAGGGTTCTTGCTCTGCCAGACAACTGCAACATCCAACGATCCACACAATGAGGAAACTCTCATATTTCTCTCACATGGCTGGAGTTTACGCGAGAGTTACAGGAGTGGATTAAGGCCAGTTATGCGGTTACCACTAACCAGCTATTTTCTATCAAGTATACTTCTTTATTGAGCTTTGCTTTTTTACGTTCTTCTCACAAATAAAAATTGAACAAGATCATCGTCTACGCACTTAGTTTGTCGTGCGATTCAATTCTCTTGAGCAGAAGTTTGAGAAACAACTTGCATGCGCCGGTCAGCGGCGCACGAATTTAGGGTAAAAAGGGGTCGTTCCACATCCACTAGTTCTTTGAAAACGAGTTTCGTCATAGGACGAGGGGCTAGTTTCATTTTGGGGCAAAAATATATCGAGCGAAAGACTTTGTTGGACCCTTTTTTGCGTGAAATCCACCACTTTATCGATTCATCACCGGCTACCATTCACCAAACCGTCTGCTGCAAAACTTCATGTAAATTTGTTGTATCGACTGCTGGATTGAAGCAGCTGATTATTGAGCTAGTTACGTGCAAATTGTCGTGCTCAGCCTCAGTGCAGCTCATTTAGATCACTCCAGCGTTTTGAAGATACCCACAAAAAAGTACTGATATTTTCCTAATTTAGGAGAAGACCAAGCAATTGTAGAAGCATAAGAATCAATTTCAACTGTCATTGAAACAATCAATTCTGTACGTACAAATGTTGACTTATCACGAAAAATGGTATCAAAGTGCCGTCCAGTTAGCAGCTCAAATAAATGTATTTCCATCAAAGCCTCGCATTAGCTCTATTCAATTCAACAGGGATAATACACCAGCAGACCTAGTTAGCGATTACTTCCGTAGGAGTATAACTGTGACGATTTAGTTGCACGATTTGAAACCGAAAATAAATCTCGAGTGGATGCTTTCTGCTGTATACTTACCCGTCATGGAAACATATCCAACATGGATAATTAAGCTGAGAACTTTTATGGATAATGATCTTGATGATATCCACAGCATAGATACAGCTCATGCAGAAATCGATCGTTGGGGACATTTATGGTTGGAGCAACATGATCAATTATCATCTACTGTGACAGACACAATGCGTCGTACCATGAAGGGAGTATCCAAACATTTTTGAAGTATTGAAGGTCAGATAATTTTCATTGTAAGTATTGTTGGTAATTCCTGTTGCAGATCTTCATTCTTTCTGACAGTATTATTTATTCTTTGTTCCTTAGATTCTTGCTGTCACTCCTGTCACTACATGTACTTGCGAAAGGTGATATCAGCGCTGCGACGACTTAAAACGTATTTCAGATCTACCATGAGACAGGTAGGAAAATACTAAAAGCTTTCAATCTCAACTTTGTTTTTTCCATTTCTTAAGCTACTTTATTTTATCCAGATGAAATTATCAACAGGTTAGCTATTCGATATCCAAAGAGATTGTTGCTGCTAAATGTACTGGACGATGATGGAACGGAGAATAAAATTTTAAAATAGTTAATTTTGGTTTTGTTTTGTAAGTGATATTTGAAGTATTATATGGAATTTTCAACTTATAGCTATGTATCTTTGACAAAAAAACCTTAAACGTGCACTCACAATAAGTTTTTTCATTATTCTTTATCTTTGCATCTGTAGTGATTTGAGGGCTTCTTATGCCCATATTTCGCAAAATTTCTTCACAAAAATAAACCCCGGACCCCATCAGGGGGGCTTACAGCGCCCCCTAAAACCTCCAGCTGTCCTGGTTTACTATTAAAGCTCCTGTGGAGTTTTATTTTTAACCAGGCTATAAAATCTCTAGATTCGCCCCTGAGTTAACGTGAGGCTATGATAACATTCAATCGCCCATATTGAATCTTTGACAAGGGAAGTCGAACCCCAGTCATCCTCATCATCATCATCATCATCCTTCTTGGCTTAACATCCGTTTTCCATGCTAGCATGGGTTGGACAGGGTATATTAATGACCCTCTTCCAATCTGATCTAGACTGTGTTAGATCTAAACTCAACTTCCTCTGTATCAAGTCCGTCCTTATAACCTCCTGCCAAGTCTTTCTCGGTCTGCCTCTGGGTTTTGCCCCAGGAACTATCAAGTCTCTACACTTTCTTACCCAATTACCCCCCCTCCATTTTTCCAAGTGCCCCAGCCAATTCAATCTTCTTATCTGGATAACATCTTTAATTCTGCGGATACTTAGCCTGCTTCTTAGCTCATCTGAACTCTTTCTGTCTCTCAGACGTTACACATCCACCTAACCATTACACTCAGACTGGCGTTACACATCCACCTAATCTAACTATTCTCATATCATTCCTTTCTAAACGGTCAAGATCTTCCAGTCTCCAGCATAAAGTTGGAGAGTTATATTCACTACGCTGCGGTGCCACAAAGTTTCATAAATATGGACAGTGTATATTATTATATATACTTTAGCAGTTAGCTGTTAGCAGTTAGCAGCAGCAGTTAGCTGTTAGCAGCAGTTAGCAGTTAGCTAGCTAAGGCAAAAAATAAAATAAGCAAACCTTTAATTCTAAAAACTTTATCATTTCATTTGTTTCTTCTTTTCTTGGGCCAATATGACGCATAGCAAAAGCATCCTGAGGTGGCAAAATTTCCTTTATGCTAAAGCTCGAAGAAAACTTTTTGTCTGTAAATAACGGGAGATGACATTTAAACGCAACTGGTTTAATAACTCTTTGAAACACTGGACAACGCAAAAACACTCCAGGATTATGTCGAGCAAATGCCAGGACATTTCTCGTTGACATGTTGGACAATTCCTAAATAATACTTCGCGTGACAAGTCAAGGGTCTTTTTCAACCCAATTTGTTTTTTCGGCCATGCTTCACCCTCGTGTTTCCTAATTTGGTGTTTACAAATTCAAATTTGGTGCGTATGGTGATTCTAGCGATTAATAAACATCCCGAATCGGATTTAATCGGACCATCATTGTAAGGAAGAACTTCAACCTCCCCCCACCCCTTCCCCCTAAAGGTCTTACTACGACGAATACAAACCTTTACTAAAAATGCCCTTCTAGAGGTTTTTTGTTTTGGTTTTGTGCAGAGTGAAAATAGCGCCTTTCAGGTAAAGATTACTACAGACTGTAACAAGCGCAGGACAAACGAACGCAACATTTGGATGCAATATCACCCAACAAATGTTGGACGATGTTGCGATCAAATGTTGCATATCGCTTGAACAGAAAAAACATGCAACATTTTTATTAAAATCTTATTAAGATTAAATTTTTTTAAGATCTCGTGTAATCCATTGTTAATCCACCACTTTCCATCTGCAAATCGTACAAAATATCACTGATTTTCTCTTCGGCTATGGTACGTTTTCTCTTATCAAAAGTATTCAGCTTTTCCCCAATGTACATTGCAAAATGATCTGTTTTTTCCAAGTCATCCATTCCAGATTTTGGAGCAGGCTGGGGACTTGTATACATGTGGAAAAAAGTTCATCTCTTTTTCGTGAGCTTAATTCACCTCTCCTTTCAGATGCCTTTGTGCGTGTTTTTTGAAGGAAACTGTTTCATCTTCAGAACCATCATTGTTTGTAGGAGAAAATGTTTCTGCTGAACTTTTCGTGTCTTTGCTATCATGGTTTTTCATAATACCTTGCATGAATTGTAGTTGTTCGAAAAACTTCCAAGCCGACACATACAACTCGTCATAACAGAAGCACCGATTTGCTCTGCTATTTCTTTTATAGCAACATCTCTCTTGTCTCGATTTTTTTATAATCTTTAATAAACACATTCCATAAACACAGTCTTTCTTCGTATAATTCCATCAATATCTCTGTCTTTTCATCTGTCCAAACTTTATTATTCTCTTTTTTACTTTTTTTTAAAATCGGACGTTTCTGCTGCCATGTCTTTTTTTTTAAAAAACTAAAACAAAAAGTGCTCTCATATTTTCATCCCTTGATGTATGATTTCTCAGAAGTGGTGTGAAAATTTAATCAATAGCAGGATTAATTTAAACAAGACGTATGATATACGTAAACAACCTCGCCAATAAATTTTACAAAAAGCTGTCTGTTAGATTGTGATTTCTGTTACGAAGTTAGACACAACATATTTTGCTATTCAGATAGGCAAAATATTTGTTACACACTGTGCAGTTATTTTTAAAATTGATTTCTGAGATCTTCTTGAACGGAAAATTCCTCAAAATTTCAACTTTTGTTGGGTCAGTCTGGGGTAAACTGACTGGCAAGAAGTAGAAAGACCACAAGCCCCACTTAAAATTTGCGAAATTCAGTATTTCAGTACCCCTATCCCCCCTCGTCATTATTTATATATGGTGGAGCGTCTTCGTTTTTCTCGTACGTATTGTTGCGGAAATTTTATTTTTCGCTGAATACTTTCCAGGATTTGGGGAGACCTGCCTACATTCACTTTTGAAAACTTTGGTGGAAACACCTTTACTTTACCAGTTATTGAAATAAAGCTTTTGAACACTTATCTTATCTTTTTAAAAAATAAACAAGATGCAGGCGCTGCAGAAAATCTCGCTATTAAAAATGCTATGAAACATCCACAATGTGACCCAATTCTACAATTTCTGCTAACAAAAAATACAGCCTATCATTCATGGTTAAAAGTCGCGCGATTGATCATGTTCAGCATACTTTTTTGTTACCAGTGCCAAATTTTGTCGAAAATAAAGTAGTTTTAATTTCGGACCATTTTTGACCTAAAATGACATTTAGGTGACAAAAAATCAAAATTTTAATGTCACCATCATGTTTGGCATACTCTTTTTTTGTTAACTTTGCTACAAGATGAGATTCGAACACACGACTACTTCCGTGTCGGTGCTCAGAGAGGCAAAAATTTCCATTCTTGTAGGACATATTTGCGTTTTAATACAAACTCACGAGCTTGTAACAAAGAAATGTTGGATGAAGTAGCGCAACATCATCCAACATCATGCAACATGTTGCGTGTGAGTGGGAAAACGATCACAACATTGTTGCAACAACAAATGTTGGATGATATTGTTGCGTTCATTTGCCCCGCGCTTGAGTAAAACGTTCTAAACATGCGTGTAATTTTCCTATCGTAATTTTTTTGTCTATATGTTTGAGGGTAGTTATAAATGTTTCAACTCAAGTTTGAAACTGAATAAGATATTTTTTTCCTAATCAGAAATGCGTAAGAAGTGTTGATAACAATCATAAAAAGTTTAGGAATAAATATCTAAAGAATGAACGATTGATGGTGTGCTTTAAAATTTTCATTATAGTGCGAGTATAAACTGTGTTAAATTTTTTTATATTTGTGAGCTTTGGTTTTTAAGACATTTGAGGTCAAAGTAGTCACACGGTTGCTGCCATGACAGTGTCGATTAGTACATTTTGCGGGAATGTAAACTCATTTTGTGAATTCAATTGAATTCATCGCCAGAACATCGCAAATAACTTTAATCACACTGGGAAGTGAGTCCTGTTGGGCTATGTTCGCCGCGGGACGTCACAAATGAACAAAATATGTACGAACTAAGTTGGCTTTTCGATAAGTGCGGCAAAAAAATGAAGAAAAATAAAGTTTTATTGCCATGTTGTTTTTGGGATATGTAAGAATGTTTATTTAGTACAAAAAAAACATATATGTTATTTTTTCGTTAGTTTTCCTTTAAAAACAAACGATTTTAAAAATCACTAAATGTTTTTCGGTTTAGTCATCACACATCTGTGCTATAAAATGACAAAATTTGTTAGTTAAAAAGTTAAGCTTTTTTCATACAACCTCGTCACCAGGGCTTTTTTTACCTCACAATCTCGGATGGCGAGAAAAGTCACGGGAAAAAAAGTTCGTCCATTGATTGATGTTTTATTTTAAATTTTAAATCTTTTTCAATTTTTGAGGTTTGTGGGATTATTCCAGACAAAAAGTGATCACGAGTACAACTTCTTTGGAAAAAGAAGCATTATTGGTTGTTGACACATTCCAAAAAAAAGTTTAAAAAATATGCCATCTCTGCACAACTGTGATGAAAACTGAAGTTGTGTGTGGAGGAGAAAATGGACGTACAATCTAAGTCGTAAGTTTGTTGGTAAAAAAACTGGAAAACTCAGAAAAAGTTAAATTGTATTATTTCTATTTATTGTTTAAAATAGCAACGAAAATAAAAATCATAGTACAGACGGAAAAATATCGAGTTTGTAACACACTTTCTAAGTAAAACAAGCCAAATATTCTTTATTTGAATGCAATTTGCACACTAAAGTAAAAGTGTTGAATTAAGCCGTTTAAAGAGGATAAGAAATGTGTAAAAAGAGCTGTGAACTTAAAAATAAGCTCACAAAATATTTAATACTCGTCTTTTTTTAGACTGTAAAAATGATGCCTTCAAGTTGCTACTTATTATATAAGATATAAGTCAATGATGATTAAAGCTGCTAAAATTTCAAGCGAAATTAAAACGTTCTGATTGACCGGACACACATATTGTACCACGAAAATTGGATCAAATTTAATATTTTACGGTGAAAAATATCAATAGATAATGATCGTGTAGGCAACTTTTTAGGAAAAAAACATGAGGACTTAGTATATAAAAATATTAATCACTAAACAATTGTGGACGTATCGCCGTCTAGTTCCCATTACCTTTAGTCTCTTATGTCAAATCCAAAAAGTTTATGCTGTCCTCAAGCAAATAACAAATGTTGACAAGGCACCAAATTTCAACCCCTGAAACGGTATACTTTAAAAGTTAGTACAAAATAATTGCGAGCGAATAGAGTAAGTAAGTCTAAACGACACAAAGAACTGTACGGGGTTGCATGTAGCGACAAATACGAGCGTTTAAGTTTTTAAAAAATGATTAGGTATAAGTCGTTGCGTCAAATTTCACAACCAATCTTGTTTTAGGGAGCAGGATAAGGAGAAAGTTTGAAGATTAACAACTGAATAAAATTGTCCAGGAAACTCAACGTCGATTTTAGCGATGCTGTCTCCTTTTGTACATCTGACCTGTCAATAAGCGCAGCGCCGGCGAGAGACAAAAAGCCAAGAACATGTTCGAGATTCAGAGAGTATTTGCCTGGAAATGTGCAAAATCACCAAGGGACCGCATAAAAGGTTTGAGTTACCCAGAAGCAACCTCTTCCCATAGGATATGTTGTATCTTTTTGCAGAAAGACACAAGATGTCCTGGGGACGAGGTTGACCCAGAAGTTTGAAAACTAAAATATCTAAGCTTTTAAGAGGCAATTGTAATCAAGTGGAGAATTTTATTGTGTCCTTCGAGAATTAAGAAAAAAAATCTTCTTTGAAGGCTAGAAACAGTCGAAAACTTCACATCTTTCCACATTTTATCAACCTTTATACAGAACGGGCATTGACTGCAGTATAAAGATCTTATCGTAGCTTAAATGTTGATAAATTAATGACGAAGGCTGCGTTTAATATCTCGTGAATTTACGTTGAACTTACGGTTAACTGCAGAACACGAACCATATCTTTAATTTCACTTTTCTGTGGTCCTATATGACGGTAGAGGAATTCCTCGGTTTTAAGTGCTTCTGCAATTGAAAAGTTATTGTCTTCTAAGGTTAACCTGGATAAACTATTTCCATTGTTCCCTTGTGAAGTGTTGCTCGAATTTTTTGCAAGTAGATGGCACCTGAAAGCTGCAAGCGTTGTATGGCGATATGCATTGATATTGTGTCGACGCAATAATGACAAGTGAAGCATCTTGTTCTCATTCGAAAAGAATTAAAAAGCCTATTAAATGTTCGCAGTGTATTCGAGACAGATTTTATTAGTTTGCCTAAAAGTATACATTTTATAAGAACAGTTTTATAACAACAATTCTATAAGAACAATTTGGTTGGTAAGAACAAAGTAAAAACAATGCGAATATTTTTTTCCTGCAAAAATGACACACACACAAAAACACATAAAAAAGTTTGAAGCATATCTATAATAATAGCCGTCGTCTGTCTGTCTCTGCGCGAACCCCCGCTGAGTTAGAAAACGATGTTACGGAAACACGAATATCAAATGCGATATATTTTTATTCACTTTGTTGCGACGGGTAAATATAAAGGACGGGCGAACCCGTGGATTTTTCCACGGGCAACGACTAGTACAAAAATATCTTTCAAGGCAAAAATATTCGCAGAATTAATTGTTGTGATCTTGCAAAAATTGTGCTTAGGTTTCACCTCGCAAATGATTGTAATGTACTTAAAATATAAGAAAAAAATAAGAACATTTGAGGATGAACATGTCAAAAAATAAAAATAAAAAAGAACACATCAGGGTGAAGTTAATTTGGTTCTTATCAAAAACATTTAACGGATATTTGATGCACTAAAAAGCAACATTTTTCACCATAGCTGATTTAAGCTGCTTATAAAACAGAAATATTATTTCTCGGAGATATTCAACATAACATAACATGGAGATCTACCTCCATGAATATGGCAGGACTCTCCTCCACTCTAGAAAACAACAACGAAACAAAACAATACTGCAAGTGGCTGGTCATTTGTACGAAAAAGTTTATCAACCAATCCGGATTCAGAAATAGTAGTTTTCTCACGGTTTCTTTCTTACTATCAGCACCAATGTTTCCATCACAAGCACCAGCGCAAGATAAAAAAAATAAACTACCAAACTTTTCTCTGTCGTTTTTTTTACACTATTTATTAATAACTTTTTGCTCGTTCGGTCATTGTTGACAGCTCGCTTATACCCGTCATTAATATGAATCGATTACCAAAATAAATAATTTACATAACATACATGATGTTAGATCACAAACGCAAAAGAAATAAATTTTTAAAAATAATTGTAGATGTTATTGCTTGAATCACAACATAAAAATAGTCTTGATAAAGAAAAGCTATAAGAAGTTGAGTTTATCAACATGAAAAAACATTGGGAAGAATCATTCCTTTCAGCTTGTCACTTTTTATAAGTATTTTATACCGTAGATATCATGTTTTAAAGATTTTTCCCGCAAAAGCGCGATTTATATTTAAGCTCTGAATCTGGAAATACCAAACGTGATAAAGTTCCTTCCACTAAAACTATATGTTTAACTTTCTTGTTCTTAATACGAATCGTAATACATACATCCTCATGATCTAATTTCATCGTGTTTGGTAAATTTCATTTTCACGGAAACATATCCACACTTAATGCAGGGAACTGTATAAAACACAATTTACATGCTCTTGTAGGACCAATGCAGTCATGTATTTGAGATCCTGGATAATTTTTATTTTTTTTACAAAATTGTTTCAGTTATATAACACAGAATCCTTTTAAAGCATTAATTAAAAATTACTTTGAGGTTTATTTTAGCGATATCAATCTCATATATTTCTAAATAAATTGTCTTTTCAGTTTTTCTTGACCCACCACATAACAATATGGAACGCAATAAAGCGAAGTTTATCATGGATGCAAATTGCGTCATATGTAATTCTAAAAATCGTCGCCAATAATAAAACATAATCTTTTCCGATCACTAAAGAACGAAATTGTCTCTATTTGCGGTTTGCAGTTTCAAAAATTTCTCTAAGGATTGAACTCTAACTCATGCTTCTAATAAAAGCGGTTTTTTTAAACAAAAATACGCAAATAATTATTGTGATTCCGCTCGACGACAAAACCCTGAAATTGATTCACCAAAAGCATGCGAAACCCAAAGAAGCAGATGCAGATATATTAATACACGGAGAAAAAGCAAGAGTGCATTCAGTGATTTACGATGTCATTGATGAGGAAATGGTAAAAAAGGCTGCCTTACGAACTAAAGGAGGCTCTGGACCATCAGGATTAGATGCTGATGGGTGGCGCAAGATACTTCCATCTAATCAATATGGCACAGTAAATGTTGATTTAAGAAGAGCTTTTGCTGAAACTATGAAAAAGATTTGTGTTCAAAAGGTGGAAGTTGATCAGATTAACAACACCACGTTGCTCGAAGCTTTAATTGCCAGCAGACTTATACCCCCCGATAAAAATCCGGGGTTGAGACCAATTGGTGTATGAAAGGCATTACAAAGAATAGCTGGAAGGGTGGTGATGGAAGTGGTTAAAGAAGACGTAATGATCTCTGTAGGCTCCCTTAGTTGTGCGAAGGACAAGATGCTGGCTATAAAGCGGTAATACATGCAATGCACGACATCTTCAAGAATTCTGAAACAGAAGCTGTGTTATTGGTTGATGCTGATAACGCCTTTAACTCGACCAACAGGGAGGCTTTACTTCATAACATTGAGTATTTATGTCTATCAATCTCCACGTTTGTTTATAATTGTTATGTTGTTACTGCAAGATTGTTTGTTATTGGTGGAAGAGAATTGAAATCTCAAGAAGGAACGACACAAGGTGATCCGACTGCTATGGGGACATATGCAGTAGGGTTGACACCATTGATTAATGAATTGCGTGAGTTTCATGGAAATGTAAAATCTGTAGCGTTTGCAGATGATTTAACAGGTGCAGGAGAGTGGATATCATTAAAGTTATCGTGGAACAAACTTAATCTAAATGGTCCAAAATATGGGTATTACCCTAAACCAATCAAGTCTTATCTGATTGTTAAAGAATCCGTCTTGGATGAAGCCAATAATATATTTGAAGGAAGTGAAATTAAGATTACAACAGTTGGAACAAAACATCTTGGGACTGCTTTAGGAGATGTATGTTACATGGATAAATTTGGTAAAGGGATTGTATCTTCTACTTAACTAAAACTACTACCAAAAGTTGCAGAAATTCACCCACAAGCACCATATTCTGCTTATATCAATGGCTTTCAGCACAAATTTAACTACATTCTGCGGACGATAGAGAACGTAGAAAACTATCATGAACCAATCGAAAAGGTGTTAGCATAGAGTTTATTCCAGCAATCACTGGTGGAGATGTTTTTCGGCTTCTGAACGCAAGCTCTTATCCCTGCCCTTAAGTTTTGGAGGATTGGGAATAAACATTTTAACTGAAATCTCCACAGCAGTGTACAATGACTCCAGAGAAGTTACTGCTAAACTCACTGAAAATGTCATCAACCTGTGCACCAATTTTGTAACCAAAGGACAATGTACGAAAAATAAAATCAGAAATTCGAATGTGCAAGGAAATGTTTCACAAAATAAAGCTTGATGATTTACGAGCTGCATTGAGTGATGCTTAACTTAGATCCAACGAGTTATCTTGTGAATCTGGTAGTTATGCTTGGTTAACTGTCATTCCAGTTAGCAAGTCAAATTATCTCTTGAATAAAGAAAAATTATGGGACAACATCCGTTTAAGGTATAGTTGGGCAATTCCTGGTTTGCCTGCAATGTGTGTGTGTGGTTGCAATTTTACAATTCAACATTAAATGTCTTGTTCTTGTCAACATTCTTGTCAGCTTGCACCGCAATGAAGTACGGGATATCACTGCACAGTTAATAAAGGAGGTTTGTAATGATGTAGGAGTGGAACCAACACTACTGGAAACGTAATTTACAACAATCTGTCGTAACGAATTGTATTTGAAAAAAAATTAATTTTGCTTTAATAAGCAGTACGTCGACGTGCTTGAGAGGATCTAGATCAATCGTAAAGAGCGTTACAAATGACAATGAAATTGAATCTTCGATTAAACCTCTTCCCAAATAAACGATTTCAAGCGAAAGTTTAAATTTAAACATTTTTACATGTATTTACAAATGCCATAATATTTAATTAAGATATCATGTATTATTAAAAAATATTTTTATTAAAAAAAAATCAAAAAAATCAAAAATCATTGTGATCAACTGTATCATGTTGTAATACTCGCTGTTTCTCTGTGAGCCAATTTAAAAAGTAGGGGTTTTGTATTAGAAAACGCCATTGTCCAGGAAAATCTTATTACTTCATGCTGGCAGGTGGCCAAAGATTCACAAAATAGAAATGCTGGAATTATGTACGAAAAAAGATGCTCCCATCGAATCTTCAACAGGCTTGCAGGTAATCTAACGATTTCGGGCTGAGTAGTCTTATTCCTATAACAGCTGCCAACAAGGCGACAATCCCCTGAGACTAGATTGTGCACTATTCTTAAAATAAAGGCTTTCTATCTACATGATTTTCCATTTCTATTTCGCGAGCAACGTTATAGATAAATAAAACTCACAATAGACACACGTGCTGACATAAAAGGCAATAAAAACAGCACGCGGGATTTGGCTTCGTCTTCAAGCTTGTAGTTTTTTATGGCAGGTCGTACGTAAAATAAATCAACGAATGAAGGTAATCGTAAGGATTGTCATCCAATCGGAAACGGATATCGATATATACATTAATCTTTTTTCTTATCACGCCGTTTTCTTTATACCTGACTAGCTAAAAGAAAATACACAATTTTTTGTATTTTGTTGTACATTTCGAATTGGTATCTATTTAATACGTAAAAAGATATTAGAACTTACAAGACGGAATTAGACCAAACGTTAAGAATATCCTAGAATATGCGCATTTTGAAGATTTGCTTTTTTCTATTCTTTGTTAATTGAGTAAACTAAGCAAATTATCCTACCATTGACATGGAATGTTTTTTCCCAGGTTACATTTGAAGTGGCACGAAGTAATCAAATTTGCTTAGACAGGGGTGATTACTATAATTATAGGTGCGATTAATAACCCCCTGGTTTCTACAGTAACGCGGAAAGATCACAGGAATATAAACTATTATTTTAAACAGTTAAAATACGGATATTATTTTAAAAACATAGCAATTCCACCTAAATACCGTTGGAGTTTACTTAATCGTGTTTTTCAATCACCTGCCATCTTCAGTTCTAACAAACTAATTATAAATAGATACTTAAGAGATACTTGAGAGTGAACATTCCGCACGAAATATTCAAGCTTTATATAACAAATGCGATATAATTTTATCGATTTTGTTTCGATGGGCGAATACCCGTGGATTTTCCGCGGATTAACAACTAGTTTCTTTAAAAATAGCCGTATTGTGTCTGTGTGTCCGCGAAAACCGCGTCTTAACGGAAACACGAAATTTTAAAAATGCGCACCAATACCAAATGCGATATATTTTTGTCCACTTTGTTGCAACGGGTAAATTTAAAGGACGGGCGAACCCGTGGAGTTTTCCACGGGCTAACGACTAGTCTCTATAATAATAGTCGTTGTCTGTCTGTTGGCCATAAGTGGGTTATGTAAACTGCGCACGAAACCTTTTAAGCTTAAAAATAACAAATACGGGTTAACGACTGTGAGTTAGCGGCTAATAAAATAGCTAACTGACAGAAAAATGTGCCCTTATTTTTCAGAAATTATTTCAGAGTAAGGTTTATTCGAAAGAGGGGCTTGATCGAATATTGACGGTAGAGACAATATTTAAATTCAGGGATTTAGTGGAAACAATATTTGAATTAAGGGATTCGGTAGAAACAATATTTGAATTCAGGGATTCGTTTTCGTTTTTTTTAATATGGTTAGGTACAGGTGTTAAAGAAACTTCAACAGCGTATGATGCCGCAGTGTAAGCAGTAACAATAGCATGGCCCAGCCAACAGACAGACAACGGCTATTATTATAGATTTACAAAACGTCTACATGATTTAAAGTAGTTTCCATTTCAAAAAATACAACGTCTTCCAAATATAATTTGTAGCAAAAATGAAGACGAACCTCGTTCGTAGAACCTTTTCCGAAATCGAGATTGACAATAATCAAGTGCATTTGAGAATTCACACAACAGATAAAACAGCCGTTGTAAAAGTCAGACCTGATTTCAAAAATTCAGGTATGCTAGACAGTATTTTAAAGATAAAAACTTAAAAGAAAGTTTTGGTCATTTCCCAAAATAAAAATTCGCGAAATTGACTTTTACGGAATATAAAATCCAAAATCGCCCCACTTATTAAATAATGTATTCAAGCGTTACTAGAATCTTCTTTGTCCAAAATTTTGTTCCAAAAAAACGCAAAAATGTCTAATTTAGGACAAAAAACTGATTTTTGCATGTTTAAAAGGGACACTTTTTGCCAATTGAAAAAAAACACACCGACTTGACAAATCAATAAAGACTCATCTGATATAACCAACCTTGTTCCGGATTAAAATAAAATCCAGAAAATGAGACTTCTTAAGCATGTCCCTTTACTCACTACGAGCTACGATCAAATACATAGCTGCTTCCATGCTAAAAATTCCACACCGTCTTATTTAACACCTTGTTTGATATCGCGTCATTTTTATACACACACGATATATCATTCACCACCGTTCTTTTCTTCAATATTCTAATTTGAAGTTTCTTGAAAAAATTCATACCATGCTTCTCAAATCATTGCTGGGATTGTAAAATCGGTAGATATCTACTGAGTTGGTAATTATATTCAGAGAATTTATAAACTGTCTAATTAAAATTTCTTAAAGGGTTTATTATTTGTGATACAAAACCTAAATAATAACATATTTTCAACTACACGTGGCAATGCTGCACAGCCTATTGTTAACCATCTTTTCAAAAACTGTAAAGTTTCAACGTCCTTTGCGATTCCATCCCAATGGCTTGCTGTTATTTCCCTCCGACGGTAACCAGGTTAAATTACCATCGAAATCATGTATAGTTGCTTTGCCATATAAGTCAATTGACGATCGGTAAATGGCTTCAAATAGGCTGACGACACTACATTTAGAGCTTTACAGCCATTGCCTCACACTACCTAACACGAGAAACAGCGTACGTGAAATAGCGCCTTGTGTATTTATCGCATCGCTTAGAGTTTTTAATCTACATCAAGGCACTTTCTGCAGATTCTCAGGATTAGAAAATATGAAGTTATATTTTGTATTTAATTAATACTTAATACAATAGTTATAATAAATTATTTTTTTGATTTCCACCGGCGAAGTCGGAATGTTTAAAATCGCCTGGGGAGATAGAGAGATCGATAGATAGAGACAGCCCAGAGCATGGACGCTGCTTAGTTTGCGTCTAGGCTAAAATCTCGAGAAAATTTCTATTTTTGCGAAAGCCAATGAAGATGCTTCATCTTAATCTTTGCCAATTTAATGACCAATCTGAGCAGAGTTTGTGTACTCTTCGTATTCTTTGTACATTCTGTGTACGGCCATGACAAAATTTTTGTTGTTCGTCCCTTGTTGGTATGGTTGGTCGTATGTTGTAACTTCGTCATGGGAAGCTAAACACTATTCTTTAAATTTGTGTATTTTATCAGGTAAGAGTTATGAAGTGAAGTTACTTAGCTATCCAGATGACTAGCTACATAAAATAGTGATTTGATTAGAGTGCCTTTTTTTCTTAAAGAGCCAGCAAAAAAAAAACCTTTCTCCTGTATCCACCTGGACACCCAAATCCTGTTCTTATGGGAAAAAGAGGCTAACTTCTATCAGATATTCGCACAGGATTATTTTTATGTCTTTTGCAGAAGAGTTGTCGAAACGTGACAAAAGTTTATTGTTGCTTCCACCGAACAGTCAGGGTGAACTGATGATTAGCCTGTAACAGAATGTATAGTTAGCCGATGCAAGATAATTGGACGGTACGCCTAGTATAATTAGCCGTTAAAAGCTTCTTTGTGTTTTTTACAGCTAACTGTGTCTTTCCCATATTTTTCCTGAACTCAGAATAGTGAGCACATTGTTGTTTAATAATACGACATACTGCTGTAGTAGCTAGCTTTATTTATTTCTATTTCTTTAAAGTTTTTATTCAAATGGTGTAAGAGCCTTTATTCTAGCCAACGTCATTTATTTTTATGTTTGGGTTGTGGCTATAGAGCTAGCTCTTTAGCTACCTCTGGCTAGAAAGTAAAAGTAGCATGCATTTCGACTATTATGCTAGCTGCAGTTGCAGATATTTTTTAATACTGCCATTTTGATGAAAGTTTAAATTTTATTAATCTTAATCGAGCAACTTTTTTCAAATTTTACCCAAACGTAGTCCACAAAATATAATTGATGAGATTTTTCAACTGGATGAGGGTACTGACGGGCTGTTTTCTGCGTTTTTTATTTAAACAGAAGATGCGATAAAGTTATTTTTAAAAAAGGTATTATACTTATACGCATGTGCGACTCGGTGTACTTGTACTAATCGCTCAGCTCAGTGATAACGTTGGGTTGCTTCCTGTGTTTTTATTTAAATCAAAGTTTCGATACAGTTTTTTTAAAAAGTGTGTTATGCCTATACGGATGCGCTCAGCCTAGTGGAAAGATTAGTTTTTAAACTTTCACGGAATCTAATTCCAAGCTGATTTTGTTATGACAGGGGAACACTAGGTTGTAAAATGTGGTGTTGTTTTTTACCCAAAGTCGCGGAACGTTATTCTTTGGAAAAAATATTACGCCTAAATCACCATATGCTGTGTGTGCTTCACTCGATTTGCGACACACTGCATACCTGTACTAAAAGAGTCTGGATATGTGACAGTTTATCGTTTTTTTTTATTACGCGCTCAACATGGCGTTCAATGTCGAGTCACACAGTTTTCGACGTCGGGTTTTTTGAATATTTCGTCTGTCTGTTTTGTGCGAGTGAAATAAGTCGTGTTTCGGAACACGAAGTGCAATATAAATAAGACGGTCGAATCAATGGATTTATCCAACGACTAGTCTAATAATAGCCTTATTCCGTCTGTCTGGAAAGACACGTCCTGTTACGGAAACACGAAATGCGATATATAAAGAACGGGCGACCCCGTGAATTTTTCCACGGGTTAACGACTAGTCTCTTTAATAATAGCCGTATTTCGTCTGTTTGTGTGTGCGCGAGAAAAAAGTCGTGTTACGGAAACATGAAATACGATATATAAAGGACGGGCGATCCCATGGACTTTCCCCGGGCTAACGAATAATCTCTATAATAAAAGCCATCGTCCGTCTGTTTGTAACGGTGTTAACCGCGCACGAAACACCAGCCCGCTAGCACAGGGACGAGAAACCTGTCGTGGCCCCGGAATTACAGGGACGGGTTCCGGTTGTTTCAAAACAAAGGACAAACCAGGAGCGGATTTTTAGAGAAATGACCAATCAGAAACTAAAGCACTTTAATTTCCTTTTAAAACATTTCGACGCTTCCCTGAAAAATTTCAAACAGTCCGAAAATTGGCAAGAAGATTGAAGCCTCTCAATGGTGTAGAAAGTTCCTTGACTGTTTGCTTTATTTTTCTTTTGAAAATTCTAAGAACGCTTTTCGTGTTCTATCACGATTTCAGTTTCATTGAAATCGTGATAGAACACGATTAACTACTTTTTGGGTATTTTTTCTGTTTATTCTGTTAGCTATAGTTAGTTAGCTTACCCACCTAAAACTTTGTATTAGTTTCTTTTTTACGTCACGTTTGTAGCCAAATTTAAATCTTAAACAAACCAAATATAAGAGTTCGGCTGCAAATACAGTTGCCTACAACAGAACTTTCAAATAATATTAAATGCAGGAAGGTAAATAGCTAACTTTAACAAAATTTTTGATGAGACAAGATTAACGATATTTTATAGCGGCATGCTTTAGGATGATTTTATTTATTTGGGCAATCAATTTCGCGAATTACACGAAAATTTATTCCACAAAATAAAAAAACCTAAGTGATTGTTTTAGCTGGACAGGGTAACGACGGACTGCTTCATGTGTTTTTATTTAAACAAAAGTTGCGAACCAAAGTGTTTTAGAAAAGGGTTATAAGACGATGTGTCACACGGTTTACCTGTACTAAGCGCTCAGCACGGTTGCAGAATATTTTTTTTCAACTTTCACGGGAACTTAATCTGCAAAGTAAAAAAGATTACTAGACTATCTTTGCGGGTTGTAAACCGTGTTTTTTATTTCACCTAAAATAACGAGAAAGTTATTTTTAGAAATATAATACCTAAAACAATATTCTGTGTGCGAATTACACTATGACATACTGTATACCTGTACTAACACGCTCAACTCGGATGTATGGTACAGTTTACGGCTCTTATGAGCCCTCAACCTGGTTTTCAACGCTGTATCACACATTTACTTGTGGATTAAACTGGCTAGTCTTTATATTAGCAGCCGTATTTTGTCTCTCAGTCATATGCCGTTCGTGCTAGCCGCGCACATTTTCGACCCCAGAGCTCTTAAGGTTGTTTCAATCTCAAAGAGCTCTAGGGACGCGAATGAGCCGGCATGAAATCCGTAAGCTAAAAATAAAGGCGAAATGTGTCTTACGAGTTTGCTGTGATGTGCGAATTTTCGAATAACACCTTCCAATTCTATAAAAATTTTACTATCCGCAAGTCTGAAGTGCTTTTCATTTTCTTTTTTCTAAGTGCAAAAAAACAAGCTCATCCATTGTTATTTGAAATTCAAACGTTTCTAAAGGACTCGTTATTCCCAGACAGATTTTGGCTGAGAGAATTCCGCGTGCACTGAAAAAAGTAAAAATAATCGATGTAATTCGTTTCTAATGCGTGTGTAACTTCGTGTGAGACAACAAACAAAAAAAACGAGTTTAACAATAACAACATCAATAGCTTTCTTACTTTTAAATTAATATAAATACAACATCTTTTTCTCTTTATGTTCGGCTTACATATGCAACGTGGAAAATATACAAAACTACAGCAAGGTTGTCGAAACATAATAAAAAAAGCCGTAAAATTATGCGGAAAAATGAAACAGAAAGAAGTTTAAGCACAATCTTCACAAGAATTGTGCAGAATGATGATGGGATTCGGACAAATCTGGTCTGGATAATTATTTGAATAGCTGAAATTAACAAGTGCTTACCGGGAAATAATTCAAATTGAAGCTCTTACTATAAAATCAAAATATGCGACCAAACGATCTAATAAAATACTAAAAATCTAATATGTCATATCAAACTAAAAAGGGTTGCTAAAAGAATTAAAAGTATAGATCGTAAAAGTCATAAAGTCATTAGAACAAAGTAAAAACGTGACAACAAGAAATATGAACCTTTTTGCGAAAAGTTTCAACGTTTGGTAACACAACAAGTGCGCCATAATTAGATGTTTATGAAATATAGCCTTGTATTTGGCACGTATAGTTACAATTGTCCGGAACTTCGCAAAAATTCTTCATAAGCTTCACACTCTTCGTCATCTTCATATCTATAAATGCGATAAAAAATCATTTTTTACGCACGTACACAAACAATTTTAAATATCTCTAAAGTGACAGGTTAACTATAGACATTCCAGGCGGCAGGGAGAGCTAGCTCCTTAATGACTCTTTAATGCCTATGTGCAAACAAAAGGATAATTAAACCGTTTCATAAAAATTATTTTTCATTCGAGAAAAAAAATTTGGAACAAATTTCCCAATAAGATCTCGTTTTTCAAGAAAACAATTAGTTTACTCAACCAATCAGGAAGAAAATATAACCATTTGCAAGTTATTTCAGCCAATCAGAGAAATAATATAAGCTCTTTGCACAGTACAATTGAAAAAAAGGAAATATTGCACTTGTTTTTCTTTAGAAAATAAAAATATGGCATTACATTTCGTGAACAAAAGAATTATAATTTCATAGGATAGTCTGTGAAGTAATGCATTAACAAGAAGCGAAAACTTTTGCAGTTTCCTGACGAAAAGAAATAAATTTTCTATAAGAAGCAACCTCGGCGCTATTCTGTTTTTTTTATTTTTAAAAAAAATAAAAAAATATGTAAGGCATATACAAAAAGTTTCAATATGCCGTTTTTATTGAAATCAGTCCTGAAACACAACATAACCAACATCTTTTATTTTTTTGGGTTTCTATAAATCAGTTCCAGTAACTTTTAACACTTATAAGACATGATTTAAGGTCAAGGGAGAACTGGTTTTACATTTGGGAAAAAGTTTTACTATGCTTCAAATATCTACCCTTGTGACAACTTACCCTTCTGTGTAGAACTCCAATTCGTCATCATTACCAACATAATAATCGTTCCAATCTGAAATAGAGAAATAGAAATATTATCGACAAAAAAAAGTTTGAGACAATCAATATCAATTTTAGGCTAAAATTGATATTATGTTTCCTCCATGTTGTTGCATGTCTTCTCCATGAACTGAATTTAACCCCTTTATAGTGTGAGTGCATGTCCCTTCACAGCTCTAATACTACTACTAAAATATCAGGATTTGTTACAACGTAATTTATGTACAGTCAAGTACAGTCAAAACATGCACGTTTGACAAACAAAAAAAAATTTAAAGAAAATATTTATGTTTCAAAGTTTATCATCACTTCTCGCGTGGGAACACTTTTAAATACACCAATATAAGAAACAAACAGTATTTTCATACCAACAGGACTTCTTCTTGAATCACTACTCTGTGGCTTCTCATCAGGCATTACAAACTGTAGCGGTACAGTGCATGCGATCGCTGGAGAAGTTGGTGCGCTTGTTTTGCGATCCCAGTCGCGACTATGTAGTTTGTACACATGCCAAATATTTTTTTTAACGTCACTATAAAATTTGATTAAAATATTGATTCTTTTTAAGTACTTTCGAGTTAAACCTTACAAGCACGGTTGCTGTCAAGAACATTTTTACATATGCAACATGCAACTGTTTTCGAATAGCCGGGTCCGTGGATGAGAAAAAGGTCGAGCCATTTTACTATTTATATATGTTTACTGAGCAATTTACTTAAGGGGTGTTTTTAAAACGAATGAAAATTTATAGCACCATTTTTAAAAAATAGCTTCTGTAAAAGATTTTACAAATATTATATCCAAGAAGAGAACTCGATGTAAACAGAGCTTAAAACAACTGCATAAAAAAAAACTTGGTCAGATTTTTACATTTCTAACAGGATGTCTAACAGCAGCAGTACTTCTTAGCAATTTAGACTACAACAGTAAGCGCTACTTTTAACAAAACAGAAAAATGTTGGTTAAATGAATTGTTTTTTGTTTTTTTACTCAACTGTAAATACCCTTAACCCTATTACACAACTGTTTAACTCAGCCTAACTTTTTGTTGGTACGTGATTGAGTGCTGAAATTTTGTAACTCCACCTAACTTTTAGTGGAGCTGGTGACAAATGTGGGGATTGTTTTATGTAAATATCTATTACTTGTGTGTATAGGTGGTTACAAACGGGTTGCTAAGCACATTCATACTACTGTATACTAGGGATGAACTTCAGATCAAATTTAAAGGAGATATTGATTTAGCATAAATGTCGTCATTTCTAATCTCAATGACGTTATTATATTGTTTTTCTTACACCAACCATCCTTAAATGCAATATTATACATACGTACCACGTTTAACAACATAAGTGTTTTTATGTATCGTTAAAATAGCAAACCTTCTGGCAAATATGACGTCAATTTTGATCCCAACGACGTCCTCAAAACTTATTTTTTATATCAAATTAATTTTTTGATACAAAGTCTACAAGTAACACAGGAAAATGTAAAATGGGGAAAATGGCCTATTTTAGGCTTGTGCGACGTAATCAAATTAATTTTCTATCTGTTTCTATCAAGACATGCTAAATTTCATTACTTAGCGTATGTATCAAGACACACACAAAAAAATAAAGCTAAGTACAAAACACATACCCAGACAAGTGCCCAGACTTTGTTTTGTCCAGATAAAAGTCTTTCACATCATTAAACAATGCTTCACTTTCTTTAGGACTATCGGTATCCATTTCAGGTCCAACAAGCTGAAACAAAGTGGGTTTTTAGAGACTGTATAAATAAGTTTCTACAAACTTCAAATCCATGTCATCAACAATTAGTTAACCTGCCAAATTAAAAAAAAATATATATTTCTTCCTAAATTTATCTGAAATAAAATGTATCCTGTTTTCAAAGAAAATCCCACAGTTTTATTTTGACGGAAGTGAAGTTTACTTGTTTAAAAAGAACGTGCAAAGTAATCATAGTGAGATTTACGTAAATTTAAGCCATGTAAACAAGAGTCATTTAAAAGCCCTCAAGTGAAGTTAGCCATATCGCTGATGGTTGAAATTTCAATTTGCCTCAGTTTCATTTCAGTATGAGAATACTGCCTTAAGCTTAATGATAATAAAAAACAGGTAAATCTGCACATGAATATTTGCAAGGAATGTTAAACATCGAAAGACACACATAAAATTATATCTAAAAGAAAGAGTCGTAACAATAACTTGTACACACATACCTTTAATAATTTTGTCAGCGAAACAACAAGCTTTTCATTCCCATTCTTCAAAAACAATTTCACGAGTGATATGATGGCATTCATATACACTGGTATTGGTTTTTCTTTCAACTATCGTCATATATAAAAAAATAAAAGACCTTTAAAAAACGAATGATAAAATAAAAATCTATTTTAAATTTAACAACACGTGTTTAACACCAGTTAAACGAAAAGAGATGCCTCCACGTCCTGTATACACACATTTTAACAAGAAACTTTGTCTAGGATAAAGTATTGATAAAGCACTTTTATTAAGTTATCGTACCCCATATTATTACACTTGTTGGTTTAGTGTCTTTCTTTCATGTGGGATAAAAAAACGACAATTATCGTTTACCGTTCATAAAATGTTAATATGCATAGGGCGTCCAACAAAACTATTGTTTCCATTTACCCATAATTTTTTTTCACATAAAACAAACACAGATGCTACTCCAGTAAAAGAAGAAACTGAGAGCAAGAGTGTCACACACTTGTCAGCATTGTTAAAAAACTGGAAGACCCAACCTGTTGTGATCTACTTAGAAAAAATTATGGACATTAAAGAAAAGAAAAAATTAAATTTGTAAACTGTAGAAAAAATTTTCCTTATCCTTAACCCCTGAGTGTTAAAACCACAAGGGTTTTCTTATTGTGTATGAGAGTTTTTGATGCAATTTAAGAATTCTAGCGTACTTCAGTTTATGCATGTGTAACCTGACTGTTTATTAAAAAGCTCTGCACTGCACTTTGTTAATGCTTTCTTATACTTAGGTTATATACATTAAAAGAAAATAAGAGTTGTGCTTCTTGGTAACAAACTATGGAGTCTCAACAGATAGAGTTACAACAAGCTTCTTGCAACATGTTAAATGTTAATCTTTCTTCTTCCAGGTTCTCTGTAGAAGGTATTATTCTTCAGCTTTTAAAAGGTGAGACTTATACTGACTGCCCATTGTTTTAAAGTAAATGAAATACATGATTATGCACACAATAGAAAAAAAAATCTTCATGATTACATAACTCTAGCTTTAAAGAATACTTGTAAAATATGACACTGAGACAGACACACTCACTTTTACAGGTCTTTCTCTAACTTTCCATACAGAGTGTACAAGCTAATCTATTTTACCTAATCATAATAGAAAAAACTAAACTACATACTTTCATATTGCAAAACAATTCCCCAAACAGCATGGCAGTACTTGTAATCCTCCAGATATTTTCATCCGTGTAAATGTCATCGTTATTAACTAGAGCCGACACATCATAAAAATGTCCTTGACATCTACACAGAAAAAAACAACAACAATAAAGCTAAGTTAATAAAAAAAAAACATTATTGATGTGATTAAATCTTCTCTCAATTTTAAAATCGAGTATTTACCTTTGAAAAAAAATCTTTCTGAATGTCACACCATTCTCAAGTTCAAGTGTTTTCGAAATGTTAAAATGTTGACACAGCTTTGCTGCTGTATAACGAAAATTTGGTTCACTGATTGCCTATAAATGATGCACAACATTGCGTATACATATTATATAAAAACCTTGCCTCCAAAGTGGTCACCCAGCTTCTAAAATGTCTGTGAGTGTGGTTGTGCCTAATTCTTTGCTTTATAGTCCCAATGTTAGCCATTTTGTATAAGCACAGAACGAAAAATTGACTTGAAAGATTATGCTAGTAAAGCATCACATTTCGAATTTCTTTTTAGATCACCGCATTTTGCTCATAGAATAATCCTGTCTCAGTAAAAAAAATCATTATCGGCTTTCACAATCAGCCATAGTGGCGAAAAATCAAAACATTGCATGAAAACAAGGTTAGTTTAGGATGCCAAAGTTGTTTACTTGCTGTTCTGACCTTAGTTAATCAACAAATATGGGTTTTATTTTTATAATTTTCAACTGCCATAATGGAAAGATCGTAGTGGATAAAAGTATAGGGAGTGTATTGGTAGTGGTAGAGTGAAAAACATTATGAATATTTATTTATATTAAGTGTTATTTATGGCAACTTTAATGTTGGCTAGCTAGCTATAGCCAACAAACATCTTGTTTCTTGCTCCTCCAAAAAGTTTACATTCTATACTGTAAGATCTAATTAATTTACATAGCTTTTCATCCTAGCTAGATATTATAGGTAGGATGTGCAACCCAATGCGCCTGGTAAAACTGCTTATTGTTTCGGTTTGTCTGCTCACATTTATATCTATTGTAGGTTTATCATTTCTTGAACATGAAAAAAATAATAAACCTACAATACTAACCACAAATTGTTTGTTGGTATGCTAATTTCAAGAAAATATATTTTGTCATGGGTCATGCATTTCCATAAATAAAAATACTTAGTAGGTTTGGTGTTGCTCTCTTCTCTACGAAAATAAATTTAAGGTTCTTAAAATTGTTCTTATTCTTTGAAATAACTTGACAAGGCAAGATTAAGCCTCTATAAACTATTTTGATAATGACAGTGGCAAACGTGTAAAGGTTATGTTGTCTGGGTTATCTTCAGAAATATATTTTTTATATATATAATATATAAATACTAGTCGATAAGGCCCGTGGAAAAATCCACTGAGGCAGGATAAAAATGAAAAAGAAGCGCCATCCACAAAAAAAATTTAGAACCTTGTTTTCACATTGTGTAAAGCTTAAACTGCTGTTCAAGAAAATTTATACAATCATGTGCTTTTGATGAACGCCTAAGGAGATAGGAGGGTTTAAAAAATTTGCTGACCTCAGCAATGGCCTGTCAACCCCCCCCTCCCCAAAAAAAAATTTTTTTCAGGGGCCCAAGTTTGGGAAAAGTACCTAAATTGGTCCTAGGTGGTCCCTAGTTATCCACGCGGTGAAAAATGACTGATGTCACGGCGTCGTTTCCAAGTTATTTGGCCTCAAAGTTTTAAGTGCACTGTAATGGCTTCATTAATTTAATATAGGATATATATTGTATTTTATATATTTATGCAAAATTTAATATAGGATTTTGACGTTAAATTAGTGTTATTGAGGTCGCGCCGTAACGTCATAAAATTTAACATTTCAGACATACTTTTCTCGGCGACTTTAAAGAAAAATTTCGGCAACATCAAAGGAAAATGACGATATCCACCATGACCGTCACAAACACAATACAGATATTATTATATAAGATAACTTTCTTAACTTTCTTAGGCCATCAGGTTAAGTTATTGTGGTAAATTGATTGATTATTAAACATTATGTTAGCCTATCTGGCCAAATATGTCATTTTATCGAAACTGATTTATTTATCTACAATTCTCTTAGCTTTTAAAGGAATCAGTTTCCCCTTAAAATGCTGATTTGTTATTATTTGATTAAAATACATAGTTTTCTTTATTAAACATATATTGCCCTCTTACAGTAGAATGTTTAAAAAGTATAATAAAAATTTTTTAAAGGTAATTCCATCAGATTACACTGTAAAAACTATTTTTACATAATTTGTTAAACTTCGCTTTTAGGTACTAATAGATAATAATACCAATAGCTATATATACCCGAGGTGGGATAACATAAATATAAAATCCAAACCAATCAACTTAGCTAACTGCACACCAGAACAGAATGTAAACCAGCTACTTTAATCAGCTCAATAGCTATAAAATAAAATCCATTTTTTTATATCTTCCACCAAAAGTTTATAACTAGCCCATTTGATAAGTTCATTTGAAAAAAAAAAAGTTAAACAAACTAGTGCATCAATTTGCTTGAAAAATTAAAATTTGTCTCTAAACTAACCTCGTTTTCGTGTCCCGCTGTGTATTTTGTGGAATGAAAATGGATATTGAAATAGGCTTATTCTTGGATGGTGAAATAGTGTTGAACAAAATACAAACCTGGTCAATCAAAGTAGTCACAACTTTATTCAAAGTCTCTTCTTTTGTAACAAAATTTTTTAAATGTTCCGTCAGATGGTCGACAACATTATCAAAATCTCCAGGATCCTCCATCAATGTATATATAGTATCTTCTAACACACCTAATACAACTTGATCTTCAGCAGCTGACGTGATAGAGTTTCTTTCTTCCATCATGGGAGTAAAAGTTTTTGGAACAAATTCTTTCACATTAACAACTTTAGAAAGTAGAACAGATGTATTTGGTAATTGCTCGTCATTTAAATTCATTTTTGAAACAGAGGGATATTCTTCAGAAGTAACAGATTTATTTTCTTGTTCATCAGGAACTAGCGCTTTTGGCAAATATTCTTCTACATGCTCCTTTTTTAAAATCACAACAGAAGTATTTTGTAACTGTTTATATTTTACATTTGTATTTGTTCCATTAATATCTTCAACAGAGCCAGGAACAGAAACCGAAAGAGCTGATTTTGGAACAAACTCTTTTGCATGAACTGCTTTTAAAAGCAAAGATTTCCTCTGTTCATCACATTTATTTGTTTCTTCTTGTAACTCAGAGGAAAGCACGTTTTCTGGTTTTTCCTCATTTTTACATTGCTGTGGAGTAGATATTGTGTCGTTTTGTGCTGTGTCTCCACTACTGCTTCTACGAGCAATTATGTCATCTGCTATTTGATCAGATAGTTCATCTATTGAAGTTGACGAATTGGACTCCTCTAAATCACTGTCTTCATATTTACCATCCACGTTTTCTTAAAAAAAATAATGTATTTTGAATGGTAAGAAATTCCTACATATAGAATTTCTTTTTTTGACCATAACTATATTCTTTATATACATAGTGAGAACATAAAGGGAGGAAGAGTATGAGGAGTTCCCTAGGCTCTTGCTAAATACACAGGGTAATTAAAGCCAGAAGTTAAACCTTTAAGATTGTGTATTTCCGACACATTAATCACTGATTGATCACTGATTATAAAATAATAATAACATTAATAATAATAATAAATATTTAAAGTGGCTAGCCCAGAAAATCACAAAAACCTATAGTTAGTGGATTGTTTCCACTGGGGGCCACTAGAACAAAAAAGAAACAAAAAATGATAAACCTTATACTGCCTCAGCTCAATCAAACATAGTATAACATTTATAATCTGTGAATATTGAAAAGAAAAACAATAAAAAACAAAAATTAAAAAGTTAAAAAGTGATCTCCATTAGAATTTTGCCAAATATATTAGAGATAAAAGTCTTACACAAAAGCAGACTTCCATCACAGGTCACTTGTGATAGTTGTATCTTCTCTGTAATAGTTATCTAACTAATACACCTGCATGGGACGCTGAGTTTATATCAACAGAAGTATCAATAAAGCATCAATCTAGTTGGACAGGATCAAACTAACTGTAATTGTTATATTTCAATTTAACAGTGGTAGCAGCTGGAACAAGATCCCCGACTCTGGATGTTACACGGTTTTTGGATACAAAATGTTGTCAAACAAAAATCCTCCCTTGTTGTCTACAAGTTCATTATACAGTGATTGAAAAAAGAAAGTGAATATCTGGTACTCATTCACCACACTCGAGAAAAAGAAGCACGGAGCAGCCGTATTATTGACATTAGATGAGTCGGCTTAAGAAGCCGTACTTGAACTTGAATTAGAAATCATTAATAGCAATGATGGATTGGAAAAGGTTTTAGAAAAGTTAGATAAACTTTATTTGAAATACACAACATTAGAAAAGTTCGAAGCTCTGGATAAGTTTGACACTTACAAGCGGACATATTCAAGAACACATTCACCAGTTTAAAAAGTTGTATTTCAAACTGCAGAGCCATGGTACCACTATATCCGAAGATCTCCTTGCTTACAAGCTCTTAAAATCAGCAAATCTCTCAAAGCAAGATGAAAAGTTGGCGAAGGTACCGTTACAGAGCTTACATTGATCAACATGAAAGCCCAACTTAAGAAAATTTTTCCAGATAAAGAAAGCTTATCACAAGCTTCCAATTCATTACAAGTCCATGAAATTAATGAAGTCCCTTATGAAAACATTGACAATGACCGATGTTATCCAACATACTTTGCTGGCAGACATAGTAATCAAGATTATTATCGCTATCCTCACAGACGAACACAAACCAACCAACAACCGATGAAAAGATACTCTTCTATGCCAAGTTCCAAAAATCCAAAATTCACGCACTGGGCAAATCAGTCGTTGCAGAATTTGTGAATCAATTTATCATTGGGCTGCAGATTGCCCCAATAAAAAACACCAAAATGATAATCAGCGTTCCATGCGTCCATGAAATCAACCTCTTCCTCACAGATACGTTTACTTCCAGGAGGAAGAAGATGATCCGAGCCTATATCAAGTTGAGGAACATGACACTTATCATAAGATAATATTATTTCAAAGTGATTATGACCACACCCATAATCACCCAAAACCAGCCATAACCACCCAAAATCAGCCATAATCAGCCATAATCACCCTAAACCAGCCAAAATTTGAATGCCATGCGCAACCCCGCTGCTAGCTACACGTGGACTGTCCTCAATCGCGTGTGTCTGTTTTCTGTGTCTGTGTTCTGTTTTCGAAATTTGCAATCTCATTGAATGGTCAAAGTGAATGGAGAATTCGATATGTTATCCAACCTACTAGACGAAGAAAAGGTAAGAATAATCAAGGGGTTTCAGCTGCATTTTCTTCCATCTTTTTTTAAGTTTGTTTTGTTGTTGTTTGGGTTACCATATTTAATTTCACAAACACTGATGAATGATATGTACCAGGTTGTTTATAACCACTTCACGGGTAGAGGGGCGCTTTGGCTAGCCCCCTTGTTTAGGCTGGAATTAATCGGCGGTCTATCTATTTATTTCGTTTCTAATAAGAAATCTTATCACAGCATGATTATATCCATTCTCTTTTCAGTTCACACGTTTACAATTTGGACCATTAGGAATAACTTCGTATTGCATGAGTGAAATAAATCCACTGAAACAATAAGTATGTTATTATGCAACATCGATTCCAGGGGGATACTTCTGTACTTTCTTTCCATATCACTGTTGAAAGTTGAGTGTGGAAACAAAAAGCTAAGTATATATGCTATCATCAAAAAGCAAAGGACCGAAGAAGGTAGAGCTATTTATCAATCTGGTAAATATCGTTTTGCTAACAATTACAAACACTTTCAGATATTATTTCGGTTTGTCTGTTCAGTATTCATATTACTGTGGAAAGTTTATCATTTCTTGAACATGATAGTTTAGTAGGCAACTAAACTAATAAACTATCATGTTCAAGAAATGATAAACTTTCCACAGTAACTTTCAGGTAAGCAAATGTATTTTTTGTCTGTTGTAATGAGCATCAACAAGACATCTTGATACGTATTAGAACTGAAATGATTCCCAACAGAGAGTAAAAGCGCTGCCTTCATGAAAATTGATGTACGAGTCTTATCTTAGATCAATACTACAGCTTGGCATAGTCTGGATGAACAAAGCAGGCGAGAGCATGTTTCTAGACTGTGTGAGTTTTCTCCATCATTATCAACAATGTATAAGAAACCTCTTGATGTTGGCAAAAAACCAGGTCAATTCACTAGAAAACTAAAGTCAACTGACGCATCAATAGTGGAAAAAAATTGCCCGACGAATTGTCAAAGTACATGCCGAATGTAGTCTTCTTTGTTTTGTTGGAACTGCTCATATATATATTGTTCTATAGAACTTTTGAAAAAGTTGTAGAGAACGAGTTTATATTTAATATATGTCTTTCCTTTCTCGATTTGTACATTCATTTTCGTTTCCACAGTTCAGTATTATAGAAAATTAAAAAAAAAATTTCAAAACAGAGTAAGAATTGACGTGCGAGTTTGACGAGAACGATTTAACCTTTGCCCAACCTCAAACACAGCCTTTTTCCAGTCTCCTCGTAAAAATGACACCTTGTCTGAATCAAGGTTTCACCCCTGTTTTATCTATCTTCAAAAACGCAATCTCGTGCTCAGAGCCTCTTCTCCTTATCGGCGAATTTGGTGTGTCCGTCTGTTCTTTCTATTCAAGGCAGCTCCCAAGAGAAGAAAAAGCTTTATTATTATATATTAGCTTTGTATGCAACCTTGTACACCGAGCCTTCTGTCTTCCAACATGAGAATGTCAAAAAAGCAGGGTCGCCCCAGGAACGAGGTTGCTGACCGTAAAGCATTTTGTACATAGTGTATCAGCAAAATTAATAATATCGTGAGAGATCCATGCTCAAGAATGAATGTTTGTCGGGTTATTTATTGTGTCTGATTTTTGGGTGATTATGGCTGGTTATGGGTGATTATGGCTGGTTATGGGTGATTATGGCTGGTTATGGGTGATTATGGCTGGTTATGGGTGATTATGGCTGGTTATGGCTGGTTTTGGGTAGTTTCATAGTTTAGTAATGCCGCTTCCTGGACTGGTGGCAGAATCTTGGAATGCTGCTGTTCTTGACAGTGGTGCTACGAAAAAAAATTGTGGTTGTAGTTGGTGTAACACTTTCATCAAAAGCCTTTCCGAAACTGACGTTAAAAAACTAAGGTTAAAACATCACCTGTTTCTACTGTCTATCGCCTTGGAGATGGAAATGAAGTCACATCTACCCAGACAGCCACCATACCTGCCTTTCTTGGTCTCCGTGAAATAGGTATTTCCACTGACATTGTTGAAAAAGACATTCCACTACTCTTTTCTCGAGAAACTATGAAAAAAGCAAACATGTCCATTGACTTCAAAGATGATACTGTGTCAGTATTTGACACTGTTGTGAACCTCAATGTGACGAAGAGTGGTCACTATCCAGTTCCACTCACCAGACAAACACAACTCTTGTCCATGGTTGATACAAAATGCGAACCAAACATGGTCTTATCTGTTCAGGAAGCAACATCAAAGCATAACCAAGCACTAAAGATACACCGTCAGTTGCGCATGTACCAGTTCACAAACTGATCAAGTTGGTAAAATATGCTGGCGACCCCTGGGCACATGATAAAGAGCTGGAGCAAGAGATGCATTATTTTGCTGCTGCAGTCAGACCGGTTGTTGGTTTACCATCAGCCAACAAATTTCTAGACATGCCATGGATCTGAAATTCTATTGTCAAAAGATACTGCTACATATGATCGACTATGCTACATGTCTTTCAACGCGTGTAAGAATTCCTTCTAAACGTCCTGATCACATCATAAAAGGTTTATTCTCCAACTGGATCAGTATTTATGGCACTACAGATAAGTTCATATCTGATAATGGTGGTGAATTTATCAATGAATCCTTTTTGGAAATGTGTGAACAAATGAACATCAAAGTGAGAACAACTGGAGCTGAATCTCCTTGGTCCAATGGCCTTGTTGAGCGTCACAACCAAATTACATCCGCAATGCTGGACAAAGTTCTGGAAGATACCGACTGTGATTTCGATATCGCCCTGTCTTGGTGTGTCAATGTCAAGAATTCCCTCACCAATTGCCATGGTTTCAGTTCATATCAACTGGCAAATGGAGGCAATCCACGCCTCCCTAGTGCTATGAGTAATGAATTGCTAGCATTGACTACAGATATTAAATTTTATTAACATAATTATTTCTATCTCTTAAAAGATTTAAAACAATGCTTCCAACAAACAATGCTTCTCGCTGTCTATATAGTTTTCGCGCAAATCTTTTATTTAATAAAATTGTCAAACAATGGCTCGGAGTGTCACATTGGTTAGAGTCGATAACATTTTAAATACTTACTCTTCCTTCTTAAATTTTTAAAATGCGATCTAAAAAAACATTTCTATCGCCGTTTTTCGTTTTTAAACTTTTAAAAGGCGATCTAAAAAACATTTCTATCGCGTTTTTCGTTTTTAAATTTTTGAAATGCGATCTAAAAAAACATTTCTATCGCCGTTTTTCGTTTTTAAACTTTTAAAACGCGATCTGAAAATGTTTTCCTATCAAAATTAAAGTTTCAATCTTTGTTAAAATATAATTATTTCTATCGCTTAAAAGCTTTATATAACCCGCGCAACCAACAATGCCTTCTCGCTAGTTTATTTAGTTTCCACGCAAAACTTTTATTTAATAAAACTATTAAACAATGGCTCTTCGTGTCACATTGATAGAGTTGATAACATTTGCAATTATGCTATTGGGAATAGTTATGTTAACACTATTTAACAATAGTTACGCGCAGTTATAATAAGCTATTTTGTCTTCAAGAATCTTAATGACTTACAAGACTTGCAAGATAATTAATAAGAACAAAGGACAAACAACTACCGCCTCCGAGAAAAAGGTGTGAAACTTGAGCGTACGCGTACGCTTACATCTGGACTGTACTGTAATAATCAACCCCCTATGCCTATGGTGCAGTTAATTCTCTCAAAAGATCAAGGAGCATTTGAGAAAGTTATACACAATTTTTTCAACTTGGAAAAGTTTCCCCCATCTAGAGTAAATGAAATTACCAATTCCTTCCACATTGACTGGACAAGGGTTAGGTTGGAAAACTTGAAGCCATCCTCTTCCTAATCCTCTTCCTCTACAGACAGGCTTACTTGCCATCTGTTTAAAACTCTATAAAAAGAAAGTAAAGGTCAATCTTATTGTTAATAAAGCATTTTGTGAATTCACGTCGGCATTGAGCATTACTGACCTGAAAGTTGAGCTATACTGACTCAGCTTTTTTATGTCGGCCTAATGTTTGCCAAGGTGAAGGTGTATTTTTAAAAAAACCTAAAAAAGTAAGAAAAAGAGAATTTCAAGTTTCTAAAACATTGTTTGTCGCAGACAAAAGGAAACCACTTCACTCCATTTTAATCTGTTATTTCAGACCTTAAAAAACTAGGCTGCTTTATGAAGGGAAACAAAGTCAAAGTTGTCAATGAATAGGAAAAATAACACATCTGCAAAAGACATTAGTTCAGGTAAATTTTTAATTAAAATCCCAAGAGTAACAAATAATATAAGGTGCCGCCCCTGAAGTGCCTCTAAATTGGCTTTGCCAACCTCCTTTTCGTCGTAGGTTAGCAAAATTTTGTCGGCCCTCAGTCTCAACTATTATTCTGACTTTCAGTACTTTGGATTCACAGGGCTGTGTCAGAACAAACAATCAACCAAATTTGTCTAAACCTTTAAGATTTAATAAAGAAAAATAAAAAATAAATAGCATGTTATAGAATCATCACCACAGTACAACTTATTGTAAAAAAGATCTTTCCTGAATCCAAAAAGAAGAAAAAAAAAGAAACAAAAAACTGGGAAATAGTGGTCTCCTGCCTTAGTCCAAATCCCTAACTTTTATTTTCCCATTAAACTACCCTGAGATTAACACAACAAATTATTTTTACAGTATTTTTACAAAATATGGGCGCAGATCTAGCCAATTCTTTTATTATGTTAGTGCGTTAAATATAAATATAAAAACACAATGCTGGGGGCCCATACGTCATAGGTTCAGAAGCTTTTGTTACTCGGTATTACTAAACTATGGAACTACCAGCCAGAACAACCCAAAATCACCCAGAATCAGCCAGAACCACCCAAAATCACCCAGAATCAGCCAGAACCACCCAGAATCAGTCAGCCAGACAGACAGGGCAACTCAGACTCAGACTCAGACAGCTAGCTATAATTGCCAACCAAAAAAACCCATGCTTCATACCTTGAGACGTGTACTACGATAAGGCTTTCAAAACTTGTTTATGCACGTTCAGCTACTTAATTAGACGACATTGATTATAGCAACAAAGAATACCTGATGCTATTCGACCTGCTGGATAAAGAGAAGATAAAGTTTAAACAAATGTCACAGCACTCTTTTCTAACAACCATAGTAAACAAGTAATGTTCTTCGCTGCTCAATACTGCCATTATCCAACGGTTACAAATTACTACGTACAGGATTCTTCGATGTTTATCACATCGAAGAATCCTGTACGTAGTAATTTGTACCATTGCTAAATTTCGGCTAGCCTCGGATGTTGTTTGTTTTCATTCAAAAAAAGTGTTTGAAACTTCTGAAAAAAACTATTTTGACTTTATTATTTTGGCTAATTCGCGATGACATATTAATTTAACATGTAAATATGCCTATACAATTAAAATATGGTGCTCTGCGCGCAATGTTTTAATAAAACTTTCATGCGACGAGAACATCCCCCAAACTTTTTAAAATACTAATTTTTTCTTTGAAGAAAAAGTGCGGGTACCTACAATTCTGAACGCTATTCTGGAAGGACAACACAAAGACACTATTAATAAGGCCATGATACACCATAAAATGTCTTAAAAAAGGAGCATTCTAAGTTAAACATTTCATTCATTCTTGTTTCGTTTATTAAAAAAATCTTCATGCTCAAAAAAACCCAGACAGTCGGTGTCTTTGTTGCCGCGAAAACATCTTGGAAAAAATCAAATCATTTTTTTCCTGCTTTTAACGGCAGAGTTACACTTAAATGATATTGCAAAAAAATTGAAGTAACAAGGAAACTTGTTCGTGTAATTTATTTTCGTATATTACTTTATTTTCGTATATTACTGTTTCAATATAATAGACTTTTTTGTGCTGATTTTGCGTATTTCAAATTAAATTGAAAAAAATTAATCCAATTCGAAAATCGAATGAATGGAAAACGATTTTTTTCTTCACCTGAAAAATATTTTTAGCTATGATACACAAAACGATTTTGGAAAAATCGAATATTTTTATCAATGTCGCCTAAGTGTAGCTCTGCCTTTAACACTTTTGCTCAAATGTCGCTAGACACACCATGTCAGTATATGCCTAGGAAAAATCTTAACAAAATTTTTATAGTGTATTATGGCCATAGTGTATCAACGGCTTGTGAGAAGCAACATTTATCCGAAATTTTGCGACAGTCTTAGGTTACGATGAAAGAAAATCTTAAAAACGCTCTGGCATTAAAGCCCATTTATGAATTTTTCATTTCTTTTTCATTCAAAGTTTAAAAGACTACCATATGGACCATTAGCGAAGTATATCAACGAGGATGTTGACGAAATATTAGACGTTGGTCACGTAAGACACAGTTTTCTGGTTTCGTGTATGTCAGATAAGGATGAGTTATGGTGTGCAGCTACAATATAAACCCACGCCCTTCATGCATAATGTACGATTTTGATGCGTCACTAATACCTGAAGCGATGCAAATTCCTAATTTTGAAAGTTACCCAGTACCAGTGTTAAACATATTGATGGAATATGGAAATAACTTTATCGTAAGTAATAAATTTTTTATAATATGCATTGTATATGTTTTATTTCTGACATCTACTTAATAACCGCTGCTTGTACTAGGGAGAGCCTCGATCACAATATCGTTGCTTAGAATCAGATAAGGAAGCAAGTGTAACTAACTGCTCAGAAGATATATACGAGAATGACCTCTTAGGACCACCTCTTTCTGATTGCACAGGTTCTGGATTGACCAATTGTTGTACGAATAATGAGACAGATGTTAATGAAGATAAGCTGCTAAAGGTTGTTGTGGAAATGAGGCGGGAAGAACAAAAATTTATTCGCAACGTAGTGTTCACACCAGACGAATATATTGTCACCGCTTTCGATGGCCAACAGTTGAACGACATCGAGAAATTGTGCGTAGATCAAAACAAAATAATTGTGATGGATACCACATTCAATGTGTGTGATATGTGGCTTACAGATATCGGTTATCAAAACCTCCGACTTGTAAACGACAAAGGTAATCATCCTTGGTTTTATGGTCCTGTCCTTTTGCATATGAGAAAAACACCCGAAACATTTTCACGTTTTGCAACAGAATTTCTTTTAGCCAACAGCAAATTACGTAGCCTAACTTATTTGGGTACTGATCTTGAACGAGCATTATTCCAAGGGTTTAAACATGTCTTACCTGATCTTATAAGTCTGCCTTGTGTTAAACACATGGCGAGAGAGGGATCTGGTCTGGATGGGCTATTCTACAACAATGCAATCGAATCACTTCGTTTCATTTTAAAAATGGAAACTGGAAATAAAAAACTTGGAATTATTGAGCATATTTCAAAAGTGAAGGTCATTATTCAGAGACAAAGAACTGAAGAAGTTCGAGCTGTTTACCAGTCTGGAAAGTACAGATTAGCAAATGATTACAATCAATTATTATTATTATTATTTATTATTAAACATATATTTGGCATCCATAATTTACAAATGGTTCTTTTGCCTACAAAAAAATAAAAACTATAAAAATCTATAAAATCTATAAGATCAGTAAAAAAATATATTGAATCTAAGTGCATAATGAAATAAATGGGCTCACAGAGTACGAAATGGTGCCGGTAGAGTAAGTAGACACATTGAACAAGAAAAAAAAAAAAAAAAAAAAAGAAGAGACTAATTAAAAATAAATAAATTAATGGCACCGATGTAAGGACACACAAAAAAGGTAGAACTATAATGAAAAGATGGGGGGAAATAGGTAGCCTACATGCATAGAGTTATTCACATTATTTGGATAAAAGTTTGCACAAAGCACTATCGTGTAAAAATAATTTGACTTTTTTGATAAATTCTTTATGGTTGACAACGGAACGAATATTGCCAGGAAGATCATTAAACAACGCTGATGAGCAATCCATAAACGTTTTTCGGAATGTGTCGCTTTGTAGTTTATTTTTGTTTTCTGCATCAGATCGCAGGCTTCGACCATTTTTGTACCATTTCAGTGTAAGGTATTCAGGTGAGCATTCGTCATACAACACCTTGTGTGCCAGTTTTAGTATCGATAAATTTACACGCTCTTGCACTGGCAGCCATTTCAGTATTACTAACACATCGTTAGTGGAAGCATATCTCTGAAGAACAAAGCTGGCAGCGACATTTAGAACTCTTTGTAACCTTTTCATTTGATATTGTGGAATATTATTATAGACAAGATTTCCGTAGTCTATCTTTGATAATATCAGTGCTTCAGCGAGATTCTTTCTCACGTGAAAAGGTGCCAAACGTTTCAATCGCTTTAATGTCGAAATCGTAGCGTATGATGATCTAATGATGTTATTCACATGTGTAGACCACGTCATATGTTCATCGAATGTTATGCCCAGTATTTTGAGAGAGGATACCCGCTCAATCTCAGCACCATTACTATGGAATTTGAATAAGTTACTGAAGTTTAAATTGTTTATACAGCTTAACTGGCTTGTCGAGTACATAATTGATTTTGTCTTTATGGAATTAAACATCAGATTGTTTATCTTTGACCATGTTGTTATTTGGTTAATGTCACTTTGAAGCTTTGCTGTTGCGATATCCATTTCTTTTAGTTTGAAGTGTATGTAAAGATTTGTGTCATCTGCGTACTGGATAGAATTACACGACGAATTCAACGATAGGTCAGAGACATAGATGTTGAACAAGATCGGACCAAGAATAGATCCCTGGGGAACACCGTATTTGATCAGCAAGGTGTCCGATTTTTTGTCATCAATTTGCACAAACTGCTGGCGATTTGACAAATAGTTAGAGATCAAATTGATGAATGCAGGAGACATTTGGAGTTTCTTCAACTTATTAATCAGAACGTCATATTTCACAGTATCAAATGCTTTGGAGTAATCTGCTGACACTGATAAAGTTACTTCACCTCTTTGCATAGCCTTCAAAATGTCGTCCTTTAATTTTAAGAGTATCGTGATGCACGAGTGACCTTTGCGAAAACCAGATTGAGTTGAAGCGTAAATGTTATATCTATCAATGAAGTCACAAAGCTGTGATAAAATGACTTTCTCATATACTTTCGACAGTACAGGAAGTATTGATATTGGACGAAAATCTTCTAGTTGTGAAGCACCTGGAACTTTAGGTACCGGACAGATACGTGATTTCTTCCAGCATGTTGGAAATACGTTTGCATCGATGCAGTTATTCAAAATCTTTGTTAGGACTGGCGACAATTGGGCTGCGACTGGTTTTATGAATTTCGCTGGTATGTTATCACCACCAGTAGAGCAATCACTTCTCAATGAATTCAAATGTTTGAGAACATCCTCTTGGGTAGCGTGACGAAGGTCAAATAAATCCATTGCCGGTACAGCCTCATCATTCATGGTGGGAGAAATGTTTAACTCATTTGTATTGCTTAACTTTATTGCAATGGAATTGAAATAATCATTGATGGTATCGGGATTCTGCCTGATTTGTTTGAACTGTGGTTTAATAATAGTTCTTATGGTTTTCCATACTTCCTTTGAACGGTTACTTGATAAAGCCTTTTGATAGAAGGTTCTTCTAGAGTGTTTGATAGCCTTCTTCAATTTATTTCTCGTTTCAACATACTCATGTTTAGCCTCTCTGTCATCACAAGATTTTAATTCACTACGAAGTTCATCAAGTTTCAGTTTCGACGATACAATGGATGGGTCCTTCATCCAGGGAGCTGGTGGTCGTGTAAATTTACACCTTTTCAAAGGAGCATGGCTATTAATGCAGGACAGTATGAGTTCATTCATAACATACAGTTGATCTTCCGGATCATCAAAAGTATCTATCAAGGAAAAAGGAATCTTCTCGATATCACTAATATATTCATCGATGTTCAACTGCTTCTCGTCACGTATAAATTTGTATCGTTTTTCGAATTTATCCTTTTTGATATTCATAACGATATGCGATATATCAATTTCAGGTAATAATATAATTGTTGCTTTAGCCTGAAATGCACTTGCCATTGTTCTTATTTTTCAGCAATTCTGATCCTCATTGTTCTTATAAAATTGTTCTTATATAAAAAAAGTGTAATTGTATAATTGGTAGTAGCATACTCGTTTTAAAAAATTACTTTTCATAGATGCTGACATAGTATACGTCCACGTCGAATAAAATTATATTATAAATAATTGCAATATTACAGGTTGATCCAATCATTTGGCACCGTTGGGACGAGGCACGTAGAATGGAGCATGTAAACAGTCTTCGACAATTTTCACCATCGTTCAGTGACCTGTATATAACATCTAAAAACGTTGGGAGGAGCCCAAACCACATTAATCACAAACGCCACTTCATAGATGCAGTAATAGCCGAGGAAAGGATTGATACAACTCAAACCCCGGTCACACCACTAGTTGTTAAAAAAAAAATAATTGGCGATTATCATTGCCAGAAGGTGATGCCTGTTGATTTAACTATGATTGACCCTAAACGAAAGACCTCTGGGAAATGTATGATGCTACGACTCAAGGCAATGCATAAAATGGTTACAAGGTATTTTTAGTTCGTGTAATTCTTTAACGTATTTACGTTAGAATGGCTGGCATATGGTATTTTCTTGAAACAATGTGTCTCATCAAGTTGTACCATGAGAATTACGCCGCAAGACTTTCTCATCATCAAGTCTACTGGCGTCGTTACATTCACCGACAAATATAAGAAAGTGCAGAAGAGAGAAGGTCCTGTCTATGTCCATTTTCTCGAAGAATGTTTGAAGGGCTACTTTGAGAATTTTAAGTATAAAAACGTAAACGTATCCGACGATACGAAAAACAATCTCACTACTGCACAATGTAACTTTTTGCTTTCGCTAGGAATACCCATTACATTGTAAATATGTTTTTCACTAAATTACAGTAGCTAAGTACTATTAATGTTTCTATTACCATTAAGGTCAATCCAGCGCGTGAGGTTTTTTGTGCGTGTGTTTTGCCAATTTTCTCGTTGTGAACAATCGCTTTTTAACATTGTATATTGTTTTACATGTAAATAAAAACATCTGAACAAAAATCCTAGTTTTTCTTAACCCTACGCAATTATAGCTACCTTTTATCCTATTTTACAAAAACCGTTAAAAGTCCAGCATTGTTATTTGCCAAAAGATTTAGGGGCAAGGCGGTTTATGAAATCGCGCCCCCTGACAGTACCAAATTAATAAATTAGTGCATGATTTTGTTACACGTGTTAAGCCCTAATTCCACCGACCATCATGACAGAGAAGCAGGGCAGAGGAGACTGGGAGTTAGAAGCTAAATCACTGCTGCGGTATATTAGCATTTCATCCACAGAAATAAAGGAGGTTTTAATATAGAAGGAGGGAATATTGGAGATTATTTTTTCATCAAGGCATTGAAATTGCTATGCTACTGCTGGATTTACTAGAGAGGCGGAACAACGCTTACGCGCAATTTTTATACTGACTATGTACAGGTCTGAAAAAGTACCCTAAAAAGAGCATATGATATATGATTTTCACACTTGATGTTTTTGACTAAAGAAAATTCTTTACTATCAATTATATTTCTCTGTACTAAATGAATATCGAAAACACAATGTCCAGTGCAACATACGTGGTTGAGTAAAAGTTTTAAAAAGGGTTAAATTTCTCCGTATTTAATTCGAAATCTTCTTTCGGGTGTACGCATTCTCACTGTGTTTAAGATCGGCGCAGTTTGCGCATGACATTTGAAATCGGCTGGGTGATTCTGGCTGATTCTGGGTGGCTCTGGCTGATTCTGGGTGGTTCTGGGTGATTTTGGGTGGTCCTGGCTGATTCTGGGTGGTTCTGGGTAGTTCCATAGTTTAGTAATACCGTTTGTTACTAAAAGAGTTTTACGTATATACACTAAATCCACTAAGTTGTTTTTCTTAAAAAGGTTGTGACACAAGGGAAATTATCAACCCATAACGAGGTTAATTTTTATTTATGTCTTTCTACTAAAAATATTCTTGAAAATTTAATCCACAGAGTCAAGTTTTTTCGGCATGTTTCTTGTTACTTTACCTAAAAAATATAAACCACATTTTTAATGTTGCAAGTGTTTGTTGCATTTTCCGTAGAGAAATGCGAAATCAGCGATCAAAACACAGGCACATTGTTTATTACATTAGTCACTGTTTATCCGCTATGGCATTGTTTTTTAAACCAATCAGCTTGGTTTTGTGCAAATTTAAACCAATTCAGATATTTCAAAAAATCATAACAAACCTTTTTAATCAGCATGTGAGTAGAAGTAAACATTTTTGATAACTAAAGTCAAATAAAAATCACTGAAAAGGTTACAAAGCTAACAAAAACAAATGACTTGCTTAACCCGTTCGGTATAGAAGACTTAAAATAACTTAATGAAATTTTTTAGCTCGATGCCTACTTAAAATGTCAACATTTAAAACTTTTTGCTAAAGAAATGTAATAAATTTTGTGAACAGTAGTTATAAGTAGTAAGGATACCATCTATCTCTCTTCACCCCTCTCATCAAAAATTTAGTTTAGTTTACTAGACTATAGTTATAAGATAAACACTAGAAATTAGCCAAAAAAAAATGTAGCAGCCAGAAGCCCCATATAGCTAAATTTGCCACAAAATTGAATAAAAAGTTACTTTCTCAGTCCAATATTTTGCACGCACGCCTATAGTTTATCAATACCTAGAAACAACCTTGACAGAGTTTTTGTTCTGTAAAGTCTAGTTCCACAGCCAAACCCTTGCGAAAGAAAATACTGTACAACCTTAACAGGGTTTGTGCGCTATAACGCCCAGTGCTACGGTTAAACCCTCACAATAAACATATAATAGTAATACCTTGAAACAACCTTGACAAGGTTTGTGTATTATAAAGTATAGTGTTACAATCAAAACCTTACGGAGAAACATTCCATGGTTTATAAACAACCTTGACAGGGTTTGTGTGTTATGAAGTATATGATTACAGTCTGACATAAAATAGGTTAGGCCAACAAATTTGTTGCGTTGTGAGGTATGTGATATAGTTGATAAGGCGATTTAAAAACACCAGGATTTATTTCGTAAATTATTTCTCGTGCACCGCAGCGTAATATTTGGCTCATTTTTTTACTACGTTGCATGACAGCGTTGACAGTTTAAATATGTGCCTGAAATATGTCAAATTTTGGTAAGCTTCGCACAAACATTATTTTGATTCTTGTTAACAAAATACAGTCGTTTAAGCTTCCCAAGAAAGCTTATGATAGTTTCAGCATTTTCTGAGATCTCTTGGCAAGGACAACGAATAACTCAATTTGACAGAGTTTGCAGAACTAAGGACGAATGCGATAGCAGATCTTTTCTCTATATTAATAGTTGTTGTCTGTACCTGTATTATTCCTGACTCCCTGCAGAGTAATTTTATTACCTCATACTGTTAGTAACCGGACATGTCACTGAAGGTTAGGTGTGCAACTAATTGAACACTCATAATTGCTTGTACAGTGTTTAAGCATATGATTTTTAATTTTCTAATTAGTCATCCCACAAAAAATAAAGTTCAGCATGTGTGATCTTAGTTTTGGGCATCCAATTAAGATCAAAAATAAATTCTGTTTCAAGCGTGTGTGTGGTGGCATCATGTGGCAATAATATCCACGTTTAAAAAAAGAAATAATAGAGAGATAGATGTGCATATTTTACATGGGTAGCCTTACAAATATCGAGGGATATACCCTGTTTATTAAATCCAGGAGGGGCCATGGCTTAGATGGAGAGTCCTTGAGCTACGCAGACCCAATTAGTAGGGTCCGCGCTCACGAGGGTGCCGATAAGCCGCATGCCGTAAAAAGTGCGGGCGTTTTCGGGCGAGTTTGGCGTTTTGAAAAAAAAAGTATTCGCCCGAAAAAACCCGCATAGGCCCGAACAATGCCCGAAAAAAAAAAAAAAAACAGCCACTAATAATTCAAAAATACTATAAAAATTAAAATAAACTGACTATGTGGTAGCGAAGTTCTTAAAAGAAGTGTTTTTGATGGTTTTTGATAAAATTTACTTTATAAATAACTTATATATAAACTTTATTAACTTCTTTCTCTTACTTCTATATAAACTTTATTAACTCCTTTCTCTTCAAGCGCCTTCTTCCCAACTATCGTCGCATGGTTTGTTACAAGGAATTGCATTTCGGGAATGTTCCGGGCGAGTTCGGGAAAGTGCGGGCGGTTTCGGGAGACAACCGCCATTTTTATTTGAAAAGTCGCCCGAATTCGCCGTATATGTGCGGGCGTTTGCGGCTTATCGGCACCCTCTTCCGCGCTCTACTAGACAACTCCCGGCACAACCTCGTTCCCAGGGCAATCTTTTGCTTTTTTGATATCCGAGACGGCGCGAAGATTGTCAGAAAGAGAAAAATGGGCCTGGGGACGAGGTTGCTCCTGGCAACATCCAACAGTCCACACAGTGCGCCATCTCCCCAATTTCCCTCACATGGCTTGGGTTATATATAACTCTTGACGGATTCCTCCCGCACAGAGTACGAGAGCTATAACCACTAATCTACAGCACCATAATAATTAATAATTTGGACAGCCGTCATTATCGTTGGAAAAACATCCAACTTAATAACCCATCAACCCACAACCTCATTTTCACGTTTCAGTGGCCACTGAAGTATAGCTAGCCGCTGCACATTCAGTCAGGGAAAACAGCAAATTAAGCTATTCGCCAAATTTGGAGATTAGGATTCCAGCCTAACTTAGCTATGCTATCCTAATTGGGCTATGAAATTGTTTTAAAAGCAAAAAAATCACCGTTAACGCGCTATCCGCATCTTAATTTCACTGTCTTTGTGCAGGTAAATTTCAAAACTTTGATACTTGAAAAAATCGTCGCATTTGTACGACGGAACTAAAAAATATTGACCAAAATCGGCAAAATATTTTGCGCGTAGTCTAATTAGCATATGATGGCCTACCTAGGAGTTTCTTTCCGGCCAAATATCGTCTTTCCGCAACCGCCATTTTGAAAACAACATTTGACATCCTTATTAGGCTATTTGATATCCTAATTAGGTCATTCTCGCAGGAATTAAATATTTCGTCTACCAGTGGTTAGTTTTCGTTGAAATTTTGATGAGTTAGGTGCAGCATTGGTAAGAATCAAAACAACAAGTATGGATGCAGTAGTTCTAGGGAGGGTTTATAACCACACTTTTCCAAAAACACGGTCAAACTCTCATAAAAATATCATACACAATTTTGCTTGTGACGTCACAGCTGATCATCCAATACAAAGCCCTATGGTGCTGCACACATCAAGGTAAAGTCCATATGATGCTGTGCTTAGTCATGAATATCAAATCATACAACAATGAGTAAAAACAGTTCGTGACGTCACAACTTTTCGTCACGCTCCATGGCACAAAAATGCGCTGATCATCAGCAAAAATCCACTGATCATCAACGCATGCGTAGTACCATCAGTGCTATCATACGCAAGTGGAGTAGGGGGAATTCCCAACTTGCTCCGTAATCTTCGGACTTGTTGAAATGTGTGTATAATAAAGATGAATTGGTTTAAGAATGCCATCAGCAAACTATATAGCACCATGTCGGGATCAGTGGCAGCAACTCGCGACTCTCTTGCCGATCGACTACAGAGTGTGCGGGATACCGTTTCATTCTATTACAACAGGGCAAAGGAACAAATTTCGGGAGGTACAACGCTTCACGACGAGACTGAACAGGAGGCAAGGGACTACTCGGAGGATATTGAATATCAAGGTTCTGAGGATGATATCCAGATGTTGGAAGATGGAAATAGGATCAAAACATAGCATTTCAACAAACAGTTGAACCAACCTCTAAAGGACGCTGTTATCCAACAAACTACACCACACGTGGATATGCGCGTTAAAGTTGTGTACAGCTTTAGCTGTGATATTTACAAGGGTGCAAGTGGTGTGTCTGATTACCACAAAACTAAGAGCTACATTTCGCTATCAAGCATCACCGAAATTGAAGCGTTCATTGAAGAATGCGAAATGAAGCGTCTCGATTTGGAAGATGGTGAATTTTGGAGTAAGGCTTATTTATCACCCACTAGAACCACTGAGACCTCGGGAGCCTATGAGGGCAAAATTGTTCTTGGTCACGTACGGATCAAGATGATAAGCACGCATGAAACCCCTCTTGGGATGCGGCCCTCTCCCGGATTGGTTGCGAAACAAGAGGTGCATTTACGCCATGGATGTAAAGATGCCAGAACGGACCTCCTACGTTATCTCGAAAGTACCACGAGGACCCTAAACTAAAGCGTAAAGACATGCGCCCTACGAGGCTGTTGGATATGGACGGCGTTGCCAAACAATTCAAGATCAACATCAGAGCATTAGAGGAACGAATGCTAAGTTGCAAAGGGGGAAGCTGAAACGTATGCCGAGCAGGGCGGAGAAGGTCTTTTACGATGAGGGGTATAGCTATGATGCATCAAAATAGGTGGAATACATGTCAAAACAAACCGAAAGACATATTCATCATGCCCTATGTGGTCATGGTGGTGAACGTGTTATCCGTGATGGCAAAAAAGAGTGGAAAGTTGATGGCTATGAGCCTATCACAAAAACTGTTTACGAGTACAATGGTTGTAAATGGCACGGATGTCCCTGTCTGTCCGAGAGAACCAAAGCGGAGAAGACTCGTTACACTGCAACCCAGTCTAAGGAAAGGATGATACAGGACCACGGGTACAACCTCGTCGCAGCTTGGGAATGTGAGAAACCACCCAATATCAAGAGGTACTTTCAGAAGGAATTCAAACCCTACCCCCACTATATTGTATTTGACTTTAAAGCTCTCCGATCACCTTTAAATTATCAGGAAACCTCTGATCTAACATACCTTTCGAGACATGTTCCTATAAGTGTTGATATTGCCGGTAGTTTGAATAGCCACCCGACGTTCATCGGGCACGAAAATCCCAAGGTCTTGGTGAAACAGTTTGTGGAAGAGCTGGAAAAGAGGCATGCCCTGATTTTGAAGGAGGTCGAGAGAATGTATCCGAAACCTGATGACTTTGACATGCTCTCCAAAAAGAACCAGGAATTGTGGAACGAGTGGGTAACCCAAGTGGCTGTGATCGGGTTTAACAGCGGCAAGTACGATCAACCTGATCAAGCGGTATTTTGTCGAAGATATCGCGCAAGGCGATAAGATCAAGATGGCGAAAAAAATAGCGACTACATGTTCCTCACCACCTCGAGGTTTAAATTTCTCGACATCAAAAATATACTTGCACCTGGTCTAAGCTATGACGGTTGGTGCAAGTCGTTGGAATGTAGGCTCCAAAAGCTTGTGTTTCCATACGAGTGGTTGACGAGCCGCAACAAGTTGAACCATGTTGGGCCTGTGGCTCACGAGGACTTTTATAGCCGTCTAAGTGGGAAAAACACACTATCTGGCGAAGAGTACGAGACATTCTGCGCTGAGTTTTACAGGGGCTGCGTCACCATGATGGACTGGCTGCGCGAGTACAACCTAGCCAATGTGGAACTTTTCATTGAAGCCGTAAACAAGACGAGGTTGCAGTATTATAGGCATGAAATCCATATTTTGAAGGATGCGGTAAGTATTACGGGTGTATGTTCTGAACAAGTCCCTATGGTTGAGCCCCAAGTAAGAGCAATACGCTCCGGGAGACCCATGCAGGCACAGGTGCGTGGAATCTTGCTACATCAAGGGTTGTAAGAGTTGTAAACAGGTACAAAAAGCATGTGAAAAATGTACGAGAAATGAGTCCTACTAGCTCTTGCGGACGGGGATGGTTGGTGGTCCCGCGATCGAATTCTGTAGGTACCATGAATGAGACGTGGCAGGTATTAGATCTCACATGTACAGCGAAACCCACAAGTGCAGCACCATTCTAGGGTACGACGCAAACATGCTCTACCCGAGCACCATCATGCAAGACTTTCCTTGTGGGAAGAAACAGCTGATCAAGGTGGCCACACCTTCATCAGAACACGATATCGAGCTACTAGCGCGAGGTGTGCGAGATGGAACCCTCTTTGGCTTTGCCCGGGTTGATATCGAGGTACCCGAGGATCTGCGTGACAAGTTCGGCGAAATGGCCCCGCTGTTTTTCTTCAAGGAGATACCTGATGATCAAATCCCCAAGCACATGTACGAGTACTTAAAAACTACGGGTAGCAAGCGTGTCCTGGGTACGCGTAAGCTTTTTGGGGTTCATGAGAGCTGAAAAAATCCTTCTGTATACCCCTCTGCTGAAGTGGTACCTTGACTATGGGCTGAAAGTGACTGCTTTTTACCAATACCTCAAGTACACTCGGGGTAAACCCTTTGCATGGTTTCTGGAAGAGATTGCCGATGTACGACTACAGGCTGATAAAGACCCCGACAAGCGTATTGCGGGAGATAGTTGAAAGGCAACTCGTTCTACGGCAAGATGATTGAAGACCTAGCGAGGCACGCAAATACTACGTTTACGAGGAATGAAAAGGAGGTTGATGCAGCCCTGCGAAGAAGCCCGTACCTAGAGGATCTTGAAGAGATCGGAGATGCGTACGAGCTTAGAAAAGGCAAACACAAGTGTAGTATCGATAGAGCCTACCAGTGTGGTACTGCAGTATATCACTCGCGAATTTGCGCATGCTCGAATTTTACTACGATTTTCTGGACAAGTATGTGGATCGTCGAGACTTTGAGTAATTGTACATGGACACCGACAGTACCTATTTTGCCATATCTGGGGAAGAGTTGGGAGATGTCGTTCGCCCCGAACTCCTTGACGAGTATGATGAGGATGTAAAAAACTGGCTCGTCACTGATAGATACTCGAGTCGAACAGGAGGGTTATTCAAAGCGAAATTCATTGGGTTTCGGATGATTGCCCTGACAGCTAAGTGTTATTTCGTCGAGGGCAAAGAAGGTACGAAATCTTCATGTAAGGGCATGTCAAAGAGGCAAAATGCTGTGACCTGGAGTAGATACATGAGTGCGCTGAGGGGTGGTTTAGACATGGCCAAAAACGTAGGATTTTGAGTACACAACCAGGGTATGGTTACGTACGAACAATATATGCTCGGGCTCTCGGCGTTTTACGATAAGAGAGTTGTACATGACGATGGGGTACATACCTCCCCACTTATGTTGTAAGCATTTTTGAATTACGAGGTTTTCAAAAAGCTGTCCAAAGTTTTGTAAAGGTAGTACTTTACAAAACAAGAACAGAATGTAGGGGACCAGGAAATGCACACAATGTCAATACTTTTTAATCCCAGAAAGTTTTAGGGTCAAAGGAAATGGGCAACAAACAAGGCGATGCATCAAATGCCTTGTTATAAAGAAGGCATCACAGAAACGTACCAAGTGTCCACATAAAAAACGAAGAAACCAATGCCCCATATGCGATCGCCCTGCCTATTAGTGTAAGCTAATTCTAGCTAGGATTCGTAATGTCCTAAATCATCATACGGAGATAACATCCCAGGAATATCTAGGGTGCGACAGTGTAACATTCATGAAGCACATCCAGGCCCAATTTAAAGGCCGTAAAAACTAGGGAAACCGAAGGCAGTGGCAGTTTGATCACAAGGTGCCGCTAAAGTATAGGGAGAACGGGGTATACCCCAGCGAAGAGGTGCAAATTGCAAGACTCCACTACACCAACATGCAGCCCATGTGAGTTTCAGATAACCAAACGAAAGGTAATCGATATATCTCCGGGTAGAATGTGGTCTAGCGCGGTTGATCAAACGCACTCGCTATAAATGAAAGTGTGTTTGTATATAGCTATACTTTTACCCTATGCCATGATAGCTTATGTTTTTTTTCGTTATCGCCATACAATAAAGAAAATGTCAGATCTTGCATAAGTATTCAACTCAGCCTCAGAATATTTTGAGCATGTAGAGAAACCTACTGATAAACGTCAGGCTTTGAAAGAAGCCCTGAGGAAAGGCAAGGGGCATTTTGTACCAAAGAAATATACCGAGGGGTTTATCGACAAGGCTCCCGATGAGGCAGTAGAAAAGGTAAATACCGAGTACTTTCAACGTGAGCTCCAAGAGAAGGGGGATAGGACCGCAAAAGCGTTGACTACTCACGTAGTCAATCTGTACACAAGTTTGATTGGAAATTTTGTGGATATCGACAATGTTGATAAATTAGGTAGGAACCTTGAAGAGGACCCAATTATTCGGGATAGCGTGACAGATCTCATAATTGTAGTGTACTGCACCATTGGGAGGTGTTAGACACCCATTTTGGTAGCAGGAAATACCACTAGACATATGAGCAAAAGAGGATGGCTCGGAGAATAAGGAGAACAAAGATGAGTAGTGCGTGCAGTGTTATTATCAATCAGCAGCACCCCGCGGAAACAATTGTTGAAGTACACAAAAAGCACCCGGGAAGAGTTGCTCAGGGGCACAGGTAGAGGCACTGATGAGGGAGAGGAAGCTTGGAATAGCTCCACCAAAGAAAGAACCCATGACGTTTAGAGAGTTCTTGAGATACTTAGAGAGAGATTTAAATACCCCCGAGGCTACACTCAAAGGGATTAAGGAGACTTTTGAGATCCTTGATGATCAAGGCCTTACTACCCATCTTGAAGTAATTTGTTATAAGTCTTAGGGCTTATAACAAATGAGTGAGGAGTCTACTAACCAAGTCATAACCAAGAAGAACGAAGGTCGTGTTGCTGCTGGCAAGAGACTTGCGGAATGGAACCGAAAGAACAAGGCCGACTTATAGAGGAACGGGGGCAAAGGTTCTTCCCTGGGTAATCAGGAACCTGTCGTAGGTCCTCCCAAGTCGATGGACAATGTATACCTTTGCGGGGTAGGGAGATAGAAAGAGAGATAGAAATCAACATGGAGGAGGCTAAGAGCTGCTCGAAATGCAAACACTCTTTCCCCTTGAACCATTTTAAGATCAAGCGCAATGGTCGAATGCTAAGACAATGTATCAAATGCCTTGATGCTAACAAGACTTCAAGGGAACGCTCAAAGTGTCCGCATCAAAGGCGTAGATACAAATGTAAAGAATGTTGCGGTGGTGGGATTTGCTATCATGAAAGGCAAATATATCAGCGTAAGGATTGTAACCCTGATGGTTATCTCACTAATGCTAACCGCCCCGGGAACCGGCCTCTGCATGCAAGCAAAGAGCTCATAGCTATCTGTAGGGCCCATATTGAAGCCCAGTTTTCCGAGTAAATGACCTGGGAAGACTATGAGTTTTTGCACCTTGATCACAAGATACCCTATAAATATCAGGAAACTGGAAGATTTCCGACGCTTGCTGATGTTGCTAGGGTATTTTACCAACACACAAGGGTGTAATACAAATGGATAGGACATGCTCGAAATGTAGAAACCTTCTTTCCCTGGACAGTTTTAAGATCAGGGGGAATAATCGAACGAAAAGTTGCATAGATTGCTTGGATAAGGCGAAGGGGAAGCGGGGTACCAAAACAAATGCAAAGAGCGTGATATCAACTACGAAGTAAACACTCTTAATATTGACAGGGAAATTAGAGGATTTAGACAGGATGAAGATTACCTACTTCTCTATACCCTGCTGACATATGATATTATACACAAGTACGCTGAACTCATCGGATCACCCTCTGAGCCATCCTATGTCAGCCAGGAAAATGCATTGCTCGTCAAGAAGCACCGCAAGGTACTGCGGTATCTAGTGGGAAAAATAACATACTCTCCCCTACCTCTGGAATATAAAACCCGAAAGACCAAGTCTTGCCCCGTCTGCCGTGGTTCTCTTGTTAGTAACCATGGGGGCGCATGGATCTGTTCCAGTTGCGCCGCCCTGTACCCAAAAATTGAAAACAGGAAATGGGGTTACCAATAAAATGATGTTAGACGTTGTAAAAGACCCTCATACGGCAATCTTCACGGGCCCAACATCATGTGGAAAAACACAACGTGTCCTAGACCTGCTGGAAAACGAATACAGACACCACTATTACAATATCATCATCTTGTGCCCTACTATACGGTGGAATAAGACCTATATTGAGAGGGCCTCGTTCTGGAAGGACAACTCTTTGAATGCATCCAAAAATTATCGTCGTTATTGGCAGGTGAGGGGAGTCTCTTCATAGTCAATAATATGATAGCCGACGAAAGCCTCGACAAGCGTCGACAGTCCCTGCTTGAATTGGCTATTTCAGGTAGGCATAAGAAGCATAGTCTTTGGCTATTAACGCAGTCGTATACAGCTCTCCCCAGAAATTTGAGACGACAGAAATAAGCCTTGTTTTTGAGAGGCCCGATATGAAAATGATAGACGAAGAGACGAACATGATTTCGGACTGGGATGACACAAGACTGAATTGATAAAAATCTACGCACGCATGCTTGTACGCGAGGTTGAAGCATCCTAGGACTTGGAAAATCCTCGAATCACCACGTTGAAAACCGGTGGCTGAATATTGGTATATAGAAATGTCATCGCAACTTTCCGTTGAATTTAACAATAGCAAACTACATACCGTGACTACCAACGGCCGCTCTTGGACCTATGCCAAGGAAGTAGTACAAGGTGAACTGGAGTACAAGAAAGACACGTCCAGCACCATCTGAAGGCACTGCAGTCTGGAAAATTACGCTCACGGGGGAACCAGTAAACTAGCCATCTGACTCTCAAAAGTACAACCTCTGCATCAATGAGGAGGGAATGTACAAGCTGGTGTTTGGAAGCCGGCAACCCAGGGAAAGAAGGTTTAGGAAATACTGCTGCACCACGATGTTCCCAAAAATCCGTGATTAAGTACAACGTCAAGCCCTCGAAGAAAAAGATATGAAGATTGCCATTCTCGAGAACGATCTTGATTCCAGTGGTGAACAACTTGTGGAGCCAGGGTACGAACTCGAAGTACAGACCCAGGAAAATGCGAGGCTCCAAGAACGGTACGTACCACATGCTCAAGATCCTGGAAAGGACAAAATTATCATGATATGCAGAAAACATACGTCACAGGACGATGACGAGTATCATCATCTTCCATACTACTGTGCGCGTGTTCAAAGACGTAGTATTCCTACCAAAAGGAGATGATTCAAGGACAACTACCCAAAGTCCGAAGAGATTGTTGTCATTGATAATCCCAACGGTATACATGCCTTGTATACCGTTGGGATCGTTTTAAGGAGAATGGGCATGTGGAGCCTTACAGAAACCATTTCGGACTTATTGACCTAACTCGGGATGACCTGTACGATTTGGATGTTCCGGCATTAGATGACTAGGCGGGCGCTAATTTTTACTACTCCTGTAAGTAGTAAAAATTATCATTTTTGACTGAAATATCAAGAAGATGAAAGCCTATGTACAAAAACATCAATTTGCAGTGAACTACAATATTCAGGTACCTGTGCTACACTGTTGCATCAACGGAGGGTCATTCATTGGATATTGCTCAACCTGCGTGGACAATTTTAGGTATCGAGATGGAGAATACTATGAAGGATTTGAATAACCTACTGACGAAGACCTTTTAAACAGGGTAGCGTCAGGCGAAAAAGCAAGGGCAACATTTGCAAGAAGTGAGATCGACGAGGATATAGAGGCCGATATTCAACGTCTAAGGCTGCATATTGTTGACATTAAAGAGAACAAATATGGGACACTCTGTTACCAGGTTATCAAGGATAGGGATTTGAAGCTATCGGAGTTGGCTGATATCACAACAATAGGTGATATACTCAACTTTCCGATACCAGATAGACGCTCGGTCGATATTTTATGATAAAACGAACCTAATGTTATCAAAAGTATTGTATATGGATACCCATTCTATACACCACATCCTTTGGATTGTTGAAAGGATCCGAATGACGAAGATGATGATGACGAGGATGAAATAGATCTGGATGCCCTAGAGGTACTCTTGAAATTACTCTTCACCAATCCTTCACATCCTCCGGCTGTACCTGAACGTCCTCTGGAATAAGCATGAGTTCTTCGGACACGAAGCTAAGATCAGGACCATCTTTCAAATAGTAAAGTACACGACTAACTGCTACTACCCTATCAAGCCTGTAAGTATGTTTGCTCCAAAAGGCAACTGTTGCACGTCTTTGAGAGTCACCGTGCTCTTCTACTGGTTGTAGTAAATACAAGTACAACCCATCCTCGGGTAAGGGTTTTTCTTCGGGATATTGCTGACTTTTCGCAAGCAGGACATCATCCAGTTTGATCGCCTTGTTGGGCCTCATACCGATCATGACAGTTTTGCTGTTGTTTAGACTTTTTCTTGCTTGACCCAAATGTTACTGGGTCCCTCAGACGCCAGCTCTTGCGCATCCTGAGGTTCAAAGAGTCTTTTAGCGAGTACCTTGTTGTAGGACTCTACAAATGCCGTAAACGTATGGTGGTACTTGGTGGTAGGCCGTTTAATTCCCACCCCCTTGTCCTCTAGCAATTTTGTTACATTTGACTTGAATTCAGAACCATTATCACACTGAAAGGTTTTCGGATATCGAAGAGATCCCGCTTTATAAATGTCCTTGATCATCTCCGCGACCTTGCTGGCTGTTTTTGGTACGTAGGGCCTTGCAACCTTGTACCTCGAGGCCACCTATATAACAGATCAAACTGGTGCAGTTCGTTGGGTGTTGTAATTTTGAAATGAGGATAATCAATACGTTTTGGCCCTTGATATGCCTGAGAAACAAGAGTTGTCTACTCAGCCAGTGAGTGACCTTCTTTTTTGAGAGACCGGATTCCGAGGCTAGCAACTTAATAGCTTTTCGTCCAGTCCACAGATGTTCTGGCATGTAGTAAATTTGACTTAATTTCTTAGCCTCTTCTTCGGTAATGATATGTGATGTTTCTGACATGTTTATTTTACATGCCAGAAAACGTTTTACATATACTTGTATACTACAAATCCTAGAACGCACAATGATCCAACAATGAAGCTTAATTCGCCATCCTGTTGGTTCTTGGAGGGTGTGTAATAATCCAACAATTTTGAATTCTTATCGTTTGAGGCTATATAATACATTCAGCTTGGGCCGTTTTTCCATTGCTTCTCCGTGCCTTCTCCGCTCTGCTTCGCCGTGTCCTGAGAGTTTAGAAAACAAAAAGTTCGTGCCGCTAAATGCTCGTGCGTTTATTGCAGCACCTGCAACAATAACAGTAATCGTTGCCATTTATTACTACTCAACGCTGTGAAATCGGCCATCTAGTATGTTTAATTGGGCATCGTGAAGCAAGTACACATAGCATCTGAAATCCCCAGTTCTGTCAGCTTTCTTTGTCATATGCAATGTGATCCTGTCACTAAGCTTTTGCAGGGGTCTTCTGGAACCATGTAGTGTATGATCAGGAGACGCTCGGAAATCGATAAAGAGGGCGCATCTCTCGTTGAAAAACTGGCCAATCCTCGCATTGGAGTCGTAGCTTTCGAAGAGGTTCACAATCTGTTCCAAATGGTCCTTAGGAAGCATGGCATGTGAGTAAAAATCGTTGGGCTCACCCTCCACAGTGATGGATATTGTTTCTATCTTGGGGTTGTAGCACACCTCATTCTTTCCGGCATAGGATTTCACCATTGCAGGGTCCACGAAGAGTAGCAAGACGCCCTTTACACTTTTTGCAAGGATATCGATCTGGAGGTTATAACTGGTATCTGCTTTTTTAAGGGTTACTACCTTGTCCGGAGTATCCTTTCGTAGGGTAACGCGAGACGACTATACCGTGACATCATAGCCCTCGCAAGAGACTCATGGTTGACCTTGTCATACTCCAGGGCAGTACTGGTGATTTTATATGCTGCATCCGCTGCCTTGGTTGCGGTAGACCCCGAGGCTGCCGTACCTCCATCTTTGATCACGTGGCTATGTGGGGAAAAATGTAGGACAAACTACAATCTGTCGTATAATCCCGCTTGGTAGTACGATAGTTCCTTCGTTAGTTCGAACATTTTACCGAGAGAGACGGAAGAGGTGCTCCCATAGGCGGCAGCAATGGCCTTCTCACCGTCGGTACCTACATGGTCAGTGGCCTTGACCTTTAGGGCTCTGATGGTACCATCATTAGGGTTAATACCCTCTAGAATTAGGTTGTTTTCACACTCAAACTTGGGCAGCCACAAGTCTCTATAGACCGCGAGGGGTGCATAGTCTCTTATATTTTGAATTTCGTTGCCGCTTAGGGTGATATGTAGATTTCGCACTATACTCTTCCCTATGTTGATGACTAAGGTACGCTTCGTGTTGGTCCCCGCCAGCACCAGCTCAAACAGTAGCCTTATACTTCCAAGAAATATGACATTGTTTTGTCCTAGGTTTGGGATACCAACATAGAGGTCCTCATTCTGGTTAATTGTGGAGGGAACGTAACTCAACTTGACGCGCTGCCTTCTTCTTTTAATACCCAAAAGCTGTTTCATTTCTGCGTAGGGGTCCAATGTAGTTCCAAATGCACTCATTTTATTATATATAGTTTTAAATAAATGCCAACTAACCCATTATTTGATCATGATCTTCCGGGTGAGGAGGGCCGTCCAAATGATACTACGCAATCAACGCCAAAACCTCCAGCAACGCCTTTTGTTGTTCTCCTAAAGACCGCCAACGGTCTTTAGGAGAACAACAGGGTGTGCCGGGGGCTATCCTTTCAAAGCAGAGGCAAAAAATAATAAAATCAAAGGTCGACAAGCTCTACGAACGTTTTGAGGAGAGGTTAGGGAAGCCTATTTCATTACCTTATGACAAGTTTAGGCTGGAAGGGAACCGTTTTTTTTAACGATATAGACCTTACAGCATTAATTACAAAAGATAAGGGTGGGTTGCGGGCTGCCGGGGAGATAATAAAGAGATTAAAGGCAGATCTCGTGCGAGCCCTGGGTTGCTCCGACTATGTTACTACAGGCAATAGGGGTAAGGCAGCTGCCCAGGCACTTGGGCAAAAGGTTGATGACATTGTGAGGAAAGACATGGGTGATGATATCATTTCGATGGAATCAATAGAGGAATTTGTAGATGCCACGGAGAGCTTTATGGAAAAAAATTCATTTGGTGGTACTGATGAAGTATTCACGGAGCGCGAGAGGCGAGGACTAAACCTCGAACTCCAAACTATAAGAGACGCCATGAAGCTACTGAAAGGAAAGATTATCCTATACAATAGCGAGATCGGCAAGGCGGAGGGCAAGGGGAAAGAACTCGAGAAGCAGAAAGTCGGGGTAGACGAAGGACAAAGGGCTAATCTTGAGAGGGAAATAGCAAAGCTTGAGGAAAAAATTGAAAAATTGAACGATTTAAAAGAGGCCACGCAAGAAGCAGAGGGGATACAAGCCCAACAAATTTACAGCCAGCTGAAGAATATCAAGGAAACGTTGATGAAGATTGCCGGAGATGACACGTCTTTGCTTGAAAAGCTTAAAATTTTATCGCTATGTCGCTATAGCGAGTATCGTCTCCGCTGTTAGTTTACTGATAAGCACCATTGTATTAACTGCTACAGGGGGAAGCACTGGAGGTGCTGCAGGAAAGGGGTTTGTAGAGAAGCAGCTGGAACAATTAGAAAAATTCCTCAAATACCTGGCAGCTAAAGCAGGTGCTGCATTACCCGGGATTATGGGCACCATAGTCTCGTTCTTTCTCAGGGTAGCGGCAACCGTTGCCGAATACAAAGCTAAACACCTGTGCATGGCAGTCGCTGCTGTCGTTGTGCTTGTCGTGGTATACGTTTGAAAGAGGAAATAGTCTAATATTAGCTATTTTTAAGCCATATGTAGGCAATGATGAGAGCTACCACCGTTGTGATCAATGCGGCCTCGGTATTGTCATGTTGGTTTTGACCTTCTATAAGTGGTGGGTTTATATCCCCTCCTCCCACAAGGGTAATACGTGGTGTGGTTTGCACCTCCCTGGAAGTTGTTGGTTTGATAGTATGCTTATGGGGTGTAGTATGTATAGGTCTTTTGATAGTATGCCTAGGCTGTGGATTGAAAGTATGCTTAGGTGGTAATTTGATAATATTCCTAGGAGGTGTAGTATATATAGGTGTTTTGATAGTATGCTTAGGAGGTGGTTTGATGACCCTCTCTGCATGCTTCACAACAGGCTTGTTATTTACATCAAGCTCGACCCCCACATTTACATTGGCAGGTGCGATCACAATATTGTTGTTGTACCCATCAATTTTACCAATGCGTAGGTTCATGTCCGAGAGCAACATGTACACGCTGGGCATGACGGCGAAATTTACCGGAGTTCGGGCATATTGCAACACCTTCTAAAATTGCGTGATGTTATGTCCAACATTCTCCTCTCTCCGCACTATGGCTTCAAATTTTTGTAACAAAATCTGCCTTGCCGTATAGTTGTCCGCACCAGACCCGAGTAAGGATGTCTTAGCCCCTGCTTGCGACTTAAGCAACAGGATCACGCAAACCCGGATACCTTCACTTAATTTGGTCAGACCTACCAACGTCAAGTCCTGACATGTTGGCATGATGAACTTGGCCCAATCACCATCAACCTGAGGCCACCATCTTCCGTTGGTAAGTGACGACATGACGGCTTTGAATTTGTACAGACTATTAGGATCTGCACCATACTCGCGACATACCTGTGAGTAGCCAGAGGTTAAATAGGGATTTTTATATTGATGAAACCCATTGTCATATGGCATGGGTACCTTCATCCTGGTAAGGATGCTGGCCATGTGGTAATAGACGTGAAATTTAAAGATAGAATTGACATGGGGTACCGAGCCTGTCATGTGCTTAGCAGAGATGCCCAAGGCAGTGGTTGCGCAATGCGTAGCGAAATTCACCTGGATATTCCAGTAGTCCAGGGCCTGTCCTGTCCAACCCACTCTGGTCATTTAGCAGATTTGTAGGGATTTTTATAGCATATTTGCTGAATTCAGGAAATGCCACAGAAATGTGTGATTCTGTAGACACATACAGGTCCTGATGTTCCAGGTTTGATATACCAAGTGGCCATTCTCCCCTGTTGGATTTGTATTTTGCCTTGGGGTTGTGCGAATACATGTTCATCGTTTTGTTATAACAAAACGGTGAAGCAACTCTACATTACTGATATTGACAAACCTACGATATTAAAGACTACCTGGGACAGGATACGAGATTTGGCTTGAAATCGATAAGTATTCGACCCGTGTGGCTGGAACTTTATAGTGACAATGAAATCGTGATCCGTAAAATAGGGCCGGATCAGAGAAAGATTAGGATTGAGATCTATAATGGTCTGTACAGGATTGAGGATTTGGCAGCTATTGTGAACAGTCAGGCACAGGAGAGGATTAAGCTCTTTGTCCTGAAAAATAGCCTCTGCAGGCTCCGTGTCAGGGACGGGTACTTGGTGGTAATTCATCGACAACTGCAAGAGCTCTTGGGCCTACCCTACGACCCTACTAAAAAGTACTATATGAAGGGTGATTATGATGCATATTACAGGACTGAGGTCTATACTCGACTACGTCTTGTTTGTCCCCAGTTGGACGAAGACGACTGCCTACTGGATGGAAAAAAGTTTAAAATTCTGATCTTGCTTTCCAGCAAGGAGCTAAACGCTTGGGGGAATATGCTGACCTGGAGTTTTGACACTTGAATTTACATGCGTTTGAAGGGTTTGACGGAACGTCTCGAATTCATGCTTACAGATGATTATCATCATAAGAAAAATGTACCTTTTACTGGATTAACGATGCATCTGCTTATAGAATAAATGAAAGATGTAACGAAGCTGTACCCAAATTTAACGAGTGCGCCTGCTCAAAGCACCGACATGCCGGAGGAAAGCCAGACTTAAAAAGATTGAAGATATAGAAAAGTATCTGCGAGATGAAATCAAGAAGCGGGACAGGCTTGTTAAGAAGTTTATAATGCATGGGAACTTGGTACGAGGGTATTAGGCTGTTTGCTGAAAGTAAATTGAATTCCATTGTCGATCTCATCTCAAAGGCTGTTGAAATTGGAGTTGTTGATGAATACAAGTATCGTCTGATCTCTCGGGAGAAGGAAAAGTATATGCTATTGAAGGAACAGGTGAGGCAGCGGTTTAACCGTATTGTTGACTTTATCAATGCGCAGGAGCGTGCTCAGCTAGTTGCCAAGGGAATACAAGAGGGAAAAGATGAAATTTTAAAAGAACTTCAATCTGTACAGTGTGTAAGCTCTACGTAGATTCTCCACCTACTTACAAGCCTTAATTTTTATATATTTTATAGTCCTTGTAGGGGCTATAAAATATATGTTTTTTTTTAATCCTTACTTAGCAGTCATTCTTTTTTGAAGTCCTTATACCAACATTCCACAAAATGTACCTGGGGGTAGTGGTTTTTACCTTGCATATACTCAGATGATATGGCCAGGATGGCACTGGTATGGCAGGGTTCATCGTAGGGTACTGGCATACCATGGAATTTAGTCGTGATCGCGTCCTTGTAGTATTTAAGCTTGGCGTTCACGTAACGGTCCTTTTTCACAGGCTCTGTCGTCAATTGATCAGAAATCAGCTCTTCGATCTTGGACCAGATTTGACGATACTTTGCAACCCAATCAGGGTACTCTTCGAAATCAAGGCTCATCGCTGGTACAGCATTGGCGTTGTACCGAGTGACCCCCCTGCGGGGACCAGATTTTTGGTGTTTTTACCCTCAAAGCAACTACGATGTATCGTGTATGGTACCCTATGATGTACCGATTATCCTTACCTCCATTGGCAGGAATAGGATCTGACACTGTGAGGTAGTCCACGTTGAATCGTTGATGTCTGTAAAGGTAGCAGCAAATGAGTAGAATATTTTGGGGTTGACATATTCTTCTTCAAATTTCAGCATCTTGTTTATTGAAATTCAAACAACTTCTCATTCCACATACACAGCTACCCCCGTTATATGTAGTGTATCCCTGATAACAGTAGCAACAAAACATTATAGCCTTTACCACAAACCAATATGCGCAGGTACATCGATCATACTCATCGAGTACCCTTTAACAGTCCTTCCATTGTTCCACTTATTTACAGTTATAAACATCATCTTCTAAGTCTTGAATCCTTCGTTCATTGTCCTTGTCCCTCTCTGATTCTTGTACTAATGCTAAGGCCATAAGTAAGAGGGAGATACCAAAACCGGCTAGAAAGGTCATGACTACTGCAGTTCCGAATATATCGAATTTTGATTGACAGTTAATGCACATTTATTAGTAGCTTTTTTTGAATTCACATTTCTACTGTGCATGCGTTGATGATCAGTGGATTTTTGCTGATGATCAGCACATTTTTGTGCCATGGGGCGTGACGAAATGTTGTGACGTCACAAACTGTTTTTACTCATTGTTGTATGATTTGATATGCATGACTAAGCACAGCATCATAAGGACTTTACCTTGATGTGCGCAGCATCATAGGGACTTGTATTGGATGATCAGCTGTGACGTCACAAGAAACATTGTGTATGATATTTTTATAAGAGTTTGACCGTGGTTTTTGAAAAAAGTGTGGTTAAAAACCCTCCCTAGAACTACTGACGCGAATGTGCGTATTTTTTTGCAAAAGCTAAAAATATGATTTCATATCCTAATTAGGATATCAGCATGGCTTAATTAGGAGATGATAGTCTAATTACTTTTCCCTGACTGACATTGGAATAAAACTGTTGTGCATAACGAAAGTAACATATATAAACACTTGCTAGCTAGCTACCTGACTAGACTGCTCTAGTAAAGTTGTTGTGAACTAAACAGCTAGCTGTGTTTCAATTTCACATCTTTATCGAAAAAATATTTCTCTATTAAATAACGACAGAGACCGATGTAAATAAAAAACTTCTTACAGGTTTCATTAAAAAATATGTTGTGTGTCGCGTCCTGAAGACCCCACAAAAATAAGTCGGTCGGGCGGTCGGGCGTATTTTCCCCCGGGATTTTCAGATCGGAGCAAGCAAATTCGTTCCCAGGGCCAAAACAGTATAGAGCCACTCGACATCCTTTGTAGACCATTTTTCGCCACCCTATAAACTGTCAGTAGCCATGGGAGTGCCCTAAAGGAATTAATTTTTACGGAAATTACTTTTCGCGAGTTTTTGTCAATTTTGCATTTTCTGGCGAAAAAAACTTTCTTTTTGAAAAAAATACCTCGCGAAATTTTCTCTTTTTATTACCAAAAGTGAATCGGTCGGAGGACGCAAATACAACATATTTTTGATGACGGCCTTAATTTAATTTTGTTTACCTGCGCCTCTCGAGCTGCAATGCTTTTTGGGTGAATAATAAAATACGGAACGTGATAGGAATTTTTTTACGAGCTTCCGTCATGGTTTCTTTATAATACTTTTACAACTAAATTATTTTATATTGTTAAAATTTTACAATCAAAGACACAAATAAACAGAGACATTCAACATGGAAGAATAACCTGTATATACATTTAGTAGACATTATAAATTACAAACGTTCCATATCCGACACTTCATCTCACCCATCTCTCAGCATCTTCTTAATGGATGGACGACTTTTTTTAAATTTCGGTCTGCTGTTAGAAAGCTGCTCCCACGTAAGCACACAAAAACTATGAAAACGCTATTTCTCTTTTAACCCAAGCATCCAAAATATGTAAAAATGTCAATGTCAATCATGTGAGTAAAATTTTCCATATTCTTGACCCATGCAACCAATAGGTGATAAGATTAAAGGCGCGAAGGAACCATGTTCCACCTGTAACACTCTCTCATTGCAATAACATCTTTTCTTTCGTTTTTCGTTTTGTTCATAACATTTAAATGTTCCCGAGTTCTGATAACGTCCTGCGATAGGATTAAAAACCCTTACGTCAAAGAATGCAGTCTGTCACACTTGCCTTGTCTGTTACAATTGCACGTCTTTCATTCAACAATAGCTGTTTCCCGTGGAAGAATCCACTGTATTCCATTTAATTTATGTAGCAGATATATGTCCATCAAAAAACAAACAATACAGCAGTGCGCATCTTACATCTGCATTATTATATAAATGACCAAAAAAATTAAAGGTTTTCAACAACTGCAGTATTTATGTGACATTTAAAATCTAAATCTACTAAAATTACTTGCTCTGACCATCTAACAAATGCGAAAATTATTCGGAAAGAAGTTTCCAAAAGCATTTCAACATACATCTCACCCATAAAATTTAAATCACTTAAAACGCCACATATATACAAAAAAGCTGATCAATGTCAAACACAAATCTCTCTCATTGTATATGTTAAAATCAGTTAGTTTATTGCAAACCCTGCCAAAGGTTGACACACAGTGTGAAACAATAAATTAATAATAAACAATAAATTGTGCCTCTGACAGAATTTTTTATCTAAGGTGTAAAAAAAGGGATTTGCAAGGACAAATAATGCAATAAAACATTATTTGATATATTGCATACAGTCCTTCCTCACCAAACTTTAGACAAAATGCCAACAAAAAAACGGTGTTTAAATCTAAAATTAATAAAGTCCTTTTAGCAATTTGCATGCTGTTTTACCATCAATAAAGTAAACAAAATTTCAAATCTCACATAATATTCTGTCACAAATTTTCATAAAATATATATATAAGTCATAATGAGTCATGTTAAACAACAGCAATCATTCTATATATAAGTTCATGGACTTAGCTAGGTATAAAGAACATGGCTACATATATATATATATTCCTAGCTAGCTAGCTAGTTGTTAGTGGTGGTTGGCTTTTTATGATGCTAGCTATAAAACATGTCTGGCAACAATAATATAATCAAAACTGAAAATAAAACATGAAAAAACCTTACAGAACCTTGCTATGATTAATTTATAAAACCATGCTCTTCTTCAAATGTTTTTTTAAAGATTTATTTTGAATGAAAGAGTAGAGAATACTCAAAAAGAACAGCCATCTTTTTCGTAAACACAATTTCCGTTTTGTGCTGGGAGCTTCATTTAACAGTCCGTATGCTTTGTGAATATCTAATACCGTTTCATATGTAGCGATACCTATATATATATTCTAACATAGAGTTTTTTGGCATAAGGGTATATATATTTATATCGTTATTAGCAGCGGGTTATATATTTACACCTTATGTGCGATATCTATGAAGTACATCCCTAATCTTTTTAGTTAAATTTTAGCGTACCGCCACGTCATAAGAAAGTGACCCGTGATTTCCGTGTCGTGGACTCACAGTTTTACTCACGCAAGGGAATTAATATATAAGATTTCTCCAGTTAATAGTTGTAACGCAGTTCAAAGCACACATCTTTACACACTTCTTTCAACAGAGGTGCTAATTTGATTATATCGGACAGACACAAACCCACCTTTCTTACATGATAAGGCGTGTTGTAAACTTGTTGCTACATTCACAATTCGCAGAAATGCGTGTGAGATTTCATCCATATCTAATTCGTATCAAATCCCAGAATTTCTGTTTTGTCAGTCGATACTCTTCATCGGCTAAAGGTATTGTTGTCAGCCAAAAGGATGCACTTTCTTCGGAAGCTATTGTGTTCAACTTCTTTTGATGCTCATTCATTTCGCGTGTCTTCACAATCTAATTTGATTTGTTTCTTGTGATTTTATCTTATTTATTTTGTTCTTCGCTTGACTTACATCATTCAAATCACATTGTCTTTCTTCATTAAAGATTTTAGAACGTAAATTCCTTTAGTTACTCATCGTAGTTACTTTACATATTTGATCTCTGACATTTCTGAGAATATAGGAATTCCCATACCACCAAGCTTTGCAGGTAAAGGTAAAAGTTTTCTTTTTAAAAGTTACACGTTACTCCATGTATAATAGAAGGTATGAATTTAGTATTGATAAGTTCATCAAACTTTTTAAAATGGCCTGATATCAACAGAACCGTTCGCATATAGTATGTCATTTTATTTCAGAATTTAGTAACAAAGCAACTGTAAGCAGCTTGTGTTTCCAGTTTCGCAATTTTTGACCAAATTTCACTTATCCGTGTCTGGATCTTTAAGTTCACGTAATAGTCTCTACATTTGTCACTACCAATCACTGCTCCGAGATGTGTTTCACCATCAGTCGTGCCATTGATTTTAAAATTTTTAAAATTGCGATGAGCTTGAGGAAAAAATACAGTCTTAAAAGTTCCAGGATTTCGAGGGTTCAGGAAAATACCCAAAATTCGATCCAATGTAACATAATTTGTTTCAAAATCTTTAATGTCGTTCCAGCTACCAGCTGCAGTTAAGTCATGCAAGTTTCGTAGCATTAATCGGATCTCTCTCTAAAATATCTATAATCATTTAAATCATTGATATGATTGTAATAGCATACACCGCCATTGCTATAGGATCGCCTTGGGTTGTTCCTTCTGATGATTTATTTCTTTTCCTCCGATTATAAACTATAGAGATGGATGTGCATAAAAATTGTTCACAATTGTAGCAATTGGGGATCAAATGATTTTCACATTATGAAGAAAAACGTTTCGAATTAGCATCAATAATTAAAACTCGGTTTGAATCTTATTAAAAACCGAAGTATACCAAGAGAATTATTGAAATTCTCAAAATTTCGATTTGAAAAAAGTCATATAAAATCAGGGTAAAGAAATAAGAATGATATTTTTTCACGAAAAGGTAGGTTATTTTTTTGTCTATTAGAACAAATAAGTTTGGACCGAGCAGTTCTAATAAAAGTTAGCTAAAAATGCCAATAAATAGGCTTTGTACCCCCCTACCCCCGTCTTTCGTACCACCTTCCCCCTGTGATTTCCCGATTTTGCGTTTGCCAGGAGCGAAAGACTGGGAAGTAAACTTAAGCAATCAGAAAACGGCTATCGGCTGATTTGAATTATCGTGTATTTTTTCAGACCTAAGACAAATACATAGTTTATGCCAAATCCTGATAATAATTGGCTTAGCTTGGCATGCTATTTCTCTTAATATTTCGAGTTGGAAAGCTTGTACCTTTTCTTTGAAGGCACACTATATTAATTTGAACGTTTATAATGCGCAAAAACGTGTTATATTCATGGCTTCAGTGAAACTAAGATTTTAAAGTACCAAATTATCAGCTTGAATTGGCATGTTTGGTATCCCTTTCATTAGGCAGAAGAAAAGTGGGTTGCGAAGGTACGGATGATTTGAAAGTTACTTTTACGTTTTTTCCTTGGTTTAATGTAGCTAGCTAACTAAGTTACTTTGTGATGCCTGTGGCCACCATGGAAAATGCTGTCATCCTTCAATGGAATCATTACCTAGCTACAGTCAGAAGAAGGAAATTTTATACAATTTTTAAACATTTCCTAAAATTCAAGTTGCTTTTTTTGTTGCATCGTGGAAATAAATTTAAATCACCAATCCAAAACTAACAGAAAAAAACAGAAAATATACCTCTTCATTCTTTAAGGTATATTTGCTCATTTGTGGTTAAAAACTTTTGCACTGTTGCTACTAGCGTCTTATTACTGATATATGTTCTAAACCTGAACTACTTTATCAAACGGTTCCTTTCCCTGGAAGTTCTACTTTGTTTACCTACTTACGCATGTTGTTAAATTTTTCAAAAGTCGAACCTTGCAATAATTTTTTCAAAAAGTGAGCTATGTACGACGTGTGAAGTCACAAATGACCAAGTGGAATTTTGTTCGATAATGGTGGTGACCGTTAATGTAATTATTGTTTTTGGGAGATTAAGTTTGGACATATATAAAAATATTTAAAAAAGATAAAAAATATTCAGGGTTTCATCATTTTCTTTGCAACCCTATTTTTTTGCATTGTATTTTATGAGCTTACAATAATGTGGTATAGCTAAGCTATGGTACGTAAAAACTACTCTTGAATGACCCTTTAAGAATGTGAAACCACATTATAGACCTTAATCAAATTTCGTGTTTTATGTAACTTTTGTGTTCAGTATGGTAGATTAGTATGCGTGTCAACTGGCCAAAAAGCCATATATATGAGGGCAACCTTCAGCACATTGTTAAATACAACTTGTACTTCCAAATGGAAAACAGTGACTTCAATTCTGTTGTCTTGGCCACAAAAAGTAGTGATCTATATTTTATGTGGCTAGTTTCATTAATTCCAATAAATTTACCCTGTCAATTTTGTACCCTGTCAATTTTGTTCCAGGAGGGACAGCATGACGGTTCTAGAGTGCTAAAAAGTTTCCATTTGAGCTACAAAAACCCTTTAATTTTCTGTTCAATAAGGAACAACTGTTATGTGGGATTGAACCCATATGAATATGAAGTGAACGCTCTACCGAGTGAACTACTTATTCCTAAAAGGAGACAACCCTCAAAGTAAACAGAGTTGCATGACTTTATTAATTATATCAAGCATATTGTATTTAGTAAATACTTTTTGAGCACTCTGTCCCAAAAAATGATATATATTTGTAGTTTAGAAATTTAGCTCTAAATATCACCCCTCAAAGGCACTGGATTTTAATGTACTTAGAGACTTTGCTATACATATAATATAATATAGTATATAAAAATATTTTCTGTTTCTTTTTAGATTGCATACAATTAGAGCGAGGAGAGATGTTATCTTTCAATACGTGAGATAAAAAAAGAAAGCGAAACCTCATCCCGCGTTGTTATTGTTTTTCTGTCAAAAATTTGAAGTTGTTTTATAAATCTTGATAAAGTTAATAAATTGTTTTCGTTTTTGGAGATTGTTTGTTTTTGTTTATTGTTTCATGTGAGTTTTCAAAACTTTTTGCAGCAGATACCGTGGCTTCAAGAAATCGTTTTTCATAAATAGTGCCGTTATTTTTACGTGAAAAAAAAACAACCCACAAGCTGCTTCGTTCGCCTTCTCATCTCCGAAATCGTTAACGCGAAAGTCTCTATTATTATCTGCGTTCCAAGTATTGTTTTCCGGTTGAAAGAGTGTACCTTACGACGCGCATCCCCTTAATTCGTGACATTTCGGCACACTACGGATTGCACACCTGATGTATTGCATTCCTTTCAGAATAAAGGTTTTAACTTTATAAAAGTATAACTTTGCATGGATGTTTGGCGTTAAAAGCTTCATCAATGTTGGATTTACGTCGGCCAACACTGACAATATTGTTATTATTATCAATATTTAATTTTATAATTCTGTGGAAAGAGGTTTTACGAAATTTCGTTTTTGTTTAGTTTCGCGCGATCTAAATTTCTCGTACTTTCTGAAAAGAAATATTCCGCATATATCTTTAGCTTTACTTTATTTTAAAGGTTTCAGAAGCAAAAGATTTTTCAAAGGAGTACCCATGTATTTAATAAACGAGAAATTTCATCAATATACTGCCTATCAACAGGTAAAAGAAATTAGTTCTTCCTCCTTTATGCAATCTTCGAAACTTTACCCCATTAACCCATCTATATAAAATTTTTCTTCGTTTTTGGCACATGGCGTAGACAGCGATGTTTTGGTGACATTTATATTCTAACTGGAAGACACCGTCGATTGACTTTTTAGTTTACAACTTCGTTGGATTTGTTTTAATTCTTTCTATGTACCAAACATACGTGTACAAAATTCACACGAGTTATCACTTCTACATTTCTTGTAGACAAACATCTATTATTGTTTTGATCAATGCTTGAATCAAAATGTTAACGAAAACACGTTCAAGTAAAATTTTTACGAAGGCTTTTCAAGCGAGAGTTGGATCACATAACAGACTTGCTAAATATGTGTTTATACACGAAGGTTTTGTCAAGTTATTATTTGATATGTTATTTGATCTTTACTTTACTGAAAAGCGTTTGCCTTGTTTGAACGTGATAGAAATTCTGCAATCTGGCGCGTTCGATGTCGCGTTGGACAAAAGCCTATGCGTCCTTTTTTCTAATGCCCACAGGGAAAAGAATTCATTTAGTCTCCCTCCTTAGTCTCCCCCTTAGACTTCATTTACTCTCCCTCCTGCCAAAACGACCTATTTGGTACAAACTCTGTTTTATACAGAGGTTGTTGGCTATGGAATAAATTGCCGCAAAATGTAAAATTATGCCAAACGGTCGAAGAATTTAAAAAGCAACTTTTGTCACAAAGAGTTATCTATTGTAGTTGTTAAATTTGTTTATAAATTAGAATAAAATTGTAAATAAATATTTTTTACAACCTCGTTCACAGGTTCTTTCGCCTTACTTTACAAGAAAGCATAAATTATTAGTTTTGGCTACACATTGTAACCAAAAAAAAGAATACATACATACATACATACATACATAAATACATACATACATACATACATACATACATACATACATACATACATACATACATACATACATACATACATACATACATACATACATACATACATACTTACATACATACATACATACATACATACATACATACATACATACATACATACATACATACATACATACATACATACATACATACATACATACATACATACACACATACATACATACATACATACATACATACATACATACATACATACATACATACATACATACATACATACATACACAATGTGCCTATCATTAAAAGTGTAGTATCTCAACTGTCACTACTATCCTAAAGTATCTTAACTATCCTTAGTATCCGTAGCATATCCATAGCATCCGAAGCACCTCTAACACCCCCAAATTCCCCAATTTCCTAAGTTTCCGAGCCATTCCTAGCATTTCTAGTCTCTTTATTATCCTAAGTGTTTCAGCAATCGCTCCGATCTTAGCCAATCAAGCATCCCAATGTATCGAGTGTCCTTACTATCTCCAGTGTCCCAACCATCCCTAGTACCCTTTTATCCGGATAATCCATAGTTCTCTAGTATCTACACCATCCAAAGTATGCAAACTATTTGTCTTAAGTATCCCAACCATCCATCCTAGAAGTATCCCTAGTATCCCTACTACCCTAACCGTCCATAGTATCCTAAGTTTTCCAACCATCCCTAATATCCTAACTATCCACAGTATCCCAACCATCCCAAATCTCTCTAACATCACAAGAATTTCAAGTGTCCCAACAATCCCTTTTATCCCTAGTATCCCCAGCATACTTACCATTCCTATTATATTAATTACCCAAGGTGTCACTACCATCAAAAGTTATCATTCCAAAATGATTCAGCCATCCATAGTATCCTTAGCATCGTTACCATTAACTTCTATTTAAATAAATTTTCACACGTCTAATTTTGGGGCAGAGTCGAATAATTGGCGATGCGAAGATATTCTTTTTTGCGCACTTAGATGCACGAAAATTTGATGCCCGCAAATATATCTTCTCAAATATGTTACACGAAACATTTCGATCATAAAATTAATAATCATCATCAAACTCATCTGTAGGGCTATTCATAGATCGGGTATGCCCAACTTCATGCAGACTCTTGTATAACGATGAATATCTTACTATTAAAACTCTCCTATTCCACATACCTGGAACTACTTGTGCCTCGTTGTGAAAAAGGTGTATATATCTAGGCTCACAAACTTAAGGTAGTCTTAAAGATATATTTAAGCTATCCTTACGAACAGTCTATTCACATTATTCTATCGAAAAAACAATTTCCATTATTTCATGTAACTGTTTAGCCATGTATTTGCTTAGATCATACACAAGTAGAGATGGAAAGAGTCCCTACATAAAAGCGATACTACAATCCTCGACAATAATTATTGCGAGAAAGACAACTTTTTGTCTTGTTTTCAGAGGGAACAGTAGCCCTGTAGAACAATATAAGCCACATTCATCAAACACACATGGGGTAGGTAGTCTACGTACCCCATGTGTGTTTGATAAGTTTGTTACTCCAGCAAATACAGCCAGCTTGTGTCACAGGAAATGTTAATGGTAAATCTTTTACTTCTGCACAGCTGATATTCGGTGAACCCGCGTTTCAAGAGTCCGTATACACAAGAGGGGAGAGTGTCTGAGTACCTTTACCTTATCCTTTACCCTTTCATAACTTACATCCTTTGTGCAAATTTTTCGACTGTTTGCACTATCCACACACGCTAGCTCGGTCGTCATAGTCTAGTTTTCTATTCATCCAGAGAACTCTTAGGTGCACGTGTTTCACGTCTCTATCACGGCCTCTATGCCTTGTTTGATACGCACTACTCATAAACAGTGGTTCTCTCAACAAATTAAATCTAACCATTACAGGTGCCTTTCACCCACTAATTATAACTAGCCATGCAGTCACGTGACTTAGTCTTCTTTAGCACTTTGAAAATACATTTTTTCCCTTTTCTTATTAACATCGCTAATCGCTTCACGTAATTTGTTATCGCTAACTTACCAAATCTGTAAGTATGGTTAACAAGCACATCGAATCTTTTTGTTATAAACAGACCCTTCATAATGACCGATCCATAACGACAGGTCGGGTTGTTTTGATTCTATCATGGATCAATTTCACTACCCAAGCGAAAAGCGGTATATAAAACAAGCCTGTGCGTCTGATGAACCGCCTGTTTTTTAGGTTATCTCTTTAATTTCACAACACCCTTTCTGTACATACGATATTTCGAATCCTCCACTGGTGAATAGGGACAACACCTAAGATCCTGACTTTCACGTTCACTCACTCTGACTCTGAACATTAATAAGTGAACATTAACAAGTACAAAATGCGTGAATCTAAAGTAGAAATAGCCAAGCAATTGCTTGTGGCAACAGAATTCGAAATTATCCGTCTTGAGGTTTTGTATAAAAAAAATAAGAGCGACAGATTTGTCCACAAGAATTAGAAGTCTAACGCAGAAAAGTGTTATAAACATATAGGCGATAACAATAGGAGAATTACGAAAGATAGCCAAGAGACATGACATGACAGGACTCCATAGTCTAAATAAAGTCGATCTTAATTATTTATTAGTGGAGCGAAAGGACAAATTTTTTTGTTCACTAGATACTCAGCTGCCTTCATTGTAAGTAATGTGTTCGTGGTAGTAGGATCAACACAGAATTTTATCCTGTACAATGAGCCTCGCCCACACTTTTAATTGTCAAACACATCGAGTGTAGATCACCATCATCACATTGTTTTTCATTGCTTTATCTGTTTGTTTAACAAAAAAGCTAGCAAAATCAGAGAACGAGAATGAGAAAATCAGACTCAGTCATGATGCATTGATTCCGAACACGCGCGTAGTAAAAAACTTTAAAAACATTTTCATACAAAGCAGAAATAAAGATTAACTTAGCACTGTTACGACCTTCTTGTGACTATGGTTACGTGTACTCTCATAGAGCGTTCTGGCCATTGGCCTGCATTGCAGCTTTTTCAAACTTAATGAATCAAACAAAGGACAACATTGTTTATGAAGAAACTTAATCAACATACAAAAAGGATGTGCTAAACTTTTTTAGTAACAAATTAAAAGTTCCTGGTTAAAGAAAATGTTCACGTCAATACGTCTTATGGTAAAGATGATTTTTTATCATACTGTTTTTTTTATCAGAAAAGTCAAAAGAAAATCGTTTAGAATCTCAATTCATTATCTAGCTAATCTTTTATAGTCCAGAGAAAAATTAAAAAAAAGTTTAAGTCAATATTTCAAGAAAAGGACTTAGATATTGTAATTGAATGCAACCAAAAAATTGGCAACGACCTGGATGTTACTCTAAATTAAAACGACGGCAAGTATAAGCCATACCACAAACCAGAAAGTATAATATAATACATAAACATTGAATCAAACCACCCTCCAAGTGTCAACAACGAAATCCCCCAAACTATTATAAAACGTCTATCAGATCATTCCAGGCAATGAAAAAAATATTTAATAAGGTGGCATTAGTATTCGAGGAGGCGTTGAAAAAATCAGGTTACACTGTAAAACTGAAGTAAAAAATGAGAACTCAAATGGTGATACTAACGGCAGAAAAAATTGAAAGAGAAAGATTATATGGTTCAATGCACCGTAAGCAAGAATGTAGAAACAAATATCAGCAGTTATTTTCTAAAATTAATTAGTAAGCACTTCCCTGTGAATTACAAATACCACAAACCGTAGCATTAGAAATCTGCCTTACTCATAATAATTCAACGTTCGATGGTAAAAACCTCTTACAAACCAATGGAAGTGCCTTGGGAGTTGCCAACTCGTATTCTTATGCAGACATTGCGATCCAAAGCATTGATGACGCTGTTCGTAACGCAATAGACAACCTGTATTAGGATCGTTTCAAGACTTGGCTAGTAAGTTTTATAATGCGCTATCATCAAAAAATGGAAAAAGTTCATTCCACCTTTTGTAAATACGTTAAAATCTACCTGCTGGATGTTGCAATGGCAACATCCCCAGCGAGTAACTGATTTTTTTTGATTTCTTAAGATACCAATGCATATTTTCCCTCTATCTTGTCTGCTAGTTACTCGTACGTTTCATTTTATCATAGTTATAAGAACAAAAAAAGTTTACATCGTGAGTTAGATCGATAATATTGATCTTGATGCTATATGGGCATTTGGTGAAATTTAGTAATATTAAATTTTTTAATTTGATAAGTTTTAGAAAGTTAATTTCTTTAGATGGATCGGATGTTACTGCTCCATTGCAACGGCCATACGATTGAATATTAATAAATAAATTTGATAAAAGCGAATTGTAAAATATAAAGATTCGTTGATGAATATTTCTTACTTTGGTAGTAAATGCTGAGAAGATTGGGACGTCGTTTTTGAAGAGATAAATTGAAAAGAGGTAGTGAGGAAATAGTTGCAATACGTTTTATAGGTAAATTCAAAGATGCTACAGCTCCTTCCTTCCTAGCTAGCTCTAAATAATAGCTTTTTAATAACCAGAGATAACATGGTATGTATGAGTAGGTATATATGGTTAAAGTGTTTTTCTTCTGTCCCCAAAACCACCATCCCACTACCCACAAACTATGAACTAACTATATATATATCATGCTGCTATACTAGAACTAGAAAATTGCCAGACCTGGATTGTGAACCTACATTTCCAATATTAAACCTCTCTGAAATGTATTTTATGTCACATATAAACAGTTGTGTAGAAGCGATCCTTTTCTTTAATGCATCGTCAATTACACGATCTTTTGTAATGATGTTTATCAATTCACTTCCTCATTCATTCTCTTATTCACTTTTTTTATCGGAAGAGGCACTTTACATATACTTATAACTTTATGTCTACCACAGTAAAGTACTGAACACAGTAGTTTACCAAATCTTTCAGTTAGCTCAAGGCTTCCATACAATAATATTAAGAGTTACCATTTGCCATCTGTAAAAAAGTTATAAGATAATAGATAGCGCCGAAGAGTATTTTCGGATGTTTGTTGACACCGGATACTTCGAACCATAAGTGCTCTATCTCGGTATCCAGTTGTTCAATGTCGTAGCGTCATACACAGTTAAGCGAAGACTTTATTTAACAACCAACGCCATCATCTTTGTATTTATTACGGTTGTTATAATAGAACTGATAGTCAGGAATTTGAACAAAGCAAAGTAAGATAGGATTACCTTTTAACCATGTTTCACTCATGCAGACAATATCAAAATCATATGAGTGCAACATAACGTAAAATCGTCAAAACTAGACCAACTTAAAGCTACCTTTCCAAGGTCTTGAGTTGAAAATTTTATAGCTAACGTTGCCTCTGTACAAAGACTGATCAAACTTTATTCGAACTACTAACCTTATTGGATATTTATTTCGAGATGATGCTATATGATTCCAAGCATTTGTTGTTCTTTTTGCCCAACGTTTCAACGTCACAAGCTACGTTGAAACAACGTCCTGCAACGTTGAAAAAACGTCTCGCTACGTCTTTTAAACATTGAAATAATTTCTCGCAACGTCTTTTCAACGTTGAATAAACGTCTAACAACGTCTAATCAACGTCATTTCTGCGTTGTTTAGAAATGTTCTCGCAACCATTATTCAGCGTCTTTTCAACGCTTAAGAAACAGACAAACTTGACCGAATCAAATCATAAACGCCATTGTGGCTTCAGTTTTACATGTCCATAGTTTACATGTCCATGTATCTATTCCCTAGCATAATTCCGACGCTTATAGTTGTGTTACGTTATTTGTACATGGTTATCGCGAAAAAGAAATAAAATCATTTCTGCGATATGTCATTTTTTATTATAAACATCGGCAGTATATACAACTTCTCCGCTGAAAACTTCCTAAATGAAACTTAAAGGCTGAAATACACTATCATTTTTCAATGATCATTTTCCAATTATCATTGAAAAATGACAGTGTATACAGGAAAAAATGTCATTTTTTACGCTCTCATTTCCAATGATCCTTAAAAATTAAAAGTTGAACATGTTTAACTTTTAATTTTTCAATGACATTTTTTTTCTATTGTTTTAAATCGAATCCATTGTTTTCGCACACGTGTTTGTTGCACGCGATGTAGTTTAGGCGTAAACATAGATAAAAACAAAGATTTGAACAACTAATTAACGCAAGAAGCGACCGAAAATTTTATTGGAATTGGAGAAGCAAGCCCAGTTTGTGGGACGAGATGATGTTTACAAAAGTAAATGGCCATACTTTCAGTCCTTGCTATTCCTACGTGACTCCATCGTCCCAAGAAAAACAACTTCTTCGATGGTGGGTATAAATTTCAGACAAATGTTTCTTGCCATGGAACAGCACCGGTGGAGTTAAAGTACGCACAAAATTTATCCCTAATAATTCTCGCATCATTTTTGTAGTTGTTGCTTCCAGCGAAATTAATCGACTCCATTCCTCTTTGTGTTTGTGAACGCCATTCACAACTGTGGACGGAACCATTTTTCAAATTTTTAACATCAAATGACCCTGGTGGTGAATACTCTGAGGGTTTTTTCTTACGAAGAAAATTGTGAAGTGCGCAACATGCTAGCGTGACTTTTTTTACATTTTCGGGTGGTAGCAACATTGGTGACAAAACAACGCGAAATCTATTTGCCAATATCCCAAAAGCATTTTCTACTATACGGCGCGCTCTGCTTAATCGGTAGTTGAAAATTCGTTTCTCACGAGATAAGCCCCGAAACGCATAGGGTTTCATGATATATTTTTTTAACGGAAAAGCATCATCTGCGACTATGAAATGTGGTAGTAAATATTCCCCGTTTCCTACTAACCTTTGGGGTGGAATATTGACAACGTTGTCGTGTATGGCTTTTGAAAGTGTAGAATTTTGATACACCGCTCCAACACTAATCCTGCCGTTGCAACCCACATCAACGTAAATAAATTTGTAATTTGCATCGACAAGGGCGAGCAGAACAATGCTGAAAGTGCCTTTATATTTGAAATAAAACGATCCACTATTTTTTGGCTGCTTTATGACAATGTGCTTGCCATTCATAGAACCAATACAATTTGGAAAGGTCCAAAGTTCTTCATACTGCAACGCGATTTTCCGCCATTCCTCCTCTGTACATGGTGTCTAAACAAATTTATTATAGGAATTTGACTACAATGAAAATACAGCAGAAAATACATATTGAAGCACGCGATATCAGTTCCGGAAGAAAAACGCGGGAAAACACTGAGTGCAAATCAACTCTACGGTCGCACTCTTGGAGAGAGTCTAAAAGCCATTCCAGACAGAATGTAAAAAGAATACCTTAAAGTTAAAATACAGGCGCTCCTTTTTCAAGCTCAGATGGGATTACTCGCCAAGGAACTCTTCAACACATGCCACACAAAGTTACCCACCCTTTTCCTGTTTTACAGAATATGTACCGACACCCAGTGAACATATATCAAAACACTTATCAGAGTCGAGAAAGTTTCTCAGATCTCAATCCAGAAAGTGAGGACTCACAAAGTGCAGGGTATTAATGTGTGACTGCTAGTTTAGTACGTTTGATAAATTACTGAACGAAATATATATTTACCTTGAGGTATTTTTCTTTTAATTGCATGTAAATAGCTTCGCAAACTTCAGGGATGAACTGTGACAAATTACTTTTGTGAACGCGAAATAAATACTGTAATTCGACGTAATTTATCCCACATGATAAAAACTTCAAAGTTGCGGCTACTTTGACTTTAGCAGGAATTGGGTCTCGCAAATGCGTTGTTTTTTTCTCAATGTCAACTTCTATGAGATTTAGGAGCTCATCAAAAATATTCGGCGGCATTCTTAAAAATCGCGTATACTCTGCAATTTCCTCTACACGCAGTTCATACACGAGAGTATCGTAGATGCCAAGTTCATTTCGCCTATTTCACCCATACATTTCTTTGCTTTCTTTTCCTACGTTTGGCTCTCTTTTTTGATAAAATATACACAACAACAGCAGCTGCTTTCTTCTTCAGAGTCCATGTTGCAAAGAAAAACATGATAGTGTATTCGCGCCAAAATTTGTCATTTTTAATGTCATTGGAATGTATCATTGGAAAATGATCATTGAAAAATGATAGTGTATTTCAGCCTTAACAGAGTTTTATAATACAAAATATAAAAACGATATTTAAAGTATTCACAACTGGTACTATGTGAGAATCTCCAACGTTCCAACCCAACGCAAAAAATGTAACGAAGCAATGACTAGATTGTTAAACAGTGCAGTATTTGCAAATTTATAGCTGCGATTTCATGTGCCAGGCACGCTTCCTGATAAGGCAACCTGTTAGTATGCTCAAATTCTTTTCTTAATGAAGTCAGAGTTGAATACAAGGGTGTTTGTTAAGAATACCAGTTGCGAATAAATACGATCATGATGCTATACTATTTTTTAAAAGTGTGAAAAGACACCATCCTCACCAGGTGCAATCGAGGTTGAAAATTACAATAAAAGTATAATGAATATTATATTAGCACTGTATTTCCTTAAAAAAGCACTCACTCATGAACATTCCATACTTTTACTAGTCACAACACATTCCATACTTTTACTAGTCAGAAACACTAAAAATTGTTAAGCTAAAATCACTTTAACATTTTGCCATTCTAATTTTCTGCCACAAATCAAAATTAATATAAGCTAGAAGGATTTATTACGGCGCTTGAGAAATTTATAATCCTTTCTGATATAAAAGTTGTTGTTGACAAATTATTTATTACTAGAAAACTATCACTAAACACCGAGGTGATAAATTATTTAAAAATTAATCGGTTTAATTTTCTTTGGCATTAGTTCTTTTCGCTTCTCCGCATCTATCACGTGACAAAATTCTTATCACATATTGATGGAGGTAGTTTGCAGTACAGCTGAACAAATAGATTTCCTCAGATTAATGTTTTTTTAAGAATTACTAAATACTTGATATTTAGCTTCAGCTTTATATTTTTTTGTCACAATGTTTTTAAATAGATTGCTATAAATGCTTGCATATGCCAGGCACGCCCTCTTATAAGGCAGCATGTTAGCATGCTCCAACCATCTGTATGTGTCAAGCATAACTGGTGCACATGAAAGCAAAATAGCAAAAATTTTAAATGGTTATTGAATCAAAAGTTATGTCTTCAAATAGATTGCTATAAGTATGCTTGCATGTGTCAGGCACGCCCTCTTATAAGGGAGCTTGTCAGCATGCTCCAACCACCTGTATGTGTCAAACATAGCTGGTGCATATAAATGCAAAATAGGAAAAATTTTAAATGGTTATTGAATCAAAAGATATGTTTTTATATAGATTAGTAAAAGTATGCTTGTATATGCCAGGCATGCATTGATCAATTAAATTCCCGCCAAAAATTAATAAATTTTGTTCTCCGCTAAATTGTTATCTGCTAAATTTTCTTCCCGCCAAAATTTTTGGTTCGCAAATATGTGTAATGTACTGTAAAATAATAAAAAAACTGGAAATACAAAATAACAATAATAGGCTGAACATATAAGGCTGAGGTCAGCCTGGCCATTATATCCATTAAATATTTTTTGAGAAATCTAGCTAGCATTGTTTTTTTAGAGATTAGTCTCTGGAAATAAATTTTTCTTACATTCTAAAGAATTCCCATCTTTCTTGTACTGAAATGTCGACATGTTGACATGCAGACAAATAACATCACTTCGGCAGTTTTTTGCCGACAGAAAAAAATTTGATTTAAAAGAATTTAGGGTCAAATGGTTTATTTCTAGAATGTGCCTAATATGCGTGAAAATTTTAGCTAACTTTTTCTTTCTTTAGATTCTGCTACGAACGCGACCGAAGCAAAGTTTACGAATTAGCATATGCTATACAGAAATACTTTACTTACGTCACGTCTGTGGTTCTTCGTTCTTTTCCCCTTGTGAGTTGATACGAAATTCACAAACCTTGCAAATTTCCTCATCGAAAGTTTCCCGCCAATGACTAGGAGAGATATTACATGCGACAAAGTAAAGGTTTAAATATGTGAAAGCGAAATAAATAAACAGTTATTATTGTATTATAAATTATAATTTGACAAAATGGATTGTATTTTAAATGTCTCACATCCATAATACAAGTTGAAATATTTGTTTCTCTCAAAATACGAAGACAAAAACCCCCCTGAAAAAATAAATCGAACGTTTGGTACGCTCTGTTGAAAAAAAATCCATTGAATTTTTTGTGTACGTTTCATGTTTGTGTTTTATGATGTTTTAACATAGCATAAAGAGAATGAATGCACATTCGGCTCTTATGTAAAACGCACATAGATGCAGATGTAAAGTCGCAAACAAATGGTAATATTTTGAAGCAGTAAAACTGCAGTAAAATTAGCGTTATATATGAAAAACAACATAAAGTCGGCATTAATATATCCAATCGCTGACAAATTACAAAAGAATTAAGTAAAACGTGCTTTGTTTGTTTCTAGTTTATGACGATCTTTGACGAACACCGAGTACGCTTTGTTATTTTGTTGGACAGTGTGTAACACTTCTATGAACGTCTATTTGGGATATAACTTTGTAAGCCAGTGTGAGACGAACTTAAACAAATGAGATTTGAATGAAACAAATTCTCGGCAAAAAGTTAATTTGGTGCAACTTTAAATAAACGTCGATAAGACGTTGGTTGAATCAACGTTGCGGGTGTGACGTTGAATAGACGTCGGTTGAATCAACGTTGCGGGTGTCACGTTGAATAAACGTCGATAAGACGTCGGTTGAATCAACGTTGCGGGTGCAGCGTTGAATAAACGTCGGTTATGCGGTCGTTGTAACAACGTCTTTTTTTGACGTTGTATCAACGTTGATATCGCGTCGGTTGAAACAACGTTGTGGAAACGACGTTGAAAAGACGTGGATGATGCGACGTTGCATTCATGTCGAAGGGCAACGTTGAAAAGACGTTGAATTTACGTCCGTTGAATCGACGTTGTAGACCCGACGTTGATTAGACGTTGAATATTTGGTTGCGACGTCGCGACCAGAATTCAACATCTAATCAACGTTGAAAAGGCGTCGTGTGCCCACTGGGTGACGTTTGCATAGTTAAGCTGGTGTTATTACAAACACTAACTTAACTTACGCAACTCATATGAACATCGAAAAGACGTTTTAGTTTGTTTTGTTTTTCACAATTTTTCGAATGTGACAGCTTTCTCAAAAATAGCAACCTTGGGAGTTTTAAATTTATCTAGTGAAAAAGTGACACTTTCATCAAAATGTTTTTAAATTTTATTGTTTTTATTATTAATTTTATTGATTTTATAAAAATAGGAAAAAATAATAGACGACTAAATGCCAAATGTGCTTTGCTGCGCTTGGCTTGCAACCCTCTCTTCGCTTCGCCCCAGAATAATCATTTTGCTTTATATATTCTTATATATTTTTAAAGTTTAATCTTTAACCCCTTTTAGCCACATACTAGTCTTAAATATACACTTGTTTTGTGTTCATGGTTTATTATAGCCTCAAAGCATTTTAAACGTTTAAAATGCACGATTTATTTCTTATTTTTTATTACCACCGTTAAACATTATGGTTAAAGGCTTAAGTAAGGGTCATTTTGTGATATGAATTCTTTACTCTAGGTTTTCTGGGTGAACTTTTAAGTGTATTAGCTCTTCGCTTGCTGTTAAGCACCTGCGTTTAAGCGCTTAATTTGAATGTTTATCGCTGCGTTACTCAAGTAGTCTCTATAATAATAACACTCGTCATCTGTGTATTCAAAATGGTAGACAGATCCCGCGTTAGATTTCATGAAATAATGACTCCTTATTTTTTTAATAAAACATTTCAGATAAAAGGTGTCTTTTTAAAAAAATCAGTTAATTTGGTAATGGTGATAATTATATCTTCTTCATAAAATACTATATTATGAAAAACACAGTCTTTTTTCATATGTTTTATTTTTAGTGCTATATACGTATACAACAGCTTGTAAGAATATTAAAAAAAACAGGAAAATGCTTCTACAATTCCACAAAATAGAACAAATAAGTAAATATAATTACAAGACACTTAACTATGGTAGTTCTTGCCTTGCAGCATGTACGGCACAGCCGGTGCTTGGTATCACAATTGGCAATGAATAAATATATGCTACTTTTTTCTGGTATATTTTAATAAGTGTGGGAAATGTCACCAATAATTTCATTTCTTGGTCAATTTCTATGTAATAGCTGGTACTTGATAAATGTGAGAATATGTTAAAATTACATATATTATCCAGTTGCCATAGGTGACCAAATCTAGTATTATAATAATATGTGCAAAAAATAAATTGTTCAAAACTTATAGATCATCACATATGAGATATTGTGAATCTATCTCGTAATAGCCGTATTTTGTCTGTGTGTCCGCGAGAGCCGTGTCCCGTAACGGAAACACGAAATTTTTAAAATGTGCACCAATACCAAATGCGATATATTTCTGTCCACTTTGTTGCAACGGGTTAATTTAAAGGACGGGCGACCCCGTGGATTTTTCTACGGGCTAACGACTAGTCTCTTTAATAATAGCCGTATTTTGTCTGTGTGTCCGCGAAAGCCGCTTCCCGTAACGGAAATACGAAATTTTTAAAATGCGCATCAAAACCAAATGCGATATATTTTTGTCCACTTTGTTGCAACGGGTTAATTTAAAGGACGAGCGACCCCGTGGATACTTCCACGGGCTAACGACTAGTATTAAAATATTAAAGGTCTCTGAGTCAAAGATAGTAGATGCTAGTAGCAGTAAGCGAAATCCACTGACTCTTTCACGCGCTATCATATAGTATTCTCAAAATTGAATATATTGGACTTTCTTCTTATATTGCGAATTCCTAATAAGAAAGAATTTGTTATTCATTTATTATCGTACGTATATTATCCAATCTCCATACGTAACCATATTTGATTTTTCCACATACTCGTCACACACTTTTATGTTGTCGAAACCAATGTACCATAGCTCTTTAAATGAAATATGAATGGGATATTTATACAAATGATTAGACAGGTCCCCCGTGTAACCATAGTAGCCACCCCCTGCAGCATTGCCATTGTTTCCCCACTCACTGCAACGTCGTGATAAATGCGATGTGTCATCTGGATACATTTGGAAAGAGTTGCAAACAGCATATTGTGTTGACGTTGAACCTTTCATCCAACTAAATGCATTAACCATTTCAGAGGTATACAAAGATCTTGTATGCAAAGTGCGACCTGGCTTATCTGTGTAACAGTAGAATCTTATCTGTTTTACTCCAATATACGTAAATACGTTAGAAAAGCCACTATTGCTAGACATATATTTCGTGAAGCCAGATGTTGCGACATCGTTTAATATGTCGGTTTGATTGTTGCTGATATCACCATGTACTCCATTGCGAACAGTGTAATTAGCAATCACAACCCAGCCACCTGGTAAAAGGAAACATGTACAGGATAACCATGTTTAGAAAAGCAAGAAAATAACATTTCTTTTTTTAAGCACACATTGTTGCTAATTGTACTATATTATTTCCAGAAAATTTATAAGCAACGTCAGATGAGGAAAGTACACTTTTAGCATGTGCGATCGAGAATGAAATTTAAGAAGATCTATCTGAAATTAAACAGAGAAACAAACAACAACGCACCATTATCTGTCTCCATATCGCAGTAAACCTTTGCTGTAGTCAACTTGTCCACGACTCCATAAATATAGAAGAAGCCAGATTTGACTGGTGGACAGTAATTCTTGATTTCTATGCATGTCCTAAGTGCCAAGATGTGTGATTGACCAGCTAAAATGCGTGATTTGTAATGAGTAAGAGCTCCACAAAAACAATTTACATTTAAATTTATTCTTTTGCATCGGTGTAAAGTAATGCGATAATTCAGTATCACAAAAATGGTGGCTGATTAATGTTGTCAGATTAGACAATGTAATTCCGACACAGTTTAACTACTTTTGTCCAAAATAGTACAATAAAATATAATAAAAATAATGCAGCACAAACCGAAGTGTTTGCATTCATCATCTGGAATCTGAAAAAAGGGTAATAAACCTTAAAAACAACGTTACAAAAAAAATTGTGCGTTTATCAGAAAATTAATTTATGCAGAAAATACGACTTCAAAATTATAGTATTGGGTTGGGAATTCCACAGAACATTCTTTTCAAGATTATTTCCTTAAATATCACTGTAAGAAGTAAATTTTTATTATATCACTTACCCAAAGTATGAAGTACTCATCTGAGGTGCGATCAATTATTCCGTAATAAGTTACTAAAATATATAAAAAAAATTGAAGAAATCACGATAGAAGCATTAGTCAAGCAAGCGTTCATGAATTATTTTTTAATATTTACAGATTAATATCGTATTGTAAATAAAGTAAGAATTTCAATGCTCGTTGACAAGTCGGGAATGGTAGGTGAGTTTCAATTTACTTAATAATTTGGTGCCATCCTATTTTGCTTTTTTCATCACTAGGAGCGATAATATCAGTGAATCTTATTAAGAATGAAACCATGAATCCAAAAATAAACAAAAATGTAATACCAAAAAGGTATCAACTGTTAGTTTTGAAAGGAAGTTTGTTGGTTAAGATAACGAGATTTTAGGACTAACTTCTCCTTATAATTGATTAGCTGCATTGACTACATCTAGAACATCTAAACTTGTAAAAATTTGTTTTAGTTCAAAACTAGAAACTAATAGCCTCGGCTTAATCTGGTCTCTTGCAGAACACAAAGTAAAACCATCTAGCGGATTTCGGGGAAGTCGATGATGCTATAACTGTGGGAAAACTGTCAATTATATTTTTAATTTCAGCTATAAGTCAAATTTATTTCTATTTCCATTCAATCCCCTTCGTATTTAGCTTAGGTTCCATCGCCGTAACGGCTATATCGACCTGAGAACCCAATCTTTTTTTGACATTTTATTTGAATGTTTTTCTTATAAATAAATTGTTCTTGTGCTGTAAAAATATTTCGCCACTAACTACAAAATATCTCTTTCTGGAATATACCTTCAATTTTTGTAGCGTTTACATATTGCTAAATAAAATTTTCATAGTAAAACCAGAAACACCAAAAACCTTTAAATCCTTTCGGATTTCAACACAAACATTTGAAAAACGCAATCAAAGCTGATGTCTTCAAGGAATTTACATCCAATTTATGGACAAACAACTTTTAATTCTGCTCTCAAAAACTTACGCATAAATCTGGTTGGGACAAATATTCCGAAATTCCTATAAATCGAATTCTCATAAAAAATTTTTATAGCTAAAATTGAATCAACCAAATTAAGTTAAATAAGTTCTTTTCAACAAAACTCGAAAAGCGCATTCTATGCTAATTCTGGTTTCTACATGCAGCAATATCAACGTCGCAGGCAAACACAAAAAGACATTGCTGCTCCACTGCCTTTTATATGTTGATATTTTCCCTACCTGGTTTTTATTTTTATCCTGGTATAGCTAGTCACACTCAATTAATTATGACCTTGCTTCCATATTTAAAAGAACCCATTATCTGCTACGAATACTTTTTTTTATTACAGTTAACTCCGGTAACTCGAACTTCCAAGGGACCAGAGAAAACAGTTCGACTTAACGAGTATTCAACTTAAGCGAAGCTCTCGTTAATTCGAACTTAGACAAAAATGAGATATTAGTTCGAGTTAAAGCGAGTTAAGGATAAAAGTGTATGGTAGACATTTTAAAAAAACCATACCTTATAATTTAAAAGAGCACTGTAACTTGTAAGGAAGTCACTTTTGTTACGTGCAAGAATATATTTATTTTCTAATCTTTTTTCCATTTCTCCAGCTATCCATACGACGCTTTAAAATTTGCAAGATAAAAATCTTAGCTAACTGAATAGCCTTCTCTTTTATTATATTGCCATCAAAAGAAACATTTTGCATCTTTTGTAAAGAAAACCATTTAAGAACAACTTTTTGGTTACATTACATATCAGTATTCATTTTCCGAACAATTATTTTCTACTTAGACACTAAAATGTTCGAGTTATCCTAAAAAATTAACTTAGGGGGTCCTAAAAATTGTTCGAGCAAACGAATGTTCAAGTTATCCGGGGTTCGAGTTAACGAGTAGTTTTTATAAGGAAGTATTAAGAAATGTGCAAGGGACCGTAGAAAACAGTTCGAGCTAATAAAAGTTCGAGTTACCAGGAGTCTGTAAGAAGTATTTAAAACTTTACCATCGAATGTAACATCACCAAACACAATTTCATTTGATTTTGGAGCAGTTGCCAAATCTGAATAGCTGTAAGATTTTGCCATGACTACAGTTGATGCTGTAAAAAGTCGATTCCATGTAACTGGTGATGTATAGAATAATTTTCGTTCATTTTGTCTTTTCTTGATCAATACATTGTGACCATTCATATCTTTTCCAAAGACAGTATCCGTGATGTTGTCATAAGCAATGATATTTCGAAGTTGTGGTGTATATCCTATACAAAGAAGAAATGTCTGGTCTGTGTATCTGTTACAAGCAAGGACGATTATTTTCAAATATATATTATGTCTATCAGTTAGGAAACATCCGTTTACATCTTTAGTTAACTAAAAACAAGTCACGCGATGAGATGAATTATTTGCATCCGCTCCAATAAAATTATATGGAAAATATAAAGCGCCATAACTTTTCATTGCCGTAGATTTTAACAACATGTAGTGCAATTTTAATACTTAAACAACCTATTTTCAAAGGTTTAATTATATCTCCAACAAAATTGTTTTTGAGGAAAGAAGAAATTAATTTTAAGAGGTTTTTGGAGGTAAATAATTATGTAGGTTTTTTGGAAAGTGTAGTTAGTACTTTACAATTCCTAAATACACACTAGTCGGTAGCCTGTAAATAAGTCCACGGGTTTGCCCCTCCTTTATATATCGCATTTCGTGTCTCTGTAACATGACTTTTTCTTGCGCACAGACAGACAGACGGAATACGGCTATAATTAAGTAAGTAACGGGAAGTTTTAACGTCCTAGGGGATTCCATTCTTGCGGTTGGCTCTTCCTCCCCTCTGACTGTAACTATGTTACATTACCGCCAGAGATACGTATAGCAATGCTCTAACGTGCTTGCCTGCCACACAAGCCGGTTAGCGGCCAGTGGATGGCACTAAATGGGCGGACAACACTGCATTTAAAGTGTGCCGGAGTAAGGAGTCGAACCTGAAACGTTATGATTACAAGTCGAATGCCACTACACCATCTCCTTGCTATTATTAAAGAGGTATCAGACTTTCTTTGCCGAAAGTTCTTTGTACAAAATTAAAACCTTTGCGTTTACATACAGATGGACGACAACTTCTTGCTTTTAATAATGACCATAAGATGGGAGGAAATACAAGCAACTTCCTGTTATCATAAGCAAAGGGGATAAAGTAATTTTTTCTCGAAAACGATCCTTGTCTATAAAATACATTTCGGCAAAGGATAGTTCAATATACAACACACAAAAAACGTCATTTGGTGACACAACTCACTTGAAAACCTCTTCAGATCTGAGTTGTAATTTACACAACGGGATTGTCTAAATAAAAAATATATTTTATAATTAATTGTTAAAATCTGTAAAAAAATCTATCTAAAACTAATTAATTTGCGGATCGCAGTATCTACGTATGAGGCTAGCATTAGAGTGCCACTGGCGCTAGCTGCTTCACAGGTCCTTTGCTGTATGAAACAAGTCCAAGACCCTCCAAGACCCTGCATTTTAAATTTGAACATTCCCCGCTTGCAATTGCAATCTGTTTATCGGATATGTCTATTAGGCGGACTGTTTTGTTTGTCCCGACATATTCTTTATTCACATGTACGTATTCTTTTACGTAGACTTACTTACGTAGAATTTTAACGTAAAGAACGCGAGAAAATTTCATCTGATGTAATCAATTTTTAATATGACGGCGGCGTTTAACAAGCGTCATCTTTTGGCTACAAACGTCATTTTACGACCACGTAAACACAACTAAAGTTAAAATAACAAGTTTTATGCCCTCCTGTAACAAAGCGAGCAAGATGTTTTGGTATATCATCTTCTTGATTGTCAAAAATGTTTAGAGGGCATACACCTTTTTGTAGCTCTATTACATTGGTTATAGTTGCAAGTTGAATCTGTTTTTTATTCATAGGGTTGTGTCCTTCATATCTGTTTTAAATACAAAATAGATAAAGATAAAAAACATCCACTGCTGATAACAGATAAAATTGAAAAGTTTGTCATCAACAGATTTGAGAAGCTTTGACAAACGAAATCAGACACATGTTGTCAGTGTCTACTCACTCCTCAATAACTGAAACTGTTTTGTTACTAGCTGAATTTGTGTATTAGAAGCATAAGTTACAATTTTTAAACCACTTTGATAGCTGTTATTTTTTTTGAAAATCGCGTTTATTTTGGTAGAAAAAATTGAACAAAAGTATTGCTAAACATGGCTTAAGTAGCATTATTGATCAGTGAAGCACAGAACCATGCTGCCATTCCAAAATAGTTGTATTTCACAAGAACCTCTACTTGCATCATTTTCTTTCTTTTGACACGGAAAAACAAAACAAAAAGAAGTGTGTGAAAAACATTGATACGTCTTGTTACTTCATCAGTTTTATTGACGGTATTCCTACACACCCTGAAGAAAAGTGATTTATTAAAACAAGCTCTTCCTGTGGTCGTAAAAAGATTTATTTTATGTAACCTTATTACGTGTATGGTTTGCAGAAGCGCTGTACATGCTCACTGATTAACTTCGTTTTTATTTTCGACAAAATTTGACACAAAAAAATAAAAGCGGCGTGTTCAAAGTGATGGTGACGTCTGGACAGGCCTTCCACAGTCAGTTGAGCAAAATAATACAGAAATACAGGACAGAAAATGGTTTAAAAAATTGGCAATACAGAACAAAAATTTACAAAAATACAGAATTTAGTGTGAAAATAAAGGACATTTTTAACAATTCCGAGAAATAAAGGCAAAAATTTCCTTGGTATCCAAAACAACAACAACATAATAAACAGTACCAAGTCTAAAATTTATCATATAATTAAATAAAATTCAGCACATATAGAAATATCAGATCTACCTAATTTGTAATTTGTATAAAATTTATCAATCAGCTTAACAAGGTTAGAACAAAAAACAAGGAAATGTTATATTACGTGAAAAATTTCAGGAATACAGGACATACAGGACAATTAATCAAAATACAGGACAATACAGGACACTTTTGCCAAATACAGTACAATACAGGACGTGTGGGAGGCCTGTCTGGATGGTGTTATATCGCTAACTTAAAACGATCCTAGACCAAAATTAACTGCATTATTTGCGCGACATCTAGCACAGTAAACAAAAAACATGCTGAATATAATGGTGATATCCAAATTCCGATTATCTTTTCACCTTAAAGTTTCATTTTAGCCCAAGTAGATTATTCAAAGCAGAGATTTATTTAAATTCTAAACTAGTTTAATAATCAGTATTAAGTTTTTTGAGTCTTTTAAACTAATTTAACTCCAGATGATGCTTTATATAGCTACATAGAGGAATCTTTAAAAGATGTACCTTTCAAAACTTAAAATCTTTCACGTTGGTATTTGTTGTGCTCTGCTTCAACTTGAATTTTGTCAAGTACACTATTGATGTTTAATCAGTCAAAAAATTTCTGTAATTTCAACTTTTTGTATATGGTTAGATGAAGTAAAATGATTAATTCTTGATATAACATATACAATCTCCTTGAAACTTTTCTGCATGAAAACAACTTGAATCCCGGAAGTAGTTAAATCTAGCTTTTGCCTCAGCTAATTAAGCTAGTGTTTATAATACGTACCTTCTTCTTAATAGTCTATTATGCTTTAGCGAGCTAAAATTGACATTGAGCTTTTGCAAGTTAGCCGCACTGTCAAGACTAATATATTTTTGTAATAAGTGGAGATTTCAAATTCAATCTGCAAACAAAATAGTATTGATTTATGAAATTATTAAAATTATGTTCCAACTTATAAAATAAAAAAGAATTTACCTTCGTGTATTGCTGCATACAAAAAGTTGTTTGCCGTTTGACAAAATCGTGATATCTTTTAAAGAAGGGTGACTGGAAGCACTTCGTTGTTCTATAAATTGTTAAGTTACTTAAATTAAAAAAACTATGAAAATTGACCAAGCAACTTTTTATCTATGATTTTATATACAAAGGTTTAAAGATTGTAGAATTTGGTAAGCGAACTTCAAGATACAAGGTGAAATTGTATTGTACATTATTCTGTGATTATTCCTGAGGCGATGCACAAATAACAAGGACGATGATATTAATTTCGCCGGCCTAAAATAATCTTGGACTCGTTAAGCTGGCATTAACTTTGCTATTTACTTAATTTTATATTATGATTTCACATTTTACCGTAGAATAAATACAAATCTATAGCCTTTTAATGTTGCGCAATCTAGAATTATTATACTATGTTATACTATGTTATACGGGCGTCGTGCGATTAACTGGTGTGTAATCTAAAAAATGTTGGTAGCTAGTTTTCATGTTGGTAATAGAGAAGATTGTGAATGTATAATTAATTATAGGTTTTAAAATTTGTTGGTATACATTTAATACATTGAATTTCTTTAGTAAAGTTTTGTCACTATAAATCTTATTGCATGTTTTTATTTATCTTATAATATTACAATTACAACTTTTTCAATTTGTAGCGCACCAAACAATGTTTGCATAATTTGTATTACAGTGTACGAAAGAAAAATACGTGTGGAACAAATTCTATCTAACACAACAAATTTTGCTTTAAAAAAAGATGCTAATATTCTTTGCGAGTTTTTCTTTTAAGAGATTTATGTGTTGTCTCCAAGTAAGATTTTCATCAAGAACAACTCCTTAGAATTTTATGGATTTTGCTCTATTTATATTTACATTATTAATAGCGAATCAATAAGTATTAATGGTATATCTTTTTTTTTTCGTTTTGTCTATGAAACAACAATGTAAACCATTCTGCCATATTGGAGAGTTCAATATTCACTGTGTAAAATAGTGTTTTTATATCTTCATGCGCAAAAAAAGATGGGTATTTTCTTTGAATAAAATTGAATATAAGATTTGTGTACATCATTCACGTATATGAAGGAGAATAAAAGTGATCCTATTATTAAACCTGTTGAACTCCACAAATAACTGTTCTGTATGATGATTGTATGATCTAAAATGTCTTTCGTTACTTCATGAACAATTTTAACGATCAAACCTGCTTTCAATACATTCTAAATAAGATTAATCACCTTTCAACTTGTGATTAGGAATATCATAAGTTCTTTTTAAAGTCGTGCCAGTTGAATCAGGTGTCGCAGAGACGATAGGCGAATCCACTGTCGTCGAAGAATGAGCCATTTGCTGTCCATCTGGTAAATTGATTCTGCTTTCTTTAATTTCAAGTCTTCTCGTCTTGTTGCACTCTTCCAATATCGTCTCAGTTGCAGTCACTCTAGCACATTTTCCACTTTCATGGAGCAAGTTATGTGGTATTGCTCTGAAGTACGAGCATAAAAGATCAAGCACCAGTCCATCATTTGATGGGTTTGTATTTAGACATTTGGAAGTGTCACCAGATAATACATAAAAGCCTAAAAACCAATAAGTTAACTTAAACCAAAAAAAGATATTTTAACAAACCCCGCTATTTTTTAATTCTCCGCCACGGTGAAGGGTGTTGTTCGACAATGTCGCGTTTCACTTTTTTTTAAAAAAACAACAATTTTTCGTCTTCTTGTAAACCTTATTTTTAATCATGTGCGTTACTTGCATCACTACTCTATTTTATTTTAGAGAGTTGTTACCCCAATTTTGAAACTATAACTGGTATCTTTACAAAAAAGACACTATTCAAAGCGCCATGTGTTTGCGCCATGTAAGAGTTCTGACAGTTTTAAGTTTACAGAATAGACAAAGACAAAAATGTTCCCACATGTTATTTATTGTTAAAAACGAATGTAATGACGGATTTTTGCTACATTTAAATACGCTAAATTTGACCGCCACGCTTCTTATCGATGAGATGCTAGATAAATACCTGAATATATCATATGCCATACTGGCTACAGACAGCACATCATATGAAAAATTCGTGTAGAAGTTATTACATAAATATTTGATAGCAGTCAAAGTAACAAGAAGGGTATTGTAGACAAGTCGATGGAATAACACATGTTATGAGGAAATACTTAATACATTTTAAAAGCTTGTAAGATTTCACAAATTTAACGTTTAAAACATTGACAAAATAATTTTGTTGATAATATATAAACACTAACTCTAAATATATTTGGAGGGGAAAATGATGCAACTCCGTCACCAAAAAACCCTTCCTACTGCCTCGTGATAAATATAAAATGCCAAAAAATTATGGTGAAGAAACACTTCTTATAATTTTTGCAATAAATTTTGAGGTATACCGTTTCAAAGTTTGAAAGGTGATGATTTTTTTAATTATTTTTAGTGGGTTTTACGACAGTCAAGAATTTCTTGGTATTTGTTAGTGCCTCCAGCCTTTTTTTGCTTTTAAGAGATAAAGCCAAATATAAGTATAAAATTGAGTTACGTAGAACTAAGAAACTCTTTTTACCTATCCCATACTGTAGATTTGTCGATGTGGTAAATATTTTTTCTTCTTTTTTCACACTGGATATATTATTTGCAAATCCAGTGTACAATAATGCTGACATGATTGCTGTTTTCCTGGAAACTGTGCCCTTAACTCTGAAATATATCTTCATGTCGATAATTGACCTCATGTAAAATCGATCGAACTAAAGATTAAAAAAAACACATCAAAACAAAATGACAATTCATATAAAGATTCGTCGTGATATAAGAAACACTATAATAGTACAGATCCTTACTGTTATCTTTGCTTCGCGTGTTGAATAAATCACACTTGTCGCTTCTATACTCTGGTCTTCGTACTTTACTTCATAAGCCTCTAACATATCTTCGTGGGCTAACAGTAAATGCACATTTTCCAAATCGACATTGCAAGCGTCACTTGTCTTCATTGACAGTGAGACAACATAACTCCTGAGAAACAGATTATGATATATGATGAATTCAATTTTACCGACAGAACTCTCACAGTTTGAAAAATGCAAGATTTTTTAAATATGCGGAATTAACTTTCGCGGGTAAGAAATGTAACGCATATGCATGTAACGCATTATCTGTACTTGTGTCTTCATCATTTTATTTAGCTTCATAACGGGTATGACATTACACCTTGGTGGCGCAACGTTTAAGAAGAGCCTAAATAAAATTTTTTTAAATATCCTTATTAGACATTTCAAAGTTATATTTTATCTCATTTAGCCAGGTAATTTTGCACGTCTAAATCCTGATCTTTATTACAAAGCTTAGGTTCCATTTTCTTAACATTTGTAACATGAAGTAGATGACGTCATCTAAGTACTTGTGCCATTTTTGTGGCAACACGACGTCTTCTTCATTTCTTCAGTGATTTTACCTATAACTAACGATATAAGAATGTTCATACCCTTTTACACTAACGCCGTCATGCTTCACTACAACAGCATCACAATCCCCACTTGGACGGGTTATGTTAAACAGTTTGAAGTCAATAACTGCAAACGCGTCATTCGAATATTTTGATACAAACCATATATCTGATTGGTCGTTGGCGCCCATATCTGTTGCCTTAAAAAAAGTTGGTGATTTTATCCTATTTTCATCCACTTAATTTTAAAACCGATTTCGTTCATTTGCTAAAATAACCTTTAAGGCCTTTTTGATACGAAAAATGGTAGCTTGAAATGCAAACACACCGCAAAAGGAAATGCTCATGAAGTATTGGAAATGATTTTATATCTAATTAGAACAATACTTCAATTAATGAAAACATTTTTTACGAAAGTACGAAATTTAATGTAAATATTCCAAATAGAGGGATATAAAAAAGAAGCCCTGAATACAATACTGGAAGTTATTCTGCTATTCTTGTCCAGAACGCATGCGCTAAAATGTTTGTTCTATATGTGTGATTTTATATCGATTGCGGTTTCTTGTGTTTCTTTTACCGGAACGACGTGCGCGAATTAACGCCAGATGGAAACCTAGCTTAGGTGCATAATGAACTTTATTGAGAAAAATTGACATTTACATTTTCTGAATTTATTTCAAAGTGCACAAAAGGGGTAATAGAGCTGGAAATAATAGTACATTGATTTCTTGAGTTTCTTGTTGTAGTTTTTCCAGCCATATCTAACGATTTTCATATATTCGAAAAATAGGTACACAGACGTCCTTTCACTTTGTGAGGACGGGGCAGAGTTTGTTGAAATACAATGGGAAATCAATAAATCTGGGACAGAACAAAGTAGCAAAAAGAAATAACAGTAAAGTAAATCTTATGATAAATAATGTTTACCACGTGCGATTTTTTATTTATTAAATCTGCAATATTCAGGGAAGACTGCGCAAAATTTGTTTCGATCCGAAATATTTAAAGAACTATGGAGATGAATAATTTCGAAAACATAGGTATGCTAAATGTACATACACTAATTTCTCCAAAAAAAACTACTGCATTAACAAAGAAGCACTATTGCAAAGTAAAGCAAATGCGAGAAGATGCTGTCTTCGTAAACAACATCAAGATGTAGCTGGGTGTTGCAAAGAAACTTGGAGTAAATTAGAAGGTTTAATTTATAGAGTGTAAGAAGATTTATTCGAAATATCATAGCCAGGACTTTGTTGAAATTTATAAAAAGCATTACGATAGAAATACAGCTACAGATGTTCTCCCTCATCGATTATGGTCTCTGTGTTGGCATGTATCAAGCAACCAAGTGGTCGATAATGCTGTTCGTTTATGATCGCGTGAATCGTGCAATGAATTAAATACCTGGTATTTGCTTTGTAAATGGATGGATAGTTTTTATCAGAGAAAACAAAAATAGCTCCTTTTTATTAGGTCTCAGAAGCTTAGCCTCTATTCCAAGAACTTTTTCTTCTTAGAATGTTTCAACTTGTTTTATATGCTGTTTCCAATAAATATTTTCTTAACACAAATATTTTAGGGCAATTTTTGGTTTAATCTTTTTTGTACAATTTTTCACAAAAATTTCGCTGTGTTTTTGCGAAGATAATTTAAAGTAAAACTTTTGACTGGAATTGTTGTTTAATAATCAATCTTGAGCATCTCTGTTATAAAGAGATCATAGTTCTAATAATCAATCTTGAGCATCTCTGTTATAAAGAGATCATATTTCTAATAATCAATCTTGAGCATCTCTGTTATAAAGAGATCATAGTTTTAGGAGATACTCTAAATTAGGACTTCGAAATTATGTCGGCTATAGGGACGTTTTATTTGAATAAAATCTGTTGCTAGGTGGACTTACTGTAAATGTTAGCGCATAATGTCCGAAAACAAGGTGCGGCAAGGTTTCGAACGTCTCTATGATTGAGCTGTTAAGCTTTGTGACTTCATTTCTTATAAACTTTCTTTCAACAGGTACTGTAGCGCCGTCATGTTCTACAGTCGTTTCCACAATTATTTGACCGGATTCAACATTGGGATGACTCATGTTAGTAAATGCAAATATTTTCATCTGGTCATTTGTTCCTTTATATTCACGAAATGTGACATATACTGTATAAGTGTTTCCCATTACCCATTCAACAGGAGTTCCAGGAACAGGATGATTTATTGGTGGCCCTGAAATCACATTATTATCATGTTATTTTAATAAACACACTTTGCGAAAATAAAAATTGTAATTAATTGCCTAAATAATTTTCTATCTGTCGTTTCCGCACAAAACGTAAAAAAAAGTTGAAATCGATCTTACTTTCCCTGGAACGGAAAGGGAAGGAAAGGTTTTCACTTACATGCATACTTTTAAAATACGCATGCTCAATTTTTTTGAAGTTTAAAATAGATAGAATATTTATACAGACCTTAAAATTTTCTCTCTTAACAAAAATTTTAAATATTGCTGCATGCATTTTTCTGCATACTTGACGCGACAGGAAAATTGATGCACCAATAATTTATTACTACCATTTTATTTCTTTCATATCACACTGTACCAAGTTTAGTTTGGAAAACCTATCAAAAGTTTCGATTCGATCATTATTTGCTTTGCTTTGTTAAGAGTCGTAGACAGTAATCACATACGAAAAAAAGCATAGGATTCTTTGTGGAAAATTTATTGTCTCGTTTGTTGTGGTAAAAAAATGAGAGAAAATTATAGGAGTTCTAAAATGTCTAATAAATCTGTAGCAATGATTACAAGCCATACGCAACGATAATATAAGCATACTAGCCGGTGGCTCGTGGAAAACTCCACGGAAAGTCATGGACGTAACAAGACTTTTTCTCGCGCACAAACAGGCAGAAGGAATACTGCTATTATTAAAGAAATAATATAAATAACTTACTCCAATAAAATCCATAATAGTACGGGGAGCTAGAATATACATATTTGTATCTGTAGTTTGTGCAGAAGCAGCTATTAGGATCAGTACTAAAGGCGTATATTTTTGCGTCTTGATCTAATTGATTGTGACAGAATGTACAACAGTCATCATTTGATACTAGCCCTTTATAAATGTACGCACTGCTGTAAGTACCCAGGTAGAAATTAACTCCCGTAATGATGCATCCTAAAAAGAGAACAGGATTTTCTTGATAAGAACTTGCAACTCACATGACACTAAGCATGGCTCAAATGAGAGAACTTTTTAACCATGTATCAAGAATATTACTTAAACTTGGCAACTCTTCTGACCTGTGTTCTTTTGTTATACCATGGGTATTTTAATTAGACGCAGCCTTGTGTAATTAGGCCTATAGTTTTGTGGTCTTTCCTTAAAAGCTACAGACAGAACTGTTTAATCATACCCATATAGCAATAGTAAAGTATTTACTTTGCTTCTCCAAAATAAAGGATTAACGTAAGCATACTTTAAGCCTAATTGTGTTTCTCGTATAAGCATATCCCAGCCTGATTCCGGTTTCTCACTCGGTTTTCAAAAACAACATGTTTATCCGTCAAAATTGGTAATTTTAGAAATAAGTACTGTCTCCTTCTGTTCTACTTCCTAAATTAGTGTTGTTTTTTCCTTGAAAAGATCGATTGTATTTTAGAAACTTTATCTGAAATAATTACGTTTTTAAAAATGAAGACTACTGACGAATATCAAGTAATCGTGACTGCAAGACTACTGACAAATATCAAGTAATCGTGACTGCAAGACTACTGACAAATAATAAGTAATCGTGACTGCAAGACTACTGACAAATATCAAGTAATCGTGACTGCAAGACTACTGACGAATATCAAGTAATCGTGACTGCAAGACTACTGGCGAATAATAAGTAATCGTGACTGCAAGACTACTGACAAATATCAAGTAATCGTGACTGCAAGACTACTGACGAATATCAAGTAATCGTGACTGCAAGACTACTGACGAATAATAAGTAATCGTGACTGCAAGACTACTGACGAATATCAAGTAATCGTGACTGCAAGACTACTGACGAATATCAAGTAATCGTGACTGCAAGACTACTGGCGAATAATAAGTAATCGTGACTGCAAGACTACTGACAAATATCAAGTAATCGTGACTGCAAGACTACTGACAAATAATAAATAATCGTGACTGCAAGACTACTGACAAATATCAAGTAATCGTGACTGCAAGACTACTGACGAATATCAAGTAATCGTGACTGCAAGACTACTGACGAATATCAAGTAATCGTGACTGCAAGACTACTGACAAATAATAAGTAATCGTGACTGCAAGACTACTGACGAATATCAAGTAATCGTGACTGCAAGACTACTGACGAATATCAAGTAATCGTGACTGCAAGACTACTGACAAATATCAAGTAATCGTGACTGCAAGACTACTGACGAATAATAAATAATCGTGACTGCAAGACTACTGACAAATAATAAGTAATCGTGACTGCAAGACTACTGACAAATAATAAGTAATCGTGACTGCAAGACTACTGACGAATAATAAGTAATCGTGACTGCAAGACTACTGACGAATAATAAGTAATCGTGACTGCAAGACTACTGACAAATAATAAGTAATCGTGACTGCAAGACTACTGACGAATAATAAGTAATCGTGACTGCAAGACTACTGACGAATAATAAGTAATCGTGACTGCAAGACTACTGACAAATATCAAGTAATCGTGACTGCAAGACTACTGACGAATAATAAGTAATCGTGACTGCAAGACTACTGACGAATATCAAGTAATCGTGACTGCAAGACTACTGACGAATATCAAGTAATCGTGACTGCAAGACTACTGACGAATAATAAGTAATCGTGACTGCAAGACTACTGACAAATATCAAGTAATCGTGACTGCAAGACTACTGACAAATATCAAGTAATCGTGACTGCAAGACTACTGGCGAATAATAAGTAATCGTGACTGCAAGACTACTGACAAATATCAAGTAATCGTGACTGCAAGACTACTGACGAATATCAAGTAATCGTGACTGCAAGACTACTGACAAATATCAAGTAATCGTGACTGCAAGACTACTGACGAATAATAAGTAATCGTGACTGCAAGACTACTGACGAATATCAAGTAATCGTGACTGCAAGACTACTGACGAATATCAAGTAATCGTGACTGCAAGACTACTGACGAATAATAAGTAATCGTGACTGCAAGACTACTGACAAATAATAAATAATCGTGACTGCAAGACTACTGACAAATAATAAGTAATCGTGACTGCAAGACTACTGACGAATAATAAGTAATCGTGACTGCAAGACTACTGACGAATAATAAGTAATCGTGACTGCAAGACTACTGACAAATATCAAGTAATCATGACTGCAAGACTACTGACGAATATCAAGTAATCGTGACTGCAAGACTACTGACGAATATCAAGTAATCGTGACTGCAAGACTACTGACAAATATCAAGTAATCGTGACTGCAAGACTACTGACGAATAATAAATAATCGTGACTGCAAGACTACTGACAAATAATAAGTAATCGTGACTGCAAGACTACTGACAAATAATAAGTAATCGTGACTGCAAGACTACTGACGAATAATAAGTAATCGTGACTGCAAGACTACTGGCGAATAATAAGTAATCGTGACTGCAAGACTACTGACGAATAATAAGTAATCGTGACTGCAAGACTACTGACGAATATCAAGTAATCGTGACTGCAAGACTACTGACGAATAATAAGTAATCGTGACTGCAAGACTACTGGCGAATAATAAGTAATCGTGACTGCAAGACTACTGACAAATATCAAGTAATCGTGACTGCAAGACTACTGACAAATATCAAGTAATCGTGACTGCAAGACTACTGACGAATATCAAGTAATCGTGACTGCAAGACTACTGACAAATATCAAGTAATCGTGACTGCAAGACTACTGACGAATAATAAGTAATCGTGACTGCAAGACTACTGACGAATATCAAGTAATCGTGACTGCAAGACTACTGACGAATATCAAGTAATCGTGACTGCAAGACTACTGACGAATAATAAGTAATCGTGACTGCAAGACTACTGACAAATAATAAGTAATCCTGACTGCAAGACTACTGACAAATATCAAGTAATCGTGACTGCAAGACTACTGACGAATAATAAATAATCGTGACTGCAAGACTACTGACAAATAATAAATAATCGTGACTGCAAGACTACTGACAAATAATAAGTAATCGTGACTGCAAGACTACTGACGAATAACAAGTAATCGTGACTGCAAGACTACTGACGAATAACAAGTAATCGTGACTGCAAGACTACTGACAAATAAGAAGTAATCGTGACAGCAAGACTACTGACGAATAACAAGTAATCGTGACTGCAAGACTACTGACAAATAATAAGTAATCGTGACTGCAAGACTACTGACAAATATCAAGTAATCGTGACTGCAAGACTACTGACGAATAATAAGTAATCGTGACTGCAAGACTACTGACAAATATCAAGTAATCGTGACTGCAAGACTACTGACAAATAATAAGTAATCGTGACTGCAAGACTACTGACAAATAATAAGTAATCGTGACTGCAAGACTACTGACAAATATCAAGTAATCGTGACTGCAAGACTACTGGCGAATATCAAGACTTCTTGACTGCAAGACTACTGACAAATATCAAGTAATCGTGACTGCAAGACTACTGACAAATAATAAGTAATCGTGACTGCAAGACTACTGACAAATATCAAGTAATCGTGACTGCAAGACTACTGGCGAATATCAAGACTTCTTGACTGCAAGACTACTGACGAAGATCAAGTAATCGTGACTGCAAGACTACTGACGAATATCAGGACTTCTTGATAACAAAAATGCTGACGAATATCAAGGTGAAGCCTCTAGTTGACTCCAATTTACTAGCATCTTTTAAACATGTCCCCTGAAATATGAAAGGATTATTACTTCTGCTGGACCATGACAGAAGACATATTCGTAGGGGTTAAAACTTACTATTAATTGCGCTTATTATTTCATTTCGGGCGAAAAAATCCAACCCGATTTTAAGAAGCGCAATTGTTGTATATTAATTCAAAATTGGTCTCGCTTGCCTTTACTTTATATGTAGAGTACGTGTTGTAAGAGAGAATATAGAACAAGATCGTTAGAGCAACACAAACATAACTAAATCTAGTCGTCTATACCACAATATAGAATGATCGCTGACATTATGATAAAATTAAAAAATCTGTTAGCTCTATGCCAGAATAAGATTTTACGCTTGTCATAAAATCGGGCATAAAATCTCATGTCGTCTAAGAATTGTCACCGTACATCGACGTTTTATCCAACACAAATTTGAATTACTTGCGGGTGTGAGTTTCATGTCACCAACGTGCCAGCATACTGATGATAGCATTATATTTGGGGAAAAAAATTAAATCACCGCAAAACTCAATCCCAAATAAAGCATGCGTTGGTTAAGAAAAACAATAGAAGAGTAAATAAATAGTACAAAATAAAACTAACTGTTAACTAACCTTCCGCATGTTGTATCAAAAATAGAAAAAATTGCAGTCTCAGGTTGAAAAATTTCATCTTTTATATAAATAATGTCAAAAAATATTTGCTCTCACTTTGACGAGAAATTCACTGAGAAACTTTATATGTATGAATCTGATTTTTAATTAATTTAAATAAATAATTTCGTTTTAATTGAAAACAAAATCAGCAGAGATTTTGAAGCAAGCCAGCAGGGGTATCATAAATAAAATACATATTTGAATATGTATGACAAAAATGAATATTTATTTTTTTCATTAGTGTTGTTTGATTTTGTTTTCTGCTAGGCAACAGACCTGTGTTAGCAACCTCGTTACCACTACCACTGCACACTTAAAACGACTCTAGGTAAGAAAATCTGAGAACGAAGAAGGTTTTCAAATCATTTTAAATAATTCAAATATAAATAATGAAAATATGAATGATAATCAAAAATATTTAATTAATATCTGATTTGGCAGTATTTTTATGAAAATTATTATATTATAAATTGAGCAAGTTGCCGGAAAAACAATTTCTTAGAGAATTTCGCTTTACTTAAATTACACCTAGAAACGAACGGCAGGATGCTTTAAATCACACCTGCTCTCCAGGGGTTTTTTGCCTGGCGAAAGCGTTCTAAAAGCCCTATTATCCTAACAAATGCGCAACCATGGAAACTAAGAAACAGATTTTAGACTAAACATACATAATTGTTGTGTCCTATCGTAGAAAGGCACAGTTGTTCAAGTTTTTTTTTTTTTTTTTTTTGAAGCGCGTTAAACTTTTGAGAAAATTAATTTCAGGATATTCAGCATAATATATTCAACACCATTCGTGCCCATGGAAACTAATCCTGCATTGGTATGTTATACAGGGTCCATGTTCGCTTGTTAGCATGAAGTAATATAATGATTCTGCAGGGAATCCGAAAGGAAGCCCGCGTTGCAATAATTTTGAACAGATATGTTGCTGCCAAAATAGCTGACACAATTTTGCATAACTTGTATCTTTGCCAAACAAAGATTTTCAACGGCTAAAACAATTATACAAATATAATTGGACAAACTAATACAAAAAAACAATAAAGCAATAAAAAAAAACTAAAAGCAACAGGGTGGAAGCACGTACACTAAAAGTATAAAAAAGGGCTGGTCACGCTAACCACAACTAAATTTAATCAGCCCCAAAAGGGGTGTGTCAAAATGACTGATACAAAAACAAACTATAGTCAAAGTAAGACCGGAAGAAATGCAACAAAGTGGCACCAAAATAGATATGAAACAAAAATATGTAATATATAATAAAAATAGAATTGGTTAATGCTTGGTTTTGTGCGATTTTTTCTATACTCGAAAATCAGAAAAGACATACTTTCCTATATGAGGCCATTTAATTGTCGCGATTTTGTAAGAAAGCAGCTGTATACGTAAGTCACCGCTTTTGAAACTGGTGTCTCAACCCCAATTGGGATATTGTGGGAATAAGCTCAACATTCTACTTATTTTGACTAAGAAAATTCCTTTTTTTGGATTCAAGTTATATTTCTTTACGCTCAGCTAGTTCCTTGTCTTTTGCAAGCGGTACGGCAACAATAGATCTATCAGAAAGAAAAGGTCAAAATAATACCAACATAAGTTGTCACCAAAGCACTTCACCTTCATGTTCTCTATCCCGCACATATGCTTTAATGATTGCATCTACATATCCTACGTATTCACCAATATCATTTTTAGTCAAAATAAGTGCATTCAAAACCCACCAAAATGTATGAATATGAGGGCGTTCATGTATCTGAAACTCTACTCGGTTTGCATAGTAGGTAACTTTCCCAAAAAAGTCCATGAACTACAATTTCCTTCAAAAATAAGTTTGGCTCGATATTGAAAATGTCTGGCAAGTAAAACAGCACTTTTATTTTATTATTTACACCTTTCAAAGTATTTTAGGTTGATAATTTCTCCATTGGTCAGATTTTTACCATTTAATTTTGATACTATAGGTAGAACTCCTGAAAGAAATCGCTTCCAATATGCAGAAGTACCTTCAATATAAATTAAAAGCCTTTGTCTTCAGCGATAAAAGATTTGACAGTTTTAGGAAAATTTTTTGACAAACATAGCTGACCGGAGAGAATTTGTGCAGACCTTTTTCGGGCTTATAAAAGATCAGGATGAGCTAATTCTTGACAAAATTGCTCATTTATCATTGAAATGGGTGTTTCATCTTCTCAAGGTAATATACTAATATCTTGAGGTTGTGATACATTTGACAGCTTCATGCCTTTATTTAAAGCTATGTACATTTAATGGGTTTTTAACTTCTTTAAGTTCTTCATTGTTTTCTAGAGGTTCTGATTGTTCTACGTCAAACAAATATGTGTGTCATGCAGGAATCCGAGTTTTATCAATTTCAATATCAAAATACAAAGGGTTCTTCTCATTCAATTAAGCAAAGCTGATTTTACGGATTCTGTGTTAATTGCTTCAAAATGAAATGAAAGTTTGCGTTTCAAATTTATCATGACAATACCGTTACTGTCGAATCTATGTGGTAGAGTACAAGTAAGATTTATCAGTCAATAGGGATATTATAAATGGTTCCTTTCAATTTGGGACATTGTCCTTTAAGATTTTTGTGACTATTGTTACCAATAATCGTCTAGAAATAATTGTACTTTCCAATATATTCAATGTATTCAACTCATCAGTTATGTGGCATATTTCTAATTTGCTTGAAACAGCTTGAGCAGGAACTTCAGTCTTCAATAACTTTTATGACAAGTCAAGCAAATGTAGACATTCCTATCATTGCTCAAAACGGAATGTACAAGAACAGTTGTATGAATGTTGCACAACAAATCGTCCATAGTGGCAACGATGGCATACAATGCATAAAAATACTGGTCCTTTTTTAACGCAGTTCTTTAAATTTTCAATTCTCTTTAACATGCTTTTTTGTTGACGTTTTTTTACTTTGGCGAAAAGCACGCATTCCCTTTTCTGATTCAATGAGGCATTATGTTTTGAAGTACCTATTTTATCTTGATATTAATCTTGTCACTCTTTTAACATGGTCAGTGTGTATTTCATCATCATTTTTTTTTCGTATTTGTTTCAACATGGTTCTATGCATTCCAGTGACCATTTTGTCTTTCCTCCAAGGTCTTGGTAGTTATCACACCTTCGTTTCAATATAGATGCATATTTTAAACTTAGGTGAATTATTTTCAGCAGTGTTAATTTGCACTAGCTATTCGCAAAATTGATGGAATTTTTTGCATAAAACTGACTGATGCACTTTTTTGCAATTAAAAATGTTTTGAATTTCAAAAGAATAGAACATCCCTTTTTACAGGATTGACCTTGTTGATTTCTACTATGAGCATCAAATAAGTAAACGGCTTTTATCCCATATGATAGCTGAACTATACCCACATTACTAAAAATTAATCCACTGCTGATTGCATACAGAGTCATTGTTTTATGGGCCTGCAACTAATTTTCATCGTCTAGTAATACAGAAAATATGGCAAATTAAGATATATGAACTTGGCAATTTACTATTTCCAATACTGTTGGTAATTCATGGAACTCTATTGACCGATTTAACCCTAATTTTTAAAATTTACGTCGCCATATTGTATTATTTAATCCAAATCGAATACCTTTCATCTTGAATTTTTTTTATGGATGACCAAAAAATAGCTACTGTGGAGTTACACATACACTGTATGCCAGCAGTTCCGCCAAACTTAGGATCGCCCTGTTTGAATGAACCAATAGCAGCTTTAATATGATACAATGTAGGTCCCGGATTAATTTCCACATCTCGGCAAAGCAATATTAACACGGACTGAAAAATTACAGTAACAATCTACCATCATCATATAAAACAACGGGATATTAAAAAAACACACAAACAAAAAATAAGTTGCTGTTGTGGCTATTGTGACTTTTTATACTTCTCATTGGTTTTCGATTTACAATAAAAGATAACAACATGCTCAATAAACGTCTGCAATTATCATTTTTTAAGATACTATATTATAACCAATTATTTGTGCCGAATAAACCAAATTATGATAACTAAGAAAATCGAAGTCACAGGGATCTCAAAAAACAAAGCTTGACATGAAGAAGCAAAACTTTTTAATAATTATCGAATAAAAGATTTCATGACCAATTTTGATGTTTGCTGCATCTTTATATAGTTAATTTATTATGCCGGCTTTATTTTTACACATATGTTGATTTTTTGAGAATAACGACGCTTAAACGCTATGTACAGAAATTTACAAATCTTTGCATAGCCTTAACCCTTTATACCTTCATGACATTTTTGATTTCCAACAAAGTGAAAGATCTGTCAGATCACAAAATGTCAATAATCTCAAGGTTCCAAGAAAAAATACCAGAAGTTTCGGAACTAAAAGTTTAACTTCCTTAGGTCCAAATATATGGAATAAATTACCCAATCATATGAAAACAGCAGAATCTTTGAATATTTTTAAGAAAATGATAAAATTTTATAATGGCCAGCATTGTTCTTGTGATGTCTGTTCACAATAACATAAATATGTTATATGTTTTTCTTTTGATTTCACTTACTTTATTTTTATAGTATTTATATTTCTGTCTATATGTCGGTTTGGATTAGCACTTTAATTAGAGCTGTTGTATTGTTTGTACACATTTTAACCGACAATAAATAAATTAACAACAACAACAACAACAGGGCCATCGTAGATTAACTGACCAGGGCTCATTTTCGTGTTCGACAAAATTTAACAATTTTGCGCTTTTTGCGCGCGATTTTTGTGCGATTTTTGCTTCAATATTTTTATGTATTAGAACAAAGATTTTGAATTCTTTAAAAGAACTATTTTGCAGCCTCTGTCTTTAGCAACAGTAATAACACTATTGGAACAAATTTTTTTAATTAAAAGAATATTCACGGCTAATTAGGATAACGAATGTTGTTTAAGTAAGCTACAAAAAATTGACATAGCAAGCATTTTTTTTGCACAATTTTGCTTAATTAAGCTGCACAATAACAAAACCATTGATTAAACGAAGGTAATTCGAAGCAGCGCGCTTCTCGAAGGCGTACGCGGTGAGAAGCCATTTGTGTAAACTCACAAAATTTTTCTGAAGTCAACGCCAGTAAACAACATCATCTAAAATTGGATAAAGAAATCCTAATATGGCGAACTACGTTATTTGTCGCCACGCAACTGATATTAGTGTATAATTCCATAAATAATTATATCAAACGATATTGTTGGCGTTTATACAAATTGACGTGATCATGGTTGTTTGCTAACACCAAAACGTTGTCAAAATCTAATATGGATTTGCCGTGAAAAAATCTTGATTTGTTTTATTGATTTAGAACCTGGCAGCAACAACTCTATTAGTATAAGCGCAATACTCGTCCGTAGAGAACTTTAAGATAAACCTGATTTAGCTGAAAACATGTTAGAAGTTTGTTTATAAATATTATGCTTGAACAAAAGATTTATTACCGTTGATCATATTCGTCCACTGGAAAGTTCTTTTCACAGCACAACAATTTCACTTATCAGCAAATTCTTAAAAATTCGTTCAGTGCAAAAATGTGACATGTAGTTATATTTTTATTTATAGAATGTCGTTTTGAGCATGATTAAGGAAGAAAATTCTCTTCAAAAGAAGATTTTTTTATTTTTTTCGCACAAATAAAGAATCTCAAAAAAAAAAATTATATAAGTTTTTCGTTACCTTCTAATGGCAATGGTTCAGATGACTTTTTAAAATTAGTAGATTTAATAAGATTGGATGTTTTGTTATGATGCGTCTATATATCACATTTCCATTTAGGTGCAAACAGTGTTGAGAATGCTGCTAGAAAATTTTCTTCGGAATGTAATCGTCTTCAGCCAGTTGGGTTAGTCTCCATGAATGGTCGGAATAACATCAATAAAATTTAGATTTTTGATAACATATTATTTACACTTTTATATTTTACTTTCAGTTTGGATGAATTTGAGTTATTCTTCAACAGATTTGATATCAAATGAGGATGAGGATCCTTTGATTATCTCCAGGTGTAAATATCGTTTTTTCTGTTATTATTACTATTGTTGTTGCTGTTGTTGTCGTCATTGTTGCTACTGCTGCTGTTGTGGCTGTTGCCAGGCGCAAATTATATTTCAAAGTTTTCCTTAAAGAAGGTACAGTGAAGACTTGAAGAAAAAGTGGAAAGGCCAAGGCAATATTATTTATGTGAATTTATATTTCTTAGCCGTTGACGGGGAGTGGGGTGAGTGGAATGATTTCACAACATGCAGTAAGAAGTGTGATACCGGTGGCATGATACAAGTTCGCAAATGTAACCATCCCGCCCCACGCAACGGAGGAAAATACTGCGCTTTCAAAACCTCTGGTAATTATAGATATGTGAGTTGTAACACACAGTCTTGTGAACCATACGGTAACTATATTGACTTTGTTCTCTTTCTTTATGCAGCCAGTTCGTGGGCAATGTTTATGACTACCTATTCCTTGCATACCAATTCATGTCGTCATTCACTGGTTCATATTGTTATGTAAAACTTAAGTCTTTCTTTTACCGAAGGCGGGCTTCTACTTAAAAAAATGTGGTCGAATCGATCGGCGTTGATAAAATCGAAGTTGTTAAAAATATAACATGGCCAAATTTTAGTCGATCGACATCGACCTGGCGATATAATTTAACCGATTGCAAAAAAGTAGGATTGCTTTCCGACTTTATCGTCTATCGATTAAAATTTATCCAATGAGATTATTGATTTAAACCCACATGATGTAAACAAATGTAAACAAATTGACGAAGAAATGAACTTTCAATTGTTTTCTTGTCAATGTCATGTTTTGAAATGAATTGACGCTTAATATCAGGTTATTATTATTTAACGAATGTTTATACAGGATTTGCATTTCAGTATATAAAAACACTGTTATAAATATGCGTCCTGAAAATAAAATGTTAAAAATATTAATATTCATTTAAAATGGTTATATACAATAGATAAAAAGTAAATATGTAATGTGAAAATTATGTATATTTGTACGGAATAAAATGAGAGACAAAAAGAGAGAAAGACTATATCGAGAAAAACAGGGAAACAAACTAAGAAACTGTCACAAAACGGTGCACTATATAGAGTCCTCAGTTGAAAAAGAATGTTAACACAAAACTCAAAAAGATTGTGTCAAAAGCTAAACCAGGCTGTATGGAAAACACACTCACAAATACACTTATCAAACAAAATGTGCTTGACACAAAGCTTTAAATTCCTCAAAAATTTCACATTGCCTAATTCCAATGGGTAAAGAGTTGAATAAACTCACACCCATTGAAAAGAAGCTTCCCTTTGCAAATTCTAATTTCACTTTAGGTATAAATAAAAGAAAACCGTTGTTTCTTGTTGTTCTTTGATGACGCTTCACAGTGAAGTAGTCTTGAAAGTTATCACAGACATTACCATCCAAACATTTTTTAACAAACAGCACAGCTCGTTTTTCAATTTCTTTTCTGATCTCAGGAACATTTTGTTGAGTCAGAATTCTAGCACGATTGTCAATGGATTCGAGTCTCTTTATTTGAGTATCACTGAATTTGAGCTGAACGTTACTGCAATAGGATAATCCTGGTAAAATAATAACTGTGTAGATCTTTCTAACAGCATCCGCAGTAAGACCCATTTTGAGTGAACTTAACAAACGTAGCTTGTTCGAAGCTCTTTTGTAAATCGTGTTGAAGTTTTCGTTCATGTTCAAAGATGGATCCAAAACAGTACCAAGATACTTATAATATGTAGTTGAAGATATTGGAACGTCATTGTAATATAAATTCATTTGTCGTGAAACATCGAGAGTCGTTTTTGAGTTCCAAATACCATTGACTCGGTCTTTCCTTTTCTGAGATTTATTACTAATTCGTTATCTTTGAGATATTCGGCTATCTTCTCGAGATCGTAATTGAACTTGTCTTCGATGTCTTGTAACCGTTTGCTCGCAAAATATAACACCGTGTCATCTGCAAACTCTATGACTTCAGAATATTTAACGCACTCTTCAAAGTCATTGAAATAAAGTAAAAACAAGATAGGTCCTAAGATGGATCCTTGTGGTACACCACAGACAATACTTTTCTCTTCGGATGCTACGTTGTTTACTACGCAATACTGCTTTCTATTGAAGAGGTAGTCTGAGAACCAATTCAAAGCAATTCCTTTAATACCATAAGAACATAATTTTGACAGTAATAATCCATGACTAAGAGTGTCAAATGCTTTTGACAAGTCAACAAAAATTGCACCAACTAGATTGCCACTGTCTACTTCTTTCCTGATGTTGTCCGTTAATAACGTAGTCGCCATCTCCGTTGATCGTTTTCGACGGTACCCAAATTGATTTCGAGAAAGTAAGTTATTTGATTCTAGATAATCAATTAATTGGTGATGAACAGCACAGTTCTAGAATCTTGGAAACTATAGGAAGAACTGAGATAGGTCGATAGTTTGTTTCTTCAGATGAATTTCCTCCCTTAAAAAGTGGCGTAACTTTTGCGATTTTCCAGTCCGACGGTATTGTACTGGTACGCAGCGACAGGTTTATAATGAATGCTAATGGTTGAGAAAGGAGTGTAGCAGCATCTTTCAAAACACCCGGTGGTATGTCATCTGCACCGGTGGCTTTCTTTCTCTTCAAAGATTTTAATTCTTTTTCGACAAACACTTTCGTGACGTAATGAAAATGAAAGAGTTTATCAGTCCTGGTCGAAATTATTGGAGTATATCTCCATATAAGGTTTCGTAATGGAAAAGCGACGTCCTTCAATTTTCTAGCGCAATCTGAAAAGTATCGACAAAATTTGTTAGCGTAAAGAAGTTTCTCAGCTGCATCCGGCTGATCACTATTTGTTGGAGATGATGACTTTCCTGCAGGAAATATGCTTTTGATTGTTTTCCAAAACTTACGAGGATTATGCCGGTTTTCCACTAACAAGTTTTTCTGATAACCATTTCTTGCAACTCGAATTTTGTTGTTACAAAGATTTTTTAATTGTCTGTACAAACACCAATCTGACGCTTTCTTCGTTTTTCGTGCCTTTCTCAAGAGTTTATCTCGATTGTTCATATGTTTCTTAATTTCAGCACTCAACCACGGACAGGAACGTCCTTTGACCATTTTGGTTATAACGGGAGCGTGCTTGTCGATTATAGCATGTACTGTTGTTTTAAAATATTCCCAGGAACTTTCCACGGAACTTATTTCATACATAGGTTGCCAATCATGATTATTTATGTCTGTGTTCAATTTTTCAGGGTCATATTTGTTGTAATTTCGACATCGTGTGGTGCGCGATTTAAACTTTTGATGGTTAACTTTTCTTACGCAACCAATACAATCGTGATCACTCAGACTCAGAGGTAGAACGTCCGTGTGGGAGATCGTCGAACTTTTGTTAGTAAATATCACATCAATTAATGTTTCAGTGTCTTGCGTTATTCTCGTGGGCTTTTTTACGAGCTGTACAAATGATTGCAATTTGAATATATCTTTGATTTCACGATGATCACCTTGTTTCAAATAATTTACATTAACATCGCCCATAATGATTGTTTCTAGTGTTAATTTATTAACAGCTATTAACATTTCTCTTAAAATTTCGTTAAAACGAGAATTCAGATATAGAGATGAGTCAGGGGGTCTATACATACAGCATATAAGAAAACTTTTTGCGTTTTTCGGAAAAATTTCGAGCCAGATACATTCAATGCCATTCACCTCTAGATCTTCCCTCCTTTTCCATGTCAATTGTTCCGATATATAAGTGGCCACACCTCCACCTTTCCCAATTTCTCTACAACGTGAAATGAAGTTGTACCCCGGTATTGTGTATAAATCGTTGTTATCAAACCCACTCTGTGCTTCGATGTGAGTTTCAGATAATGTCAAAATGTCTATACGATTTTCATAAGATAATAATGCAGTAAGATTTGCCATGTTATGAAAAATTCCTCTGATATTTTGGTGTAAGAACTTTATACCTTTCATGTTTAACGATTTTATCTGTTCATATTGCGGTCCTGGACAACTTTCGACATCTCCGCAAGCCAGTAATAACAAACAAATCAAACTTCTTTTTCTGTATCGAGCTATGGACTTCGATCTAACTGCAAACAGTGACGAATAAACGAATGTTTCTTCTTGTTCTTTACACAAACCAGTAATAGTGATACTGATCCCATCTGGTTGACAAAAGCAACTTTTTCTGATGCAAAAACATGTATAAATAAAAATGAACAACAGGAGCAAGCAAAACACGTCCGCACGCCTTGCCGCCATTATTTATATTTTGTAATAAATTAAAATGAATCGCCATCGATCGAGGTATGGTCGAATGTAAGTGGAAAGCAATTTTAATGTCATCGATTGGTTCGATCGTCGTCGATGTTAATGCCATCGATTGGTTTGATCGTCGTCGATGTGAAAGCCATTTATTGGTTCGATCGTCGTCGATGTAAACGCCATTGATTGGTTCGATCGTCGTCAATGAATTCAACCACATTTGTTTAAGTGGAAATCCGCCTTGGCTTTTGTGGTTGCATAACGATTAATAATAGAAATTCAATTTTATTTATTGTTGACGTAATAATAGCTATTTAATTACCCTTAAAAGAAAAATTTATTTAATATGTTATGATAAATAATTAGAAGAAATTAATGGCTTACCTACATAAAATTAATAGCATACTGTAATTGGACTCATAATAAGCTATGCTAATAAATAATGTGTATCCTTCTCGATATGAACGGCTATTAAGACTCACAATATTTTAAGGATCTTTGATTACGAATACTTATTCTTATACACAAAAGTTTAAAATTAGTATGCTAAAAGTGTTTGTTGCGAAAAATATAAAACCGACAAGAAGTACCTACGCAGTACACAATCAGGCAATGCACATTCATGCATTTTCATCAAAATCATATGCATCTTCACCAAGACATTATGCATTGTCACCGAAACATTTATGCATTTTCAACAACACATTATGCATCTTCACCAAGACATTATGCATCTTCCCAAAACTATATGCATCTTTAACAACACATTATGCATCTTTACCAAGACATTATGCATCTTTACCAAGACATTATGCATCTTCACCAAAACTTTATGCAACTTCACTGAAAAATACGTTTCCAGAAAAGCATCATGGATGGATAATTTGACAATTACCCCATTTATTGTCCTTACCATGTCTCCATCTTAGTTACTTTTAGTTGATCAAAGATCACTGACTGAGAACCTTTTGCCAAATCAATGTTCTCTTTTCAGAGATGGGAACGACGATGAGTGTGTTCAAATTGTATGAGTTCAAAATAATGCTAAAAGCCTCGGTTTTACAGAACACTACTTGAAGCTATAAATTTTATATTCCCTGAATCTAGAGGCAATGATGTATTGACACCTTGACCACGATCTGCTCCCTAGTATATAGAGTAGTTTAATATGCTCGTGATGAAATTCAAGTTAATTCTTCCTAAGCCATAAATCTTACTGTGTCCTGTAAAATCATATTTTCTTCCGTCACCTACCAGTCGGAGCAGGATTAGACTGCTATCCTTGAAGAAATTAAGTGCCATTATTGGCCAAGCCTCACACTGTATACTGCATCATTGCTAGATATGACTACATTCACTACGACATGAAGCAGTTGATACATATTTAAATATAAAGCGACACGAAACAGTACACGGTTACAAGAATCAGCACACCACGACATAAATCGATACACAGAAACATGAATCAGTGTATGACAGCATAAACTGGGACTTAATGACATGAATTAATACACGCACGAGACTTGAATTTCGATTTGCTTGTGAGGAATAATAAGGAAAAAAAAGCTTCTCACATATACACTATTACTTGGACATTTGCTGCAAAGCTTGTAAAACTAATTGTTATGGATAGTGTTTAAAAAAAAGATTTTATTGTCTGTATAAAAGACTGAAAATAAAACTGTTACAGTCCGTAGATAATTTTATAATAAATATTTAAAATATTTAAATTGACTTTTATTAAGAGGAAATATACGGTGCAGATTCTTGGAGCGCGTGGACTATTGTAACCAGTTGTTCAGTCACATGTGATGGTGGGATCCAAGAACAAAAAAGACTCTGTGTAAACACATTAACATCAAATCTTGGTAACACTTGCACAATGGAAAATGGTAGACGTGGCAATGAAGAGAAAACAACAACGATCTGTAACATTTTTAAATGCCCTCCAGAAGAAACAGGTAACCCATTTTAATATTATGTCTACGCCTTGATCATTTCGCACATAACGAAGCTGTAAGCTAAATTAGATTTACTGTCACGGGCAGTAATAATATTGTTGGCGTGATTGATTTTGTTCTTCAACAACATACCCCCCAGCTTCAAATAATCATGTCTATGGTGAACAGATGGCGCCAAATTTTATAAATATACAGACCAGAAAAAATTAACAGTAAACAAGCAATGTAACAAAGAAAATGTTTTATCTTTACTCACGAATTTGTTCTGTAAAAATTCAGATAATACCATTATATTTCGTCATGTTATTCAACTAAAAGCAGTCTTGCTATTTCGATCTTCACTTTTTTCCTGCTGATTTTTTTTATTTCATTGTAAAGAGTGTTATTAATTACTGTTTTCAAAGTTAACTAACTACTCGTTTGGAAAATGTGTAAAGATACTACACCAGCAAATATGCACTCAATTTCATAGCAAAAAAAAAAAAGATCAACAAGGACTTCTTTTACGGAGGTTGATTTTAAATATCGAGCCGGTATGATATTTAAAATCAATCATGACATCGTAAACTTCGCTGTATACGCGGCTTGTGGATTTTAAAGGAGGGGCGACCACCTTTAAAATCTATAACTGTAGCTTCACAGTTTAGTGACGTGTCAATTTTAATTCCTTGTATTAGTTTGCAACGTCACAACGTACTTTTTAACGTTGATTTATAATTATGCTAGGTTTCCACCAAGCGTTTAACTGGCGTTAATCTTGCGAAGTATGAGCGTAAAAAACACCTGCAATGCGATTTAGACGCTCATTATGCTTCACATAAGAAGATAATTATAAAATCAGAATTTTTTTGCTTTTTTTAAGTGGCTAATCAACGTTTTGCTAAGATCAATAAAAACCCAGCATACTTCTGGAAACCGTCCATTAATCTTGGTTCAAACTGGGTGCTAACTCGCGTTAACTTGTGTTAATTTTCATTCCTTAAATTTATAGCACATATTGAGCGTTTACATTTACAATAGTCAATATTTAACGCATAGAAAAGGTCTTTTGTTACAACTGTTGAGAAGAGTATAAAACGTATTGTGAATATTCGCTCATACTACATAGCAAAGTATAAGTGTTTAGTTTAGGTAGCAAAATTTGGCATTAAAGTTTCTTAGTGAATGGCCGAACTTACAATTTTAAAAACAAAATGTAAACTTTACTAGTGTGTTTTGGAAGCTGTATGACTTTTAAAAAGCTTTAAGCTTTCTTTTTTTACTTTGAAGAACAATATCTAAATGTGCATTATAAAAATTATGCATAAAAATATATAACATCAGCTTAACGCGCATGCAAATTAACAAAAAAAAAAACAAATTTAAAATTAACGCGAGTTAGCGCCCAGTGTGAACCGAACAGACAGATGAAAAAGTATCGGGTGTTTTATTCTTAAAAACATAGAAGGGACTGTATAATTTCTGAAAGGTTATTTCTTTAAAGGAGAAGCATACCCTTAAAATTATCTGGTTTAATTATTATTAATTTTTTATTTAAACTTGTTCTTGGTAACTAAATTGTACAATTTTACTTTGTCGTGATGGTAAAGGTGTAGACGCTAGAGTTAGACTACAACATAATGTGTCCGAAAAAAATATAAAAGAAAATACTTTCGCTCATACTGTAATGCTCAAGTATTTTGTGTATGCTTGGTTGCACTTCGTGTCTCAGTTAAAGTGCAAAAAAATGTCTTAGTATTCGGCACAAAATGACTGCGACCTCCATACAATTCCTTTGTATTTAAAGTCTGTGTACAAGCACATATGTTATGAACTCAGGATATGCTGGCTCTTGGGGTGAATGGCAAGATATCACGAACTGCAGCAAAACTTGTGGTGATGGAACAAAAACGAAAGCTAGAAAATGTGAAAATGATACGTCTATAGAAACACGTGAATTGTTATGCAGACTTATAAATGGATCTTATAGCAAAATGGAATATGAAGATAAAACCTGCAAATTGAGCACATGTCCAGAAAGTTAGTAAGCTTTTGATACTTTTTTCTGCTACGTTTTTTGCAAGCATAACTATGCAGCACAAATGTAGAGGGTTCTAGTGATAACCTCTTTGAACAGCATGAGTAAGCTACTTCAATTTTGGCGTTTTCTTATTTTTCACATACTCCACCGAAAATTGTTTTTATGTTTTTCTTATATTTTAAGTAATTAAAGTTTACACAAGTTCGCAAAAAATCTCCGACTTTAAAAATATATATTATGTTTTTCAGGACATTAATTCTGTAGCTATCGTTTCATCAATGTTATTTTCTTTGTTCTTTTTACAGTTCAACATTTCCTATTATCTTTGTTTTTATAAGATTTAACAAAAAATTAAAGCTATGTCACAACTTGCTGTTTAAGTCAACCTCGATCCCAGGACAAGTTGTCTCTTTTTGAATATCGGACGGCGAGACGAACATGGCCCTGGTGGAGGCTGGTCAAAAATCTTTGATTTTCGCAGATTTTTAATTAATGTACTCGTGTCTCGTTTATCAGGAATTTTATACTTCCTAGTCTTTGGTAAGCGAGTTTCAATTTAATTATTAGGGTCTGGATTTTATCGTGATCGATGGAAATAGAACTTTTTAGTGAAGACTGGACCTTGAAGGCTTTAGGTCGTGATGGCTCTAACGTATATTGATATTTTAAAGCGAATATCTTTCGCATTAAATAATTACATTTTTCAGTTTTGCCTGAAACCAAAGCAAGTCATATGTTTGGAAGCTTTGTTAAAGGGGAATGATGTGGTGGCAGTTCTGCCTACTGGATTTGGAAAATCAATTATTTTTCATTTACTTGCTGATCTCTTCCCAGTTAAAAATGAAAAGAATATTGTTTTGGTCATCAGCCCTTTAACTTCCATTATAAATGATCAGGTGAAATACTTGAATGGGATTGGTTTTTCTGCTGCTGTATTGAACTTGGAACAGAGGAAGTTTGAGGCAGATGAGAGCTTGTTTGGAAGTAATGATGCAGTGGAGGACGACCATGATGGTACAAATATTACAATTGATTGTGGTATTAAAAACGGAGATATTAAGATTTTATTTGCCCATCCAGAATCCTTTTTATCTGATCAAGGGCGTTCAATTTTAAAGAGCAAAATTTATCAACAAAATGTGGTAGCTTGCGTGGTTGATGAAGCGCATTGTGTTGAAATGTGGTAAGTAAACTAGCTCTAGCTGGCTATTCAAGAATATAGATTATAAAATTATAAAAAAACTTTGGTGGTTTTTAAAATTCATTTTATAAAATAATAATGAAGTACTGTAGGTATGTATATAGCACATATCATATGAAATATTTAACAAAACTGAATATATACAGTATAAAAATCTGTTATATATATATAGCTATATGTAATATATATATGAAAATATATAATGAAACTAATATAAACGAACATATCTTTTGACAAGTTGATAATATATATCTGTTGGTACATAATATAATAAATTGCTAATATATTAGCTATACAAAATTTTAAAAAAAACACTCCATTTATATGTTTTAGGGGTGCTGAATTTCGTGAAGATTTTGGAAAATTATGCACACTAAATCTGTTGTCAATATGATCTGGGATTACTTTTTTTAAAAATTTAAATTTTGGGAAAAACTCAACCAGAATTCTTCCAATCAGAACCTTTGTTGTCTGTCTGTAACATTCCAATTCTGCCATATTGACAGCAAATTTCTTCCTGTCCATATATCGAATATCTCCAATTGGCTGGTTGTTTGGAAGATGGTCAAAAGGAATTCTGTTTGCGATTAGATTTGTTGCAAAAAGATGGTAATCTTTGTTGTCAACACCCTTTCTTGTCTCCACTAGTACTTTCAGATCCCAGTTATCGCCGCTTCCTCTGAGTGTTGTGTTGTTTTTCACTAAATCAATCGCCTTTTCCATATAGTGGCTTCCAATCAAGTTTAACAGATTTCCTTTCATCTTGTGTGACAGGCATACTCCTAGTTTGTTGAATCTTTCTTGTAACTAGAATATAAGTACCCAACATAGCTTAATTTAGTTGTTCGTTATGTTTACTTATATCCAAAAACATGTTTTAATGAAAAGTTTTAATATATATATATATACATTTAGAATTTTTTGGATAAATTTTTACCTTTCTATAAAAAGCAAAATAAGAACAGAAACTTTTTCTATTAGTCGGAGTTAAAATCTCAAGAGCATTTCCCATTATTTACATCTTACATCTACTGACTTATATATTACCTTTTTGCTGCATCCACCCTCAATGATCAAAACAGTGTTGACTCTCTGATATAAACTAAGTTCATGCCACCGCATTTGCATCAGTATGGAATATATGAAACAAAATTTGTTTTTAGTTTCAAGTACAATATCCTTTTGCCCACACACAGCACTAAGAACATCAACAAGTAATGGATGATTTTCTTTGATCTCAGCCCACAGTTTTTCAATATTAAAATTTTGCATCTCTTCATACCCTTTTTTGTGTAAAATTGATGGTTTTTTTCTTGTGGCAAGTTTTTTACAGGAACTTTTCAAATTATTAATATAATTATTTTTCAAATATGTAGATATAGTTGGACAGTGGTTAATGATTGTATTTGCTACTACCATATTATTATTGGATTTAAGCGCTGTTTCCAGTTTTAATTTTTGCATTGCTGGTATATTGTCTTCGGGAGAAACAATATTGCGTGGTTGCAGTTGTGTGGTAGGAACTTCAGTTAACTCCTTGTTTTCAGCAAAGTTAAGTTGCTTTCTAGATTTTCCTTTTTCGTTCTTTTTCTCACTTTCAATAGTTTGATTTTTCTCGTTATGCGGAGACAATATGCCACGTTTGACAGACACGTTTTGTCGTAACTGAATTTGATTCAGTTGAACATTTTTCCGAAAGTCTGACATTTTCTCGACAAAGGTGACACAAGACTGACATATAACAGTTGGAAGAGCATCCAGTTCCGTTGTTCTTAACCCACACGTTAGACTTATTTTGTTCTCAATGTTTTTGTTTTTTCCAATATTGCTGAATATTTTTATAAACAAAGATTTTTGTTTTAATTTGGCACATAACCTGCAGAAATTTCTATCATTGGAAGTGTTACGAAAGTAAATCTTCTTAGGAGTAGCTGGCTTAGCCATTCTTCTATACCTTGAATAAAAAAAGAAAATTTTTATATTTAGCAATATAGATGTATATATATAAATGTATAGATAGCTTTGTGTTTTTATCTTATATATAATCCCTTACCATTTTTAGAGTTAACAGAATTCTTGCAATATGTAAAATCTGTGTAATTAGCATGGAAAATACATCCAATCCTTTATCTGTTTTTGCGTTGATGTAGCTAACTGCGCTTACTTTGTATTCTGATGTTCAGTAGTAATAATAATAATAAATAACTAGTAGCTATCTATCTGTAACTATATATATGTCTACACTTCTTGTTTTATAACTAGCTAGCTCTAGACAATCTCTTGGTCAGTTGCTAATATTAATTTGAGCATAAGTAGCATGTAGTTACATACAAGCACATATGGACTGAGAGTTAACTAGTTAAAACTAATTGAAGCCATAAAAGTTTCTTGCCAAAATGTATTTTTCAAATATTTTATGCACAGTGTCGGCCATCTTTATTGTTTACAGTTAGTTTCAGCGTGAATATTTCACGGACCGAGTGACGTTTTATCTTTCGCATAATTAGGTGAAATTCTCGACCAATCACGGCTCGGAATAAAACCAGCCTCCTCCAGGGCCTTTTTCGTCAGACCTATCAATAAGCGCAGCGCCGATGAGAGACAAAAAGCCCTGGGAACGAGGTTGTGTTTAAGTGTCACAATGAGCAGTAATGCGAATACGAAATATTGCAACAGAAACAAAAACTTCTTTACATTGTGGATTCTTTTGTAATATTGCAGTAATTGACATTTAGGCATACGAAAGACATTGGTGTTCTCTGTTATTTTTGGAATCTTTATTCTTATTATCATTCTGGTTGTGAACTGTTTAATATGGAGGCAGCTTATGAACGCCAGACAAGCTGAAGCTTTGATAGAAGAAGGAGTCCAGGAACAAGGGAAAGAAAAAGAAGCAGGAGGAACTAAAATAAAACACACTGAAGAATCTTACCAAGATAGTATTGCCGAAGAAATCGTAGATGCCGATAGAGATAAAAGTGAGACGTTACAAAAGCTGCCATATCAGAAAGGAATTAACACTAAAAAATAACTCGATGCATTTTATAATAGAATTGACATGGGTTTGAATTTTGTCAAAAAATGCTGAAACAATTTTTTTAGCGTTGTTTCTTATTCTTAACCCCTCTGAGAATCACCTTTCTTATATCTATGTAATGCAAAAAAGACTACCTACAATGTCAGGCTGTAGACATCAGCAATTTTTTTCGCCTTTTTTAAATAGGGCCGAAAGTATTAAATGGTCAATACTCTGCAGGCAGCAGGTTTTGTAAGCGCCTGCTTCAGAACACGCGTAGGCAAGTAGACGGCGTTTAAAATTTTGCTTTAGCACACCGACGTCACGGAGTAATCCATGTGAAGACCTACGAAGGCCACAAATTGGGGACATATGAGAATGCTGAAGTCAGCAACAACTAGGCAGTTTAAGGGCTCGCACGTAACAAAAAACCTTATTCCGCTTTGAAGTGAACATTGTCAAGTGAACTTAAACAAGTTCAAAGGCCTATATAATTATTTGTAGCAACGAATTTCGAAGTTTACAGTTTTGTGAGTACAGTTTTGACTTAGATTGTAGTAAAAATAGAACTAATGCATCTCTAGACAAATTTTTGAATTGTTCCTTTTTGTCATATAAAGCTACAAGTCCTTTCGGTTTAAAAATGACAAACAAAAATACCGTTAATCATTCTCGTCCCCAGAGTTCTTTGAGAGAGCTCTGGGGTCGAGAATGCCGTTTAATGTCACTGCTTTTTTTGAAAGGAATTTCATTAGCGCATTTAGTTAGTTATATTTCAAAAACGTACTTATTATAAAATCAACACTTTATTTTGCATCTAAATCACCCTCAAGGTCCTTTACGGAGTGTGGGTTCGCCCATAAGTCAGGTCAGTGTTTACTTTTACCGTAGAGAGTGTTTACTTTTACCGCTAATGGCTATGATCTGGCTACGTTAAGAGCAGATATAGGAAATTAATTGAACATTTTGATGTCGTTTATTGCATTTCAAGTCCCCTAAACTCTGATGTGTCACTTTGTTGCCCAACCAGGACCAATTTTTGTTACTTTTTCAAGCATGTGGTTGTTTTGTCAGATTTGAAGCTAAAAAAATGAATACACGGAGAAAAAATAATACAATAGGTTTTTATCACAATACTTCTTCGTAAAAACTTTACAACGTTTAACGCAATTGAATTTACTTAAATGTTTGTGGCTGTATTAGAGCGCCAAATTTTCTTTCGTCACGGAATCTCGAATCTACTATTTTGAATCATTTGGAGTTGGGCGAGGAACTGTTAAAGAGGTGAGAGGTGGTTAGAGCACAGCACCAAGTATGTAATTTATACAGAGTTGATTGAATTTTGACTATTTAGCACTCATTTACGAGTTCCAAGAACCTTTGCGAAAATATTGTCAGTCATTTCTAACGTGTGCGGTAATTAAAGTAATAAACTAGTTAATTTGAAGCTGATATTCCTAAAATCTATAAAAAAAGTAGGTGTGAATGGCCAATGGCCGTACATGGGTATTCAAACATGGTCATCAATTTTTTTGTAAAAGATTTAATTAAATTATTCAAAGTATAGACCTTGCATGAATAACGAGACTCTTATGTAAAAAAAATTGTAGTTTAGGTAATTTAGGGTATAAAGTTTTCTAATAATCTGATAGATTTTTAAGATAAACTTTATTTTTATATCATAAACTTTCCACTGTATCGTTACCATGAGTCAAACATGCTTTCTCGCACAGATATTGCTCTCAGCTGCCACGTTGATAAAACACATTTTAAATATTTTACGAAATTCTTACGCAACAGTCATGTTAAAAGAACGTCTAAACCACGTGTGACGTAAAGATTTAGAAGCGAACGTGACGTTACATTTAAAACCACCACGGTGTGTGCACGTGCTAATCACGTTCTCACTATATTTTTTTTATAATAGGTTGTTCAAAGATTATAATCTTTTTTAAGTATCTTTCATGGTTTCAATATATCTCTTTATAAATTCATGTCTTTCGACTAATACTTTTGATTGTACCTTTAAAGTTTATTTTTTGCATTGGTCTAATAAAATATCTCCGATATTAGAGGAAAAAATAAAAATTTAAAACACGCCGTTTACCATATTTGATGGTTCATTAATTATTAAGATCACAAAGAAAGACAGCCAATCAAATTTACGTGTTTTAATATTTAAACCAATTGAAATGAATAATTAATCTATGTAAGCCAATCATACAATACAAATCAAACATCACATGATTTTATATAAGCGAGAACAATATCACCTCAAAGAGAGAAAGTTTATGAATGAAATATATATAAATATAGATATCATCTCCCGAGAAAGAAATAAGAAAAAGGATGGCTACAACATTTTATAAGAATCTTTCTTTACATGTGGATAAAACGAAAGATGGAAATAAATTTAAAAATGGAAACGAAACATCGATACAAACTGCATGCTCCGCACCTCTACGCAGACACGAAAAATGTGTGGAAGGAGAATTTATCGACCCCTCTATTGCAGTTGGATTTAAATATACGGTACGTTTAAATGGTACCGCGTCTGTTTTATTTGACGGTAAAAGCGAATATATACAGAGTATAACAGAAACAGACTTTGGAGCGCAGAAGGCGATAAAGTTTCAATGTAATGAAAAAAATTCCATAATCTTGTCCAACGATTCAACAGCTGGTTATGCTTTCGCAATAAATATCTTGGAACCAGGACAGGAATTTAAAGTATTTCAGAACAACAAGGAAATCGGCTCAGCTGTTATTGAATCAGTGTGCGAGGATCAGGAAATAATAACTTCAAATGACACCGTTGAAGGACATGTCAAAGAAGTTCAAGTAAATTTCACGTGCCGTTTTATTTTATCATTATTGAAAATCGACTTCATGTCCGATGTCGCCGGCATTGCCACGGTGATCAAAGCGTGTAACGAAAACAAAGCAGTAACAAGTCGTATCTCAGCATTACTTTTACCGTCTGGTAAAGTACTTGTGTTAAAACACACAAGCTGAAGTTGATTTTTTTATCTTCTAGTGGCTATTTTTATTAAATAGATGAGAAAGTATTATCGTGGGAAATATATTACGAAATAACGTCGATAAAATTTGCAACGAGTTTTCGTATACAAAAGTTTATACAATATACTTATGGCATTGTGGAAAAAGAACATAAAAGAATTTTAGAAACTTATTATTGGTTATTTATGAATGAAAGAAGCTTTAGTTTTCATTATTTATAGCTAACTTAAAATTAATATTAAAAAGTTAGCTTTATTTGTCAACCATCATCCTCTTGTATATTTATTGTTCACGCGTTCATATAAAACCCTTTTGTTTAGAAGAAATACAATCATAGAGTTTATATATTTTGATATTAAAATTTTGTATTTATGTGTAATTAATAATTATGATGCATGAAATTCTCTTTCTATATGGAGAGTAAACTTTAAAAATGTTTTTTTATAACCAATCCCAAACCTGGTCCCAGGACCTATTGAAATTACATTTCAACAGCGCAAATATTCAACTTACTTACACTTAACACTAGTGTATGAGTTTTGTTTTTAGCTATGCGATAAGTATGTTGACAGAACTTCTTCAGGTTTGCGGTTATATTAGCTACCATGCGCCCTTTTCCGAGTTGCTAAGCCAAAGTTTTACAAATTCAGAATAACGTAAAATTTATATAACCTTAACCAAAAAAAAGGAAACTGAGAAAAGAAACTTGTAAACGAACGTTATTTATTTATTTAATTCGTCAACGTCAGAAAGAAACAAACACGATGACTCTTCTTTACTATATTATTTCTAGGAACTTAGGAAAGTTTTAAAGTATCGAAACATCCCTTGTCCCTTATATCAAAAAGAGGAAAAAAAAGCCCTGGGATCGAGGTAGAAGCTACACGTGGCGCATAGTTACATCTTAATCCAATCTAACTACCACAAGAAGGTAGTAGTAATTAAACCTAATTAAAAAATGCATGCTGTGTTATAATTAAGATGTATGGGAAACTTTGAGACAATAATTATTTTTTATTTTGACATTATTCCTTATATGACTTCGTGCCTTTTTGTGCATGTACACAGATTCTTGTGGGTTAAAAAGCAGGACCTTATCGGAAAAATAGATATTATTAAAACTCGTACAGATATTGGGAAAATATAATATCTGAAAGACACTAAT